>NW_026442119.1:2696666-4045000 GCF_026898425.1 Galleria mellonella
CGTCGCACTCGATATCAAGGCTGCGTTTAATAATGCGTGGTGGCCCGCGCTCCTTGCGCGACTACACAAAATCGACTGCCCAAGTAATATATACGAAATTATTACCGACTACATACGCGACCGGACAGTCGTCCTCGACTATGCTGGAGCACGGGCTGATAAGAGCATGACTCGGGGATGTGTGCAGGGTTCCGCTTGTGGCCCTACCATGTGGAACATCATTCTGGATGAGCTCTTGGAAACACAATTTCCAGTGGGATGCCATATACAGGCTTTCGCTGATGATGTTTTTCTGGTGGTCACTGCGCCGGATGTTCAATCGCTGGAGTACAGGACCAATCTAGCGCTAGATATCGCCACTCGTTGGGGAGCTGGAGTCAAGCTGAACTTTGGCCCTGACAAAACTCGGCTCATAGCTTTTACACCCAAAGCTAAGGCGGTCAAAGTCCACATGGATGGCGTGGCTCTCGAATTTACCAAAGAGATAAAGTTGCTCGGCGTCATGATAGATGAAAAGCTCCTATTTAGATCACATGTACGGTACATCACAGCTAAGGCGATGCGCATATTCCAACGCCTGTGTCTATTCACAAGACCTACCTGGGGCGCTCACCCAGAAAATGTAAGCATCATTTATCACGGCGTGATTGAGCCTATTATAACATACGCGGCAGGCATTTGGGGGCATGCCGCTAGTAAAAAATGCAATCGCCGGACACTTGAGAGCACGCAAAGAGGTTTCGCTCTTAAGGCAATACGAGGGTTTCGAACTGTATCCACGGTAGCTGCACTTGCACTGGCACAGTTCACCCCGCTGGATCTCAAAGTACTGGAGGTGGCCAAAGTGGAACGCACGCGATTGCTTGGCACAACTGACTTCCTCCCTGATGATGTGCAGCTTGAGAAACCAACTCCTGTTCACAAACTACTTCACCCAGCGTCCAGAGTCACCATCCCTCTTCATTTGGCTACCAACCAGGAAGAGGCCGACTCCTACGTGAGATCCAACACAGTGACTATATATACTGATGGCAGTAAAAAGGAGAATGGAAAGGTCGGAGCGGCTTTCGTATGCTGTAATCCTGAGGTCTCCTGCCCTGTGGTGAGAAAAAAGTACAAGTTACACTCAAGTTGCAGCGTATTTCAAGCTGAATTATATGCAATAGCCCGAGCTTGTGAATGGACAATTGCTCATCGATATCCACACACGGTTATATACACCGATTCGCTGTCAGCAGTCAAAGCCATACAAAACCGAAGTAATACGCACCCGATCGTCACCAACATCCATCGCGCTCTGCACCAAACCGACAACCCCATTAATGTCGTCTGGGTTAGAAGCCATGTGGGTATCGCGGGCAATGAGGCTGCAGATGTGGCGGCTGGTGAGGCTAGTCTCCTGCATAAGGCTCCGGACTATGACAAATTCCTCCTGACGTACGCCAAGTCCCACTATAAGCGGGAAAGTCGCATCGCATGGGAGAAACGGTACACATCTGCTGAACAAGGCGCTTACACTAGAAAACTCCTCCCACAACTTGATAATATACAAAACCTTTTTTCAGTAATAGCACGCTCGTTCCATCTCACTCAGATACTCACTGGACATGGATATAATAAAAGCAACCTCAGGCGTTTTCACATCATGGACAATGCCAATTGCCCGTGTGACGGCACCAGTGAGCAAACGTTTAACCACTTACTCAAAAGCTGCCCCATATTCTGCAGGGCTAGGCTGCTATATGAACAAACATGCCAATTATATGGAGTAGACTCCCCTTACGAGCTAACTGTTATTCTACAGAAACCTGAAACTCTGAACTCATTCGACCAATTGGCAAAGAAAATTGTACATAGTCTCAAACGAATAAATGGCACTTAAATTACATTACATATAGTGATCATCATAATTAAATATAATATAATATATATATATATATATATATATATATGTATATGTGTATATATGTGTGTATATGTGTATATATGTGTATGTGTATATATGTATGTATATATATATATATGTATGTGTGTATATATATATGTGTGTGTATGTATATAATAATTAAAGGAAAAAATAAATAAATAAATAAAAAAAAAAAAAATTGAACACTTACCTTCACTAATCACCCACACGTTGCGTAGACAGCCGCGCACTCCATAATGTCATCATAACCATTAAATAAAAATACCATTAATAACAAGTCACATTCATACATATCACCTTCTCGCTGCTGTGAAAAATAAAATAAAGTACGCGTGCAAAATTAAATAGCTAGACTAGAGACTTATGCTGTATCAAATCGCAGCTTAAGTCAACTAAAACTCTAAAGCTTAATACTCATCTCCCAATCGCGAACCAAATAATATTGGAAAAAAAAAAAAAAGGCTATTACTAAAATTAAAATTTACTTTAACATTATTTTATTCTAAGGACCAATATCAACCAAATTTGTAATATATTTATATCGAAATTACTATAAATATAGTTTATTATAGGCCATAAAACAATAATTTCACGAAACTATCAAATTTTTTTTTTTTTTTTTTTTTTTTTTTTTTATACTACTTAGAATGGCAAACAAGCTGACGGCCCACCTGATGGAAAGTAGTAACCGTCGCCTATAGACATGAGCAGTACCATGGACATAATAGAGTATACTGTTTCGCCCATGATACCCCCCATGCGTTGCCATTCCTGAGGACTCAGGTGTTATTCCTCTGTACCCAGTAAATTCACGCCATATCCCATCCTTCAAACCGAAACACAGTTATGCAAACACAACTGCTTCACGGTTGAAACACGAATGGGACAGAGGTACCCAAGCAATCGACTTTTGTACAAAGTCTCCCTCTGGTAAAATTAAAATGTTTAGAGACATGGCACGTCAGATTTGACCCTTATTATCATACAGTCACGTGTTACACTTCAATTATATTTGTTTTTCATTAATAAAGGTTTCTTTTTTAATAGAATACGAACCCATTCTTCTCTATCGTGAAGGAGAGAAAAAACTAATTAATATCAAAGGAAGGGTAGTAATGAGTGATGATAGGTAAGGATGAAGTCAGATCCGTAGGCCCATCGCAGCAACTTCACTAGAAATAAAACACAAGAATTTCCGGGATGGGGGGAGGGTGTAATGTTTGATTTAATTAACTGCAACATAATATAAACAAGAGAGAGACTTTGTACAAAAGTCGATTGTTTGGGTACCTCTGTCCCATTCATGTTTTTACCGGGAAGAAGTGGTGTTTGCATGGCTGTGTTTCGGTTTGAAGGGTGAGATATGGCGTGAATTTACAGGGTACAGAGGAATAACATCTGAGTTCTCAGGAATGGCATCGCATGGGAGGTATCAAAAACAGTATACTCTGTTATGTCCATGGTACTGCTCATGTCTATAGCCGACGGTTACCACTTTCTATCACGTAGTGGGCCGTCAGCTTGTTTATCATTCTAAGTTGTATATATATATATATATATATATATATATATATATATATATATATATATATATATATATATATATATATATATATATAATATATTCTTTTACGAGACACTCTTCATCATCATATCAGCCATTATCTGTCCACTGCTGCCCATAAGGAACAGTCCTGAGCCACCTACATCAAGATATTATTGTGAAACAATTTTAAAGTTATAGTTATCCATAACGTCGAGAAATGTGAACAAATTAGTAAACTTAATTACTAAACACACGATTATTACTAAACCTAGTGACATAAGTTTAATCTAACTACCTACTATTAAAACTACTATAGTTTATTTTAGGTTAAACGTGGTTTACATAATCCCTTGTTTAATTATGCTCTGGCTATAACCCTTCTCATGGCATAGTACATAGACATAGATAGAAGTAGACGAAAACTAAGAAAACTAAAAGAGCTACTACTAACTAAAAATTATAATAGAATTCAAGAATCATATTTTATACAAAATTAACACTTAAAACTGGCCCGAATTTAAATAAAAAAAAAATATTTCTCATAGAATTAAACATGCATAGACTCAGATACTTACCGTAAATCCAAAAAAAACTGTATCTAGACATTATCTTCATCTTAACTTTATTCGTTAATACAAAATTGCAGCATTTATAATAACAATGCGACGCATTTAATTGAAAAATATCGCTGGTTGATTAAAAAATCTTACTAATATTATAAATGTAATAGCGAGTTTGTTTGTTACGTCTTAGCATCTTAAAGGCATAATGAAGCATCATGAAATTTAGTATACATATACTATTTACGATGGAGAAGGTCATAGCTTACTATTTATCCTGTTGAGAGAAGGGATTATTAGTAATGGGGATGGAAAAAGTACTTAGTATGTAAAAGAACATGGGCTACCTTTTATCTCGGTCAATCAGTCAATAAAAACATCCCGATCACGCGATCAAAGTCGCGAGTAAAAGGTAGTCAGTACATATTTTAATTGAATGTATTTTATTACAAGTACCGCCTCATAGCTTCCAAAAAAAATAACATATTCAGTTGCGATTACTTGCGATATCTACCTAATTTAATGTCTATGTATGTACCATAATAAACTAGTTCATATACGTGTAAGTAAATTGCTTAATCAATGTTCTTGGGATGATGTAGCTATAATTAAAGGTACCCCAGATAGTTATTAATAAGTTCTCATTTATTCTGCTACTACTATTATAACAATTCGTTTAATAATTATACTCAGAATATTCGTTGAATCACCTACAACTTGATATAATTTTTTTTATAAAAATGTAAAGAACGAACTGAGATATGCTGATAAAAGCATACTGGACTTTAAATTATATACACTACTCCAATCATCGCCTGTCATACCTCACTGATGGTAAGGAATTCTTTATAATGTAGCATTCAATACTATCAAGTGTGGCGGCCTGTAGTTCGACTTTTCCGCGATTTTTTTCCAATTAAGTTTACACAACAGATTACAATTAATAAATTTAAAAACTTTTATAGAAAAACAATGGAATGAACTAGATTGGGACCCAAACAGGTGTACACACGGCATGGTTAAAGCAATCGGTTAAAGCAAACTGTTTTAAATTATTAATGTTTGGAATATAATAGAAGACTATATATATAGTAAATAACAAGAAACAAGCAGATTCAAATAACAAAAATATATAAAATATAGACATATTAAAGATCTGTTTGTAGAACATTATTGACTGCTAGCAATATATCCTGTTACATCAAGAATATAATTCCCTTAGAAACCATCCTAGTTAATTGTTGATAAATTCCTCACAATGAACCGACTGGCTTGCTTTCACCCTACCCACCATCACTCACTTGTACCTTGCCAACGTATACTATAGCGCAAGTGAGGTTACTATTACATTATCGTCTATTTAAAAAATCCTCATCTCTCACTGTGGGTAGGGGTTATATATAAAGGAAACTAGTGGAAACTAAACTTTAATACTGGCAGTGTAGTCTATCAGGTTGAGTTCCACGCAATTGCTCATGGAAGTTATCTTAGTAAAGTACTAGCCTACAGGCTCATCATGATAAAAGCATCATATTGAACTACTAGGCTCGACTACATCCTCACCTATCATCCCTCACTCTACTCTTTCACGTTCACTCTGAGTATATTAGCGATATTGCCATTCCGTTTTCGTTCACTAAAAAAGACCTTTACACAGTGCCCCATAAAAATTCTCATGATTATTTCATGATAAACTCGTTACTTTAACTAACTACCATGAAATGTTTTCCGAAATTTCGAGACCAGACGAAACACAAATTTCATGCTAAAATTACACAATACACACCATTTAAAAATATTTAAAATGTTAAAATATCATTCCCAAAAGCTTTTATAGTAGGATTTATGTTAAGCTAAGGACGATCAAAATGTTAAGTTCCATTTATGTATGAATAAAAACACAAAAATAAGTCCAAAAGTTCGAAATTTCATTTCATGCTCGATTTCCTGATTTCAACCTCACTTATTATTCCTTATTAGTACCCCGCCAGATTAAACCAATAGCACAGGCGGATTTACGATTCCATCTTCATCCATTAAAAAAATATTCATTACAAGCAGTCATAAAATATTTTAGATATTATTGTTTAAAAATACGTACAATCCATTTTATGTACTGTATCAACAAAATATAGTCATGTGGTGACAAATGAAAATTAACTTTGACATTACCAGTCCGAGAGTCGAGATTTTAATTTGTCATCCAAATCACCTCAGTCTCCATTATATTTATCGCGGACCATTTTTTCTGTCTCCCGCTGTGTAAAGAATACAAGCAATATTTTATGTGGCTTTCTGTTTAATTTTTCACTCCCTATTTCTACAGAAATTCGAAACAACCGGGATCCGTTAAAATTGGCGTGAGAACTAATTTATATTATTATTCTTACTCTCTTTCATTTTAACGACGAATATATTGTTGTTTAATAATAATAATAATAAATTCCAAATATACAGTTGAATTTAAGCTGCATCATAGTATGAATACCTAGTAATTACTTCATAAAGGATATCCATTCCCTATCTATCTTTATAACTCGTTTAAGCGCGAATGTGGTTTACTTTTAAGTATTACTTCAATCCTCACAAAATAAATATGAAACCAACAGGGCAGTGTTAATTTCATTTCTCTTCCAATTGCATTCCTTTTTCCAATTGATACGATTACCTCCTGTAAAACTTAACAATTGAAAAAAGAATTTGAAAAATTAAAATCAGCGACGTAATAGTGTAATGTAATATTAGTAATTATACTAATAATGTGACATGTGTTAATTTAAACTAACATCTACGACATTGGTTAAGCCACAGGATATGGTCATTATTCATCAAAATATTCGTGGCTTCTCCAGCAAAGAATTAGAATTAAGTCTTTTCTTAGAATCTAACAATGTACGGGTGTTATGTCTGACAGAACATTGGCTTAAACAATATGAAATAATTTGTCCTTTTGAACATTATAATATAGCTAGTTTTTTTGCTAGGAACAATGCCATTCATGGCGGGTCAATTATTATTTTAAAAAATGATGTAGAATATAAAAACCGTCAAGACATTGTAAATATTTCTATTGAGCAAACAATTGAACTATCTTGCGTAGAATTAGTTACTTGTATAATAATTTGCGTTTATCGTCCGCCATCGACTTGTTTTGATTCTTTTGAACTGGCTATGGAGGAAGCATTGAGACGAGTCGCACGGAGGAATAAAACATTATTTGTATGTGGCGATTTTAATGTTGATTTATTATCGGAATGCTCAATAAGCTTAAGATTGATTAACTTATTTAAATCATTTAATTTGCACAATCTTTTTTTAGAACCCACTAGGGTCGCAGGAAATTCTGCCACTTGTATAGATAATGTTTTTTGTAATTGTGAAGTAAAGGTGAAAATGAATTTCGACTGTCTTGGATCTGATCATTACGGACAAAAAGTTATAATTGAAACTAAGGGATCTAAAGGGACTCAAACAATTACATGCAGACAAATAACACAAAAGAATTTGGCACGTTTTAAAAATAAAATTGAACATAAAATATCTAGTGTCATAGTACCTCAATATGACCCGGACATTGTATGTGAACATATTTTTAATTTAATTGAACATGAAGCTAGCAGTGAATTTAAAACAAAAACATTTTCAACTAGTGTAAAATCAAAGTTTTGTGACTGGGCCACGTTTGGTATTTATAAGTCTAGGGCTAATCTTTACGAACTTTACGAAAAACGAAGCTATATATCCGATCCCTTATTTCATGAATATGTAAAATCTTATTCGAAAATATTTAAAAAGGTTTGTCATACAGCTAAGTCTCTCTATTTAGGTAAAATAATAACTAAATCTAAAGATAAAATAAAAGCCACTTGGAAAGTAATAAATAGCGAAACTGGAAAAGTTAATTTTCAAAATAGCAAAATAGCTTTAAATATTAATAACAAATTGGTAAATTCCGACACAGAGGTCGCGCATACATTCGAATCTTATTTTACTAATATTCCATTAATTACGACACAGGCTCTAAAATCTTCCCCGTCTGCTGCTGAAACTTTACTAACAGACAATGTTAGCAAGTCATCAGCTGTATTTAACTTTAGACATACATCATCAGTAGAAATAATGAAAATATTCAAACAACTTAATAATAAAAAAACAGAGGATCTATGGGGTATATCTGTTAAAATACTGGATAGTATAATGGAAATTATTGCGCCCTCTCTTGCTTTTATTTTCAATAAATGTATAGATGAAGGTAAATTTCCTAACATAATGAAAATTAGTAAAATCATACCGCTTTTTAAATCTGGAGATAGGAGTGACCCAATAAATTATAGACCTATATCCATACTCCCAGCACTCAGTAAAATTTTTGAAAAAATAATCCTTATGCAACTTGTCAGTTATTTCAATTTAAATAATTTAATCCACAATAGTCAATTCGGTTTTTCCAAAGGTCGTTCAACTACAGACGCAGGTGCAGAGTTGCTTAGACACGTATTTGCTGCATGGGAAACTAAAATGGATGTGATAGGTGTTTTTTGTGACCTTTCTAAGGCTTTTGATTGCGTTGATCATAATACATTGCTAAAAAAACTTTTTATGGCGTCAAAGACAATGCTTTAAATTTAATAAAATCTTATCTATCTGATAGAATACAGAAAGTGAAGATTAGCAACGCTACGTCTGACGGGTCACTTGTGCAAATGGGTGTACCTCAAGGATCTATTCTCGGTCCATTTTTATTCCTAGTTTACATTAATGATCTCCCATATGCCATGCAGGATAGATGCGGCATAGTATTGTTTGCAGACGATACTTCATTGATTTTTAAAGTTAATAGAATGACTAATAATTATGACGATGTAAATAGTGCTTTGCGGCGTCTCCTGCACTGGTTTACAACTAACAATCTTATGTTAAACGCTAAAAAAACAAAATGTGTTAATTTCTCTCTATCTAAAAGTTTTAATATTAATTGCAATATTAAATTAAATGACGAATCTCTCGAATTTATAGAATCTACTGTCTTTCTAGGAATCACACTAGATAATAAAACACAATGGGGTGCACAAATTCAAAGCCTTGCAGCGAAACTAAGTTCAGCAGCTTTTGCCGTGCGTAAAGTTAGACAGTACACTGATACTGATACTGCTAGATTAGTCTATTTTAGTTATGTTCATAGTTTACTCTCTTATGGAATATTACTATGGGGAAAAGCGGCAGATATTAAGAATATATTCATATTACAAAAACGTGCCGTTCGAGCGATCTACTGTATGAAGAGTCGTGACTCATTAAGAGAGAAATTCAAAGAGGCAAATATTCTCACCGTTGCTTCTCAATTTATATATTCAAGTATTCTATATGTTCATAAAAATCTTGACTTATTTCCAAAAAACAGCAATATTCATAATATTAATACTAGATTTAAAGATAAACTTGCTGTCCCCAAGTATCGTTTAAAAAAAGTTAATAGGTCTTTTATGGGAATAGGTATAAAAATTTACAATAAGATACCAAAGGATATGTTGGAATTACCCTTAAATAAATTCAAAACATCTGTTAAATCATATTTACTGAGCAAAGCCTATTACTCACTAAACGATTACTTGAATGACGAGTGTGCATGGCAATAGTTGTTCATGCACTGAATTTTCATTTAATGTTAGACATAGACACCTATATAAATATACATTGTAAATAAACTGGCTTTAAAAAAAAAAGTAATTCAATTGAGTTTCTTGCCAGTTCTTCTCAATTGGATCTATATACCGAACTGGACGGTAGGGAAAATATAAAATTATAATGTAAAAATTTGACGTTCATAAGCGGCTAAAATGTCCTACATGAATAAATGATTTTTGAATTTGAATTTGAATTTGAATTTGAATGTAGCAAAAATATAAAGAGCAGTTGAAAAGCTCCTATTGTATGAGTCATATTGTACTAGATGCTTTAATACATGTATATTCTCTCAAGTCAGAACGTCATTTGTTTATATAAGAATGTCAGCTATGGATCATTATATTGTTAATCATAATGATATTCTTAGGGAAAGGACGTGCCTAACTGCGAAGTGTTAGTAGATAATTATAATAATGAACTATCATATGATAACGGTGACAACACATATGAATAGTGTTTAACTGCGATTCAATGGACCTCAAGATCGAATTCCAATCTAAAATTCAGAATTTTTAAATTCATGTTTAGGCAATCAATCAAAATCTTATAGTAGTTCTTTGTAAATAACGAAGGCGGCCTTGAAACTCTTGAGTACAGAGGGCAACACTACTAAATACTGATAGTATAGGAAAGCAAACGATATTATGTAAAAACCTGCGCAGAAGTATAGCATTTTATTCATGAATTGACACGAAAATACACAAGGAGATATGTCTTTTTAAGTATCTCATAATTAAATGTCTAGACAGAACAGGACACCTAAATGACTAAATGTCTTGAAAGTCGCGGACACCTAAATAATTGCATAACTAGAAAGACGAAACAAAAAAAAGTTATAAATTTTATCTGAGGACGGAATGTCCTATAATGATGTCTAATGAATTTGACATTTAAATTAAATTCATTAAAAAAATTCATTTAATTTAATTTAATTTTTAATTTAAAATCAATTAATTTTTTTTATGACTAATGTGATATTATAAATTTTTGTTCATTTACTCAATGTAAATTGCACTTATTGCATGACAAATCTATTTAATCACCAGAGGGAGACTTTGTACAAAAGTCGATTGCTTGGGTACCTCTGTCCCTTTCATGTTTCAACCGTGAAGCAGTTGTGTTTGCATGGCTGTGTTTCGGTTTGAAGGATGGGATATGGCGTGAATTTACTGGGTACAGTGGAATAACACCTGAGTCCTCAGGAGTGGCAACGCATGGGAGGTATCATGGGCGAAACAGTATACTCTGTTATGTCCATGGTGCTACTCATGTCTATAGGCGACGGTTACCACTTTCCATCAGGTGGGCCGTCAGCTTGTTTGCCATTCTAAGTTGTATAAAAAAAAAATTTAAAAACAAGCATTTATTTGTAAAAATAATTAAATATAATCTAACATCTAAATGATATTAATGCATGTATACTAGCTACCTATCCATACATTCATCCCTACCACCCAAAGGTGTAGCAAAATTTAATCGAAGTTCATGTACTTACTCCTCATAAAAATATTGTAACAACTCTATATTATGTACATTAAAATAAATAAATAAATATTTTTAACTAAATACCATTTTTATAGCATATCACATATCATATCACTACAAGAACCTCATTAAATTTATAATAATTTACGAACTTTACATAAATTGGCTAGTTGCCTGATCCCGAGGATCTCAGAACTTTCTAGAACACCGAGATAAATACCAGATAGAAGCCAAATCACCGAGAAATAACTTCCACTAAGTAGTTGCCCGTAGTTTCCTCTTACCTATTTTCACGTTCTGATTGAGCTTAGATGTTTCGAATTGACACACGGAAGTGACTTTGAATATCCTTGACTTAATTACAGCTAATTCTAGATCTTATTGTTCGCAATAATACTCATATTCAAACCTTATCATCACATCAGCTTTTAATTGTCCACTGCTGCCTCCCCCTAGGGGCCGTTTTGCCAATAGTTACCATGCTTGGCTAGCGGCTTGGCAACCGCAGTTAGCCTTTGGAGATGTTTTGAGAGAGACGCTGCTGCCTATCCCTCGAACTCCCTTAGTCGCCTCTTACAACGCCTACGGGAAAGGAAAGGGCAGCCTATTCTATACCGGGACCAAACGAGAATTCATATCTTATAGTTTATATTAAATGAAATAACTTAATGTAACATTATATGCCCGTAAGTACACGTGAGAAGCCATTTTCTAGTACATTGTTCATACATATATTGATTCAACAAAAGGAAGCCCCAACTTGAGCAAAATGGCGAAGTTTGTATCTATATTAGAGCATAATTATCTATAACAACAGTTTATTAAGTAAAACAGCTGTTTTTCACTCGACTTTATAAAAGACACAGTTATAATAAAAAAAAAAAAAAACAGGACAAAAGTCATATAATAATTACCAAAAATAGGTCAGGTGCCAATTAAATTCACACGCTAAGTATGCCATAATAAATATATCATATTTTTTAATTTATTTTTTTCCTCATTTTAGACATCACCCATCCACTGCTGTACATAAGCCACCCCCATAGACTATCATAAGGAACGGTCCTGAGCCATCCGCATCCTCTGACACTCTGGAATGCATTTCAGGTCATTACTCCATCTAGTGGGGGGATCGCCCTACAAGACGTTTGTCCATACAGGATCGCCACTCAAGAACCTTTCTTCCTCGTCGGTTGTCGGTTCTTCGAGCCATGTGACCAGCCCATTGCCATTTCAGCTTGCTTATCCTTCAGGCTATGTCGGTTACTTTGGTTCTTTTGCAAATATCCTCGTTTCGAATTCCTCGCAAAGAGACTCCGAGCATAGCCCTCTCCATAGCTCGCTGAATAATTTAAAGCTTTTGCATACGGAAAATCGTATAGAAATTATATATTAAATATAAAATGACCTTTATTTCTTTACTTATAAGAAAAATAAATAAATAATGGTTGTTATTATTGAAACAACACTTCGTAATTTTGTATTTTGCGCCATAGCTGTATTAAAAACCTGAACCTTACATCTAAATTTGTTTTCGAAGATTTTTTTATATTTTCTCTAAAAGGGTAGTAATTAAAAACATAACTTTATTTTTCCCATAGTATTCACGTGTACTTTTATAAACTAATATAATTTTTTCCGATTTTTCGTTGCAGAAATTTTGGAGATAAGAAAATTTGGTTATTTTATTCACATTTTGGATCTTAATTAAAAACTTAGGCAGCATAAATCAAAGTCAATGTTAAAATGTACAAATAAAGCCCTTTCATATGATACTCTTTCGGATTTAATTTCGGACCCTCTACTAAAAAGAAATGAAAATATTTTTTTATTATTTCTATTACATTATGTGTGGGCTAATGATATGTAAAACTATTCCAAATTTCAAATTTATGGCTGTGATATAACGCACTGACAAACGAACGAACAGATGTACGGACGGAAAGACAAAGTATCATAAAGGTTCCTTTGTATCTTTTTGTTTTTAAATATCATAAATAATTCTTGACTATGGTGTTTCACTAATTATATTGTAACAGCATAGGAACTACCAATAGACTTATCTGTCACATTCATAGAAAAGTCTCTTTAGATTTTATAAATTAAAAATAGAATACGAAAAATCGCAAGATATAAATTCTCAGTACGAATATCCACTAACATTATAATCTAGTCTATTCTTTTATAAAACAAGGTATAAAAACCAGAGATTCAGTTGATTGATTTTTAAATGCCTATAGATAATATGAATTTTCAGCAGGTGGGTTCGTCAGCTTGTTTGTTATTCGTAAATAAATTTAATGAAGTTAACAATTACCTATATCCATCATGCAAATAAGTATAATGATTTTTAACAACTTTGGTTTGAAGGTATACAGATTCGAACTACACGAGATAACCTTAATTCAGCGAAATTGATTAAAAAACAGCTGCCACCTTTCTTGAACAATCGGACCCAAACATCGTCACAATTTGTTATTTAAATAAGGAACAGACTTTTTCGCGACAATGACGGACAGTGTACTTCGTAAAGATTACAGTTTGTGTTGGGTTTGTCGTTTATTAAAAAAAAAAAAAAGGAGCGGCTTTTAAATATAAAAAGAACGATTAATAGAAACGCCAAGAGTTGAATCAGTAATTATACTAATAATTAACTACCAAAGACAATATTATATATTATATCCTTCGTTAAGTTTATTTCGTTTTAATGTACCTATCTAATTTTAGATCATTCAATTTCTTTAAGCTCGAATCCATTTGTTAAATTTTAAAATTTTGGTATTTTCTATATTTCTAGTTATTTAATTATAATTATTTTGTTTAATTCCGCTACTATTAGTATATGTGTGACTGCCATCAGACGAAGATTAACGACCTTTTCTTGAGTTTCCTCAACATAACAACTAGTTCAATAAAATATTTTTCTATATTCGTTCTGTATTCTCACATTCAATTATATTACTTTATTAGTTCTTTCTACTAGTTTACCAAAGGGAGACTTTGTACAAAAGTTGATTGCTTGGGTACCTCTGTCCCATTCGTGTTTCAATCGTGAAGCAGTTGTGTTTGCATGGCTGTGTTTCGGTTTGAAGGGTGAGATATGGCAGCAGAGGCAGAAAGCAGAGGAATAACATCTGAGTTGTCAGGAATGACAACGCATGGGAGATAACAAAAACAGTATACTCTGTTATGTCCATGATACTGCTCATGTCTATAGACGACGGTTACCACTTTCCTTCAGGTGGGCCGTCAGCTTGTTTGCCATTCTAAGTTGTATAAAAAAAAAGTTCTAACCTACTGATTACATCATTCATTATTCTCGCAACCAATATTTGTACCACTAATTTGGCCCGACACGACTCATCATAGTTTTTTTTATAAAAATGTTCAATTGCACTAATTTATAAGTTTCCTTTTAAGGGAGCATTCTACTTCCTTAAAAAGAAACTTATAATCTCAATTAAACCCAATAGCTAGTGGCTTCAGAATCATATCGTATCAACCTTTAACTGTTTACTGCTAAACACAAGCCGCCCCTTGGGAGGGGTTTTGCCAGTAGTATACCACACTTTGAAGGCGGATTGGCAACCACAGTTAGGCTTTGGAGATATTTTAAATAAGACGCTGCTGCTCAGCCCTCGACCAGTAAACTCCTTAGTTACCTCTTACACACCCACGGAAAAAGATAGGGAGGCCTGATCTGAGCCGGAACTACATGGTAGGACTTCAGGATAGATGAGTTAAAATGTAACAAACAAATTATCATAGTAAAATCTAATTGTCTAAAACAAGACAGGCCAGATTTATTCGGTTAAATACAGATTCAGAAATAAACAAAGTCGCTTCGGGTTCGGAAAATTATGTTAAAGGTTTATGGGGGTTAATCTTATTTTGTCGCACAACCCCTTACCAATACGCATTTACATATTTTGTTGAGATCATGTTCGCAGCATAGTGTCTTATTTTATATGCTTACACATTGCAATATTTCGATAGCGACGTCTTTCCTTTGCCTATTCGATTACATTTTGCTGTATGTCTTATTTTATAGCAAACACTGAGGAAAAGGTTTATTAGTAAAGACAACTAGTAGTATACCTTATTTTTTTTTTCAATGGGTGAAAATGGTATGGTAACCCCGTCTGCGCTAACGAGATACGCTGGCGGAGCACCAGTGAAGGGTGATAGATGAAAATGAAAACAAGCCAGTTAGCCCATCATGATAAATTCATCAGGAATTAACCATGATAGTTTCCAGGGGGAACCGCGAGGAGGTCGACCTGGTTGGGTATATTGCTAGCAATGGGATTCTCTGTCTCTATTACTAACAATCCCTTTCCCCCTAGTATGCCCTATTAGGTTGATTTCTTCACGGTCTCTTTTAGTACTATCATGTTTAGTTTCAGGTAAAATTATCACAGGTTAACTGACCTGCCTTTTCATACTTACCTAAAATCTCTCACTGGTTTTCAGCCAGCGTACACTACACTTTGATCTTAGCCAAAAGACCGAGAAGCGATAGCCAGCGTACACTGTTAACGTAAGCGAGGTTACCAATCTACTATCACCCATTACAAAATTAGCTGCTACCGTAAGTTAAGGATAGTACTTATACACACACATTTGCATATGTAACTATATACTTACTTTATCAATTGACATAGTAGTGATAATAAATAAAGTATTGTAAGTTTCAAAAATTCAGCTAAGGTACACATTTTAGTAAATTAGTAAAAAAATACACTATGAGAGTATGTTTAACTATTTATCGACATAAAATAGAAAAATAAAGGAATATTAAATATCACGCTGTAGTCAAAATGTGACCACAAAATAAAAAAATATATACTCACAATTGTAATTTAAACGGAGTCAAAGTTTGGCGAATGGTACAGTACAATTGGCACGGTAATAGTACTGAAATGTATGAAGTCTGTTAGTTAAAACTTCATGTCACAAGAAAAAATTATGGGATGAAAATTATTATGCATGGACTGCATGCGCTATTGGCTTTCACTCTCGGAGTACCAGTGAGGAATGATGGTTGACAATTTCATCAATTCAATCACAATAGTTTCCGTATGCAAAGCTGCCCGCAATGAGTCTTTAGCTTCTAATGTTGCAAGCATTCGTACCCGCGAGCATGAAGTGAACACGAGCTGAAGATATTTTCAATTCTTTGTAATGAGGGCTCTTCACTTCTTTGAGCACCCACCGATAATTGAAATCATTACAAGCAACTCCTCAGACCTCGCTATCTTGGCCTAAGTTAACGAGCACGATATTTATGGGGGTAACGAAGTGAGTTTACTACCTAACTAGCTATTACTGAAAGGGAATTGATACCCCTACTACAGATTCTAGAATGCGTTTAATCTTCCAATAGATGTCTAGTACAGTATTTAAGCAATAGAAGGCGTTATTAAAATTTTAACTGCGATCTTCTTGCAGAGAAATGTAAATACCCTAGCACTATGCTTTGTAAAAAGTTAGCTCGAGTATTTTTAAGATTTTTTTTAATGCAACTTAGAATGGCAAACAAGCTGACGGGTCACCTGATGGAAAGTGGTAACCGTCGCCTATAAACATGAGCAGTACCATGGACATAATAGAATATATGATTTTGCCTATGATACCTCCCATGCGTTGTCTTTCCTGAGGAGTCAGGTATTATTTCTCTGTACCCTGTAAATTCACTACCATATCCTACCCTTCAAACCAAAACACAGCCATACAAACACAACTACTTCACGGTACAAACACGAATGGGACAAAGGTGCCTAAGCAAACGACTTTTGTACAAAGTGTGCCTCTAGTAAAAAAATTTGAATGTTGTAATAATTGCGACACGTTTATTTTCTAGTTAATATTTCTCTTGGCGTTTTGGTGTATTTTTAAAGTATCGATGAGTGAATAAATGATATTATGATATTAATTTATATAATACACAATTATGAAATTTAGAAATAATAAAAAAATACACAACGATTTTAAAAATAGATAAGAATATCGTGTTATAACGTTAAAGTATGTAATGTTTATTTAATATATATAATGTACTATTTATCAAATCACAGCCGTGAGTTGCAATTTACAGTTTATTTTAATATTTACATATCAATTGAGAGTTACATCTGTCCGCTAACTGCAAACACTGTTAACAAATCTAATTAAACCAGAAGATTGCGGTAACTACGTTACAACTACGGTGTGTAGACCTAGACAATAATACTGACAGTGTGAGGTTACCCAAAGAGACTGCATGGGCTGCAAAATGAAGACGCCGCTCACTTCGATCTTGTCGTGATTACGAAGTGGTGCAATCTACGTCCAAACATTAGCAATAAAGAAGCAGATACATAGGTACTATTTACCTGCAATTTTATCATGTAAAGTCCAAATATAGTATTTAAATACATATATAATTAAGCATACTCGTATCTATCAATTGTCTAAATCCATAGAAGAAACTCTGTTTTTTAAGGCATAGATATCTAATGCTAAGCGTCTAGAATAATCGACCGAATACATCTGATATCTAATGACTTAGTAACCAATAGTAAAGCCTACATTACTGTTGATGCTAACGAGCAACCATACCAATTAAGGGATAGCATTATATGTTTATTGTTGATTGGTCGTGCTGACACTCCGCTATCAAGGCGAACCGCACAACATTACTTTTTGTTTTATATCATTATTTATTACCCTCTAGGATATGGATCGCTAATAACTAGATTCATCATCTATCATCGTATACATTTAAGCAAATAACGTCCCAAATTTTCAGAGACGTAAACGTTAAATCAGTTATTGAAAAAGACGACAAGCAAAAAGCACCCATATGAGCATTTGAATAATTTAAGCAATTTTCATAAAGTTTCAACTCGCATACATTTTCTTGTATACATAGATATACAAGATACTACGCAATATAAACTTAATTTTTGACTAAACTTATTTTTTGATTCGTAAAGATTTGTTTTATAACGCAAGGGGCAAACGAGCATGGAGCTTACCTGATGGTAAATGAATACCGCCGCCCAAGATCACCCGCGACACCAAAGACATTGCAGGCAGACAGGCCCTTTTCTTGAAGATTATGATGTCGTATCAGTTCGGAAATATTGCTACTGGAAGTTGATTACAAAAAGTGATTGTGCGTGGAAGAAAATGTCTTGAAAAACGCACGGTGGAGGAACGCCACTCATCCAGATGGTTGGGATGGAACTATAATTTGTGGCGATTGTACGGTGGTGAAAATCAGCAGCAGGTATCGATCCGAACAATTTCTCAGAGCAGTCCCCATGAATAAATTCAGTAGAGATGCAACATCTCTACGCAATTTCAGTGGGATCAGATTTATATTAAGCCTATATTAATTTTATAAGACTGTACTTAACTAATGTTGTATATTAACGTCAATCGATTTTATTCATTTTAAATCAAAATAGTATTATTAAAAGTTAATAATTCTATTATGATTAAAAATATTTTTTTTTCGTAGCAATATCTATTTTTGTAATGAGAACGTTTTATGGACTCTAACTGTGATTCTTATTATTGATCGAAGTACAAGAACAAATAAAACAACACTAAAACGTGGCTGTAATTATAATAAGCGTATACAGCAATCCCCAGAGACCAGACATACATTACCGGACTTTTATTTATACAAAGGAATATTTGCATTCCTATTGTTAGTTTTTCGTCGCTATGTGGATAATTTAAACAACTATTAAGGTTGTTACTTCATATAGTACCTAAATAAGCTTATTACTATTAATTATTATATTATTATTATTTCAGCCGTTAACAGTCCACTGCTGGACATAAGCCTTCCCCATAAAATAGTGATTTCAGTCGTTACAAATAGCCCTATCGATTACAAAGAGAACTGTTTAAATTAATTTAAAATTGGAGACGTAATCGCGTAACATACCTAATAGCAAAATAAATATACAAGAATAAAAAACCTCCTTCTTTTATATGTCATATAATAAACTTATTGACAATTCCATTTTTTAAATACAGAATGGAATCGAAACCATTAAGATCTTTTTTAGGAAATATTCTAGGACACTAACATTTCCCCAAAAAATACGGGTCGAAAACAAACAAACTTAGTATTTCCTGTAGTGACTGGACAGTTTTATAACGTAAACAAACTTCGTGTTTGCTTTAATTTATAATGATAGACGATAAAATAAATTATTAAACACTTTATTATTTTGCCGTTATAGATTTTTTTACATCCCTCCTATGTCAATGTAACATGATGGCGCCATCTACGCAGAATTTTTCACAAGCTTTCCTATTACACGCCGCAATCTTTTAACACATCACATCGCTTCAAAATCCGATGGTGATCGAGCATCGAGCTATAAGTCGAGGCGGTGCCCTCGCTTATTTCAAATGACCCGCTCCACTGAGCTATAGAGGAATGCTACAAAATTTTGTATAAAGTGCGAAATCTTGTCGTGTCATTGAGGGCCCTCGGTTAGAGGGAACACAGGGAGTCAATTTATTACCCTCAGCTCAAAGTTTCCGTATCGTAATGTTCTTTTTTTATTAATTCTCATTTCCAGGTATTGTATTGCGTTTTAATAAATGAATTATATTTATTACAGTGCAGTTATAAAAAATCTTTTTCCTCGTATATATCTTCTGTATAAATTAAATTACGTTCAGTTTTTGTATTTTTCTATATTTTATTTTATATTATACTAGCTATAACCGACGGCTTCGCTCGCGTAAATTACTGTAAGTCCCCATTACATACCTTAATTCTGTTATATATAAACAGTCTGATCCATTTACAAAGTAAATACTCGTATTATTATTTTGTAAAATACCAAAAGCAATCTTTGCCTAAATATATAAGGTTTCATCTGTTGCATTAATATTCTTTCAATCTAATCATAGGCATATATATATATATTACATTATAAATACGACAATTTATACCTATGGATGGATGGTTGGATATTTGTTACTCTTTCACACAAAAACTACTGAACAGATTTGAACGAAAATTGGTTAATTTAGCATATATTATACTTTATATACTAATTCACGCGGGTGAAGTCACGGGATACAGATAGTAATAAAATAAAAAGTAAATAAGTATAGCATGAAAAATGTAATTTCAATAGTAAATTTCTACTTATAATTGATTGTAATATTTTTTCGATATTCTCTTTTTCTACTATAGGAGATTGTAATTGACTACGAAGAGCCTACTTTCCTTCCCACTTCACAACACAAGGACCCACCAAGCTTGGAACTTTCACATCTTCTCTAGCTGAGTGCCTCACACCTCAATTTCTTCCGCACTTTGTCTGTCATTTGTGCCATTTTATATAATGGGGCTGATTTTGAGGCAACATTTCTCTAAACCTATCTCCAACATTATTTTCAGTTTGATATAACAGCGAAATCTTTATTCTAAAGACCAATTTGATCTAAATTTCGAATAGATTTAAAATAAAATATTATATTTATTTATGTATTTGTAAAAAAATAACCGAAGCATACTTACATAAAAAAATAACTGCAAGTTAACAACAATGAAGCCACTATGAATATAGTTTATGATAGTCCATAAAACAGTAATTTTGCAAAACTATGAAATTAAAATAATAAGTTAAGATATTATTTCTCAACCATACCAGAGGGAGACTTTGTACAAAAGTCGATTGCTTGGGTACCTCTGTCCCATTTGTGTTTCAACCGTAAAGCAGTTGTGTTTGCATGGCTGTTTTTCGGTTTGAAGGGTGGGATATGGCGTGAATTTACAGGGTACAGAAGAATAACACCTGAGTCCTCAGGAATGGCAACGCATGGGGGGTATCATGGGCGAAACAGTATACTCTATTATGTCCATGGTACTGCTCATGTCTATAGGCGACGGTTACCACTTTCTATCAGGTGGGCCGTCAGCTTGTTTGCCATTCTAAGTTGTATAAAAAAAAATGTCTAAAAAGATAAAATGTAAGATCTCTGTATTCTGTTGGTAATTTATTATATATTTTAACTGGCATGTAGTTACAATTCCTGTTGTACAATGCTAATCTATGTGGAGGTTCCTTTCTCCTTAACAAACACAGTGGTAAAAACTATTAGTAGTCGAATGTATTAAAAATTCGAATTAATTGTTCAATTGAATAATTAGTAGTGAGATTAGTAAAGTCGCGCATTACTATATTCAAACTATATGATTTTCTAAATCTTGTTTTTTTTATGTGTGAAAATGGAATGGTAACCCCGCCTGCGTTAACGGGATACGCTGGCGGAGCACCAGTGAAGGGTGATCGATGAGAATGAAAACAGGCCAGTTAGTCCATCATGATAAATTCATCTGAAATTAACCATGATAGTTTCCATGGGAAACCGCGAGGAGGTCGACCCGGTTGGGTATATTGCTAGCAATGGGATTCTCAGTCTCCAGTACTAACAATCCCTTTCCCCCCAATCTTGTTATTTTTCAACAGACTGCGACCCCCTTTAATGAAAAACGTGACCTCCCCATACATTACCCCCTTCTCCCCCCCCCCCCCGGGTTTAGAAACAACGGATTAAGAGATAGGTTTATAGAAATGGCTCCAATAGAGAGAGAGAGAGAGAGAGTCATGGATGACATAGTCATCTCAGCTTTGCTTAGAAGCGCTGAAGTTCTCTGGTTCCTTTGTAAGTTTTAAGGTGCGACTTTATTTAGTTGATGCCTTTACCGAGAATAACAAAAATACAAATACCCCTATAATTTTTTACTTTTTTTTACATTAACTATCATGTTCCTATATTACCAATATATCTACTAACTAGAATAAGTATAGCTAAAAATTACTTCTGGTGCGAATATCCGATGATGCTTATAAAGTAAAAGGTTTAAAATTCATTAAAATGTTTTGCACAAACACGCATAAAAATTAATGAAGGTATCTGTAGCAAAAATTTGGAAACTCGACCCTCCACCCTATAATTATTACTCCAAAGGAATCCAGCCGTTCAGCCGTTCTTATTATCTTTATTTTCTTTTTTTAATCATAATCAATTGCCATATTGAATAATTAAAAAAATAATAATGAATATTTATATAATATTCCATTCTTATATAGGTACATGTACTTTCTAATAAGAGTATTAATATTTGTAAAAATAAATGGCTGATCGGGTTTGATTTATTTTTATGCATAAATAGACTACCATCATTTCAGCCATTATCTGCTCACTGCTGGACATAGACCTTCATAAGGAACGGTCCTGAGCCACCTGCTGACTGGCCACTGACGTCCTGCAATGAATTTGAAGTCGTCACTCCATCATGTAGGGAATCGTCCTACATTGCGTTTGCCCTACGGTGTTGCCACTTAAGAATGTTTCTTCCCCATCGGTTGTCGGTTCTTCGAGCTATGTGGTCACATAGCCCACATAGCCCATTGCCATTCCAGCTTGATTATCCTTCGGGCTATGTCGATGTACACAAAACGCCATCAAATTGCGAACATTTTTTCATTTCTTTACTTGATTAGTAATGAGAATATTCTAATCTATATAAAATGGTCCTACTGAACTTAGATTAAAAAGAAAATAAAAAAAAATCTACAATATTTACATAGCATACACTTTTATAAGCACAATAAAACAGTCTTATTGCTGAAATCGATCTAAATGACATTACCATACAGTAGACATTTGCACAGCCATACAGAAACCTAGAATCGTATGAATACGAACATAACATCATCTCGCTTTGTACGTAACTATTGAACTGTGAAAGCCACAGTTTAAACTTTGCTCAGTTTTGTGGAATATCTGCAAAATCGAATTCATAATTGTCATTTATTCGTTAAAACAATGTCTGTATACATTATAAAATACAGAGAAACAATATTTCATCACCTGTTTCCATAATACATACCTACACTTTATATTTTACATTATATATGTAAAGTTATTAAGTTTTATACATTGTTATGATATTTGGAGGCATAGATAGGTACCTACTTTTGTTTTTAGTAGTTACTCTATGTATATATATATATATATATATATATATATATATATATATATATATATATATATATATATATATATATATATATATATATATATATATATATACTGCTACAGAGTTTCGCAGAACGGTAACAAATTATGCAGAATTGTATTTTTAATGTTTATAATTAATTGTTACTACAATTATTTTACCATCAATGTATTATTACTATTATATTCTATTTTTGGTTTTTAGTTAATGCATTGGTAAATCTGTAAAGCTCACTTAAATATGTGTACTTATATATATATATATATATATATATATATATATAAAATAAAAAAACTTCTGCTATCTTTTATACATGCATTAGATAACACAAAAGATAGAAATAAAAAAAAATTAATATGGTTATTGCTACAAAATTATTATACAACTGTCTTCTCTGATAAATACTATATCAACACAATTTTGCTAGCCCTAATAGATACAAAAGGTATATACCATGTAGTGTTAATTTAATAATAATAATCTTTATTCAGTATAAATTACTACAATATTATTTAAGCTTCTATGCCTGAACTAGGATGATAATTACGATAGATAGGTAGTCATATAAGACTATGTATAGGTGATATAGCACTTAAGTTATACCTTGACTAAATATTACTTACGAAGAGTATGAAGGAATAGATACAGTGTACTACCTACTTACAGTAAGTTTAAAAGCTTCCTAATTGCGATATTCATAATTAACCTAAGTGTACTCTGAATAAGCTTACGAAGGCACATTATATTTTATATCTATATGCAAAATGTAAATGATTTGTGGCCGCCTTCGAAATAAAGGAGGTTCTTAATTTACTGTAACTGTATTTATTTAATCGATTTTAAAATGAAGTGTTCATTTCTAGTTTACTTTGATAATAATTATCTTTGCTATTTATAAATCGATTACGATATATATATATATATATTAATCTTCTAAAAAGTTTACTCTTGTGGAAATTCTATGCTAATTCTATTTAATTTTGTATAAACGATTTATTTGTTTTTCAAAACTACATTATAAACATTTAAATAGTATTATACAAATACATAAATATATTTGAATAAGTATAATACTAGGAGTAAATTTATATTAGCATAAATTTAACCAAAACTAATATTTAAACTTAAATATACCTTTAAATGTTATAAAGATTACAATTCATTATTTACAAGAGCAAATTTAATAATACTTGAGTAAGTTTTTCTGCAAATAAGGCACACAAATTTGCAATTACATCTAAAAATGCATGATGTTCCTGCTTTGAAAATATTACCAGTGCTCTTCTTTTAACAGCGCATCAATAGATTTTAGCAAACATAACATAGACAAAATAAGTTTGGGAATGTATTTTCTCGCTTTTCTAGAAAAGCGAAGTCGTTACGAAGTTTAAACATCACCATTAAATTTGGAATTCGTGCAGAGAAGCTCTGAACAAGTGAACACTTCGTCGAACTCGCTATATTGGAGTGCAAAGATTTTACCGCAAGCGCATTTAAAGGAAAACCTACACTCTAAAAGCATATTTATACAAACAAGTTAGTATTCTAACATAAGTACAAACTCAATCAAATGCCATGCATAAAAAATTGTAAACTACTCGTCGTCGTCAACGTAATGTAATAAAAAAAGTAACGTCGTAAACGTCGTTATTTTTTTATTACATAACTAAGTACTTAAAATAAAAATATTTTAATTTAGACAAAGTAGTCTATATTGCCTTTGTATTTACTATCTTACTTACTATGTTAATTATAATTATTTCAATATTATAATTGTGAAAGTTTGTAACGGTGGGTGGATGAATAGATAGGTTTTTAAGATACCATTAAAGCTTCCCAACACTATGCATCAATAGACGGTATTATTAATATACGATACATATGTATGTCAATGTCTTTTATTGTAAGACAATTTATGTAATATGTAATAGTTTGAGGATCATCTTAATGTCGAAGCCAAACGGAAACGGGAAGCCAAAACCGAAACCTACTTATTTTTAATATGTCAGCAGAATAAATGACAGCTTTGACAGCTGTCATTAGTTTGATGATAATCGTAACGATATTGATCATTATTATCGATGTTTTTTACTTGTTTTCGCGGTATTTGGTAGTAGATAAAGTCGAAGTTTTTTTTTAATATTATAGTTATACATACGTTTATCTTCTGATTCCTTTAAACTATATTTACAAAAAAAGAGTAATATTATTATATCAGTTGCCTATTGCTAATAGTACAATCTCCGCTTCTATTGAGACTAGATAGCACTGTGTAATATCTCTTCTTTATTTTTCCAAACATTCAGACCTTTCCTTCTTGCCGATCTTGAACATTTCTTACAAGTGTTAAAAAAGAATATGCTGTTCTTATAACCTGGAAGACGCAATGCCTGTAGTTAGTATAAAAAATTAAAGAGTTGTTGTAAACTTGTTAATATTCATAATATTGTTAGGTCTATAGGCAACGATTACCAGTTTTCATGAGGAACTTTAGGGTGGTTCAAATCCAAAAAAAATTTCTATCAATTGTTCCTGCGAATGATTTCTATCTCATCTGATGATATATGATGATGAGAACAACGAAAGTGTCGAGAATTTTTATATAACCTATTCGCTTTAGTTTGAAAAAGTCAAGATTAAGTCTTATAAAACAGACGCATAAAGAGAATAAAAATCAGTTTCCTTATGGTAAATATTTGGACTCGAGCAAAATAATGGAACTATTAGTAACTAATAGCCCTAATACTAGCAATATACTGTCTCAGGTCGACCTTCACTCAATACCATCTAAAACCATTGTACGTATTTCCTAGTGAATTTTTATGACGAGTTAATAAATCTGACACATTCTTCATCCTAACCATATCACTCCTGGGGGGAAAGGGATTGTTAGTAATGGAGACTGAGAATCCCATTGCTAGCAATATACCTAACCAGGTCGACCCCCTCGCGGTTTCGCCTGGAAACTGTCATGGTTAATTCCTGATGAATTTATCATGATGGGCTAACTAGCCTGTTTTCATTCTCATCTATTACCCTTCACTGGTGCCCCGCCAGCGTATCCCGTTAGCGCAGGCGGGGTAACCATACCATTTTCATTTACAAAAATTCCAGTCTCGTGAGACAAATTAAGAATATTTATTAATTATTTTACATTCCCTAAACATTTGACGTTAACGATATTTGTTAACCAATAAGTATGAAGTATTTTACCCAAATAAATGTCGTCAGAGATAGAGGGAACAGTTTCAGCCCTGTTAGTACAATAGGCGTTTTAGCGCGCTCCATAAAAATTTTTAAACTCTTCTTAAACTTTTCAGATCTTGATATCCATTCGCTATCATATGCTGCAACTACTAATTTTTCGCTCTGAAAATTAATTTTAATGTTTAATTTTTATTCCTGTTTGTTATTATTTTAAATTAAAAAGAAACTGTAAGATTAAGCAATACTTGAGTGTATAGTTTATGTTATTAATGTAAATTATTACGTATGACACTTTATTAAGTGTATTATTTAAATTATTATTATGAGGAAATAAACACTGGAAACCCTATTATTTCAAAAAGTTTTATCCAATGTCATGTTCAACACCTGGGTCTTCAGGAAAGGCAACGCATGTGGGGTATCATGGGCGAAACAGTATACTCTGTTATGTCCATAGTACTACTCATGTCTATAGAGGCCGGTTGCCACTTTTCATCAGGTGGGCCGTCAGTTTATTTGCCATTCCAAATTGCATAAAAAAATGGTTTTGGTGTACCATTATTTTATATTGTTATTATGCTAAGTTTTATATTCCTCTGCAAATTTATGTCAAATCGATAGCCCTTGTTAAAATGTGTTCATCTAATTAAGCTACTACAAAATATTGCTTGGGTGACCTTTTTATACGTGAGTTCTGTGATAAAAAATTATCAGAAATTATTTAGTTATGTAGGAGTAAAAGTTTACTGAATTAGGAAATACTTGTGTACTTTTCTTGATAATTATGAGTGTGGAGTCTGTCAATATTTTGTACATACCTCATAAGATACTTGTGTGCCCAGATAACTAGGAATCAAAATTTCACTCAATATCCCCATTACATAAGAAATCATAAACATCCTTGACGCTTTTATTGATGGCTGTAATTAACAATGTTTGAGCAAAATGGCATATAAAAATATAAAATACAGATAATTTAATAAAAGTAAAAAACCCTAAATTTTAAATGTAAATATTTGTAGATACATTGAATGTCAAAATTCCAAAGCGAGTCAAATGACTGGACTAAGAATAAGAATAAGAATAAGAATAATTTATTTGCTCGAAATGTGGTACAAAGGTCTTAAAATGGTAACTGAACTACACATTTCGCCTTATCTAAAGGCATGCAAATTTTGTCTTAGCACATGTTAAGTAAAAGTTTATCAATTATGTATGTCCAAATAATTATTCTAAATACATATTAATTGTTACATTGAATTAGTTAATTATGTCAACATTTAAAAATAGTCGATATTATAGTTATGAAGCATTAAAATTGTACATGTCATATTATTAATATTATTACGTAAAATGCATTCTTAGTCTAATCTGCCATTCAGACTTACAAATTCTTTTATCGTGTAAAAACACTTTTCATTAAGCCAATTTCGTAGTTTTCTTCGGAAAATTTCAAAGGGCATTTCACGAAATGACTGGGGTATCTTATTGTAAATATTTATGCACATCACAAAACAATTTTTATGATAAAGGCTACTCTTACATATAGGCATGTGTAGTTTGGTAGGGTCCCTTTTGATAAATTTATTAATTTCACAAATTTTATTAAATAACTGTGGGTGTTTTTTAACAAAGATTCCAATTTCTAAGATATATAAACTCGTAACTGTTAATATTTTTATATCTTTAAAATAGTTTCTACATGATTCCATAGGCGCTAATCCACAGATAGCTCTAACGCATTTCTTTTGTGAAATGAATACTTTGTTAATCAATGTTGCATTACCCCAAAGTAAGATTCCATATCGCAATATAGATCCAACGTAGCCATGATACGCGGTAAGAGCTGCATTTTTACTGGCTGTATTGCGTAGACGTCTGAGTGCATATACAAATTTATTAATTTTAGTACATAACACATTTATATGGATCTTCCAATTACAATTTTCATCTAACGTAATACCTAGAAATTTTACTACATTATCTTTGGAAATTAATTTGTTTCGATATTTTACTGTTAGGTTCTTATTTGTGGAATTGTAATTAGAAAATTGGACATATTTTGTTTTCTCTGTATTTATACATAGTTGATTTCTATCAAGCCAGTCCGCAATCTGCGTAAGTGTTATATTGATCCTATCATTATAATTAATAGCTGGATCATTATGTGGTACTATTATCGAGACGTCATCCGCAAATAATATACATTGTTCTTGAGTTGTATCAGGTAGGTCATTTACACTTATTAAGAACAGAAGAGGCCCTAAAACGCTTCCCTGAGGGACACCTGTTTTGTTACAAAGGAAAGTGGATCTATATGCTGAGGAATTTAAATTCTTATCAATGCGATTAATTTCTACACACTGATATCGGTCACGTAGATAGCTCTCTACCCATTTTAAGGCTAACCCCCTGATACCAAATAATTCACATTTGTCCTTTAGTACGTCATGATTAATTACATCAAAGGCTTTACTCATGTCTAAGAAAATAGCTGTAACTGGTGTTTTTTTATCTATACAATCTGTGACGGAACTAACTAAAGTGAAAGCTGCCAATGTTGTGGATTTATTTTTCTGAAATCCGTTTTGTGATTGTTTAATCACATCGAATCGGTTAAAAAAATTCGTGAGGCGTTTATGCATGGCTTTTTCAAATACTTTGGACAAGTTTGAGTTTAATGCTATAGGTCGGTAGTTGCCTAGTTCAAGTTTGCTATCTTTTTTATGTAAGGGCTTTATTATAGCTGTTTTTAATCTCTCTGGGAATACACCCTGAGTAAAAGAATTGTTAATAATGTGGGTTAATACAGGTGCAATAATATCTGCACAGGATTTTAAGATAGTGGTTGATATCTCATCAAATCCTATGGACTTTGTATTTTTTAGTGAAGATATGTGTTTAATAGTTTCATTACTACTACAAGGTTCCAGGAATATAGTTTTATCCAATTGGTTTGTGGCGTTTTTATTACTGCGATGTAAGTGAGAATTTTTGGAATTATCAACCACAGAATTAAAAAAATTATTGAAAATATTAGCTATCTTTATTGGGTCTTTTTCTATTTTGCCATGGTTTTGTACAGCTTCAATTTCCTGGTAACCTTTTCCTGTATCGTTTTTGTCTTTAATAATGTCCCAAGATGCCTTACATTTATTTTTGGAGTTACTTATGTAGTGATTGTTAACATGTCTTTTTGAGGTATTTATGCATTTTTTTAATATTTTATCGTAAGTTATAAAGTTTATTTTATTTTTAATAGATTTTTTTTTATATGCCATGTATCTTAGTTTCCTTTTTTGTATACAAGATACTTTAATTCCCTTAGTAAACCATTTTGGACATGATGTGTTAGCATTAACTTTTATGCGTACTGTAGGAAAGCACAAGTCATAAAACATAACAAAAATGTCATGAAATCTATTAAATGACTTATTTGTATCCTTTTCACTAAAGACTTCATACCACGAAAGACTTGACATACATTGTTGAAACTTGGATATATTAATCTTAGAGTAGTCTCTTTTTTTAATATACCAGTAATCAATTTTTTTCTATTTTTTTTCCTGAAAATGTTAATGTCTGTCCTGTGTCATGATCAGATAGCTCCAGTTTATGTACATTGCCTACTGCGTTCTTTATATTACTAAAAATATTGTCGATACATGTATTTTTTCGAGTTGGTTCTTTGATATGAAGCTTAATATTATGATTAAGAAGTATGTCATTTAGTCTCGATGTCGAATTGTTATCTTTTAAAATGTCAATGTTTATATCCCCGGCAATTATTATGTGTTTACTTTTCTTGGTCAGTTTGTGTAGAAGCAATTCAAATTTGTCCAAAAAAATTGATACATTGGAGTTCGGTATTCTATATAAACAGATTATGATGGAGTCCAAAAGAGGAATATTGATACCACAACACTCAAAAGTCTTTTCCTCAGAAAATTCATCACATAAATTTATAGTTTTACACCGTATTGTACTTCGTAACAAGATACATACACCACCACGTTTTTCAGCTTTCCTAGAAAATGAACTCACAACATTAAAGTTTTTGATTTTTATATTAATTTCATCCCCTGCTTTTACGAATGTTTCTGAAAGGCATATAATATCGATGCATGATTTATTTTGCGCTAACTCATTTAAACTCAATTCTAAGTAGCTACTCTTATTAATTAATCCAGCAATGTTTTGGTGTAGTAAGTTTATTTCACAATAATCATAACTATTATTATTGTCGAAAAAAGGGGGTAGTTGGATGACAGATGTCATTAACACAGCGGTTATCTATCGTGTCATGGCCAGATGGTCTTTTTGGGATTTTAGAGAAATAATAAGGAATGGTCCCCTTTACTGGTGGCAATGAATTTATTGTTTGTGATATGTTGTGAGATGTGGGTGTATAGCTGTTCTTTCTTAGATTATCCCGTCGGAAATTATAAGGTATTGTACTCTTTTTTTCTATGTTTCTTTGTATACATCGTTTAGAAATAATTCGTTTTTTACAAGTTATGAATTCCCTGTCATAGTCATTACAGTCAATTGTAAAATTTATTCTTTGACATATTATAGATAGATAATTGATATTAGAATAACAATTTGTTAAGTCAATAAAAGTACAATTATTAAAGTATCGACTAGTATTTTTAAACATATAATTCATTCGACGTTCGTCAAGATATTTATTATACTTAACACTTAATATTAAAATATTTACGTTTTTGAATTTACTTAATGTTGATATTAATTCTATTTGCAACTTCATAGGGTCGCTATCATTTTCACCAAGGCCAAGGATAAGATAGTTATCTGAGGAATCTATGATGGTATTACAATCTTGGAGTATTCTTTCTGAATATGCAAGAGGTTGTGTCACTGAAGTTATTTTGTATTTCTTATATTGAGTATTTCGTCTAGAATAAATTAAACGTGAAGCTAGATTAATACATTGTTGTGCTCCAAATATAAATATCTGTTTATTATTTTGATTGCAAGCGCCCTCATCCAGTGGAATAGTAAACTTAGTTTTATTTTCATTAGGCATTGCCAATGGTTTTTTATGACATATCTGTTGAGTAGTAGACATATGGGTCATAGATAAGACAGAGTTTTGTGTTTTGAGTTTTGTTTTGTTTATAAGTTCTTGATTTATTTCTGTTTGTTCAGTTTTTCCAAGATCCAAATTGATTTGTGTATTAATACACCTTTTTATTTTTGGTGTCATATTAATTTTTTGAGATACTGATGGAGACTTCGTATATATATTTTTTAAATTAATTATAGTATTCTTCTGTTCTTCAGTGACTTTTCGTAGACGATTATTTTCTAATATTAAGTTGTCAATTTCATTGTGAGCAGTTTCAAGGTTGTTTCTCAACAATGTAATTTCGGTCTTAAGATCTTCTATTTCAGTTATGCATACCGTGGACAAATCCGGTAAGCTTTTAGCCAAGTAGTCAGACTGTATTGAAGTAAATGACGTGTCGCCATCTGTTGACATAGATTGGATTCTCCGAATATTTCTAAAAGTTACGTTTTCGTTCCCAGATTCCATACTTTAATATAATCTTTTAGTTTAATGAATAACGTCAAGTAAAACCTCACACAAAATGTGGGGTCTGCCAAGAATCGAACTCACAATCCAATCAATGGCAGGCAGTATTTAGCAAACTGGTCCAATTTCAACTTCAGTAAACTTGTCAAATTTACGATTCCTAGCTGTAATAATGACGTCAATAAGATGTAGCAACCGTTGCGTGAAATTTTGAATTGTACCTCGTTTCATTTATTTTATAAGTACTCTCACTGTGGACTTTTTCACTATTTTATAAATTCACCTCTGTAGCACTTTTTATATTATCACGTATTACGCTTATGTTCTATATGAGATAAAGACTAAGTATTTGTTATATTAAATACACTAAAAGGGTTTATTTTTTTATCACTAATTTCATAGTCACTTTCACTACCCAATTTTTGTTTTTAGATATTTAGGGAATATATGTATTTAATAACGAGATAACATTTATACATAGATATTAGCACTTGTTCTACCTTTCACAACTTTTTTGTATTAGTAAAATTGATTTTTACAATAAATAATAATTAATTTGTATCACGCAGTACAGAGACTTGTTCACATGACAGTGACTAAATGAAATATAAGAATTATAGTGTTACACTGTGCTGTTGTCAAGGATAGCACAGTATAGCTGGAGTCCTTACTCCTGAATTAGATGTTGGGCAGCATCAATCAGATAACGTCACATCCCACAAAATCTTTTTCAAATCAACCGATTTTTTAAACGTTCTCACTTCGCCTACATATATTTTATATTTGTTTGTATGATACACCATATCTTCGTCAATTTGAACCTATTTTAATAATTCTTATGTTTATTCATATGTTCAATCTAAACTTATATTAGATTTGAATTTTTGTTTGTACTGTAAACACTCAAAAAATATTTACCTACTTTAAAAAATGTTTCACTAACAGGAAGCTAGATTATCAATGAATAACATAGACTGTATTTTGTTTTTAAAGAACCATGCTTTGATTAAGCATTGATGGATCGCAAGTTAACAATAATTGCAATATAACGTAAAGTAAATAAAAATTTTGGAATTGTTTGAATCATTGTTTATTACGCACTTTTCCAAAGTTTTGCCGCATAGATTATTGTATATACATATATTATATTTTTATCTATAATTCTGTCTGTAGTGTATATACATGAAGGTAGATAAACTCTCATTATACCGTAGATACGTCAGACATGTCAGTAGCAGTCAGTATCGTGAAACGATGTGCGAGGACAGAGGTTGCACCCTGGAATGTCTATGCATACCTGACTCAGAGATAACAAGCTTTAACAATCCTTACTTTGCCTTTATACCAAAACACTGTTTTTTGTTTTACATTTTTTAACTTAGTAACAAAACCCAAACATGAATAATGATTATTAGCACTTGGTGAAACTTTGTATACATATTTTTATATATATTATTAGAAAGTCTTTGAACAGACTCTTAATGGCGAAACTGGTCAGCTATTTATTATAACACCTTTTTGTAAAAGAGTAAAAGTGTTTTTCTAATAACATCAAAACATGTTTATAAACTTTAACATTTGTTGGAATAGTAGGATAAGGTTTATCATCCGAATATTCTTCACTCTACCGAGAACATTTTTGCATGTACATAATCTAATTTAATACAAATAAAGATCATCATGTCCCTTAGACTACATTACATTATACTCGTAAATATTGACAAACTGATTAAACTTTACAATGATTATAACATAACTATCAGTGTTATAAAAACTATCTCACCAATAATAGTCCATATAATGTCACACATATAATCACGGATCCCATTCCAAATTGTACAAATAAGACTACATCCGATATATCTTGAATGCTCTTACAATATCTGTAAAATATAAAGTAGTATAAATTACAAACTCTAAAGCGAGATTAGAAGCCATTCGTTTCTTTATTTATACCATTTACCAGAGGGAGACTTTGTACAAAAGTCGATTGCTTGGGTACCTCTGTCCCATTCGTGTTTCAACCGTGAAGCAGCTGTGTTTGCATGGCTGTGTTTCAGTTTGAAGGGTGGGATATGACGTGAATTTACTGGGTACAGAGGAATAACACCTGAGTCCTCAGGAATGGCAAAGCATGGGGGGTATCATGGGTGAAACAGTATACTCTGTTACGTCCATGGTACTGCTCATGTCTATAGGCGACAGTTACCACTTTCAATCAGGTGGACCGTCAGCTTGCTTGCCATTCTAAGTTGTATAAAAAAAAAACACCATCATCATTTCAGCCGTTACCTGTCCACTGCTGAACATGGGCCTCCCTCTATGTGGAACTTTACCAGTAATTGCCACGCTTGGCAGGAGGGTTGGCAACTACAGTTAGGTTTTGACGATGTTTTAAAAAGAACGCTGTTGCCTATCTCTCGATCATTAAATTCCCTTAATCAGCTCTTACGATATCCACGGGAAAAAAAGAGCGGCTCATTCTTTGCCGGGACTACAATGCAGCTATTTACATATTTGCTGGGATTGCTGGGAATTAGACACAAGATATTATATTAATTATAAAGTAGAAAAATTAATGTAAATTATAAATGTATTACAATTAAAAAATATTTGAGTAGTAAAAATGACATATGGTGTGAAATGTAAATCATTAGCATTCTTTTAACGAAGTATTCTATTAATAAATCTAAACATTTTTCCTAAAGAAATATATTTTAACATACAACAGAATAAATTTAGGCCTCCTATAATAGGGCATATCCAGATTCAAATTAGTGTGTAGCATAAGTAGAGGTTTCTATCTCTAACTATTTATCATTTTTTATGCACATTTCTTTGGTAAAACATTCAGTTTCCTACCTTAATAATGTCTAAAGGGATTGTTCCGAAAACGTCTTCTAAAAACGCATTGCTTCTACATAGAAGTATTCTATTTATACAAAAATTCCGAGAATAGTCAATATCAAATTACATGGCTCTAGACGAACGAAGTCTATGCACCTTGCATTGACTTCGTTCTATTAAACGATTTTTTCTTTAATTCATGAAGCTTTAAATCTCATCCAGTAATATCATTATAAAATTATTTAAAAAGAAATACCTTAAAATGATGTCATAATGTCGCAAGCATGCATTCAGTTTCGAGATTTGTGCGTTTTCCAGTTCTTTTCTATCCTCTCTGGAGCTAGTGTTCCCTTTCAAGTTTGTTAGTTTATAATTAAGTACTTTCATTTGACTAATTGCTATTAACATTAATCCAGCAAGAAATGAATCTATATTCACATTGTACATCATGTGGCCGTACTTTGCGGTTGATTGATAAATATGCAAATATTTAAAATACTTATCTCGGAATTCGTCGGCGAGAAAATAATATTTACAAATAGGTAGTTCCAGTTTTCTGTTCCAAATAAGACTCGCTATTAATGGTAAAATTACTAAAGATAAAAATCCAAAGTTACCTAAAAGCGTCAATGTTATCCAACCCCTTTTGTAAATTAAATTGTCTTTTTTAATAATACCCTTAGTGTCAGAATTATCGCCTTTAAATTCATTGCAGTTTATCAATTCAAAAATTGCTATAATCTTGTTTCGATACACAAATATCATCAAAATTTTAGCTGCTACAGTTACTTCAGTAAAGTAAAACAGCATTTCTGGAATGAGCAACTCAACTTTTTTTGGTGTGTAGATCAAGTTTAGTGACAGTAAAATGTTGTAAATAATGAAATTGATTATAAGATAAACGAAGGAAAAGTATTTGTAATATTTGTATGGTATGTTCCCGGGCCATAGAGCGAAGACTTTCCAAAAAAATGTATTAACGTTGAAAATATCCGACTGTTTCGTTGACATCTTGAAAATACATATTAATTTAGGCAAACGCTCCTATTTATTGTATTTGTTTAATAAATAATGCAACAATAAGCTGTTTATTATAATGTGTCAGGTAAGAATAAATTAAAATCTAGTTTCAATACACCATACATTATAAAACGTTTTCATTTTAATAATTCATGTAGTAATAACGTGTTTTTACCTAGGAATATGAATAATATAAGTAAATAAAATAAGTTTCTATTGCTGTTTACAATCTTCATCTTCAGTCATCTTCCCAATGTTTGTTTGTTTCATTTGTCGACCTTTACTTCTTTTGTTATTTCTGGTGTACCATTCTGATATTATTCTAGTCCATTTCTCATTTTTCTCTCTCAGTCTATTTTCATTTAAGCGTTTTGTATACATTATTCACATCTATAAATTTGGTTGCATTTTTAATTTTCTAACTTCGATTAGTATAGAACTTCGAACTTCGTATCGAACTTTATACTTCGTATAGTATCAACTTAAAAATAGTAGCATAATCGCATAATACAATCACAAAAATTCAGACTAATCGAGAACTTTGCAAGCGTTCAAAGGCTACGTAAGTCAAGTGAGCCGTATGCTTGTTTTCCACCTCCTGTTTAAGTGGTGGTACGTGCTGATATCTTTAACAGATCGTTAGAAGGTCAATTTTATATAAACAAGCTTGAATTATTCGATTTTATTTGCGTATAGTTATAAAAATATAAATTTAGATAAAAGCCGTTGCGTTGATCCACTTGAAATTTTTGAAAGTCGTCCGTTGACACATACACCAATTTTTTTTTTTGTTTGTTCCCTTTTTGTAACGAGATGACCAATCCTGGGGCACATCCGGTGTTGCTATCATTTGTTTCTTACTGTACGCAATAAGTAGTATAAAAAAACTTTCTCCTTTTGGATGGTATTTTAAGCACCTTACAAAAACGAATTGGTTCCTAATTCAGCAATATAATAACTTAGTTTGTTATTGTATGTACATGTAATTATTTCGGTATATAGTTACAATCTTAAATCATTAATATTTCAGGTATTTTATTTAGAAAACAAGCCGCTCCATGAAATTTCATTCTTCCGTTAAGTTAATGCAATGAAACTAAAATATAGATATTCCTGTAAAGACAGAAAGGCAGGATGTAACAGAATGGAAGAGAAATATTTGAACTTTATTCGTTCAGTATATTTTCTCGGTCTGATTTTAATCAAGCACAGCTGATAGATTGTAACAGAGTTAAATATAACTCACTCAGAGATACATACATAGTTTTATTTGTTCGTACATTTTCTACAACTTTAGACGCCTTTATTTCTTTAAACATTCTGGAACCTCGAAGTTATTAACCTACTTTTAATATGTAAGAGGTCTGCTGTAGTTGTTTTTTTGTGTCCATTCTATTTTTCTTTTTTAATTTAAAATAGTTTACTTTCATTATGATTTCATACTAATTATAATTGTTGTCCATGATACTGTCCTGACATGGACATTGTCATAGGGGATGGTCGTCACTTTCCATCAGGCGGGCCGTTATCTTATTTGCCGTTCTAAATTGCATAAACAAAAAATATAGTTAAAATTAAATTAAATTTTATAAAAGAAATATTCAAAGCCTTTATTGTGATTGCCACGATGCTGTTTATAATAATAGGCGACGGTTATCACTTGTAATCAGCTTGTTTGCCATTTCAAAATACATAAAAAAATATTATTACTGTTATGACTTTCGATTAAGTGCCTTATAATCTTTCTTGTACTTACGAACAAGTAGCACAGTAATAAGAGAACAAAAAGTGTCTATAATTTTATAGTTGTGAAGGTATAACTAACTTTTCATTACAAGCTTTTTTGATTGATTTAGAAAAAGACCAGAGGGAGACTTTGTACAAAAGTCGATTGCTTGGGTACCTCTGTCCCATTCGTGCTTCTACCGTGAAGCAGTTGTGTTTGCATGACTGTTTCGGTTTAAAGGGTAGGATATGGCGTGAATTTACAGAGTACAGAGGAATAACATCTTAGTCCTCAGGAATGGCAACGCATGGGGGGTATCAAAAAAAAGTTGTATAAAAAAAACAGATATAATCCTTGGTTGTCACGTAGTTATAACTTACTAGTGGTCACTCCGTGGTCGAAATTTAACCATAACATATATTGTAATAAATTGATTTATTACGATTATGTTTGAGATTCAGTAAGACTATAGACAAATAATATTTAAGACTAAACAATATTAATCTATAGTAGTCTCAATTTAACCACAGACTTTAACAATAAATAAAAGAGTATAATATATATGCGTGTGTTTATCAAATACATAAAAGTGTATATAATTTTCTTTTTTATTGTTTTAACGTATTTTTAACAAAGTTTTTACTTCATACATAAAATATGGCACCATTTATTTACAACAAAATATTAATTTAGTTATTAAAAAGAATAATTCAATTTTAGGAATTATACAATAGGAATTAAAAGGGAATAAAAATTCATAACCAAGCAAACAATTCAGAACTCGAGCTCAAATTGAGTTTGATTGGTGTTTTCATTGCGCATTCAGTTAATTGAAAGTATCCGGCAATGTATCAAGAGTTCCTCAATATTAATTAAAAATCTGTGAAACAACACTTTTCACGATATGTTATGCTGGCTACGCCTAGTAAAATTTTTTCCACCCGTTAACATTCAAACTTTATAATTTAGATGTGTAATTAATAAATAGTCTAGTAAAACTCTTATAGCGAAATGCAATGAATATGCGTGTCAACTCGCACTCACATGCTACCACGTAATCATCGTAGATACTCATCCAAAAAAAGATTTCCGGATATATATACATAAATTCGTGTGTGCGTGTATAGATACTGTAAAAAAACATAAATTTTAAAAATATAATTATTTTTTTGTGGAACATACGTATTCTGACACTTCCTTATGGTTGACTGGAAGAGAATGCTTTTAGCATTAAGTCCGCCATGTACACATATTTGTACTAATGAATAAATAAATAAACATACCACAAAAAAAATCGAAATTGCTGAACAAATCTTGATAGTTTCTTCATCGTTATATATATATATATATAATTTGTAAGGACATACTTCCAGATTAGTCTTACAGGAACCATCCATAGATTTTTAGTGCTATGTTTAGCCAACAGACGGAGTTGTTAAAAATTTTGATTGCAATACGATAGTTCTTATATGGAAAAAATCCTAGTACTATGATTTAAAATTTTTTTTCTCTCTTGTGCAGTACCGTTTAACACGTTCGTAATGATTTTATTTCTCTTGGTGTTTCGATCTATTTTTAAAGCAACGACAAGCATACAATATATTCAAATATTTTTTTTTATCTTAAGAAAACAAAAACTTCACTTTCTATATATACATACCTGTTTTCATTACTGCCGCCGTGTATTTAAAATATGTGTAAACAACGCGAAAGCTTATAATTAACAAAAAAACCTTTCTAGAGACATTTTATATACGGAACCATCGGTGAGTAAATTCAACTTACACTTGACCGGGATTTTTATTTATAATAGTATTGATGTCGTATATAGTTTAAAAAACCACATCTTTTCGTTTCTCTTCGCACCGCTCTCCTCTTTTGCAATCTTCGTCACCATTATACGTCTATTGTGTCCGTACTTCAAGAACCAGTTCAAGTTATCGTCATCGCATCATCATCGCCTCGTTCTTCGTTGACTAACCTTCCGTAATCGGAAGAAAAGGGATTGTTTGTAATGGAGTCTAATTGACCCATTGATAGCAATAAACCCTATCAGGTCGACCTCCACGCGGTTACCCCTGGAAACCGTCGTAGTTAATTCTAGTGGAATTCGTTACGATGAGCTAACTGGCCTGCCTTTTCATCTTCACCTGTCATCCCTCACTGGTGCCCCGCCAGTGTATCCCGATAGCGCAGGCGGGGTTACCACTCCATTATCACTCTTTAAAAAAAACCGTCCGTAATCCCAACTGAATCGATGTATTGTGTCATATCACTGGCGTACGCAGTGTTACCATGCTAAAGAGAATAAGTTTACATCGTTACATACCGTGTCTTCCTTCACGCTTTCTGTCTCTCGAAAGTAGCAGTCGCGCACAAAAAGGATTAAAAAGTTATCCACAAAAATAATACTATTCGTTGGTAAATACAGTTAATGTCTATCTCTGGCCGTTTAGTAAACTCTATGCAGACAATCACGTCGAAGAATTATTGATTATCTTTTACGGTGTGTAAATATATTTTTACGCGGTAAAAAGTAGCTATGTCAGCGTTTATTTTGTCGCGTGAAAAAAGAAGATATGAATTATAGATAGAGTATCAAGATAAAACATACACCTGACTTTAATTTAATACATAACTGTGGAAACCATATTTAATTTCATTTAATAGCTTTTTCATTACATCAGAATAAACATACAAAATACAAAAATAAACATACCGACACCTAAACAAAAATTTTAAATAAAACAAACAAAAATAGACCTTCAAAAAAACTGTAAAAATCGCATCCAATTTGGTGCAGTAGTTTTTGTGTAATGCTCGAACGAGCATACAGACAGACAAACAAAAATCCTAAAAGTGTTCTTATTTATGTAGATTATACAACGTTTATATTAAATTTTATACATATAATATTTTGAGGCGTCTATTTTGCTTTTTTGGTTGTTACTGTGTCAGAAATGTTTTTAGGTATAGGTAAGTACAAGGTCTAAAAGACTGAACGCTTCGAATATAATTTCTTCAGGGTAGATATTTCACGAGATTTCAAAATAGTTTATCTATAAGCAAAAATATAAAAATTGTTTCTATCTCTTATAAATTTATTAATATAAAAGATACAAATAAGAAAGACGTTAATGTGTTTATTGCCAGGAAAAATATGGTACAACTGTCTTCTCTGATAAATACTGTATCTACTAGTGAATTTTAAAGCAATATTATTTTGCTCATCTTAATAAAAATAAAATAATAAAGGTTTACATATACTATATAGTGTTAGTTTAACATTAATAGGCTTTATTCAGTATTAATTGCTACAATATTACGTATACAATATACCGAACTAGGAATAGCATAGTGAAGTAACGATGATTATAATAAATAGGTAGTCATATAAGACTATATGTAGGTATTATAACACTTAGATTGTACCTTAAGTAAATATTACTTACAGAGAATATGAAGGAATAGATACAGCGTACTATACATACTTACAGCGTCAAGTTTAAAAGCTTCTTAATTGCAATGTTCCTAATTAACTAAGTGTACAATGTATGAGCTTACGAACGTGTATTATATTTTATATCTATATGCAAAATGTAAATGATTTATAGCCACCTTCGAAGGGGAAGGAGTTTCATAATTCATCTGTATTTATTTAATCGATTTTATAATGAAGTGTTCACTTCGAGTTTACTTTGATAAGAATTATCTTTGCTAATGTGATGATTAATCTGTTAACCTTCGAAAGAGTTTACTCTCGTGTTGATTCTATGCTAATTTTGTTTAATTTTATACAATTGATTTGTTTTTTTTTTTTTCTCAATAACATTATTATACATATAACAAATACTATAAATATAATAATATGACGATTTTTTAAATGTCATAAAAATATACATAATTCATTATTTACGGGAGCTAATTTAATAAAAACACGAATAGTTTTTATTACACCAACATTTGCATGATCTGTTCTTGCTATGTAAATTTTTCCCTTTTTTTTACGCGAATAATTTTTTTGAAAATAATATATATCAGTCAAGATAAGTTCAGAAATATATTTTTCCACTCTACTAGAAAAGCAAAGTCACTAAGTTAGTAAGTTACTAAGTTTAAATATGACTGTAAAATTTAATTATTTAGGAAAACCTAATCTCTAAAATCATATATACCCAAAGATATATTATATACATACATACGAGTACTAACTCAATGAAATTCCATATATATATATAATTTTTGTTAGTATATAAAAATTATATATATATGTATTTTATATAATTTATATGTATTTAAAAAAGTAAAGTACTAATATTTTTCTATGTAATGCCCACATAATACTTGTTTAGGACTGGACAGCGCCGTGTAATGTCCAATAGATTTTCTTCGTTATTTTACAAAAAACATTTAGATTTTTCCTTCTTGCCGATCTTGAACATTTCTTACAAGTGTTAAAAAGGAATATGCTGTTTTTGTAACCTGAAAAAGTAATGCCTGTCATTAGTATAAAAATAAAACTGTAGAATATTAACGAATTGCTTTTTCTAAGTACTGAAGCTACTATCTTATTGATGATATCCTACTTGTGTTTGCTGTGAAGATGAACATCACAGTGTATTCTGTATTATAAATAGGAGTGGGTAATATATAGCAATATCTATATATAGTAGCTATAATAGCCATAACGGATATATACAATATCGGTTATCCAATTTCGAAATGTAGTAGCCGATCAAAACTAATATGGATGTCTGACCTGTGTGGATAATAACGAAATAGTTGATGTCCAGAAGAATCCAATATGTATTTAGACATCAGAGCGGTATTTATATTATCTATGTCCAATAGTAATTATCGCCTATATACGAAAAGTATCAGATATCTATGACTCCTCATGTCAATAAGCTACGATTACTACTTTTCATCAAGCGGACCGTTAGCTTGTTTGCCATTCTGTGTAGTATAAAAAAAGCTTTTTTTTTATTAATTTTAGCATGATTACCCATTTTTTCTTTGAAATGATACACAATAATCGATTTCTCTCAATCACACCTGATGGTAAATGATAACGAGGTTGATTGTAGACTTTGAGAATTTATTTATAACCACTTTTGCTTTTCTAAAAGGTCTTCTAAGATCTTGATTAAATCTGGTAAAACAGATGCAAAAAAAAACTCAATTGCCTTATTATAAAATACTAAACTCGAACGGGGTCAAAAATTTGTTAATAACGAGAACTAGCAATCTCGTTGCTAGCAACATACTATATCGGATCAACCTCCATGCGATCCGCTCGAAAATTATTGTGGTTAACTCCTGGTGAACCTTCACGACGAATTAACTAACCCAACTTTATCCTCATCTACTATTCCTTACTAAAACGCTGCCAGCGCAAAAATAGTGCAGATGGAATTACCGCTATTCCTTACTAATACGCTATCAGCGTAAAAATAGTGCAAATGAGACTACCACCATTCCTTAGTGATACGCTGCCAGCGTAAAAATAGTGCAGATGAGATTACCACTGTTCCTTACTGATACGTCGTCAGCGTAAAAATAATGCAGATAAGATTACCACTGTTCTTTAGTGATACGATACCAGCGTAAAAATAGTATAGATCAGATTACCATCGTTCCTTAGTTATACGCTGTCAGCGTAAAAATAGCACACGTGAGATTACCATTATATTTTCAATTACAATAAATTCCAATCACGTAAGACAAATTGAAGATATTTATTAATTATTACACAGTACCCTAGCGTTAACCTGCGACTTCATCCACGCGACCGTGTTATGTTCACTGTCTGGGATAAAAGGTAACTTATGTCCTCTTCATCCCATATAGTACCACACTGGTGGTGATATTTGTTACCCAATAGGAATTACTTTACCCAAATAAATGTCGTCAGAGATAGAGGGAACAGTTTCAGGCCTGTTAATACAATAGGTGTTTTAGCGCGTTCCATAAAAATTTTCAAACTCTTCTTAAATTTTTCGGATCTTGGTATCCATTCGCTGTTATATGCTGCATCTACTAATTTTTCACTCTGAAAATAAATTTAACGTTTAATGTTTATTCTTGTTTTTTTGTTATTTAGAATAAAAAAAAATCATTTAATATTAATAGAAAAAGCTTCATTTTTTTTAACATTCTATAGGATGAAATTATTAGAAGTCTTTAATTATGAATAAATAGTTGATGAATAAATAGTTATATAATTGTTATCTAATGAAAAAGGAATAAAAATCGATCATAGTTGTTGCGAACTCCTTAGTTATTTTTAAAGGTTTTTATTTTTATTGTATTTTTATACTTTTGTTTCTACAATTGTCACTTTTGCTCTTTGCTGTCGTAGTCTATCTTTCGTAGTTTTCTTTATTATAGTTATTTTCCTTTTAAACCCATTGTTTGATTACATCATATACATCAATATACAGTCCATAATATCGCCCACAATAGTAAAAAAAACAGTTACGTACTTTAAAAATAATCTATTAACATACGTACCTGATAAGAGATTTGTGTTCCCAAAAAACTAGGAATAAAAATTTCACTTAACATTCCCACGACATAAGAGACCATAAACATCGTTGACTCCTTAATCGATGGCTGTAATGCAATCAACATTATCATATCTTTAACTGTCCACTGCTGTACATAGGCCAATCCCTTAGTAGATTTTGACAGTATTTGCCACGCTTGGCAAGCAGATTGGCAACCGCAGTTAAGCTTTAGAGATGTTTTAAGTGGAACACTGCTGCCCATCCCTCGCCCTACCTTAGTCGCCTCTTATGTCACCACGGGAAAAGAAGGGAGAGATAACTAAGGAAACTTAATGGTCGAGAGAAGGGGAGAAGCGTTCCTCTTAAAACATTATCAAACCAATTACGGTTACCAACTCGCCTGCGTTAGATATTTATTTCAAATCAAATTAATTTTCTTAAACATCTTATGTCAAAATGTGTACCTACTATTAATAAAAATCAGACTAATTTCTTTAAATATAATAAAATATTAAAATTGTTATTATACCAAATTTTGTAATGAATTATATTATATGAAATATAACATCACAGCAAATTCTTTATTGTAAAAACCAATATGAACTAATTTTAGTTTATCATAAACTTTTTAATAATGGTAATTTTTTTAATACCATTGAGGTGGCAAACAAGCATACGGTCCATCTGATGGTAATTAAGTTAAGAAATAAGTTTAGAGAAATGGCACCTCGGTATTGGCTTCATTACTCATCCTAATAATGAAGCGTTCGTGATTATCTGATCATTCCAAAGGTTGACTAGTAGAGAATGCTACTAGCTACTACTACTAAAGGCGTACTTTTTTTTTTATACGACTTAGAATGGCAAACAAGCTGACGGCCCACCTGATGGAAAGTGGTAACCGTCACCTATAGACATAAACAGTACCATGGACATAACAGAGTATACTGTTTCACCCATGATACCTCCCATGCGTTGCCATTCCTAAGGACTCAGATGTTATTACTCTGTACCCAGTAAATTCACGCCATATTCCATCCTTCAAACCGAAATACAGCCATGCAAACACAACTGCTTCACGGTTGAAACACGAATGGAACAGAGGTACCCAAGCAATCGACTTTTGTACAAAGTCTCCCTCTGGTAAATGGTAAACTTGCGCCTTTAGTACCATTTTCATTTGGTCAATAAATTTATTTCAAATAATAAATATTACATATTAACTATCTGATTAAACTTTACGATGATTATAACATATCTTAATGTTATAAAAATTGTCTCACCAATAATAGTCCATATAATGTCACACATATGATTATTGACCCCATTCCAAATTGTACAAACAAGACTACATCCGACATATCTTGAAAACTCGTACAATATCTGTAAAATATAAGTCATATAAATTATAGTATTAGGCTTAGAATAGACCATCCCTCCCTTTCCTGTGGATGCCGTAAGAAGCAACTAAAGAAATATAATGATCAAGAGATGACCAGCATCTCTAAAACCCTGACCCCGGTTATCAACCTGCCTGCCAAGCGTGGCAACTACTAGTAAAACTCCCCTTATGGGAATAGGCTTATGCTCAGCTGTAGACAGTTAACGGCTGAAATGATGATAAATTATTAAGTCTAAAGCGAATTTATATATATTAATTTTAGCCCTTCGACTCTACGAATAACACAGCTCGTCCCGTATCAAATTAGTATAAAAAGCTCTAAATTTTCTTCTTTCTTTCTTCAAAAAAAAATGTTCAGTTTTATGGACAATAAAGACCTTTTATCAGTGAACAACATAAGGTTACATATTAATTTTGATTAAATTAGAGATCCCTATGAAAAAGCTAATATAAAATACTAATTTGTCTTTCTATCTATTCACCCACGCAAAGCTGAAGTAGATCGCTAGTAAGTTTTATTAAATTATTTAAAAAAAAAACAATACCTTAGAAGGATGTCATAATGTCGCAGACATGCATTCAGTTTCACGATTTGTGCATTTTCCAGTTCTTTTCTATCCTCTTTGGAGCTGGCATTCCCTTTCAAGTTTGTTAGTTTATAATTAAGTACTTTCATTTGAGTGATTGCTATTAACATTAAACCAGCAATAAATGAATCTATATTCACATTGTACATCATATGGCCATATTTTCCAAATGATTGATAAATATGCAAATATTTGAAATACTTATGTCGGAATTCATCGGGAAGGAAATAGTATTTACAAATAGGTAGTTCCAATTTTTTTTTCCAAATAAGACTCGCTATCAATGGTAAAATTACTAAAGTTGAATATCCAAAGTTGCCTAAAATCGCATATGTTACCCAACCTCTTTTGTAGATTGCATTGTCTTTTTTAATAATACTCTTAGTTTCAGGATCATCGCCTTTGAATTCATCGCAGTCTATGAGATCCAAAATCGCTTTTACCTTGCTTCGATACACAAACATCATCAGGACTTTAGCTGCTATAGTTACTTCAGTAAAGTAAAACAGCATTTCTGGAATAAGTAACTCAACTTTTCTTGGTGTATGAATCAAATTTATCGAGAGTAAAATGTTGTAAATAATGAAGTTGATCGTAATATAAATAAAGGAAAAGTATTTGTAATATTTGTATGGTATGTTCCCGGGCCATAGAGCGAAAAATGTCCAAAAAAATTTATTAAACTTGAAAATGTCCGACTGTTTCGTAGACATCTTGAAAGTAAATGTAAAATTAAGCAAATGCTCCTATTTATTGTGTTTGTTTAATAAATAATGCAACAGTGTGTTGTTTGTTATAATGTGTCAAGCAAGAATAAATTAAATTCTACTTTCAATACACTATACATTATAAAACGTTTTCGTTTTTAATAATTCATATAGTAATAACTCTATTTCACCTATAAAAGTGGATAATATGCCAATTATTAATTAACTGTAGAATTGTTAATAGTTTTATTATATTTGCTAATGAATTTTTTATAAGTTGACAGTATTAATTTGCGAAAAGGCTGAAGAAAATTATATTCATAAATTATGTAAATGTGCAGAGTGAAATCAACCAGAGGGTGTTCTATAGGTAAGAATTAATATTACTTCCCAAAAATTGGTTAAAAATGACAAAAAATTTTGTCTTCCATACTAAACTTAATAAGTAGTCCTAAAACATCTAATGAAGTGATGTATAGAATAAACACCATATAGAAAACATAAATACAATCTTGCAAAATAAATTAACTTTGTGACAATCTTTACTTAGATATTTCCTACTTACCTTATCAGCCATTAAGTGTCCCCTGCTGAACATAGGCCTCTCCCTAATCGGGGATTTTGCCAGTAGCTGTCAAAATTGGAATGTGGGTTGGCAACGGTAGGTTAGACTTTGGTAATGTTTTAAGAGGAACACTGCTGCTTATCCCTTGACTATAAAGCTCCTTTAGTCGCCTCCTACGACATCCACGAGAAAGATTTTTTTCTTACCTAATCACACTTACATGGCTGAATAGATTTTATCATTATATTAGCCACAACTCACAATTAGCACAATCCTTAATATTATCCAACTAATCGTAGTAATTGTAAAAGTTTTTGAGAGATGTGTGAATGTATGTTTGTTACTATTTTTCGTAAAAACTACAGAATTAACTTGAATGAAACTAAAGTTCCAAATATACTAAAGTACCTACATGTATAAGTAGGACTCGCAGAGTAGAACAACCCCCCACTAGATTAAGGGACGACCTTAAATACATTGCAGGGTACAATGATTGCAGGTCAGGACCGTTCTTTATGGCAGTGGGGAAGGCCTATGATCAGCAGTGGACGGATAATGGTTGAGATGATGATGAAATGAATAAGTTATGCAGTAGCTTATATACTTCTTTTTTTTTTATTTATTTTGTTATTGGTTTAACGATTTAACCAATCGTAATAAAATTTGATATATGCGTACTATTCGACATGGAGAAAGACATAGGTTACTTTTTATTCCTGTCAATAGACATATTAATTTCCGTGGGTGTCGTAAGAAGAAACTAAGGGAGGGCTAAGGATGGGCAGCAGCATCCCTCTTAAAACATCTTCAAAACTTAACTGCGGTTACCAACCCGCCTGCCAAGCATGGCAACTACTGGCAAAACCCCCTTAGGGGGAGGCTTATGTTCAGCAGTGGACAGTTAAAAGCTGATATGATGATTATGATGACATACATAAACCACCCGCGCTCACGTACAAATAAGTTTGCCAACTCTTACGTGAACTGTATCGTAACTATGAGGAATGGACTTTCCCGTGACGTGTTTCCTTCGTCCCAAAACCTCGGATCCTTTAAACGTAGCTTGAAAAGGCACTTAAAGTACCGGCATAGTGGAACTAACTGTTGAGAGTGGAACATTCTCTTTTCGGTTGATCGTATTCACGGATGTCGTCCTTGTGTTCGCTCAAGATAGTGTGGTCACATATCGTGCTATAGTACAAAAGAATGTCCAAACAAATGACAAAGTCGTAAGCTTCTAAAGCAAAAATCGTAGCTTCTGAATTCTCAGATTGTTACAATCAAACTGTATAGCAGTTTATACGGGTATACTATCAGTTTTTTACCGAACTAGGTGTTATTTTGCGGAAGTCCATATCACTGCTTATTTGATTAAAATAATTTTGTTTAATTCTGCTACCATTAGTATGTGTGTGACTGCTAACACTCGAAGATTGACCACCACTATTACTACCAGAAATTCCACAAACTTCCATCAATCTCGGACTGCCATTTTGTTCGTGCCCGTTTTGCGACATGTGTTTCACCTCTAAACGAGGCATCTTCAGGCAAATTGTTATTTACTGTTAGGACATCGGACGGTTAACATTAGATTCCGAGCAGCTAATTATTTACATTTAAACAAAATAATTAAATACTATATTTAGTTGAAAAGTAGCTGAATCGTCGAAAACGATAGGATTTTTTTCATATCTTACACTTCTAAGCCAGGTTAAAGTAAGAAATGGTACCAACAGTATAGGTGAATTACGTGACTCGTAATTTCACAAAAAAAAAAACGGCGCACGTCTAGGAGAACTATTTGGCAATTTGTCTACAAACATTGTAAACAGTGTTTCTCAAAGAACAGGAAAAATGTGTGAAGTTTTTATTCATTTGTCGACTCTTTCTGTAGTGAATAAATTACACTAGACTTGTCCACAATCCTATTAAAATCCTAGTTGAAGCCAAAAAACACAAGTCATATAGAGTTACAGTACTCAGATTTTTTTCAACACCTATTAACAAGTAAAACATTTAAATTTATTTTAAAAACTTTAAAAAAAGAAGGACTTTATCAATTGAGTTGTATTTTTAATGTTTGTTACCTTAGAACTCCGTCATTCATAAACACATTTGAAAAATGCTTTTTATTTTTTAAAGGATTTAAATTAATTCCTCAGAAATTTTATTCAAATTCAACTAATAGTCAGGTTTTTGAGTCAAAATTATTGGTTTTGCAGCGATTAAAGTCAGTGTTTTTTGGAGAGAAAAATCTACTTGTAACTAGTATAAAACCAAATCGCTTTCCGCGTCTGTCTGTTTCACAGATTAGAGACACTATGATCTGTTTCTCCGCTAAGGTACTACTTCTAAACTACCAATTTGGTCGGCTCCATACTATAATGCCAGTCTGCTATAATAATGTTTGAAGTTCGCTCTCAATCTGGTAAAATATTATTACGTAAGAAACGAGGTCAGTTCTGAGGCGTCATTAGTATAAACCTACATTTAAACCTAAACTTTTAAATAATTTCCTAAAGTTACTATTTTATGGACCATCTTAAACTACAATTATAATAATTTTGACATAAATCTATAAGAAAATAAGTTCACATTGGTCCTTACAATAAATTTAATTAACATTGTAATTTTTGAGATAGCCTATTATGCCTAGATAGGAGAAATTATGCCTCGAAATCGAACCCATTCTGTGTATTCATACTACAATCCAGTCCCGTTCCAGTTCAGTTATGATCAATCTTGGACTGTTTCTAATGAACATACCCACAGCGGACTGAGAGCAAATTGAGAGTGGTTTATAGTGGAGGTCCAGTGTTACGGTAGAGATTTAATTCTTATTTAGAAAATCTTATGGAAGGTTTGTATGCACAATTTGCAGTCACACAGAGCTAAAGCGATTCGCTAATTTATATATCGCTAGCTATAAGAGGAAAGATTTTATAACCTATAATTACATCAATTAAAAATCCACTTTAAATTCATTAGTCATTAATTATATCACAAGAAATTTTTCCGCTTCTCTTATCTTATTAGCTGCCCATGATCTAGTATTATAAATATGGAAGAGAATTTATTTGTCTATTACATAAAATAATAAATGACATTATCCACGCAAATAATGTTTGCTCGTGGGCACACGTGGTTTCAATGGCTCGGTAAATGAAACTGAAAATTATTGAATTCGCCTTCTGATTTATTCCTTGTAAACACACTGACATGTGTTCTGTTTGAACAATATCAAATGAATTATATCTTTATAATTTACTGAATAACTGAAATATAATCGCAGAGACACGCTTGCTTATCCAAGAGTCGAAGGGAAAAAAGAATCGACGACAAACGTAATTAGATTTTTTATAAGACACTGAGGTCCTGCCCATTAAAAAGTTGTGATTAATTAATTAAATATAAAAACTAGATTTAGACATGTTGAAGCATATAATATTGCGTAAACAGATAAAGGTAAATACATTATACCTCAATAATTGAACGTAGCCTGATCACGAGGACAAAATCGTGGGTTATAAAAAAAATATTTTCATTAGACATAATATAAATGTTTGTATATACCAAAATCACATTGACAAACGTCTTTGGAAACCTCCGACCTGCCAAAAACGAACAGCCCTTCAGTTTCTTGACACGTGGAATATTAAATGAACACCAATACTGAATATTTTTGCTTCTCTAAATTGTATGTACATACCTGAGTACTCGAAAAATCTGTTTTCGTTTACAAAACACTCGTTGTAGTAAACGAATTACAGAAATGTCAGTTTACATGAAAATATCTTCTTATAAATAGACTGTAACCTTCGAAATAATAATGTCCTTATATAAAATCGATGAATAGTCAATTGCACTGTAGTCCCGGCATAGAATAGGCCATCCTTTTCTTTTCAGTGGGTGTCGTAAGAGGCGACTAAAGAAACTTAGTACTTAGGAAGTAATGTGTATTTGTATACATCATCGTAACTATAAATTAATAAAAATTTATGTAATATTCTTTTTTTATCTTTTTATAATTTGTTTATTTTCACCATGTAAACCGAATTTACAAAGTATACGAAAAACCACAGATCTTGCATGCCATAAATTCTGTTTACTACAAAATGTAGACAAAATATATTATATAATATGTATTTGGAGTCGTGATTCCGAGCTGCCATCAATATTGAGTAATTTCAAAAGAATTCCGCACAAAACACGAAGGCATTAAAACCTAATAAATTTGAATGAATTTTTTTTTTACGTAAACGCAACGAGCATAGACAAAATTTTCGGCACCTATGAGACCAGAAGTTCAAACGCGAAATCTTCACAGAAAGTATTATTGAATAAATGTATGGTGTTGAATGTCTTTTTAAATGTTATAAGTAGATTATGGTACCTTTTTGAAATTTAGATTACCTTGTACCTGTTGCCATAAAAAATATGTAGGTACAATCTTCATAACAAAAACGTAATTCCAGAACACGTCTTTAAAACTTCATTCAAAAGCATTTACATCTTTGATATATAAATCGCTAGCAATATTTAGTTTTTTAATAATTCTTACCTTTAATATGAATTCCAACCTTTAGGTCCTGATCACCATGTGATTTCGGCGTAGGATGGGCCTCCCCTTCTTTTTTCTTTGATATCGTAAGAGGCGACTAAGGGAACTTTATAGTCGAGAGATGGGCAGTAGCGTCCCTGCTAAATATCATCAAAGCCTAACTGCGTTTGCCAATCGTGGCAACTACTGGCAAAACCCCTATGGAAGAAGGCCTATGCTCAGCAGTAGGCAGTCAACGGTTGATATGATAATGTTGATAATGATGAACCTTTAGATGTCTGAAGTTTGGAATAGTCTGAAAGATAAGATATAAACAAAGATGAATATCGACTTTAGTATCCAGTTCTCAAGCAGAGCTCCTTTTTTATAATACCAAAGGGAGACTTTGTACAAAAGTCGATTGCTTGGGTACCTCTGTCCCATTCATGTTTCAACCGTGAAGCAGTTGTGTTTGCATGGCTGTGTTTCGGTTTGAAGGGTGGGATATGGCGTGAATTTACTGGGTACAGAGGAAGAACACCTGAGTCCTCAGGAATGGCCACGCATGGGGGGTATCATGGGCGAGACAGTATACTCTGTTATATCCATGGTACTGCTCATGTCTATAGGCGAAGGTTACCACTTTCCATCAGGTGGGCCGTCAGCTTGTTTGCCATTCTAAACTGTATAAAAAAAAATAGCATATCATGAAGTCTGTTCTGAACAAGCACTTGGACAATACGATTCATGAATGCGGTCAACTGAAAAGAGAATGTTCTATTCTCAACTGTTGGCCGCACTATGCCGGCTCTTAGTGAGCTTACTTTGCCACGCTACATTTCTGAGGTTACAGGATGAAAGGAAAATCTTACAATAAAAGACATTCCATAATGTTACGGTATAGTTCACATAAGAGTTCGCAAACTTATTTGTATGCGGCAACAAACAGTCTGCCGTGCAGGAATGCAGTCCTCGACCCAACCTCGTAATGCGATATTACAAAGGGTAAGGTGGAATAAAGCAATGTTGTTCATATGAATACTTCCTATGATGCATTAAAAGACACTGGGAAAAGTTACCTACTTTACGTAATTGTGAAAGTTCCAGAGTTTTACTCACTCCAATATCTTCTACAATACGAATAGTTAAACTCGAAGCATCGAAAGTGTGTAGTACTGAACGAAGCTATCCCAGATGCGAACAGTACTCTACACATGACTTTACCTATGGTTTATTCAACAGAAGACTCTGATGTAAGTACCGTAGTGCTCTGTTTAGGACTCCGAGTATTTTAAGATGCTGTTTAAGCCACACTCTCGATGTATTAAGATCAGAACACAAAAATGCTACCTTTGTTAATTTTGTCATAAAATAAACAGTAGATATGAATAGTCGAGTGGCTCACTGGATAGTCAAAACATGCAAGACTTAATTTTCCAGCTTAATTTTAACAAATACTAGTTTTTAGAGTTAATAATTGCAAGGTGTCCTGAACTTAATTATAAGTAACATGTTTACAAAATGTATTTTGAAATTGTGTAATATTTATTTACATTTCTAAACTACACTCATAACTTCAGAAGTAAAATCCTTGACGAAAATTATTTTAACTTAACTATACGAGTACACACTATGTACGAGTATTAGAAAATTAACAGTTTATTATTAACAACTCTATATCATAATAATCACCAAACAAGAATATGGGCAAATAAATGAAAAGAAAAACTAAATATTGTTAGAATATTTATTGTACTTTGTGACTATAGATTGTATTTAAAAAATACAGAAAATCCCTTTTTCCTACAAACGCCAAATACACATACAAATTTATATAATAGAGAAGATATAATTAATATATAACTATATGATAAAAACGAATTTACTATTAAAATTGGAATTGAAAATAAGGCAAATTAAACTTTTAAACCCCAACGTAAGCAAATATATTTGTGAAATTGACATTTTTCACTCTTTCACTTTAGCTATAGGTACAATATTTTCTTATTCACCTATAGACATATAATTTAATCAACGAAATAAACTGACTAACTTTACTCTCTGAGCATAATTTCGTTAATATTTCTTTAGACACGCTCGCGTGCATTCGAAATAACGAAGTTGTCGGTACGTGATCTCAACACGAATCTGTTATCCGGAATTACCATAAGAAAAAGACAGTTTCCTCAATTCAAAACTGATCCAATGTATGTTATTTGCGACACTCCGAGGAAACTTTGCTTGCGAATAATTTAAATTTCAAAATGAAAACAAATATATGTTTGAAATGCTTTCTCTTGTATAGGAAATTTTGTTCATTTGTTATTTTAATTTAGAACGAGGGATCATGTCTTTCAGTTTTTGCTTCGTAACTAGCAAATTTTGATTCGTAAATAAAAGCTGCAACTTCAATTACAAAATTCATTATAAAATCAACACATAAATTCTATTTCATAAATATCGAGTTTGGTATGACAAAATACAAAAATCGGTTCAGAATTGTCAACGTAATCGCGTAACACGGTCATAAGAATTCGGACGAATTCCTTCTCAAAAAAGGAATTCGTCAGAATTCTTATAAACATTATTATTTTTAAGCATTTTTCAAAACAAATGCCTTAAAATAACAATTAAGTTCTCTCAATTTGGCTATAGAAATATTATGTACAATATTTTCAATATTATAATACAATCTAAAGTCATATGTATTGTAAATATTTTATTTACGAGTACAAAACAACACTCTCTAAGAAATGTCACTCGTCCTTTAAGCTAATGTAATAAAACCAAAATATATAATATATATAAAAACAGAAAGGCCAAATGTAACAGTATGGAAGAGAAATATTTGAACTTTATTCGCTCAGTATATTTTCTCGGTCTGATTCTAATCAAGCACAACTGGTGGATTGTGATTGGTAGATTAATATAACTCACTCAGAGGTACATATATAGTTTTATTTGTCCGTACGTTTTCCACAACTTTAGACGCCTTTATTTATTTTTAATGTTCTGAAACCTCTATGTTTACAATCTACTTTTAAATGGAAAAGTTTACTGTTGTTGTTTTTTATGTATATTTTGTTGTTTTTTTTTCAGTCTAAAATAGTTTACTATCATGATTGTTGTATCGGCCGTTAACTGTCCACTGCTGAGCATAGCCTTCCCCATAAGGGTTGCCACTCTTGGCAGACGAGCTGGCAACCGCAGTTTGGCTTTTGGTGATGTTTTAAGAGGGACGCTACTACCTATCCCTCTACCATAAGCTCTCTTAATCGCCTCTTACGACACCCACGGGAAAGGAAGGGGTAGCCTATTGTATGCCGCGACCTACACTGCTACTATCATGATTATTTCATAGTAATTGCACTAAAAATTTAATTATTTATTTATATAAAAAATAATATTGTTATTATGATATCAACGATGGTGTTTATATCAATAAGCAATGGTTAACACTTACCATAAGACATATCATCTGCTCTTTTATTGTTTTAAAATGCATAAAAAAAACAATATTAATATTATGACTTTCGATCAAGTGCATAACAATCTGGTACTTAAATAACGTACAAATAAATAGCACACTAAAAAATCAAAAATTTAAATGAATCTTTTACATTATAGTATTTCATAATTGTGAACGTGGTAACTTTGCATTACAAATTTGATCTCGGAAACGACAAAATTCTTGTTTATGATGCAATTACTTATTATAGCCTACATTCCACTAAAACATTTACTTAGCCCTATAAAAGAGTTAATAAAATTAAATGTTAACTAAATAAAATAAATAACCAATTTCATAGAACAATTTATACAAAAGAATTAAAAGGAAATTAAAATTCATAGCCAAACAAACAATTCAGATCTCGAGCTCAAATTAAGTTTGATTGGTGTTTTTATGCCGTATTAAATGGATCGAGAGCATTGGACGATATATCAAGAGTTTTTCAATATTAATTAAAAATCTAAATAAAATCGTGCAATATACGTCTTCGATGCATCGTTCTCACCCAGAAGACTTCCAGATAAAGTTCATATAAAACAATTGTCAGAAATAACAAACAGTACGTTGATAAAATCTTGTTACGACATACGAGGTCTGTCCGGAAAGTTCGTATAAAAGTGTTCTGGAATGCGAGAAAGAGGAGTGGGGAGGCCAGGTAAGCGCAGGACCCCTTCCTTATGTCCCTAACAATGCTTCAGTTCTGGTCTGACCGCCGTGCGGTGCGAACTGGCTTGTCACGCCATCTGTGAAGTTACCTCTTAACGAAACCCCGTCGGCATGGAGCCCGCTTCCGTTGAAGAGCAGCGCGTCGTAATCAAGTTTCTCTCGAAACTCGGCAAGAATGGCCGTGAAATTTTTGCCGATCTCAGAACAGTTTATGGGGATGATGCTGTGAAGGAACCAACCGTCCACAAGTGGCTAAAAAGATTCAGAGAGGGCCGAGACAATGTTGATTGTTTTTTTCGATGTTCGGGGGATTGTCCATCAAGAATTCGTCCCTCCAGGCCAGAGAGTTGATGGAAAATTCTACGTCGATGTGCTCAGACGCCTCAAAGCTCGTGTGGCACGAGTTCGTCCAGAATTGGCGCGAGAGGGGCGTTGGATTCTTCACCACGACAATGCCCCTGCCCACACCTCTCTTGTTGTCCGTGAGTTTTTGAGTAAAAATTCCATTACGGTGACCGAACACCCCCCCTATTCGCCGGATTTGGCCCCGTGTGACTTCTTCTTGTTCCCAAAAACCAAATTGGTACTTCGGGGGCGGCATTTGGGGGACATAAATGAGATAAAAAAAGCTACGACGGGGCAGCTGAGAAACCTACAACCAGAGGACTTTCAAGGAGCCTTCTCACAGTGGAAACGGCGTTGGCACAAGTGCATTATGTCACAGGGGGAGTACTTTGAAGGGGATAAAATTGATTTACCTGAATAATTGTAAAATAAAATTTTTAAAAAACTTTTATACGTACTTTCCGGACAAACCTCGTATGTAAAACGGGAAGAAATTAATATCGTCAAGAAATAAATATAAGTTAAAAATAAAATTAATAATGTGGTTTCAAAGGAATTTGCTCCTGCCATCTTTTCAAGCTGTGAAATGAGTCCCCTGCCGAGATTTCTCTTAGAAACCACAGTATAGGGTTCTTCAAAAAGGGTGTATTAAGGTTTCATCAGAGTCGGCGGTCGTTGTCACGCACGTGACACCCCTAGTGTTGCAGGCTGAAGTAACCGTTTACCATCAGACGGGTATTATGCTCGTCAGCTACCTTTGTGGTATAAAAAAAAATTTGATTCATATTTAGATATTGCTGATATTTTGAAATTTAATAATTAGAAAATATTTGAAAACTTCAAAAACAAGGACCACATGTACTCTACCTATCTTTATCTAAAAATGTCACATATATCTTACTGACTGTTAATTTATCTGCATTTATTTATTTATTTATTTTATATTTAATCTTCAATGTATCGTTCTGTGTTTAATGCAAAACTTGTAGTAGCCCGTCTAAAATATAATGAAAATAAAAGACTACCTTTTAAAATATTCTGTTAAAAATATTTTTAGAGATACGTTTTAAAACATGCATCAATGTACGTCGTTGGAAGTGTTAATAATTCTATATATTATAGTATAAATAAATCATCAGGTGGCTCGTCGAACAAAAGCTTTTGTGCGGCCATACTAATAAATTCCCATAGAAATTTTTAATATGCAATATCCTGACATCGTATCGGTAATTATCCAAGATGGATATGTAATTGTATATCTATCTTCGGTACCTAATAACGTGTATAGGTATGTATATCTATATACATGGTGTTTTATAAATTTCATTTAACATCTACTTAGATATTGAATTTTTCCGATCAATGAAACTTAAAATTTTACATAGTTTTTAATTATTGGGTAAAATTATAAATTAAAACCATTCTTAATTATTATTATTTTTCGCATTTTTTTCATATTTCTTTTATTTATACAACTTAGAATGGCAAACAAGCTGACGGCTCACCTGATGGAAAGTGGTAACCGTCACATATAGACATGAGCAGTACCATGGACATAACAGAGTATACTGTTTTGCCCATAATACCCCCCATGCGTTGCCATTCCTGAGGACAGATGTTAGTCCTCTGTATCCTGTAAATTCACGACATATCCCACCCTTCAAACTGAAACACAGCCATGCAAACACAACTGCTTTATGGTTTTTTTTATGTAAAAAATTTCATTATATGTTTGGCACTACATTTCAAATCGATCATTACCTATTAGTTGCTGAGACATAGCGCTATAACAGACAGACGAACAAAGTCGCACCATAAGAGTGCTGTGATACCGAACCCTAAAAACTAGCTATGATGACGACTTCTTTCACATTTTTACAATTAAAAAGTAGTCTATGCCCATCTCCATCTCATATTCTACGGCAATGCAAAATTTTATAAAAATTGGTTGGGCCAATAAAGCACCGATAAATGCTTTCAAGCGACAAGTGAAAGATTTTCTTCATCTGATCGGTCCTTCATTGGATAAATTGGTATTCTTAATTTATGTATTTTTATCATTATTTATTTTATGTTAATTTGGTTTTCCCGGTATCCTATATATCCTATAATTACTTATATTTGTTCTAGTATCAGGTACATATTTAACATACCTATATCTATAGGGTTAGATAGTTATTAATTTTATTTTTTTTTAATTTGATATAGGTTTTTATAATTATTTTCCTTAATGTTTTACGCTGTTAACTTTCTTAATTATACAATGTTATCATACCTACTTGTAAGATCATTAGTACATTACCCTAAGATTGTCTTGAAATAATTGCTCTCAGCTATAAATCCGCCTTACTGTACTTATACAATTATGTCGTTATATTTATTAATTGTCTTGCTTATTCCCAATATTGTATAATGCAAATAAAGTATGCTCATTTATTCATTCAAACAAACTCCCTTTCATATTTATAATTTCAATATATAAAGCGGTTTTATAAATACGTCGTAGTATCAAGTGAAGAAAAACATACCTACTCCATTTTTTTTGACAACATGTATCATGACGTAAAAACACCTACTTATTTATATTTTCTTGTTTTAAAATTAGAATAGATCGAAACAAACGTAACAAAAACAAATTATTGAATATTTGTAATCTAATATAATTTTGAAGTCCTGAATTATAGTTTAAATAAGAAAATCACATACTGAGAATCATCATTCATCATCATTTCAGCTGTTAACTATCCACTGCTGAACATAAGCCTTTCCCATAAGAGGAGTTTTGCCAGTACTAGCCACGCTTGGAAGGCGAATGTGCAAACGCAGTTTGGCTTTTAGAGATGTTTTAAGAGGGACGCTGCTGCCCATCCCTCTACCATTATGTTCCTTTAGTCGCCTCTTACGACACCCACGGGAAAGGAAGGGGTGACTTATTCTATACCGGGATCACGCAATTGATAATATGAATAATGACAATAGCAGTCGCATTTTCAATATTATTAACTGCTATGATTTACCCGTGTCTTTTAATATAAACCGCATCTTCTATGTTAATTTATGGTCGTTAATCAATACATAAAATAATAAAACATATAATAAAATAAATAAAATCGGAACCGGTCACTGTCTGTACATAGAAGTTATATAAAAACTATTGTAGGAGGGCTTTATGAACACAATAAAACCCAAAAAAATATTTTTATAATTTTTGTCTGTTTGTTGTACGTTTTTGCACACTAATCCCAGAAATGGCTTAAACGATTTACACAGTTTCCACTAATGGGTTGCAGTTGACTTCACTTAACATTTGGTATTTTCTTTTTTATTTCAAACGGTTCATATATAAAAAGTTATATTTATTTAAAGAATCACATATAAGATGCTATAAAATAACCGATCAGTGGAATTAGCTGAAACTTAATGTAGGTATTAGGTACGTTATCATTTAAGTCTATAATACAATATAAGACCGGACTCATGAAGAGTTCCGAATGATATACAGGAACTACATAGTTAGACGCGGGCAACGCCGCGGGAAACGGATGGTAGTTAATAAAGACAGATTAACTAATAAACATCCAAATATATTTTTTACAAACATTGATAACAGAACTAGGTATCTAAGTTCTCAGGAATGGCAACGCATGGGAGGTATCATGGGCGAAACAGTATACTCTGTTATGTCCATGGTACTGCTCATGTCTATAGGCGACGGTTACCACTTTCCATCAGGTGGGCCGTCAGCTTGTTTGCCATTCTAAGTTGTATAAAAAAAAGGTGTGTCTATTCATATTCTGTGTTTATAACACCGCGTGACAGTCGAAATATTCAAAATGAACATAATTCGTAAAAACAAGTAATATTATTTGACGTCTATGCCATCTGGAGCTCTAGGGACTTTTCATAAACAAAAATATCCAATTAACAAAATGAAGAGAAAATCGAGCTATTTCTCAAGATTCGACCGACTGAATCTAATAAAAACATACATATGAGTGGGTTCACCAGTTTTTTTTTACCCTAGTTAATATCTAATAACTATATTACAATAAATAAATACCACTAAGTATAACTTGTATATTATAAATATTTATTTATTTATTTATGTATTTAGAAAACCAACAGCTTTTCCTAGAATAACAGTAAATACAAATTATAATAAAAAGCAAATAGTCAATATTAGAGGATGCTATACATACCCGTTTGATCCCAGCATAGAATGGGCCACCTTTTCCTTTCCCATGGGTATCGTAAGAAGCGACTAAGGGAGAGCGAGGGATGGGCGCAATGTCCCTCTTAAAACATCTCCAAAGCCTAACTGCGGTTTCCAATTCGCCTGCCAAGCATGGCACCTACTGGCAAAACCCCCCTAGGGGGGAACTTATGTTCAGCAGTGGACAGTTAAAAGCTGATTAATGATGATGATGATTATCCATGAAGTAAAATCTATTTGAAGAGACACAACTCAGTATTCTACAAGTATAAAATCTAACAAACAAGGTGATTTAATTTTAAAATATGTGCACCATACAAACATATGGTACAGCCCAGCATAGATGTCACTGTGGCTTACATAGGACATCTGCAGTAGTGGGCGTGTACGTTACTGAGTGCAAGTTGCTCAGTAAAAAAAAAACCTTTTCGAAGAATCTCACACTGTGGTCTCTAGAGAAAACCTCGTTAGGAAGCTTATTTCACGACCTTGATGTTTTCAAAGAGAAATTTCTCTGAAATAATACTGTACGGATACTAAACTAAAAGTGCCATTAAGGTAGTAGAATGTGAAATTTGTTCTAAATATATCATCAATGTTGAATTGATATTAATAATCCTTTAGCAATTGATGCGAGTAGAATCTCCCGAGTTAAATCTATACCAGTTTTATCAGAATTATTTTTGCGCTTTATATTTCACTACATTATTTATATATGTACACTATTTATATACTACATGTATATAGTCTGATAGTATACATAATAATTAGTGTTCAAAATGAACCTTTTTACATACATTGATAGATGTAGTTTTTTTTATAAAAAAGAAAATTGAAAAACAAATTAATTACAACAAAATATATATTACATCAAGTCAACAAATGACATTTTTTACTTACAATTTAGTATAATTAATAAATAATATTATATAACAACAAGAATCAGCATATTTTACAAAGGATATTTTGAATCTGCCTTTTAATAAGTTTAAAACTATTATTTAAAACCACATCACGGTGGGCTAACTGACTTGCCCTTTCATCCCTCACTGGTACCTCGCCAGCAGTACCTTAGCGCAGGCGGGACTACCATTCCATTATCGTCCATTGAAAAAAATAAAAAGTACCATAAGAATAACAAATACACGACTTACTTATACAAATATTTACTTGAAAAGTGCTGAAATAAATACAGTTGAATTGTGAATCTCCTCCGATTCAGCGTGGTTCCGCAGTCTGCAATGCTGTCTGCCTATATTATTATCCTTAACGTAATAAACAAAAAAACCATTTTTTAAACTTGATATTTTACGCAATCTGATTTTTACATAACTGCTTTAATAATTATAATTAATTTATGCTTTATCTTGTTATATCTAATTAAAAAAATAATTGTTTATTTTTTTATTTAAATATATCTAGGAAGACAAAACAAAAATAATTATAATTTATAATAACATTTCTACAACAAAAAAAATACTCCAATATTTTAACGAAACCCATTAAATGAATAAAACCTTTCGACTTGTAGGAGTTAGAAAATGTTTCAACCTCGCTGATTTATGTTCAGGTCTTATAAGGCATTAAATTAGGTAGAGAGCACGTAACTAAAGTGGTGTGGTGAATTCAGAAGAAACTACGTTCTTTAGAAAAAAAAATCACTTACGCACTTTTGAAACGTTAGGTAATAATAATTTGTTAGCCGCCATATTTTATAACAATAATAATATCACACAACGCTATTTGAATAGTAGCTCTAGTACCCATTCCAGTATTATTTATCTTAGTATTTTTTTTAATGGTACCCGCACCCGCGCTATCGATATACACCGGCGGGGCACCAATGAAGGTTGATAGGTGAGGATGAAATATCTAGGTAATATTAGGTCGGTATGTAATACCTCTCCTCGCTCAAATATATTTCCTGATCTTCCGACGATCGTGTTCACTACATATGTACTGGGGGAAGGGATTATTAGTAATAGGGTCTTACAGCCCCAATGCAAGGGGAGAAGGGATTGTTAGTAATGGGGATTAGCGTCCCGGTTGCTAGCAATGAGCAGGTCAACCTCTTAGCGGTCCCCCTGGAAACCATCGTGATTGATATATTGTTAAATTTGTCACCATGGGCCAACTGACCTGCTTCATCATCATCTATCATCCCTCACTAATGTCTCGCCAGCGTATACCGATAGCGCACGCGAAGTAACTATTCTATTCTATTAAAAAAAAAACAGCCCCAATGCTAACAATATATTCTAACAAGTCGACCTTCACACGCTTCCCACTGGATGCCATCTTGGTTTATGACTTCGCCACGATGGGCTCTGCTTTCATCCGCACCTATTATTCCTCACTGGTGCTCCGCCAACATATACCGTTAACGCAGACGGAGTTACGGTTCCAGTATCATAACTTAAAAAAAAAACCCTTTATTGTAATAGCCATTATAAGATTACTTGCAATAAAGTACATAAATATATATATTTCAAACAGTCCATTGTATAATTTATCATAACGTATTACAATATATAGTTAATACATGCATAATATTACATTTCACAGGAATACTATCAAATATTCTCCCTTAGGGGGCTTAGATGAACTTAGTAGATATAGGGATTTTCTGACGATCAGAACCAGCGATAAATAGAATGATATACGATTCACTGTAATATTCAATAGATAATGGTAATTGAATCAACACAGTTACTTGATACAATATTAATCCACGCATTCTAATGCCAATTTTACCAATACAGCGTGAAATGTATTCATGTTTACATGTTCTCGTAGTTTACATTTTGATTTAATATCCCGTTGTGTGATTAATAATACGTTTTATTTAAAAAAAAAAGTATTTTTATTCTCAACCAACTTCTAAAGGAAGGACGTTCTCAATTCCGTCGTATTGTTTTTATATTTATTGCCTCAGAACTCGCTCTTCTTTCATCTGAAAAGATGTACCTACATTCCATAGAAATTTTCTCAAAATCGATATAGTTGCTTAGTTTTTAAATTAAAATAATTAGTTATGCCACATTAGAATTCGATTTTGTAGTGATAAAAATATCCATTCAATATAAATTATTTCTGATTATTATATCTATATACCTACATTGAATAAAATATATATATTTTTATACAACTTAGAATGGCAAACAAGCTGACGGCCCACCTGATGGAAAGTGGTAACCGTCGCCTATAGACATGAGCAGTACCATAGACATAACAGAGTATACTGTTTTGCCCTTTGATACCCCCCATGCGTTGCCATTCCTGAGGACACAGGTGTTATTCCTCTGTACCCTGTAAATTCACGCCATATCCCACCCTTCAAACCGAAACACAGCCATGCAAACACAACTGCTTCACGGTTGAAACACGAATAAGACAGAGGTACCCAAGCTAACGACTTTTGTACAAAGTCTCCCTCTAGAATTCTACATAGGTTAATAAAAAACCGACTAAATACAACAATTCTGTACAAATTATAATTGAAATACATTAAATAAAAATATCTAATGTAACTAAAATTTACAGTTTACGGATTTTTTTTACTTGTGCCATACGAAATTGCTTCTTGCCAAGTTTCAAGAATTTCGGTCAGCGGGAAGTACCCTAAAAGTAATAAGTAATGCCATTTGCAAATGTAAAAATGTACCCTATAAATCTTTTTAACTGCGTTAACATAGAAGTTTGATTTTTTTCATAGCTTCAAGCGATTGCAGTCTCGAGTATTTTATATATAAAAATTTCAACTTGATACCTCTACGCGTTTCTGAAAAAACGATTGTGACAAACAGATAGACTACAAACTGATTCTATATGCCTCTATGCTTTTTGAAATACGGAACCCTAAAAATGGAAAATTTGATTTTTTTGCAACTTAGTATGGCAAACAAGCTGACGGGCCACCTGATGGAAAGTAATAAACGTCACCTATAGATATGACAGTGAATAAAACAAAGTATACTGTTTCGCCCATGATACCCCCATGCGTTGCCATTCCTGAGGACTAAGGTGTTATTCCTCTATACCCTGTAAATATTATTTTATTTCTTACATACATTAGTTACATACTTTAAACCACCATATACCAGAGGGAGACTTTGTACAAAAGTCGATTGCTTGGGTACCTCTGTCTTATTCGTGTTTCAACCGTGAAGCAGTTGTGTTTGCATGGCTGTGTTTCGGTTTGAAGGATGGGATATGACATGAATTTACTGGGTACAGAGGAATAACACCTGAGTTCTCAGGAATGGCAACGCATGCGGGGTATCACGGGCGAAACAGTATACTCTGTTATGTCCATGGTACTGCTCATGTCTATAGGCGATGGTTACTACTTTCCATCAGGTGGGCCGTAAGCTTGTTTGCCATTCTAAGTTGTATAAAAAAAAAAATTATGTTGACATTTGTATAGATTTTTTTAAACATGTAGATAATTGTATAAAATACGATTACGATATATTTATTTATAAAAATAAATTAATCCAGAATTAAAATAACAAACTTCAAAAATAGTAGTAATATTCTTATAAATTATAAAAATTGATCACTGCCAGAACCATTTTGTGTTATCTGCCTAAATGCTTGTAGTATAATGCTTCTATTTTCGTGTTAGGCAGGAAAAAAAAGATGGTAATCTCTATGACCTATAATAGGGCTATTGTGCGTCAACTGTAATTCCTTATGATCATACAATTGCATTGTGAAACCTCGATTATAAAGGCACTACAATGTAAAATAATTCATCAGGTAATATAATCAATCAAGCCACAATAGAAGCAACCATTCACGTAATTTTATACAATAGCGTAAAGCCCGGTCGTTAAAAATGACCCAGCCATTACCCATTTCTCGACCAAATTTTCCAAGTAGGTTAATTGTGACCATTAGGTTTATTTGTTATAATATAAATACATATAATTATAAATTTTGATGGTCGCCATTTGAGATGCCATCTGATATAAAAATGCAGCGGTTTATACCCGCCATTATTATTTGCAACATATTGTCCGGTCTCGCTAATTCTCCCAAAAGGACAATTGGCTGGAATATATTTATAATATAGTAGTAAACCCTACAAATGTTGTTTTATAAAAAAAAAAAAAACATTTCTTCTTTTCCTAAAAATATATCACTGTCAAAAATTTACAACTGAATTTTCCAAATTTAGACTTGAATCTTTCATAATTGATATCTCAGAGGACACATAAAACTGCCGTCTGATTAAAAAAGATCCTTACCAGTCTAGTCCCGCTCTAGTCCACCAGTCTACAAAGTCTGCGGTCCCATGTAAAGTAGAATCAATTAAAAAAATATCGTCGTGATCAATGTCAGAGGCCTTAGTACACGACAAGACATTAGAGGATACCCTCGACCTCACGATTATTAGTAGCAAATTGTTTAACAAACATCCAAACACTTTTACAAATTTTCAGATTTCGATATTAGTAGGATTAATAAAGGAAAAAATTGCGTTACACTCGTGCACTTCATTTTAGGCACGTTCCACAATACGCGCCTCTGGAGAGTTGCTCGTATAGTATTTTTGTCGTGATACTGCCCCCAGAGTACCGGTACGGCAAAATCTGCCGCGAGTAAATGTCCTCAGCTGTAAAAAAATACCTATTTGAAGGTGAATTGTGATTTATGATGTGTACAAACTTTAGTTCGATAAAATATATTTTACTCTTGAGCTCACTTATATTTGATACTAGATTTTACTTGCGACTTTGCATAAAATTACTAAAATAAATACCGGATTTAGTTTTTTTTTTTTTTTATATATATATACCATTTAGAATGGCAAACAAGCTGACGACCCACCTGGTGGAAAATGGTAACCGTCGCCTATAAACATGAGCGGTACCATAAACATAACAGAGTATACTGTTTCGCCCATAATACCCTCCATTCCTGAGGACTCAGATGTTATTCCTCTGTACCCTGTAAATTCACGCCATATCCCACCCTTCAAATCGAAACACAACTATGCAAACACAACATCTTCACGGTTGAAACATGAATGGGACAGAGGTACCCAAGCAAACGACTTTTGTACAAAGTCTCCCTTTGGTAAATACTAATAATACTTTGGTAAATAGCTAACTTGCACCAACCTAATATCATTGGTTATGTCTTGTTGTTGTTATAATTACATAGTGACATAATTGCTGCTTATTATTTTTACCAATTTTTTGTAACTATTTTATTTTCAAATTATCTAGTAAAATACTGTATTGGCCTAAATGAAACATTTATATATAATCTATACTGTGTTATAAAAAGCTTTGTACAAAAGTCGATTGCTTGGGTACCTCTGTGCCATTCGTGTTTCAACCGTGAAGCATTTGTGTTTGCATGGCTGTGTTTCGGTTTGAAGGGTGGGATATGGCGTGAATTTACTGGGTACAGAGGAATAACACCTGAGTCCTCAGGAATGGCAACGCATGGGTGGTATCATGGGCGAAACAGTATACTCTGTTATGTCCATGGAGCTGCTGCTTATGTGTATAGGCGACGGTTACCACTTTCCATCAGGTGGGCCGTCAGCTTGTTTGTTTTCCTTAATAATAAAATAAATAAATAAAATGAATAAAATATTATGAAAATTGCTTCAGATGTTTAGCTATATGCAATCAAATAAATGGATAGTTTTACCTTTATATTTCAAGAATCAGTCCGTTTTTAAACTTATACTTTTACTACCAACTTCTTAATTATCTTCTTCATTAAATATACGTATAGTTTGACAAAGAGCGATAATGTATATTTAGATGAACATAACACTAATAAAATGTGTGGGTATTTCCTAGTAATAGTGCGCTGGTGTTCACACGTGTCGAACCAATGGGCGTATTTCCATTCGCCGACCCGTCACCGACATTCTGACAATTACTGTTACTCGTATAGTGTACGATTAATTTATTTGCTCAAGTGTTATCTGCAGCGTAATTCCCTAATAAAATTATGAACGCAGACGAAATAGTCAACGATCTTGGGGGTCTACCATGAAATGAAATACCGAATTTTCGGAATCAATATCATGTTTTCGTTCATACCCAAACCGGTTCCGTAAATTGAGCTTAACCTTTTGTTCGTCATAAATCTTTTATCATAAAAGTCCAAAGGAATTATATTTTAACATTTTTTTATATTAACGATATTGATATTTTAACTAGTTTATATTACATTATGTAATTTTAATATCAAATTTATGTTTCATTCGGCCCCAAAATTTTCGAAAGTATTTAATGATAGACTGTTCGTTACGTAAAGACTGCGCTATTATTTAGTATTCTGTAAATATAAGAAATGTGAATCATGCTGTATATTACTGAAGTACTAAAAATACTGAAGGAAAATACTCGTATGAAGTAGGTACAGAGTTTTTAATGGTAGATTTAGAATATAGATAGATAGATACTCTTTATTGTTTCCTCCAAAAGAATACAATAGTAAACTTATTATAATAGAGTTTAGCAAACCTATCGCTAATATTATACTCCTCAGGTCAACCTCCACATGGTTCCCCCTGGATACATCTTTGTTAATTCTTAATGAATTCGTCACGATGGGCCTGCAATCATCCTCACCTATCATCCGTCACTGATATCCTGCCAGCTAATACCAATAGCGTTAGTGTGGTTACCAATCCATTATTATTTCATAAAATAAAAAACTCCGGTATCGGCCTGTCCATGGAAACACGTCTCATATCACCCAATTATAGCCACCCGTTACCTGCGGCGCAACTCGCAACTCACTCTTACACCGATGACGGTAAATGTCAATAATAATTCAGCATCGGAAAGACTTATTAGGTAAAGCGAAAGATCAGCATAATTCGTCACATTCTTTACATTCGTCACGTCTATAACCGATTCTGATTTTTAAGCAATTTGCAATAATAAAAAGTTATCATTTCATCTATAAATTTTTTGTGGGATATTTTTGGTAATTCAGAACTTATTTTTAATCATTATTTGTGCAATCAATAGGGTGTACTCCCATATTGATCCCATGCTAACTATGTCACATAAAGTCACTGTTTTTTGTTGATCATAACTTATATTGTTTAGAACCAAACTCTATGTACCTACTTGCACGACTATAATATCCCTCCCTATCCGACTGCGCAAAATTACACGCATATTGTGTACTCCGCATTCCAATTTATTCGATCCAAACTCTTATGACTACCTTAAGTGTAAATTTCAATTTCATAGGTACATTACCAATTGTAATCTTCGTCCTTGCAGGAATCACCAGAGGGAGACTTTGTACAAAAGTCGATTGCTTGGGTACCTCTGTCCCATTCGTGTTTCAACCGTGAAGATGTTGTGTTTGCATGGCTGTGTTTCGGTTTGAAGGATGGAATATGGTGTGAATTTACTGGGTACAGAGGAATAACACCCGAGTCCTCAGGAATGGCAACGCAGGGGGGGGGGGTATCATGGGCGAAACAGTATAATCTGTTATGTCCATGGTACTGCTCATGTCTATAGGCGACAGTTACCACTTTCCATCAGGTGGGCCGTCAGCTTGTTTGCCATTCTAAGTAGTATAAAAAAAAAGGTAGTCAGGATCAAATATATTAGGAATATATTAGTTTTTATTTACTCACTATTAATTATAAAAACATAAACTCTATATTAGGGGGATTGAGTCCGAAACTAATCGGAAGATCCCGAAGAAGACACGTCAGTTAAGCCTATATCAATATTTCTAGCATAATGCCGTTATGAATGCACGCCACATAGTGTATTTCACGATTTTCAACCCATTAATCTCAATTAGAACCGTAGATGCCAGAGAAACGTATTACTGGGATTAAAATTGTGTGACATTCCTAGTATTTCTGGCGTCTATAGACATGGCAACCGAATACATAGACTGTGTATTTGTAATATTTTAAATTCTGCATGCCTAATTGTAAAGAAGTTTCTTTAAGGTCAGTTGCGCGCGCGTAATGCCCCTGGTGTTGCAAGCGTTCATAGGCTACGGTAACTACTTGCCCTCAGGTGAACCGTATGCTTTTTTGCCACCACAATGGTATAAAAAAAATACAAAAAATCCATTCAGCCATATAAATGTGATTCTAGTAATAAACGTACAAATGTACATATGTATGTATGTAAATGTACAAATGTATTTTTTTTTTTACAACACAGGGGGCAAACGAGCATGCGCGGGCTTTATATAATTTCAGGCGGTGTTCTGGCATGAAATATCGTCTCACCCTATTGAGCACTCCTAACTTTTTGGAAGCTAACTTAGCCTTCTCCTCCAGATGACCGCAAAACTGGACGTCGCAAGATATATCAACGCCCAGAATTCCTATGTAAATCGATGTGAATCATCGATAATAATAGTAGAATATTAAATTATATAACCGTCTATGATGTTCTCCATGTCTATAGGCGACGGTTATCACTTTCTACCAATTGCCCGTTGGCTTATTTGCCATTCGTGGTTCCTATGAAATATGTAGTCCTACTTAGTTGGAATTCGAAAATCGAATCGCTCGGGAATGCTTAATAATGAAAAGGTTTACCCTGCCTTTAGTCAACTACAAAACTATATAAGCGAAGAAACCGCAACGCCTATTAGGTATGTAGCATAAGGTTCAAAATAGTAATTCATCTAAGGGCTCAAACGCGTTCGGAACGTCAATTTTTGCATCAGGATGCCAACAGCGAGGCGCGTTTATCGGAATTCCGTCACGTTTTTCCCTAGAAATTGAGATGAAGACAATATAAAATGGGAGCAATAAATATCCACTAAGTATAACTATTCTATTAGAGAATGAAGTTTCTTAATGTCAACTGACGAAAAAAATGAAAATATGTTAGATACCAATTAAATGGTGTGTGTATAACTATGATTTAAAATTATAATACAATCGTGAACTCAATTAATCCGTATAATATTATTACGTTTAGCAAAATTTTGTATCCCTTTTTACGAAAATTGCGTGGCCAGAGGAGTGTGAAATTTAGTACTTTATAACTGAAAACGAGTTTGAACTGTAATATATAGCTTTCGATGCTTATATATACCTACCTATTATCGCACAAATTAAGTCGACAAAATAATTACGATTCATTTATTGCATATCAATGAACTCGTTCCCTTTATTTATAAAACCTGCAACAAATCTACTTTAACTAAAAATAGTTTTACGAGTACAAACGGTTTGGCAATTCCATCAAATAAGGTGCCGTTTACTGTACCCCCCCCCCCAATTAGGAGGCCTATATTTTACTGAACTAGGCGTTATCTTGCGGAAGTCCATATCACAGGTTATTCGATTAGAGTTATTCTGTTTAATTCCGCTACCGTTATTATATTAGTATTGGCAGCCGCGCATATACGGTAGCGGAATTAAACAAAATAATTCTAATAGAATAAATATATATAAAATATACGATATGACGATGATAAGATGAGGTGCCGTTACAAAGGTATCCAAAATTCAATTTTTATTTAAATTGCCTCCCACAAATGGGTGTACATACACTGTTGTCCGGTTTTTTATTATACTTATTTTAATGTCAATACATGTTTACGCAGTGGATGAATGGGGCAGGATAATAACCATTGTCACCCATCATTCTAAAGCAACTTAGAGATACAACATTAGAGAGAATTCTCCTATATTAACACGGACGTTCAGCTGTCAACTTAGATCGGAATATGTTTTCTGACTATATATTTGTGAGAAAAATATTCAATATCAGTGGTAGAGCTTCTCTTTTAAAAGGATAGTAATAAATTTGATTTCAAACTATATATCTCTCATCATTATTTTAAGGTTGTGGTTACTTAAGAGGTAATCTTACATATTAAACACACAGTTCTAAAAGTGCCGTCTGCGGTTCTTCTATTTAATTCAATCCTATGGCTGAATATACAAAACTTCTTATCAGTTCACGAAAGATGCGGATTGAAGAAAATAGTTTCTCAAATGTCAAAGTTCACGACCCGGATTAAGGTAAAATCCTTAATGTCACTTCGCAGACGAATGTCAGGTAGTTTGAATACCATTTGGAACTTTCGTTTTGAAATTAACATACATTCGTTCCACTAATTACACCTCAAGTAGGAATTTAAAAGGACTCTAATTAGTTATAATTCAAGAAATTAGAGAAAAGAGGTACTTTTAGTCGAGAATAAATTAATATATATATATATATATATATATATATATATATATATATATATATATTAAAGTAGATTTAGTCCTCTGACAAAAAAAGAGTAATTAAATTCATTCACCAATTGACGAATATTTTAATGATTGAATATATGATGTATGTATTATACAAAATAATACAAAAAAAGCTAAAAACCTTTTTATTATAAATTGTATTCTCATTTTGAAGTCAGTTAAGTGTAAAAATAGTTACAGTATAATTGATTATTTGCGCCCTATTACAATTTGACTTATCGACCTTTAAAAATTCAATAGACTCAATATTCAAGGGGCTGTATTGAGTAGCATTTTAATAAGGGTTCCATTATTCTGGCCAGCAGTGAGCCGCCATCTATCATCGGGTACGATTTACATAAAGTGGACTAATAAATTATTACCCAACTTGGTGGTTCCTTAATAAAGTTACTGGATCCATTCATCAGGAATGTAGACTGTCTTCTGAATATGCTACATAACTTTTGATATTCGAACACGTTTTACTTGTGGGCTTGAAACTCTTAGTTCTTGCGTAATTGCCGTTATTCAATAATGGTAACTGAGAAAAAAAAACTGACTAACAGTTCGTCCGTGAATTAGTTTTTTAATGGGTGACAATGAAATGGAAACCCCACCCACGCGGGGGGAAAAGGATTGTTAGTAATGGAGACTGAGAATCCCATTGCTAGCGATATACCCAACCAGGTGGACCTCCTCGCGGTTCTCCCTGGAAACTATCATGGTTAATTCCTGATGAATTCATCATGATGGGCTAACTGCCTTGTTTTCAGTTCTCATCTATCACCCTTCACTGATGCTCCGCCAGCGTATCCCGTTAGCGCAGGCGGGGTTACCATACCATTTTCACCCATCAAAGAAAACCCCACCCACGCTAACAGTATACACCGGCGAGGCTCCAGTGAAGGATGATAGGTGAGGATGAAATAGGTCAGTTAGCCCGTCATGACGAATTCAACAAGAATTGTTCACGATGGTTTCCAGGGGGCAACCACGTGGAGGTCGACCTAATAAGGCATATTGCTAGCAATGGGGCTGTCAAACTCCATTGCAAACAATCCCTTTCCCCTCCCCCGTGAGTTAGTTAACTGATAGTAAATGTCATAAAGTATTCTATACGAATATACCCACTAATATGAAAGTACATGGCACACACAAATCTTAACAGGGGTAGCATGACCGCAATGCCGACTTAAGAAACCTCATTACTCTCTTTTGAAGAAGCCTATTACATGCTAGGTATTACAAGTCTCTAAGGAAAATTTCAATGTTTTAGATATTAATAGATACCTATTATAATAAGCTCTTATAAAGATATACTGAAATGAAGAAATTTTAATAAAATAATTCTGGTTAAGTATAATTGTTTTGCCTTCGACATAATATTAATATTTTCAAATAAGAAATATTTGAAATTATTAATATTAACTTTTTTATAATGCTATGAAAATATGGTTAAATAATTTAATATTTTGTTATACGATAAAACAACTCCTAAATTAATATAAACCGTACTCGAGTAATAATACAAACCTATAGTTAAGTCACTTTTATTAAATTAATTGTAAGATATTTCTTTCAGAACCCAACTTCTTACATTGTCTCTATCTATAATTGTTATTGTTTTTTATATATAGATATATTATAATAGTATTCTTAAATAAACCAGAGGAAGACTTTGTACAAAAGTCGATTGCTTGGGTACCTCTGTCCCATTCGTGTTTCTACCGTGAAGCAATTGTGTTTGCATGGCTGTGTTTCAGTTTCAAGGGTGGGATATGGCGTGAATTTACAGGGTACAGAGAAATAACATCTGAGTCCTCAGGAATGGCAACGCATGGGGAGTATCATAGGCGAAACAGTATACTCTATTATGTCCATGGTACTGTTCATGTCTATAGGCGACGGTTACCACTTTCCATCAGGTGGGCCGTCAGCTTGTTTGCCATTCTAAGTTGTATAAAAAAAAATGCTTTACAAATTAAATGAATAAAAACCATAAAACGATGTAGGAGCGGGTAATATATAGTTACATCTATATATTTTAGTTACAATATCTATATATTGGTCAAATAACGAATGTATTAAAAGTCTCTTATCGAAAAAAATATTTTGGATAACAGGGTTTTAACATATTCTAAAAGAGATATCCGACCGACACGCGCGATATCAAAATGGGTGATGACCTTTTTTCCACCATCATTGTCTACAGAAAAGAATATAGATATCGAATAGGTATTCATATTACCCATGCCTAGAACGATGACACGCTTTTTAGAATCTTTTAAGAATGAAGTTAACTGAGCTTATATTTCTCAAGATGTAAATTTTTTTATCTAACTTTATGAGAGGCTTTTCCCATCTTAATTAGAATAAAATTATCTAAAGTTATTCAACTAAAGATATCCTATACGTTAATGTAAAATTCGGAATAGTTTAGGTACTTATGGCCTATCTGTACATACGATTAAGCATGATTGGTTAACAAACGTCTAAATAAACAAGCATCTTTACCAAGTTTTACGTTTAAAATTACTTGATAACATTAAAAAGGATAAATATGTACATTTTCCTATTGTTTATACAACAAATTTCTCCGTTGCTTCACGCGCTTTATTACTTTTTTATACAACTTATAATGGCAAACAAGCTGACGACCCACCTGATAGAAAATAGTAACCGTCGCCTATAGACATGAGCAGTACCATGAACATAACAGAGTATACTGTTTCGCCTATGATACCCCCCATGCGCTGCCATTCCTGAGGACTCAGATGTTATTCCTCGGTACCCAAGCAATCGACTTTTGTACAAAATCTTCCTCTGGTTTTTACGGTACAATATATATATATATATATATATATATATATATATATATATATATATATATATATATATATATATATATATATATATATATATATTATTGTACCGTATTATTTCTTTTTTTTTTAATAACCTTTAATACAGCCAACGGGTTACTTTTATAACCATTATGCGGAAAAATCAGAAATTCCAGCAACATTCTCCTATACCAGACAAAATATATTCTACATAGGCGTAACACAAAATGTAATGTTATTTTATTAATATAAGCATAGATACAATCCAGTGTGTGCCCCGTCATAGAACGGGCCGCCTCTACCCTTCCCATGGATGTCATAAGAGGCGACTAAGGGAGGACGAGGGATGGGCAGCAGCGTCCCTCTTCGAATATCTCTAAAAGCATAACTGCGGTTGCCAGCCCGCCTGCTGGGCGTGGCAACTACTGGCAAAACTCCTCTTATAGGGAAGGCTTATGTCCAGCAGTGGACAGTTAACAGCTAAAACAACAATAATATCCAGTAACAGGATATATAAGACTATGCACAAATGAAGAAGGTCACATGTAATTTATTGCAGCCTGTTATAGAGTTGTTACGTATTAACAAATTTAATTTTATTAGGCAATATCAACAGGCGCTGACTTCGCACGGTTTTTACTTTTTAAATAAAATACAACCCGTGTATTTATTGATAACGAGGTCGATTCCACGTCATTTCTCAAAGGCTATTTCTAAAATTAAAGTTACAATTAGATATACAATGTTTATTTCTTCATTTTATAGTACTTTGATTCGTATTTTCATGTTTATGAAGGAACATGACCTTCTAACACAGGTGATAGCACTTACTAGAAGGTCACAACAACGATCTTTGTATTGTACCAATTTTTTATGGAAATAAATAATTTTCTTTTTTTTTTATATTTTTCATATGACAGCTAAATCCTTATTCTAAGGAATAGTATGAACTATGTTTTTAATATAATTACTTGTGGAATTAAAATATTAGGTTAAGAGATAGATTTAAAGTAACATTTTACGTAAAGTTTTAAGCCTCAAAGTCGGACCAATGGATACTTTCTACAAGTAATAATAATATAATATCTTTATTTCTTATAAACTTAACCTAAAGCACATTTTCCGTTTAATATTTGGTAGTGGGTATATAAATACTGATGGATTTATTCTTCTTATGAATTGGCTAGTTTAATTTTTTTTAATGGGTGATAATGGAATTGTAACCCCACCCGCACTATCGGTATACACCGGCGGGGCACCAGTAAAGGATGATAGGTGAGAATGAAGTAAGTCAGTTAGCCCATCGTGACGAATTCAGCAAGAATTGTTCACGATGGTTTCCAGGGAGAACCACGTGTAGGTCTAATAAGGCATATTGCCAACAATGGGGCTGTCAAACTCCATCGCTAACAATTCCTTACCCCCCAATTGGCTAGTCTTATTAACTAAGAATTTGACAACTACCCATATAATCTCCATTTAATTTTTGAAATAGCTTTACCTTACTACAAAAAAGGATTATTGTCTTACCTATGGCCTTACTTTAACGCCCCATTAAAGTTCTACCGCTAGGCACACAGTTATATCACACGCTTGATCATAATTTGTGAAGAACAATAAAATTTAATTGCGAAAACATGTTATAGTTCTATAAAATACTCGACCCTAAAAACTTTAATGAGGATGCAAAATACCTACAACGAAGTTTAACATAATATCGCACTAGTGCTGCCAAATAATTAAATAGTGTTCAGTTAGAAAAATATAATAATCGATTATATCGATTCTCGATTATAGTAATCAAAGCGATACTAATACGCATTAATTCCATTATAAATTATCATATATTATATTATAACAAAACTATGATATTATATGTATTATAAGCTTTTGACCTTCTCGACTTAAGTAGGTATTAATACATACCCCTTTCCTGAAACCCAACAGTGAAGGAAAAAACGTACATATTTATATATGTGTACCTATTCCCTATTGACAGTTTTCATTTTATGTTTTTATTAACATTTTATGAATTATATTATATAATCGATAAAATGTTACCAATCGATTATAACGTATTATCTGTAGTTAGATTATTTGCGGTCCCAATTAAACTCTTGATTAATAAGACCGTCGTCATCATTTCAACCATTATCCGTCCACTGCTGGACATAAGCTTCCCCCATAGAATGCCATAAATCGATATTCAAAGATTATTGGAACACACTATTTCATATACACTTTGTAAGATATTCCACATAAGTCCCACAACTGTAAAATGGGTGTAATATGGGCGGAAATCCTTGGAGGCAGTCTCAGCAAACTTTTTAAACTCTTCACTAAGCTGTCCCACACGAAGTTAAGTCTGTGTTCACGTACCCTTTCATTATGTATATAAAAGTATTTATACAACTCTTAATAATGGCTTAGTGAACTTTGGAGGACATTGTACGATTACCTCTTAGTAGAAAAGAAGACTTATCTAAAAGGACGCATATAAAACAATAAATATCTACGGCAAACGAAGCTATGCACTATATAACTTTTTATATTGCATTTTTCGGGGAATCCAATGAGAAATATAAAAATTTGTTAAGATGTTTGACGTTTTGATGTGTATTACTTACTCAATGTATAAGGCAAAACACCGCAGTGGAAGCGTTTTATAAGGAAGAGATTCTGTCTGTCGAGGAGGACTAACCTGACATCGACTCCGTGAATTTTTCTGCTGTAGGTGATCCGCAATTCTTCCTCAACTCCTATATGCACGCACACACAAAGTCTTACAGGTTCTTCAGGGCACATACAGTTTAAAACACACAAATTACATTTATTTTACAGAAGCAAGCGTCCGCGCACACGCCTCCATTGAGTCAGTACTTTTTTTTATTCGTTAAACTACGGTGGGAGAAAAATAATAATGACTCAGGTCTAGGCTTAGAGTCTCTTTGCGTGATAGAATCCGAAACGAGGATATCCTTAAAAGAACCAATGTAACCGACATAGCCCGAAGGATAAGCAAGCTGAAGTGCCAATGGGCTGGTCACATAGCTCGACGAACCGATAATCGATGGGAAAGAAAGGTTCTTGAGTGGTGACCCCATACAGGCAAACGCAGTGTTGAACGACCCCCACTAGATGGTGTGACGACCTGATATTCATTGCAGGGAGTCAGTGGATGCAGGTGGCTCAGGGCCGTTCTGTTTGGCAGTCTATGGGGGAGGCTTATGGAAAAGAAAAGGTTGGCCCATTCTATGCCGGGACCGACACGGCGATGGGAGTAAATGCTTTCGACAAAACCATCAAAGTCTATTCACGATTTTCAGTTCTCTTTTATATCAATATAAGTACCCATATTGAAGAATAGGATTTGAATTCATATTCAAATTTCAAAATAATCTGTTATTAGAAAGAAAAAGAAATATATAAAATATAAAAAAGTGTGAAAGAGTTATCTATTCCAATGACAAAAATATAACTTATGAAATGTATTAATAAAATTATAAACATCCCTAGGAGAGTCATAAAAGTTATTTTATACACTATTCTCTACTTATTTTCAACTCCTTATACTAGATAAGGGGTTGAAAGTAAATAGAGAATGTGGAATTTCGTAATATCTCAAGAGTACTCTAACCATTATGACATTTGTCTAGACAAAAATATTTGGGCATTAACTCACCGTCTGACTGTGCTGGAGTTTAGATAAATAATTGTCATTACCTTAATAGACCTATGAACGCACATAATTTATTAAAAAAAATTATGTATGATGATTCAAACTACGAAATTCTTTAGGTAACATATCATTTTGAATATAGAATGATGTAAAACGTATTCATATGGTAAAACCGCCAGTATCTTAAGAACTCTGCCACACTGTCCCAGTTGTCTGTCAATTCTAACGGTATTGTTTACGTGAATTGGAATAAAACTATGCATAACATCTTTATAAATATTCACATTAATTAGTTAATTTTATTTTTATTTATAAAGTTATAACTAATTAAGTCTTTATTATTATTACCTTCGCTGCCATTTAAATCAATTGGATATGGTTAGAAGGGTTCAATCTAGGACTGAAAACGTTATAAGCTTGATAACGTACAAAGTAACTAACTCTAAATTTATTATGCAGATAAGTGATAACATCAAGGAAATCTAGGCTCACATTTAATTAATAGCACGGGAAACAACTTGGAACAGTTGAAAAATTGTTGACAAAATTTTTAATTAATTAGATACCTGGCCACTGAGAGAAATGACTCTGTTTTAAAAATTAATTTATATATTAAAGTTGCAAAATCTTTCCGTTGCCTTTCTAAGCGACTTATGAAAAGTTCTCCTAAATTTTTTTTGCAATTACGACATGGGAATGTGTTGCTTATTTTGAAGCTGTTTTCACTGTTTTTTTACAGTCATTTGTATTGTATTGTATTGTAAAATCTTTATTGTACATAACTCAGATTAAACACTGGTAAATGATTTAATATACAATATATATTCAAAAGGGTTTTACTCGCCTATTAATAATATTTCAAATACGTCTGAAGCTGCCTTTTTTTACTGAGCAAACAACTGCATACTTTTGCTTTACTGAGCAAAAACAGTAAAATCTTATTACAGATACACAATTTCATATTCTAGATTTACATATTAAGACGTGTGCGAGTGAGCTTCATATGAAAAGTAATGGTTTACACTAAATAAGGTTAATATTTGTATATGTGTGTGTATGTTCATGAATAAATTAGCTTTTTAAAAGATCAATTTGTACTTACTTGTATTAATTTAATAATTAACGGTTTAACCTACGTGTAATTAGAGCGAAAAATCTCGATCAGTTTCGGAATCAATTCATAATCCTTAGTCGTGAGCGACCGTGACGCGAGCACGAGCCTGACTTATTTACTTGTTGCTTAAAATCCTATACGTTCCTACACTTGCAATAACTATAATATTAGTACTCAAGACGTTTTCACTTATTCGAGTGTATCAGTAACAATTTATTTCATAATTGGTCCTTCCATTACGAGTATATCATAACAACCATCAATGGAAAATGATGAAAATTTCTCAATTTACTAACTTGGAAAGTCTTTTACAAGTTTCAGGAATATCTTTTGTACTTGTCCCTCCGCAATTTCAAAAAGCAGAAGCGACGGTATACGTCTTGTTTTCCCTTTAAGCTTCCATCCTTTTCCATTATAACTCGTGTAACTTAGTTTTAGTCCGCAACTGAACGCGGCCCTTGAGAGCCTGTTTGCTTTCTTCATAAGTAACTACGTGCTTTCATTGGTTTACTTTATTTTTTATATCTTTCGGATAAGATTTTAAATAACTGTATATGCCACATTCAAGAATCGTATAACTTTTACTAATTTTAGAAACGTTGATCTTCCCAATTAAATTATAGATATATCCCTATGTCACTCGATGTCTTCGCCTGACCCGATTTTGATCATTCTTTTTTCAATTGATAGCATTTACTTCCGTGTTGGAAGCTGCTATTTTTTTGTTATTTTATAACTTGAAGAAGAAGATGTTTGTTATTTTATAACTTGAAGAACCTGATGAAGAGAAAATTACGTTAATGAATTAAAGTGATTATTATAAAGATGTCATTTATTTTTTATATTTATGAAGCAACTAAATAAAATCTAAAACTAAATAATTGAATTTCCTTTCACAATTTATGTCTAAAAGAAGTAATGTATTCTCTTGATAAACATTCTGTTCCTTTTATTGTGATGTTTTATCATAGTAGTTTGTACTGATATTTATATTATTTTCCATTCTTCATCCATTTGCACGAGCAATCTGGAAAAGAAAAAGGATGTTCACATTTGAATTAAAAGGAAATGGTTTTAGTTCCAAAATATTATTTCGTTTAAACAATTCACATAATAATCAGAGCAACTAGATAGGTAAGTAATTAGAATTTTAAATTTAAACAGAGATAATGCACTATCATTTTTTTAAACAAGTACAGCAGTTCTTGTTTTCTCGGTCAAATCTAATGCTGAATGGAAACTGTCTTACAAAAGACCGCCAAAATTAAAGGACCTACTTAGGTGCTTATATTTCTACATAACTAAATTGTATAAATGGCTATTATGATGTAAATCCTATTAATCAATATAATAATTGCCAAAATTTATATTGTGATGAATGATGATGGATGGCTCTTTTACGCAAAAACTACTGAACAAATTTAAGTGAAATTGGGTACAGGGATAGTTTATATCCTAATTTAGCACATTGGACACTTTATACACTAATTCATGCAAGTAAAGACGCAAGATACAGCTAATAAACTATATAATTATTTTATATACCCTATTAATATATACCTACTAAAAACGAGAGTTATGATTTTGGCTGGTATGTTCTCCATGTTAAATGGTCAATGGCGCCCTCTAGATGTACATTGTGTTGAACTTTCCAGAAAACTTATGATCGGTCACTACTATTAGAATGTGTTGTTTTTCAAGATAGGTGGCGTACGACCACGGTTTTTTTTATACAACTTAGAATGGCAAACAAGCTGACGACCCACCTGATGGAAAATAGTAACCGTCTCCTATAGACATGAGCAGTACCATGGACATAACAGAGAATACCGTTTCGCCCATGATACCCCTCATGCGTTGCCATTCCTGAGGACTCAAGTGTTATTCCTCCGTACCCAGTAAATTTACGCCATATCCCACCCTTCAAACCGAAACACAGCCATGCAAACACAACTGCTTCACGGTTGAAACACGAATGGGACAGAGGTAACCAAGCAATCGACTTTTGTACAAAATCTTCCTCTTGTCTTCCTTGTTTGAACACCACCAAATAATAATATAATTTTAATACGAAAAAATATTACGTGTAAATATTTATTTAATCAACAATAAATATTTAATAGACTGTACAAAACGATTTAATATGAGAATATTTTCTTGCTTCGTACATTTTAGGACTTGATTTTTAAATAATCGGATGTTCGTTTTTTAACTTAATTATTGTCATCTTTTGTTAAATAATAATATTGGGATTGAACCCAAAACCTTTAATTAACCCAATAAAAAAAACCAACAACTTTATTGGCTATACGATTTAAGCTTATACTCAATTATGTAACTCTAAACTATTCCAGGATTATATTGCTCTCGTTACCGAGATCTTAAGCTAATTCGGCTCTTACCAGTGTATTACACCTCCGATAACTACCATGTGAAAATTGGATACAAAATGAATAGATCTACTTCAATATTCATACAGCTACACAACCTAATCAAGTTCGCGCTAGCGCCGTGGTTTAATTAATCAAAATCAAGCATTTAACGCTTGCCTACAAATACGTGTTAGTAAGCACGATAATACTCAGCTTCAGGTTTATGTGGAATACATAGGTTTAGCTTATAGGGTTGTCACATAGAGGTTTGTCCACGTAGAAATTATTTTTTTTTCATCTACGATATATACTATCAATATTAATCCTGAATCATTATGTAAAGTACCCTATATTATTATGTTAGGATATAACTTATCACTTTACCAAATTTTATTCAAATCCGTTCAGCTGTTTAAGCGTAATTAAGAAACAAATTACATACACCTTTACAAACTTTCACATTTGTTTTTGTAGGATTATTCGTTCGCTTATAAACGGTATTGTCAGTCAAGAACTTCACTAATTGAGATAAAGAACTCTAGAAACATAAAGAGAAAGATAAGCTGACAAATATTATAATACTATGGATATTGTACATCCTGTCACATCAAAACTAATTCATGGGCAGCAGCGTCCCTCCTCAAATATCTCTAAAAGCCTAGCTGTGGCTGCCAACCAGCCTGCCAAGCATGGCAACTACTGGCAAAATTGCCCTTATTCTCGTATTTATATGTATGACATTTAGCGGCTGACATGATGATATTGAATGATGGGTGCTAATTAAATTAATATTTTTATTTATATAATATTTATGTGGCGAAAATTTCTATTTGCAGTTGACAACCTTAACACTCGATCAGAGACAACAACAGGGCGCCATAGACGAATTGCAAATTAATGAATGTTACTTCTCGCACTTCTCGCTGAATTAATTTATTCCCATGCCATATATATACAGCTACAACTACGGGAGTGGAAGCGATTGTTGGTAATAGGGAGATTAGTCCCTATTACTACTATTAGTACTAATCAGGTCGACCTCCACGCGGTTCCCCCTGGAAACTATCTTGATTAATTTGTCGTTGAATTCGTCACGATGGGCTAACTGACCTGCCTTTTCATCCTCACCTACCACCTTTCACTGGTACCCCGTCAGTGTATACCGATAGCGCAGCCGGGGTTACCATACAATTTTCACTCATTAAAAAAAAGCTACAACTACGTAACATAAAACTTTAGCTTCTTTTTTTAATTTATAAATAGAGATTAAAGAGCTTAAAAAGTCAATGTATTGTTACAGAGTATTTCATCAATAAGAAGCAAATATTTAAGTTGTAATTTAGATAAATAAATACTATCTCCTTTTATTTAATAAATTTTATATTGTGTATAATATTCTGTCCATAAGAAGACACATTCATTTATTAATGAGTATATTTTTAGTTCATTTAGCAATGAGCGTATATTTTTTTAGTTTATAATCACCCATATGTATATTTTAAGTTATCCAAAATGGTAATTACCAATGCCTCCGACTGCCCTATAAGGAATTACAGCCCTAAGCACATTTCCATTTTATATTTATTATTAGTTCTCTAACAGCAGTTCAAATCTCTTACATATCCGGCCTGAGGGAGTTCTCAATTACACTGTCATTATTAATATTATTAAAACTGGGTACTCAGGGAATAAAAATTGCTCATCGTGAATTAAAAATATATATATGAGTATAACTTATACTAAAAAAAAAGGCTTTCGAGATAGGGAGAGTTAGTTTCGATTACCTCCTGTCAACCTTATATTATAATTCATATACCTCATGTTTACTTGTATGAATCCAAATGACACTCCGCTTATCGAAGGCAATTAATTATACACATTATAATCATCATATCAGCCCTTATCTGTCCACTGTCTCCCCCTTAAAACTGCCAAAAAGAACGGTACTGAACGCCACCAGAACCACTGACTCCCTAATGCATCTAGTGGACGGTTCGTCCTACACTGTGTTTGTTCGTACGGTGTCGCCGATTAAGAATCTTTCTTCCCTATCGGTTGTCAACTCTTCGAACTATGTGACCAGGCTATTGCAACTTTAACTTTTGTATTCTTCAAGCTATGTTGGTCACTTTGATTCTTCTGTGTATATCCTCACTTCCGATTTTATTGCACAAAGAAACTTTGAGTTTAGCCCTCTACATAGCTCGTTGAATAATAGGTATGTGAGCATGCCATTGCCACAGGGGGGAAAGGGATTGTTAGTAATGGAGACTGAGAATCCCATTGTTAGCAATATACCCAAACAGGTCGACCTCCTAGCGGTTCTCCCTGGAAACTATCATGGTTAATTCCTGATGAATTCATCATGATGGGCTAACTGGCCTGTTTTCATTCTCATCTAGCACCCTTCACTGGTGCCCCGCCAGCGTATCCCGTTAGCGCAGGCGGAGTCACCATACCATTTTCACCCATCATAAAAAAAAAGCCCATTGCCACTTCAGCTTGCATATCCTTTGGCCTATAATATAAATTAAATTTATATTACAATAATAAATTTCATGAAAACAACCGTAGGAAAAACCTAGTTTTCTATTAATTTAGTAACTTTTAAAATAGAGTTCAGAAATATGCCATTCAATTGTCGCTTTATACTTTAATCGTGCAGTCCAAGACAAAGAACTCTTTGAACAAAAGTGGGAATGTAGTTAGTGGATTAAAAATTTATAGTTTGTTGGTGAACTTCCGGAACTATTGAAAGAAATAAATCCTTTTATATAATATTATTTCATTTCTTTTGGCTAAATCACAGATAATATTACGCTATACTAGTAGCTTAAGTATAAGTTAAAGATAGTCATAGGTATATATATATATGTATAACAGGAATTTAACCGCTTACCAACTGGTGGACCGTATGCTTGTTTGCCACCTGTGAGATAAAAAAGGATTATATATATTTTTTTAATAAGTGGTAATGAAATTGTAAGCCTGCCTGCGCTTTCGGTATATGCTGGCACCAGTGAGGAAAGACAGATGAGAATGAAAGCAGGTCAGTTAGCCTATCGTCTTCGAATTCCACTAGAAGTACCCACGATGGTTTTCAGGGGCAACCGCGTGGAGGTCGGCCTGATAGTGTGTTGCTAGCGATGGAGCAATTAAACCCCATTACTAACAATCCCTTTCCACCCGCTTATTATATTTGTCATTTCCGATAATTGTTTCGACTTTTTCGAATTCATCCTGAAATTTTTTTAGGATGCGTACTGCACTTGGAATTACGGCATAAGTTTTAAAAATAATAAAATTAAAGATAAAATTCTCTGTTGAAAGTATAATGTAATAAATAAACATGTTGAAAGTATAGTGTAATAATAACAGTTATAGTAGTAAGAGGATGTCTTTCCTGGCTCACCTCCAATGCTCTGCTCACCCCAGCTATTGAGCCTCATCAATCAAATATTTTGTCGCTCAAATCTAAAAAAACGAGGGTGGAAAGGTATTAAAAAAATGGTGTCTTACAATGTACCCTATCAGGTTATATTGACCTGCTTTCATCGTTACCTACACTCATTAAAAAAACCAAAAAAGAAACAAAAGGCTTTGGTGGTCGCTGAGTTCATACTCGTATCTCGCATCCATTCCGCTCTCATAGAGAAATTGCTTTCACAGATCTCCATCTCCAATACTACTCATTAGTATAATGACATCATTTACCTGATTACTGATTGTATTGATCACTAATCACCTGTCATTTATCTCGTTCATTAAATAGTCGTCTTATCTGTCCATTATCGATAATAAAGTCACTATGTCTTTTACTATTACTTAACCCAGTATTATTTTGTTTCGTTTAATAAAACTAATTTTATACTTTTAAATAATTTATTATTATTCAAAACAAACATTGAACGAGACACATATTATATAATATAGTATATCATTGTATAATGTATTCTTAGAGAATAATTTAAAAAATCGTTCATTGCATATCTCTCTAATACATTTATTAAATTTGTGACGAAATTTGATTTTCCACAACAACTTGGTCCTACTACAATTGCAGTACCTAAATGGATGAATGAATTGGAACATAATTTGATTTTCCTATTGCACTAAGGATTCATAGAATAAATTAAAACAACTCGTTATTCATACAAAATTTATTTTGCAATATGATGGCAAAATTAGCAATTAATGATGTAATATACAAAAGTAAATAGTTTGCATAATGTTTTGGTTAATTGATTATAAAGAAATCATTGAAAATATTTTAAGAATAAGTCTTACAACATAAAATATATTTTTAGTAATTCACATTTATAATAATATTATTTAGATTATAGATATTTTTACATATTTTTAATTTTATTTTATAATCGCCAAAAACTAGTGTATATGTAGAGTTAGGTAGAATGCATCTCTTATCATCATTGTAAGATAAACAAATTTTATTTACTTTTTAAGTAAATATAATATGCTTAATCGATTTTATCTATGCATTTTCCATTTAAATTTTTTTAATAACAAGTTTATTACCATCTTTAGTTTTAACCCTGCTTTGCATGTTTTTTTTTATTGGTGAATTAAATCAAGGTGATATAATTCATGTTTAAAATTAAAGAAAAAAATATTAAAAAAATAAATATGACAGATATGTTTTTTTTTGCAACGGACATTAAAAAGGTATCCAGACACGATCAACTTAAAGTGAAATTCTTTGTTCGTTATGATGGAAATTCCCACCAGTATGCAAAGAAGGGTTAACTATAATTATATTGCCTACATCTATTGTTTATAACTTCGATCTGAGATCGAAGTTATAGAAGACGTACAAACTCCCTAAATATTTTACAGTTATTTTAATGTTAAAAATATTCTTATTTATTTTTATTAAATTTATATAAACTGAATAAACAGTCTATTGGATAATCTATATAACAATAAATGTTTCAAAGTTTTGTTGTATTTCTGACCTTATATCCTCATAAAAATCAATAGTTAAGATTTGATAGATCTAGCTATTGGTATCAATATATAAAAGTTGGGCATTATTTTAAAATTTGTCCACCTAGTTCCAAATAGTTACAAATATATTTACAAAAAATATTTTGTTTACTATTATTCCAATGTGTTAACAATCTTACATTTACACATTTATCAATATTCTCCATTGTTTTCCCAAATATAAAATTGTTTATTAGTTTATAAAAATCTTTTTCGAAATTAGAAGTCCATAACTGTGTAATTAAGTTTGTATATTTTTGCAATCAAGCACTTTTAAATTTTAAGGCTCTGTATATGAGATAATGGAATGGTAACCCCGCCCGCGCTAACAGTATACGCTGACGGGGTACCAGTGATGGATGATAGGTGAGACTGAAAAGGCAGGTCAGTTAGTCCACCGTGATCAATACATCTGGAATTCAGCACGAAGGTTTACAGGTCCGCGTGGAGGTTGACTTGAAAGGTTATATTGCAATCTCTTTCCCTCCCAGGACAGCAGATAGGTATTAGAGGTCGCCTCTAAGAGATTGCCCTGGCCTTAAGAGAAGGGGGAAAGGGATTGTTAGCAATGGAATTTGACAGCCTCATTGTTAGCAATATGCCCTACTAGGTCGACCTCCATGTGGCTCCTCCTGGAAATCATCGTGAACAATTCTTGTTGAATTCATCACGATGGGCTAACTGACCTGCTTCATCCTCATCTATCATCCATCACTGGTTCCCCACCAGTGTATACCGATTTTTGAAGATTCTTTTTTATAGGTCTTTTTTAACGATTCTAAATTGGAATTTAAAAAAATAATTAAAAACAATTTATTTGCGCGGCATTACTAAGATAAAATTTTAATGTTTCTATTTACCTATCATAGTTTATGGAAATCTTTTTTGTCAAATTAATGTTTTAAAGCAAGTTAGTGATAGATTCGGAATTTATACGACTATTTTCATCATGCACCGACGCCATTTAACAAGAGAGATTTTACAGGCAGTAGGTATGCTTAAACTCAACGGACAGTTGCTGAGGCGATTGGAATACAAAACAAAATATGATATCAAGATTATGGTCACGTTACGTGGCTGAAAGACACCCTGGCGAGAGGTGTATTACCACTCACCGGCAAGACCGATTTCTGCAAATTGCCGCGAGAATGCAACCAAATGTTACGGCCATGCACTTAGTTAAAAAAAGAATTATAGAATCTTTTATAGAAGCATTTGTATGGAGATACTCTATCTATATAATCTAAACTTAAAGTATATTTTTTAATTTGTAATTTACGCCACTTCAGTTGTTTAATTGTCATTTTATGTTTATTTAATGTTTCTGGTGCAATAAAGCGTTAAATGAATATGTGTTATTATTCATACTGTTAATATCTTTACTCATTTAATGCCATTTAATAATTTAATTCTATTTTAATATTTATCAAACTCAAGGCATGCTGTGGTTGCCTATAAATGTAAGAACAGTTAGATCTAATCTACCAGTGTATTGTATTGCAATGATTTGCTGTGTCTTATGTTAGTAATCCTATAAAGAAATAATTAAATCACTATCATTGATCCAATCCATGACATATTTAGGGGGGAAAGGGATTGTTAGTAATGGAGACTAAGAATCCCATTGCTAGCAATATACCCAACCAGGTCGACCTCCTCGCGATTCCCCCTGGAAACTATCATGATTAATTCCGGATGAATTCATCGTGATAGGCTAACTGGCCTGTTTTCATCCTCATAGATCACCTGTCACTGGTGGCCGGCAGCGTATCCCGTTAGCGCAGGCGGGGTTACCACTCCATTTTCATCCAATAAAAAAAAATCCATGACATATTATAATGCAAATAGGTAGGTAAGTAAATAGCTAGCAAAGATTTCTTGTTCTTAGGTAGATAGATACATGTAGATACAATATTCTTAATCTATGGTAAATACCAAGTCAATGTTTTTAATTTACCACAATATAGATTACAGTTACAATATTAAATTGAATACTTCCAATTGGATTGGATTGGAAAAAAAGATTTCGGAATAGAATTGGGAATCTTTGGTTCTTAGGGGATACCTTACTCACCACAGTCTAAAAAGAAAGTAACTGTCAATGTCAAAACGTCATTATTCCAGACAAATTATCTTTTTGAAGACTAGGCAGCATGGTCTCCGACCTTAGCCTGTTCCAAACGGAACAAACGTACTAAAAAAAAAAAAAGAAAAACAAAACGTCACTATTTTTCAATTTGCAATAGTCGAGTCGTTCGTTCTTAGTCGATTTTTATTCTACGTTTGTTTGCTTCCTTTTGTCTTGTAGATTATTGAAAAAATAATTAAAATTATTCTATAATATTTTAATTTTTTGCTATAAGATACACAAAGAATCGACCAAACATGAAGAAAGTTTTATTTGTCTGTTTGATATCTTTAGCAATATGTCTGAGCCAAGCGGAAGTTCAAGAAGGTACGTAGCTAAAAACAATCGAGCATCCATGAATTTATTGCGTTTAAATAGAATTTTCTTACCATTGCTTATACTTCTTTCAATATATCTGTAATAAAAGTATAATGCAGTACTTGAAATTAAAGATCGTAATTATAATTTTCTAATATTGCTCTGAAATATGTAATATTACAATCATATTTTAATTAAAAAGCCCTTGTCGCGAAGCTGACCTCGGGTCAACATTGCATCGCATTATCTCGTCAATATATGACACGTTCAAGATATATGGACTTTATAAAGCATCCATTTCATCCAATTCAGTTTTCAAATTAATCATATACCTACTTAACTGTATGGGAAAGTACCTAACAGAAAAGAAAATTACATTATCCAACAGTATGTTTGATTAACATACCTGACACCTGTTCTTGATTTTTAAGTAATTTCAAAAAGGAACAGGTTCTCTGTTTGAAAGTTTCTTGTGTAAATGTGTGCACATTGATCCCATATCAATTTAGTCACAATTATAACTAAATACTTGTTAATAAACATTTTTTTAGATAGGAATTTTATTTGTTACTATTTTATACCTTAGCAATTGAACTAATGGTCATGAAATTTAATATGCTCATAGTATTATGATGAAAAAAGACATAGAATACTTTATCTACTTATTACTTTATCTTGGTTACACATGTATAACTTCAAATAAAATTTGCATCTTTAATATTAGTTATATTTTCTTTGGAAAACATATATTATTCTTAAATCTAAAAAAAATATACATACATTATACACATCTCTTTGATACAGATATTAATAACTATTTTGATGAATTAATTTATTATAGACATAGTTCATGTCTACAGGCGGGGCTTCCCATCATTCAAAATATAAATAAAAAATGTGTATAATGCATTCTATAATCATATTATATTTATACAAAACATATTTTATTCATGCCTATATGAAACTTTTAAACTGTTTAAGACATTTTAGTAAGGCTGTGATTTTGGCGTGTGTGAAAGTACTGCAATAATATTCTTTAAAATTTTAAAATTAACAAATAGCTTGTAAACTTTATTTTATTTTTAATATACTTTTGGCTGAGATATTTATATTAATAATAATTTTGCTATAGATTTTATTCCATACTATTCATGCCATATTATTGAATTTATGCCAACTTCCATTACATTTATTGTGATTAATTTTAAAAAATATATTTTTACCAAAATAAAAAGTAGTTTCTCAGGGATCATATACCATTCTAAAAAAATTTTCAAAATCAGATCAATAGTACCGGAGATTATCCCCAAACATTAAAACTTATAAACTACCTCTTTATAATATTAGTATAGATATTAAAGGTTTAATTGAGATGGTACAGTTAGGAACTATTGGAAGAAAACACTGCCCAGGGCCTCTGGACAAATAGCAATAGATAGAATTTGTCTATGGAATTAACATTACTAGTTAGTTCATAGGTTGGAATGAGACATCCGATGCTGCTTCCTCATTCTATCTCACAAACTCGCTAGCAATGTCGATTCCATCGGTGAATTCGCTTGCCACTTGTCTAGAGGGTGAGGAGCAAGATAGCATGAATTATAGAATATTTCTAAACATTATATTGTACCTGCTTACAGGGACTCAGGCAAAACCAGTAAGTGACACAACCACAGGTTCTAATGTTGTGATACCTAAAAATCAGACTGTACAAACTCCAGTACCTGCAACCAATGAGACAACTACCCAAATTAGCACTGATAAGAGTCAGATAGCACCAGCCCAAACACCACAGGGTGTACCACAAAACCCACCATCAGCTACGAACAAAACAGAGGAGAAACCTGCAAAATCAGGCGATATAGAAAATAATACATCTCCAGACAAAAAGAAAATTGACCAAAATGTACCACAGACTGAAACTAAATCAAGTGACATTAATAAACCTAATAATGAGACGACACCAAACAAAATACCAACCAGTGAGACCACAAACAAGACTGTAAGCAGTAGCACCCCTGTTCCTGAACATACATCTACCAAAAAAAATGACACCCAACCCGAAATTACGACAAAGCCTACTAGCACTGATAACCATGTTCTTCAAGCCAGAGGGTAAGTAACTAATTTACATATTTGAATAGACAATAGGGCCTATTGTACAGAAGTTACAGAAGTGACATTTTTTATGATAAACATGTATAAAATACTATTGCTGACACCATGATAGTAGGGTCATAACAATAGCGTTCATTTCTATAGGCCTTCCTTATATGTGTAAATGAAACACTAAGAATTTCCTGGAATTCCAATTCAAGAATGGAGATTGAAGAAAACGGTTTTTATATGAATATAAATAATACAGGAAATAACATATACCTACAGGGGAGTATGTTTTGAGAATAAATACATATAACTGCCTGATAAAATAAGTAAGCGCTAGTATATTCAAGACTTGTTTCTTACAAGGTCAATCTCCATTATTACAAAAACAATCGAATTTTTAACTTGTGCTTACAAAAGTACTTCTTATGATCTATTAAAATCTTAATATCTTTATTTATAACATTAGGAAATCCAGCGTTATCTCTTCATGCTCATGGAATTTCCAAAAACCAATGCTTATAATTTATTCTGTGTGTGATTTATCAGTGAAATATTTACTAAATATTTTAGGTTAAAGAATTTAAAAGCAACATTTATATGTAATACAAAAATTTGTAATTTTAACCCTTATTTTTCTAGCTTTGACGGCCCCAGCTTCTTTGGAGGCATCATACTAACCCTCGGACTGCTAGCCATCGGCTTCATGGGATTCAAGTACTATAAAAATCAAACTGAAAGAAATTATCATACTCTGTAAGAATATTTTAAGTTTCACTTCAACCCTCTAATTACATGCAACTTGAGTTAAAATTGATTTCTCTTTTCTTCAGTGCACTTAGATCTGAATTTTTATTTTGATTTGTTTTTTTTTTTGTGCACTTAGATCTGAATTTTTACTATTTTAAAATAAGGACAGGGTTTACAAGATACTCTAGTTGAGACAACTTGATATAAATCCATTTTAATATGGTGACGGCTGATATAGTTTGTAAATTTACTATCTACACGAATTTATTCTCATTTTTTAATATTTGGTAGATTTTATGTTAGTATAATCGAGCATTTATATCACAGATTTCACGTGTTTTAATGTTATCTCTGTACTATAAGATCTTAAGATGGTTCCACTCACCAAGTCAAGCTAGGATGTCTCACATGGACTCAGATAAATTGACAACATCTTATACTCCGCTTGAATAACGAGGGTCCAGATTTATGTTATTGGCACCTATGGTAAAATATATTAAAAATTGTGATCTGTAAATTATGATTGACTTTATAATTAATTGTAGAGCAACTATTTAGTTTTTCTTTTTTTCTATTATGGCAATTGTGCAATTTAGTTTTTAGTGTTGCAGATTAAAAACTGTGCCATCTATTGATTTCAATATTTCTGTCTTTCGTTTTGATGTTATAACACTAGACAGTTTGAATGCGCACTGAATCTTTAAAACAATGTATGTAGTCATAAGTATATATAATAATTATTAAGTGTTAATATATAAGGCAACGCAATGTGATGATGAAAATAAGGGTCTAAAAATAATAGTACCTACATTGTTGTGGCACAATTAAGAAAATTAATTAACAGTAATCTTATCATTGCTTGCATATAACATGCAAGATTTAAATATTTATTATGGCAACATTTTTACATATGCCAGCCAAAATTAAAAGAAATTATTATTAATAGAATAAAATTATTATAAAATGAGTGATGGAACAAATAACAATGCTAAAGAAATAAATAGTTATATTCAATATTTCTTCAGGAATAAATTATAATGCCATTATATCCAATGCTGCAAACTGACAACTCAAGTGTTAATGTTATACCTTTATATGAAAACTCATAAGTTTTTATACAAAAAAGTCCAAAATTAAATCACTCGATAAGATACAATTTTTATCACCTTTTAATTTGACGCTGGCAGAAATGATCGCAAAAATAACTAATATATTGGTATATGACGGCATATGTGTAAAATGTTGTTTGAAAATCACGAAATTTTCGATATACAAACATACTGTTACTTTTTTGTGCTACAACAATGCTTTATGTTTTGTTTTATTTTCTTTTGTATAGTAAATTTGCATGCCAATTTGTAAACTGGGGAAAGTTGATTCCATCCTAAAGTGCTCTTAAATCTGAACTATATAATGGATAAGTATTCAAAAGGGTTTACAAGCCACTATTAAGATTTTCCTGTCATCTATAGTTACTGCTGCTCTTATGTCACTCGATGGTTATGTTAATAAAGGTAAATACCGAGACATTCTTTTATTTATCCAATTACCTACTAAAAAGAATACAAATTAAGGGGCCTGCAAAGCAAGCGAAAATTCTAGGCGTACTTTTTTCTTCACACGTTACATGACCCATAGACTTAGTGACGAGGGCATTATACTATGGTACTACAGACCACACCTGTGCTGCACAAACATATTTAAAATATATATAACGAAACTAGAGGTATGAATTTCGTGCAACTTAGGTTCTTTTGCTTTAATAGTGAAATTGGAAATTTTGAATCAAAATAAAATCGATTTTCGTCATATTAGGTAATAGATGTAGGTATTCATTCTATCAACTATATGATCATTAAATAAAAAATAATGACAAACCAATATAATTATTATACTTGTTACTTATATATAACATTAAATAATATACAGCATTAATTGTCTATTATCAAACATAATATAGGAATATTATTAAAACATGAAAAACATATTTCTCAAATTATTGAATGATAAAAAATTTTTGAAGTGAACGGAACTTCACCTGCACTTTTTATATCATGCCGAAACCAATGCTCTAAAGGTACCACTTAGTCTTCACTCAATATTTGGCCCAGAACCATTCCTTGGTAATCAATGGGGAAGGACTATGTTCAGCAGTGGACAGATATTAGCTGATATGATGATGATTATGACGTTAATTTTTACTATTTTTGCAACTTTAATGCCATACAAATTCAGAATATGTAGTGTACACATTCATAAAACATGCTACTAGTGTAACCATTTCCTTGTCTTGTTTTTGTGATTTCATTGGCAGTCTACAATATGTAGTATATATATACATCATGATCTAAATAGACACTAATATTACAGATCAAATAATACTATCACCCATAATTACTATAATGTAAATTTGTCAGAAAACAATTGATAAATAGACTTGCTCACTACAGGTCCCACTTTTCGACCTTGATCACCATATTTCAAATCGGCAAGTAAAATTTCTGCCTCCTTCTCTTCATAATTCTGATAGGTCTTCATCAGTAATGCAGGTGTACTATAAACATTAGTTATAGCTATTGCTTTCTCCACAGAAATCCCTTTTAACTGTAATAGTAACTTTATAAACGTTTCTTTTACAGTAAGTGGTTTTGTTTTTGATGAGGTGACATTGAAATATTGATATGTCATCAGATTTTCATTTGAAGGTTCATTGCTGCTTCCTTTTAAATGTTTATTCTGAAATTAAAGTGATAATTTTGTAGCTTATCTTTTATTTACTAATATAATAAAATTATGACTAGACAATGTCTTAAACCTTTCAGAGAAAAGGGATTGTTAGTAATGAATTCTAACAATCCCATTCTAGCAATATACTCTATCAGGTCGACCTCCGTATGGTTCCCTCTGGAAACCATAGTGATATATTTCTGTTAGATTCATCACAATAGACTACCTGACCTGCTGTCATCTTCACCTGTCATCTCTCACTGGTGCCCTATCAGTATATACTGATAACGCAGGCAGGGTTAGTATTCCATTTTCATCCATTAAAAAAAAACTTAAATCTATGTGATATCACTTATCTTGATAAGCCATGTAGAAGCATATGAAGTACGAGGCAAGAAGCTAGTCTAAATTATACCTGTTTAATTGTATGTAAGCAATAATTTATAGAACTTGTAAAACATTTTAGAGCAAGTTATAATAATTTTACTATTAATATGTAAGTGGAATCAATATGAAATATTCTAGGTATAAAACTATACAACTCTCAAATGATTACCTTATACTCTATAGTCAATCTTTTAGTCATCATAGCTAAGAATCTAGCTGAATTGCTTAATGAATCAGTAATGTGAACTTTGAAATCATCCTGCACCCTTGTGTTTGACAAAGCCTGCATCAAAGAGTGTATTGGTAGACCTACATGTTTGTTTTTGCCATAATTCTCCACCATATAAACTACATTCTTTATGCCACATTTTCTTAATCTAAATTTCTGTTCATGGAACCTTCCATCCTTTATACTTGCTCCCAGATCATCCATTCTTTTCCGTTCTATGACATATGGAAGCACAAGTTCATGTTCTTTATTAATGTTACTCCTGGCTATCCATGTAAAGTCACCTACTTTCAAACTTCTATATTCATGTTTAAGATCTGGATATTTATTAAACTGGGCCACTGTAGGATCATTTTTCTTTGTCACCCTGAAAATATTTTCTTTTATTTGGTATTTTCATATGAGTTTTAAATATAGACAAAAGTACTATTGTTTTTAACATGTTTTAACTTCTTAAAAGCTTTCTTCAAAGCCATACAAAGTACTTATATAAAATAAGAATGCTATTGTGAATCACACAGAAAAAGTCACTATCCACCTTAATTTAATTTTCTGCTGCAATACAGCAAAAACTCTATCGATCTCTTGTTAAGCTCTTAATCTTTGATATATCAGAGATCTTATAATGAATATTTAGAAGCAAAACACCTTATGGACTTAGACACGCATGAGCATAATTATGAATATTACAATATATTTATAATGACATTATTAAGAAACTAAAATACATACCCTCCAGTTTCATTTTTATCAATTAACAATATAATATCAAAAGTTCCTGGTAGCATCTCAATATACACAGTGTCATTTACATCTGTGTTATTGTCTGGGGATTTATTATTCAATAGTCCTTGACTTGACTGACAATTAGTTAAGGATGGTTCATCAACTGTATCTAGATCTATGATCCTAGATTCAATATCAGTATTAGAACTAGTGACCATATCATTAAAAATTATATCATTCACTGTAGGCTTGTCTACTGAATCCTTCAATAACTCTTCAGCTAAAGAAATTCCCTCCTTAGTTAACATGTACTCCATTTTTTTATTCGTACTTTTCAACACATAACCCTTACTAACCAATCTCCTAATGTTCGTCCAAGCTGTGTAAAATGTGTCTGGCTTTGGTCTAATAAATGATTCTTCACTATATTTTTGGGCCTTATCAATTAGCATCTCCTTTGTTAGTGATGGTTTCTCAGGATTTTCTTGACTATTTTCTAATAATGCTAACAAAATAGCATAACCTCCTGATCTGTAAGCTGGTTTATACACCTTTTGTTTACACTTTTTTAATGCATTTGTGGGTGCTAATAAATTGCTTGATACTTTATTTGACAACAAATCAGTTGAAGAACAATTTCCTTTTTTGATAGAATTTACTTGTAAACATATTGGAATTTTATTTTGTATGTGACTATTCAGTGGTTGATTTTTATTGATAAATACAGAACTATGCTTAGACTGATTACTTTGTATTCTTCCTGGCGCACTTTCCGCGTTTTCGCTATTATTACTCAGATAAACTGCTAATCGTCTATCTAAAAATATACACAGCTTTTTTTCGAAACCTTTTAGAATAGCACATTCTGCTCCAGTTTGCAGCGGCAAAGGGTACTTTGATATTGAGTCTAAAGCTTCCTTTAGCATAGGTTCTAATTTGCTTTTCTTTTCTTTTGCTTCTTCATACAGTTCTTCAAGCCAATGTTGAAACAGGGGATTTGGTCGTGTACGCTTATATGTAATCCTTTTACCTGTTATATTGTTCATATTTTTTATATTTATACAAATATTTTTATAAACTGTAATATATGCCGCCGACTGATAACTCAGAGTACTCGCTGAAAACTATCTATCACTATTTATTTAGTGGTGGTAGTATAGTGGTGACAAGTAAGAACCTACTTCAAAGCAATTACGTCGTATTATCTAATACTAAAATTTAGTAAAAATCTGAAAAATAAATGTTTGTAAACATAATTTAAAAACTTCAATATCCCGTGACATTTTCACTGTAACATTTTTTTTTAAGTACGTTTGTTCCGTTGTGTGACAGGCTAAGGTCGGAGACCATGCTGCCTAGTCTTCAATATGATAATTTGTCTGAAATTGAGTTTTTCTAATGTTTTTTTAAATTTTGAACGCTTCAATTATTCAGTCATAGTTTTCAATATTTCATTTGTCAGATCCGGTAAGTACATTTTCATAAATTTCTTTTTTGAATTTTATTAAACCAGTGGATTTAAGTTGTAAATGTAAGTAAGAAAATCGAATAAAAAATAAGTAATTAAAAAAATTCATTGTCTTGCTTTCAATAAAAGTATTCTTATAACTCTTTGAATGTTGTAGTAATATAAGTGAAAATAGCTTTGAAACATAAAGGAAATCTTAAGAGATGCGGGATTGAGCGCAGGATATTCTCGAGTTTTTTGATGATAATTTGAAGTTCGTCAAACTTCGTTGGATAACACATTCAGAGCAATAAAAAAATAGGTGATGTAGTTTCACTGTAACATTATGTGCCAGTTACAGACAGTCGTTGTCTAAATCTAAGAACAAGGAATTACATAGAAGGAATGATAAAATAAAAGCTTTAAATCATGTGGTTGCCTCCTTTCTTCTTATGCAAATATACAAGCTAGTGTATAGAAAATGTTTGATATGTCAATTATTTGTCAATAACAAATTTTACATTACTAGATTATATATTCGACACTGTTTATGTAGAAAGTATGCAAGCAGGTTGTCTCTGAATTTGATAGGGTTATACGATCAATAAAAAAAAAAAAAAAAAAAAAAAAAAAAATACAAAAAAAAAAGAAAAAGAAACTGACATATCTTGATGAAATTTTACTTCTACGGACTACTCAAAATGAATGTGTTTATGTCTATCCCTCTCTAACTCATTGGTAATGACGTAAATCCAAAGAGCAACACACTATGTGAATTATGCATTACATCTATTCTATTCTGAAATCTTTGGTCTATTTTCTTTAGTCTCTGTAATCTGTACTTATACTATATTTCTCTTTGATATTAGCGTTGCTCGTGGTCGGTTGTTTTTATTTTGTGCTTTATTTAATTTCATTAAAATGACTTATAATTTGAACTTATGATATAATTGTTGAAGTGAATAAACTATCAAAATGTCGCTCGAAATTCCGTTAATGAGTACAGATGAGGTAATTACTTTTTGCGTTGAAGAATTATGTCCATAGTGATAGACTGTCTTAGTGGAATTATAATTTAATTTTTTTCCTAGGTGATTGAGCTAGATCCTGATCAATTGCCCTCTGGAGATGAAGTCCTCGGCATATTACAACAGGAAAGATCTCAACTTAATGTTTGGATCAATGTCGCGGTAAGTATACTAACTATTCATTTTATGATATAATCTCTAGTCGTAATTTCACTGGCTCAATGGCCATAGGTTTACGATTTCAAATCATAAATTAATGGACATTTATACTAATCAAGTAACGTAAAATAATAATCTGGCTGATAATTGTAGGTAATGACCAATGAATCTGAAACTAGGTGGTTCTATATGTAACTATTCAATATTCTTTTTTTTTGTTTTATATCACTGAGGTGGCAAACAAGTATATGGCCCACTTGATCGTAAGCAGTTACCATAGCCTATGAATGCCTTCAATACCAGGGCTACACATATTGACGACATATTGAACAATTCCTCTGAGCTAAATCTTTCTTAAGACTTAAGGGTTCGATACCACTTGTAAGCCTGGGATCATCAACAATTCTCATAGCTTGTTGTTGCACTGTGTTTTCTTCTTCATATCGTGGCTGAGGCATGTGATTACGATTTGTAGTCTGTGCCACCACCTATACTATTTTGTGCTTTGTAGATTGAATTTCATTTGACAATGTGTCTGAAGAACTTTAAGTATCTGTCTACAAACTGTAGACAACTAATATGTCCTAAATATATGATATTACAAAATAAAATATGCTAGGTAGGTTAAATCAGTTTATGTTATATTAATGTGTTATAACTGTATGTAATGTACTTTTACTTAAAGTACTTTTGTACCAGTCATTTTTTTTTTGTAATGTGGTCAATAAAGCATAAATAAAATAAAAATAAAATAAAATGTAAAGTCTACCTATATTAGTACACTTTATAATTTAACAAAGTCTTCTTCTGTTGATTCTTACGACACCCACAGGAAAGGAAAGGGTGGTCTATTCTATGCCGGGATCACACAACTGGTTTGATTTTTGGGGGAAAGGATTGTTAATAATAGATTCTATCAGCCCCATTGCCAACAATATACCCTGTAGGTTGACCTCCAGGCAGTTCCCCCTGGAAACCATCGTAGTTAACTCTTGTTGTAACTTCACGATGGGTCAATTGACCTGCCTTCATCCTCACCTATCATCTATCACTGGTGCCCTGCACATAACGATAGCGCAGTTAGAGTTGCCACTCCATTTTCACTCATTATAAAAAATTGTTTTAATTTGTGTATTAGTTGCTACCAGATTATACATATCCATTTTTTTAAACATGATTATGATGATTAAGAAATACCTCAATACTGTAATAATTTATCTCCAATAAATATATTTTTTATAGTTATTTTATATTCTCTTATATTATATATTGTCTTATTATATATTGTCGATAGGTTTTATTCCTTTAGATATTTTGTTATATCGTCATAATCGTAGAATACTGACGAATCTAACAAATATTACATATATAGATCCGTCAGTATTTTTCGACTATGACGATATATTCTAGGAGCCATTTCGAAAATACTGACTCCATCTCAGTCAGACTTTCTCAAAATTTTCTATAAATGATCAATTATAAAAGAATTAAGACCCATTTACAAGACCCATAAATACTAATGGTGTTCGTGTATAAATTTTATTTTAGCTTGCATATTATAAACAAAAGAAAATCGATGACTTTCTTAAAATATTGGAGGCGTCCCGAGTGGACGCCAACATCGACTATCGAGACTTTGAAAGGGATCAAATGCGAGCCCTCGACATGCTGGCCGCATATTATGTTCAGGAGGCGAACAAAGAGAAATCAAAAGATAAAAAGAAGGAATTGTTTACAAAAGCTACACTCTTATATACAATGGCAGACAAAATCATCATGTATGATCAGGTAATTTGTTTTTTTTTTTATATTTATAGTATAACTAAAGGCATTACACATATTGTATTCCAGATCAAATGTACTTTTTATTTACATAAATTACCATAACTGCTCAACTAATTTTAATGTAATATTGTAAATTTGTATTGTTCAACTTGAGAGATTGGATAATATTAATCTCATTGTATTGACTGTAAATGACACTCATTATTTTTGATAGAGTATAACATTGTTACCTGGTTCAGCTAGTTAATAGTACATGTTTATTATATGTATTATTAACTGATTTACAAATATTAAATATTGTACAAATAGTATATAACTAAAATATATGTCTAAATAAAATATTTTATTTGTACAGGACAAGATAAAATAAATATTATAAAAAACCAAGATACGCTAGTTTGTTGTCTCACAATGTAATTTTGTGTAATCTTATTATAAATATAATAATAATAAATAAATTCTTTAATAAAGGCAACCAGGGCCCACAAAATTTTAACAATATTAATTTGTTTTATGTTTAAAACATGCCAGACACTGACCTAAATAATTCCAATATGTTTTAGAACCATCTTCTCGGTCGAGCATATTTTTGTTTACTTGAAGGTGACAAAATGGAACAGGCAGATGCACAGTTCAACTTTGTGCTCAATCAGTCGCCAAATAATGTCCCCTCATTGCTTGGAAAAGCGTGCATAGCCTTTAATCGCAAAGATTACAGAGGTGCCCTCGCTTTCTACAAGAAGGCTCTTCGAACAAATCCCGATAGCCCTGCCGCTCTCAGATTAGGCATGGGACATTGTTTTATGAAATTAAACAACCAAGAAAAAGCTAGGTAAGTTAATCCTGTATTTGATAGTTTTTTAGCCTTTATAATTCTTACATGTATACTTATTTATACAAAGCAAAATATATTTTTATTTATTTTTTCAGAATGGCATTTGAGAGAGCCCTGCAGTTAGATCCACAATGTGTTGGAGCCCTTGTAGGCCTCTCAATTTTAAAACTCAATCTACAAGAAAATGAGTCAAACAAGATAGCAGTTATCATGTTGTCGAAAGCATATGCTATCGATCCCAAGAATCCTATGGTTTTAAATCACTTAGCTAATCATTTCTTCTTCAAAAAGGTGAGTTGAATTTTGAGTTGGTTTTAATTCCATTTAAGATGTTTTGTAAACAAATTTGGCATGTCATTATTAGAAATTATTTTTTCTACTAATATACAGAAAAATCCATAATATTAAATAATAATGCTTAATCGATTGTACATATAATGAGGAAATTGTTTTTTTGTGTTACTAGGACTACAGCAAAGTTCAACATCTCGCTTTACACGCGTTCCACAACACGGAAAACGAGGCGATGCGCGCCGAGAGTTGTCACCACCTCGCGCGAGCGTTTCACGCGCAGGGCGATTGCGATCAGGCTTTCCAGTATTACTATCAGGCCACACAGTTTGCGCCGCCCAACTTCGTGCTGCCACACTATGGGCTCGGCCAGATGTATATTTATAGAGGAGATACAGAAAATGTAAGGACATTAAATATCTTTGTTCACAAAAATCACAGATTTTTTTTGACTTGTAACAAGTTTTTGACAGTCCATAAATCTCCTTCTTACACATGCATGACTAATTCGATATTCGCAAAATTTTATGCAAGGGTTGCTTTCTATTTGTAAAACGGAAAAAAACAAACAACATATTGGTTATACACCATTATACTGTGTTAATATTTAAATTTTATATATTTGTAGGCCGCGCAGTGCTTCGAAAAGGTTCTAAAAGCCCAGCCCGGTAACTATGAGACCATGAAGATCCTTGGCTCTCTATACGCCAATTCACCGTCTCAGTCGAAACGAGATATTGCTCGGCAACATCTTAAGAAAGTAACCGAACAGTTTCCTGACGACGTAGAAGCGTGGATCGAGTTAGCCCAGATATTAGAACAGAATGATTTACAGGTATTACAAGTTGTATTTATTTATTGTAGCATAATAATTACTTATTTATTTGAAAAAAAAAAATCCATCTATGAATTTGATTAATATTTGGTCAGAGAATAGTAGCAGTTTTGATCGAACAGAACTATTAGCCGTTTTTATACTTTTCTGTGGAACTTCATTATATCGTACGTTTTTATCGTCACGATACAATGGGGTAGCAAAATGTATCTATTTGTATAGAGACGTTTTTAAGTATTCCATACAATATAAATGTAGTCGTGCACAATCACGGCACTGCCGTAATCTATCCGTGGCGGACGTAGGCCCTCCTATAAGATTGTCGCAGCAATTCTGCGCGTGTATTTTTTTTTTTATGGGTGAAAATGGTATGGTAACTCCGCCTGCGCTAACGGGATACGCTGGCGGAGCACCAGTGAAGGGTGATAGATGAGAATGAAAACAGGCCAGTTAGCCCATCATGATGAATTCATCAGGAATTAACCATGATAGTTTCCAGGGAGAACCGCGAGGAGGTCGACCTGGTTGGGTATATTGCTAGCAATGGGATTCTCAGTCTCCATTACTAACAATCCCTTTCCCCCCTCTGCGCGTGTATTATGTCTATGTGTGTATGCATGTGCCTGACTGCGCTGCTCTTCAGATTATAATTTTTAACGTGCACGTTTTACGGCGATATCTTAAAACATCTAGGCTCCCTGTAAGGTCGTGGCGGCAATTGCGCGACTAGTATATATGTACAAAAACATTAAGTATGTGTAACTGAGGCGATGTTCCCAGGTACGTGTTCACACTGCTTCCTCCTAGGGGGATTCCCATAAATTTAAACACAGCTATATGGTTAATTTTAAGGCAAAATTACAGCAAAATCGGTTAAGATGAATTAGTTTTAATTTAGATTGCAAGATTTTTATCTAAACAAATAAACAAATATACATGAAAATTAAATCAACATATAATAATAAAAAAAAAGGCTGAAATATCGTGGAACTGCATGATAATAACTTGGACGTTGACGATAAATCGTGCACGATAAAGAATAAAAACGCCCATTGTACCGTGACGATAAAAACGTACGATATCGTGAAGTTCCACGGAAAAGTATAAAAACGCCCAATAAATGCATTGTCATGTTGTGGTTAATAAAATATGATCAACTTGAGAATTTCATATACCTGAACGATCTCATCCTGTTGTGAATCAATTCGGATAATAATTTTTAATCGAAAGAGTTACTCCCAATGCTTTTTCTAGCATAAAATATTAATCAGTTGACTCATGAAAAATTTGTCAAATTGCCTCTTTTTTTTAATTTTATGATTATTTTATAAGTTTGATAAGTTCTTAAAATAACAAATTTGTACAATTCTAGGGTTCCTTAAATGCTTATAGTACTGCAATGAAGATATTGAAAGAAAAAGTAAACGCTGATATTCCAGCGGAAATTTTGAACAATGTCGCCGCCTTGCATTATCGGCTCGGGAATCTGCATGAAGCTAAAAAATATCTGGAGGAGGCTTTAGAAAGGTATGGTTATAATGAATTATGAATATCTTTTTATATATATTATATATGTATTTTAACATTTATATATATTATTTGTAGCCAATAAACCATTGTTAGCCATTTATGTTGACAAACACACATTCATACATCTCTAAAAAGAGTCTTAAGTTATATTTTTCATTATTGAAACTTATTTGCAGAGAAAAAGCTGATGCGGAAACACTTGACGCCCAGTATTACAACTCTATAGCAGTTACAACCATGTATAATTTGGCACGATTGAATGAAGCACTCTGTGTATACAATAAAGCTGAGAAGCTATATAAGGATATATTAAAAGAGCATCCGAACTACGTCGACTGTTATTTAAGGTATTTTCAGATTCTTGTCTAACATTTAATTATTTTAGATCTTTAACTTAAACTTAAAAAATATAATATTAAAGCGTAGTGTTATAGTAATTAAAATAGAAATTTACTGTGAAAGTGTTGCATTATTTTTTCCGCTATTTTTGGCTATTTGAAAGGATATCTGGTTGATATTATATATTGAAGGACAGTCATGCTGACACAGAGTAATACGATAAATAGTTAACAACGAAATTATAAAACTATTATTCTAAAATCTTAGTTTATGTCGCCGCATAGATAAGAATAAAAAAATAATTAATGAGTTAATCGGGAGTAGCAATTGTACACAAAATGTAATCAAATTTCAATCAACCATCTTGGCATTATTTAGTAATAAATTTCCAACCTTTATAAATTTTCGTATAAAAGCAAATTATACTATTATCTATTGTAGCTTGTTTACATAATTAAAATTTTTAAGGAGGTAATTTAAACCTATGCGAGGAGAGACATAAAACTTTTATTATTAATATCTATATTTACATATACTATATTACCTTCTTATCGTTAAAGGCTAGGTTGTATGGCTCGTGATAAGGGTCAGATATATGAAGCGTCTGACTGGTTCAAAGAAGCACTCAAAGTGAACACAGAACATCCAGATACTTGGTCACTCTTAGGGAATCTCCATCTGGCTCAGCAGGAATGGGGACCAGGGCAGAAGAAATTTGAAAGAATTCTCCAAATATCCTCTACATCAAACGACGCCTACTCACTGATCGCTCTCGGTAAGTAATTCATTGAAATCTTAAATGGGCTTACCATATTTACTACTGGTACATATTTACTACTGGGTACTATTTTCCAACGACTTAAGTCATATAGGAATGTTAATTTGGTTGGTGATCTTAATATAGACATATCTCCATCGAGTAAGGATCAATTTTCGACTGATTATTTAGAACTAATTTCTTATTATGGCCTTCTTCCAGGATATTCTTCACCTACTCATAAACTAACCTGTATAGATCATTTCTTGATAAAATCAAGATATCCAGTAAAAACACTTATTATTCAGTCTACTATAACAGACCATTTTGCAATTTTAGGTTCTGTTTGTATGGAGAAACTAATATACAAACAGAATTATTTTTATAAAACTAATGAAGAAGGGCTTGCTAGTGCTCTAAAAAAAATAGATTTTACTCTAATTTATTCCACTAATGATCCAAATACAGCAGCTTCATATTTAATTAAACAAATCCAGTTAGCCTTATCTAATAATACCAAACTAAGTATCTCTTCTCGTAGACGAAGTGTTATTAAACCTGGGATTACTCCTGGCATGTTAAAATGCATGTGCAATAGGGATCGGCTACATAAAAAACTAAGAAAAGCGCCTGATGATGCTATATTACAGGTCACTTATAAAAGGTACCGTAATTTTTGTAACACTATAATAAAAAAGGCTAAAATATTATATGAAAAACAAGAGCTTCGGAAGGCTGGAAACAACGTCAAGCAAGTATGGAATGTCATGAAAAATATCGTCAATATCAATAAAACCAATTCTATAGCAACTGACCTACTTTGCTCTCAAAACAATCCTCAAGAGAGCATAGATAATATTAACCAATTCTTTGCTAACACTGGAAAGAAATTAGCAGAAACATCTTGCACTTCAAGTAAAGCAAATAGAAATAGACATGAATCGTCTACTCTAGATTCCTTTGTACTGGTTGAAACTGATGAGCTTGAGGTGGCTCGACTCATTGACTCTCTTCGTAATAACTGTGCAACTGGATGGGATGGTATTTCTGTAGGACTACTAAAAAAATATAAAGATATTATCATTTCACCGCTTACTCATATTTGCAACCTCAGCTTAAAATCCGGTATATTTCCCGACGTTTTCAAAAAAGCTATTGTTCATCCAATACATAAAACGGGAGATCGTAGTTGTGTAAATAATTATAGACCAATTTCGATACTTAGTTCCATGTCCAAAATTTTAGAACGTATTATAAATTATAGATTAACAAGTTATCTTGTGTCTAAAAATATCTTATCTCCGAACCAATTTGGTTTCAGAAAAAATGTTTCTTCCAGTGATGCCATTCATGAATTGGTTGATTATGTGGTTGCAGGTCTTGACGATAATAAAAAATGTTTAGCAATATACCTTGATTTGGCTAAAGCATTTGATACCGTTTCGATACCTTTATTAGTTGATAAACTCGAAAATATTGGTATACGGGATGCGCAACTATCCTTATTTAGATCCTACCTTATAGGTCGTTCTCAATGTGTAAAAATTGGCACTCTTACTAGTTCCTACCAACCTGTCACTTATGGAGTTCCTCAGGGGAGCATACTGGGTCCAAGTTTATTTTTGATTTACATTAATAATTTGTGTGACCTAGAACTCGAATATGGTAGAATTTTATCTTATGCAGATGATACTGTATTAGTGTTTACATCTAATAACTGGTCCGCTGCCTTTGAGATAGCTCAGAAAGGATTTAACTGTGTTTGTGGGTGGCTTAATGATAATTTGTTAACTCTTAACCTTAATAAAACTAAATTCATGACTTTTACAATACGTAATTCTACTCAACCACCACCAAATAAATATAAAATTGTTTTCAACGAGGGGTATGACGGGTCTTCTTCGGTTCCCAGGGTATTTTGCTTGGATAGCACGAGTTCAATTAGATATCTTGGTATAACCTTAGATCAAAATCTATCTTTTAAACCTTATATTGAAATCTTATCTACTAGATTACGTAAACTTATCTATATATTTAAACAATTGCGTCTTTCTGCTGATACACACATAATCCGGTTGGTTTATTTTACATTATGTCAATCCATTTTGAACTATGGCATCTCTATTTGGGGTGGTGCTACCAAATCGCACTTCATAAAAATTGAACGCGCACAAAGAGCGGTACTTAAAGTCTGTTATTTTAAACCACTATTATATCCCACAAAAGAATTGTATAAAATCTCAAATGTTCTTACTGTTAGACAATTATTTATTCTATCAGTAGTTTTGAAGCAACACAAACTGACTAATTTCGATCCTTTTATGATAAAGCGTAATCATCTTGTAATTAAAAGTACTGTTTGTAAGAAATCCTTCTGCCAAAGATTTTTCTCTTATCTTGCCCCCTTTCTGTATAATAAATTGCATAATGTAATTTCTATATATGCTCTAACTTATTACAAGTGCAAAACTTCAGTTAAAAATTGGCTCCAAAAACAAAATTATGATAAAACAGAAGATCTTTTAAAACAGATAATCTAAGATATATGAATATAAAACCACTTACATACACGCACACGCACACAATCACACATGCGCACATACACATATACATACATTGACTCACACACCGAACAAACTCATATATAGTCACACGTTCAGATACAAATACACATACATAACATACACTCTATAACATAAACTCGTGTCACACTTTTTTACTTATATTTTAATGCATTCTTATTTACCCTAGCATATAATTTGTTTTTGTTTTAATGTTATACATACCGAAAGCTATTTATTTTGTATACGCGCTGTATCTGAATTTTTTATGTACTCACCATCACCTTTTTTTTTTGTGAAAGTTTTTATTTGTATAATTTGTACTGTTCGAGGTAAGGGTCCTGGTGACTTGTAATACAGGTTTAATACCTAGTACAGGCACCAGCTCCCACAAATAATATTGTTAAAATGTTTTGCAAGTTATAGATGTTAAGTCCTTAATTGTTTGTGGTGAGAAATATAATAAATAATAAATAAATAAATATTTGGAAATCTGTTGGGAATCAAAATGCAGTGGTATCAAAGTGCTGGGATTTAATGATTAAGTATATTAAAAATATGTTATTAAAATATTATCTTTCCATTTTGATATATTTAAAATCTGTAGGTAATGTTTGGCTTCAAACGCTACACCAGCCATGCCGCGAGAAAGATAGAGAAAAGAGGCATCAAGAACGTGCACTGGCCATGTACAAACAAGTGCTCAAAAATGACCCGAAAAATATATGGGCAGCTAATGGCATTGGTTGTGTTTTAGCTCACAAGGTATGTGTACTTTCCAAGCAATCGAAGTGTAATGTGTTGTGAGAATTGAGACATTTCTAAAAATAGGAAAACATATTTCCATCATTATGTCAGTGAACATTATTAACAAGATGCAAGTATGGATGCTAATCCAAAATTTATTCAAATTGAAGAAAAAATGTCTTCGAATTTTGTCTTTATTGTTGAAACAAAATAGTTTCAGAATTCAATATTTGTAATTCAAAGTCAGATTTGGAAATATTGAATATTTATTCATAGACAACTTTAATTAAAAAGTTACATATTTTTTACGCAAGTTGTGTGAACACCTCAATAACCTAAACTTGAGAATTCCATTTACACAAGAATATGTACACAAAAAAACTGCATTATCGCAATATTATAATCTTATATATTCCACGAATATAACCCACTATGAATATAATAATCCTGTATTATACAATCACTTTCCTATTTTAAAATTTTCATCCTTAGAATTTAAGATTTAGTAATTTACTAACATCATTGCAAATTAATTTTTTATGAAATGTGTCTTATACAGGGTTGTATAAATGAAGCTCGCGATATATTTGCGCAAGTACGCGAGGCCACGGCCGACTTCCCCGAAGTTTGGATGAACATCGCGCACATCTACGTCGAGCAGAAACAGTACATCAACGCAATACAAATGGTGAGCTAATTAATAACACTATATTGTCATATACCTATGTTGCACAATCCATTTTGCGCCAATGAAATGTGTAATTAATTCAGTGAAGGGGTTTCATCTGTTATATTTTGTAACACTAAATAGTTGCTAACTTGACTTACATTAACTATTTTATTTTTTATCATATAATTTGAATTGGTAATCAAGTTCGTCAACTTATTTGTTGGTCTGATGATAAATGTTTAGTCGCTATAGATATAATAGGTATATATATATATATATATATATATATATATATATATATATATATACACCTCTTAGAATGGCAAACAAGCTGACGACCCACCTGATGGAAAGTGGTAACCGTCGCCTATAGACATGAGTAATACCATGGACATAACAGAGTATACTGTTTCGCCCATGAATTGCCATTCCTGAGACGTGGTTGCCGCGATCCGTCGGGCCCCAAACTGGAAAAATCCGGTGATCGACAGATTGCAGCACTACTGGTTAAAGACGTTCTCGGCCAGCCATGCGACCTTAACCGTGCAATTCCAAAGTGCCCTCGAAAACAGGGCGCTCCCGAACTTCCTTACAACCGGAATCACTCATTTAGCTCCCAAGACGGACGATACCGCGGATCCATCTAAATATCGCCCCATCACTTGTCTTACAACAATATACGACGTTAATATCCATTCTAAGCGTTAAGATCTCTCGTCATGCGTACGAAAATAAGTTCCTATCTAACGCTTAGAACGGATGCAGTGGCGGTAGCCGCGGATCGAAAGAGCTGCTCCTCATTGATGCTGTCTCTGGCCACGTGGTTAAGCAGAACCGTCGAAATTTCTCCGCCGCCTGGATAGATTATAAAAAGGTGTTCGATTCCGTGCCCATTCATGGCTCCGGAGGATACTCGATCTGTACAAGATCGACGATACAGTTCGAGTGTTCTTGGAGGCATGCATGGGGCAGTGGACGACGATCCTGACTATCCAAAGTGAGCGATTGACGGATACCGCTGACCGGATTGAGATCAAGAGGGTAATATTCCAGGGCGATTGTTTGAGTCCACTTAAGTTTTGCCTGTCTCTGAATTCTCTCACTGGAGAATTCAGGGACTGAATTTCAATATCGGAGAGGAGGTACACGAGTATCTCACCTTCTGTACATGGATGACTTGAAACTACTAGCTCCGAGCGTCGAACGCCTGACGGAGCTGCTAAATATCGTAAATTATTATAGAAGCTCTGTTAGGATGGCTCTCGGAATAGACAAGTGCGCGGTTCTCCATTTGCAGAGGGAACGGGTCACTCAAACTGAAGTGACCGTCACAGATCCCTCTAATATCAAAACCCTCTCCGAGGCTAAAACATACCGGTATCTGGGCATGTCACAAAACATCGGTGTGAGGGAGACGGATATGAAACCGTCAGTCCGCGAAGAATTTTTTACGCGCATTACAAGAATACTGAAAAGTTCCTTGTCGGGCGCCAATAAAATCCGAGCTTATAACGGCTGGGTCATACTCGTACTCCTTTACACTTTTGGCGTGCTCAGATGGTCTCAAACCGATCTCGAAACCCTGGATTGGATATTCCCTTTATAGAATGCATCACTCAAAATCGTCAGTCATGAGGCTGTATATATTGCGAAAGGCTGGTGGTTGAGGCTTATTAAGCGTTAAAACCATGCACAACCGTGAGATTGACAACTTCAGGAAATATTTTCTACAAAAAAGAGACGAGGGTTTGCATAGAGAGGTCATAGAATGTGACAAAGGATTCACCCTTCTTTCTCTGGCTAAAGAGGACTGGCAAAAACCCGAAGTCCAGGGTACCTCTCAGTGAGAGGGCGTATGGAAAGAGAAGGAGTTGTACGGAAGGTTCTTCAAAGCCCTTCACGGGCCATACGTCAACACGAAGACCTCCGTCCACTGGCTACAGTCCGGTGATCTCTTCGAAGAGACCGAGGGTTTTGTCTGTGCAATACAGGATCAGGTGGTTAAGAAGAGCAATTACCGAAAGCACATTCTGAAGGATGGCATTGAGGACATCTGTTGGGCATGTCGCCATCCCGGAAAGTCACTCCAGACATGTGCTTTCTGGTTGAGTGAGCGAGTAGTAACGCTTGACGGTGGTATTGCAGTACGAGAACTGCATCCGCAAGTTCCGCATGCACCATGACGTGGAGTGGCTGACGTGGGTGGCGCGCGCGCAGGCGCTGGCGGGGCGCGCGCGCGCAGCGCGGGCGGCGCTGCTGCGCGCGCGCCGCGTGGCGCCGCACGACTCCGCGCTGCTGTACAACGCCGCGCTGGCGCTGCGCCGCCTCGCCGCGCACGTGCTCAAGGACGAGCGCGCCGAGCTGCGCGCCGTGCTGCGCGCCGTGCACGAGCTGCAGCTCTCGCACAAGTACTTCCTGCGCCTGGCCGCCGCCGACGCGGCCGCGTCCGCGCCCGGCGCCGCGCCGCCGCCCGCCGGCGCGCCCGCCGACGGCGCCGAGCGCGCGCGCTACGAGCCGGCGGCGGCGGCGGCCGAGGCGCGCACGTGCGCCGACCTGCTGTCGCAGGCGCAGTGGCACGTGGCGCGCGCGCGCCGCCAACACGACGAGGAGCTCACGCTGCGCGACCGCCAGCGCGAGCAGCGCGAGGCCTTCCGCCGCCAACAGGTACGTTTTGTGTTACACCACTACAGCGGCCCATCTCAATACAACCACTTGAAAAATATATTAGGTACATTGCATTTTAATATTATTATAATCGTGTTGGGTAAAGAGAAGGGAGAAGGACAACCCTGGTTCCCGTAGTCCTCGCGTGTAGGTCTTCTTATACGGGTCATTCTTTTTTTAACCTACATGTTGTTAAAATTTTTACTTAAATTTCCAAAAAAATTATAACGCTTTCTAATCAAATGTTATATGTTTTGTGATAGCTGAATATCTATTCTATCTGAAAAAGTTGTTGGCCGCGAAGTTTACAAATTTTTGTAAGATTTTCAAGGCCTTAAAGATGGATTGGACTAATAATTGTACACCTTCGTCACAATATCTTTTATTTTTTATTTTTTTGTATCAAATAGTTTAACTCAGATAGCTTGCAAATTATTTGTTATAATAATAATCAAATGGTTCTTTTAGAAAACTTACAAAGCAATACTTCCGTATGTAATAATAAATAATAATATATTTTTAATCTTATACCACTCTGTCACAATTGCAACTAGTTTGAAGTATATTTTTGCTATAATTCAATTTTAACCACTTCTAGCACAGAAATATTAATGTCGTAGACTATATTATAGTTAACTATTTTTAATGTAATTTTTCCGAAATTGTACTATTCATAACAAAATATAAAAATGGCCATATAAATTTTAAAACCAGGAGACATTGTCGTGACAGAGTGGTAGAATATCTGACAGAGTTGTTATTCTATCAAATATCAGGTTGTATTTTGGAATAAAACTAGTTTTAAATGTATTTATTTAGAATCTTTTATTACTTCTTTAGCATAATTAAATATTTAACAGTCTTCAGCTTTCTTAAAACCAAAATACATACTAATTAGTATAATTAAATTATAAGACTTTTAACTGTTTGTCTGTCTGTTTGTTTCCTTTCTTCTTTTATTTCCTTGTTGTCATTTTCTCTTCATCTTACGATGTTCTCTCACGGTTATGTCAGCCACAAGTTTCTTACGAGTATGATATCTCGAGATGGTTCTGGCTCTGGGGGTTTTGCTTAGAATTTCACACGTTCTCTCTGTAATATTTTGATTTTATAGTCACCAGTTGCTACATTTTAGTAAGGGGCTGGATATTGTTTACCCTGTCAAAAAAAAGGTAAAGGTCTAATTACATTTTGTGGTTTGTACTCTGTGGTTTTCGATTGGTTAGTATTTTCCAGTTTTTATTAAAAGCTATTTGAAGTTGATATCGGACTTGAAAGTCAATAATTACCAAGCTTCATTTGTTTTTTATTCCGTGTCATTGCTTCAGGACTAGCCTTTTGCCATATATGCCAGTTTTGTGTGTCAAGTTATTATAACTATTTGTTCCGTATGAATTTATGTTTTCTCAAATTTTTTGGTTGTAGGGTTATTTCGATTACCTCAGCTTCAGGTAAAGTCAAAAGCTCTCTGAATGAGTATGATCTGGGTCTGTTTAAGAACATTCCTCTGTGAAATATTTCCTGAGCGACGTTAGGTTTTGGGTCACTCGTTTCCTTATTTTGTGTAGTTAATACATTAGTGCGAGACTCCTCCGCATCCGTGGGGCAGCGTGAGCTCTGTTCCGAAAAACATTGTTCAGAGAAGGATTTTCCACAAAGTTTAGTACCCTCCTGGGGTATGTTTGTTTTGAATTCCTTCGATTAAGATTATATTTACTAAATCGCATAAATGTTTAGAATTCATACGGGTATGGTTTTTATAGGAAGAAGAGAGGCGTCGCCGCGAAGAGGAACAGCAAAAGAGCACAGTGGAAATGCTGCAAAAACGGCAGGAATACAAGGAGAAGACGAAGAACGCCCTCCTATTCGCGGAAATGCCATCAGAACCGAAGCCCAAGGGCCGCGGCCGCCGTCGCGACGAGTACGTCTCTGACTCGCCCAGCGACAGCGAAGCGCCCAGGGAGGAAGGGTACGTACGAGTATCTATTTTTTTTTTTTAATTGGCAAATGCTGTGTCCTTTATGCCACCAATAAACAGGAATATTTGATTGAATAGTTTGAATTGGCAGCCCTTGTTGTTCTTAACAGTTTGTATGGGAAACAGAAAAACGGAGATTTACTTTTTTTGGGCAATTTTGCAATTTTTTTAGGAACCTTCCTCTAACTGAAACAAATATTTAAAAAAAAATTAGCTGAATTGGTCCAGTTATTCTCAAGTTTTATGCTTAGGTAAATGAAAAAATAAAAATTTTAATTAAACTTATGACTGAAATTTTATTAGATTTTTGTAGTAAAACAAAGTTTTAACATAATTTTATTATGAAAATTTCCAGAGAATCGAAAGTTCGAAAACGAAAACGCGAGCCCAAAGAAAACAGGAAGGGACGATCGCGTAAACGTCGAACCTCAGGCAGCGAAAGTGACCCGCCGCGGAAGAAGGGCCGCAAAAAGGTAACTAGTGTTCTAATACTTACTAACAACTTATTAACGTTTCACTGCTACCTCTCTCTTTATTAGAAAATATAGCCTACTAAAGCCATACTAGTAGTCCGCGTCGGCTCTTTCTTTTTCCGTAAGACCATGTTTCCATGTGATATTTGAGTTACCATGATTCCTAGTAGCGGATAATATATAAACATCTAATATTTCAGGGCGAAAAAGGTATTGGACGTCGCGAAAAAGCCAAAGCGGCCGAGGAGAAGCTTAGCGCGAAACAACGCGCCAAGATCGTCTCGAAGGAGACCATATCAACGTCGGAGTCTGACTCAGATCACGATCGCAAAAACCGCAGCCGCAGCCGTAGCCGTAGCCGCAGCCGTAGCCGTAGCGGTAGTCGCAGCCGCAGCCGCAGCCACAGCCGCAGTCGCAGCGGCAGTGGTAGCCGCAGTCGCAGTCCGCCCACTAACAAAGGCCGCAAGAGGATCATTTCGGCTTCAGACAGCGATGGGTAAATATCATTCAATATAAGAACTGTATTTTATATATTAAAAAAATATATCCAGGACTGATGGATCACAATGAAAATAACATATAATTGTTAACTGAACACTTTCATTTTTAAAAATGAGCACAACAAAATATACATTTGCACTCAGTTGGTTGATATTCAGTAAGAGAGCAAACTTCATTCAGTGATCCGTTCCACTCTGTCTCCATCCAGAAATCCTACATACATACAAAAATTGTATAATTAATATGAATTAAATTTATATGAGTAAATAAATAGTTTATTGTATTACATTAACTAAGCATAACTTTAACATTTCAGGGCAAACCGGAAGTCGCTATCCAAAAGCCGTTCCCGGTCTCGTTCTAAAAGTGGATCTCGAGCTGGCTCGCGATCCAAAAGTGGGTCTCGGGCTCGTTCCCGTTCTAAAAGCGGTTCTCCTGCTAGATCACGATCCAAAAGCGGATCTCGATCCCGGTCGCGCTCAAAGAGCAAATCTCGATCCCGGTCGCGCTCAAAGAGCAAATCTCGATCCCGGTCGCGCTCAAAGAGCAAATCTCGATCCCGGTCGCGCTCAAAGAGCAAATCTCGATCCCGGTCGCGCTCAAAGAGCAAATCTCGTTCCCGCTCTCGCTCTAAATCGGATTCTCGATCACGCTCTCGATCCAAAAGCGGATCACGTTCCAAAAGCCGCTCGCGCAGCAAGTCAGGTTCTCGATCCCGATCTGGCTCAAGATCTCGCTCCGGTTCCCGGCCTGACACACCTGTCTCAGCAAAATCAGTATCCGCCAGCGAAGACGAAGCATAAGTTCTGTATATTAATTATCTACTCATGTAGTTTCTTTTAATTTTTATTTAAGGTACATTAATATTGTAATAATATTTTATCTAGCCTGCAATTATTAATAAATATATAAAGTGCATTTTCATTTTTTATTTTTACGGTGTAATCTCCTAATTTGTATTATCGCTGTATTATACAGTCACAACATTAAAGCAGCTATTCTATGCTCCTTATGAACATCTTTTTATGTATAGATTACATTTTTTCAGGAGAGGCAGAACTGTAGTAGAGGTCACGCCGGTCACGTTTGCATATGACGTTTCCTATATATTTGTATGGGGAGAAGTGCTTTTATATTTCGTCGTATGTTTAAATTGTCACGTTCTCTATTCAGTCGGTCGTATTCGTGGACCATGTCGTCCTTGTTTTCACTCGGGTCGCTGTGGTCACATGTAACACAATAAAGTAAAAAAAAAAAATTACGCCCCGGGCAAATTGTCTGCTATCCGTAGACGAGGCTCATATTACAACGAGCATAATTTATATTTAATTGACATTTTGTCCGCTACCGTCATCTACTGGGACCTTTTTTCTTATCGAAATTAAACTATTCCATGTATATATAGGAGCTAACGATACATATAAAGAAAATATTAAAATCGGTTTTAAATATTGGCAAGAATTAACATTGTGTCATGGGATTTTTATACAGGTTGTCCGGTAATGAATGGATAGCCTTGAAGCGTCTTATAGTTAAACTTATGACCGTCCTAAAAAAAATATGAAACAAAATAAGTAAGTAGTACCTTTGTTATCTTTATTTTGAAGAAAAGTAATTTTTTTCTATCTTATTTTACTGTCCTGATCACTATGACCAGAAATGAATGAATCCTATTGGTTTTTTATTGTTTTATTATAATACAATAACTGTGCTGATAGATAAAAAGTGAATAGTATGACTAGCTATTGCAGTTTTTTTTTTTTTAATATGAAAGCTAATTTATTTTTGAAAAATATGCAAAAAAAAATATTTTTTAAAGTTCAAACCTCTAGGGTATAAAAAAATTTATGATTACATGGGTGACCAATAATTTTAAAATAATGTCTGTTTCAAGTAGATTTTACAATGGTACAATTCATGACTGTATCTATCATAAATAATGACTTATTGCTATTAATGTAGAAAAGGAGAAAATTTGACTAAATAACAAAATTTGTAATATGGGAACATTTTTTAAATTGAAATGTATCTCATCATTGGGGAATAATAAAAAACAACATTTAATATTCAAAATAATTTATTTTACATAAATTTACAATAAATGCTCAAATTGTTTTCCTCTCACTCATGCATGCCCTGCATCTTCGGATAAATGCTCTTCTGAGCAGTCTTGTGTACCGTCGCTCGTTTATTTTCGATGCGGCTGCTCTGACACGACTGCGTAATTCGTCCAAAGACTGTATAGGCTTACGGTACACTTCTTCTTTGAGGCAGCCCCAGTAAAAAAAATCAAATGGATTTAAATCCGATGAACGTGGAGACCATTTTTTACGCTTTAGGTATTAGCATAAAAATGGAGTTATTTTTTTTACAATAACAGAGCATTCTGAAGACGTTAAAATTTTTTTTAATAATATTGATTTTTTTCAAATTTCTCTTAAAATCAACCTCTTTGATGGCAAAAAAAAATTTTTTAGATATTTTTTTTCATTAAAAAAAATTAATAAAAATCGAAATACTGTTGTGAAAAACAAAGAATTTGAAGCTTCGAGGAACTATGAAAAACAAATTGCAGTGCTTTTAATTTTTCAGGGATTTTAGGGGACACTTTGGGATTGAAAAAAAAAACCGATGATATCCTAAGGTCATCAATTTTATACAGGTATACCAAGTTATCCAAATATCCTTAATTATGCAAATTTTTGTCTTTTTTAAGTCGGTTTACAATTAAAAAAAATTGTTTTTCGTCAAAAGCCATTCGCAGCATCTTTTAAAGAATCGTGTTTCTAAAACCCTCCTTCGATTTCCTATACGATCATTATTTCCAGAGTTATTTATTGTTAAAGTTAAAAACTACTTTTTTGTTTTGGCTGACGTTAACTCAGCGGCATATTATATATTATTGTACAGGCTTTTTGATTACGTTAAAAAGTATTAAATTTTCTAAAAGAGCTATTGTAAGAAACAATGAAAAAAAAATTTTTAAGTCCGTAGTCCTTTTTTTAGATTAAAAAAAAATTGAAAATTTTGATTAGGTAGTTTTCTTAGAATTACTCCAGACCCAAACATGATAAAAAATATTCACGGTCATGTTTGAAAACTAGACACTTGGAGCTACAATTTGCTTTTTTTTTGCTGTACGATCATTTTCCTCGGAGCTATATATATATATATATAGCTATATAGCTCGTTGAAAATCACTCAAAAATTTTATTTTTTTTATATCCCCTAATTTTCGTGACTAGTGTATACCGTTAGCGCTGGCTGGGTTATCATTCCATTATTATCTATTAAAAAAAAGACAAGTTATAATCGTATTTTAGTTGATCGGGTATTAAAAAAAATGTAACAGTAATAAAAACTAAATTGTTAAAATGTTGTATATTTACCAAATTTTAAAATACATGTTAGATAAATTTTCGAAGACACTCATTATTCAGTAGATATACGTAACTGAATTGCGGTACAGTTAGATATATTCATAAACGACATAAATATTTCGTTAACAAACTTGACCTCGTGTACAAACAACAACACAAATGTTTTTTGTATTTGTTGTTTGTTTATTTATGTATTTTGACTTTTTTACAATTCATTAGTTAATAGTGTTATTGTTTGTAGGTCGAATGAAAAAAAATCACGATTTAGTAGTTATAAAATTTATGTTGCTTGTATGAGTATATATATCTGTACCATTTATTTATTACGAGCTCACTGCAACATCAAAAACAGAAATATAAAAAAGGTCCAAAAATCGCAACTATTTCAAATAATGATAGATGTTAGCATTTTTTAACCCATTTAGAGAATATTTAGGTACGCTTCCAACTTTATAGATATATTTCAAAATTATTATAAAATTGTTCGATTTATCTATTAAGCTTTAGCACTAAATATATATTTTTTTCTATTAATAAATTTTAAAATGGGAGTTTATTCTCGTAATAACGTATATATTTATATAAACGAGCCTCGTGAAAAAATTTATCGACTTTCATAATATGTATATTATAAAAATGTAATAGGCCTTATTGAAAATCAGCTTTTCATAGAAATGCAACGTTTCTATAATAATTATAATACCACCTAACATATCTTTATCATTATAACACAAATTAACACAACCTTATCACATTTATAAAACAAATCATTTTCTACTATGCGGAATATTAGCTTCCTGTAAAACAAAATATAAAATATATGTTACATATTTAGTTTTAACAATTAAAATTGGGGGGTTCATCTAATGGACTGTCAAATATATTATTTCAAATATCTTATTATTAATAATTGAGCATTTTAAATGTAAAATCTCTGCATTAAATTAACGAAAGCTAGAGATATCAACTTGAGATCAATAAATTCTTGGTAAAGCAAATAACAACAGTATTTGATGAGGAACGAAATCACAGCTTTAAAAATAACTATTATATAGTATTTATGAGATTGACCTGAAGAATAAAAACTAGTAGAGTGGTCTGTACAAATGATCAATACTAAGTAATTAAATCTATTTTCTAAGTTGTCATGCATTTTTAATGACAGAAAAAATTTAGCAATCGGTTCGATTTTTGGATTGCTATTCTTTAAACCTATAATCTTTAAAATATGGTACTTTAACGTACTAGTAATATAGTTTCAGTCGGCCTAAGGAACTATTGATAACAGGGGGCGCCACCATCACATGAGTAGTAGTAGTAGTAATAGTGTAGTGATCTAGTAAACTTGAATACGACGCCACTATTTTCACCCTACGATAAATTTGCCAATTCTGGATAGATTTTATTCGCAATCAATAAAGTTACTAGTACTTCCGTTTTGATACGGTATAAATTTTTAACAAGACAAATGTAGCTATTTAATTTAATAAAAGTTTATCAGTCCTCAGGTCAATGTCATTAATATTAATATTATATATAAATTTACAAAGCTATAATAGGTAAACGTTCTAAGTCTTTATAACTAATTCTTAAACAATTCCAATACATTTCTCTCATAGATACTATTTTAAAATTTCATACAAATCTTGCTAAACCGTATTATTATTTTGTTAAAAATTTCGAGTAAAAATTCGAGTATGTGGCAGTTTCCGTTATAGCAATTAATCAGTTATAATAATGGGATACATAATCAATCATTCGATTATCAGTGATTATTTATGTGGCCGTGTGGCAACGACTGGCAAACCCCCTCCCCTCGCCCCTAGAGAGGTTTATGTTCAGCAGTGGACAGTTAGTCTGATAATGATGATGATGATGATGATTTACGTTGGTGTATTATTAGAATATTATGGTAGACCGCTTCCAGTCCTCTTCCACTCCATTTTGACATGTACTTTCAGTTGGAAATAGACAAGAAAATCATATAATGTTTATGAAATATAGTTATTATTTACAAAATTGAAATTTTGAATGAAAGCAATGACCATCAACATACGAGTTCAGAATAAACAACCAATCCTTGACATTACCATAAAACAGCACATGTCTAGTAATTAATTGTTATTTTATTTTATGTTCACTAAGAATAATTTGTTAGTGTCACGTTCATTTATAAAAATTAATGTCCAACACTTTTATATTAACTAACAGTGCCCATTTTATCATGTTCGATTCTGTGAAATTGACTTACTCATCTATATAACATTGTCTTGGTAACTCCTTATGGACTTCCACAATACGGGTTCGCCTAGTGTGGGGTCCAATATACTCATATTATGTGTTCCTTTTTTAAATAAATAAATTTATTTTATTTAGTATTTTGTCCTTTTTCTCTTTTCGTTTAAGAGTTACCTCTTGTCGGTGCAACTAATTCATGCATCTTCTTCCAGCCAGTTCTATCCCAGGCCATATCCTTGACCTCTCTATACGACATGACACCTAGTGTCCTTATTAAATTAAATTTTCAATTCGTAAAAAAGTAACAGTTTTGAGCAAGTTTTATACCAGTCAATTTTACAAACTTACCATTTTCTTTAATTGCACCCAGTATTATAACTGATCAATTAGTTACAAGACCTAAAGGTCGATTATTATCTAAATATATATCAGATAGTTATATTGAACAATGTTATCATTTAGAATGGTAAAAAATTATTGCAACGTACGCTGTGAATTGTGCACTATTAATATGAAATACCGATTACTATTAATGACTAGAATTCATTTAGTTTTTACATGTAAACATGATAAAACATGCCGTAGTGTACTTAGTACCTATATACTTTTATATGTATACAGAATGGAATCGAAATCCTCAGCATCTTTTACGGTAACGTTTTACTAGAGAAATGGAACTTTTTTTTTAAAAAAAACTAAGGTCGTAAAATGACCAAAAATTTTTGTGCTTCCCATACGAATTTAACAGCCAATCGTGCTGTATTAGTATAGAAAAAATATTTTAGTTCATTGATAGTGTTTTATAAATTTCCTTTAAAAAGATGGTGATGGCTTCGATTTCATCCCGAACCACCTTACGATTTTATATCTATTTTCAATATAATTTTACTAACAACCATAAAACCTATTCAACTAAAAACATTTTACTATGTTTAATTCGCTATATTTTTTAATAAATCTTATTTATTAGTTTTTTGCCTACTTATTAATGATTCTATTCATTCCTAACAAGAGTGCAAGTGATGTTATTACATAATAATATTTATTCAATTCATATAATTTTATATACATTCGTCACTTTTGTACAAGTTAGTAAAGTAACTTTTTTAATTATAGATGAGTATCGGGTATTTGAAAACTCGTTTTTTCATTGAATAATTAAATTTTAGCAGCACCTAATATCTTTAAAAAGATGTTACAACAAAAATATTTTAAATACATATTCTATATGCAATTTTCGATAAACAATGTTATTATATCTAAAAGCCACTACTGTATTGTGACGTTAATTTGCTTGTTTATTATTTTTCATTAATTTTATTAACGAATAAAAACAACTGACTTACAAAATGAAATTTTTAGAACAAAATACAAATACCTGATAATACAATATTACTAATAACATTTATTTCCCACAGTAATCAAATACCCTAAGGTTGGGTGTAAATGCTAGTGTGTTGATCATGTATGGCCACCATAATGAATCATATACAAATTCAGTGTTTAGAAACAATAACCTAATTACTTGTTAATAAGTCTTATAATAATGTATAAACAAGTGTATAATAGAGTAGCTTAAGCGAAACTGTGTTACACTAACAAGGGTCCTTAATATTTTGCGTACCATTCGAGTGACCATATGCAATTGTACCATTGGGAACATTGTTCTGTGGTCCACCTAAGAATGATGTGAATGTTGTGTCCCTACTCATTGGTGGTTCTAGGCCCTCTATAGGTATGCAGTCCAGTGTGGGGACTGTGTACTCCCTGTGAAATAAAAATATTTCCATTAGAGTAAAATAAATATGTTCACGATTGTAATGCCTTATGGGGTAATACAGAAGCATTAATTCTAGATTATTAATAGTATTTAATGTTAACACATTTCTACTCTCAATGTCACCATTGTTTGAAAGAAGAATAGAGGGTAACTCTATTTGATTAATCCATCCTTAAGTAGTGTAAGCGAGATGGAAGATACGTAAAAAGTTAACAGTGCAAATTTATTGGCAATTGAACAGTGTTAATGACGCAATTTCTACGTTAAAAATATAAAAATCACGATGTTCCTTTACACTGATTCCTGATATCACTCAATCGATTTTAATGAAGTTTTTTTTTAAATGTGTGTTGTTTGTTTCAACTTGAGAGAGGGGACAGTTTTATCACAATAACAGAAAATAGACCCGGTAGGTGGCAGTATGGGACAAAATAACATTTTCCGGGTCAGTCAGTTTAAATATTAGTTTCTTATTTGACTCACATCGAAACATTGTCTTGTGACTGCACAGAGTCGTTGACAAGTTGTGGCAATCTTTCCGGCTGCTGCAGCGGCGGCGGCGGGGTCGTTGGCCGCGCGCTGAATAAGAACACGCCTACCATTGCCAGTAGGTAGGACAAGAAGTATAGCGCGTGGAACTGTAAACAAAAAAAAATATTTGAAAATACTTTTATAACGATAATCCTGTAATTGGGAATCTTTAAATATACTTAAATGTTCATGGAAATCTTAAAATATTTGAGAAAAGTAATAAATTTTTGGAACTTGGTTGAAACCAAACATTATCAATTTAAATTTACAACTCTTTAGTGATGGTGAAAACCACTAATAGACCAAAATTCATCCAACTGACAGTGGTAGGCTATTAGGAATTATTCTTCTCTGTATTATGTTTAAGCTCTTTTGTTACTGTACTTATTTTTAGCTATATGTCTAGATACTTATTACAGATACATTATTTTACATTTAATATACAAGAGTATTAAAAATCTCACCTTAAATTGAAATATATACATTCCAGCAATAAGAGTATAATAATCGGCTGATAAAAATGACAGATGCAATATTATAGATCCTGCATCTCGCAGCATAAAGCTCTGCAGTATTTGAAATATTATTTGCACTATGCAGTAGCTACCCAACTGCAGGATCGTATCTAACTCGTACCAGTTGAATATCATCAGTTCACTGAACTCTAAGAAGAATGTCTGAGTGCATGACACCACACTGCCGATCAGACCGAGTAAAGCCAGGTAATCTGAGCATGAATGAATTTTGAGCATCATCTCTTGTAATACTGTAACCATTGCAAATAGCAAGGATCCTCCGAGACACAGCATGTCACCAACTAATTGGTTTTTACCTGTAAACATAATAATCTATAAATATCTCTTAAAAATATTAATAATCACAAAAACTTATTTATCTTTGTGGTCTAGTACACTTTTAAGGCAGTGTTCCTTATACCTCAACAATTCTGATTTCATCATATAGTTCTGAAATATTAAAAACTTGCAAGATATTTTGACACAGTATTACCAATATTATATACAAATTACAATAAAGTTGCATTACAAATCAGACATACCATCGGTAGGTGCACCTTCAACATCAGCCCACACTACACATACGACTGCCATGAGTCCCAGCGTGGCGCCAGCAACATGTGCCACCCCCAGCCTCTGGCCACGCCATGCACCACCCACTAGAGCTGCACCAACACCGCTGCATGCAAGCAGCTGTCAGCTAAGAACTGAAGTGAATCGCTGTGACATGACTAGGAGCCAGCTGGCTTCCACATCCAGTGTACATGCAATGAGAACTATCCACCATCTCCTAAAACAGATGTAATATAAATATTATTACCCAAAATTTTTAGTTAGATGTTTGAAATGGGTGTTAAATAAAGCAAATCTCATTTAAAGGTACCCATTTTAATAACAAAAAAACTATGTTTATTACTAAATAAAAAAAGGTATAATGTATAATTTGGTATGTATAAAAGTGTATAAGAGATTGGAGGAATATCGTACAAAAAAAATTGATACAAATATTATTAACAAATTAATTTAGTGGAAACACATTTTTACAAAATTGTAAAATTTTCATTAATGTGACTATAATATAATGATTAACTGGGATAAAAAGTATGGTATATCTTTTTTATTAATTCTATATTTAAAAATATAGATAAGGCTATCATTACATTAAGAGCCGATTATGAATGCTGTTATTCTTCATGCTATAGTGCTCTATTTACTTTAGAATAGTGTAGGTATCATTGATAGTTTTAAAACTGTACAGGTAAAACAAATAACTTACTTTGTCAATTTTTTTACTCCATTACATAGTAACATCGGTGTAAACAAAATAAACAGCGTTAAATATGGGACAACAAGCTGCCCGGTAATTGGGAACTGCCATGTAGCGCTCTGTAGTAACGTAGTCAAAATGCATTTTCCACTCAGAAGAAGAGACAGTACTTGACCTAAGAGTATGCTCCGCCACACTTTCCTAAAAGGAAAACAAATTTAACATAACACATTGTATCTTCATAATGTAGCAGATCTAACAAAAACATGAGAATACTAGCCATCGCCCAAGCTCTGAAAAGTACGCTTCGACTTTATCACTGAAAGTTACTTCCTCCATAGTTCTAGTATTAATTTTTAATAAATTAAGGATAAATTAATGACAAAATAGTAAATTTTTTATAATAACTTAATTAAGAATATGTCATATTTCCCAAGACGGAGAGCTAGGGAAAATCTGGGAAAAGTGAAAAACAACATTTTTTTTTTTTTTTTTTAGTACGTTTGTTCCGTTTGGAACAGGCTAAGGTCGGAGACCATGCTGCCTAGTCTTCAAAAAGATAAATTGTCTGGAATACAACATTTTATTATTGACAGTTTTGACAAATCGCATCGTAATTGTCTTTGCGACCACAGAGTATGTAATATCACTATGTGATAAGATTTGGCAGTGGCCTTACATCTACGAACTGGAAAATAAAAAACAAGTTTCCTTTTCAAAGCAACAATGAAATGAAATAAATGAATATTTGTAGTGTTGTACTACTATCTATGTATATATGTTTTAATCCAATCAATATCGACTGTTCTCATTAAAAAACTTAGCTATTTCATAAAAGAAAATTTTCTAATTTTATGAAAGACGTCTATAATAAAACGAGTACATACGTTTAATTATTTTATTTTAATCTAATCGAATCATATAATGAAAGAAATATATAAATTGTATATCAAATTGTCTACTTTAAACATTGACTACAAAAATCAATATGAAAACTTGTGTTTATTATCTACTAGTGTATATTAGGAAATTCAGATCTCAATATTGTACAAAATAATAAATAAATAAAAATGTATTTAAGAATAATTAAAACAAAAATATTTGTTTTATTTTTGTTAAAAAAATGTTCATCAGAATTTGATATAAAATGTATATATTTCTTTTATTACATAATTCGCGTTTCTATTATCAAACTATAGTATAATTATAATCCTAATCGGTTCCATTTTAAACATCAGGCTGGCCAACGTAATGAGAAAAAAAAAGGATTTTTGTGTAGATTGGTAAGATATTCCTGATCAAGTCGTTTTACGTGACTTGTATGAAGTGTGCTCTTTTATTCTTTGGTTATGTGCTCTTTGTAGATAGGCACCTGGCTACTTACATTTACTACGTTATTTATGAGTTGGTACTACCCTCATATAGTCAAATCCAAAAATGAATCTATGTATCCACCTAAATGTACCAATATTACGGAAGATATGAATATTAATACACAATTATTTATGATAGGCTTTTAACCAAAGTGTTGACATCGATGTGTATCATAAATATTATATATTTTAAAATTTAATGAACTAGTTACATACATTTTATACAAATGTGTTTTCATTTGAATTGTCTCTCTAGCGTCTATATTTTTATCTTTGGTACCCATCAACATAATTAAAAAATATATATATTTCTTTATGGTTGTTTGTATATTTTGTAAAAGACGATAATGAGAGAACAAGATATTTAAAATTTTTGGATTTATTCCATCCAATTAAGTATTAAGTGATTTTTGTAGTTTTCACGTAATTTTGTTTTTATAAACGATTAAATATGGCTGATGGTAAATCTGTGATATTTCTAGTTCACTGCTGCTTGTATGCAAAAATTACTTTTACAACTACATATATTTAATATTTGCAGAGGATGTCATTCGCAGACGACTTCTCATTGATGGAGATGGAACAGGTGATGACAGAAGGCTGAATGTATTATTAAAAACATTAATAAAATGGTGTAACAGTTCCGATGAAAAACCGGAGGAGAGGTTAGTTTTTAATTATAATTTAATAATTTATAAGGCTGTGTACTATCTCCGACACTGTTTCTTCTGCATATCAATGATATGTTACAGATCAGTGATATTCATTGTTATGCAGACGACAGTACAGGAGATGCATTATACACCGGTCATGCAAAGATCTCGCGGGCACATACCGATGAGCTCCGGAACAGACTTGTGTCTGAAATCGAAACTTCACTCGATAAAGTTTCGATCTGGGGTGAACGCAATCTTGTTCACTTTAACCCTAAGAAGACACAAGTCTGCGCGTTCACTGCAAAAAAGACACCGTTTGTCGTATCTCCTCACTTTCAGGGCACTTCCCTTGATAATAAGTCGAGTCTGGGGATTCTTGGCGTCGATATATCTAGCGACGTCCAGTTTTGCGGTCATCTGGAGGAAAAAGCTAAGATAGCTTCCAAAAAGTTGGGGGTGCTCAATAGGGTGAGACGGTATTTCACGCCAGAAAACACACACACATGGCACACACATGGAATACTGTTCTCACCTGTGGGTAGGAGCGCCACAGTACCAACTCCTTCCATTAGACCGCATTCAAAGTCGGGCAGCTCGAATTGTTGACGATCGGCGTCTTACTGTCCGGCTCGACCCACTGAAACTGTGTAGAGATGTTGCATCTCTGTGCATCTTCTACCGAATTTATCATCGGGAGTGCTCTGAAGAATTGTTCGGATTGATACCTGCTGCAGATTTTCACCATCGTACAACCCGCCATAAACTAAAATTTCATCCCAACCATCTGGACGAGTGGCGGTCCTTCACCGTGCGTTTTTCAAGGCACTTTCTCCCACGCACAACCACTCTTTGGAATCAACTTCCAGCAGCAGTATTTCCGAACCGATACGACAACATAACCTTCAAGAAAAGAGCATATTCCTTTTTAAAAGGCCGGCAGCACACCTGCAATGCCGTAGGTGTTGTGAGTGATTATGGGCGGCGGTAGTCACTTACCATCAGGTGAGCCGCATGTTCGTTTGCCCCCTGTGTTGTAAAAAAAAAAAAAATTTTCGATGAGAACCCTATGTTTTACACAAAAAAATCTATCATTTATTAGATAGAAAAAAATATTAACTTGATCTATGTCAAATCGACTAATTTAATTATTGATAATTCTAATATGTTTAAAATAGTGTCTTAATATTTTATTTTTATGTTTACAGTAAGTCTACCCATGATCGAATGTTAGCTCAGCTTGCTCAGTGCGAATTTGCCGTCACAAAATCACAACTAGCGTCAGACATGATGGCTGCAGAATTGAACAGTTATGAATCACTATCAAAGATACTCGAAACAGGAATAGAAGTGGCCAAAAAAAATATTGAGAAGAGCAAAGCTGATTTGGCACAAGCGAAAACTGTTCGTAAGAATAGAATAGAGTATGATGTATTGGCTAAAGTTATAAGTGAACAACCTGACAGAAAAGAGACATTGGAAAGGTTGGGTACATTAAAAACAGAGTTAAGTAGTCTTGAAGCGACTAAGCAGCAAGTGGAGAGTCGCTTGTCTCTAAGAAAGAAACAGTTTCATGTATTAGTGACTTCAATACATCAGCTTCAGGCGTTGTTGGATGAACCTGATGACACAGACTCAGTATCAATATCTGATGATATAGAAATGAAAGATGACATGAATTGATGCATTGTCAATATAGTGCTAATTGTAATTTTTTATAACATTAAATTTAATAAGTACAATAAAGTATTTTACTTCAAATACTATTAAATTGCCCCTGTATAAGTAAGACAGGACCTGACAGTGGGTATATTGCTAGCAATGGAGTCATTACTCCCTTTTATTTCTTTTTCTTTAGTATAATTTCTTCATTCTTAAGGGGTTATACACAAGCTTTCCTTATTCTCTATTTAAAGTACCTTCGTACCGTGTCAGGTAGTCCTTCACGCGGACCCGTCACGAAAAAGCCTCATTGTTTCAGCCTCGTTTTCATTCTTCACTGGTGCCTCACTAGCGTATTTGATAGCAGAGAAAGGATTACTGTTATTTATTATGTATTAAAAAAAAGCTGCTGACCAATGTTGCTAGTTGTTTTTTGTCATTGTTGCTAGTGTGGTAATGTCAATTATAAAAAAAAATATTTCGAGTCTAGCTATACATTTGTTATCGCTGAACAAACCTCATCTACTAAATTATGAGGCATCATGCATTATTGTCATTGCGTGTTCTATGTTAAAATCCCTAGATATACGCGTGTTACATCTAATGTCTCTTTCAAAAGTCAATAGAACTCTTATAATTTATTAATAAATCCACCTGCGGGACGTACAATCAGGTAAAAAATTAAGGAATACAATAATATTAAGTATATTTTTTTAATACTTAAACTATTTTTTTTTTATTTGAGGACACGTTCTTATAATATCTAAATAAACGGTTAAAAAAAGTTTTTAGGCATTTCATGAAAGTCAATTAGATATAGAGAGCTCAATATCGAAAAAGCATAAAAACATTTAAGTAACCAAAATGTTGGTTTTCTTGGATAATTATATATCCCAATAGAAAATCGCTTAATTTAGTTAATATTTTACATTGAGATCTATGATGAGGATATAATAATTATGTCGATGACAATAATGTCATACTTCATGATTTATCTTATTCCAAATTGCCGCGACACTTGCCACAGCTAGGCAAAATTCGTGATTTATTTGAATAATTTTTACATTAATAAATTCCATTCCGACTTTATTCCCCAGTAGTACATAGTCGAAAAATAAACTTCGCGCAAGTCCACACTGAACCTCGTGAAAGCTGCTATTACCACTATACAGTCGCCCCGGTGCTCAATCGCACGTCTCGACGTCTGTTCAAAACGTGACTCCGAAACACGTTTTCTTGTTTTTATAAAAGAAAATGCCATCGTGGTGGGACTATTTACATATTAAACGACAGTACAACAACAAACGAAACCTCGAGGAGGGCTTGTTTCAGATCGCGTCGCAGACTTGTAATATTTTGGTGAAAGTCAACAATACAAATAATATTAATTTGACAAGAAACAACAGAAGTGATGAATATGGCTGCGCTGGACCCCCTCCAAAAGAGAAAAGCTCTATGCAGATATGTGTCCCGAAGTTTAGGAAAAACTCTATAACTTCAGGATGTAACCCCGGATTATCCGTGAGTAATAGTTTATAAAGTTACTCCTTAGTATAAATAATACTTTTTTTCCAAATTTGTAACAAAGAAACTTATTTGTTAAAAATTTGGAAACGAAGATTGATCTTTTTTACAATAAAAAATTTCCTACGTAAGTTTATTCGTACATTCAAAAATAATATTAAACATTATTGAAAATTTTAAGGGATTAGTGTAAATACATTTTAAATATTTTTCTAAAATATAAAAATTTATTGCATCTGGGATTAATCATTCATTATCTAATAAAACATCTTAAATATTTTGAATTTGGAAAGCATTTTGTTTTTTAACTTCTTGGGAATAAAAACTGAGAATCTCGCTCTTGGCAAAATCTTTGGTATAACAAATATGACCTGAATTCAGATTACCTAATTACCAAATTCAGAATATATTATATTTAAGATCAAAATGTCAATTTTAGGATCCAGAGGAAATATAATAGGTATTTCATTATTTATACAAATAATTTATAAGTGGAAGTTTTGCGCCTAAATTGAAATTTTTTGTGTCTTTGGTAGTTTATCTTGCTCTAGTTTTTAATACCGCAATGCACCGAATCTTACGTAGCTGTACATCCGGTAGAGTTTATAAAATTTCACGCACTATGAACTTGTAAAATTCATTGTCTCTTAAATTAATGGAAACAAAAAACAAAGTGTTTCAACAACAGAATTATGATTTAGCTAAAATTCTACAAAATCTGAGTTTGATATTGATAAAATTAGTACGAGACTGACATTAGCATTTAAATAAAAAAAAAAAAACATAAATTTCGTTGCGCTTTAGCCAAATATGGAATGAAATAAATAGTGTATTTATTTATTTAAACTCTGTCTGTTATTAAAGTCGGTTGGAAAGAAGACTTAAAATTAAAGGGATTGGTTAACAGCGTGCAATTCTGGGTTACGGTCCTCATGGTTGTAGGATAAATAGGCCACTATACGAATAGGTAAATTATATAATATAAAAGGTTGGCGACGATCAGAGCAGTCCTAACTTTAGAGATTGCTGTTTGGAAAAGGGCCTAGTGCCCGTTTCGAACTAGTCTCTGTGGGTGCGAATCCTTGATGGATTTTTTTCGTCATCAAAAGAAACTCTGGACGCCGTTAATATTTTGCTTGGAGGCACCTCAGTAAAAGATGGAGATCTCGTTTATTTTCCTCGCCAGGGAAGAGGGGGAAGTAGCCGTCGTCAAAAATTTGTCCAGGGACGCCAGTAGAATTAGGCAGGCCCTGAATTTAAATAAGAATCAGTTTTAACAAACTTTACAATAACAACATTAAAATGTTTTAAGCCGCGCAACACTTTTGACGCGTTTGAATTTTTTATAATCTATAACATTCGTCCCTGTCTTGTCTTCACCATAAAAGATATATAGTGGAGCATGTGCAGTCGTGCAGTTCACATTCATTGTTCATTGGCAATAAACGACCAATACAGTGCAAATATGTACATTTAATCATAAATATTTTTTATCCGTTACATTTGTAGGGAGTGAAATTTTTTCAAGCTGTTTCAACTTGAGTTTCAGGTAGGCGGTAATTTCTTACATTTAAATTTAGAACAGGCAGTTCTTTTTCTTTTTAAATGATTATTTTATAATAGTGAAGTGACAATTATAGTATATCGATTTTACTAGAGGAAGACATCGCTTCGCGGCCAGCAGACGCTGTGGGCTTGCCGTTTGACCCTGCCCCAGTATTGTTATGTTGTTTCGTGTTTGACATCTAAATATTAAGTAAACGATCGATTCGGGAGTACTGACATAATTATACATATGTACATATATACACAGATAATGATTTAAATCAATTCAGACAAGATGTATGAATGTAAAAAATGATATGAGTAAAAGAAGAGGTACTCAAAGTATTACAGAGCAAGGCTGATACAGGACTTAAAAAATAAAACAAACACTAAATATTAAGTGGATTACAACGCATTAGTGAAAACCGCATTCAAATTGGTTGAACCGTTTCTGAGACTAGCGTGCACAAACGTAAACAAAAAAAACGAAATATTTAAAAATCCTTGTTTTGGGTCCTATTGCGTTTATAAATCCCCTCTATAATAGTTTTTCTTATATATCTTCCATGTACAGACAGCGATCAGTTTACAATTTTATTATACTATGTATTGATGATTGATTTAGTAGAAATCAAAACCTACTCCTTTAAACTCGTTTTCCTAAAAGCAAGTGGCTGTATGCTTGTTTACACAATTTTTGATTTGTGATCGAAAATTTGAAAGAACTTACACTTTTCTCCTTATCTTCATAGTTTGTGAAGCGAAAAGTCTAATATAATAAATACAATATATAAAAATATATAGAAATATTATAAGAAATATTTCTAAGTATATAACAGGAAATAATTTTTTCGCCTAAAAACAAAGATTATGTTATGTACGGGTGTATGTTGGTGTGTATGTTCAATTTGCACTTAACTGGTTTTTTTTCGATAGTTATTTAAAAAACTGATTTTTAATGATCATAAATCTAGAACTAAAAATTCATATAATTTTTATTGCAATAAATGTTAATATTAGTGATATAGTATTTGTATTTATAAAAATACACGTAAAAATTTTTTTTCCTTTTAATATAGATAATAAGAGAATATTGTCATTGAAGACTTTTTTAAATTTAATATCTGTATTAGTTCAAGGTAAAACAAAATTACTCATTATCTAGATTATACCTGATTGGAAAATAAAGGGGAAAGAAAGTTGTTAGTAAGGGGATGGTAGTCTCCATTGCTAGCAATATACACTGTTAGGTTGATCTCCACCCGGTCCCCTTTGCTCGCGGTCTTATCGTGACGAATTTACTACAGGTTGTTTTGTTTCGTAGTTAATCTTTAGTAACTTCCTTACGATGGGACAATTGAGCTGTTTTCGTTGGGGGGAGGAAGGGATTGTTAGTAATGGGGAGGTTAGTTCCCATCGCTATCAATATATCTTATTAGATCAACCTCCTCGAGGTTCCTCCTGGAAAGCATCGTGACTAATTTATCGTTAAATTCGTTACGATGGGCTAACTGACCTGCTTTTTCATCCTCACCAATCATCCCTCACTGGTGCCCCGCCAGTGTATACTGATAGCGCAGACGGGGACGCAGACTATACCATTCCATTAGGTATCATCCATCAAAAAAAAAAGGTGTTTTCGTCGTCATTTTCTATTGGGGTTCCACTATTATACATTGTTAGCATAGGCACGTGCACCATTTTATCTTCATCTATAAAAAAAAAATAGGAAAAGGTACACTTAGGGACTTTAAATAGTAAAAAAAATATTCATCATAGTCTTGTAATAGCACGAAACGAGCAGTCGATATCGAAATCGCACCCTACTTATGTGTGGCCTAGTTTTGTGGCCAGCGCCGCATTTAGCACGCCCCTGCGATACCTTCACAATATTATGGCAGAAGTAAATTTGCTTTAAGTAAAGAAATGTCATAACACACTAGACTATAAAATGCGTAGTGGCCTAATCGACTTAAGAATTATACTAAAAAGTAAGACTAATGTAAAATATTTTATATCTTCTTAGCTTAGATTATAAAGTGTAGTATGTTATACTAAGTCTATGGTTTTTACGGAAGCGTGCAGAAATGTGGCATTATTAGAATTACCTATCTGAATTTTTATTATAGGTGTGTATATAGACACACCGCACAGACAATCACCAAAAATATTGCTCTTTTTATTTTATAGTTATTTTAATTATTATTTTCACGTACCCTCAAATGGGTTAAACCTGAAAATCAGTGTTTTGTTCCTTGAACAATGTTCCACGCTGAGCTTTGACCTTTTTGTATTGCTGCAGATCACACATAATAACACAATTTTATAAATCTTATGTTGTTTTATGTATTATCTATTCTTATGAACATGTTGTGTGTGATTAGTAACAAACAAATAAACGATATATCTATCTATCTATGTATCTATCTGTGAATAAAAAAAAAAGTAATTTGATCAATTTTCAATAAATATTTTTGATTGATTATTTTGAAAGTAGTCTTATAGCAAACTAATATAATCGTAGATAAGTTGCTTATGAATATATCACTAAAAAAAATTTGTACCTAGGTACTTTATATTTTGCTTCTGAATTTTTCAAATATATTTTTGTCAAAATACAAATGTTCACTAATAGTTAAGTAAGTATCTTCTTGCACAACTAAGATTACACTTAGCTATTGGAGCGCTTTTTAAATAAGTCAATTTATATGATGAAAATTGTCAATTCTTAACTTAACTTTCATTAAAATCTGTTCAGCCGTTTAAGCGTGATGGAGTCACAAACTATATTTCTAATGGTAGTTGCTTTTAAGTTAATTATTTTGCTGTAGGTACTCGTAGATAACTTACTTGCCTCTATATTTAAAACAAGTTATGAGTATTTTTCATTTTCATCAGAATCAATCTTAATTTACTGGATTTTTATTACTGTTTTTATTTACAAGTTAGATGGATGGATAGTTAGATGGATTATATTCCTAGAGTTATCATCTGTCTGAGTTTTCCCGAATTTATTCTCGTTCGAAGGGTGTTTGTTGAGTATTTTATGCATTTTTATAACACGAAAAATAAAGAAATTGAAGGTTTTTTTGATGGGTGAAAATGGTATGGTAACCCCGCCTGCGTTAATGGGATACGCTGGCGGAGCACCAATGAAGGGTGATAGATGAGAATGAAAACAGGCCAGTTAGCCCAGAATGATCATCAGGAATTAACCATGATAGTTTTCAGAGGGAACCGCGAGGAGGTCGACCTGGTTGGGTATATTGCTAACAATAGGATTCTCAGTCTCCATTACTAACAATCCCTTTCCCCCCCCAAAAATTGAAGGTTCACATCGTAGAAAATGGTAAGCGTCGGCTACAAATAGTAACATCGGTGGTAACTCTTATATGAGCTGCTTCAGAGGTTTGAAATTATAGAGACGAGATTCATTGCTACATTTCATTCCTCAAACCGAAAGTTAGTGAACCATAACTGTTTGGTATCAGAAACAAAGTCTTGAGTTTTCTTCTCTTCTTCAGTGTACTGGGTTTTGTTTCCTGGTTCGTTTCTTACATTATAGTGAGAATGATAAAGAATACTGATGCAGTAATTTATTACTTTTCCGAGAACGGGAGCTCGATTGGTCTAACTCAAATTTTACGCTCTATATTGGTATCCACCATATCGTATCAAGATTATAATGATATGGGGTGATGTCCATAGCCCTTTATGGGGTGATACCTACTTTGGTGAGTCACACAAAATATAATAGTAATTATTATTACAAAAACAATATTTTCCTAAAATTTTATGATTATATCATATATCTACTAATAATTTGTGGACACGTTTGCTTTCGACCTTGGCATTGTAAAAATTCAATGATAGTCTAATATTTAATACAATAAGGCAAGGTCGATAAATAAATTTGGATTATGAAACATTTAATCGATGAATAGATATGTATTATAATCATTTTAATGGCGGTATAATTTGTATAGCCACGGTAGAATGTTTTCTTTGCGTGCCCATTAATTTTTGGTTCGCTGTCACACCTAAACGGCTTAACGATTAACCCCGTTTCTTTGAAAAGCAAATCACTTATTCTATCTGTCTATGTAGGCACCTAGACATTCTTGTAAGTAAATTGTATTTCGTTTCAAGTAAAGTGAAGGTCTCGATTCAACGGTCTTTTTCATGTATGTTCTGACATTTGTAAACTACGTTGAAGAGAGAAACGGTACATTATGCCTTTTCCATTTCTAATGAAGTTTAGATTTTTCTTATTCGTCTTGTTTAGAAAAAATCTAGACATGTTTTTTATCGAAACAACTGCGTATAAAATGTACAATTCGCTAGACCATGATACAAAGGAGTTTATATGCTACGACGGAGGCCCCAAAAGAGGATTCAAACTTATAAATATTGTTTTCGCCTTAAACATTATATAACTGATCATATAGGCGTTATTATTGTGAGCAGACATAGGATTTTTATTAAGGATCAGTATATTTGAATAACATAAAAATACTACAATATTGCTTTCGATTAGCTTCATCGATATGTACGAGTAGTTTTGGTTCAATTTGTAAATATGTAATCGATTTTTCAAGCATTTATTGGAGGCGCCAAATATGCTGAAATGTCTGTCTACTTAGGTATGTAAATAGGGTGACAATGAAATATTATGGTGGCAATGAGCTGGACTGGCAATGGAAATTGGAAAGTTGCTTATCATTTGTCATATTGTTCCTATGCTTTTGTCCGATGGAATCAAATGCAATATCTACGTATGAAAGCTTGAATTTTTTAATAAAATTATTTTGAAAACATACATACTCCTTGGCAGTCTATGGGAAAGACTATTTGTCCAGCAAGCGTAGCTGTCTTTTTATCGAAAATTGAAATGAAGTTTCTATCTATTGTTCAATAAATCGACTATTATACCTATTTGATATATTTCGATTCGAAATTTTCGACAAAATTTCATGGCATCACGTCAAATACAATTGAATATTTTTTGAAATAGATTAAAAAAGACAAAACCCTTTTTAATAACTATTTGTCATATTCAACGTTAGTGTCGTTTATAGATTAAGTATAGTATATGCTATTAGTATTTTTATTTAATGTAATAAGTACCGTTTAATTTATGTGTAATTAGATCGAAAAAGCTCGACTAGTTTCGGAATCAATTCGTGATCCTTAGTCATGAGTGACTGTGACGTGAGCACGAGTCTGACCGAGTGCCTCGACTCTTTGAGCGAGTCGAGTTTTTCTCGATCTTATTACACGTAAGTTAAACCAGTAGTTTTTTTCTTATTGAAAATTTTAATTTAATTATATTATTAAGATACTCTAATGGTTGACCTTTGTTCATAATGATTGACCTTTGTTCATAATGATTGACATTAAGATATACATATCAACAGGTGTGCTTAATAACCTCATTAATACAACGAACAGTGCCGCCCACCAAAATATTATCAAAAATGAACAAATGCCACTGCTTCAGTTGTTTCGTACACCTGACGCGAGACTATGTTGTTTTGATCTTAATAAAACAATACCGGCTTGTACCTAAACATATTAGTGGAAGGTCGGTGTGATTTATTATTGACTAGAGATCCGGTTCGGCTTCGCACGAGTAGATAGAATTTTCGAAACAAAAATAGAGCCTACGTTACTCGTTGATAATGTAGATTTCTGTTGATGAAACAATTTTTATAATCTGTTGAATTTTTGAGTTTAACCATGACAAACAAACATTTCATTACAAAAAAAAAATTGGAATATGTTTAATTTTTAATGGCATTTAAAAAGTAGACGGTTCCCAATTCGTCTGTATTTTCTGTAGCGGTATACAATTCTGTATGGATTTAAATAATTCTGTAATACTATTATAATAAATATGATATATTCTAAAAATATTTGGATGTTAGTAATCAAATTTATATAACTGAACGGACATAAAATTTTGCTACACAGACAGAACATATTCTGATTAATTAATTTATAATTTTTTTACGCAGTGGAGACACGGAATATAGCTACTGTTACCAATAAGTCTGATTCTCGACTATGTACTTATATCATATTTATGTATAGTATTTGTATGTAAATCCTTGCCTTTGATTTCTATGAATTCGTAGGCGTCCTGTACTAACAAACATTAAACTTTTATTCGCCGATAAAATTTCCCTTTGTGTAGGCCGTGTACTTGCAAAATTTTGAATTAAAATGTACGTCGAGAATTCGTCACTTTTTGGACTTATAAGCATAGGAAGACGTGGAAAACAAAGGGAAATTTTATCCTTCAACAAATTGTTTCTCGTCTGCGCAGACCTATATTTACGAGCTATGTATAAGTCACAATCGAAGGCACGAATTTATTCTTTAATTCTTTTTGTAGCCATCAGTAAACAGTAGGTTTTGACTTTTTTTTTTTAACTTAGAATGGCAAACAAACTGACGGCCCACCTGATGGAAAGTGGTAACCGTCACCTATGGACATGAGCAGTACCATGGACATAACAGAGTATACTGTTTCGCCCATGATACCCCCCCATGCGTTGCCATTCCTGAGGACTCAGGTGTTATTCCTCTGTACCCAGAAAATTCACACCATATCCCATCCTTCAAACCGAAACACAGCCATGCAATCACAACTGCTTCACGGTTGAAACACGAATGGGGTAGAGGTACCCAAGCAATCGACTTTTATACAAAGTCTCCCTCTGGTAATGACATAGTGACATAGTCTGTTTATAAAATATGTATGTTCCAAAATATAAAAGAATAATAGAGTCTAAAAATACTTTATCTAAGTGCCTTCACGGACGGAGACATACGTAAAATCTGCACTTTACGGCTAACAACATAATGTACAATGTGGAGAATGTCTCGTGGCAAGACTACGTAACGACTACACATCACGTTGCAATGTGGGATGAGGTCGGATAGCCATCAAAAAGTCTGAATGTGAGTGGCGTAGATAAACATAGATTCTAACTTAAATTGGAAATAGTAGTAATGTAGAATCTGTTATATTTATAAATGTATAAAATAAATGTAACAGTACTGAATATATTGTAACATACATACATTTGTAAACATATGTACTTGAGTGTCTTGTGATCGCATATCCGCATTGTACTTTTCCTTTTCTGCGCAAACCAATTCTGTACTTTTGAAAGAATAAGAAACCTGTTATTACCCTTAATATTTTAAATACTAGCCTGTAAATATTAACTGTAACGCCGTTGGTTTCTGATAAATAAATAGAAAACAATATTATGTGATTTTTTCAAAAATAAGGCATTAAGATAGCTATACTAATTTTGTAAAATATCGTAAATAATCAACTTTAATAGAGGCTAATGGAAATGTTACTAAGTTTTGTTGAAATTATTACACAACATTCAATTAAACTATATTCAATTTGTATTAATATTGGACATCAGCAGACTGATTCTTATTTGGGTCAGATATTCGTTTACTTTCACAGATTTCTTTAGTGGCGTAGCTATAAAGTAAGGGTTTCTCTCGCAAAATGACAACGAGCAGGTACTAGTGGGAACCCAGGGAGCACTAGACGCCCTCTCAAAAACACGATTCTATTAAAATAATTAATAATATTAATAATAAATAAATAAATAAATAAATAATAATTAATAATATTATTAATTATTTATTAATAATTATATGATTAATATTCTATTATAATAATTAATTCTATTAATTTTTTTTGTATTATAAATGTGAATGTAAGTTTGTTTATCATTTGTTGTTATAGCATTAACGATTCAAGTAATCATAATAAAATTTGCTGTACACATAGTATTTGGTGTGGTAAAGGACTTTTTATAGCGATCGGGCAATATCAGAATTGAAGAAAGCACTCCGTGTTCTAAATTCAAACTTTTTCAATCAAATGTATCTGTCTACAAATGAACAAAACATATCTGTTTATTCTGTTTATTATTCGTGATTTTCATTCAGTTTAAACGTACTTGAACCTATTTACAATAAGCTGATGTTTCTTGAAATTGAACATCAAGAAACGCAAACAAAAACAACGGGTTATTTTTAAACATAACATAATTGGAATGAATATTATGAAGGCCGCTAAAATAAGTAGAACGAATATTATTTTATTTTTAAATTGAATGTCGAATGCATACTTTTTATAACATAGAGAAAAATACTAACGGAATTGTTGAAAAAACGCAAAACAAAACAACGCGCAGTTGCAGGTCACCTTGTACATTTATAATGCTATAATAAATACGTAGTTGTAGATGTAGGGTGAAACAAACGAACGGAACATGAAAGGGTTTCTACCTTAGATAACTATAAATACTTTATTATTTCTAAAATGCGAAGTAAAAAAAGAAATGGAATTTTACTCAAAGAAAATATTTTTATGTAGTCACAGTTTTAACAGAGCGGAATACCGAGTTAAGTAAAAATAAAAAAGAAATACATCTCAAAAAAGGCTGTATCTTATATTTAAAGAGTACCATGAAATTTTACATGTTTGTAAACATTGATTCTATTGAACTTCTGGAAGATATACTTATCTTGTTATTATATATAGATAGATAGATACTCTTTATTGTTTCTTCCAAAAGATTACAATAGTAAACTTATTATAGATACAAACAATTATAAGAAATAATTACAGTAAGAAAACAATGAGCGACCTTATTGCTAAAAGCGATCTCTTCCAGGCAATCTTTGGACAAAGAGGAGTAATTATAAACAATTTGATCAAAGGCATGATGAAAATTAGGTATATCATATTATTATTAAATATATATACATACATATATATAAACATATACACAAATACATTGAAATATATAAATACTACTCACATGTGTACGTAAAACACAAAGTTATAAAATTTTTAGATATCTGAAGAAATAAATATGTACTAACCAAACAAACAAACAAATTAATATTATTAAAATATATATACACTTATATACGACTACTTCTAGCCAATAAACATGTATTTTTTGAATGACTGAATTTTGAGACATTTCGATAACGTAAACTGTTTCAAAAGTAATTTGCATTTACAAGATGGTTTAACGTACAAACTTTTGCAAGCGAATTTATTTCATTTAAAAGTTTCTTGTTTGTCTCTTTACCCGTTACTCTAAAATGGGAATTTATATTGAAGCAATCGTCACATGCATTGTTTCATTTATCAACATCTTCGTTTCAACAGAAATTATTCATCATCGATGAATAAATAAATGAATACGATGTATGAGTAAAATTTGTCAAATACGCCTCAAGTTTTTGGGATGCTTCTAAATATTCTGATTAAATTTAGTTATTGAACATACATATATCTTAAAATATCTATGTCAAAATCTGTGTAAATATAAAATGTCTTTTTTATCGATACCATATAAGACATAAATTGGGATAATAATAATATATAAAGCCCTGCAGAAACATAAAAACCATATCGTAAATTTTCTTTCTAGCATGCGTTAACCTTTGACATTTGACCTATGTCTTGTTGTAGTGGTAGCATGTTAAGCATACCTACTTATTCTATGGTGGTACTCATGTCATTGAACATATCTATGCATCGAAATTTCAAGAAAAATCTGGAAAATATAAAATAAAAGCTTGGAAAAATATTGTTTATTATTTGTAATTGAGGTTGTTCTGATTAAATATTTCTATTAGAATTCAACACAGTATATTCTGTTATGTCCATAGTCATATTCATATCTATAGGCGACGGTTGCCACTTTACAATACTTGGACCGTTAGCTTCGTTTGTCATTTTAAGTTGTAAAAAAAATTTTCTCAGACATTGCTTTATGTTCATTAATTTTAATGTTTTATTAGAGTCCCGATTTTGTAAAGATTCTCGGCTATACTTTGCGTTCTACCGAAGTTTTCTACAGAGAGTACACTACGAGATTTTTTAAAAAGTGTGTATTACGGTTTTTTTAGGGTTGGCAATGCACGCGTGATTATTTCGAGTGTTGCAAGCGTGTATAGGCTACAGAGAGCTACGTTTACAATAAGACGAGCTGTATGCCTGTTTGCTACCTTTGTGGTATAAAAAAATAATAGGATGAATGTTTACTTGAATAATATGCTATTTAATTTATTAATTCATTGCTAGGACGAGGTCGTAGTGTAGGGTAAAAAAAGTCAGTTTCAAATGCCGCGCTAGAAACTTTTTGTGCTGGAAACGACCGCAGTACGATACAATGGACTTTTAACGCAGTCAGTCACGCGATCTTGTGGCATATTGTCAACAGTTCGATTGAAATGTCGATTGAATTGTGTCAAATCGAGTGATTCATCGTATGGCACATAGTATTGTGATGTTTATCGGCAATACTTGTGATTGTTGAATGTGAACGTGAATTGTTCTGTTCTGACCTTATACAATATAATTGTATACAAAATTTAAACGCGGTTTGCGGTGTAGGTATTAATTAATTATTTTAACAACAAGTTAAATTGGTTTAAACACTTGTAAAGCATACAATTGAATTCGAATGTGAAAGTGTACAAATTGTGGTCAGTGCTCTCGAATTTCGTAGTAATTACTTGTTAAAAAGTATATTTTGCTTTACAAAAAAACAATAGAATAATGACTTTAATCGAGAATACACACAGACCGATGAATAATAAAGGTTTTGTATACACATTAAATTATATATATAATTATAAGTGTTTGGATTAATAACGTGGATTCGTGTATCCATAAATAAAATTTGCTTCTCAAGAAATACTCTTTTGGTTCAAAAACGAAAAACGGCAATCATAGAAACATTCATATGAGACTAACATAAATGATATATTTCGATTGTGCAAAGAATCATGCAAATCGGCACAGAATTGGTGGTGGAATCACTTAACATACCCACAACAATTTCAGACGATATAATACTGTCGGTTGATAAACCGGCTTAAAAAATAATTTCAAATAGGTTGTTTTTTTATGTTTCATAACTTCGTCAATTGTGAACTGATTTGGGAAATTCTTTTTTTATCTGAAAACATATGCTTATTGATTGCTCCCACAGAAATTTTATCAAAATTGATTCAGTAGTTTAATTTTTAAATCAAAATAACTGTTTTTGTCACATTTGTAGTCGGTTTATTATTGTGGAGCACAATTTAATTATTTTAAAATGAAACACTTTGCTAGCGTCATATATTTATTAAATAGCACTGAATAATAATAATAATAATAGATTTATTTTCTCTTCACAATTCATGACAGTGAGATACAATGAGACATGAGTAATCAAATTATAAATATAATTGTGAGAGATTGGTGCCTGAGATAGGTATAAGAATACCTGTATTACAGGTTACCAAATAAAGAGACTCCGAGCATAGCCCTCTTCATAGCTCGCCGGATCGAGCTCGGAGTCTTGCGTGATAGAATCGGAAACGAGGATATCCGCAAAAAAATAAAATAAAATAATCGACATAGCCCGAAGGATAAGCAAGCTGAAGTGGCAATGGGCTGGTCACATTGCTACGCTTGGCAGGCGGGTTGGCAATCGTAGTTGTTGCGGTCCTTCCCTTGATTATTACATTCCCTTAGTCGCCTTCTACGACACCTACGATAAATGAAGAGGTGGCTTGTTCTATGCCGGGACTATATTAATTGAGAATATTATAAATAAATTAATCTTATGCTTCTATTGTGCTACGCCGTGGAAAGCTACGAATATTAAATCAAGATTAACTCGACACAATACTACTATTGGATAATAATTTCATTCAATAGAAACACACTATTATAAAGGTATTATAATTTGACTCTCAGACTGCGTTAGTTTACAATGAACAAAAGAATAAAAAATTAAGAGGCTTAAATTAATCCATATATGCGTATTAAATAAATTGAAGAGGTTTCTTAAAACAATTATTAATTTAAAAGTATTCGTATTATGTTACTTCAATTACTTAGACTGTAAAATAAGTCTTGAGTAAGTATAAAAAGTATAGAATACGGGGGAAAGGGATTGTTAGTAATGGGGTCAAATAAGCCCATCACTAGCAATATACCCTGTCAGGTCGACCTCCACGTAGTTCCCCCTGGAAATCATCGTGGTTAATTCTAGTTGAATTTGTTAGGAAGGGCTAACTGACCTGCTTTCATCCTCATCTGTCATTTCTCACTGGAGCCTCGCCAATGTATACCAATAGCGCAGTAAAGAGGTTTCTTCAGGGTCGGCAACGCGCGCGTAATACCTCTGGTATAGCGCAGGCAGGGTTACCATACCTTTATCACCCATTAAAAAAATATGTATAGAATTAAATTATAAAAAACATTTAAACATTTAAAATTAATTAAAGATTAATATGAAACTAATTTTTATCTTTATTGATTTGAAAGTTTAATTTTTTATACTCGTATATAAGACAGTGACAGCTACGACGTAGTGTCGTAGCGCTACGCCGTAGCTGTTGCACTCTACAAGAGTTACTTATTTATTTAGACAGATTTAAAATACTTAACATCATATTCATCAAATCAGCCATTAACTATTTACTGCTGAACAAAGGTCTCCCCCATAAAGGTGAGTTTTACCAGTAGTTGTCACGCTTAGCAGGCGGATTGGTAACTGTAATTAGCCATTGACGATGTTTTAAGAGGACGCTGCTGCCCATCACTCGATCATTAAGTTCCCTTAGTCACCTCTTATGACACCCACGAGAAAGGGCTCGCCCATTCTATGCAAAGGACCACACGGCAATTTAAATATTAGGTACTTATCATATAATTATGTATTATAATTATTAACTATTAACAATGCTTAAGTTATATATGAACACAAAGATAATAGAAAGTTAAGTAGGTATGTATAAATATATTACACATGACTTCATTATGTATGAAATTTATGTAACATATGTTATTATAAACTGTACGCTAATAATAAAATATCCCTAAGAATGATATAATATTTTTCTTAGGTAACACACTATTGTCAACAACTGTAATTGGTTATTGATTTTCCGGGATTCTCAATTCGGAATCAATTTGTCAAACTTTATATAAGCTTATGTAACATTGTAATACTATATATCTGCGTTTATTTTCGTTTTTAATATATAAGGTAAAATATATTTAATGTACTATGTCTATATTTGAAGGGATTACACAATGCTTCTAGTTCAACATAATTGCTATCATACTAATAATATACTGAAGGAAAGTTTATAAAATGAATATTGATGCCGGAAAGGATAAATATATTAATAGGCATTTAGTGAAATTGACCAGTTTCTAAAATAATTAAAGATTCTGCCCCATAAAAAAAACCGACTATAATTATAAAAAAAAAAACAATTATTTGGTGTAAAAATTAAAGTACTGAACCGACTTTGATAAAATTTCCATGGGATCAATCTATAAGTACGTTTTTTCAGTTATAAAATATTTTTTTTAAATAGATTTAGCACTGACGGAATTAACTTCCTTTCTGATGTCGGTCGAAAAATAAATTCGTAACGAACTTATTTTTTACATTGATTCAATTTCAAATTTCCCCTACTTTATTTAAAATAAAATATAAGAATATAATTAATTATACTATATATATTCTATTTATGAAACTGTTCGATGAAACTGAAGATTTATTATTAGTAGTATCTTAGGTTATGACTGCCATTTTGAAATAACTCATCCATTCCATACATTCACAAATTACACAGTCAAGATTTCATTTACAAAATATTATTTGGACAAATTAAATTATTACTGTATTAGTACCTTAACTTTTATTGTTTCTTTTTTATATAATTTTGTGTCATTATGCCGTATAGGGAAGAGCACTGCTTATCCTAAAGTACAGGATTTACCTATTTAGGGAGCAGAGTTTTACCTATATTTAAAATGTAATATTTATTTTGAAATAAATTATTATTATTATTATTATCTATGCTATTTCATCCTTTGGAAATAGATATATATTTGTGGCGTTTGGAGTTGAAACTCTGCGTCCATGGGGCCCCGAGGCGATGAATCTTTTCAAAGAGATTTTACGCCGGCTGGTGAAAACCTCTGGTGACCAGAAGGCTGACCTATACTTTGGTCAACGCATTTCCATTGCTATTCAGCATGGAAATGCAGCAAGTATCCTAGGCACCATACCAGCTGGTAGTGATCTCAAAGAATTTTTTTATCTTTAAATATTTTTTTAATTACCTGTTTGATATTATTTTGCAAAAATTTAATTTGTAAAAATACGTCATTCCACAATTCAGTATTTTCTTTAATTTACATACTTATTACGTTTGCTACGGGATCACTTTCAGATTTATTCTGGCGTTCTTTTTATGCCACCTGAGCAATATTTTTATCTTGCTTTCACTTTTTTATTTTAAGTTAATTACATTCTGTCGGAACGGAACTCTATTTGCGCATATTAATCGCATTTACCTTTTATTACGTCGTATTTTGCTCGCACTAATTCTTAATAACGGCGATGCGGGGTTATAACAATTTCCTTCACGCATTCATTGCAAAATTCAAGGTTATACGTTATTTGGGTACGGACTCGAGGCCGCGATGTTTCGGACTCTATTTGCCTAATTTTGTTATTACACATATCACCATGGTAACCTGTCCAGTACATTTTGTCCGTTTGCCCACTGTTTTCTTTGACAATATTTAAATTTCACAGTGACCTTGGGTACACTGTGCCTACCTACATTTCACAAAGACCACTCGTACACCCGTGTGATCTCAGATAGCGTCGAATCCATGAATATTTTAGAGTACCTAAGTCGTAACAAAACAAAGGACAGCCGTTTGGTGAATTTCATTATTGTTATTCCCGAGGGTACAAGAGTTTCAGATAAACGTTTACTTTGTACGTTCTGCTTATTGTAACCTTGTTATTTACAAAATATTCTATATTGTATTTTCTCTAGAAATTTACTTTAACGTAGGTAGTATGTTATTATTTATTGATTTTTTAATGCAACTTAGAATGATAAACAAGTTAGCAGCCCATCAGATGGATAGTGGTAACCGTCGCCTATAAACACAAACAATATTGGACATAGCAGAGTATACTGTGTTACCAATACCCTTCAAGCGTTGCTATTCCTGAAAAATTGGAGACTATGTACAAAAGTCGTTTGCTTGGGCATTTCTGTCCCATTCGTGTTTCTACCGTGAAGTAGTTGTGTTTGCATGGCTGTGTTTCGGTTTGAAGGGTGGAATATCGCAGTGAATTTACAGGATACAAAGGAATAATATCTGAGTCCTCAGAAATGGCAACATATTTATCATGGGCGAAACAGTATACTCTGTAATGCCCATAGTACTGCTCATGTTTATAGGCGGCAGTTACCACTTTTCATCAGGTGGGCCGTCAACTAGTTCGCCATTCTAAGATACATAAAAAAACTATGGTGTCATTCCTCTGTACCCTGTACTTTCATCGCCATATCCCATACTTTAAACTGTAACACAACCATGCAAACACAACTGCAGGCACGGCGGAAACACGAATGGAACAGAGATACCTAAGCAGACGACTTTTGTATAAAGTCTCCCTCTGGTATAATGCAGAACAAAAAAAGACACAAGTCTGCGCGTAGTCAACGCCTTACTGTCCGACTCGACCCACTGAAACTGCGCAGAGATGTTGCATCTCTGTGCATCTTCTACCGAATTTATCATGGGGAGTGTTCTGAGGAATTGTTCGGATTGATACCTGCTGCTGATTTTCACCACCGTACAACCCGCCACAAACTAAAGTTTCATCCCAATCATCTGGACGAGTGGCGGTCTTCCAGCGTGCGTTTTTCAAGGCGCTTTCTTCCACGCACAACCATTCTTTGGAATCAACTTCCAGCAGCAGTATTTCCGAACCGATACGACAACATAACCTTCAAGAAAAGAGTATATTCCTTTTTAAAAGGCCGGCAGCACACCTGCAATGCCGCTGGTGTTGTGGGTGATCATGGGCGGCGGTAGTCACTTACCATCAGGTGAGCCGCATGCTCGTTTGCCCCCTGTGTTGTAAAAAAAAAAAAAAAAAAAAAAAAGAACGAGGGCATAAAATGAAATTTATTGCATTCTCGCACGAATATTAGTTGTATTAAGAATATTAAGGCCATCCCTGCATAGTAGTTTAGAAATCGAGACAGGCATTTTCCAATCGATACTCAGTCATTTCAAGTGAAATGTTTATCTACTGAGCACGACACGCAAAGTTGATGACCTTTACTGAAATTGTCCTGGTTGACAACTAATTGCGTGGTAACAAATTGTGAAGTTGATTTTCAATTGATTTTAGCTGCTGACACCATTAATGCACCATAGTTTATGGAGACTATAGTACTTTAGTAAGTAAATAAGATTGTAGTGAAACTTGTAAAATATATTCTAAAATTTTCAGAAATAAGTGCAAGGTTATTCCTAAATCCATATGTGTATTGAGTCCCACGAGAATGGAAGCTGAATGGATAAATTTATTTAAATTACTGTTTTGTTTAAATTTATATTTCAAATTCTATCTGTTTGTGTGTATATAGCGAAAAATACGTTTATTTAGTTATCTCATTTGATTATTTTGAAACGTATACGTTATTATCATTGATATGATTCATAAAAGAAATGAATTATTTCTACATAATTTTAATGAAATTTCAGCCTAATAAATGTATGGATATTTAGATTTATTTCCATTGAAATATTTTTATTAATAAGTTTTTTTTTATGAAGCAAAAGAAACTAAATTTGAAGTCCTTGTAGATGATAAGGACCAACATTATGCGTAGGTACTCTTACTGGATACCTAGTTGCAATTAATAGTAACAAAAACATTATAGGAAACCTAGAATTTCCCCAGATATCGTGTATACTGGCTATTACTTAATAAATTAATTAGTCCCTAGCCGCCTATTCTATCTGGAATGGCGTTTTTAATAAAAATGCTCTGTCCTTTTCTTTCTTGAATTGATTAAAGTGGTTTACACGAATTTCCTATTAGATGGTGCGGTATACTGCGTGTGATTGCAAGTCCTATGTTCGTGATACCTTAATGGATTAGCTACTTGTATTAGAACGTTTCACGAAACGAGGTACATGCGGTTTCCCAATATTTTTTTGTATTTAGATAGTGTCTATATGAAGGTTTATGTTTGAGTTGGCTAAATTTATGATTTGAATCTTATTTACATATACATAAAAGCGATACTGCAAGTACTTAATAGATAGATAGATACATCATTTATTTGATTGCTACAAAACACATGTATACCTACTGAGCGACCGTGGGCCCTCTTTTTATGAGTAGAGACACTATAAAACGGCCAATTGAATGACCTGTAAAAAGGTTAAAGTTTGAAATTCATCTGTTGTATGTTTTCTACGAAAATCAACACCAAATTGGAAGCTACGCACATCAATCATAATAAAACATACAGCATCAATCAATTAATTATACTGCAGATTATTTAGGTAGATACGTATACTTACAATAGATCATTAGATGAAATCACCAGGATTTGTATAGCAAGTTCATTACTACATTTCATATATATATATATATATCTCAACAGATTATTAGAATATGTCAACAGATTGCAAATTATTCCCCAATCTTGAAAGAACTTGAAATCTTGTATTAATTTTGTCAATATTTAAGGTTTTTTTTTTTTGTATTAAATTAAATTTTAATAATCATTAGGCCACATTGTCTATAAATTTTGCAATCTTTATATTCACTATATTATATTAAAAAAGGTGTCAATATTTGCGTAAAAATCTATTACTTTTATCTTCCCCATAGTAATTATTCTTTATTTACAGTTATAGAACTTTAGTTACGTACTTATCAATATAGACCGTCCAACAACCTAAAAGGTCAACGCCCAAATACGTACCTATTTTACCTACATAACGTATGATAACGTGTTTGTATTTGGTTAAACGATCTTTGCTATTATGGAATTGTATTTTTTATACCACTAGAGTGGTAAACAAACATATAAACCGTCAGATGATAAACAGTTTCTTTAGCCTATGGTCGATCGTGAAGAAACCTTATACACTTTTTTTTAAAGAACTATATACTGTAGTTTCTAGGCTAAAACCTCGGCAGGGAGCTCATTCCACAGCTTGAGCGTTCGGAAGAAACTCCTGTGAAACTGCACTGTACGCGACCATTTAGGTTATAGTGTGTAAAGTTAAATTCTCTACCAATAGCGAGCATTGTGACGACAAAAAATGGTTGTGGACATCACTTCAAACAATTCTTCAGAATACCTTACATTGTACAAGTGGTTTCACCTTAGATTTAAGGGTAACGCCTGTGAGTTTGAGATCGCCGACAATTCTTATAGGCCGGTTAAGAGACCAAGTTGGTATCCAGGTGATCCGAACCACAATTGTAAGCAGTACTCGATGAGAGGCTGGAATAGCGAATTTTGTACAATGAATGCAATATTATTACGTTTTAAATTTCTTCTGAGATAATAAAGTTCCTATTTTACGGGCTATATATTTTTTATCTTCGTCACGAAGATCAATTTAATTGGATACTTATCCTTATTGGATTATGGCTCTTTATTTCAACTTTCCTTTTTATTGCTGTATCTGGTTGTGGTTCCATGGATAAGTAATATAAATTATATTTTTATTACTTATCCATGGATTTTATTAACCACTTGATAGGTTAGTTAATTTTAACAAAGCTTAAAAATTTTGTTTGCGGTATTATGTAAAATGACTATGTTTACGGCATCGTAGATACGAAACTCGTACATTCGATCATCGTAGATTTTTTTTAAACGAAATTTACAGGAAGATCATAATTTAAGTATGTATATATATAAAAAGGCAGACTTACAGAGTCAACAGTTAATTTCCGGTCCTGTCTATTGATTGGATTTTCCGATGGTAAAATATTCGTAGAATTCCATCAAATGAATATTATTGGATGAGATTCGATGATAAAAGATTTCGTATTGATTCCTCAGTGGGTATCTAAGAATATAATCTTATGTAAATTGTTTAGCATCAACAAGTAGGCGTAGACAATTTAAAATAAATAAATAAATAACTTGTTAGATGTTATCTAGTTCTAAATTAAGCACAGTTGGTGCAATGGGTACTAAATGATTGATATACATAAATTACTTTTTTTTTCCGTAAATACAAGAGCATAAAACATGCCCAGACTAATACAAATATACAGAGTGCAAATACTTGTATTGGCCCGGAATCGAATCTGCAACTAATGAAAGGCGATTCCGCCCATGAAAAAAACAAGTACGAAGTATTAATGTTTTATTTTGTGGTTAAACCGTTACATCACCAAGGTTCTCCGTAAAATTTGAACAGGTATTTCTATGTTACATATTTATTCTTTATTGACCGCATTACAAAAAAAATGTCTAGTACAAAAGGCGGACTCTGGCAAAACAGAAATGTAATTATGCGGTGAAAAATTAAAAATGGTTGTAGATAAATAATTACACGTACGTATCCATATTGTATTACCACAGGCATATTAATTTTCCAGGATGCGAGCGATCCGTAAAATATGTTTGAATGTATATACATATGTAAATTTTTTAGGAGGCCAGGTCCTTTATGAACCGTTTATGCGTAACGTTCAAAGTAATCAATATACGAGTAATTTAGCCCACATATCATACCATAATATCATAAAATTAAAATACTCCTAACCCAAATGAAAATAGAAAAAGTTAAGACCAAGTTAATAAAGCACCAATTTACCATTAGGTACACTTAGTCTTTCCTTAGCGAAGTGTAATGTGTTTCGAACATTTAGGAAAACGGCATTTTGTAAGAAAAAAGGGCCTCCTATAGAAAACAATAGGTACTATAAATTTTTTATTTACTACATCGTCGTTATATATATTTTATCATTCCTATAACTTAAGACAAATATTTTGACATTCGATATTTCTATTTGTTTCGACTATGCATTCATCGTCATCGTCATCATATCAGTCTTCAACTGTCCACTTCTGAACAGAGGCTTCCCTTACAATGGGGTTTTGCTAGTTGTTGCCTCGTTTGGCAGGCGGGTTGGCAACCTTAGTTAAGCTTTAATGATATTTCAAGAGGAACGTTGCTGCCTATCTCTCGACCGTTGAGTTCACTACGCACTGCTAAGATCTAAATGAGCATATACCTGAAATATATAATCTTCATTTCTTGTACAATCATATAAAAACTAGATGAATTTCTAAACATGGTTGTGTTCACTTCAAATAATAATCTGTAATATAATAAACAATAACTCACCTTATATTTATTATCTACTGTAGATAACTTAGTTATCTGAGCAATAACGCAGGAGCAGTTATCTGATAATATGTATTTAACATAAAAATAATATTTGATTTTCACTTAGATATTTATATATTTAATTATATTTATTATGGTTATCTCGATAAATATTCATAATAAAGTTTCGTACAAAATTCTCTGTTTTTTTCACATGAATTGTCGAGATTGTAGATATTTACTAAGTATAATGACTACAATATATACATACATATAATAGTATATATTGTGGTCGGTTGGGTAGTACCCGTGGGTGCCGATGTTCAAAGAGGGCAGCACAAGAGCCATGCACTAGTAAAGCCTATTAAATTTGGCAGTGACTTTTTACAAAATATTGGGACTGTGACACAACGAGACTGGTCATTTTTCTTTGTTGATTTTATCGTCGTCGGGGGCGTTGTTATTAGTTTATCGTTTGTAAACGTGCTAGGTGGACTGAGGCACTAAGGTAGACCCTGGTGATGCGATTGCATCACAAAGTATGAACCGATTTTGATAATTCTTTTTGTAAACGATATTGCTCCCATAACACTGAAAAAAAGAACGCGATAAATGTCAACTTTTAATCACTTCAGTTTTTGTTTGCGGGTTAATAAAACTGTTTGATTTTTTACCTTTCTAGATTTATTTTATTTGATTTCCGTATTTCTTCCTATTTATTTTCGTTTATGTTAAAATGTTGTTCAGTTCAAAGTCAATGTCATTATAAAGCTTTCAGTGATATTAAATGGGTACCAACCGACTTGTATAACATTGTTGTATTTATTGCCATTTACCAAGCCGTGTTACTGCAAAGCTTTGTTGCCTGCGATCACGACGCCATGTTCGTTACAGAAAAACCGCGCCAGTGAACTTAATGACTCGAATAGGAGCCACGATATTTTGTATAAAATCACAACCAAAAATTTGTTACAGTATAATATAAACAGTTGACGAGCTAACACGACACGGTGGAATATTCAAATAGGGTGTATTTCATTCTAGTCACATATTTTCGTATCATTATAGTTAATAAAAATAATAATCCTGATATACATATTGGTGTAACAGTGAATAAACACGCAAGGCTTTTCAAGTGTTCGGCAAGTTTTGCTGCGAAAGTGACGGTAAGGATTGTTTTTCTAATAGAAACCGCGTTATTAAATGTGTCTAGTAACTGTGAAACATATAATACTCCATACCAAGCCGCCTGGCCAGAAATATTTTTATAACAATGTTATGATATGCATTTAGGAAATTAAAATCATTTCAACCAACTTCAAAAAGAAGAAGGTACTTAATTCCATTATATTTTTGTTTGTTTATTACTTAACTCAGTTATAAACAGATTTGAAAAAAATCTGTTCTTATTTGAAAAGAGGTATATACCTACAGATTAATCATATAGAAATTTTACCAAACTCAGTTTAGTAGTTTAGTTTTTAAATCAAAGTAACTTTTGGTTTGGTTTGCTACAATTGAAGTTAGTTTTTTTTTGTGGAACACAATCCTAAATACGTATATGTAAATGTATATCTTATATTATTATATGGATATGAATATTAAAAATTCGATTTTTGAAATTCAATTTGAGAATTAAAAAAATTCTATCTAATAATCTAGTTTATTATAATTATAAAAAGTCAGTAGGGATTTACGAGTATTATATTGATTGGGGGCTAGCGGCTTCATTTTTTCAAATTACCTTTTAAAGTGGATTGTCACACGGTCCTCATAGACATCACCGTGGTTAATTTCTAATGAATTCGTGACGATAGTTCACGTCTGACCTAACTTCATCTTCACCTGCTATTCCTTATTATTTTTTTAATGAAGAGACCATCGCCTGCGTCATCGGTATAAATTGGTGGGGTATTTGCAAGGGATGACAGATAAGGATGAAGTCAGGTTAGTGGATCTATAGTGGCTAATTTATTAGAAATATAACCTCAACGTCTTCCAGGAAGATCGACCTAATCTCATCCCTTTTATTACAAATACATCTGCCAGAATTAGTAGTAATGGGGCCGCTAATCCCCATTACTGACAATGCCCTCGCTGCTTTAGGGTTAACATCACGTGCCGTGTAATTACAAGTTTAAAAAAGCCATGCTTTGTACAGTTTAAATTGCACATGCATAATGCGGCATGGGGCCGACGTCATTTGCTTTGCAGTAATATTTTTGCTACTAATGCGCCTGCACGGCTCGTAAAAGGAACTCCAGGATTACGAAAATGCAGTTTTATACATGTTTTAATGGTGGTTGTATTTCAAGTTCATTAAGTGAGAACTGCCTTGGAAAGTGTTCACTTCCAGTAACTCGTAATAAGATTAATATACGTCTGGATAAATGGTTAGTTTTATAGATATTTATATTAATAATATATAAAAAGTATTTTGAATATTTTTTATTACTTTTCTTTAATTGAATTACTGGCCAGTGATTTATATGAACCTATTTGAATATAATTTGCGGTTAGTACAAATATCTATTATTTTCTTAATTTAATATAATAATAATTTCTGTTAAAGATGTTGTAGAATTATTTTTATTAAAGTCGCATAAAAAATAATTTAAGTAACATTATTGAAGTACGGCATTCACGAACAGTTGTTTCGACTGCATCGGAAAAAGTGAAAACATTATCAGAGGATCTAGTGTATATATTAGCGTATCTCAGGTTATTAACATCTTGTAAAAGTCATCTGGTATCTTTATCATAATATATTAGTGACCCACTTTTGGTTTGCATGTTTTTTTTTTTAATAAAGAACAGCCTATGTAGCTTTCCATAGGTGAAAGAATCTTAAAGTCCATTAAGTAATTTTTAAGTTTATTCATTACAAACAAAAAATCGAATATTTCTTTTTTATTACTAGTTTAGATTTATTATTTATCAAATACGTACATACCGGGAGCGTAGTGATGTAGTTTTATAATAACAGTGTTCATTTCATAGTCGTGAATAATTACAGGAAATTAGAGTAAGTGATTAATGATACATAAGTGGTACCTACGTTATACTTGTGAAAAGTCTAAATAAATATATTTACGACTGTAATCTTTGATAGGGTACTCAGAGACGTTGAGTGTTATCGTTATAATGAAGAAAAGATTTGAGTAATTACTTTTTATTTCATCGGTATAATTTAACGCATAAAAATGAGATAGGTAGTATTAAAAAGCTTTATCAATTCTAATTTTCATTAACATATAATGGTGTTTAATTAATGATAAGCTCTCTGTATCTTAATTGACTTTTCAAAATTAGCACTTCAATTGAGAAATCAAGTAATTACTACCTACAATTGATTTTTTTTTAGTACGTTTGTTTCGTTATGGAACAGGCTAAGGTCGGAGACCATGCTGCCTAGTCTTCACTATGATAATTTGTCTGGAATTTTCAATTGATTTTAAGTCAATGATGACACGTGAGTTTGTTATTATTGACAATCTGTTTTTTTTACAAACCTCTAACAAAGCAACGTTGGCATATTGGATATTTTTTTCGCGATTTCGGGTAAAATGTTAATGATCGCAAAATTTTAAAGAAGTGAAATTATTGTAGAAATTTTTGGAAAAAAGCAAAATGAGCTTGAAAAATTTAAGCAATTTTTTTGAAAAATTTTGATAATTGTTTTAGTACTTGTAAAGTATATAAGACACTAAAATACAATAAAGATACATAAGAAGAAAAAAATAGAATCAAAAGAGATTATTTTTCTTAGTTTATCGCTTTATTGTATATGGCAAAATGTAGTAAAAAACGTTACAAGCTGTGATTGGGTAAAATTTCCGTAAATCGTATTGATTTAGAAAAACACATATTTTGTTTAGGTAAAAATTAAAATAGTCATCTGGCAACCTTGGACAAAATGGCGAACTAGTTATTAGTCTCCCTAATCTGTGCTCTCATATAGGTACTCTATGTTAGTGGTCATTGACATTTGTCTTTTGTTATTGTTTATTCTATTGTTTTTTTTTCTTTTTTAATGAATTAACTTGAGATAATTGTAACTAAAAGAATATTAATACCTATATTTTTTTAATCAATATGGGTTACCTTGTAAAAACTTTTAAGTATTTGCTTGAAAGATTTAAGGTTAGTACATTATATTAAAAACCTAGAATTAACTCGCTAAGTAACAAAGAAATTATAGTAAAAGTTCTCCACTGACTTAAGATTTGCTTTGTTCTGTTTAAGTAAGTAATAGTACTTAATGGCAATTATGAAAAAAATATACGATTATACTAATCTTGTTCTGGAATTATAAATAACTTTCTGGTTCATATGTATTTTATTATTAATTAATTGATAGGTATAAAAGAGATTAATTAATTGGTTGCTATTTATGTATTTGCAACTCAAAGAAATTAAAATTCAAAACAATCAAATTTAAAAAGGAGGGGACTCTCAGTTTGGTTATATTTTTAATGTTTGTTACCTAATATTTAAATTAGTTATAAACCGACTTACAATATTCTTTATCTGAAAGTATATACTTACAGGTTCATCCCATAAAATTTTTATCAAACTTAGTTCAATAGTTTAGTTTTGAAACCAAAGTAACTGGTTTTGCTACATTTGAAGTTGTGGAAATCGTGGAATGCAATCTAATTATTGTGTATTTTTGAGATATTTTTGGCAATTTTGAATTAGTTTAAGTAGGTATAAATGAAAGAGTTTTCTTCTGTTGGTCTTATTCCCATATTAATTTTGTTGAAATTGAATTATATTTATGGGGAAACTTAATGACAAATAACAATTGGTTTTAGGTATATTTATGAGACATATCTGATGAAAACTTATATTTTTTTTAGACTGTATTAGAATCTGGGAGTGTGGGGAACGCTTCATCATCTGATGAAGAGTTGGAGCAGTGGGAGCAGATATTTATGATGAGAGATGAGAATGGAAACAGTTATAATGACAAGTGAGTATAAACATATAAAAATGCTTAAATTCATTTACACAGATTTAAATTCAATACATATGTACATTCTATAATTGTATTATGTCTCAATCATGAAATATAATAATATATAACACTTTTAGTTTCTTAATGTATAATGTTATATATTCTTTATAATTACAAACCTTTACAAATATTATGAATGTAAAAGTGAGTTTCAATGTTGGTGCTTTAATTTCTTAACCAATATCATGACTATTTTAAATTAAACTTGATATAAATAGTCTTTATTTTCATGTATATACCCATAGTTTACATTCATTAGTGTAATTTTTATGAATTACAATTTCTACATTATAGAAACATTAATTAATAAATTATTATTATAATTTTATTGTAAATTTCTTGATCATCAGGTATGCAGTATGAAATACTGTCTTAACAATATAATTACTTATTTTCATTAATTTTTCATGAAAATAAAGCTTCATTAGCTTTGATATCCCTATAGTGCATATTAAATTAATACAGAACTTTTTTATTCTATTTATATATTTTATACACTATTATTTTGATATAAAGACATACAAAGATTGTTTAATACATGTATAAAAAGAAAGATGTATAATCTATTAACTGTCATGGTTTATTTTGCCAGAAGAAAAAAAAGAAGTATATGGTGTCGACCATCCTGTATTCCAGTATCGATAGTAATAGTCCTGATTGTGTTGGTTGTGTTGGTACCACTGCTTGATCAGCCTAACGTGGTGCCCACGACACCACCAATGGCTCCTGTTAGCTTACATTGCTCAGATGAGTGTAGGTCAGTATTAGAATAAAATAGAAATAATTCTTAATTAAAAAATAAAATATTATAAATACTTCTAAATTATCCATTTTTTTATGATAGTGTTGCTGGATTCAGAATGTTGTTGTCTATTGGAAAGATTCTTCAAAAAATTTTACAGTTTTTTAACCAACTTCAAAAAGGTTTTTATTTAATATGTGCATCTTAATAATCATAATATTGCTAATTGTTTTTATGAATTTGTTTTGTAAATCAAGGAACTAAGTATGGTCACAGGCAAATTTTATTTATGTTTCAAGTATTTTTTTGTAAACAATATTAAATGATTATAAATTTGATGCTAATAGAATAAAGTAAAATAGAAATAGAATGAAATAATATTATTCTACTTTTATTATTTAGTATTAAAAAATATCTGTACATAGAATTTACAATTATAAATATTATGAACAAACAACTACAACTAATAACAACCTATAACTAATACTCGCGCTTTATAATAGTGATAATAACAACACAAACAAACACCATTTCGGAGTTAGTTGAAAAATTAATTAATTTTCCTTGAACTCTGTCCTATGTCATATTAAAACTAGTTGTCATTAATGTTAGTTCGTAATAAATCATTTTCCCTTCATGCTTGTTTATTCATGCTGATAAAGCTTAACGATTTCGAAAGTCATAAAATTAATTATCATTATTTTACGTTTTAGGTTATCATTAGTAGAAAGTATACCGGAAGGTCATATGTACCCTCCTAATATAACACATCTAGCCACAAAGAATGTGTGGCTAGATTTAATTGATGAAGCTCAAACGACTATTGAAATAGCGTCTTACTATTGGTCTCTTAGATTTAATGAAGAATATCCTTATAATTCCTCTATAGAGGTAAGTTAATGAAATTGGTATAATTGTAGGTGATTTTTTTAAATTGCATTATCAGAATTTTGCCTAGAAATTTATGTATATATATATTCCCAAGGAGGGTTGACATCAGGCAGGCAGTCGGTAGTAAAACTAAGAGCTAAAACCTTGGGTAATATGGATAAAAACATATTACATTCATCCCAAAATTTATATAATTGGGATAAGGGTAGGAAAATGATGATGATGATATATATAAAAAGCAGAAAATAAAAGCATTCCATATCACAAGGAGTGATGGTTGTAACTGATTGAAGGGGTGATGGTCCTATTATGTTGTATATATGGTTCTATGGTATTAAAATGGTAGTTCATTTAAATGCTTCTACATTCCTTATAGAAGCTGAATACTTATTCTATATCTGTTGCGAATCTGTTTTAAATTATAATATTTTTTCCAGGGAGAACAAGTGTTCCAAGCTTTATACGCTGCTGGGTCTAAAAGAAATATTAATTTAAAAATTGCTCAAAATTGGCCCACTAAGTTATACCCTAATATAGATACTGAATATTTAGTTAAGAAGAAAGCTGCCCAGGTTTGTGCTGCTGACTTATCATGATTTTTTTTTTTTATAATTATTATTTGTTTTTGTTATATTTTTTACTGTTTGCAGGTGAGGAGTTTAAACTTCTCCAAATTGCTAGGAAATGGACTGTTACACACGAAGTTCTGGATTATTGATAGAACACATTTCTACATCGGCAGTGCTAATATGGATTGGCGATCACTCACACAGGTAGAAAGAAGTTTCAAGTGTTTTACCATATAATACTCGTTTATAAGCGATATTACGCGATTTAGGGAACACCATTTTTTGTTAAAAATTCTCCTATGTAAAATTTTCTAGTACAGCAATATTTACTGTATTACATGAATCGATTTTCATAGACGTTATCACTGGATTTCTTCGCTCTTTGTTACATCATATGCCACAGTGAGTAAGCGAATGAGTGCAGTAAACCAAATCTATTGATATTATATACTTATGAAACTTAAAAAAAAACTTAACAAAAGCCTAAGGAACAATGGGTTGAAATAGGGAAATACTTATTAAAAATAAAAACTTACATTATTATTTTAATAATTTAACTTCGCTTCTTTTATCTTTTGTGGTTACATAAAAGATATATAGTATATAATGATATATAGCAAGTGAATGGGTCAACGGATGGATTAGAGTAACCCTGAATAAATGCCTGCTAATTTAGTATTTTTTGGAAGAAGAAATTCATGATTATTTGGCTAATAGTGGATTTTATTTCTAGGTGAAAGAGCTCGGTATAGTCGCCTACAACTGTACCTGTCTCGCCAAAGACTTGGGGAAGGTGTTTGATGTAAGTATAATACGAGTCGCATACTAGGAGGAGGGGCAGAGTGGGGGGACAATGGGTGAAATTTGGTTGACACACAAATTGATTTTTTCCATTTGAAAATATTTAATAGAGTTTGACACTTCACTCCTGCCTCCCCATATCCATTATTAAATAAATCGTTCATTTTGCATGTAGCATGACATTCCAACTGACTTAGAAAAATTTTCCCCTAAAAACACGAGGCCTAATCTATACATATAATAAAACTGTAGAGGTCGAATGTCTGTACATAGACAAAAAAAAAAGACGTTAAAAACCGAGTTAGGGGGATGTTAGAAGTGAAATATCACACCTAGATTTTTTTCTAATTTTTTGTTTCTCTGTCTATTTACGGGCTAATCTTCGAAACTGTTGGACCGATTTAAAGAAATTTTGAATGATGGTACCTTACATCCCCAGTCAATATTTTAGATACTTTTAGTTACGGAAATTTAAAGAGTTGCGGTGGGATAGTTAAAAAACTAGTAACTTATACAGCTTAGTTCACAACCTATTTAAGTAGTCATTTTGACCTAAGGCAAAGAGTGAGAACGACACGTCATTTGTTAATTTTGGTCCTAACTACATCGATACATATAAACCTGTGAAAATTTCAAACTTACCTTCTGGCTTCCGCCATACAAGTTGCATATATTCTGCAGTTCATCCTTCTATTTGGAAGGAGAAGAATTTAATTAAATTATTTAGATTCTTTGTTTTATTCTTTTTTTTTTGTGACTTAGAATGGCAAGCAAGCTGACGGCCCACCCGTTGGAAAGTGATAATAATCGCCAATACATATATCGTTGTTAGTTGGTGGGAAACAGCGTCCCTCTTAAAACATACTTAACTGCGGTTTTTAACCCGTCTGCCAAGCGTGACAACTACTGCCATAAACTAGGAGAGGCCTATGTTCAGCAGTGGACAGTTAACGGCTGCAGTGATGTGTGATGATGGTGTTATGCCTTCGTGGTCTTTAATTTCATTACCATATTTCACCCTTCAAACTGAAACACAGTCACATCTGCTTCACGGGAGAAAGACGGACATGACATCAGGAGATCATCAACCTTGGTATTGTTAGTAATACGGATTAGCAGTTTCATTGCTAGCAATATACTTTATCAGGTCGACTTCCACGTGGAAACTATCGTACTGAATTCTAGGTGTATTCATCACGATAGGCTAACTGACCTGCTTTTTCATTCTAACCTATCATCTCTCACTGGTGCCCCGCCAGTGTATACCGTTAGCGCAGGCGGGGTTACCAGTCCATTATCGTCCATAAAAAAACATTCGATATTTTGAACGGTCTTCCTTTAGTAATCTTACTACCTATTAAGGTACTCCCTACGTAGGTAAATATGGTATTTATATATTGTGTTACTTTGAATTGAAGTTGCTTACATTGTTATTTTGTAACATAATTGCGCAATTTCAATATCGTGTTTGTCACGGACGCTGTCGCATGTTGACAGCGCATTAGACGTTTTTAAAATAACATTTTTATTTGTTGAAAATGTTGGAATTATAACCGTAATAAATAAAGACAATAAGCTTGACAGAAATTAAAGCATCTTAAAAAATAAATTGGCATTAATAAAAATTGGTAATAAAATTGATATTCTTGGGGAAATCAGCGTACAGTCATACAAATAAGTTTAGACCGTAATGAAGGAAGCTTACTTGCAGTAGTTAACAATAAATGCCTAATATGAATAGCGATTCAGATGACACTATGAGATATTATATACATATATATATGAGGTTGCGGAATGATCTTTTTGCCGAGGTTTTCCCTAGAGACTGGAGCAAAAAGGGCATATTTTAAGGTTTTTTAAGGGTCGGCAATGCGCATGAGACATCCCTAGTGTTACAGGCGTCTATAGGCCCCGTAACCCCGTTTCACATCAGACGTGCCGTATGCTTGTTTGCTACCGTAGTAGTATAAAAATACACCGAAATTAATTGCATTTTACATTCCATGGCTACATGTTTACGATCTGCCATATCGTTTCAACAGTCATTGCCAGAACAAGGACTGGTAGAACGCGAGGGGAAACCTTGTGAAATGGCGACACGTTTATTTTTAGCTTTCTAACTAATGCATGCAATGCAATTAAATTTGCATGTCACAAACTTCTTTGTTTATTAAATAATCGATAATGCTTAATCTTTTCGTGTGATGACGGAGTAAGAATAAATTTGTCATAATTTTAAATTTATCCTCTTTCTACACGCGCGAAGTCGAAGCGGATCGCTAGTAATTATATAATATGCTCCAACTATATCTAATGGCTTGAGCATCTTACTATTTTTTTTATGGGCGGAAACGGAATGGTAGCCCCGCTTGTGCTGTTGGTACATATATATTGACGGGGCATCTGTAGGTGAGGATGAAAGCAGGTCAGATATCCTATTGTGACGAATTCAAGAATTAACCATTATGGTCTCCTTATAGGTCGACTTTATAGGGCGGGTATATTGCTAGCAACGGGATTATTAGTAATGGGGCCTTCGATACTAACAGTCCCCTTCCCAATTCACCAGTAGATGGAATGACTATATCGTCATAGTCGTAGAATACTGACAGATCTGACAAATATTACATATAAAGATCTGTCAGTATTCTACGACTATGACGATATGTTATTTATAAGAAGTAGACTTACACAGATGGTTCCCAATGGTTCATCGTGGCAGTCAATAGGGGAAACTACTCATGATGTAGTTTTATTAATTGAATTATCCGCCCTTTATACTCGAATTGAAAAATCATGAGGGTTCATTCATAAAATCAAGCATACTGTTTGCTTGATTGTAAGCTGTATTCGTAGGCTATGGCCTATGGCCTGCTACTAGAGGGAGACTTTGTACAAAACTCGTTTGCTTGTCCCATTCGTGTTTCAACCGTAAAACAGTTGTGTTTACATGGCTGTGTTTCGGTTTGAAGGGTGGGATATGGCGTGAATTTACAGGGTACAGAGGAATAACACCTGAGTCTTCAAGAATGGCAACGTATGGGAAGTATCATGGGTGAGACAGTGTGCTCTGTTGTGTCTGTTGCTGCTCATGTCTATAGGCGACGGTTACCACTTTCCATCAGGTGGACCATCAGCTAGTTTGCCGTTCTGGCTTATATTAAAAAAAAAATCAATTATCACACGAAGGTACCTCCAAATACATTCTCCCTTATTCTTAAAAACTAAGACGTTCTACAATCCTACTTTAACTATTACAGTATTTTGTTAAATTGAGAAATTTGTGTAAATGAAAAGGACAAAACACAAGAACAAGGACAAGACAAAACAATAGCTAAAATATGTTTATGAGTGGATTGACGTTTTATGATTAATTACCAAATTAAGTAGTGTCTAACTACACTCTTTACTCCGCTATGAAACTGGTGTGAAGATAGGTAGCCTATATAAAGTATTAAGTAGTGTCTAACTACACTGTATATAAAGTACTTACATTGCTTTCGACTGAATCGGAAATGCGTAGCGTTGTCGTTTAAAAAATAACAGAGAAAGAAGGGTGACTCAAGTCATTTCAGATTTGTTTAGTCAATGTCAACAAATTATGGAAGGTGGAGCTTTATATATTATTTTCATGAAAACCCCATAAAGGAATGCTTTCTCCCACTTAGTTCCGAAATGTTTATCATGGTGCTTGTCACGTTGATTACTGTTTAGAAGTCGGGGTGTTTTGTTATGGTATTTCAGTAATGTTATTTGTGTTAACATTATGGTGATGCATCGTAGGGTTGACCTAATTACAATACGTATTAATATTTTTAATGAAAAAGTGAGTTTTTTGTTGCTTTAAGGTCTTAACTAATGACTATGAAGTTTTTTATACACGTACTATATGGGACAGAGAAGGCTACTTTTTATCTCGGTCACTAAACATCCGGGACATATTTATTGACCGTTCCATGTCATAAAATTAACTAGGTAGTAATAAATGTAGTTAAATTATTTGTTGTAACCGTTGTGCTGAGCTACAAGCTATAAAGTTCATAATAATCACTCAGGAATATAACTAAGTCGTTCGTGTAACGTTATTGCGTCATAGTTTATCAAAACAATTGTTGATTTTATGTAAATATAATAATAATTTTAGAGACGGGTACATAATTTTACATATGAATCCTAACTGTTGTTATATAAATACGTACTATTTCTATGACGACATCATCTGTTAAGTGTCTAATGCTGATTGTAGACCTCCCCCTTGGGCAGGTTTTGCCAATAGTTGTTACGTGTGGCAGGCGGATTGGCAACCGCAGTTAGGCTTTGGTGATGTTTTTAGAGGGACGCTGTTGTTCATTTCTCGACCGTTAATTTCCTAAGTTCTCTTATGACATCCACGGGAAAGGAAGGGGTGGCCTATTCAATGCCGAGACCACACAGCTCTATTTACCTTTCTGCTCAAAATAATGTACTTAATGATTATTTAGTAATGTAGGTCTCAATGTCTGAATATAAACAATATAGTTATTGGAAATATGTTTCAATGCCAAAACCCTCAAGCCCTCCCTCTTTGTCTGAGTTAAACAAAGCCTTTCTTAAGAACTGCACATTGTGTGTAATAGTGACAAATCGGTCAAGTGTGTATATTATTATTAGGTATTATGCGATGTTATAGAATTAAAGTTAAAAAATGATTATGGATGTTTTTATATAAAGTCGAATTGTAACGCATACCACATTGTTAATTTTAGAATGAATTAATATTATGCATTAAAATTAGGGACGAAATTAATTTACAATATAAAGGCCACTTTCAAAAATTACAATTTTTTACATAATTTTTTTTTTGTAGTCAAAAGTCATAGTAGTTCTCAGTGAAAGATTCTTTGCATTTATTTTAATCGAAATAACAAAAAAGTAACTTATTATTTTCCCTAAAACGAAAAAAATCTTGATATTAATGAATTTTTCTTTTTTTAGGATTTTCTTTTTTTTTTAAATCACTAGTTTCCATTCATTTCATTCAACAACATGTTGTAACTCCTATATTAATGTATGCGGTAACATCACCCTGTACGGCTGTGGAAATCTTAAACCAAGTTTTCCTTTGTTGCTTGAAACTGGCACAGGGTTGCACCAAACTCCTACGTTCAGTTCAGTAAAGCTAACACGGCTCATTGTTGTAATATAAACGAGCTTCTTGCAAGTCAACTTGTTACTTAATCATATACGTAGAAGTTTATTTCTTAGAATAGCTACTGGGTTGTGGCGCAGTATATGTAGAATTTTAATGACAATAGACTATTCTTTTTTCAATTCTGTATTCTCAATTCTCTATTCGATTTTTTTTATTCTGAATTAGGTTATTATTATTATATTAACCGTTAACTGTCCACTGCTGAACATAGGCCTCCTCTATAAGGGGAGGGAAGTGAGTTGCGAGTAGTTGCCACGCGTGGCAGGCGGATTGGCAACCGCGGTTAGGCTTTGATGACGTTTTAAGAGGGACGCTGCTGCCCATCCTTTTATCATTAACTTAGTCGTCTCTTACGACGCCCACGAGAAAGGAAAAGCTAGTCCATTCTATGCCGGGACCACATAGTAATAAAACTGTTTATAGTATTTTTTGTTTTGTTTGTTTGTAGTCTTTTGTAATTCATATATATTATATTTTTCCTATATATAAAAATATGTAATATATCCACTATCTCCAATATTTTGAAAGTCGTCAATATATTTCTTGGTGGGTTGTCTTTCACTTCGTTTACCTTTATTGTGTTGCCTCGTTGACGTTAGTAATATTGATTTTTTCATTTCAATTGATTTTTATTTATTTATTTAATACTTTATTGTACACACTAATTATACATAAAAATATGACAGGCGTAATCAAATGTACAAAGGCAAGCTTAACTCTAAAAAAGTCCTCTTTCAGCAACACCTAAAGTGAAAAGGAGTGTCAATGTGTAATTTATGATATTCAATGTGTAATTTATGATATGTAGGTACGTGTAATTTTAATATTTCTTTTTAATCTATTTCTGATTTAATGTTTTCATAGGTGTATTGGAGCCTCGGGGCTCCTGATGCAGTTGTTCCGGACAGCTGGCCGGCTGAGCTGAGCACCGACATCAACATGGAACATCCCATCAACATCACGGATGGATCTCACAACTACGATGTCTTTATTACCGTGAGTACTATTATGTACCTATTATTGGATTCTTGTAAACTTTTCAAATTTAGTTTAACTTGTAATTATAGGGACTGGAGGTATTATTATATTATATTATTACACCTTGGTGTTTAGGAGAGGTAAAGGGGGTGTTCAAGTATTACGTAACGCAATTTTTAAAGATTTTTTACTCTCCCTCTCCCATGTAACGCGTCGTAATATTTTTCTGTACCCCACTCTCCTCTCTAAACGTTACGTACCACTCAAGTGGCCATTTTTATCTAAAAGTCACAACATTAATGAATAGTCAACGGAAACAAAATAAAAATAACATTCAATCCAGTGTAGGGATCTCCCGTGAAACATAAGGAAAAGAGATGCCAACTTGGAAAATTTCAATATCTTGTTTTTTACTTAAATAAAAAAAAAAAACAATGTTACGTAACGCGTTGGTACGCAACGTTACGTTTTACAAGACTCCCGATCGATATTTAGTTTGTAAAAAGACATACATTGTTGTATATCTTTTTTTTAATATATAAGTATATTGTTATATATGTATATGTTTTTTCCGGTATTTTGATTACCGGTAGAGTGGCCCAGTATAGATTAATAGCGCAGGCGGTGTAACCAATCCATTTTCATCCATTTGAAAAAGGCGAAAAACGTGAACGCCCAGAATTTAATTATTACTTTTTCCTTAATTGTTGTTTCAATTAATCGAATCGACCACTCTATCTTGTCAATTAATTGTTATTTTAATTGATCGAGCGACCGCTCTATTTTGTCAATCGAATTGAAGTGTAATTTTTGTTATTACGTACGTACACCGGCGTCAATAATTTTGTTATTACTTACTTCTATTAATTGTTATTCAATTGTTGTATCGATCGCTTTGTTTTGTCAGTCAAAAATTCTAGTTATTTCCATATAAAGGGTTTAGTACACTGAATACGATATGCTGCTTTAACTTGACGGTAGTTTTGTACAAATACATATTTAAGTCGTTTGCTTGAGTACCTATTTCTCTGCACTTAAATAAATAATAAAAAAATAAAAATAACTTTTATTCAAGTAAACTTAATAATAAGCATTTTTGAATAGTCATTTATTATGAATCTACAATTCAGAATGCAATTTCAGCTGAGAAGCACGAGCAAGAAACACAGCTGTTGCTTTTTTCAAATAAGAGTTAACTGTACAATAAAAAAACTATGACTGGATAAAATGACTATTACAAACTTCGTATTAATAAAAGAATGAAAAAGCTATAACGCTATAATCAATCACAGTATTCTTGATAGATCAGACCAGTTTCTGGCGTCTGTGTCGCACAGTAGTAGCATGCATGGCTGTGTTTTGGTTAGAAGGTGGAATATAGCTGTGTTTTGGTTTGAAAGATGGAATATGGCCGTGTATGGAAATCTAATAATTTTGTCCTCGGGAATAAGGTGTAACGTGGGTTTCGCGGTGCATTTTGCTATGTCCAAACTATTCATGTCTGTCTATAGGCGACGATCACTTTCTTCAATTGGGTTCTTAGCTCATTTTTATCTAATAAACCGTGTAAGTACGTCCTCGTGTTTATATGAACTCTACGATGGCAAAATTAGTTGGCAGTTAAAAGTAAACCCATAACTGTGGTCGTTAAAGCCAGACGTCGGAACGGTTTTAAATTGCCAATAACATGAGAGTGCTAGCTAGCTACCCTAGCCTTTCCATTTAATGCTTTTATGGTAGCTTCATCCGTTAACCTTGGGAATGCGCTGACTCAGCTGTCGACGGCAAAGCGAATAAAAGGTCTTGTTTATTTCTTGCCATCGATCAAAAGGTGTATATATCTTTCAAGTTGGATTTTATGTTAAAAAAAAAATAAGACCATAATTTGTCTACAAGAGACGTGGAATGTTTCTGGAACCGGTGTTATTTATAACGCAATTGGTGTAGAGTTGGCTAGGATATTTAATTTGACACATAATTTGTTTTTATTATCTGCCGACGTAAAAGGTGTGTTTTATGTATGTATTAGAAACCCTTTTTTATGGCGCTGTAGCTTCTAAACGGATGAATCAATTTTAATGATGGTTTCTTAATTGATTGCTGATTTAATGGATGGCCGTATCGTTTTGTAGAAATTAGGCTATCTTTAGCGTTTAGTATAAAATGCTCTATTTTGAATGTAACAGTTGGATCGTAAAGTTTGAACTTAGATGGTTTGTACATGTAAAGGCAACTACAAAACGTTGACGAATATTATTTTCCTTTATATAAGACTTGTACTTGCACAATACATATGTATTGTAGCATATAATGGGAGTCTAATTAAGACCGAATGAAAATAAAGGACGAGGATTACCTTTCATTGGATTTAAAATTCTCCGCAGTAAGGTAAATATAACAAGGAGTTTTGTCCACGAACAAAATACACATCGCGCTATTATTATGCTGAGTCGCTTTTTTGGTATTCGAGTCTTTTAGAACTCATTAAAAAAAGACTTGAATCCTGATTCGAGTCTGAGGACTCAAAGTAGTACTCGAGTACTTACCCTGTAGTCGAATACTTTTTTTTTTATTAATTTCTAAAGTCCAGTTTCGTGTACATAAACGTTCAGTACGTAATTTAATATTTTTTCTTTGACAATTAATGAAAATGTGAAAAAGATATTGAAACAGAAAAACATGATAAACACACAAGTAGTATTCGAGTACCCTAAAAATACTCGAAATTTGTTTTCGAGTTCTGTATATTTAGGACTCGAGTACCTGACTGAGTACGTAGTAGGTATTTGAGTCAGCCTGACTCGGCATTTGTCTATTTCGCGCAGGCCATAATGTCCAGTATGATGGATTCGAATTTATTAGATTCGACAGTGTATTAAAATTTTAAAACAGGTACTTTACTGCTTGTATCAGATTTATTTGATAACATCAATAAGATTATAAGGGCTTTGAGTGTTCGGAATTCACAAAGGACCAATAAGTCTTCCTTTCTTTAAGTGTCTGAAAGGTATTAATTACTGAAACGTGAGAGTTATTAGCTGACGATTATACAGAAAAGGCCAGCACCTGGTACAAAGAATTTGATGTAATTTATAAAGCGGATATTATACGTAGGTATTGGGATGGATCGTGTTCCCTACGCTGTATTGATTATGGAAATTTATATTGTTACGAATATAATTAAGGGGCGTTTATTTAAGGCTTTTAGCTGGAAATATGTTATTAACAAATATATTTCAAAAACTGAAACGAGGATTTTCCCAAGGTTAATTTAAAAAAAAAAAAACTGAAATATTACTGATATACTCAATATAGCGTAATAATAACAGAAATACATTTTCTATCTTGTATTTACCCGATTATCGTATAGTAACGAGTAATTTTTCACTTAGTTTTATTAAGTTGGCAACATTTTGGCGGTTCTTTAAATAGACTTTGGTAAGACCAATCAAAAAGACAGGATGTATTTCAAGATGATCACAGTTAGTGTACGGCCGTTTTAATTATATAATTCGCATATTAATCTTGTATTTTTTATAATAAAGTGAAATTCTGTACAGTATTATATTAAATACAATATTATATTATATACAAATATTGAGTTCTTCGAATAAAACTTTACGGTAAAGTTGTAAAAGAACTTCTCTTTTGTTCTTATTTAATATTGAGACAAAGTTTGTATTCCTATTCTTGCAACTTGTCGCCGTTTTCTTTGAAGCAATAAAAAAGTTAGCGTTATCAAAATTGTCGCTTCAAAGATCAGATAAACGTATAAGCTAAGTAGCTACATTATACATATTTTATACGTATTTATATAAATATACTAGCGGCCCGTCCCGGCTTTGCACGGGTGGAAATTTTTACAATATTTTACATTTCTGTATTTCTGCACTTACCTAGCTACCTATTTCATAGATGTACCTGCCTCCACCTGGCCCTCTTCCGCATCGCTAAAATAGGTACGAATAACATGTACAAAGTGACAGCGTTATTTTTTCTATTTCTATGAATGATTAAATTCGTAATTTTTCTATTGAATGAAATAGCCGATTTCAGCAATGTGTTTAAAAATATAAACATCGCAATAATTATCGCTGACAATTTGCTTTAATCAAAGCACGTCCAAAATGATATGACCGCAGGAATGACATAACAACATGCTTGTACTGTCAACACTGAAAAGTTTCAATTTGACAGCACAATCCCCATCTTAAAAAATTATATATATAAGGATGCAGAGTGACTGACTGACTGACACCTATATCAACATAGAATTTTAGATTTAGGGTCATAGTTAAAAACAAAATCTACGAGAAATCAAGCGCGCGAAGTCGTAGACAAAAGTTAGTACAGTAATAATAACTTTATTGCATAACCATGATTGCAACAAACTCAGCGCTAGAAATTATAGTAAAAGTAGATACGAATTCATTTGTACATTTGGATTAGCTTAAACATCTGCATCTGAACTAGGTTATAAAATCTATATCTCAAACAACAGCGCTCAACCCTTATTAAATACTATATTAGCTCAGCAAAATTTTTAGTACTGCATATAGAATGTTGACTTTATATAAAGTTATATTCAAACAATAATCAAATATATTCAAATGTATATCTATCCTATATTGGTAAAGTTCTGACTTATGCCATCTTATGCTTTTTAGATTGGATACATCTGTGACGATGCGCGCCGAATATTGAAATATACCTCGCAATTGTATTGTTCTGCTTAGAAATGAAAAAGTTTTATTACAACTACAATACAAAACTGAAGATCGGCTTGTATCTTTTGAAAGAAATATTAAGGTGGAGTGTAGACTAAATGAGCGAATCTCCGTTCTTCATATTTGTTTGTTCGAGCGACAACCGCCACTAAAACCACATTTACGAAGGTTCCTTGTATAAGAAAAAAGGTTCCTTACTTTTTAAAATTACTAAACGGCTTTGTTTCTTACTTCTTGGTGCCTTAACGGTATAATCAATAGTTATATAGATATAGGATACTTTTTATCTTGGTCAATCAATATATGCGTATAAAATAACTTGGGTCAAAAATTAGCGAAAATATTTGCGAAGTAAGAGCGCAAAAAAGTTCATAAATTTATATATAAATTTATTGATTTTGATTATAAGATAAATACCAGTCACGATTATTAGATTAATTTTTACTCCAATAATTTCACTAAATACCTGTCCATTACAGTAAAAGCTTTTTAAATGTCAGCTGTTACATCCCATTATGCTATAAAACAAAAAGTATAGCTAATTCTCGCGAAGTACCTTAATATATTTCGACCTTTTATTTTCCTTTGGGGAAAGTTGTTCAGTTTAACGAATATCACTAGGTTTTGTATTGATACAAACATTTTATATAGACTATAAAGATCATAAAAAAAAAACGTTTAGACGTGGGGGTCTACCATGAAATGAAAATCCGAATTTTCCGACTTAAATTCGTGTTTTTGTTCATACCGAAAACGTCGTAACACCTGTCTATCGTCTGTGTCTCTAAAATCCAGATTCTCAGTTTGGGTGCTGAACGGTTACACACTAGGCTCCGAGTAGTGATTTATTAATTTGCCTGAATATGTCTCGTTTAGAGTTGAAACACGTGTCGCAAAATGGAAGGTTGTAGAACTTCTCGTAATAATAATAGTAATTAATCTTCGAGTGTTGGCAGTCGCACGCATGCTAATGGTAGCGGAATTAAACAAAATTATTCTAATCAAATAACCAGTAATTAACATTCGTTTATTATAATAAATGTGATAGTGAATTTGTTTGTTTGTTACCTCTTAGCGCCTTAACAGCTTTAACCAATTACTATGAAATTTTAGGCTATGAAATATAGACTACTTTTTACTCTTGTCATTATACATATTCTGGTCACGCGAATGAAATTGCAGGTGAAAATTAGTGTTTAAATAAAACAAAGTCTATTTCATTTAAATAAAAGGTATTTAAAATAAGAAATTTTGTTGTAATACGGATTTTGGCACATAAAATTACAAATAAAAATTATTACATTATTGGACCAATTTTTAAACAATTAGAGTTTTATTAAACACTGTTTAGATAGGAGGTACTGTTTTAAACTGTTTTTTATAGTAAGACCCCAATAGTCTACAGTCTGTATAACCAACACGAATTTACGTATCAAGGTCAGAATTACGTTCGAGGTTAAACAGACCAAATTGTAGGCTCAACTAACGACAGGGGGGTGGAACTGTACAAATACACGATGAGTGTTGTATTGTGATGTGACGGGAGGCGATTATACACGTCGGATATCTCTATTTTATTGTTTATAGTTGGTATTAAATGTTAAATTCATATATTATTATGTATCTATATTTGTATTATATACAGTAGAATCTCGATAATCAGAATCAAATAAAACCAGCGGTGTTTCCTATAATTGAAAATCCGGATAATTCATTTTAAAGTCAGATCAAACGAAATTACATAAGTTATTTAGACAATATAAAAAATTACGAGCTAGGATAATGGACTATCCAATTTACCTACATATTTACCCAATTAATACATAATACTATATTTTTAAATCGGTAATTAGAGCCGTGAGAGAAGAATAAGTCCGGATTATCGAATATCCGGATAAACGAAATTCTACTGTATATTTATTTATATTTTGACCTGTTATATGACTACAGGGAAGATCAAATGATATACTAAACAATAATCTGTTAATATGATGATGAGGTCTCTCTATTTTATACTTCGTGCTCGGCTCCATGTCTTCCCAATTGAGATCACTAGATTTATATTAGATACATGTGTAATTACGTATTATTAATTCTTTTGCATTTTAACAAAATATTGTTTTGTTATTGTCGATTAATATTTATCAATTAATGTTGAGAAATATTTGAAAGCGACTGGACTAAATATTAATTTGTGGAGTAAAGATTGTTCAATAAATAAACCATAAAATGAATAAAAAAAATATGTAAGTAAAAACGAGACTGAAGAAACAGTAGCTATTTGATAAAATTGTCCCTACCATCAATAATGACCGGATATAATTATGTCATTGGAAAGCTCTTTTCATGACTCATTTATAGAATGGCGGCCAACCTTAAATCGTTGCGGGGAAAAATTACGGCTAAAAGAAATCAGTGAGGAAAATGAAATAAAATCGTTAAAAATGTGCTTACATTTACAATATAATTTATTTTTATTTTTATAGACCTGTTACTCACTGAACAAGGGAGGTCCTTTTGTTCCAAATGTTCACTGTACATTAGGTGGATCGTCCGCTCCTTTGGGTTCAAATAAAAAGAATGGTGTTATTGGAATGCAATGTGGTGAAGGAGTGCCTTTGGTTACATCAGATTAATTAGTTTTGTTAATGATGCTTACCATTGCCGGAGAGTTGGATGGAATATGAAATGGCAAAGTATTAATATAGGCAAAACTCGAACTCGTGAAATGTAGTCTAAAAACCTTTTAAAAATCTTATGAAATATAAAAATATTAATGAATTCACTTAGTCGCTAATAATAGTATAGAGAATATGCTATTAAAGAACGGTGTCTAAATATATTTTAAATATCACCTTCGGCTAATGAATATAGAAGGAAAGCTGAGTTTAGTTTTGTCTTGGATAAATTTATACATAGTGAATAAGATATGTGGTTTGTGGTAGTATGGAGTTATGGTGGTATGTTTTATAAAAGATAAATATTCCGATACTTCTGCTTACCATGGCGGGAATTATCAAAGAGGGATGATAACTAGACATAAGTTTCCCTAATAGACGAAACATACTTTTTGTGTTTGATAGAGCAAAAATATAGTACGCCATAGGCCTGTTAAGAGGTTTTTTTTTTATTTAATGGGTGATAATGGAATGGTAACCCTGCCTGAGCTATCGGTATACACTGGCGGAGCACCAGTGAGGGATGATAGGTGACGATGAAAGCAGGTCAGTTAGCCGTGACAAATTGCACTAGAATTAACCACAATGGTTTTCCACGGGGAACACATGGAGGTTAACCTGATAGGGTATATTGCTAGCAATGGGTTAGTTAGACCTCATTACTAACACCCTCTCCCTGTTAAAGGTGTGCCAGATGAGCCGTACCAACCTCAGAATATCATGTATATATGATTGATGAGAGATATATATTTACCTTTTTTAAAGGGCCTGGCCCACTCTGGACAATAATCTTAAATATGTCAATGTAGTGTGCAGTACTTTTTTTTAATATTTAGGACAGCGTACGAAGGGAGTAGAAAAATACACCAAAATATACAGGCGTAAGTAAAGGATCACTTGAAAGATTGTGTCCCACAAAAAAGAAAACCGACTTAATTGTGATTAAACCAGTTATTTTGTTAAAAAAATCAATTTTGATTGATTTAGTATATTATTGATAATAGATAATACACATTCGTTTCTTTATATCCAGTTGAATGAGACGTAAAACAATTTAATACTCGTAATAACACCAAATTTGTATTTTTAAATATCATTCTTGGAATTTTAAATTATTTATCATCTCTTTACATATATTATTACTTTGATTGACAGTTTCTGACGCTACCTATGTAATTTACAAAACTTAAGAATAGTGATAAATAGACTTTCAAATAAATCGACCACATAATTACTAGTTTGAAGGCGAAAATAACGATGGTACAAAAGTGTAAGCTTATTCGACAAATGGCGGCGTGAAATTGGAACAAACGCGCATAAAACGTTTATTGTAAAGTCATTAATGGTTTAGTAATGGCTTACGTGGTAATAGTCAGTATTTTTTTCGGTAATGGCATGTGATGTATAAGTTTTTCCATAAAAATGACATAGTTTAATTAAATTCTCGAAAAATCGTAATTTACGCTCGTAAAATAATACCTCCCTGTTATATCTAGTCATTATAATTTCATCAGGTGGGCTGACAAATACTTTGACGACCGACCATTGTTTGATATAAATTGCAACCCACGGTCTTTACCGCATAATGCCTACATATATACGTATTTTCTTTGTCCATAATGTATTCCTACTATAGAATTCCAATCCTTCAAATCTATTAGGAAATAAACAATCATCTTTACAAAGATTTAAAATACTAACTTTTTCAACTAACTTTAATGTAGGAGGAATTTTTTTGTTACCTCATAACTCCGTCGTTTATGAATCGATTTGGTTTTTAAATCAACTGATTGGGCCACGATTGAAATCGGTTTTTTTTTTGTGAAACACAATCTCAAATTATTGTTTGATTATTTAAATCTCAAAGACAGTTCTCACTGTTTCAGATGTTTTCTGGTCCCTGTTGAATTGATTTCACCCCTTCCTACCACAGTAAAGGGACCATTCGAAAAATTTTTTACATTCAATACATAAACAAGTCTACGAGGGCCTACGAGCCATATGAAATTACTACCTACTAGTAAAATCTTATCTGTGTTATTATAAAAGCCAAATTCAATTGGTGTACCAATATATGACAGGATTAACTCAAAAGGGTAGCAAAAGGCTTATAAAAGTTTTTATGCATACAGCTTCGCTGGACTATATAGCATAGCCGACTTTTGACCTTTGCCACCTAGCCTATTAGCCTTTTATGGTTATTGCAAGGGTGTATTTTATGTCATGTCGGACATTTTTTAGATACCGTAGAGTAAAGGCATTGTATTGATTATGATTGCCGTAGAAATAACACTTATCTGCGCTGAGTTTCTTAGATATAGACATGTAATATTCTAAAAAAAAACAACTAACACGTTGATGAAATAGTTTTATAAGTTAGTACCTAGCTGTCGAGGGAAAGAGATTATTAGTACGGGGGCGGGTTCAAAAGCCCCCATTTCTTGCATTATACTCTATTAAGCCGACCTCCACATGGTGCCTCCCCTTAAAAACCTCACGATTAATTTTTGTTGAATTTGTCACGATAGCCCAATTGATCTGCTTCCCCCTCGCCTTATCACAATTCACAGGTACTTCGCCAGAATAAAAATAAAAAAATCAAGGTAGGTGTTTATTTAATATCCATATGCTCGTATGATGAACAAATATGTTAATTTGAAATTTATTATTTTACATTAGATACTTTTAGAATAATAATAACTTTAATATTTTAATATAATAACTACCGGTTTAACTTAAGTATAATTTAATCGAAAAACTTCGACTAGTTTTAGAATCAACCAGGACCTTTAGTCTTAGGCGGTTGTAAAATAAGTACGAGCCTAAGTTTAATATGTTAATAAAATTTTTATTTATTCTGATCTTTGTAATAGATATATCATCAAAATAATTTCAATTTTTTATACAAACGGTCTGCACAAAATTAAACAGGGAAATCGATTTTGTTTGTTCTTATTTAATAATAGTTCAAGCTGTTTCCAATAATGCTCGTGTCACGCTTGTCACCCACTCAATGAAGGCAGAAACAATGGAACATTAAACACCTATCGTTATGTTGTGTTTGATTCAAACAAGGCCTCCTTCGTCTCCTCCACATTCATCAATTTAAATATTATGAGCTCGCCGTTTACGGGTATTTTTAACTTGGCCCATTTTAATATGTCACCTATTTAGTCAATTTTAAAAAAAATATTAACTAGTTTTTCCCCGTAACTTCGTCTGCATGACCGCGATACGTTGATTGACCGCAATAAAAGGTAGCTTATTTCCTTCTCTATTTCAAATACTTCGTGTATACAATATTTCATTGATTGAGCCGTTAGTACGTAACAAGCAAACACACCTTCACATTTATAATATTAGTAAGAATAGTGAGTTTTCTGCATTTGTATGCATACAATCGGATTATTTGTATACTTGTATGGGAATGTCAAGTGTTATAAATGTCCTGAAAATGGACACATAACTGATGAATAACATATTTATTTATTTACACTTTATTGCATCATTTATAAAAATAATAAATGCAAGTAATTTTAATGATTAATTTTAATAATTGGTACTCTAATATTAATCAGCACCGACATTAAATTGTTATTGATTGGTTTTTTAACACACTATTATAATTTTGTTATTATTAGCTGAATAAATAGAAAAAGTAGTAAAGGTGTAAAGTCACTTATATGTATGCATTAAATGTAATGTATCTTATACCCAATAATAATTTTGCATGCTTTAGACTATAAGGCGAAGTATAAATGGTACTTCACAATAGATCAATATCTGTAAAAAACAATGTACTGGCAAATAAACAAATCTAATCTAATCTAATGAGAAGCAACACAAATTGCGGCCTTATCGCTAAGCAATCTCTTCCAGCCAACCTTTGGGTAGAGGATATTAAGTAAAAAGACCAAGGGTAGGTGGCGCACTATTATATAGATACTAATATTACAAACATATATACAAAATTATATGTATACATACACATTATGTGTTTGACCAGAAATAATAAAGCACGCCGTTTTTTTTGGTATTGCAAAAAATAACTGAAACATTTTATTTGTTGTTATTCACGTACATCCCGACGAATAGTGTCTAAATGTGTTTTATGATAAAAGTTCATTCGACAGAAATAAAAAAAAATCTCTCGAAATATCTAAACTTATAGGATCTTACATACAGATGCAACAGTATTATGTATATAACCCCTATGTACAGAATACACGGAAAGTTACGTCCAAGAAAGTACGTTGGAAGGCGCCATAATTCGTGATGTTTATCTGTTTTACTGTGTCAAGGTCATGGCCAGTTGTGGGGTGACTAATCGTAAGGCGTCCACCTATTTGTTGACATTATAAATATCGATTGGGATTGTGACACGTGCCTCATTTTCAGATTTCTTATCTATCATCACGCTAGGCGCCACTTCCTATATTAGGTAGACAGAGAGAATTGTTAACAAAGCCCTTAATTCTAACATTTTGTACTCCACACGAGCTACAAGTTTATTGAAAGTTTAAAACTGTAACTATAAAATTATTTTTTACTTTACTTCAAATTTATTCATATTAGTAGCAGTTGTGTTTGCATGGCTGTGTTTCGGTTTGAAGAGTGGGATAAGGCAGCGAATTTACAGGGTATAGAGGCATAACATCTTAGTTCTTAGGAATAGCAACGCATGGGAAGGAAGAGGGAGCGTCATGGGCGAAACAGTATATTCTGTTATGTCCATGGCACTGTTTATGTGTATAGGCGACGTGACCGTTGTCACTTCCCATCACGTAGGCCGTCAGCTTGTTTGTCATTCTAAGTTGCAATAAAAATTAATAGTTTTGAAGCTACACTTTATCATTTTAATTCAAAATATATATTTTATCTAGACGTAATGACAATTTAAAATTGTTCAATAATTTTCGAAAATTGGTAGATCATTCCGAGCTTGCCACATTTGGCTAAATTTCGATATGAACGCTCTTAAGTATATAAATGTCTAGTTTCTTTTATAAGAAAAAAAAAAAACAAATATGTATGTAAATTGTTTCTATCTCGCAGAGTTCCCCGCCACCATTCTGCCCGGCCGGCCGTACGAATGATGACGCCGCCATCGTATCTATCATCGAGTCTGCTGAGGAGTTTGTATACATATCCGTGATGGACTACGCGCCTGCACTCGAGTTCACACCTAAATTGAAGTGAGTCAGTTACTACTTATTTGCAGTATACCATGTCAGTTTAATGTCCAAGTCTAATGGGAATCATTGCGGTTTATTTCTGATGAATTCGGCACGATGATGGGTCAACAGACCTGGCTTCATTATTACCTATCATTCCTCACAGGTACTCCGCCTGCATATACCGATAATGCAATGATGGAGGATAATGGAGTTGCCTTTTTATCACAAAAAAATAATGTTTCCATTTTGCAAATTCGTAGTGCTTCGAAGGTTCGAAGGGAGGATATTGACTGCCAAACCCTTCCTACGAATGGAAAGTATGCCACTATATCTGTTAGTGATTACTATTACTAAGAGGTATAAAGGCATAATACTTTAGTTTTCAGGAATAACAATGAATAATTTTTGGAGGAAAATGTAAAGAGTATCTATTTTTCTATCTATCTAAGTTACTTTGTTCATGTTTATAATAGGTACTGTGTTCATGTCTAAATATAGATGACAGAGAAATGGTAAATTTCACATTAGATGAGCCACCAGCTTATTTGTCATAAGTCGTATAAAAATATATATTTATGTGGGTATACAGAGACTTACAGAGTTTTAGGAAAATCACTATAATCCAATTTAACCACAGAATATTTACGCATCCATCTGTGACAAAATCTATCTCTATTTTTATAACAAAAAAGTCTATCGATCACCGAGGGATTTTGGGTCGGGGTAGTAAATCGCTCTTTACGACGCAAATTACTCTCTTTATTCTTTATTTATTCCCTGTATTTAATAACTATTTATGGATAAATAAAGAAATTAAGACTTATTATTTAATTTGCTTTGTTTTTTATTTTATTAGAGGGAGACTTTGTACAAAAGTTGTTTGCTTGGGTACCTCTGTCCCATTCGTGTTTCAATCGTAAAGCAGTTGTGTTTGCATGGCTGTGTTTCGGTTTGAAGGGTGGGATATGGTGTGAATTTACAGGGTACAGAGGAATAACATCTGAGTCCTCAGGAATGGCAACGCATGGGGGGTATCATGGGTGAAACAGTATACTCTGTTATGTCCATGGTACTGCTCATGTCTATAGGCGACGGTTACCACTTTCTATCAGGTGGACCATCAGCTTGTTTGCCATTCTAAGTTGTATAAAAAAAAAAATTCTTCAGTACAAAATATGTGTACAAGACGGACTTAATGTTAAAAGCACTCTTCCAGTCAACTTTAGGAAAGTGTTAGAATATTCGAATGCGGTACTAGTATTAATTGAGATACATATATGCTAAAATTTACATAAACACACAAATACATATAAATAAGAAATATGTTTATAAAAGATGTGTTTATATATAAGATCAGAAGAGTAGATAATATTTACTGCTCGGATGAAATTAAAAAAAGTAAAATTGTAAGTGAACATTAACCTTTCTTATTTATATCTATTTCATGTTATTGTTACGTCGTAAATGTAGTTTACGGATCAAATAATAACAACAATCCCTTAAAAATCCCTCGCATTCGCAGGTCTTAGTATACATAATTACCAAAGAGAGTGTAATATTTTTTACATATTACCAGTGTTGTTTACCCAAACGTGTAATGACCTAGTAGTAGGATAAAGTTCGCCTATTGTACTTATAATCTCTTTCCATGTTAGAACTTTTCATTGTACAATAAAATGTATCTATTTATACTAATAAACCGTAAGAATCCCTGAAACTATCAGTTGGAGTAAAAAAATATTATTGAATTTGATAACTTATTTTTTGGAAGGTTAGTAAATCTATTCAATGTCACGTTACGACCATGGGTGAAACTGTGGGATATAGCTAGTAATAAAAATAAATCGAGTATCAATTTCTAGGTTCTGGCCAAAGATCGACGACGCAATCCGCAAAGCGGCCCTGGAGCACAAGGTGAAGGTGAAGATGCTGATCAGCTGGTGGAAGCACTCGCGACCTTCGGAAGACTATTTCCTGCGCTCGCTCACTGCGCTCTCCAAGTCGTATCCGAGGGTCGATATACAAGTGGTTAGTATATATATATAATGCCAGTTTTTGGTCGCAAATATGACCACGTGACCGGGATAAAAATAAGCCTATGTCCTTCTTTACGCCAATGAACTAATTATAATGAAATGAAATATTTCAGATGAAGAAAGATATAGGCTAAGTAATAAATATATATTTAATAAAATATTTTCATAAAATTGATTCTATGGCACCATTATGTAATTTTTTAAATGAAGATTTCAATTTGTAATTACAGAGGCTTTAAATTTATTTTAAATTTAGTTTATAGTGGCCCATAATATGGTACACATACATTTACACATATTATGCATAAAAATTGTGTATATCGTCATTATGTTACTTTTTTTAGTATTTCTATAATTTTTGTGTATTTTTTTGAATAATGCCACAGAATCTCTCCCAACGTCTATATAGACAAGGCCCATTCTTTTTTTTTAAGTATTTTTTTTTTATTTTAAGGGCTTTTACCTTCTTCAGCTATATCGTATCCTGAACTGATTTCTCATATAAAGTTTTATCTTCTTTCCTTACTTACAAGAGATTAAAAGAGGAATTAATAGGTATCAATAATCTACAGAGATGTTACAAAATTTCTGACTTGAGTTCGGCTAATATAGATTGAATAAGATCAATATTTAAATTAATGTTTTGCTAACTATGTTTCAGAAACGGTTTATAGTACCCTCGTCGCCTGAACAAGACAAGATACCGTACGCTCGGGTCAACCACAATAAATATATGGTGACTGAACGTACTGCGTACATAGGCACCTCAAACTGGTCCGGCGATTACTTCACAGACACTGCCGGGGTCGCGTTTGTGTTGCAAGAGGACCCACATGGAACAATCCAGAATGTCTCTCAAGACATTAGAAGAGAACTACAAGAGGTATTCGAGAGGGATTGGACATCTCCATACGCGGTACCATTAATCAAGTTATAGCGTTACTATTTTTAATAAATCTGTAGGTAATTATAGTATAATAAATCTTGTAAAGCTGCCATTGAAACAGCTCCAGTGGACTTTAGATTTTAAGTATATGAACTTAAGAACTTACATTTGTGTATTGCATTGTTGCATTTTTCTATATACAAAAACTGACTTCATTATTGGTAAAAAAATTTATGGGACAACATTGAAATAAAGTATTTAAAAAGTCTAACTAAAATCGGTTCAAAATTAGTGGAGATATAGTGTAACAAAAAACATTCGAAATAAGAACCTGTTTGAAGTCGCTTTATAAAAATAGATTATTTTTATTTTTTGCTTTTTATATTTTATCTATTCCGAAATTTATTATGAATTTTTGTTTAAGGTTTCTTTTTCATAGACATTACTTTTATGTTTACTGTAATAATCTGATTGTCTTGTGTCTAAGATCGTCAATAATTTTATATACTCGAAATATAACTCGGAATTTAGTCCGTTTTAAGATTTCATGCCGTAAGGTATATTTTTAAATCTAGATATTTGATACTTTCCTGTGATCTTAAAATTTCATAGTTTCAAAAAGATGTAATATAACTAAATTTTAGTGAATTTCTATGAAATATAGAAGTATTAGTAGAATGCTAAAGATATAGATAATACTGTGCTTTAGTATGACAGTGTGCCTTCAAACTTTAAACTGTATGGTCTGGAAGATTGAGTGTATGAATTTAGATTTTTATATCTTCCTAGTATTAACTATGTACTTTCTAGATATTTAAAATATAACTACTTATGTCTACTATGAAATAAAACTATTTGTTTGTTACATAGTTCTAAATATGCGTGTGAAGTTTTGTCCTATGAATTTAATATGTATATTTTCTCAAATTATTAAAAATGCAGACAAAATCACAATGACAGTAAAAAAGTCATAAGATTTTAAACATAATACAATGTAATTATAAATAATACATATCAGTATTTATTTTTATGTAAAATGACTATTTTTTAAATATACTATATAAATTATATATAATAGATAATAAAAAAAATAATGTACTAAATAAAATAATTAATATAATAATTTTACACGATATGTAAAAACGAGATGCGATATAATACTGATTACTATTGGAATTATACTCTTAATGCTGATCTCTTACTTTCAATGGTAGTTTTTTATTTTATAAACTCAAATATAGGGGCAGTAACCATAAGTTACTACCCTTCCCCCTTTGCCCTTGATAAATAGCAAACGGTATCATCGTTGAAGTTCTAATTCCGCGTAAGTCAATGTTCTATACATTACAGGAGTTCCTAGAACTTAAAGATTTTTATTTTTGTTTGTATTCTATCAAATTTATTGTATTTTAGCTTAAATACAAGAAAGTTGTTTAAAATCAAGCATTCTGTTAGTCCGCACTGCTCTCGATTAAAATAAAAACATGAACATCGTAAAAAGTTACTTACGCGAATTAGAATTTCCACGAAGTTATTATCGTTGTCTGTAACTCTGGATTCGTAAACGAGGCCTTTAGTATTTTTTGTTATTATTATGACAATCATATGGATTGTACCTATTGTTAGTGTAGTCTTGAAAGCAATATGATTTTCGTGTGGTGATCAAGTTATCGTGTGATATATTGTGTAAATAAATACTTTTGACTTCATAATTTGGTAATATTATTACTTCCCAGCAATTGCTAAAATATTGCTTTTATATTCCTTGTACTTTCAAATACCATCAGACTTTAGAAATGTGTGATTTTCTATAATTATAGTTGTACAAAAATATTACAGAGGATCCTTTGAATCAAGTTTTCGAATATAAATTGGCTCGAGCTGTGACAACAGTAAATTACATGCAAATAAAATGAAACTACGTCAATTATAAAAGTTATTTTAATGCTATCAAATTATGTCATGTCAGCACCACTTCGAACAACAAGTAATTTCGATACCCAAACCGAATACAAATAATTATGAATAACTATAAGGGACACAAATTTGTAATAATTTATTTGATGTATAAATTCAGGTCACATTTTAGCCACTCCAAGCTGAATTTATTAAAGTTTGTTGTTAAAAGCGTCCGTGTCGGATTCATCCGACGTTTATTTACCTGCTTACTACATTAACACAGTAATAAAAACAGAGTATTTTTTAATGTGACAGAGCTACAAACGAGCATGCAATTCACTTGATCGTAAGTGATCACCGCAGCTCATGGACAATAACGACACCAGTTCAGTGGCTAATACATTACCGGCCTTTTAAAAAGGTATAAATAACAAAAATAACAAAGTTTACAATATTTTAGAATTACTTATATTATAGTCGGCAATATAAAAAAGTATAATATATATTTCGTTTAAAGTTAGGTAACGGTAAAATGTAGGAACGGTAACTACTGCAATATCGAGAGAACAAAAAGGCTAAACTACCTTTTACAAATGAGTTTTAAATATACCAAAATTTTACAATTTGTTACAATTAATCTGATTGACCACTGGGTTTTCTTCACCTACCAAAGACAGAGCAAGGGACTCCCGAGGTATAAAAATTACTATTGTTTCTTCAGAATTCGTTTTGCGTATCGAATATTTACTTAGTGACGCTGCTCACAATTCATATAAATATAGAAAACATTTATATTATTTTTCGTTCAACAATTTATATTTATATTTTTGTTTCTCCCAGAGATAGCTTTTAGTCACTAAAATTAAAGGTTTACTTTGGAAAATTCTAATGGATAACACATTTAATGTCATTAGATCTAGGTACAACAATGTGTTTATCATCTCGGTTTAGTTACAAGGTATGACGATTAAAAGTAAAGTAAAATAATCATAAATGTGATATGTTTCACACAGGTATGAAATTGAACACGTCATCTAAAATTACAATAGAAAAAAAAATATAGTACAATGTTTTTTAATTACTGGACCTCAAAGTAGGTAATAACAAATAAAAAAAATTCGAGATCCCATGGATCAATACTATTAAAAATAAAGTTTACTAATTACACATCTATGCTGTTCTTGTCTCACTCTAAGGTATTGCGTTGCGTACGCACATATTAAAAGTGAAATAGAAGTTGTGTTTTCGGTTTTTCTTTCTATTATAAAGTAGGTACATAGAGATAGATGTAGTAAACTAACTACAATAAATTTATTCATCAAAATGTCTTAACAAAATATAATTTAATTGTAAATTCCATAAAGTTAGGGTAATTTCCAAAGTAGTACAAACTAAGAATGTAATCAATCTTTAATGGAAATGTAAATTTTTGTTGCATATGCGAAATGTAACAATCCATAGCCGACTAAACGGTTCTTAGCTCTCAATTTACGCATGAGTAGCACTGTCTTCTACGAAGTCTCTCGCCTCCTCTTGCGTCACACATTCCACGTGTGACACTTTGTTCCTAAACTTGACGCCGTAGAATTTGTGCGCGTGCTCCAGTAACTCCGGCCTGAATGTAGTGGTGATGAACTGAGCAGACGATGACAGCTCGTGGATCATGTTTGCAATTGCTTTACGATGCTGCGCGTCCAGAGCCTGAAGAAAACGTGTTATTTAGTAACTGTAATTTTTAACATTATAGAATCCGATTAACAATGTTCACTAAATAAGGTGAATGTAACATATAATAAATTTTTACTGCAGGAAAATAACTCATTGCTAAAATATACGCATACCAAATCGCGGGTAAAATCTAGTCGACTGTAACTGTCAAAACCCATAATAAGAGAAATATACATATATTTTTATAATACAGGGACAAACAAGCATATGCCTCCCCTGACGATTAGTGATTACCGCCGTCTATGATCACCCGCAACACTAGAGGCATCGCAGGTGTGCTGCCGGTCTTTTAAAAAGGAATATGTTCTTTTCTTGAAGGTTACGTTGTCGTATCAGTTTGGAAATAATGCTGCTGGAAGTTGATTCCGAATCGTGGTTGTGCGTGGAAGAAAGCGCTTTGAAAACGGACGGTAGAGGCCATCACTCATCCAGATAGTTGGGATGGAATTTTAGTTTGTGGCGGGTTGTATGGTGATGCAAACAGCAGGTATATATCAAGAATTACTTTAATATGTATACATAAAGTATCTGAAATTATCGACCGACCTGATCGATTTCGTCGAACAAGTAGAACGGCGCGGGATCGCACTTCTGTATGGCGAATATGAGTGCGAGCGCGACCAGCGACTTCTGTCCACCAGACAACTGGTTCATCTCGCGCATGTCACCTTCGCCGCCCGTAAACGACACCTTGATGCCCACGCCTGTGAACTGGTCTGCGTTGGCGCGCTGAAAATATTCACAATAATAATATAAAAATATTAGAGAATAGGTCTTAAAGTATATTTCATACCATTAGATGGTTAGGGTGTCCAGAAAAAAATATTTATATGGCAGAACAACGTTTGCAGGATCAGTTAGTGTTTATATACATTTATAAATGTGTAGTAAAGTGCCTGATTATAAATAAAAATGTTTCCGAACCTTGTCACAATTATTGGTATTGTCAAGGGAGATTACAGAAAAAATGTAGATGCATTCGTAAGTGGAGAATTCATGTAAAAAATAAATGTTTAAGAAGTTCTTAAACATTTAGTTGGTTTTTATTATTTCGAATAAACACGTGTTTTTTTTATTTTATACCAAGAAGGTGGCAAAAGTATTCAACCCATCTGATGATGGTAAATGGTTATTGTAGTCTTGGACGTCTGCAACACTCAGGGTGTCACGTGCGCATTAGCGACCATTAAGAAACCTTAATATATACTTATAAAACCCCATACTGTAATTTACTACCTACCCCATACTGTAATGTACGCTAATTAGGTAAATTATTTTTCTAAAGTTAAAAATATTCACAAAAATATCATGTATAGATGCAATTCTCTGGATTTTCGATAATTAGAATGACTTATGGCAACAATTAGTCCTATTAATCAATCTACTGCATTTAATTTATCGCGTATAATTGAAGAAATTTAACTTTTTTGGGATATTTTACAATTATATCAATTAGTTCCACCAAAATAATATTAATTTTTATAAAAATAATATACGAAACGTTCTTTAAGAAATAGAAAAAAATAAGTGGCATTGGTCCGGTATTTTATCAAATTTCATAAATCATCTTATTCATACAAGTCAGTACCGTAGATTTCAAATTTATTTAGTAACATGCAAATCGGCGTTATATTGGGAAGGAAAACGAGGGCTTTATCGATGAGGGAAACTAGTAATAGGGCAAAATGGAGAAAATTTTCAAAAAGTCATTTACTAAACGCAACAGACTTTCAAAAATATTGGTTTAAGTAATTATTCATATAAAAATTAAGCTTGTAGTCAACATAAAATATGTGTCCACAATGAATCAATTGGATGAATATAATTTATTTGCATTATACACACAGAGATTAACAGAAAATAATTTTGTCTTCTACAAAACCGATTTCAGTTGTGGCTAAACCAGTTATTATATTTAACAATTAAACTACTCAACCGATTTTAATAAAATTTCTATGGGATCAACTTGTAAGTATAACCTTTCGAATAAAAAAAAATTTTTTTAACAATCAAAAAGAAGACAAACGAATTGAGAACTTAATCCTTTTTGTAGTCGATTGCAAATACAATATAAGTGTATATATAAGTTCAATAAAGCCGTCTTATTGCTGAAAGCAATATTGTTGCAAATTGCAAAATAAATGTAATGTGGTATGGATTGTTAATTAAACTGTTGAACGTTATCTAACCCATATAATGAGTCAAAGTCAACGAGTTGTAGTCCTCGTTTATGAACCTAGGTTTAGGTCACTTATAGACCAGTTTTCCTCAGTAAGTTATTTATGAAGGTTGGCCGAGTTATGATAGCAAATATACAAAAAGAAATAAATACATAATACAAAGATTAAATAGGGAAATGTAAACATTTTAAGGACGCACGATTTTTATCATTATTTTTACTTTATCATGGCATTGTTCAAAATGGATTTTCGTATGTATTTCCGTATTAATATCTTACTCTTAATAATAAAATTATAACTAGATGATGTGTGTACATAGAAAACATTTAAACAAATTATGTGAAGGGATTAATAGGAGAAGTAGAAACTAAAAAAAAAAAGGTTTTTAGAATATCAGTCGATCTGTATGTTTGTTCCGTAATTACATAAAAACTACTGCACCAAATTGGATACGATTTTCACAGTTATATTCCTAAAGCTCTAACATAAAAATTGGTATATTATGTAAAAGTGAGTTTGTTGTCTCTTGGTGCCTAAAAGGAACAACCAATCATGATGAAATTTGGTACACATATAGTATTTGGTCTGGAAAAAGATATACGAATAGGCTATATTTTACATCTTACTTATAAACTATGTTTGATATTTTGAACAATAAAATAATTTTTGAGTCAAAAAGAGTTTTACATATTTTATACATAGAAAATTGTCTCAGTGTGGAACTTATAAATATATATAATAATAGCAAGGCAATGGATGTTTGTATTTCACCAAAATGGCCCATACAAAGTAAATAATAATCTGAGCCTTATCTCAGTATGGAATATTGGTCAAGGGCATTTCAGCTATGATCTGATTTTTTGATATAATTATAGGGCGAGAGCAATAAAAAAAAAGTGTTTGCTAACTTATCGCAATTATCATAGGACAAGCGCAATACACGAGTTGAACCGAATATTTACCATAGATATCTAAATATAAAAAAAAAAAAACTGTACAGAAGTTATACTTTTTAACGAAATTTGATAAAATACGAACTACTTTATACCGCTTTTTCTACACTTAGGTTGTTTGTATATCAATAACCAAGAACAATTTAGCCATCCTTCATAGCGTTTAAAACAATTCGAATGGCTATATTTATGTCAAAGGGTAGTAACAATACGGGAACTCATTATGCAGTTTTGTCTATCAAAAAGCATTACGTTAAACAATGCACGTCATCACACATTGACATTGGAAATGGAATATTGATAAACAATGCTAGCATTGTAGAAATTGCTATAAATTAGAATTGTATAATTTATAGTAATGGAGAAGGGAATGTTAGTAATGCGGAGGTTAGTTCCTATATCAATATAACTTATCAGGTACCCCTTGGAAACTATCGTGACTAATTTATCATTGAATTCGTCACGATGGGCCAACTAACATGCCTTGCCATCCTCACCAATTATCATCCCTCTCTGGTGGCCCGTCAGTGTATATAAGCGCATCTGTGATAGCGCAGGCGGAGTTACCATTCCTTTATCATCCATTACAACCATAAAAAAAAAAACTATAGTAATTTCTTCTTATGTTTTTATAAGCGAATTACAAAAGAAAGACGTTCTCAATTTGTCAGTATTTTTTTATCTTCTGGGTGAAAATGGTATGGTAACCCCACCTGCGCTAACGGGATACGCGGGCGGAGCACCAGTGAAGGGTGATAGATGAGAATGAAAACAGGCCAGTTAGCCCATCATGATAAATTCATCAGGAATTAACCATGATAGTTTCCAGGGAGAACCGCGAGGACGTCGACCTGGTTAGGTATATTGCTAGCAATGGGATTCTCAGTCTCCATTACTAACAATCTCTTTCCCCCCAAATTTGACAGTACTTTATTACTAAGTTTTTCACCGCTACTTCGTACATATACCTAGTCAGAAGTAGAAAATCCAATGATGTAAGACCACTCATAGATGGCGGGTCAAAATAGAGTATATGTAGGACTTCAATTAAGGCGTTAAAACCGTATCCAATTTGGTGTAGTAGATTTTGCGTGATGCCGAAATTAACATATAGAAAAATAGAAAAAAATTATCAAGACTTCATATTTTTATTTCTTAAATAACTCCCTTGTACAGACATCTAAATACAATACTTTTATATTAGTAAGATGTAATGCTGTATATTCAATGATCATTGCAATTCTGAATCGATTTTTACAATTCTTTTTTGTAATCTATGGAGTTTGTACCCCTAAGTTAGTTCTATATTTATTTTGCCACGAACGGAGCAGATTTTTTCGTTAATAAGCAAAATCTTTCCGTAATTACACGATTCCGTATTCTAAATTTAAAAATTAGTAGGTCTATGGGACTTTATTAGCATTATTTTACGTATCAGGTATTATTATTGTTACGAGTCTGCGCCTCATTTTCATTATCGTACAATTATTTGGTTTTACTATCGGCTGTGTTTCCTTTTTATCCATACACTTTTCACCAAATATATTCTGTTAGGTTGTAATTACAACCTTTTGCAGGTCAATATGCATGCTTTTTTTATCGAACTATTTACATATGAATTGTAATTACTACTAATTGTCATTCTACTTTTACAAATTATTACTATTACCTTATATTATGTTTTTTATTTTAATAATTTAAAAATAAAACACAGAAGTAGTAAGAAGCAATTACATTGTATCAGTCGTCAACTGTCTGGACTGAATATAGCCTCCCTCCTCCACAAAGGGGGTTTGGCAACCGTAGTTTGGCTTTTGGTGATGTTTTAAGAGGGACCCTCCTGCTCATCCCTTGAGCATTGTTTCCTTGGTCGCCTCTTACGACACCCATGGGAAAGAAAGGGGTGGCCTATTCTATCTTTTTATTTCACGTTTTCTATATAAGAAACTACACACTATAAAAAATACCAATTTTAAAATTTTTAGCTTTTTTGGATCTCTTAGTAAAGAAAAAATAAATATTTCCAATTATTTCCATTTCAATACGTGCAGGCTAATAATATGTAAAACTATTCAAAATTTCAACTTGATACTTTAGTAATTACTGAGATATAGCGCTGTAACAAACGGACAAATGGAGAGAAGGACAGATCAAGTAGCACTATAAATGATCCTTTGCACATTTTTGGTACGGAACCCTAATAATGGACTCGTTAGGTGGTGGTAGGGGGAAAACAACATTTGCCGTGTCAGGTGGTTTATTATAAACTGACTTACGTCTGCGTTGACTTCTTGTCCGTCGTCTGTCGCCACTCTCATGATGAGACTGCCTCGACCTTGCGGGACTAATTTCTTGAAGACCTCCGTGAAATTCTTGCTTACTTGCTTGAAAGTGAACTGTATCGCTTCTAACTTTCTGTGTTCCAATGTTTCTATAAGTTCACGAATTTTCTCGCCACTGTTAAAAAAAAAATAATAAAAAAAAATATTATATTTATGTCTTATGTTTATATGGGATAATAACTTAGAATAAAAGAAAATGGTTGAAAAGATGTTGATCAAAGAAGCATATGGTTGGTTATGAAGCCTATGAACACCCCACACAAGCAGAATACTTGTTCTATATGTTATATCCAGCTTTGGACTTGTATTATATATAGTATGTACTGAATTTGTAAAACAAACCTTGTACTTTCTCATTTGAGTTCACCAAATGTCTTCTTGTGTGTCTTATAAGATTCATCATAATCATTTCAGCCATTAATATTCCCGAATTAAAAAAAAAAATGGTCTTCCTTCTAACATTTTATTAATTTCGAGGGAATCCTTAACATCGATATAATTCATGTCACTAGTTTAATGTGTATTTAAAGTGGTACAATATCTTAATCAATGGTGTCAAGTTCTTATATAGTAATTAGAAACAGATTCAAGCGTGATACAAGTATATACTAATGGCAGTTCAAAACAAAAGTATAAATAAGAAAACAGCACCGGCACGCATCAATTCGTTTAAAGCTGGCGCCCAACGATAACGGAAATTAAAGTAAAATGTATTTTCACATATTTCTATACGTATTGTCGCATACGTGTATAGGATATGCTAGAAGCGTAGAGACGACGGAATCAACGAATTATAACACGCGTATAATCAGCAGCTTCCAAGATATATTCAGCATATTAATAAGTGACAATTTCAACGATGTACAATCAAACTTGTCGATATCAGTACCGGAGGACGCTTATTTGAACATATCGCAATTGGCGAAAAAATATGGATATCCGTTTGAAGAACATACTGTTGTCACTGATGATGGTTATATTATAAATTTTCACCGAATACCGCACGGTAGAGATGGACAGAGAAACAATATTGTGGTGTTTTTAATGCACGGTATCATGGATTCATCGGACAGTTGGGTAATACAGGGCCCAGAGCAGGCCTTCAGTTACATATTAGCGGATCAGGGATTCGACGTTTGGATGGGAAACGCTAGAGGCAACAGACATTCTCCAAAGCATACGAAGCTGAATTCAACAGACCCGGCCTATTGGAAGTTCACATGGGAACAAATCGGAATGTACGACACGACAAAAATGATTGACTACATTTTAAACGTGACGGGTAATGAATATGTGTACTATATAGGACATTCGCAAGGTACTACATCGTTTTACGTGATGAATTCGCTGAGGCCTGAGTACAATGAGAAGGTAAAATTGATGTTTTCACTTGCACCCATAGCTTGGGTAAAGCACGTCAGATCTCCGATAATAAAAATGCTTTCTCCAGCGCAGAACATATTGAACTACCTTCTATTGACTTTTAATATATACGGGCCAAGCTCTGTGTTCTTCAACAAGGTTTCCGCGTATGTGTGCAGTATGTTAAGCATCAAATGTAAAGATTACTTAACGTTGATCGTAGGTGATGATTATAGGTCCATAAACAGCACGATGATGCCCATCATGTTAGGACACATGTTTAGTGGATCCTCTACGTTTCAATTTTTACATTATGGACAACTGTTACATTCGGGAAGATTCTGTCGCTACGATTATGGACCTGAGCAGAATTTAAAAACATATGGTGACACCTCGCCGCCTGATTATGATCTTAGCAAAATAACAGTGCCCGTTGCGTTATTTTATAGCGACAACGACTGGTTATCCGACCCTGCGGACGTGAGTACGTTGAAGAAACATTTGCCTAACGTGTTCATATATGAATTCCTTAAAGGTTATAATCATTTGGACTACTTATATGCACCTGATGTAAAGGAACTTGTATACTTTAAAATTATTGATCAGATATTAAAATTTGAAAATGGGGAGGAAGTGAATTTTATTCAGAACGATGAAGAAACCGTGGATTGAAATGTGCCTTATATTGAAATCAGTTACAGTTAGATTTTATATTATTAATAATGGCTCATTTCACGCAAAATCCGATTTTTATAATGTCGAGGTGAGCAAATATTAAGTTAAATATTTATTAATGTAACAATAATTTACTATGGTCAATACGTATCAAAGTGATCATGCCATATCATGAAAATCAAGTAAAATATATCAAATGAGTAAGAAACGTTTAAAGCGTAATCACGCTTTAAACGTTTCGTACGTTTCGTTCCTAATCAGGAACAAAAAATAAATCATAAATCAAAATCTTAGTGATTTGGTATTTGAGACCAAAATGGTGTTAACTTTTAAAGTTGGAACTTTGAAAAGTAAAATACAATTTTTTTTTTTGTAAGGCACAGGACGTAGATTGAAAATATGGATTCTATAAATTTATTTACGGGTAATCTTTACACATATTAACTTTACAAGTACAATGTAATTTCTTTTAAGACGATAAGCTTCTTGTTACATATTTCCTGTTGTCATATCATCTTATCATTGTGTAATTTCATTGAAACAAAGTAAATTATTAGATAAAAAATTCAAGGGTAGATACCATTATTCAAGTAACGATGCGGGTTTAAGCTATCCTCTCTCTATGTAATTAATTTATCTGTTTAAAATCTATTAGAATATAACAATACAAAACCCCAGTTGTCAACTTCAGAATATTTGTCTGTATGAATATATATTTCAGCCATTATCCATCCACTGTTAGACATAGGCGTCTCGAGACTGTCATAAGGAACCATCCTGAGCCACTTGCATCCACTGACGCCCTGCAATGCATTTGAGATCGTCACTCCGTCTAGTGGAGGGTCATCCTATAGGATGACCCTCCACTAGACGGAGTGACGCAGTATACTGCGTTTGTCCATACGGGATCGCCACTCAAAAACCTTTTTTCCCCATCGGTTGTTGGTTCTTTGCTATGTGACCAGCCGATTGCCACTTCAGCTTGCTTATCCTCCGGGCTTTGTCAAATGTTTGTCTGTATGAATGTTTATGTAAAAATCATAACTCTCTTTCTTGCTTCGCCATAGTCGGGTAAAAGCCACTACATCAAATTGAATGCGGCTTTCATAGTTGTTTTCCTGATGTAACTTAGACCAGGAATGTTGATATGTCTATGATGAATGTGTCATGTTGATACGCAATCTAGAATTGGTTACCGATTTTGGAAATGTACCCATACGAAGTCACGGTTGTTCGTTTACGCTAATCTTTGAAAAATCTTAACCAATTTAAAGAAAAAAAACGAGCCGGTACGTGGCAGTAGACAATGTTGACGAGGTCAGCTAGACTGTATTATATAAAAACTAGCTTTCACCTGGCGTCCACACTTGAAGGGTTATGTTTACAAATACTGGAGTAATAAGATATTTTTAAAAGACAAAATATAATTAATAACTATTACTTGATTTTGAGAACACTTGGCTTCCTTTTAATGTAATGGTTAGATATAGAAACATCGTATTGTATATTTAGATATTAAGAGCTGAAATGTTTCATATAATTTATTGTAAATTATTTTTAATTGAATGAATGAATTACGAAACTGTGAGATGTTACATATTTATTGTTCGACAATCCATATTTTACCATGATAGATAGACATGGTTAATATTGGTACTATTCCAATATCTATATATTGGATTATTTTGGATATTAATGGTGGAAACAAGGTCATTACACATTACCAGAGGGAGACTTTGTACAAAAGTCGATTGCTTGGGTACCTCTGTCCCATTCGTGTTTCCACCGTGAAGTAGTTGTGTTTGCATGGCTGTGGTTCGGTTTGAAGGGTGGGATATGGCGTGAATTTACAGGGTACAGAGGAATAAGATCTGAGTCCTCAGGAATGGCAACGCATGGGGGGTATCATGGACGAAACAAAATACTCTGTTATGTCCATGGTACTGCTCATGTCTATAGGCGGCGGTTACCACTTTCCATCAGGTGGGCCGTCAGCTTGTTTGCCATTTTAAGTTGTATAAAATATATATATATATATATATATATATATATATATATATATATATATATATATATATATATATATATATATATATATATATAAATTTTCCAGTTCCGAGATTGTACTGGTTGGATATTTATATTAATTTAAATGGGTTATTCATTTCGACATTAAATATTGGGTAACGGACATTTAAAATATTCGTTGTTATGTAACTAAAATATATAGATATTGCTATATATTATATACCCACCTCTAATGCGAGTAGAACGATTTACAAATAATAATGTAAATTAAGACAGTCGATTACACTTACATTAATGTTGTAAACAAATTAAGTTATTACGACAAAATATTCACCGAGTGTTTAATTTAATAATATTTCTAATTAACATGTCATGAATTAGATTAATTATTATTTGTAATTTCTTTATTTGTATGTTATTGTTAATTATGTTAAAATATAAAATATATTATTTCATTATTAGTTGAAAATATTTCTTTTTTTTTTATTAAGTTGCAACCGATCAGATTTTTATCTGTAAGGATTTACTTACAGATTAGTTCCATAGAAATTTTACCAAAATCAGTTTAATAGTTTAGTTTTTAAATCAAAACAACAAATTTTGCAACAACAGAAGTTGTTTTTTTTTTTTTGTGGAACATAATTATTTCTCTTGTGATAAATTGTTAATTTAAGAGTGACTACAGTATAAGGGTTTTTAAAAAGGGTATATTAAGGGTAGGCAATGCGCACATTACACCCCTAGTGTTGCAGGCGTCCATAGGCTACAGTAACCGTTTACTATCAGACGGGCTGTATACTTGTTTGCTACCTTGTAGTATACAATTTAATAGTGAAATTTGATTTATATATTTTTGTTTCTTTACTAATATAATAAAATTGTAACCAGACGATATCTGTACATGGGAGACATCTATCTATACTTATAATAAATCTGTAGAGAGGTCAATTCTGTACATGAATTATATTTCCAAAATAATTATCAGGGGATGATTAGTGATCGATACTGATGCCAAAAATGCAATCAGTAAAATTTTTGTCTGTCTGTCTGTATGTTCATTATAGAAACAAAAAGTACTCGACGGATTTTAACGAAACTTGGTACAATTATTCTTCATACTTCTGGGCAGGTTATAATATTTACTTTTCATCACGCTACGATCAATAGGAGCAGAGTAGTGAAGGGAAATGTGTCTGTTACATCAAAACCACTGAACCGTGAGGAAGGACATAGGCTACTTATTTTACGAAAAACGACGGAAACGCGGGCAACAGCTAGTTAAAAGTAAATGGTGGATTTTATTAATAAGACCAATAGATATCAGTACAAGATATTTTAGAAATTTTATCTGTCTGCTTGTATGTTTAAAAAAACTACGGTAACAAATTAGATATGGTTTTCAATTGTGTCCCTGAAGGTCTAACTTCAAAACTGATGTATGTATGTCTTATCTTGATACACTATCTCAGAAGTATTGTATTTAAAAAAAAAATCTGAAATCCACGTATGAAGTAGTGGGCAAAAAGTTAGTTATGAATAAGTCTTTATAAACAGATGAAAAACATTACCCAATGTCGAGTTCTTCTTTCCGTTTGTAAAGTTTCTCCTTTTGTTCTGAGAAGCTGATGAACTGGTCCAACGCTTTCTTGTTCACGTGGTTGTACTTCTTCAGGTGCTGATTGGCTTTTTCCAGTTCTTTGAATAGCTATATAAAATTATAATGCTATTATTAAAAACTGCAATATAGAATATTCGTAGTAGCGCCATTTGTAATAACCCTTTTAGTGCCATTGATTTTTACTCATATTTACTTAAAAATACCAAAGAAATCTTTGTCGTGTTGATGTCATTTACCCTTGTCTCTAAAAAAACTGTCTCCTCCGAAAATTATCAAATTTTAATATTTTTTTTAAGCAAGCTAAACAGCGACTGATTTCACGAGTGCTATGACGCTCGTGGCACTTTTAGTTGCAATGCTCACGAGCGCGATGGCATTTAGCATTAGACTAGCCGTGTGCTTGTTGCCACCATAGTAGTATAAAAAAGTGTGTCTGTAATGTAACTGTACCTATTTAAATCCTTACTAAAATTACAAATGTAAAAGTGAGTTTGTTCTCATGTTTATTACTTGTTAGCGATCACTATGAAATTAGGTATACACGTTCTATATAGGATAGAAAAGCTTACTTTTTATTTAGGTCATGCGAACGATGTGTGAATGATATATGTAGTTGTTTCTTTAACTTTCAATAATGGACTCTATTAAAAAGTACATAGTCACCTGTTTCAACGACATCTTTTGATATTTGGAATGAAGTTCGGGCGCGTTAGGCAGTGTCCCCAGTGCCGCAATCTTGTCTAGAGATTCCTGTATTTTCTCTTGTAGCAACACCTCTTTAGATGCCATCTTCTCTAATCCTTTAGCATCTTCTTCCATCTTGTCTTGAGCTTCTTTTTCCTAAAAAAGTTTTTAAAAATTAAAAACAACTATAAACATATTCATGCTTAATTATTCTTTTAAATCGTTTCACGCGTAAATTTTGGGGTTCTTCGAAGAGGGCGGGAATATTTCTTTACGGTTTGCAGTGCATGATATTCTTAAATGTAGATTTTAGACTTCTTTCTGGTGATGGAAAACATCTATAATAAACAAAATCAAGCTAAATGTCGGCGGTAAATTCGTTCCTTGTAATATTAGGTTATAATATTCTCAGCAAAATATAGGTATGTCAAATATTTCCCTACATCGACAATTGATTACCCCATTAGGGATTGTAGTCATAGAATATTTATTTATTTATACAAATTTATAGTTTAAATATTAATGAATTAATTATTATTACTGTACTTGTATTATTGAAGCAGTTATAGAATATCTTACTTTATTCCTCCACTTGTCCAACTCTAGTTTGAGCGCCTTTTCATTCTTGACTGCGGCCTGCACCTTGCGTTCTACTTCTTCCAACTCCTTGTTGATCTGCCGGATGCGTTTTTCAGCCGCTGCCAGGTCCGCTTTGCTGTTAGCGAGCCGCCGTTTGCGATCCTCTACCGATATCTCTTGTAAGGCTTGAACTAATTCGTCTTTACGTCTATTAAAATAATAGCATATTATATAAATAGGAATGAAAAATTGTATATGTAATAGGTGTACAATTTTTCTGGATAATAAATATAAATTAATATAATTAAGAGGAAAGATTTGATTTTTTTTGTTTGTAATGGAGGTAGAAATACTTAACAGATTTTAAAAATTATTTCACCCATAGAATGTTAATTTAGCAGTGAGTAAAAATGGGCTGTATTTTATAAAAAGAAACTGCGATTTTTTGACACAACATTTGACTTGACTACCTGCTGCTTGATATGTACACTGCGGAATATAATGAGATCAAGTCTTTAAAATTATTATTCGATGCACCAATCAATTACATTTAGGATTATATATATATATATATATATATATATATATATATATATATATATATATATATATATATATATATATATATATATATATATATATATATATATGCATTTGCATAATTATTTAATGCAATTTATTATTCCTTGATATAAATAAAGAACTATTTAATAAGATTATACAATTAAGAATAGTACGCCTGTTTAATATTTATTACCTTATTAAGTTGTTAGTGAGCAAGTTTTCCAGTTTGTTCTTGGTAGCTTCAAGGTTCATCCTAGCGCTGAACGCCTCTTTATTCTCCTGTGTTAGTCGCCGTATGGCGTCGTTCAATTCATCCACTTTGCCTTGATCAGCAGTCGACAGTTGCTCCATCAGTTCCTACAATAACACACAAGGTGTAAATGTCTAATTGGTCAAAACATAAAACAGAAAATTCAGACAAATTATGGCAGCATTTCATTCTTGAAAATGTGACATGGTAAAATAAACAATTTTTTAACTTTTAAAGATTTTCACTTTTTACTAATATATTTAACATAAGAATGAATCGTTATGCGAGATAATGGTAGGGCATTGACTTTGTGATTGTAATAATATGTCGACTTTTAAAACTCTTGTTTTATACGAAAATTTTTGTCGTAGCATGCCAGATGACACTTTTACATGCCCGCAAAAGCAAAAATTGAGTGACAATAAATTTTATTAAAAAATGATTCTCCATTGCTTGGCATCAATTAAATAAAAATACGAATTTAAACGAAATTCAAAATCTTAGGCTGGGATTCGAGTCCGGGATCCATGGATTGCAGTCAAGCGTTGATAGCCCTTAGATCGAGAGTTGTTACAGATCGGCTAATATCGTAAGATTATTGTTGTTTTTTAAGTATGCAATTTCTTTTTATAGATATTGAATGAGAGATGAATTCATCATAGAATAAATTAGTATACCGATGGTATTCAACTATCACTAATGTATTTACTTTCCCTAAGGAGCATGGATCCATATATATTAAATTTCACACAAATTGTGTAGTCACATGAACTATTCAGTAAGAAATCTTCTGGTTTATATAAATCATATAAATATGTATATAAATATATTAATTTTGATTCATTACCTGATGTAGTTCAGATTCCAGACCCTCCTTAGTTGCTTGCATGGCCTCTAAACTTGAACGGCATTGAGCTAAAGACCGTTCCTTCGGCCCTCTGAAGCGTTCTATGGACGCCAACTCTTCTTTCATTAGACGAATATCTGCTTTCACTTTGTCAAATATATCCCTGAAATAAGATTATTTCTTATTGTAATAAAAGAGTAAGCAGTAAGGGTTATTAGTTATAATTTTTTTTTATATTGTAATATTATTTTTTAATAACTCTTCAAAAAGTGACTTTTTCTGTGTGTGCAGAACATATGTAATCACTACTACATAGTATAAAACAAAGTCGCTGTTTGTCTGTCCCTATATATGCTTAGATCTTTAAAACAGGTTTTGAAACGTTTTTTTTAAGGTTTATATATGTAATACATGCATAATATTGTAGAGAAACACTGATAAATTTAGAGATTTCTAATGTGATGTCATAAATAAACAAATTTTTTTCGCGCCTAATTGCGAACGCTGGCTGAACCCCACGAGATAAATCAAAATAATGTACTACAGTATTGTACACCTTAAAAAAATTAACAAAAAAGTCCGTGATGGCATATGTCTATCTCATAAGGATAACCCACAATAATCATTTTTTATCCTTTACATAATACGGGGAAAAATGGCTTATTTACGAAGTGATTTTAAGCAATACACTATTAATTTTTATTCAATTAAGTACCTTAAATACATTGTCCATTTAATATAGATCAACATGAGCGCTTACAGCATGTAATTTAAATTAATATTTCCGAAGATATTACAGATTTAAATGCAGGGACATAGCGGTGCGGAATTGCACCCGTGCGAAGCCGGGGCGGGTCGCTAGTTTGAAATAAAAGGAATCCTATATATATGTATGTATACCAAACTTATATAATTAGGATTTATTCAATAGTTAAATTTATTTACAATATAATTCATAAAAAAAAATTGTGATTAACTACTTAATAAATTCTTCAAATGAAAATGTATAAACTCACTTTGCTTTCCCCTGCTTAGTTTCCGTTCTCTGCATCTCTGAGACAATACTGTTAATGCTGGTCTCAGTTTTGCCTAACTCTTGCCTGAGCGTATTCAACTCTTGTTCTAGGGTAGTGATCTGCTCCATAAGCTCGGAACGAGTCTTTTGCATCTCCAAACGCGACCGGGATTGGTTAAAGTAACCACCTGTGAGGGAGCCTTTTGATGATACCTACAAATAAAAAATCACATAATTTTAGGTTTTGTAAGCTAACAATTTGCTTGACTTTATATTAATTTGCAGTTTATTTCCACATATAATCTTAAATTTGTAAATTCTACTTTTTGAAATGAGCGACATCTGAAATTATTTTCCAAATTCAAATGCTCATATTCATTCAACCAGAAAAGCAATAGTTGACAAATGCCTCTAATTAAGTTAAAAAATGACTATGAAATGTTCTAAAAGGTTAATTTTAGAAAAAGGCAAACTGGTGTAACTATTACAAAATAGGATTTTAAACAAATATACACATAGTCGAAACTGTTGGGATCAGAAATATTATATTTTGCACAGGATTTTTCACATTTGTGTTTTATTTAAAAAGATTATAGATATTATTTAATAAATAAAAGAAATAATATTTTAAAAAGAAGTAGTTTATAAAATTCTGATAAGTTACCTGATCTCCTTCAAGAGTAACACAATCCAGATGAAATTGTTTGCCGAGCTCTGTTGCACATTCCAAGTTCCTGCAGATGAGTGTCTTTCCAAATATATACTTCATAGCTTTGGCATACTTAGGGTCGTACTTCAGTTTTTGTACCATAGCTATTGCATTCTGTAATTATTTTTTCATTGTTAAAAAAAAAAAAAAAAACAATACACAAGTTAAATTAAATTATCCTAATATTTTAAAACAAACGTTTGATAAAATTATTTATAACACCATCTTAATTAAAAATGGATTATTCTTAAGTAGAAACGGATTTTAAAGAAAGTACCAACACATTAATTCTAAATTATTTTTATTCTAATTCAGACAGACATTTGACACTCTTAACACACAGGCTTGTGGGTTAAAGTTTGTATATTTTTACTTTTAAACAGTAGGTACTTTCATTCAAATATTTGGCCTGTAATGACTGGTCAATCATTATGTTCGGGTTTTTTTTTTTTAGATTTTGAGGTAGTAGATATTTTCATATTACAAGAAATTTAAAAAAAAAAAACATTTATTTATTTAAATCAACTAGGCAAACATTGTTTCACAGTATAATTTAGTATATTTTAAATATAATTGAAAATTACAAAACATAACAAAAAGCAAATCAACACAATAAATACAAACTCTATACTGTTAATTGGCCCTAGCGATAAGGCCTTTTGTATATTTATGTCTATATTTTGATCTGTACTTTATGCTAATATATTCCATTTGAGTTTTCTAATTATTATTGTATAATTTTATGTTTTTGGTGTAATAAAAAGTTAAATAAATAAATATTTTCAGAAAGATAACCCCGTGAAAGTTTAGTTAGTTATGGCCTAAATAAAAACTTATTGAAATATATACTTACATTGTCATTAGGATATACCATGTCGCGTACTTGCAAACGGTTCAGTGGCATAAATGTAACCTCGCCGGGGAGGCTCTGTCGGTTCATCTCCTTCAATATCTTCGTGCCCACTGTGTCGGACTCGACTATGTGATGGAACAATCTATTGCCAGCTGTAACCTGTTTATAAATGGCTGCCATCAATATCAATGGAATTTAATATTTTGACATATAAACAGTACTGAGCATTAACTGTTAAATTTTAATACATATGCATTTAAAATATTTTTTATAATGAGTGCCTCTCTTATTCTGTTTAAACTTTATAGAATCCTTACTAATGTAAATAGTAAAATGGGATTTTTTGTCACTCTTTAGCATTATAATAGTTTATTTCAATAGTCATATAATGATGTATACATAAATAAAATTATATTTGAGAGGGAAGTCATAAGTTTTTTTAATCAATATTTCTCGTCATGTGGTGAAATGTAAACTAGTACTTTAATATTAAAAAGGCTTATAATAATATAAAAATATTATAAGTAATACGATTTCGACAGTACACACTTTTGATTAAAAGAATAATTAAAATCGGTGCACTACTGATGGAGCACACATGCAAAATTAGTTCTAAATACCATTTACCTCAACCGCAGTATAAATAGTCTTGTCACAGGTAAAATTCTCAATGACAGGGCCATAATACTGTGTAGCTATTTTTGCCCACTCGCCACCCCTCTCTTGGAATGTTTCTAATACTTTTCGTACACTGTCTCTTCCATTCAAAATTGGCTGTAAGGAAAAAAAAATGGAAACAATTACAAATCAAAGCACTAATAAAAATTAGTAAAGCGCGAATGGAACTGGCCGATTTCATGTTCTAATTTACTTTACCTTTCCAGCCATAGAGCGGAGTGCTTGATCGGCTTTAGCCAAGTCTTCCTTTAATGACGACAAATTCTGCGTCAATGTAGTTTCTTTACGCCATAGTTCACTGTGAAAATATGTTCGCGACTATAATGCTGGTTGGCTTAAACAGTGGATATTGATTTGACAGCTGCAATCAATGGCATGGTAACTACTGGCAAACTCTCCTTAAGGGGGAAGCTTATGTTCAGTAGTGGACAATTAAAGGCTGATATGATGTCGATGAATCAACGGTAATAAACGTTATTAGAAACTACTTTTTAAATATTGTGGTCATTAAATGCGAAGATACGGTGTACTCTCCTGAATCAATTTGAATCGTCCATTTCTAAAATATATCAATTTGACAATAAATTTATAGATAGACACTTGAGACTTTTGTTATACAAATGATAATAATGTTGTATAAATAGGCATGCAGACTAATTCCATATTTTATGGTTTAATTTATTATTTATTTGTTCTCAGATGAAACATTATCACATTTAAATATTGATACTCGTGTAGATTTATATATGTCAATATCATTATTCTATGTCACAGAAATACAACAAAGCTATTTATTTTAGAAAAGGTCAATTAACAAGTTTGCAACATGTGCGACCTTGTATTGTACATGTAGACAGTATACAAGATAATGTAAACCTTTAAAACATATCTTTGTTTAGTTGAGTATTATAAGTAGCTTGTAAATATTTTTCTCTGAATGAAGATGGAGCCTTTTTCATTAAGGGGCAATTATGGGGCCATAAGAAGCATAACACATAAATGCAAAAGAAGGAAAACTCGAAATAAAATGCGTTTTTACGTCTACTGGCTTGAGTGGTAATAGTAGGCTATATTCACATTACAAGAATTGACCAGAGCCTTGGAGTTGGCCTTGTAACACAAATAGTTTTTTTTTTTATGTTAATCACAATGGCCCACCTGATGAAAAGTAGAAACCGTTACTTATAAAATATAGAAAGGGGTGAAATGAAATATTTTATTTAGCTATGTCTCGTTACGTTAGGTACCTACAGGCAGGCAGATAGGTGAAAAACTTAGAAAATCTGTAATATTATATATGTATACATCATTAGGATAATCTATAAGATTTTATACGTATGTGATTGGAACTTATTATGAAATGGCATTTTTCTGTTTTCTTGTAAATATAGGTCATACTCACTTTCTAGCACTTTGTTCTTGGTCCTTTCTCTTCTTGCATTCATAATACTGCTTATTATGTTCGTCAATAGCTACTCGCTGCCTTTCCATCTCTTTCGTCATCTCTTCTATTCTCTTCTCCAGTTCCGTCAGTTTGGTAGCATCACGCCGAAGATCGTCACGTAGTTTAGTCTCATGGTCCTTTTTGTCTTTTATTTGCTTGTTTAGAGACCTAAAAAATTGTTAATATAGAAACAACATATTATACAATATTTAAACATACTTGTCGTAGTATTCATATATAAAATATATATAAATACTTATAAAATTAAATATTTATTTCATTTAATTTTGTTATGCGTAAATGAAAATTATGTCCAATTTGGGTGCATTAGTAAAAAATTTATTGATTATAAAATATTATCCTCCCTTATTCAAATTTAGAATGGAACAAAACATGGACACAAACACAACGACAAAAGAAAACATATGGTAAGAGATTTCATTTACGGGTTACAAACGCTTATGTTATAAACATCATGAGTTACAATACTCAATGGATTCAAAGCTATGTTTTACAATTTATATCAAAACACAGCACTCGCATAGACTTTTTACAAAGTTTCCTTTGATATAACTACTATGAATTTACAAAAAATACAGGTACTTACTTCAACTCCTTTTCAATCCAACGATCTCGATCTTGTTTTGAAGTGAACTGTGTCCCTCTGCCTTGTTTCGCATAAAGCTCTTGCCTTTTCTGCTGATTCAACGCCAGTGCTCTTGTGCACTCTTCTTCACGAGCTTTCATTTCTTCGTATTTTGGCTTGAGTTCTTCTAACTCGCGTTCTTTTTCAGCAATCTGTTGTCTCAAGCGTCCTAACTCGGTTTCTGCACGTTCCTATAATTTTTTTTTTTGTGTTACCATTACAGTCATAATTTTAGCACCCTTCTATCTGTTAGGTGTTAATAGATTTATAAATTACGATTTTAAATATTCTGTATCATAGAGAAATTAATGGATGGATTATCCATTCATTAATTTCCTTACATAAATACCTTCGATTTATTATCTCCGTCAACATCATCTGTCAAGTCTTTGATACCCAGCTCAAGTTTGGTCTTTTCTCTTAACAACTGCTGTTGTTCTGTAGATAAAATGTCCTTCTCTTCTCTTGCAGCTGCTACGTCTTTGCGAGCTTCTTTTAATTTCCTATATAGACGATTTATTTTATGTATTTATTTATGAGACAGATTTTTTGTTTTAATAAAAATAGAATACAATATATATTAATATACCTGTTAGCTTCCCTGACATGGTCTTGAGCTTCTCTAACCATATCAGCATAATGTTGTTGTTCCTTGCCACTGTTTGAGCGCATTTTTTCCAACTAAAAGAAAATTAAAATTTTTGGTAATGAGCCGCAGAAAAAAATTAAAGAAATTAAACTACAGTATACCATAATTACTGTAACACTGATAGAATACATATGTATTCTATCAGAAGATAGAAATTTTTTTCGTTAGTTTTATTAAGTGCTTTTTCTACGCTCAGTGTTACCAATTATTCTATTCATATTGCATTGTAAGATATTTTAATAATATTTGAATTATATTTTAAAAATACAATATGTATTTACAAACAATTGTTTTTACAACAGCAATTTTATGTACCTCTTCAAGTTTCTTTTTGTTTTCTCTGTGTTCTGTGTCATGTATTATGAATTCGAGCACTCGCCGAGCGCGGTCCCATTTTTGATATTCCTTTAATTCTTCTTTCTCCTCTTCCAATGTCTTTAAACGCTCTTCAATTGTTTGTAAGAATTCATTGATTTTCTCCACCTAGAATGAAAAGGATATTGACAATGATAAACTATATCATCAACATGTCAGTCTTTAAGTGTCCACTGCTGAACATAACACCCCAAGAGGGAGGCCTTTGGAGGGTTTTGCCAGTAGTTGCCATGCTTTGCAGGTGGATTGACAACTGCAGTTAGACTTTTAGATGTTTTAAGAGGGACGCTATTGCCCATCTCTTGTCTTCCCTTAGTCACCTCTTGCAACACTCATGGGAAAGGGGTGGCCTAGTCTACGCTAGGACCACATGGATAAACTATATACACAACTTAACATTTGACAATGGTATTAGCCAATATATAATTCCAGTGAATACCTTTCCAACTGTTTCTTTGAGTATTGTAACTGATTCTTCTCTTCTCTCATCATATACTCGGGTTCCAGCCACTTCTCTTAATAATTTTAATCTGTGTGAATCAGGTGCTATTGCCATTTGGTTAATCTGTAAAACAATATTGAAAAATCTGTGTTCACTTGTCTATGACTAGGAAATCAATGTTAATTTGTACTTGATAAATCTAAGCCTGTTCTTACAGAAAAAAAATACAAATATTATTTATTGCAATTATTTATTAAATTTAAAAAGACCTGTAATAAATGATTTTTAATATATTTTTATTTTTACATAAAATGGTAATAGCATAAAATATGTAACATTTAATCATATTATTGTATTGTTAAGCAGTACAAACCTTTCCCTGTTTCACAATGTAGTATGGATTTGAATTAGATAAGCCAGCACTTTCTAACAGATTGAGGACTTCAGAACGCGGCACCACCTTTTTATTAAGGAAAAACTGGTCCTTTTTTGATCCAATGACTCGTCGGAGGAAAATTTCATCTTTCTCAATCTGCAAACATATATAACTGTTATAAGACAGTTATTTAAGCTATTAGACCTCTATCTATTATATAAACATGTATACTGTATTTTTTCATTTGGGTGTAAATGGAATGGTACCCTGCCAGCGCTATCGATATACACCGACGAGGCACCAGTGGAAGATGATAGGTGAGAATGAATGCAGGTCAGTCGGCCCACCATGATGGATTCGACAAGAATTAACCATAATGGTTTCCAGGGGAAACCACATGGAGGTCGACCTGAGAGGGTATATTGGCAATGTGACTATTAGACCTCATTACTAACAATCTCTTTCCCCCTGTATACTGTATTTAATGTAATATTGTAAAATAAGAAGAGTAAAATTTTATCAATCAATTCTAGTTCAGTTCACTTTAAAACTTCCTTATGTCTTGATATTTGACTTTGACAAATTGTAAAGTTGTTATTGGTAGATTTAGAAATTAAATAATAAGTATGATCTTTGAACAGAAATAAAAATGTGAATAAAAAACTTTAAAAAAATTTAGAACATATTCAAATTACAATTAAATACAGTGTAAATATGTATACTAATTTGTCATAAAAACTATTACAGAAACATAACTGACAATAAAATAATTGATGGCTAATATTGAATGGTAACAAGAATATATATAATCATCGACACAACATTAAATTAGACATATAATTATATACCTATTTAGAGTACTTACAGGAATCCTATTATCAGAATTGTCAAAAATTATTTCCACAAAGGCTGATATCACCCTGGGGCCAGTGCCCTCATGGAGCAGTGCCAACCTTTGCTCAGGTCTGAGGTGGGAGAATTCATCACTCAATACAAACTGTATAGCTGAAAATATATGAATAGGAGTATTAGTAAAATGTTTATTTCTTATTTATCATATATACAGAAAACACAACTAACAGATGAATCTACTTCCAGTTGAAATGCTTAGTTTAGAATCATTAATATTTGGATTCATTATATAGGAGGTCCTGAATAAAGTAAGCAAATACTGAAAAATGTATTATGGGTAAAATCATTCATTACTATAAGTATGTACAATCAGTTTTTGGTGACATTTGACATAAAAATAGAAAAAAAAGGAAATAAAAACAAACAGCGTTAGTTTATCCAATAGTGAGACTTGTGGACATCTGCATAGCCTACAGTACACCAGACATAGGGAAGATGGTGGTAAATACTCAGAAGTGGAACAAAATTCATAAACAGTATGTGTGAGATATGACCTACCTACATAGATGCACTAAGTGTAACTGTGCTACATTAATATCAAGCACAATTAAAACAGAATCGGGAATAAAACTTATACTTAATGGTTATGATACTTACCATGAAAAAAATTACTTTTGCCAGAACCATTGCGTCCAACCACCACGTTGTGGCGTTTATCAAACGGTTCCACGACAATTTGTTCGCGGTAACTCTTAAATCCCTGAATAATTACCTGTAAAAACAATAACATTTTCTAAGTACGTTTACTAATTTTACTATAGGTAAACATTGACTGTGTACAACTATAATAAGACTTATACGCGATTCAACAAGTAATATAACATAAAACATAAGTAAATTTACCTGTTTTATATGCATTTTCACTGAATTATTTGTAAAAATGTAAGATTATTTACGACAAACTCTGACCGCCATTTCTTCTAGCTGTCAATTGTAGACCTACGCCACTTCGATCAAAAACATGAAATGTATTTAATCAGATAATTGAATTAGAACATTTACAATATACAAAAGCTAAATTCTTACAGTTCCTGTCAACATAGATATTTTATACAGAGTCATCTTATAAATATTTGATATATATAATAAATATATATTCATATTATTATAATACGAATATTTATTAATTTAAAATATTATAATTTTTGAAGTTCTAAGGTTACATAGAATTATTTTTTAGTTTATCAGAGTAGTGACGGTCCTTAAATAATCAATGCTTCCTTACTCTATGGTCAACTGTCACGAAAGGTTAGCGTTCTAGCCTAAATGACCTAAAAACATTCGATTCTGAAATCTTTTTAAAAAATTCCAATTTCCAATGTTGGCAGCAAAGATTTCGATGTTCTTAGGTGATCATCAACAGATTTATATTGGTTATTTTTTTACAAATTTTAGCGAAATTTTGAGGAAAATAAAATAGATGTGTAGAAAATATTAATTCCATGGCCCAACTTAGATTCTTTTTTCTGTATTGAGAACGAGACTTGTAAGATTATACTGTCTATAAAATTTAAAGCAGTTGTTAATGATGATGTGGATCGCAGAATAATTACAATTGTTTTCAAACACTGTTCCCATTATAACTCGCAATATTAATTTTTCTTCTAGTGCTTCTTTCACCCTTTGGTAAAAATAATTTGTTCTTCCCTTTTCGAAAATCTTAGTAAACTCGGGCGATTTTAGACTTGGATCTAAAATCTCCCGCTTCTAGTGAGAACTTACTAGTGAGCAGCGGCCTCAAGGTCGAGGAAGCGGGCCTTCTTTATTTACAATAATAATCTCTTGACTCCCTTTCGCTCCGGACACAGCGCTTTTGCAGCGCTACTTAAAGTTACCGATGACATTTATTTTGGTTTGGAAGATAAGATAGTCATCATTCTTATATTTTTTTGTACTTTTTTAAAGTTTTCAACATAGTTGATGGTAATATATTGTTATCTATCCTACAATATTACAGGTTCTCACCCTCTGTGCTGGAATTGTTCTCCTCTTATTTGCGTGGACGCCTGCAGACAGTCCATGTTGAACGTGAACTCTCTGATTCGTTTGATTTGTCTACTGGCGTTCCATAGGGGGGAAATATTTTCTCCTTTAATGTTTTTTTTTATTTAATTAGAAGATGTCTGTACATAGAATCTATTTAAGAAAAAAATATATGAGGAGGTCTTCATAAGAGTATCTAATAGAAACTAAAACAGTAATTTTTAGAAATTTTGTTCGTCTCTCTATCTGTATATTAGTTCTGGTTAATACCGGTTGATAACGTGATCGTAAAAACTACTCCACTAAATTGGATGCAGTTTTTATCGTTGTATTCCTGAAGTTCAAATTTCAAATCTAGTATAAGCTTTATTCTTAGATTATATAGGTAGAGTGTCTCCTTACAACTGCTTCGAGAAAAAAAAAAATTTTTTTTCATATAGTTTTGCGTGATAATTGCTTATGAGTGATTACTTTATAATTTCTATATTCATTTTATCTTACCAATTCTGCAGCTTTTAATGCATAAGAACTCATTTTATTTATTAAATAATTAAATATAGATACGCCATGATATATTGTGTGCGTAAGTGTAAAGAACATTATTAAAAAAAAAACGAATCAGCTAATTTGATAATTAGCTGAAAAAAGTTTTGAGGCTCAGTGCTCTATCTATATAATATAAGGCTTTATCTTTATACGCTATCTAGAAGTAGTATAAGTCGAGTATAGACATACATGGCACATCTCTACATACGTTGCCTTAAGTGTTTATTTCATTATATTTTTCGCAAGATACACATGATGTCAAATTAATAACAAACATACAAACATCTATACATATTTTTACATTTATAATACTAATAGGAAGTAGGATCTCTAATTTTATTGCTTATTTTAACCTCTCATAATATACAGACTTTTTGACCCTTACGAAGGAGAGCATAATAAAAAAACAATAAAAAACTGCCATGAACTCGATCAAAACCTCGACCGATGACGAAAAGCAACTATCATCATTGCCACGGTTCGCATTTATTTGTGATATTTTTAGAACTTCAATGTTTTAATTTATAAAAGTACAGAATATATTTTTAGGATAATAATTTCTGATGTGAGTCGGACTCGTGCAAAGAGGGTCCTGTACAAATTAGAGCTGAAAAAAATAATTCGTGGTTGTCATATAACTACAAATTTACGATTTTTAAATTACTTTTGTGCTGTACGACATTACTTCTTGCTAAATTTTATGATTCTAGATTAACGGGAAATATTTAGGTAATAGGTTTTGATTCTTTTGTAAATGTTAAAATATAAACGGTTGTATCTTTTGATTGCGTCGACTTAGAAGTTTGATTTTTTTACAGCTTCAAGTTATTGCAGACTTGAGTATTTGAGATTAATTGTAGCTTGATTTCCCCACGCATTTTTGTGAAAAAGGGTTTGACTAGAAGGATGAAAAGATGGACAGACAGACGGATAACATAGTGCTCCTATAAGGGTTCTGTTTTTCCTTTTGAGGCACGAAACTAAAAATACAGAAAATATTCTTATAACTATAATTTCTGAAGGATTAGTAAGAGACTGGTCGATTTATAACGATAACGATCTCCGTGACTGGTGGTGGACACGGTGCTTTGCGTAAATGAGGTCTCGGAGTCGATTCTCAGCCGGGCCAATTTAGTAAATAAACTTTTCTGAATTGATTTGAGTCTAGGTAGGTATTTTGGGATCCGCCTACGAATTTTCTTTTTTATACAACTTAGGATGGCTAACAAACTGACGACCCACCTGATGGAAAGTGGTAACCCTCGCCTATAGACATGAGCAGTATCATGGACATAACAGAGCATACTGTTTCGCCCATGATACCCCCCATGCTTTGCCATTCCTGAGGACTCAGGTTTTATTCCTCTGTACCCTGTAAATTTACGCCATATCCCACCTTATTATCCAAACCGAAACACAGCCATGCAAACACAACTGCTTTACGGTTGAAACACGAATGGGACAGAGGTATCCAAGCAATCGACTTTTGTACAAAGTCTCCCTCTGGTATATATTCTATGCCTGCTTCAATATAGTACAGGGTGGCTTAGCTTGAGGACCAGGCAATTGGTGTAATTTTATAGCAATTATTATTATTATTTATTACAATTACTATTGTGATGAATCATTAAACATGACATTTCGCGAAGAAATTGTACTTAAATCGTACTTAACTTTGAGTCTTATATTATTTCGCAATCTATATACCTATCTTCGTCTCGCAGGTGAAGTCGTAAATAAAGGCTAGTTGTAGATAAAACAAAGACGGAATACTAGGAAGTGCTTGGAAGAAACGAGAAAACAAAACGGTAGCATATATGCTTCTATCATTTTAGTACAAATCCTTCAATATCATTGTATTTATCTGATAACCTACTTTGCATAGGAATTAAAGTTATTACATTTGTTATTGTATATTGTAATTATTATTCAATGCTATGGCATATTTTATGATACTATTAGTTCATACTTATACGAATTCGATGAAACATTGAGTATCTAAAAAGTCGATCAATTAACTGACTGTTAATAACAATTAGTTTTTTTATACTAAGGTTTCTTTAAGGTCGACAACGCGCACGTGACGCCCCTAGTGTTACAGGCGTCCATAGGCTACAGTAACTCTTTACCGTCAGACGGGCTGATTGCTTATTCTGTCAGTTTCGTGCTATAAAAAAAAAAACGGTTTTCGTGATAAAAATCACAATCATGAATTATATGATTTATATAAATTTATGCATTCCGGAAAGCACGCCATTTTTTAAAAAGAAAAGGCTGTTTGTGTCGAAGCATTACTATGGATACACTTTATTTATATGTTATTGATCTAAGATGATATCATGATCATGACCTAGGCGCTAAATAGTAGTCGCGAAAAATACAATTTCAGTGTGTTTATTTATCTTAAATTATGAAGTAAGTACATTATACTAAGTTATGGGTTTTAATGTAATTGGAGATCGAGATATGTGAAATAAATAAATACGTACTTATGCATATTGAGACAAAATGCATTTTGAGACCAATTAAATTATTAACATTATTTAATAATTTTAATTACGCCGTGAGGTTCCGGCATAGAATGGGCCATCCCTTCCATAGTCCAGAGATTGGTAGTAGCGTCCCTCTTAAAATATAATCAAAGCTTAACTGTGGTTAACAATCCGCCTACTAAGGCTGGCAACTACTGGCAAAACCCCTCCAGTAGAAGAAGCCCTATGTTCAGCAGTGGTCAATTAACGGCTGACATGATCATGATGATTCAAATTACGGCGGCAAGCAATTTTGTTGAGATCTAAAAAGTGGAAGATTGTATTTTTCTAAAACTATGTACTTAAGTGTTATTTTATAACAATTTTTTTTTTTTTATTTATGGTCATCAATTTCTCTAAAAAGTTAAAATTAATAAATATCGATATAAAATACCATTAAATAATTAAATATATATAAAACATTATGCTTATTGCAATTCATCGGGAGGTAATCTGAGGATGTGTATGGGTTCATATTTGTATCTGCCCCCGGAAACTACGCTGTCACTATTCTAACTCACATCCTTCTACATAGTGAAATTGCCTCCCTTCCTCTGAATTTGTTTAAAAATCCGCTTGTCTAGTGTGGTGATTTAAACCCTCCATTAATGTATGGTTTCGAGTGTGAAAAGCACAGAATTACACATATTGGAAGACATCGGCGAAGACCTATATGCAGCAGTGAATGCTGGCTGTATGTAAGATGAGTTCTGGCGTAATTCAAATGATTTTATTTGGCGTGTTTGATTAATCTTGAAATAAATAGTAGTAATATCTATTTATTCTATAGATATCTATAAGTATGTATTTTAAATATTATTTATAAAAATAAATTTTTGTTCTTCGAAATCAGTTGCTAATTTCATTAATACCTATGTGGTTGTAGAATTTGTTCTTAGAAACACTTTGGTGGTAATAACAAACACAAACTGAGAACATATGAAATCGATGGAAAAATATTAAAATTAAAAATTGGCATTACCTATACCTGTCTACACAGAACTACACATTAACTAGTTGAAATAATTTGTATGTTTTCATTTTGTCACTTCGTGATTTTCCTGTTTATTTTTACTGTATTGTCTATGGTATATTCCATAGTTTTACGGATAGAGTGATCCAAAGTGAAAGTACTTATTTTGCGATACCGTCTTACTTTCACACGTCGTCATCTATACCGGTCTGTTTCATCGAACTTGACTGACATACTAGCATGTATTTAAAATACTTATCCATTCTTAGTGTACCTAAATATTTATTTACATATGAGTATTAGCCAGATTTACTCACAAATATATTCGCTACTACTTGTACTCGCGGCTGTGCTTGTGTGAATCAGCAAGTATATAAAGTATCTTATGTATTGGGATATAACATAATCGTGTACTAAATTTCATTCAAATCTATTCAGCCTATTGAGCGCGATTGAGTAGCAAATATTCTAACATATACACATCTAAATATCTTTATAAAAATTTCATACTTATAACATTGGTAGGATTCTAAACTTTACATAGGGTAGTCGGAAGTATTTTGTCCTTGAGATCGGTTATTTGGCTTTTTAATTGAATAAAAAAAAATTGTCTATTGATAATGTCTTATTCCTAAGAAAATGTGACAACAATATTTTTTTTTTTGTATAATTTGACTGGACTTCTTCGTTAATTCTTAACCAATTTTGATAACTGTCCGTTAGGTTTTAAAAAATTGAAGTACTTAATTTCAATCGATCTTAAAATAGAGGTCAAGGCCCTCATTTGTATTTTTTTTTTTGTGTTCATGTCACAATTTTAGGGGATAAAACTTTATTTTATTATTACGGATTAGTTATGATGTTGACCTACGAGTATTCTTTATATTGGTCGTTTTAGTATTCAAAATGGTGACTGATAATAAAGTTTTATGACTCTAGTGTAGGTCATTGTAAAATCATTGGTCTGCTTTTGCCACGAAGAACAGAATTGTTTCGGTTTGAATAATAAATTAACTGGTGCAGTCTCCGACAAGTGTACATTTACGTAGTACGTTATACTACTAGTATAGTAATATATTATCTGTGGCTATACTAAGTCTATAAGTATACAAGTAGATAGTAGATGTGAATTGAAGAAAAAACCGCAACTACATGACTTCGCGTGTCAGTGTTCGGCCCTATTAAGTTCAATAAACAGAAATTTATTCCAATTAAACGATTTCCAAAATTTTTTTTATTATAGCACGACATGTGACCATATTATCCTAAGCGAAAGCAGAGACAATATGGTCTATGAATACGTTTAACCGAAAGGGAAGTATTTTTTCAGGCTACATTTGAAGGATCCGAGGTTATAAAATGAAGAAAATAATATAAGAGTAATGTCGACAAATGTTTTAAAAATAAACAGAAATAGAATTCTAGATGATTTTTTCGAAAAGATTTACGAGAGGGCATTTATTGTAAATAAACAGTTGTTTATTTACAATAAATGCCCTCTCGTAAATCTTTTCGTTTTAGTTAGCTAACTATTGCAATACTAAAGTAGATCAGGAGTAACACGCTAGAGGAGAACTAGTAGTGTCCGTCTCTATCAGTGCTAATGAACAAAAGACTCAACACTAGTCCATAGAATTCGGAACCATGATATGCTCTAGGCGACATGGATATATAATGGTGAATTGATCATTGAATCTGATCATTTTTAGGAACAGCAAAGAAGTTAATGACCCTAATAACTGCTTTGCTGTTCCTAAAAAATAATATTGTGTTCCAAAAAACCGACTTCAATTATGGAAAAATCTGTTATTTTGTTTTAAAAACTAAACTACTAAATCGATTATGTTAAATTTTTATGGTGTTAATCTGTAAGTGTTTTTTTATACAACTTAGAATTGCAAAAAAGCTGACGGCCCACCTGATGGAAAGTGGTAACCGTCGCATATAGACATGAGCAGTACCATGGATATAACAGAGTATACTGTTTCACCCATGATACCCCCCTTGTGTTGCCATTCCTGAGGACTCAGGTGTCATTCCTCTGTACTCTGTAAATTCACGCTATATCCCACCCTTCAAACTGTAACACAGCCATGCAAACACAACTACTTCACGGTTGAAACACGAATGAGACAGAGGTACCCAAGTAAACGACTTTTGTACAAAGTCTCTCTAGTAAAAGTATATTTTATCAGATAAAAAAGACCTCTTTTTTTGTTATCGGTTGAAAAACCAGTTGTTTTGAGTTGAACGTACGCCATTGTTAGGTGACTAGAATCTATGTGTGTATATTTAATATCTATTTATAAATTTGGCAAAGATGCTCATGCATGCATATACTTTTTCGCTGTTCAAATCTTTTTTTTGAAATCATATGTTCTCGTATGTGTATGTTATTATATAGCTATTTAGTAATATAATAATGTGAACATCGAAAATTGTTTTTGGTCTTATTAAAATGTCCTATACGAGAAGAGAGTCAAAGAATACTTTCTCATTTACTTAAAGTGTCGGTGCAATCTTTATTATATCCGAATGCTATGGTCTTACGTGTCCTAAGGATTAACTATACATGATACAAAAAAATAATTTAAATAAATCATAAGATCTACCTAACTTAAACTCTTGGAAATCATGAGATCTACCTAATTTAAATTTTCGAATATAATTAACAAGAATTTAATTTTTAGTGTAGTATTGACCTTAATATTATTATAACTGGGATGCAAAATATTTGTGTATTAATTCCTTTCTTTCCGTAAGTAAGTAAAGTAGACAAAACCTTATCTGAGAAAAGAGTTCAGGGTATGATAGGTGTGATATATTTAAAGAAGGTAAAACTCTTTAAAATAAAGAAAAATAAAATCATTTTTCGTGATCAGCAAATATTTTTAATCGGTGAGTGGAACAGTAAACCTTCCTGTTTTACCTATGTATACGGAGTACTTGTAAGGGCTTATGTTTATCATCCCTGGCTGGTACTCATTTGAGTATAAAGGGATCATGGGTCAATAGGTAGCCAAGCGTTATAAATGATGGTGTCCATGAAGAGTCGCCTGAAGGTTAATTTGATAATGTGAAACGTGCAAAGAGGACGTTAATTCCTCTTATTAAAAACTTTCTCGTAATCAGCAATTAAAAATATTATTTTGTAATTCTATATACTATCACAAATTTTTTTTTGCAAAGGTGGCAAACAAGCATGTAGCCCATCTGATGGTATACAGTCACTGTAGTCCTTTGACGCTTGCAACACCAGAAATGTCACGTGCGCGCTAACAACCCTAAAGGAACCTTAATACGCCTTTTTTGAAGAGTCCCATACGATAAATCTGTAGGGAAAACTTTGGTAGGAAGCTCATTCTACAATCTTAGCATTCACAAGGGGAATCCTTACTTACCCTACTTACCTTACAAAGACAAGCGGTAATAAAAGTGGCTGTGGATATTGTGTGTACAGGAGGTGACTGCGATCCTTTAAGTAATATCTGAGATGTTGAAGGAGGTGACTAAATGAAACAAGTACGAGATATCAGTAGATCAGATAAGAAAAGAAAAACTTAAAATAAATTTCAATACTAAGCCGTTTGACCTATAAGTGACGGTCACCACTTTCTATCAAGTGGGCTATCAGCTTGTTTGCCATTCTATGTTGCATAAAAAAGCTTGTGTAATATACATTTCAGACCAGCTTGTCTTATTTCAGCTATGCTTTGATAATGTTAATAATTCAATCATTTTACTTCTACTATTTTTCGTTTCAAGTACTAAAATGGATAAAAATCATTGAGTACAGTTACCATAAAAAAAAAAAAACCGATATTTGAGAGCCGAACGAAACATGATTTTGATGTTAAAATAACATAATAAATACTTAAGAATGTTACAATATCTTTTGCACTTTATGGTAGGATTTAAGACGGACAAATTTTAAGCTTCTTTTATTTTGGATATGAACGAAAGCACAGAATTGGGTGTGTCATTTTGGAATTTGTTTTCATGGTAAACCTATCGGGTATTTTATTATGTAGTTCTAGAATACAGCACAAAATTGTCATCATTAATATCCACTCCAAGGACATGTGGCGAATATTAATGGCCTTCTTCAATATAATTATTATACATTTCCTATTAACATCATATATAAATGTTTAATATGTAAATATATGTATATCCGAGTATGATATAGGTCAGAAAAAATTGCTATTTTGATAAAAAATACAATGGTTTGGATCTAATAAACACTTAGATCCAAACCATTGTATTTTTTATTACATAATAAATGTGAATGTTTGTGAGTATGGTTGTTTGTCACTCGTTTACACAAAAAATACTGAGTGCATTTAAATATAATTTGGTACACGGATAAGTTATATTATACTAACTCGAAACATTTATTAATTTATTCATTAAAAATAATTATAACATTATAACAGCAAAAGCCAAATCAATGTTATAAGTCTAGTGTGCTAACATACAAAGTTATAATAAATGTATTTAACCCGACTCTAGATATTTCTGAGCCGCTTCTATATACATAGGAAACTTTATACAAATGAAACACGCAGGAAAAGCCGCCGCGTACAGTTAATTTAAAAATAAACATAAAAAAAAACTGTAAGTACATGTATGATTATTTTTAACAGTACCGGTAATAGATGCCAAAATGTACGTAAATGTGATTATTTGCATATATCTAATTTTTTCCCATGTGTGTCGTCACCTAAGGTTGTCACAGTGTGAACGTTGCTTATGTCCATTTTATGGCACGCGCGTTGTCTGATTAGTATATTTAGTATTATAGTGGCGGCCAGACGGCCTCCTTTAAAATCTAGTATTATTAAAATAATAATTATTACGATAGTTAATAAAACTCCAACTGTATTATACATTATTATTATTATAAATAATTTAAATAAAAAAAATGACTGTGATTAATGTAGCAAAAGTGCAAGGTGATATATATAAACAAATTGAAAAATTTGGTCGTTACCAATTGTTCCAATATTTTTTGATATGCATACCTTTATTCATGGTGTCTATGGCTCATGTTAATTATGTGTTTGTTGCTGAAGAAGTTGATTATAGGTGAGAAGATTTTTTTTTTTTTAATTTAGCAATGTGATGTCAAGCAAAAAATAGTTTATCACATCGTAGGGTGCTATATAGTTACTCAAGTATTTTAAGTTTATGTATTTCTAGCAGTAGCCTGCAGCTTTGCTCGCGTAAATAAATATTTAAAGTATCCTATGTATAAACATATAATCTACCCGTGTACCAAATTTTATCCAGATTTGTTCAGCCGCTTAAATCTGATTGAGTAACAAACAACTAAAGATCTTTAAAAACTTTCACATTTATAATATTACTGACTTTAGCTCGTAGGTTTGTTGACATCATCATCATCATATCAGCTTTTAACTGTCCACTGCTGAACATAAGCGGGGGAACATATCTAGGAAGGTTGGGTGGTTTTGCCAGTTGTTTCCACGCTTGGCAGGCGTACTGGCAACCGCAATTAGGCTTTGGAGATGTTTTAAGAGGGATGCTGTTGCGTATCTCTCGCCCTCTCTTAGTCGCCTCTTAGTGTCAACCCACGGGAAAGGATGGGGTGGCCTATTCTATGCCGGGATCACACGAGTGTGTCGACATGAAACAATATAATTATAAAGTATTCTATTTATTGCTTTCGGATATAACTTACCTGTGTACCAAATTTTATTCAAATTCGATCAACCATTTAAGCGTGATTGAGTAACGAATATTCATCCACACGTCCTGATAAACTTTCGCATTTAAAATAGTAATAAGATTAATGGAATAGTAGGATTGGTATAATAGTGTGTGTACATACAAACATTATCAATAATACAACGTATTCACCATAAAATAGTGGACGGCTCGTGTTCATTGCATTGTGCAACCTAGTCGAAACGACGCGTGAATACATTAACCCTCCTAAGAATTATTTCACATATTACACATCGTCAGCGGGTTCTAAACTAAGCAGAGTTTGTATTGCGAGTAGCTACTAGATAAAAATACTTTTTTTTTTTAAATACATATACACGCATAATTATCCACAAATGTTTGTATTTTGCGAAGCTCGAACCTGCAATTAACGCATGAAATAGTATGATTAGACGAGCCAAACACAAATTAAATTTAAATAAAACCATAGAACAATTTGAATTATAATCACACACACACATACACACACTCGCGTACGACGTATCCTTACTACGTACTTGCTTACTAGTATAATTAAATTGTAATTAGAATTAAGAGAAATTGATAAGAGGTTTCCGACTTAAAACGTTTCGATATTTCATCTAGAATTGATTACCTGCCCTTACCTTTGTTCATGTTTATGCAATAATAATATTATGTAGGTACTACGTACAAATTCATACTTTAGCAACAATTTCGTCATTTACCAACATGGAGTGATCATTCCGATATTGACGATTATTGGTTCAGCTGTGTGTGGTTTATGATCGTGGACCTAATCCAGAGCTTGTGTTTGTTTTAGTAATCTATCTGGCTAGATTTAGGCAGTTGAATTCGGATTCGGTTTTGATAATCATTCAACTCCCAATTCGATCTCCTGGTTTTGTATAGAGACGTTGCGTCTCTTTGCTTTTTTATCGCATCAAAGGAAGTGCAGAGGAATTATTTGGAATAATATCAGCTGCTGACTTTCATAACCGAAGAACCTGTTACAAGCTATAGTTTTATTACATCTAAATAAGTGGCGGTCTTACATCGTATGAAACCAACTTTGAGCAGCAGTATTTTCGAACAGATACGTCCTTGTAACCATCAAAAAAGGGGGGGGGAAGGGATTGTTAGCAATGTTAGACGCCCCATTGCTAGCAATATGCCCTTTTACGTCGACCTCCACGTGGTTCCCCCTGGAAACCATCGGAAACAATTCTTGTTGAATTCGTCACGATGGGCTAACTGACCTGCTTCATCCTCACCTATCATCCTTCACTGGTGCCCCACCGGTGTATACCGATAGTGCAGGTGGGGTTACCATTCCATTATCACCCATTAAAAAAAACTTTCAAAGAAGAGCATATTCCTTCTTAAAAGGCTGGCAATGCATATTTATTTGATGTATTGGGTACCTATGAGCGGTGGTAATCATTTACCATTGGATAAACCGCATGCTCGTTTGTACCTACGTTATAAACGAAACTGCTGGGTATGGGCCTTGTCATAGAAGGAAATAGTAGAATTATTATCGTACTAGTCAGGCCTTTATTTTTTTGTACCACCGGCGTTTCTAAACAAATAAGACTTGAAGACCTTCAAGAAGAGAATGTATACCTTTTTAAAAGGCCAGCATAGCACAGGCAACTTTTCTGGTATTTTTTGTCTATGGGTTGTCTATGGTCTTTGCCACCCTTTACACACACACACATATATATATATATATATATATATATATATATATATATATATATATATATATATATATATATATATATATATATATATATATGTGTGTGTGTAAAATATATATATATATATATATATATATATATATATATATATATATATATATATATATAGTCCTTAATTTAAATAATTAATTAATTAATTGTAAGTTAAATTAAAGTAAGCTTAATTGTAAATATTTTTCATAACTGAGGATACCTGTAATGTTATTCATGTAATATGCGCTTTTGCACTCTGAAACAACTTTAATGCATCCCTTTTGAAGAATTTCTGCAGTTCCTAGTAATAACATAGGCAGGGAGCTCATTACATACACTGACTGTTAGCGGAAGGAAACTAAAATCATGACAGTGACGAAATTAATTGTAGCAAAAGATAAAGAAAAGTAATTATGTTATTCAAAGTATTTAGTTACCTAAGCATGTACTCGTATACTTTTGTAACAATTGGTTAATTTACATGTATTCTTTTGGCTCATTTCCAAAACGATGTGACTAACGTGACTCTTACATGTCTTTCAGAATGGATCTAATTTTATTTAAAAAGAATATTTTTGACGTATTCTACTCTCAAGTCTGAATCGATATCATGGTTAATTTAATTTTTACTTCATACTGATCATGTCAAAGAAGCTTACAATTTTTTCGTTAGAAAATGAATAACTGTTTACATGTAATTGTGCCTATAGGCATGTTTAACACTATGAATCAGTCACAGTGTAAACGCCGTCTGTCTCCGTTTGGAAAGCCTTAATAGATGTCTTCGTATATAACGAAGGTAACTTAGAAAAACATCAGAGGGAGATATCCTCACATGAGTAATATCTGGTAGTAGCATATAATCCTTCATATGTGCAGTAGCACATATGAAGTTATATCTTAATCTTTGAAGTACAAAGATTAAGATTTCTTGACACAAGAGGTATTATTAACTATTTTATTTTTCCCTTACTATGATATCTTTCAGATCGAACTAATGCATTTATTTCTACTTAAGAATATTATACAGAAGAATCATAAAAACTCTTACATATGTGACCTAACGTAATTTGATTGGATAGGAAGGTAAGGCAGGTCAACCTCTAAATAGCTCCTGGAAATTATTATGGTTAACGTTTCTTAAATTCGTCACAATGAGTTAACTTACTTAACTTCGTACTGTCATTTCATCCTATCATTCCATCTTCATCCAATCAAGAAGAAACTTAATTCGGTTTATACAGTTAATAAGATAATTTGTAATGTAAATGAAAACGAATCGGCAGGTATTTGAACACATGTCGTGCATTTTTGTTTTACCAAAATTAATTCACATTGAACTCACCTCTGCAAACGTCACGCTATTCTGAAAATAGATGTATGTAGGTAGGTATAGGCGGTAAATAGTAACGGTTATTATTTACACTCATAAATCTATATTTAGATGTAAATAAGATTATTTATAGATTATATATATATATATATATATATATAGATATTAGACCAGATGGTCTATTGTATGTAATTATAATACAAAATAAACACTGTATGCAAAATAGTTAATTATTATGTTGATTGATTTTATTATTCAATAAAGTTAAAAAAAAATATACAACTTGAAATGTCTAAGTGACGGATGTGGACTTAGTTTTTTAATGATTAAAGTCTTAAATAGATGGAATGGTGCAATCCATTTACAAGGGCGGGGTGCTAGTGAAGGATGAGTGATGAGGTTGAAGTTAGATGAGTTGGTCTATCGTAGCGAATTCTTTGGGAATTAAATACGATAGTTTCCAGGGAGTACCGCGCGAGGTAATTTATTCATTTAACACTTTATTGCACCAATATTCTAGGAATTGTTGAAGGTTTTTCAATAAGCATAGTGTATTACAAAAGTCAGTTTTATTGCTAAGCAATCTCTTCCAGACAACCTTTGAATAGAAGGAATTAAAGAATGAACGGGTAGGTGGCGCGTTAACATAAAATAAATGTAAAAATAAACATATGTAAATAAGCACAATTGCATTCATACGTAATTAATACGTTTTTCTAAAGAGAACAATAACGTAGTTGTTATGTATTCACGTTTATTTATACAGGTGTAACCTGGATGACAGACAAGCTTATTTCGATGAACTTAACGTAATGTATGTAACGTAACACGTGGAGAATTTTCTAAGCCCATAATGGTTAATATTATTATTATTTTATTTGAAATCTCACACCATAATTGGGGAGTTTCATAGAATTATTTGGAGTTTTTTTTTATGTAAACATATTTGTATACATACTTGATGCATGCCTGATTATCATATCAAGAATTTCTTGAATTAATATTATTAAAGCTGTCTATAAAACATAGTTTTTACAAGACGGACCCATACCACAAGATAGGTATTTAATAACGCCTATTTCACACTTACATATCAATAATTTATATCGATTTAAATTTTAAATTTTGTATGATGAATCTAATTAAGTAAACTATAATAATTTACCTGGGTTATCAGCCGTGAATATAATAAATAAGTAATAATATGAAATAGTAAGAAGTCATACCAAATAAGATGTTCTGCTTCTTCAAAGATATTAGTACATAGAACATTATCAATACATGATTATGTTCTAGGTACGTAAGCTCCAGAAATCCATATTAAGCCCCTTATTTATAAAAACTAAAACTTTTTACAAATCTATTTTAATATTACACTGTATTGTCACTTTTTTTCCAAATTGGGAATTTAATTCAAAAGAAAGAGACAAAACAGTTCTATAGCTAAAATAGGTTTATGAGAATTTTTTTTTATACAACCTAGAATGGCAAACAAGCTGACGGCCCACCTGATGGAAAGTGGTAACCCTCGCCTATAGACATGAGCAGTACCATGGACATAACAGAGTATACTGTTGCGCCCATGATACCCCCCATGCGTTGCCATTCCTGAGGACTCAGATGTTATTCCTCTGTACTCAGTAAATTCACGCCATATCCCACCCTTCAAACCGAAATACAGCTATGCAAACACAACTGCTTCACGGTTGAAACACGAATGGTACCAAAGCAATCGACTTTTGTACAAAGTCTCGATTTGTCGAGTTTCAGTCGAGATTTGACCTTTTTATGAATAAGAGGGTAAGTTTATAGTCGACGATTACCTTTTACTATCAGGTGGACCGTCAGATTATTTGCCATTCTAAATTGCATAAGAATAATAGCAATTGCTATTTCACGGAAGAATATAAAATAAAACTTAATTATCAGAAAACGGACCTTTTAATTTCGTGTGCGTAGAGACAACAAATTAGAAGAATTTAAATCGATGCTCATTGTACGAGTTCTCATTGTTAACAAGCTTTGAACAAGTATTGTCTTGTGTGTGTAGATACAGATGGTCTTATAAAGAAATGATTTTTATTACAATAGCCATAGAGTGTTGCTTAAAAACAAATACAATAGTTAAATAGAAGGATACGTCATGAACAATATTGGTGTTGGAAACTGACATCTAGCTAGTATGTTCAATTTAAGTAGATACAAGTGGTACAATGTGATGTCAATTGTTGTTCAATTTCCTGAATGCTAACTACTTTGAATGCTGAAAAGCTATTAGCTATACCTGGTACTACCATGACATTAATAGATAGGTAATTTATTGCCTCCTCTAAACATAAGAATAAGAATTCTAAATATAAAGATTTATTTTCATGATACCTGGTTGATTTTGGGTGTTTTCTTTAAACATTCAATATCAAAAAATATACACGAACGGTTTGTTTCTGGCAAATCTATTTTATATTATCAAGGTATGATTATGCACAAAGAAAAAGTGTATATATGTGTAAACTTAATCACCCTTCACTGATGCACCACCAGCGTATCCCGTTAGCACAGGCGGGGTTACCATACCATTTTCACCTATTAAAAAAACTTATATATTTATAGGCATATATGTAATTTAAAAGGGAAACTTTTTAAATTAAGAACGTACAAACGAGTCACAAATTCTTACAACTCTAAAATTTGGTAGAAAGTATGCGAAATCATATGACGTCCGAATTACAAATTCCTTCGACTGCAAGATTAATTTGGTAGAAAATTTTAGAGAAATTAAATTAAGTCTTGTATGTCAGATACGAAGTTGGCGTGGGGGGAAGAGATTCTTAGTAATAATAATCTACGGACATATTGTTTGCAATACACCATGTTAAATCAATCTTCACGCAATACCACTTGGCATCGTGATTAATTCTTAATGAACTTCTGTTTCGTTAATAAAAATAATATATACAAAAAATTGGTTAAATTCGTTGCCTTTGTCGTTTAGTAAGCAGGAAGCTTATACAACTAGATTGCAACATATACCTACTTGTCTCTAAAGTACAAATAGTTATTTTAGTCGCTTAAATATTTAATTGCAGCTCTTGTAATTCTAGTTGGGAGAGCCTCAGACTAGTTGGTAGAGTTTCATGTTTTTTATAGAACTTAAAATGGCGAATAAATTTATGGTTCGAACCTTTATGACTAATTCCAAATGAGAGGGGATAAGGGATTGTTAGTAACGGAGACTGAGAATCCCATTGTTAGCAATATACCCAACCAGGTCGACCTCCTCGCAGTTCCCCCTGGAAACTCTCATGGTTAATTCCTGATAAATTCATCACGTTGGGCTAACTGGCCTGTTTTCATTCTCATCTATCACCCTTCACTGGTGCTCCACCAGCGTGCCCCGTTAGCGCAGGCGGGGTTACCATACCATTTTCACCCACCAAAAAAAAAAAAAATTCCAAATAAATTCATCACGATAGGATTTCTTATCCATTATTCTATATTGGAGTCCGCATGATAACATAATTGATTTTTATCCATTATAGAAAAGAATTTCTAACTTAGTTGGCTATTTTTTTTTTTTGTAAATTAAAGTCGTCTAGCAGGTACTATATATACAGAAAATATTCTTAACTGTAGCATATTAATGCAAGTCCAGTCCAGTCCAGTCCAGTCAATAGGTATAATGACCTTTAAATACAGATAATCCAATAATTATATAATTCATTGAAAGTAGCTAAACTGCGTAATGTTATTTCTAGAAATTTTATTACGTCAGATCTTCTTTTTGCATAATTCTATACATACATAATGTAACACGAGATACATACGATGACATCTTTTGCTGACTTAAACTAGTATATTAACGGTACTCCTGACAGCAGTTTTTTTGAATGGGTGATAATGGAATGGTAACCCCACCCGCGCTATCGGTGTACACCGGCGGGGCACCAATGAAGGATGATAGGTGAGGATTAAGTAGGTCAGTTAGCCCATCGTGACGAATTCAACAAGAATTGTTCACGATGGTTTCTAGGGAGAATCACGTGGAAGTCGATCTAATAGGGCATATTGTTAGCAATGGGGCTATCAAATTCTATTACTAAAAATAACTGAATCCGAAACTAGTCATACAACTTACTGGTTAACAGGCAGCAATAAGTATTTCGAATTTTTTACTTTACAATAGTTAAATGCCAGGAGATGTTTATTTTAAACTATTGAACTCCAGCATCATACGGTTTTTTTTTAATAAAATACAGCCCATGTTACTTGTTAATATATTATTAGCTTTCTACAAACGAAATAATTTTTAAAATAGGTTTAATATTTCTTGCGAATAAAAAGATCTGTTATTAGTCTGATATTAGTTTAAAAAAATTCTAATGTGTTTTTTTTTTAATTCTAACATTTCAAAAATTAGGTGTTTCTATTTAAAAGGTATATGATTTATAATTACTGTGTGGTCCCGGTATAGAATGGGCCACCCCCTCCTTTCTCGTGGGTGTCGTAAGAGGCAACTAAAAGAACTTAATGATCGAGGGATGGGCAGCAGCGTCTCTCTTAAAATATTACCAAAACCTAATTGTGGTTGCCAAGCCGCCTGTCAAGTGTGGCAACTACTGGCAAAACCCTCCTGGGGGAGGTCTATGTTAAACATTGGACAGTTAACGGCTGGTATGATTACTTAATATGTACTTTAACTGAACATGGAATGTGCTAATAGAGTATAAAAAACTTCTTTCTAACCTATTGTCAATAGATACAATATAATGTACTACCTATCATTCTTTCAATGGTCACATCTAAACAACAATGTGTCCCGAATGATTATGTAAACATTCGGAACATATCAAAGCCTTTCGCTTACTTTTGCTTTTTAATAGATAATGAAATGATATTCATGTTTGTACTGTCGGTGTATGTTAGCGAGTTGCCAATAAGGGATAATAGTGGAGAGGAAGTGGTGGTGGAGGCAGTCAGTCAACCCCTCGTGGTTTCCAAGAGCAACCGCGTGGAGGTCTATCTGACGTTAATATATTAATAACAATGGTACCGATAGTCCCCGTTTTTAACAGTTCATTCCCCCTTTTGCTGACTGGTCATTCCTTACTGTAGTGCCAGTATGGTGCTTGTTCTTAAACACGTGACAGTCACGGCAGGGCACGAGTTACACAGAGTGTATAGGCAACTGTTGATTGACATGGATTTTTTTCTTTTGTTGCAGATGTAAGGTTCCTGAATGCGAATCACTCGATCCCAGTGTTAAAACACCTCCTTGGTGGCCCGAAAATGTAGACGAGAAATGCTTTCGACCGGTAATAGACCCCGAAGCATTCAACTTAGGGAATCATACATGTTCCAATTCTACATTCGTCGAGTTATTGGAAGAATGTGACGAATGGATTTATGAGAATCACAACTCTATATTTTCCGAGGTAAAGTATTATACATTCTATCAAAAAAAAAGTTTTTAAAAATATTTGAATATAAATTATTTATTCAAATGTAACTTGGCGTACAGAGATAATTTCATTAATCTATACATATAAATAAAATTGGAGTGTCTGTTTGTAATATTGAAATAACCGTTTTTTACTACATGTATATGAATATATATATACGGTACATATATCAAAATAACATTTTTTTATTATTTTTGTCTGTCTGTCTGTTTGTTCCGGCTAATCTCTGAAATGGCTGGACCGATTTTGACAAGACTTTTATTAGCAGATAGCTGATGAAATAAGGAGTAACTTAGGCTATGTTTATTATAGAAAAAATCTTTTATTTTAGAAAAATAAAGTCATGTTGCAGTGTCCAGTACCGCGCGCAGTTTAAAAATAAAATTAAATTATGTAGGTATCATAATAAAAAAAAAACTAAAAAATTAAAGAATCGATATTAATGTAATCTTTGTGTGCAATAAAATATAAATAAATAAAATATTTAATAAATTTCCATGCACATTACAAGTTAGAATTTATTTACAATATATATTTAAAAAAAATGAAATTTTTATTATTGTGAATACCTAAAGAAGGCAAAACCTCTTAAAATAAAAAAAAAAGCCAATGGACGAATATGAAACGGGGACAAAAGTTTTGCTATGTAAAAGAATAATACGTAATTGTCGATGGAATTAATTACTATTTTAACTGTATGCCTAATCTCTAGTAGAATAATTAAATACTTAATCATTGTGTGTAGTTTCTACATTAATTAGATTCTCGATAATTCTCGTATTTCATAGTGCATTCAGCATGAAGCAAGTATGTACGTAGCACGTACCTATGTACGAATTAAAAATTGAGCAAATATTAATAAGTAAAGAAGCGATGTTATTAGCAAATAATTCTTAATTATAACTACATGATTTGCTGCTTAAATAATTATTTATCTAGTTATACGAAAACATTAAAATTTAGTTCCGTCTGTATTGAATAATGTTTACTTACATAAGTACTGTTTTTACAAGAATAATTATCATACTTTTATTTTGATAATTTATGTCTGTGATCCTTTCACTGACCCTTTGATATTCAATTAAACTCAATATCTCCGAGTTGACCCTTTTGACTTTTTAAACATGTATTATATTTACATTAAATTATATCGTTTTCATTTTGTTTTATATTCTAACTCAACAAATTATAAAAAGGACTAGATAGCAACAAAACACTGAAATATAGAAATGGATATATTATGAGCAATTAGACGAAAATCTTCACAACTCAGTATACTCAAACTAGAGTGAAATTAGAAAAGTTTGTTTCTTCAATTAGAATTGAATTGGGACCTCATCTGCGCAAAACTTGAAATGCCTGCCATTACACCATGTACTTGACGAAAGCAATGGCTATAAATATCTATGTATCCACAAACTGTTTTTGAAAGTAGTTTAAAAATCGTAATATGTCTTTAAAAGTATGTATAATATAAAGCATGTATAAAAAAGTATGTATAAAATAAAATGTAAAGCATGTAAAATGTAAATGGTTGACCATTCGTAACCGCAAAGACTTACGTATACTTTGCACACTGTTCTCTATCCTCAATGATCCTTCCTCTCCTACTTATTTGAAAGATAGATTTCAGTATCTCAAAGACTCCCATACCCTTAATCTTCGGTCATCTCATAATCTCCTCCTCATCACCCCGTCACATCATTCCGGATTTATGTCCAATTCTTTTACTGTCACCGCTATCAGCCTTTGGAATAAAATCCCTGTAGATCTACGCAGAGCATCAAGTAAAGATATTTTTAAAAGAAGACTTTTTAATTATTTGTTGAGTCAACAAAACCAGCGCTAGTTACAGGTCACTCAATAGTTATTATATCTCATAATGCTTATCGTTGTTTTAATTTATGTATATATATATATATATATATATATATATATATATATATATATATATATATATATATATATATATATATATATATATATATATATATATATGTATATATTTCATATGTATTAGTTTATCCATATATATTAAAAGTAATGTTTATGTATTATATGTGCATTTCTTATGTGTATTATATTTATATTGTGTATTGCCTTAATGTGTTACTATAATTGTCACATATTTTTCACCACATCTGCCCTTCATACGCTTTCTATTTTTACCCAATGGTTAGCTGGTAGAGAATGCCATATGGCATTAAGCTCGCCATTTGTACAAAATTTTATTGTGCAATAAAGAATAAATAAAATAATTAAATAAAAACGCCTTTCTTAAATCTTCTGTATTTATGAATAATGTATGCTTTTTTTTGATTTGATAGAGTTTATTTTCTTGTTGGTCATTTATAATTTTTCTCACTATTTAAGTCACTTTTCCCTATTATGGATAAAAAAAAACTCTAGATATATTCCACTATTGTGATGCAATCAACAAACTGCAACTGTGTAATTTTTTTTCTAGCTTAATCTAGGCTGCGAATCGTGGAAGGCTACATTAGTAGGCAGTGTACACAACGCAGGAATGATCCTATCCATGCTATTCACTGGTTGGGTCACTGACAAGTAAGTTTTATATTTTATAAACTTGAAACAAACCAGTCTATATATAATACTAATTTGAAAATTTTTATCTCCGACAAATCGAACATATATCTCTCAACGTATCTTATTTCAAGATTAAAATTCGTAATGGAAGGATTAGAAAATATTTTCAGATATGATAGGATCCCTTTAGTAATACTTTTACTAGTTACTTTTGCCAATCTTGATTTCTTGCGCAGACAGTGGACATATTAGAGAATAAGTTTCTAGAAACTATTGCAGTTTACAAATCCTATATTACAAATAAAATAAATTTGGTTAGCTTAAAACCGGTCATTTGACATTAAACAAGGTTTTATATTTATGCATGTAAGACGAGGACAGTGATTGGATTTTGCTGCCGTTATAATGGCTATGTATCCGTTATAATCGTAGGTAAAAGTTTATTATATTATAAGATAAATAATAAACAACATTGGACAAATAAAGCACATCTGGTTTTATGGGAAAAATAGAAAAATATGCGTTTACTTTATGTGAATGCATATACCATTATATCAGCTTTTAATAGTCGACTGCTGACCCTTGGAGGGTTTTGCCAATAGTCGCCACGTTTGGTAGGCGAATTGGCAACCGCAGTTATGCTTTAGCGATGTTTTAAGAGGAACGCTGCTGCTCATACCTCGCCCTACCTGAGTCTCTAGTAGTCTAGTCGTCTCTTACGACACCTACGGGAAAGGGTGGCCTATTCTATGCCGGGGCCACACGGCTAAAATGCATATATATTATATATAAAAAAAACTTAGAATAAACATGGGTAGTACCTACTCAATAATTATAATGACTATGTTGTTTGGGAATCGTACCCCGAAAGGTGAAGTAGTGTGTTTACTGCCACATTACCAAGGTTTCAGAATAAAAGGAATCGTTGATTTATTATAAAAATAAAAAATGTATATTACAGCTACAAATTTTACATTTGGTCCTTCGATATCCTATTTATAGGGGAGGTTTATGTCCAGCAGTGGAAGGATAATGGCTGAATTGAGGTTGATGATATGATTTTTATAGCTATTTGCAAATTGTTTTTATATTAAAAGTAAAAGTGCCCGTAACCGGCGAGCGTGTATGAAAAGATTGATGAATGTAGAGGAAACGAAAGACGTTTTTTTGAATCGAAGCATTTAGCGTTCCATTGTTTCTGCCTACCCAAATGGGAAACAGGCGTGACAGATATGTATGTATGTGTGTTTTTATAACTATTACGCTGTTATTTTTTGTAGTTGTTTTCCACTTATTTTTATTTACTATGCTTTTTTGCCTTCATGACCATACTATTGCATTTAAATGTATAAAAATAATTACCCATACGTACCAATAATATTATGGTGTGTATTTCAGACTCGGAAGAAAACCCACGTTAATAATTTGCTCAGTAGGAGGTTGCATCGGCGCTATTAAAATTTTTATAACAAGTTATTATACGTACCTAGTAGTGGAATTTTTAGAATCTGTCGTTTGTTCTGGACTTTATACGGTGGCTGTTGTATTATGTAAGTCAATTTATTAATTTAAATAAAACTATCAAATAAGTTCTCAGAGGTTATTAAGCTTTATCTACTGCTGCAGTCAAGCATAGTCACTGCGTTATGATTCGTATGATTTTATGTGCCCTATGTGCTATAGCCCTTCACCTTAAAAAACTATACCAGCAGAATGTAAAATCCATCAGGTACCCATTGAAGTTGAAACTGTGTACAAATTACTACAATGCAGATACTGCCACTTTTATATAATAAACAGATTTTGAGAAAAATGTATCTTCAATTTATAGCGAAAGTTCTACAAAATTTGTTGAAAATATAAAAAATAATGTTGCCAAAAGACTCAAGAGCTTAAACTTTGTTAACTCTAACTTGTTATTTTAATTAGTTTAAAATTATACATTATATTTAGTTACGAAAATGTTTTAAAATGGAAACATATATTTAAACTTGATAGATTAGATAGATTGATTAAGAATTAAGTACATAATTGCATTTTATAGTAAAATTTGGAGATAAAGATTATATTTCTGGCCAATAAACATTCTGTATCTTGATATGTTATTTAATTTTCAGTGATAGAGGTTGGCGGGGAATCAAAAAGAGTACTAGCAGGAGTTATATTTTCATATGCAGTATATGTTGGTGAAGTGGCATTCGCTTTTATAGCTATGGGACTAAAGTTTTGGAAACTGATAGTACTAGTCGTCTACACTCCAATGATATTACTTGTATCATACATTATATTATTAAAAGAAAGCACACGATGGCAAATGCTTCGTGGTAAAATGACAGAGGCAAAGGACACGCTCAAAGTAATCAGTAAATCAAATAAATTAAACATTTCCCCCGAAGAAATAGATGCACTGAGTGATGAAGAAATAAGAATGAAATTTAATATAGAGACACAGAAAGAGAAAGAAAACTTTAGAGACATATTAAACTCAAAAGAGATTATGACCCGAATTGGTGTCACATCTATTTGCTTCTTCACATCCAGTTTTCTGTATTACGGCTTGGTGGTACACTCGATTCTTTTGCCAGGAAACAAGTATACAAATTTCATCTTATCTTCGTTGACTTCATTCCCTGGAGATTTATTGGCGTTTTACACCTTTAACAAGTTTGGAAGAAGGATAACATTGCAGAGTGGTTATGCTTTCTCCGCCATATTTCTCATAGCACAAACTTATGCACCAGATTGTAAGTATCCTATAAACTAGAATATTGTTATAAATATTTCTCTTTGTTATTATCATTCTATTAAAAGAGACAAGCAAATTTATAGCTCATTTGATGTGAATAATAATAATGATATCTCGGATTATTTTTTATGCATTGGCTTGAGGACAAAACTCGAGACTCTTAAGACTTGATTAATCATACAAATTAATTGACATCTTTTTTTAATAATAATAGTCTTTATTGAATAACAAATTACACCTTTAAATTACATTGTATGTTACTCATATATACATATTTTAATACACGTAGGTACAACTCTCTTGGGCTTCGAGCATTTATAATAGAAAACATCTCGTTTGTCAAAATGCCTATTGAAAGGAATCTCTTATCAGAATAAAAATTTTGAAATCTATAAGAGATTCTTCATGATTATACATCAAGTACTTGTTCTTTCTACAGCTGACTTATGGGATCCTTTGATTAGAAAATCATTAGCATCATCGGAATTTAACAGAATAAATTATCAACTATTTTTTCTTTTCAGCTATCACTTGGTTGAAGGTTCTATTGTTCCTATTAGGAAAGTTGGGAGTAGTTGTATGTTTCACTGGCATATACACATACAGCTTGGAACTATTTCCGACAAGCGTGAGAGGGTCGCTGGTTGGATGTGGTAACACTGCGGCGAGAATAGGAGCTATGTTAGCACCGCTAACACCATTATTGGTATGATTAACACTCTTGTTTACTCTTAAATTGTTTTAAAATTGTTTAAATAGTAGCTAGGTGTAAATCGAAGTAAATAGATGTGTATGGTATAGTGAGATCATACTTTTCGAACGAAACAAATAATCTTAAACCATTTTGTTTGAATTCGTTGTTAAAGATTTTCCTATTGAAATATGTAATTAACTGACAGATATATTGATTTCCTTGTTGTTAAAAACTATGAATTGGGGAAGTTTTTATTTAAACTATTCCATTTGAGAATAGAATAGGTTATATTGTCATACAATGCACTACCGATGTGACATCATAATTGTGGTTAGACTAAAATCACACTTTTTTTTTTAAATTTTATACATACTATTTGGAACCGTTTCTTTTTAAGTTCCTTAGGCCTGTTTTTGTCTTTGATCTTCTATTTATTGTGATTCTATATATTTTTTCAAAACTTTCTGTCTATTATATATTATTTGTAATGGTAAAGAAGCTGATGTTCCACTTGATAGAAAGTGATAACCGTCGTTTATAGAGACGAACAGGCCTCACTGATATTTTTTTATATCAGGTCTCTTTCTAATAAAATCTATATAATTAGTAACTACAAACTTTTTTTATTATGTTTGTTGTTTTCCATCCATTTTTTATGCAACTTAGAATGGTAAACAAGCCGACTAGCTATCTGATGAAAAGTGGTAACCGTCGCCTATAGACATGAAGAGTACCATAGACGTAACAGATTATATTATTATACTGTGTGATGTGACAAATGGCGACACATGATGCGTTGGTATTCCTGAGTACTAAGGTGTTACGTCTCTGTACTTTGTAATTTCATTGCCATATCACACTTTTCGAACCGAAACACAGTTACGCAGACATGATTACTTTACGGTAGAAACACGAATGGGTCATAGGTGCCCTAGCAGACGACTTTTGTATAAAGTCTCTTTCTGGTAAATTTAATCATGAAGGCAGGCAAAGGTCTAAAATTTCTAACTATTTTTAATTTATATTTTTTTTCAGACGACGGAACTTACGGCTTTACCATCTATTCTGTTCTCGTCAACTGCCGTTGTATCCGCATTACTGCTCACATTTACACCTGAAACCAGGACAATGCCCATGTTTGACACGATCGCACAAATAGATTCGTACAAAAATAAAGTCACTACGCATTTGTGAAGAAAATAGACATAATGAATTTGTTATTCACCATTAGGTAGTTGACATTTACAAAACATTTTTATAAAAATAAGTGATTATATCGGGCCATGTTAAAAATATATACCTATATAAAAGAATGTACAGTAAGAATTTATATTTATGCGACTTAGATTAGTAACATCAGTTAACATAATGAATAATGAATAACTAAAGAAACTGTTAATGATGATGAAAAAAAGCGAGAAGACGTCTGCATTCCAAAGTTGATGAAGTTAAAATATATACAAAGTATGTGAACGAATTACTTACTTTGATGATAAGTGGTTTTTATTTTAAATGTGATACTATTTTGTAATAAGTAATTCTATTGTGAAATAGATATACTTTAAGTATATTATAGAATACATATTATGTATAAGGTAAACTTGTAACTTTCGATAGTATTTAAGAAATAAGTAGGTAGGTGTATTTATGTGTGTGTATTACTTATTACTTATATAAGTACTTATGTGAGTTATTAGCTGTATATAATATAAGAGGTATTAATATAGATACCTAAAATTTATATCGATCTTTGGACTACAGTTTCCATATCATAATAACCATGACGTGCCCGTGAGTAGAATGGATCATTCATTAGTAATTGAAGCTCATAAAATGAATCTTTTATTTCATTGATATTTAATATTAAATTAGGTACGTCTTTCATGTTTATTTGTAGTAAGTGCGATAAATAATTAAATAAGACATTAAATTACTGTAGGTAAATACGATGAATAAATGAGATGTTATATACTTAGTTTTTTTTTTTATTTATTTATCAACCTTATTTAAATATTTTAGTAGATATAGAAATCAATAAGTTTCTGTATCTATTAAAAATATATCTTTTATAACACTTTCTTTGTCATAGCATCATATCCGCCGTTAACTGTTCATTGCTGAACGTCGGTCTCTCGTTTGAAGCGGTAGCTCTCATATGTCAGTAGTTGCCACTCTTAGCAGGTAGATTAACAACCACAGTTTGTTTTTGTTTAATGGATGATAATGGAATGGTAACCTCGCCTGCGCTAACGGTATACGTTGGCGGAGTACCAGTGAGGAATGATAGGTGAGAATGAAAAAGCAGGTCAGTTAACTTATCATTTCGAATTCAGTGCGATGGTTGCCAGGGGAAACCAGGTGGAGGTCGATCTGACAATCTGTTCCCCCCACTGCAGTTAGGTTTTTGATGATGTTATAAGAGGGACACTGCTGTCCATCCCTCGAACATAGTTATAAAAGTTCCCTTAATCGCCTCTTACAGCACGTACTGGAAAGAAAGGTGTGGCCCATTCTATATCTATGCCTTTTGGTTTTTATCAGTTACCACAATATCGCATCTGAAGATTGAAGGATTTTTTTTTATAGGTGATAATGAAATAGTACCCCACCCGCGCTATCGGTATACAGTGGCGGCGCATCAGTGAAGGATGATAGGTGAGGATGAAGCTGGTCAGTTAGCCCGTCGTGACCAATTCAACAAGAATTGTTTACGATAGTTTCCAGGGGAAACCACGTGGAGGTCGACCTAATAGGACATATTGCTAGCAACGGGGCTGTCAAACTCCATTGCTAACAATCCCTTTTCCCCCAAACGTTTGCATTAGACAAGATTCGGAAAAAGAAATTAACACAGTTTATGTGATGGTCAGCTTTAAAAACCTAGAGTTTATAATAAAGTCAGAATAATAAAGTCATAAATTTGTACCCACTCAGAGCGAGTAGGTACAAATGTTTTTTCAATCTTGGGATTTTTTATAAGTTAATAAGCATTTAAAATCTTGCATATAAGTTACAGAACAAGTAATCAATATAATATAGTTATTTTGTCTCATGTTCGTATTTCTAGATATTTGTAGCTTTTTTTTTTAATTCACATTTTAGAGTTAGTACTACTGTTTGCGACACAACTAGTTACTACTGTTTTTCATTTTAATGCAACTGGAAAATGAATTTGTACAATCATCTAAGTACAATATAATGAGTAAATATTCGTAGTGTTGTACAATTATTTATAAAAAATATTCTTCTGTCTAATATTGTGATGTCTATAGGTAAATAATTTAATATTTTACATACGTCCAGAATTTTCAAAAATCTATTTATTTGTTTAAATATTGTCCTCTCTTAAAAATTCCTCATATAACAAAGTTATAGTAGAAAATGTGATCATACGAGGTGTTAGCTGTCTTTTGAGAGAGGTCAAAATAGGTCGACAAAAATAATTAATTACGGACAAGGAAGAAATACAATACGAAGCCAGAATGGGAAAACAATCATAAGTTTACAAAACCAATAAAAAAAATTATAAAGTTCTTGCTTTAACTTTCCGCAACTTTGAGTAATTTTTTTTTTAGTACGTTTGTTCCGTTTGGAACAGGCTAAGGTCGGAGACCATGCTGCCTAGTCTTCAAAAAGATAATTTGTCTGGAATTTTATTTTTCTAATGTCGCTTCAATTATTGTCATAATCTTCAATATTTCATTTGTCAAATCCGGTAAGTACATTTTCATAAATATCTTTTCTTGAGTTTTCTTAAACCAGTGGATTTATCAAATTAAAAATAAATAATTATAAAAAATCATTGTCTTGCAATTCAATAAAAGTATTCTTATAGCTCCTTGAATGTTGTAGTAATATAAGTGAAAATAGCTTTGAAACAAGAAGGAAATCTTAAGAGAAGCGGGATTGAGTGCGGGATATTTTCGGGTTTTTTGAAGATAATCCTAAGTTCGTCAAACATAATGTGTCTTTGAATGACAAATTCAGAGCAATCAAAAAAAAGGTGATGTAGAGATTGGGCTGTATTTGAGTTACACCATGTGCATGATGGGGAAGCGATCATGCCCATTCGGTGCAGGTGTTCGTTGAAATGTCCGTGGCCGATTCGTAATCTACAAATATTGGTGTAAAATTTTCTGTTTGTGTCCTTTCCTTTGCAGAACCACGGTTTTCCAATACGCCAATTAATTTTGCGGTACCATTTGCCTTTAGTCTGTAATATTTGAGTCCAATGCTCCTCCCATTTAGTTGTAACGATTTTATGTATTCCAATACTACAATCTGAGTAACAAAGGGGTAAATCTTGAACACGAGGAGCACTTGAATTAATAATTTTAGCCAAAGTGTCTACTTGTTCATTCCCAAACACTCCAATATGTGAAGGGGTCCAGATGAAGATAATATCTTTTCCATATATAGTACAGAGATGATAATATTTATTACGAATTTCTTGAATTAAGTAGTTTGATGATGAAATGAATGTGTTATTTTTTAATGCCATAAGAACACTCATACTATCTGTAATTATAATCCATTTCGAATATAGTACCTGTTTTTCTATGTATTCTAATGCTAAAAATATAGCTTTTGCTTCTGCTGTGTAAATACTAGCCAAAGTTGAAATTTTATAACCGTGACCAAATCTATTTGACAAATCGTAAAAAGCCACTGAAGTGCTAAGTGCATTTTTGGAACCATCTGTATATATCTGCCTGTAGTCAATAAATTCTGATAAAGTCTCATACATATCGTGCTTTTCTTTTATGTCTTTACGTATAACAATTTTGATCTTACAGAACTTACTCTCATAAAGGCCATTATAACAAGGAAGTATCTTACTACTATAGATGTTATATTCATCTCGTAAATTCAAATCATTGACAATAGTTTTATTCAAAAACATAGAAATGGGGCAATTTAATAATTTGAGTATGAGTGGGTTATTGGAAACTGAAAAAACTTTGAAGAGAAATTTGAGTTTTAGGTATTCGAAACGAAGAAGGATAGGAGGCAAATTACATTCTACTTGCATTGAGATAATTGGAGAAGTATACATAGCACCTAAAATAAGTCTTAAATTCATATTTTGAATTTTTTCGAGTTTTTCTACTAATTTATGTTCTGAGGCATAACAAAAGAAAGCGTAATCAAAATTACTTCTAACAAGAGATTTGTAAAGTAAAAGGATAATTTTAGGATCAGCTCCCCAGTTACGACCAATTACAGATCTTATTATATTAGTGGCTCTTAAAGCACGATCTACTAAGCAATCAACGTATAGATCCCATTTTAAATTTTGATGAAAAATTACCCCCAGAAATTTAACGCTACAGTCTGTTGGAAGAGTTTGATTATTATATATAATATTCATTAATGGAACATATTTATGAACTTGATGAAAAACAACTACTTTACTTTTGGTTAAACTAATATCGAGGGAAAGAAGAGAAAAATATTTCTCAAGTCTTTTTAATGACTCATTTAACACTAATTGCATATCAATAATATTCTTTCCTTTTATATAAATTAATAAATCATCGGCAAATTGCAAGTTGTTCACACTGTTTCCTAAAATTGAATTAAGTTTATAGATATATAAAATATATAGTAGCGGGCTTAGAATACCACCTTGACATACTCCTTTAGAGCTTAACCTAGGTCCTATTAATTTACTATTTACTTTAACATACACTTCTCTATTACTAAGAAAATTATAAATCCATTCGATAAGTTTCATTGGAAGAAATGAGGATAAAATCGAAGATAGAACTGTTAAATTTACATTGTTAAAAGCTCCTACGACATCTAAAAAAACAGATAGAACATATTCATCGTTATTCAAAGCAGTACTAAGGTCGACATAGAAGTTCGCTAAACTTTCGCGCGCTGAATATCCACGGCGAAAACCAAATTGATTCGATGGTAATATACTATTACTTTCAATAAAGAACTCTAAACGCTGTTTAATTAATTGTTCGAATAATTTGCCTGCACAGGACGTCAATGTTATAGGTCTATAGGAGTCGAAATTTGTAGGATCTTTACCGGGTTTAATTACTGGAATCAAACAATCCATTTTCCATTCTGGTGGGATAATACAGTCCTTCCATAAATCGTTAAAAATTTGTAAGAGTTTAGTAAGGTTTATTTTATTCAGCAATCGAAACATATTGTATGTTAAGCGATCAAGGCCACTAGCTGTATCTTTTCTAGATTTTACTGCACTGGATATTTCATCAATTGAGAATGGGTCAGTGAGAAATTTTGGGCATGAATTAACAGAATTAAACTGTTTGTCATCAAAAGATGAGTGTACAAAATCAGGAGTATATTTGCGTAAAAAATCATTGACCCATGATATATCTTTAAAATGATTTTGACGATGTTTTGAATTTAGTTTTCTCATATTTTGCCAAACAGTGGAAATTGGTGTTAATCTATTAAATTTGGAACAAAATTCCTGCCACCCCTGTTGTCTTACTTGCTTAATTACTAACTTTTTAACAGCTTGAACTCTTTTAAAATTTATGTAATTATCGAGAGTTGGATTTTGTTTAAACCTAAGGTAAGCCGCTTTACTATCATTGACAGCTGTCGCACACCTGTTATTCCACCAAGGTACTGCAATATGTTTGTGCCTCTTTGAAGTATTTGCACCGCTATTTGATAAGTTCCTACGTGGAACGGAACGTTCCACAGCTGTCAAAATAATTTTACAGAACCTATTGTAATTGTTTAAGGGTTCATTGACATCATACTCGAAATCCAAAAGTAATTGATTAACAGTTTCAGAATAAAGATCCCAATTAACGAGACGTAGGTTTATACGATTTAACAAAAGTTTATTAACTTCATCTATAGGAGCATGTTGTTCACCTGACGGAGTTGATGAAGAGTTCTTTGTGTTTATTTTAGTAAAAGTCGGCAGGTGATAACTTCCTAACGGATCATCATGAACCGACCACTCGCATTTTAATGATATGGATGGGGATACCATAGTTAAATCAAGGCCATTGGGTCTCCAAATATGAGAGCCAACAGTAGTAACTTGCTTATCATTTAATAGTACCAAATTACATTCATCTAAACAATCAAGAATGTCTTTACCTCTTGTATTAGTGGAGGTACAACCCCACATAGTATGATGTGCATTTAAATCTCCAGATATGATAGTGGGTTTAGGAAGAGACTCCAAAAAGAACTTAAATTTGGCTTTAGTAAAACTAGGTGTACTATTGGTAGGACAGTAAATACTGGCAACTGAATACCAAGAATTATTAACTTCAATACTAATAGCTATAGTTTGCAAAGAATTGTCGAAAAAAGAGTGAAGTTTTTTATATCTAATACTATTATGTATAATAATCGCTACTCCATTGTGGTTATTACCACAATCATTTCGTTCTATACAATAATCTTTAATTTTTAATTTGTAATGTGGTTTTAGCCAAGTTTCTGAGATGAGAGCAATGTGAATATGATGTTCATTTAAAAATTGTGTAAAAATATGTCGATTGCTCAGTAGGCTCTGAGCGTTCCACTGTATGATAGTTAATTGGTCTCGATTGAATTTTGTGAAATAGGTCTATTACCAAAAGTATCATATAACACATTCAAAACACTTTTAGTGTTAATAGATGTGTTCTTTGTGTTATGTAGTGAAATAAGTTTGATTATGCTTTCTATTAAAAGTGATAAACTCTTGTTATCAGAATTTAGAATTGAAATTAGGTCTACATTTTTTTTAGGTTTGTTACCCAGTTTAGGAAATATTTCAGTGCTAAGTATATCTCCAAAAGAAGCAGGTCTGAATTTAGATCTATTTTCAGCAATTTTCTTTTGTTTAACAGGGCATTGCGGTGATACACTTGTGTGATTTCCATTGCAGTGTACACAAATAGCGTTTTCCATTCCAGTTGTACAAGTTTTATAATTATGCTCACCTTTGCAGATGCTGCAACGCTCAGAATTCTTACAGAATTTAGCTAAATGTCCATACCTCAAGCACCGGTAGCATTGTTTAACTGGTGGTATATATGGAGTGACATTGTGGCGCCAACCTCCAATATCCAGATATTCAGGTAATACAGATGCAGCAAAAGTAATTGTCACGGTTAGAGTTGGCTGTAACACATATCCATGAGTCAAGGTATTTTTTCTTAAAATTCTTTTAATAGCAATAATTTTCTTAGAACTCGATATCATAGTATATATTTTTTTATTAGATATATTTGTAGGTACATTTCTAATAACGCCTGTAACTTCTGTTGAAGAAGCAGGAATACTGGCCTTAAAATGGTAGTCATTTAAAAAAGTTTTATTATTTAAAAAAGCATTGGCTAAGTCTGGCTTTTGAAAGTATACTCCGATTTTGAATTTATTTATAGATCTAAGATAAGTTACCCCTTTATTAAATCGTTTTAAACAGGAGGAGAGTGAGAGCAAGTCTCTGGATCCAATGGTTTTCTGACTATCTGAGGATTCTACAAAGACAACAAATTCTGTCCCAGGGGATTCCTCGGGATATCTTCTAATATAATCTGTGACGTAGTAAGGTTTATACTTATCGGCCTTATCAATTTCAGATTCTGAGTCAGTAGAAGTATCTTCCGAATATATATCCTTGTCATTACAAGGTTCATGGTCTACATCACCTGAATCGTCATCTTTTTTTTTCCTTTTTCTACAACTGCGCTTCCCCATGAATGCTAATTATATTACTGTCGCTGAATTTAGTGAAAATATAATATTTTATTCAATAATAAGAATTGATAGAGATAGTTTTAATAAATTAATAAAAAAAATTTAAAAAACCCGCTTGTTCTTATTCGAGTTTCCCGCCTTTTTTCCGCGCAACTTTGAGTAAAACATATTTAAAACTTCAAATGTGTTTTTAACGAATCCACTTTTTCTGGCACAGTCAGCAACCCATACTGTTTTTAATATTTTTAATGCGATTTTTTTTAAATATTTGAAATAGTTTTTTCTATAGTTTGTAGAGCCGAATTTTTAAAATTTTGATTTAAAATTTGTATAAAAATATTTTTTATATGTCAAAAATTGGATACTTTTTCGAAAGTTAAAATTCTATTATACTATTTATTTTACTAGATTATAACTACGAGTTTATTTTACAACATTTTTTTTAAATTTGCAGACCAATCCACATTTTCTAAATATATGATGCAGACCACGGAGCGATTTTTTTCTCGGAATTGTGTTTCCGTGATTTTTTTTATTTTTGTGCATTTTTAGCTTGATGTATGTAAGGCATTAAAAGTATAAGATAACTTTAAAGTTTAAAATATCAATTTAAGAAAGTTGCATAGATCTATAACCTTTTTTTTAGTGTATCATGGCTCCGTTTCAGTCCGAAAATCTGATACCATAGATTGAGTGTAATTTATCTACGTTTATATTAATGTCTGATACTTATTAATAAAAAAAAGTCTATGGTTGACGGAACTACAGTGACGTCCCCAGCCAAAATTTTTATAACTATCCGGCTATTTTATATATCCGACTATGTAATAGCCGGCTAAATAGTGAACTAATTAGCAAATTCCTTTTGTATGGAATTTTGTATGAACGCTGTAACATATGAGTTAGATGATGCGATTTTGACTTTTTTATTTTTTTATTCAACAAATTTCTGCGTAGTTAATATTATGTTAAATATATTCATTGGTAAAGAATATTTTAATTTTGTTTATAGTGGTGCCACTTATGAAATGTGTTAAGAAACTTTAGCCATATCAACCGTAATCAAATGCATCAACTCAAAGTCTAAATTCATGTACATATAGTCGATGTCGCTTACTCTTATTGATAAAATGAATTTGATAACATTCATTGATATCACTATAAATGAAAAAGATATTTTTTTTATTAACAAACTAACTTGCAGTAACGACTACAGAGTATTTCATTGAAAAAAATTAAATTAATTAATAAAGATACAAATACGCAATATTGGATTATTTAACTTATTTATTATTGCGCTCACTGCAATGGACCGATCGAAATCGATGCAATACAGCCGGGTAGTTATATAACTAATAATGTGTCAGCTAGCATATACTATCGGTTTGGACATTTATTACCAACTATGACAGCTAGCACAGCTATTGATAAGAGATAGCCGCGTAGCTACCGTAGTTGGCGAACATATGTAGTTGTTGCCAGTTAGAGATTAGTCGTTGCAGCACTATGATGTGCTTGGCACTCGAGGATGGCTGTAATCAATAGGTGGCTACGTCGATGACAAATAACTTAGTTGCGGCTATTTTTATACATAACTGCTATATAGCTGTGAATTGATATAGCTATTTCAGTGATGTATATACTCTGTGGCGCTGTATTACCATCTTTAGACATACTCTGTCTAATGTATGTATTACTATGTCTGCTAAGGATAACCTATAATTTCTAATTAATAGCTGTATATTTAGCCAATAATTAATACGATATTTTAACACAAAATAATTAGATTGTGTATCGTTTCACCATTATACAAATAACGCAATACAGAAAAATTGTATTCATTCAGAATGGCAGGGTATGAGATACGAATTGCTAATTGCAAAAAAGTGAGTAACCTATTCTAATTAATCCACAATATGATGATTCTTATGAAATGTTTACAATTAAACTTGTAATTACAGGGAAAAAGTTTATTTGCAACAAAGCAATATGAGCAAGGAGATGTTATTTTAGAAGAGGATCCCTTGGTATCCTGTCAGTTTGCATGGAATGCTGCATACAGATATTTGGCATGTGATCATTGTATGAGGTCAATAATTACATTAAATTTCCCAAATCTCTAAGCTTAAATTTTAAAATAAAATTAAAATTATTTAAGTTCAGACTGACCTTTAATGGATAATTGAAACTTTTTTAACATAATTCAGACAATATGAATGTTAATTTATTAAAGGTAATGCACAGTGAAACTATGTACATATGGCAGATTTACCTCGGTATGGTATTGTCTACCAGTCAACCATTAGGCAAACCGAGAAATAAGTAGGTGATTCATTATTAAATTGAAGAAACATAAAAGTAATATTTAATATATTCATATATTATAAACATAATTAGATTAATATAAACATATACATGTGTTAAATAAATAAATATACAAATAAATATATAAATGTATAAATATTAATATCACAAACAATTAACTGTATTAGAAGAGCAAAAGAAACAATCTATGACTCAGAGTAACCAGCAGGGTTAAGTTTAAAAGGAAAGTGAAAAGAAATAATAATAAAAGGGAATGATGTTTATAAATCTGCCTTTTTTTAAGAAATAAGAGCACAATTTATGTTTAAAAGCTAGTTTGCTTTGGGAATATTCAGTGGCGTAACAATAGGGTGGCAGGGCTGGCAAAATGCCACGGGCCCCCGACCCAAAAGGGCCCCAGCTTAAGAGGCTGCGAGCTCGGAAATATATATATATACTTTTTTTTTTACATTGTACCTGAGTATTTTATTTTACTTGAATAGTATTTTTTTACTGATAGGGCCTCATCAAAAGAATTTGCATCAGGCCCCAAATGGTATAATTATGCCACTGGAAATATCTATAGTTTATTTCAATAGAATGAATGAAAACTAACTGACCTGACAAAAAGATAGTCTGCTGATGTCCAATAAAAATCTATCAATTGATTGAATATTTTAATTTGTTATTAGTTTCATTTGAAGAGTATTTTTGTGGTAATTTTAACAAAATTTGGTCACTTTTATATTTTGTTCTGTTGAGTAGAATCACTATAATGTGCAGAGCAATATGGAGTGCTGTAGCACAGACACATTGTAGCATGGTATTGGTATAGTGATTATTGAAATTATACAAAAGAAATAATAAAATTGTATTGATTTTTATTATGAGATTTACATCATTTCCAAAAATCTTATTTTGTTACCCATTCCTATAATGCACAGAATATAATAAATATGTATAGAAAATATAGAAAATTGATGATATTTGATTTAGTTCTTAATATTATAAGCAACAAAATAGGTTTTTAGATTATTAGGAGACACCAGAACAATCAGTCTACATATATCTGTTAAGTTTTATTGGTTTCTTGTCTATTGATTAACTTGTTAAATAGTTAATAATAATAAATTGCAGGCCATTAGAAACTCCAGAACAGAATGTCAGAAGGCTGTCATGCAAACCTGATATAGTTTTACCACATTCAAATTGCTATGAGTCAAACCTTGAAAATGTGACAACATGTGACCATTGTGGTGTGCTGTACTGCTGTGAGAGTTGCAAACAGCAGGCATATGTTATATACCACAGAAGTTTGTGCCATGACATAAGTGATGTTCAGCATCCTGTCATGGTTCTCTTGGAGGCTTGGAAGTAAGTAATACTTTATATTGGATTAATTAAAAGAAAAACAATAATATTAAGACCATGGGGGTCCTCAGTAAATTCTTTTTATGTCCATGGTTGTTCTTTTGGCAGACTATCAACTTGTTTGCTATTCCATGCTGTATAAAAAACTAGTACACTAATATTTATCCCATAACTTACTTTTCCATAATGAGTTTGTAATAACCAATTAACATTCCACTCGGAACTTTTATCAAAATTTAATATTAGTTTATAATTATCATAGACTTAATATAAGGTTATCTTTCAAGTATTCCTTTTACCAACAAATATCTGACAGCTATTAATTTGTGCCTTTTGTTTTAATTGCATTGGTATATTTATGTTTTGTGTCCTTTAGTTGTTTCACAGCATCCTGGGGATGAAATGGAGCAGTAATACATATTTCATCACCACATAAAATTCAATTAGATAATAATAATAATTAGGCCTCTTTATTCTTATACCCATAGGATAGTTTCAATTTGCATTATTTAATTACATATAGTTAGTACTAGAAATCTTAATATGCAAGTTAATTATTAGGTAGGTGGACATGAGCCCCATATTGGGTATAGGCCTCCTTTAACAAGTTCCATTTTTCTTTTAATTCTGCTGTATTCTTGTAATTTTTCAATTAAATTAGATAATATATTTTAATAATTTCCAGGCAAATGCACTATCCACCAGAAACTACGAATATATTGTTATTAGTAAGGATATTAGCATACATACAACAGAGTCCTGACCCAACAGCTGCCGCTGCCAAAATCAAGCAGTTTTGTCATCGTACAGTGAATGAAGATGCTGAGCTGGTGCACAAACTACTGGGAGATCAATTCACTGACCAGTTGAATACACTAAGAGAGTTGACTGCTAACGTTATCAGTGGAGATCATATTCAGCAGGTTAATATAAATTGTCTATTATGTTAATTTGGCTTATGCTTTAGTGTAAGATAAGGAATTCAGCTGTAAAGTGTATTGTTAATTGTTAACAGAGGGAGACTGAACAAAAGTCGATTGCTTGGGTACCTCTGTCCCATTCATGTTTCAACCGTGAACCAGTGGTGTTTGCATGGCTGTGTTTCGGTTTGAAGGGTGGGATATGGCGTGAATTTACTTGGTACAGAGGAATAACATCTGAGTCCTCAGGAATGGCAATTGCATGGGGGGTATCATGGGCGAAACAGTATACTGTGTTATGTCCATGGTACTGCTCATGTCTATAGGCGACGGTTACCACTTTTCATCAGGTGGGCGGTCAGCTTGTGTGCCATTCTAAGTTGTGTAAAAAAATATATAAAAAAATATTGTTTAATATTATAATTTATTATATTTATGTTCATAATAACTGTTTAAGTTGGTCTTATATCTTTATATTTCCAGTTTCTTACACCAGATGGTTTCTGTACATTAATGGCACTAATTGGAACCAATGGGCAAGGAATTGGCACGAGTCCTCTAGCTATGTGGGTAAACAACGTACTGGAGCTCACTATGTCTGATGATGAAAGACAACAGCTTGATCTGTTTATTGATAAACTGTATCAATATGTTGAAGAAGGTTAGTTAGAATGTCTTTCTTTTTATTTTATTATTCCTTTTTTTTAATTTATTTATTTATTGAATAAGTAAAGCAAATTGTGAGCATTAATTATTATAGTCCTTATATGTGTGCTCAGATGAGGCATGTGTAGTAATATGTGATGTATGTTTTGTGGATGTTAATTGATTGTAGTTTTAAAGAGATTTTTTATTTAATTTTGAAATTTCACTTCTATAGAAAATTATTTACATAACTGAATTTACTATAACAAATATATGTATGGGGTAACTCTGCCCCATTTGTGTTTCTGTCGTAAAGCAGTTGTGTTTGCATAACTGTATCAGTTCATATTTCATTCATATGAAAGGTGTGGGTGACTGTATATGTATATGGTGGTAGTATACTATATACTTTGTTATATATATGGTACTGTTCATATCTATAGGCAATAGTTACCACTTTCCATCAGGTGGGCTGTCAGCTTGTTTGCCATTCTAAGTTTCTTTAAAAAAACAAAAAGTTGTAAGTCAGAAATTGATTTTTTATATACTTTGTGTTATCATGTAGTTATAATACTACATATGTATAGATATTTATATTTTTCTTTACTATTTTTTCAGAGTCTGGCACATTTTTAAATACAGAAGGTTCGGGTCTTTACCAGCTGCAAAGTTCATGCAACCATAGTTGCGTACCAAATGCTGAATCTTCATTTCCATATGGCAACCATAGGCTACAATTGAAGGCATTGAAGACAATCATGCCTGGTGATGAAATATGTATCAGCTATTTGGATGAATGTTCATTACAAAGATCGAGGCATTCCAGGCAGAAAGTAAGTATGATAAATTGTATTTGAAATACATAACTATGGACTTCATTAACTCGAAGCAGTGTGTCTTATGCTAACCTTTTTATTTTGTACTAGCTTTTTTTTCGCTGTTTTGTACGTATAGATGGCATATCTAGATTAAATAATACCAGCTTTTAAGTTAGATCTTCAGGACAGAATAGAAAACTATATCCAAATTGACGCAGTAGTTTTGTATGGTGCCAGAATAAACATACAGATGGACAAAATTAAAAAAAATAATACTCTTTTGGCATCTAATGCTTTTGTTAAGACTCCTTTATTTTTTTTACGTATGTCCCATGTATAGTCTCCATTCCTTATGGTAATCTATGGGGGAGGTCTGTCCAGATGTGGATGGATAATGACTGAAATGATGATGATGATGATATCCCATGTACAGACGTCGTCTAGTTAATTTTGTTATATTAGTAAGATTTCTTGTGAAGTAGAAACGTTAAAATTTATTATACATCAATATATTTACGTCAAATCTTTATGGAGTAGACATGTAGATAAATGGATGATAGATTCACTAAGGATAGATAAGTATTTATCCTTAGTATATCTATCATTAATTTTTTCTATTTATTATCTTTTTTTTTTTCATAAGCTATGTAATATTACCTTGTTTTGCTTCCTTACACATCTCCTTTCATCCACTTAATTTCCAAAGAATCGTGTTTAAAGAATCAAAACATTTTTCACTAGGAATTGGCGCAGAACTACTTGTTTGTATGCTGGTGTGAACGCTGCAGTGCTCAATCCTCCCAGCCTGATTGCACAAGTGAAGAAGATATGAGTGATGAAGAAGTGGACGCAGATGACTGATGCTCCAACTTGCTTGCCCTATGCTTGTTGGGCATATAATGCAGCGATGGACTGTGATCTTGTATGTGCAGTGATTCCACAGTGTTACACTGTAGTTTATAGATCAATAATGTGCTGCATTATTAAGATACTGTAAGTTAAAAGTCAAGTGAAGTGATACGGCACTATTTGAATGAACTACTAATGTGCTATGTAGTATGTATAGTATTGAAAATGTATAGTTTTAATTGAGATGGTAACATTTAAATGTTAATGAAGCAGAATGAAAATTACGAGGATGAAATCTTAGGCTTTTAAAAGTATAATGCATTAATTGATTGATGTATGGGTAATGTTGAGCTTGCTTTATGCAATATTAAGTGCCAGTTAGGTTTCACAGGTTCATTCGCGTGATACTAAAATGTAACTTGGCTGGACACGTTTCCGCGTGTCTAGATTAAATTAAAAATGTAGCCTAGTATGTTACTTGCAGTGTGGCTTTCTATTTATGAATGAATTTGTTATGGAGTGAATCGATTTGGTGCTTCCGAATATTTATTAGGGACTACTGATTCGATTCTTATAATTAATTTACATATGTAACAAACATAATTTACATCTATAATATATATTGATGTAAATTAATATGTAAACATCGATTATATAAATACTATATTATATATTTCGTTATTTTAACCGCAATATTATATTTTAGTGAATATCATGTTTTGTAACTTCATGGCAGTAAATCGGCTGGACTGGTTTTGACAAATTATATATTATTTCATTCGTGATGTACCACTGTCACTCTAAGCAAAGTGGCAAACGAATCTATCAATAGACATTATCACTATCATATAAAGTAAGTAGAAGGGAACAGCAAAGTCTGGCGTCTTGTTCTTTGTAATGCATGCTGTAACGAAAATGTTCCTACCGATAAATTCGTTTGAAACTTATCTAAGAGGCCAGGGTGTTTGACACTTATAGAGATATTTATGTGCAAACATACATAAATACTGTTATTTAAACTATAGATATATGTATTTTTTTTTTCAAAATTATTTGGTTCGCGATTAGGAGATGAGTATTAAGCTTAAGCGTCTTAGTTGACTTAAGCTGCGATTTGATACAGCATAAATCTAAATATATTTTTTTGACTGATTATTTTTTAGTACTTTTAGTATATATTTTTTTATTATGTATTTTTATCATGAATAAAGGACTTCAGAATGGAGGTTCTCAATTAGACTTTATTTTTTTATGTTTAAGTTTTATAATATCTTCGTCAACTCTGAATGCATTTTCGACCAAATGTAGTAAATGTGTTTAGTTTTAGGAGTTAGTCTATGGCCTAAATTTAAAATATAAATATTTTGGTTGTTAAAAATATTGATAGTGGGATCCTATTTAAAGCAATTTTACAATAAGTATTAGACTTTTTAGAATCTAATTCCAATAGAGTTTAGATAAAATTCTCGATTGGCCAAAATATTTAAATACCATTTACTCTATAAAGATACTTGAATAAGGACCATATTTTATAAATAAAAAAAAAAAAAGATGTTATATTATTTACTACTCGTATGTTCATATAGATATTTATTTTTACAGGTTTGAAATAAAAAATTACTACTAATGCTTTAAATGTATTAATATTCTCAGTTTACAAAAATTAATAAAAAATGCACGGTGACTAGGTAGTTAGTGGGATGCTCGGAAACGCAATGTTTTAAGATTTACTGTGGTAGTAACTGTAGGTTTGTAATTACGCGCTGGATTTGTCATCGAGACACATAAATGCTAAACCACGCTTTGGAATAAGCTCCTAGTAGAATTATTTACGAAACGATACGACATAGTAACCTACAAGAGCATATTCCTTTTTAAATTGCCAGCATCACTAATGACAAATGATAAAATTGATTTTAGTTCACAATGAGTTATTGTCGCACTGGCCACTATATGAATTTATATTTATATTGAAAGTAAAATATAAATTTTAATTTTTATGATAAGAGAGAATGAATAGATTAACATTCTGTAGGGCCCAGTCGGCCGTCTTCTGTGATTTCACACAATTCTGACAATTCTGATCGTTTATTATATGGCCATAATAAAATGCCTAAAAATGCACATTAACATTTATTATTCGAGATTGGCATTACCCCATTATGTTTGAGTCGTGTTTGGATCGTACGCTTTAGCAATACAATAAAAAAAAGACAACGACAGTATATACCGAATGTAACTATTTATTGTGATAGAATGAATTATGTAAATATGAATTAAATATTACAGGTAAAGATATAAATGAAAAAATAAAAAATGGACTTGAATTTATTTTAATTTTATTTAGCAATTTTATCTATGACGTATGCGTGTGCTTCGTATGATTGGGGATTTATTGTTGACGATACCATCTGTTAAACTAAACCTTATGTCTTATAATGTAAGGTTTAATTTTCTTTCACTGTTTAACGTCTACTAATGGACGTTGTATTGAGAAAGATTTGATATTCATACATCTTAAATGTTGTTGTTTTCAAGACGCCATTTCTAGACATAGATATGCACACAGGTAAAAAAATATTGGTCCAAATAAATATAATACAATAGATATCTATGAATTGTAGAGGGGGGCCTACTAAATTTAGCCTATATAGCAACTGTTTAACATATGATAATGAATAATGTATTCAATATGTCAAATTATTGCAACGATAAGAGTATTTTCGGAATGTTTGTAGCTAAGTGTTAACTATATTTAGATGTTTCTATGTAGTATAGAGGTATGCTCGCACATTCTATAATTTTCCATTCATTTTCCTTCCATCATTGATGAAGAAACTAGTTGGCATTTTGAATTTGCCTGCTTTATAAATTATCCTAGCTTTCTATTTAAAAAAAAAAAAAAAGTTGCCGGCCTTTTTTGTGAACACATTCTTTGCGCTTAATCGAATTAAACTGATGTAGGAAAAGTTTATGATGAATATAGAAACAAAAATATGTATTTGTTTTTGTAAAAATGTATTTACTTTATTAATTAAATTATTTCAATAGAATTTAATCAGTAATGGATTCGACTATAATGCCCAATAGTAGTACAAATAAAAAAAAATATTACATAAATAGTCCGATTTGTTAGTAATTTTCCTGATGAAATCGTTATTTGGTAACCGTTTAAGGGAGTGTTTTGCCGGGTAAACAGTAATCTTCAAAGAGACGTGAGTCGAAAATAGACAAAAAATTTGGACCTCCTATGCAACGCGTCCAACTATTAAGTTAGTATGAGAGCTCGATATTTCGAAAATTTTCGAAATAATAATAATTTTTCTGAAAGAAATATGAGTTGATGTTTCTTCCAGAAAAATAATTATAATTGAAGCTAATGTGTCAGTCTAAATTATTAGAAGCCTTTTAATGATTTAGGGGAAAATCAACCGATAGGAAATGATTCGGATTTCACACTGCTGATATCCGACATATATAATAAATATGTCTGTGTCTGTATATTAAGCACAATTTAGAGTACATCCAAGAAATATTGGCATTTTAGATATTATTAATGATAATAATTCTACTATATAGAACTACCATACAAGTTACAACGCTTTGAACTAATATGTAAGTAGATTATAATATATAACCAGGGTACTGTTATGTGCCAAATATTTTGGAAAATAAATTTCACAAACATTGTCTTTTGTCAATTATACATTGTGGTATTTTATTAATACTGTCTTTGATAATTTACAATGAGGTCATGGTTAGAATTCATAATATTACTGCACAGTTATATTACAAAAAAACCCAAATTTCTTATACGAACGATTCACTTCAATTTCCTCAGTTATGAAACCTATAATTGTAGTGTTTGTATTTGTTTGTATATATTGAATCTCTGAACGTATCTCTACCTTATTTTTTATGTCATTTTTCAAAATAAATTTTAACGTTTCCGTATGGTTATTAAAGAGTGCTCTGCTAGCAAATTAAATAATATTGATGCATACGGTTGTTACAACTACAGAAAATTAAAACATTTAAAATATTATTTTATTGTTTAAAAATATTTATATAAATTTAATTTTAATTTAAGCACAATTATAAAAACCTCTCTAGTTATGTACTGTTATTATTCATAATTAGTAATATACAATAATGTATTAAATATAAGTCCATTACTGTTGGATGCGTTCAAGTTTGTGAAAATATTTAATTAGGTATATGTGTGCTTTTATTTTTTTATGAATAAAATGCTTACATACCTACTACGTTTATTGTCATTTATTTGAAATTCTCAAATCTAAGTTCTCAGAAATGGTAACGCGTGAGGAGTAGCATGGGCAATATTTTGCGTTATCTGTGATATTGTTCATATCTATGGGTCAGGATTACTATTTTCTACCAGATGGATTGTCAGCGTGTTTGCCATTCTAAGCAATTGTTACTAAAAAAGCCTAGTGCTGTAGTGAATACCTTCTTATACAAACATTTATATCTATTAATATGTCTGTATTTATAAATAAAGTATATCTGTCTAGTACTCGTAGTACAAGATTCACTTAATTTGGGTGTAGGACTATCGCCACATTCAGTCAATCTTCGGTCGCATATATTCAGTGAAGGAATGCAAATATAACAAATTTCATGCAATTTGGTACTGTTGGTCACGATATTTGGAAGGTTTCTCAATATGTAGATGTAAAGCCATGGAACGTTCGCGTCTGTCCAGTCATCAGTGCCCTGAATATTGGTAACGTGGTAGTGAAATTGCATATTTTTCATTAACATTTAAGTAAAAAAGTTCTGTTTGTGAAATTTTGAAGAATTGAAAATCTTGAATCGTTCGAAGAAAAGTAGGTTTGGAGAACTTGGGAACTTTTTTTAGTGACAGTTATTATATGTGTAAATCGTATAGCGGTTTGATTGCCGTGTGGTCCCGGCGTAGAATGGGTCACCTATTTCCTTTCCTGTGAGTGTCGTAAGAAGCAACTAAGAGAATTTAATGGTTGAGAGTTAAAACGTCACCAAACTCTTAACTGCGGTTACTTGCCAGAAGTTACCTCACTTGATAGGTAAGCTACCTATCGAGTGAGGTAACTTCTGGCAAAATAAGGAGGGTCGAGAGGCTTATGTTCAGCAGTGGACAGTTGACGGCTGATATGATAGCGATATGTAGATGCAATAAAAAATTTCAGGGAACAGCAAAATATAGGAAACAGTCTTTTTTTCGTCGTTTACTCTATAGTTACGAGTACATAGAGAAACCTAGTGAAAATTGCCACAAGTTTGTAATAGGGTAAAAGCGAAGGAAATTATATTGATTTGGAGAAGAACATATTTGACATTTAGGTAAAAATCAAAGCTAGCATCTGGCAGCTCTGGTGATAATTGTTTATTCGACCGTCGATCTTCGGTCGCCGATGATACGCAACCGAAGGTACATTGAATGTACTTAATAATAAAAATATTAAAAAGTAAACTCTCAATCTTAGATCGCTTGACTGTGTTCTGAAGTCTTTTGATTGTTGCCCATCGCCACATTCTACCATCGCAGCGTTCGCCATTGATAATGAAATCATCTCAATATTCCCCACCCTAGTCCATTTATTTTTCTACATCACGTAATAGGATTTTTTACTTAAGGTTGTTTGACTGCTCATATCTCTATCGTTTTAATATAAAACAAAATAAAAAAAAAAAAATTTTGCCAGTAAAAGTTACAGTATTTTGATTTTTAGTTAGATAAATTTTTGTAATGAAGTTCTAATTCTAAAGTTCTTTTTATTATTACCTGTAAAATGTTAATAGTAACTTTCCATAGATCAATAAACCCTTTTCAAACATAATGATTTTCTAGCTCGATTTAATTAAGTAGGTACGTAGGTAGATACCTATCTATGAAACTTTTAGATGTAGCTGCAATAGGTATTAATTATTTTAATGATCAACTTTATAAATTGAAAATGGCGCGATGTATTTTCATTTATTACGCCAGTCAGCGGGTTTTCTTAGGGAAAATTCCCTAATGAAGAGTGTTTCAAACTTTTCGTGATTTCACGACCGGGTGCTTCCATTCAATGCGATTCAAAGAACACAATATATAAATTCCAGATATAATGGATGATTTCACGTTATTGACTTTTTAAGGTACATTATATTGCTGTTTTTCTGGAAGATTGTAATAAAAATTGAATAGTGATATATTAAAATGAATATGGGAAAACATAATGACTATAGAATTATTAAACATTTACTTAACTTATTTATAATTTTTTTCAAAGCTATCATGTTAAGTAAATACTATACGTAGGTAATATAAAAAGGTTAAAAATGCATCGTAAAAACTATTAACATACTGAGTTTTAAGTTGATTTTCCCCATGTATTCTTGATCACATATGGCGCTAAGACACCATGGGGTTTTAACCGGAAGAAGTTTGATAGTATGTGTTTCCCTTGTGGCGTTTGGGTCTTCATAATCGCTTTTCCAATGTAAGGTACACCTTTGTACTTTACGCTAAGTTTGTGTATATTTTTTGTAAGTTAATATTTTAATTCCTTTTTCATAATTCAAACTCTAAGATAGGCTGAGACTTCTGGAGTTTAAAGACTATTATTTAATTTGTGTTGATATTTAGAGATTGTCCGAGTACATACCTTGATTATGGTTTAACGAAATTATAGTTAAGGTTACACTAGTGGGTTCGAGTAGATAGGTAAGTACTATTAACAAAAGTATTGCTGTAGGCACTCGAAACTTAGCTGGATAAGCATCTCTAATAAATGAGTTATTGTATAAACGATCTTTGTGTTTTATTAGTAAGTATACTCAACTATCGATAAATCAATTAAAACAAGTACCATCTAAAATGTAATTACCCAAGTTAGTTTTCAGTAAATTAGAAGTGATGATGAGTTATTCATTTATCCTTAGTAATTTTACTAATGGGATAAAATTTGTTTTTTTTTTTATACAACTTAGAATGGCAAACAGGCTGACGGCCCACCTGATGGAAAGTGGTAACCGTCGCCTATAGACATGAGCAGTACCATGGACATAACAGAGTATACTGTTTCGCCCACGATTCCCCCCCAACCTTGCCATTCCTGAGGACTCAGGTGTTATTCCTCTGTACCCAGTAAATTCACGCCATATCCTACCCTTCAAACCGAAACACAGCCATGCAAACACAACTGCTTCACGGTTGAAACTCGAATGGGACAGAGGTCCCCAAGCAATCGACTTTTACACAAAGTCTCCCTCTGGTACGTACGAGTATAATAATATAATAAAATTGTAACTATATGATGTTTGTACATGGAAGATATTTAAGAATAATTGATATGAGGGGTTTTAATAAGAACAGTAGAAGTCATAACGATAATTTTAAGAACTTTTGTTTGTCTGTTTGTTTATATGTTTCTTCCAGCAACTAATGAGCAATTTGGATGCAATACATATAATTATATTCTTCAAAGTTGAATTTAAAAAATGGCGTAGGTATGTTTTATCTTGATATATCATATCTAAGTGGTCAGTTTCATTTGTTTTTCTACTTCTGAAATTCACGCGTACAAGGTAACAAACAAAACGCTAGTTATTATTATAAACGAGAAAGTGAATTTATTTGTTTCTCAACTCTTAGTGTCTTTAAGGGGTTTTTTTTTTTAATGGATCATAATAGAATGATAACCCCGCCTGCGCTTACGGTATACATTGGCGAGACATCAGTGAGGGTTGATAGGTGAGAATGAAAAGGCAGGTCAGTTAGCCAATCGTGATGAATACACCAGGAATTCTGCACAATGGTTTCCAGGGGGGACCACGTGGAGGTACATCTGGCAGGGTATATTATCAGCAATGGGACTGCTAGTCTGCATTACTAACAATAATTTCCTCCCTAGTCTTATAGGATAACCAGTTATAATTAAAAACAGCATATACTTAGTACTCGTATTTGGCGTGGAGAACGACATAGGGTAGTTTTTTATCCCGGTCAGGCAGCAAAAATATTTGTACGAATACAGAAACCATCAATACATATCTAAGTCGATTTTAATCCCACGAAGAAAATGAACAATTTGAATAATTTCCTAAGTGTGGTCCGATAAAATTTCTAATACAAATACGATACATATTAAGCGAAATAAATGGGACTAGACAAGATAAAGTCTTCCCGAGAGGGCATATAGTAGACTAAGCCAGGCTCAAGGCAAACATTCATTTGCCCCTGCCCACCCCACTTCAAACTGCTATCCATAAAAGGGAGGAGAAAATTATCTCGTGAATAAATTATATTTTTCCCCTTTTATGAAGACAGTTGAAGTGCATTTTCGTCCATGTTTTTTTTTTCTTGTTTGGCTTACATCAAAGACATTGCAGGAATTCCGGACGCGGTCCCCTGACCCCGCAAAAATAAAATGAATAAAGAATTTAATGTGACTTGATGTCTGAGAATAATATTAAAGTGCTGTAGAATATTTCTCAGGTACATAAAAGGTTGGTTGGTTTTGTATAATTTAATTCCATTTACGAATAATATCTACCCTATTTACCTAATGTATGAATGGTGAGAGTACAGTAGCCAAAATAGCTAGAAGGAAACCTTATTATTTCTTAACATTTTATATATCGTTGAATAGATCTTTCTCAATGTACTTAATATTGATGTTCTTTCAGTTTTTTAAAGAAAATATTTACTACCTAAATATTTATTGATACCTAATATCAGTATTGGGGGGGGGGGGGGACGATTGTTAGTAATGAGGACTATCAGTCCCATTGCTAGCAATATACTCTGACCTCCACGTGGTTCCCCCTGGAAACCATCGTGCTGAATTCCAGATGTATTCATCACGATGGGTTAACTGACCTGCTTTTTCATTCTTACTTATAATCCCTCACTGGTGCCCCGCCAACGTATATCGTTAGTGCAGGTGTGGTTACTATTCCATTATGATCCATTAAAAAATCAGTATTTAGGTAGATTGCAGAAGTGCGATAAAAGTATACATATGTACTACTGTTGTTTGTGATGACCGTAGTTTTGTTTTTGTCTAGGCATTGGTAACTTCCTTTTTTAAAGGGCGATAATTTTTGGAAATGTAATTTAGTCTTTATCTAAGAAGTTTATGTTGTCAATGTCAATGTCAATGTCAAAAAACTTACTGTGGACATTTAAAATGGAGACGTCGTTATTAAGATTGCTGTGGTGTTCCTTGTATAAAATATATATTTTAAGACAATGAAGATTCGTTTAAATTAATAGTGTTAATGAAAAAGGCTTTATAAAGCATATACCATATGAGCACATATATTTTCAATAATAGAATAATCACTATGCGCTATTTGTATACGCAGGCTGGGTATCAGTGGTGGATGATAGATGATGATGAAAGCAGGTCAGTCACCATGGGCTACCATCGTGACGAATTCCTTTAAAAAAATTATTACATTTTGATTATTTTTTGAGGAATTCGTTTGAATTTTGAAGAATTTTGCAAGAGTACTGCGTGGAGGTAGACCAGATAGGGTATATCTATCGATGGTGCTATTGAATGGATGGTGCTAACAATCCCTTTCCCCCAGACGTCGGTTACTTTTACGGTTATTACCACAGTATCAGTTTATTTATCATTCCATGTTACATAAAAAGTTTTAAATATAGCAATTCAGAATTAATTAAACGACTATCCAAAATAAAATATCTAGATACCTATCCGTAATCTGTAGGTACATAACTCTCAAGATTGGAATTACTGTCCAAAAAACCTTTATTTGCGGATCCTTTAAACCTTCCACGAAATCAAATTCCATTTGATTTAATTTATATTAGGACAGTTGTATCCAGCCGGATGAAATTCCTGTAGTCAGGACAACCGTAACGAAATCTCCAGTTCTGGTCTTTGATCAAAATTTCGACCGATGCCCCTCAACAAAAACTGAATACAATTATCTTAAAAGGGCTAATTTTATATCGAGTAAATGTGGTTTACAAAGGGCTGGTCGCTCTCATTTTAGGGAGGAAGGTTCTTTAATACAAAAATGTGTTAAGGATTACCGTGGTAAATGGAAGCACTTTTGAGACTTAATTATTAAAAAAACTTCCTTTTAATATTAGGAAAATAGCGATTAGTCTTATGTTATAGAGATTCAGAAATAAGCCTAACACTTATAGTATTAAAAAAGTTAATGAAATAAAAATAAAATACATTGGCAAATAAATTTGATGAATTAATTATGAGGCACTGGACTAGTAAATATCTTTTTTTAATGTGTGCTAATGGAATGGTAACTCCGCCTGCGCCATCGGTATACGCTGGCGGGGTACTAGTGATGGATGATAGGTGACGATGAAAACAGGTCAATTAGCTCACCGTGATGAATTCCACTAGAATTAACTACAATGGTTTCCAGGGGGAACCACGTGGAGGTCGACCTGATAGGGTGTATTGCTGGCAATGGATCAATTAGACCCTATTAGTAACAATCCCTTTCCCCCCACGAGTAAACATCTGTAAAAAAGATAAGTTCATGTAGCCAATTAATGTACTTCTGTTTTGACCGTTCTTTACTGGTACAGAATACTTTGTATTAGGTTAAGAAATTATGATTAGGTAGGTACGAATACCTACTATCTGCTACTTCTAAGAATCTAGAAGATTCTAATCCTTAGTAAAGCTGGGCCGGATCTCTAGTTCAATACAAGTATACAATGGTATAAATAAAGATTTATTATTGTCATTACAGTATAATAAATTACCTTTATTGAACCTGGTATTTAAATTGTCAAATTATTATAAACAGGCAGTATAGCTGTTCAGCTCGTCATAACTGAACGACTTTTTCCAAGAAACATGGGTGAAATTGGACAAATATCAGTTGAGAATGAACAGGATAATACAGCCACAAATATACAGATGAACTGGGAACGTTCTTCTTTTAGAACTCATTTAAAAATACATTAAAAAAAAATACGTATGTTGTTTTTAAAATATGTATACTCTCTGTTTTAAAACACGTCAATTGACACATAAGTTCGTCGCATTTAAAATCTCAGGTTAGTGGCAACGGTAAGTATACGAGTTAGATTCAAATTAAACCGTCCCTTCTCTTTGAAGAAGCAAAGACGGCAGGGGTATTTAATTGTGATCAGATCAAAATAGACGTCCCATTGAGTAGAGCGGGTTGCGAATAATTGGCAAATTTCATACCCAAATGCTTTTTGTCGTCACTTATTGGGTTACTGGAGCGTTTCAAACGAAACGGAAAATTGCTTCGAGTAATGAAAAAAATTTATTTTACAATTTTGTCAAAGGATGTTTAAAAAGTTTTTTTTTTTAATATTTACGACGAATTAAATATCTAAGGTCCTTTTATTAATAAAATGAGTGAAGAAAATTATATTAAAATAGTATTCAATTTGTTGATTACATATTATATAAAAAAATGGGTCGTGTTGTCGTCACGATTGCAGGAGAAACGAAATGTAATTCCTGGAATAACTTTTTGAACAGTAATATATTATATACCTAAGTTTATGATGAAAGTTGTGGAACTGTTGACACATTTTTAGGGTTTCTTAGTCACCCTAGGAAGGCTATTATTCATAAATTTATTTATGGATCGTGGTTAACAATTATAAACAAATTTTTACTCGCAGTTTCACTCGCGCCAATTAATTTCTTAATGTGTAAGTGTATAAGTTAGAATATAACTTACTATTGTACTAAATTTCGTTCAAATCCGTACAGCCATTTAACTGTGACTGAGTAACAAACACAATCTTTACACACTTTCACATTTACAATAGCAGTATTAGTAAGATAATTAAAGTTTGATGAAGTTGATGAAAAACTTTTAAGTCGTTTAGTGACTTTTGGGAGATCTGCGCAAAGTTCGGCTGCATGATAGTATTGATAGACGGTTGTAGATAGTCCTCAGGATCAGTAAGTTGAAGCGACAATAAAATTAGAATAATTGATAAATAATGAGGAACGAGATTAACATTTAATTAACAGATTTATTTTAGATTTAATTAGTTGAAAAGAAATAAATAAATCAGTCGAAATATTTGCTAGTTGTTCTCGGCTGAATCTGCTTACTGAATTGGAAATGAAATATTTATTTGCTTTAGATATATATTTAACGTAATAAAGGCCATGTAGCGGAACTCTTTAACATCTGTTTAATTTTTTTTAAATGTTTTGCCTTAAAATTGTTAGCATGCAAATTTGATATATTAATTAAATTAAATAATGATATAGCACTAATGTTGGTGATTATTAAGATTATAAAAAAATGATGTTAAATAAAAATATATTTAAATTAAGCCAATAAATTTCAATAGGTCCATGTATTGTCAAATAAGATCAATAATTGCATTTTATATATTATATTATATTAATAACACATTACAATCTATGTCAAATATTACAGATGGACGGTCGACGTGCTTTAGTAACAAAATATGTCCTGTATAATGAACTTAAAATTTATATTTACTAGTACGTCCTGTTGAGTTTAATTGTTTGGTATCTCCAGCCTCCACAATTATTATTTTAACAATTGCAACATTACACATAGACAACGGAAGAGAAGTGACAGTAGAGTAAGCGAGAGGGCGCTGCATGATTCTCTCTGGGGTTTTTGTAACAAGTAATATATATGGCTGAGGAAATTGTAATAGATAAATATAATAAAAGTATAAGTGTATTTCAATACGTGTTTTTTTATTGCTTGGCGCAAGTGCTCATGCTTCATTATATCAAACATAAATAAAATTATCAATAGCACGCTCCCACTGCGCAGCGCCAAACAAGATTGGTATCGACGCCACGTGTTCCACGAAGTAAGTTATGTACATGCAGAATTAATTATAAAGAAAAATGGCATCAAGTAAGGAGTATAATTATAATATCAAACAGTTCGAAGGAGAGAATTATAATACATGGTTTTATCGATTGAAAGCGATACTAGATGAACATGATTGCGTCGACGCCATATTAGAGCCGGCATTTTCCAGTGTACCGGGTAATAAGAAAAAAGAAACACGAGCGAAAAGTATAATTATAAGTTCGGTCGCAGATAGTCACATCGAATATATAAAAGACATCGATACGGCGTATTGCATGATAAAGAATTTAGAGGATAATTTTATGAAAAAGAATACTCGAAGCCGCATGTTTTTACGTAGACAGTTGTCAGATATAAAATATAATGAAAAGGAGAAATTGCAAACTCACCTCACTCAACTAGAAGAAATATTTATTCAATTGCGAAATGCAGGATCAGATTTAACAGAAGAAGAAAAAATTAACTACATATTACTATCCATGCCCAAATCATATGATGTGATAATAACAACATTAGAGACCATGCCCGAGTTAAAAATAAATTTCGTCAAGGAAAGGCTACTAGGCGAGGAAGAAAAAAGGAAAAAAGGTAAAAAACAGGTGGACAATGAACAGTTTCCTTCAGCATTCAATTGTTTCAAGTGTGGACGACCTGGTCACAAACAATATAACTGTAAAATGTATCAGAATAATCAAGTTCAAAGGTCAAACTTCAACATGAAGGCTTATAGAGGAGGACGAGGAGTATCTAATTATGGAGGTGGACGTTTCCAAGGACAAGGACATATACGTGGTCGAGGGACAACCAGACAGCATCATGGTTATCAAAGTCAAGGACATTATATTCATCAGGAAGAGTCTAACATATTTTGTAGTGAAAGTTGTGATAATAAAATAAGTTTAAACTGTGAGACAAATAAAAACAGTATAGTGTTTTGTATAGATTCAGGGTGTACAGACCATTTGATCAATAATAGGAATTATTTTTCAGATTACATTGAGTTGAGTGAACCTAAAAATATTGCAGCAGCCAAGAATGGAATTATGTTGCAAGCGGTTGGTATTGGAAACATAAAGGTAACTTGTCGTGTTGGTAACAGATTTAATAAGTGTACTTTACAAAATGTATATTATGTGCCTGATTTGCGAATTAATTTGTTATCTGTTTCAAAAATGGAAAGTTGTGGCTTAATGGTATCTTTCTCTAATGGCAAAGTCAGAGTATTCAAAAATAACAACTTATTATTGATTGGAAATAAAGATGTATCATTGTTTACAGTCCAGATGCATATTGATCAGTCAAGTTGTAATAATTCTTCATCTAACAATAATAGTGAATTAGTAACTTTATGGCACAGGCGTTTCGGTCATTTAGGTGTGAATAATTTAAATATTTTGGTTAAAAATAATTTAGTATATGGTTTGAATGATTTAAAATGTGATAAAATTCAAAATACATTATGTGAACATTGTTTAATTGGTAAAATAACTAGACAGTCTTTCAATAAGGTTGGTCATAGAGCAAGTAGGCCATTAGAATGAATTCATACTGATGTATGTGGACCTTTTAACACTCCTTCTCGTAACAACCATAGATATTTTGTAACATTCATAGATGATTTCACTCATTTTGTTATGGTTTATTTAATTACTCATAAATCTGAAGTTTTTGAAAAATTCAAAGAATATTATTACTATGTTACAAATCATTTTAATAGGAAAATATTAAAATTACGATCTGACAATGGTGGTGAATATATGTCAGAACAATTTAGAAAATTTTGTACAGTGAAAGGAATTAAAATGGAATACACAGTCCCCTATAATCCTGAAATGAATGGTGTCGCTGAACGTATGAACAGGACTTTACTGGATAAAGCTAGAACTATATTATCAGATTCAAAATTAGGAAAAGAGTTTTGGGGTGATGCCGTGCTGTATGCAGCTTATGTAACAAATAGAAGTCCAACCATTAATAAAAATAAAACTCCAAGCGAATTATGGGAAGGCCGGAAACCAGATGTCACTAAAATGAGAGTATTCGGCAGCATAGCTTATAATTATATACCCAGAGAACTGCGACAAAAGTTGGATAATCCTGGAAAGAAAATGATCATGTTAGGTTATGTTACATCGGGTTATAAACTGTATGATGAAGAAAATAACAAGGTGGTGTGTGCAAGAAATGTTATCTTTGATGAGAGAGCTAGAACAAAAAAGGAAGTATACTTACCGTTGTCAAGCGATGATGAAAATATGAAGTTCCAACCTGGAAAAAAGGAAACACACACAGAAGAAAATACACAAAGACAAGAACAGTTTTTTGATGATGTGGAAATACAGAAGGAAGAAATAAATGATCAGATAGAAGAGGAAAATAGAAATGAAGAATTAACAATGAGAAATAGAAGAAATTATAACAATCACGGACAAGGGAATTCTAAAGAAAGACAAGAAAGGGAAAGTCAAGGAATAGAAAGAGTAAAAAGGAAAATACAGAAACCTCAATGGCAAAAGGATTATGAGATGGATTTAGAAAATGAGGATGATGTTCTATTTGCACTATATAGCGGATTGACAGAAGATGCACCTAAAAGTTTTGAGGAAATAAATAACAGAAAAGATAGAGAATTATGGAAAAATGCAATTAAGGAAGAGCTAAATGTTTTAGAAGAAAGTCATACATGGAATAAAATACCAAGGAAAGATGGAATGAAAATATTGGACACCAAATGGGTATTCTCGAAGAAGGAAATAGGAAATAAAGAGTTATGTAAAGCAAGACTTGTTGTTTTAGGATATCAACAAAAAGACCAAATAGAAGATGTGTACTCTCCGGTGGTAAAGATGCAAACATTAAGGATATTATTGTCAATAGCATTAAAAAGGAATTATAAAATAAATCAAATGGATGTCAAAGGAGCTTTTCTTTATGGAAAAATTGAAGAACTGGTGTATTTAAAATTACCAAAAGGATGTGAAACACAAGAAAGAGATAAATATGTATTAAAATTGGAAAAATCACTGTATGGACTAAAGAAATCACCAAAAAATTGGTATGACAGATTTACCAAAGCAATGACTGACTATGGGTTTGTGAGAAGTGAGAATGACTACTGTTTATATATCAAAAAGGACCTATATATACTACTGTATGTTGACGACTTGTTGATTTTTGGAAAGGACATGATAGAGATGAATAAAGTAAAGAAATTTTTAATGACACAATTTAGGATGAAGGATTTAGGTAGTGAGGATTTGACATATTTAGGGATTTCCATTAAAAGACAAAATGATTCTATTTTTATTAACCAGTCAAAATACTTACAAACTATTCTTAAAAAATATGGTATGAATGAGTGTAAAGGTTCAGATACCCCTATGGACCCTAATTTTAAGTTAGATGATAATAATATTGATATGTCATATGAAAAACAATGTAGATCTTTAATTGGTTCACTTATGTATGTAACTGTTAATTCTAGACCTGATTTAGCTTATTCTGTGTATTATTTAAGTAGATTTCAGTCAAAACCAAATGAAATGTTATGGAAGGCATTAAAAAGAATTCTAAGATATGTAAAGCAAACTATTAACTATAATTTAATTTTTAAAAATAATTGTGATATTCCTTTGTTTGGTTTTGCTGATGCAGATTGGGGTAGAGATGTCGATCGAAAATCTACTACTGGTTATATATTTAAGATATATGGAAATACTGTAATTTGGAAGTCTAAAAAACAATCCGTTGTTGCCCTAAGCACTACTGAAGCTGAATTGATTTCTCTTTGTGAAGCTTGTGTAGAATCCTGTTGGATTATAAAATTGTTAAAGGATTTAAATATTGTAATTGATAACTTTAAAATATATGAAGACAACCAGAGTACTATAAAATCAGTTCAGACTTATGATCAGCGAAAGTTAAAACATTTGGAAATTAAGTATAATTTTATTAAATCTAAAGTAGAGCAAGGGGTAGTTAAAGTAGAGTATATAAGATCTCAATATCAATTGGCAGATATATTTACTAAACCTGTTGGCAAATGTCATTTAATTGAGTTGATATGTAAGTTGGGAATAATAATGGTGGAAGCTGAGGAAGAGTGTTGAGTTTAATTGTTTGGTATCTCCAGCCTCCACAATTATTATTTTAACAATTGCAACATTACACATAGACAACGGAAGAGAAGTGACAGTAGAGTAAGCGAGAGGGCGCTGCATGATTCTCTCTGGGGTTTTTGTAACAAGTAATATATATGGCTGAGGAAATTGTAATAGATAAATATAATAAAAGTATAAGTGTATTTCAATACGTGTTTTTTTATTGCTTGGCGCAAGTGCTCATGCTTCATTATATCAAACATAAATAAAATTATCAATACGTCCCTGAGAGGAGGGAAAGGGATTGTTATTAATGCGGATTATCAGTTCCATTGCTATCAATATATCCTATCAGGTCGACCTCCACGTGGTCCCCCCTGGAAATCATCGTGTTGAAATCCAAGTGTAATTATCACGATGGGCTAACTGACCTGCCTTTTCAATTTTCACCTAACGCCCCTCACTGGAGTGCAGCCAGTGTATACCGTTAGCGCAGGCGTTATTATTCGATAATCATCCATTGAAAAAAAAGTGCGTCCCTGAGGTTTAAGTGCACACGCAAATAAAAACAGCAATGTCACAACACGTCAACCTCGTGCGAGCATGTCATATCACATGTGTCTACGGACTTGCAAGTAGGTATTAGGTATACCTAAGCTGTAAAAGCTCGGGAGAGATTGGAAAATCCAATTTGCTTATTCATTCAATGCCAGGTTACCTATTCAGAGGATTTCGCATATTTGTACTGTTCTAGTTTCTGTAACTGTAACGAGTTAACAAAGTTATATAGGTTTACGTCTAGCAATCTGATTCTACGGATTCTGTTGTAGATAGATATATATATTTACATATATAAATACAAATACAACTACTAGTTTTTAATATACGACTGTGTGAGTAGGTATACGGTTAGCGAATGAAACTGACAAATTAAAAAATAACAGTATGTATACTGCCCTAAAGTACGTAATACGAGGTTCAAACTGAAAGTCCTTAGAAAATCAAAAACTGATTAAATTAGCAAGTTTTTGCCTTTATTTTATTTTACCTCTACCACTTTGCAGTAACTATTTTTCAATCCTCTAAAACAATTGTTGCGTAATGACCTGTCCTTCCAAAGAACGAGGCCACCATCTTTTTTCCCACGCTTCAACTTCTCTTCACTTTAGTTGGCAACTCCTCGGAAGGAAACACCCACTGAGCTGACTGTCTTTTAGTTTAGGGATCATAACAGTAAATCCAGCTTTCGTCTTCTGTAATTATGTCAAACACAGAATTTGAGCCACCTCCGTTAAATCTTTTATGCATTTCACGGCACCAATCAACACGACGGAGTTTTTGAGCCTCGTTCAAATTATGAGGTATCCACGGGGCACAAAGCTTCTTGACCGCCAAATGTTCATGGAAGATTTTGTGCACTTGACTCATACCAATCCCTAAGCTTGCCCGGATCTGCTGATAGGTCACTCTTTTGTCAGTTTCTATCATACGTCGCACAACACTGATGTTATCTTCAGTCGTCGCCGTAGAAGGCCGTCCCTCATGCACATCATCGGTGAAATTAGTGCGACCACGTTTAAACTCATTAAACCAGTTGTAAACAGTGGCACGAGACCAGGCTTCATCGTAAAACGCCAATCTATCATAACTTTCTTGTTGACTTAAATGACCTCGAAAGTCATAAAATATCATCGCATGAAAATTTTCTCGTATTATGAACTTAACGATAACGTTACACAGACTATTTTCAATTTGCCGTTAAACCGTAAAACAAATGGCAAATGAATAAATTATATATCCAGTATTATTCGTAGAGTTCTATTTTCAAAATTTTAAGAATTTTTTTTTATTATATTGCTTTAAAGTAGCCAGTTCTGAAATTTTTCAGTCTAGCCCTCGTATATATGTTCTTTATTGCACTTGTAAATTACATAGATAATATATTTATAAATATTGTGAGCAAGGGTGGACTTATCTCTGAAAGAGATCTCTTCCAGTCAACCTAACACAGTGGGAAAGCATGTCGTTAGTGGGCAGCTAAAGTGCACGAGTGTACGAACAACATTAGTACTAACACAGATAATATAATACTATACTAGTGTAAATACGAGTGAAAATTTGAAGTTGTATGTATTTTTCAATGCTAAATCTTAATAAATTAAAAATAAAAAATTTGTCAAAAAAAATAAAAAAACATTTAGGGGTGGAGCACCCTTATCATTGAGGCGTATGATTAATAGATGTTGGCTGATTCTCAGACCTACCCAATATGCACACAAAATTTCATAAAAATCGGTAAAGCCGTTTCGGAAGAGTTTGGTAACAAACACCGTGACACGAGAATTTTATATATATATATATATATATATATATATATATATATATATATATATATATATATATATATATATATATATATATATATATATATATATATATAAACTGAACTACTGAATTGATATTGAAAAAAAAAATATTGGAAATGTGGTATTTGAAGATGGTATTTAAAGATTAGAAAAACCAATTTGTAAATATAGTTAAACAATAAAAATTCAAACTACTGATTGATTTTTGACGTTGATTGAAAATAGTACTTAAAGGAGAGGGATTATATATTCTATAGTTTCTCATTCAAGTCTCTTGATAAATCCCTTTATGCAATCCCAGGTTTCCGATAGTATTTGTTATGAGCTTAATTTGCAACTACGTAGGGACCTAATTCACTATTGGAGCTGGCTGATAGATTACTGATTGGACCAGTCTCAATATAGCTCTCACAATATACATTTGCAATGATGTTTGGATACGGTCGGCAACAAAACTTAACATACATCTCATAATATACATGTACAATGATGTTTAGGTACGGTCAGCAAAAAAATCAATTTAGGTTTTATAATGTACATACATTTATAACGATACTTAGGTACGGTCAGCTACAAAACTCAGTGTAGGTCTCGAAATATACATGTATAAATATGGTTAGTTACGGTCAGCAACAAAACTCAATATAGATCTCAAAATAAATCATTATACATTTATAAAGCATCACTATAAATATATAATGATGCATAGCTACGATTAGCGACATAACTTAATATAGGTATCACAATATAAATGTGCAATGATGCTTGGGTACGGTCAGCAAGAAAAGCCAAGGCCCTGATTGTAATAATAATATCGTTAGCTATCCCTAGTAGGTTAGAGTTGGCTTATTGTGGTTAATTCTATTAGATTAGATATAGAATGGGCCACCTCTTCCTTCCTCGTGGATTTCGTAAGAGATGACTAAGAGAATTCAATGATTAAGGGGTTGGCTAACCCGCTTGCCAAGCGTGGTGCCTACTGGCAAAACTGCCCAAGAGGGAGGCCTATGTTCGGCAGTGGACAGTTAATGACTGATATAATGATTGGATGAATATAGGAATGATTTTTTAAGTTGATCGTATCGTGTTCATTATATACAAAGAATCAAATCTTTCTTCTTTGTACTTAATATTAGTTTAGATAGATTCTTTATGTGAAACATGTATTTTTAAGTGTAAAAGTCTAAAAACATTGTATACTCGTTTAATTTTCCTCTAGTGGTGCGTATAGGAGAATTTTTATTAGGAGCCGCATTACAAACTAGCGCCTTCGGTACAGAAACCGATCTGAGACCCTTCGGTCTCCAGGGGGCGCTTAACCTATTTTCATTTCTTTCTTGTTTTTATTTTTCTGAATACGGAGACTAAAAGCTACGGACGGACGTTGGGCATTTCAATTTACTAAAGGGATAAAGCAGTCGCTTTACTCTGTAGAATCATACGAATTATTCCGTATACTTCGCCGGTGATACTGTCTGCCTGTTAATAGTGTCATCATTGTGAGCTATGTTACTGTTAGACTGGAAATATTAAAATAAAATTAAATGTATTAAATGATTTATATTAAGTGGCTATTTTAACTGTTCTGATCTTCTTATGATCTTCAATTTAACGTTGCTTTGTCATAGTACTAAGGTGGTAAACAAGCATACAGTCCATGTGATGGTAAGCGGTTACCATAGTCTATGAATGCTAGCAATACCAGAGGCATTACCCTTTTTTTGAAGAATCCCATGCTGTAGTCTCTTGGAAAAAGCTCGACAGAGAGCTCATAACATGAGCGTTTGTTGCTTAGAAAATATTTTCATTATTTTATGTAAGGAATCTTGACTATGGAAACTTCGCAAATTGTTACTCCTTGCGCAAGCTAAATGAGATAATATTGAGGTGATATATAAATGTTTTGAAATCTTTTGACCTTATTGATAGTATCTAATACACACTGTTGACTTCCATAGCGTCCACAGTGGATATCATTGTAGTTAATTCCTGGTGAATTTGTCAAGGTACTAGAATAAATAACTTGATTTGTTCCTCACCTTTATACTCCGCAAGCGTAAACCAATAACGCAAGCGAGTTTTCATTCTATTTTCACTCAGTATACAAATGAGATGATGTGAAAACTGTGTTAGATTCGTGCCATCGCAATGCATAAGGATCTTGGACAGTTCAGAGTTAGTATTCTCAACAAAAGTACATGTAAGAAAATCTGATTAAGTTAAAATGAGTTTCGGACGGTGTAAATAATTCCATAGTACGTACGTACGTAGCTAAACCGTTGAACTTATCTTAACAAAGTTCACATAAATCCGTCCAAATCCGGTTCTGCCTATTGAATGTCCAAACAATCTATCTGCGTGTACCCAACATACGCCCGGCTGCGATGTCAAGAAAAGTTAGGGAATTCCTTAATTAAGGGAGCTTGGCGGCGCGTTGCTAAATAACAACGATTTAAAGGAACGTTCATAAGGCTTACGTGAGCCCATGTAATCCCTACCCCTTTCTTGCGATATGTGAACTAGTGTATTCGAGTATTTTAGTATTCGACTTTGAGTACTCAGACATGTATTCGAGTTCGACTCGAGTATGAGTATTCGATTATTTCATTAAGCTCGAATATCTTTTTAATAGATTTTTTATACTTATTTTTATTAAAAATATAGTTATTTGTTCATTTTTCTTTCAATGATATACACACATAATGTGAAACATACACATAAAAACTTATGATATACATACAACTTGTATTCGAATATTCTGTATGAGTATCTCTCGATTCGAATCAGTCTGAATAAGTACATCATTAATGTGAATCTCACATTAATGATGTGCGTATCCTTAGTTTTAGAAAAACCTTGAACTTGTAAAGAATAAAGATTATATGCGTTGGGATGCTGATAATTGAAAAACCTTATCTGTGTCAATTGAATAAAAAAATAAACCTACAACGCTCGAAGATTAGGGATATTCATGTTACAAATTATCTATGGTTTGTTCTTTTTTACATCATTATGTCTTTTAAGGGGCTATTACACGTGTAATAGTACACATTTTTGTTACAAAAATTATAAGTATTAAATTGAAAATATCATGCATTTGTTTTTTATCCTTAACTCTTTTTTCTGCTTCATTAAACAATACAAATGATTGAACATATTTTTTTAATCAAGTTAAGGACTTTCTCGATCATGTCACATTTCAAATAAAAATTAGTAAGTATATGTAAGAATTCCTAAAATGAGACAACGTTACGACGAATCTATTCCAACAGAGATGGATTTAGATTGTTATTATTATTTATAGATAACAAATAAGCTATATATAAGTTGTATAAGTGAAAGTGACGGTGGACAAGCATGAATTGCTATTTATTCCTCATAATCTACCGGATTTGGTGGGTTAAGTCGGACCAGCGTCCGTTCCTGGTGGCCGTCATCAATCTTGCTCAGACCCGCATAATCACAGAAAACGAAACGTGGATTTATATGCTGACCTCCATTTTTAAGCTGTATTATTATTCGTATTTAGTTTACATTAGCTGTTGGAAACTAAAACTTATTTATGTGTTTTTTTTTAATAAGTATATTTAATTGTTTTATTTCTTTCATTTAGTTGATATTTACTGTGTATACATACATAAATATATAAATAAATCTCAGATGAATTATTATGTGTACAGTCCTGTAGCGTTATATCATTATTAAATAAGAAATGTTTGATTATATGTAGTTTGTGTTTTATTAATAATTAGCTTTACCTGTCACTTTGTCCGGGTGCCTAGGATACGTTGCTTGACCGAGATACGAGTATACAGTACCTAGCCTATGTCCTTTTCTATTTCATATAGTACTTGTGATTGTATCGTTAAGGATCTAAAATGTGACAAATAAACAAATTTTCACATTTATAATATTATAAGGGGATTCAATTAATTAATTAGTAAGTATAACTAAGATTTTGTTCAATAAGAAAACAGAAGTTTCAATTAGTACAAAATTCGAAAGATAAATTTACAACCTAGGATAAGTTTATTATATATATAAAGATGTTGTTTGTAAATCATTTTATTAAGATTAGTAGACTTTGTTCTATTAAAAAAAAAAAAACAGCGATTTCAAATAAGACAAGATTGATATTAGCTAATTCTTATTTTTACTACACTATTTATATATTTTAAAATAAATTAACCGCAACTATAGACGACGTGAAGTTTTCGTGGACATTTAAAGTAATTAAAATTAAAATAGAAATTTGTGCGTTGACGAGCAGATATCGCTTCGTAATAATCAAGATTTTTGCTTCAAAGAGATAACTTCTGTTGTAACAAAGTGAATATGCGATTAACGCGAAAGTTAACGGGTTAATTAGTTAGGCGAAGATATCGTGTAACATATGTCGGGGTCGTGTTGGCCCCGGCGTAGAATGGATCACCCCTTCCGTTCTCGCTTGTGTCTTATGAGCTGACTAAGGGAAATTAATGGTTGAGAAATGGGCAGCAGCGTCCGTCTTTAAACATCACCAAAGTCAAACTGCGGTTGCCAACCCGCCTGCTAAGTGTGGCAACTACTGGCATAACTGGCCTATATTCAGTAGTGACAATTAACGGCCGATATGATGGTAATAATAATCGTGTAACTTAAAAAATAATACTTGAAAATCTTCTCTTGGAAGTCATTTAAATCAAATATGAGCTATGGAGATAGAAAGCAAACCCCGTGATCTGTTAAAGAATGTGCTAATAACGAGATCGGCAAACGGGAAGATAAAGTCTGCATCCGGAGGGTGAATTTTAATTAAATGCGCCTACGACATTAATGAGATGAAAGAACCGGCCTCTTTCGTGATTTGTTTGTCCGATCTAATTGCCCCGGGCTGGGGGTTGAACCTATGAATTTGATTTGAATTATTACTGTCTTAGATGGGGTACGGTCAGCAACAAAAGACAATGGAAACATTGTGATTTTCAAAATTCCTATAATCCACTACATATAGTATGTATGTTATTTTTTTATACCACAAAGGTGGCAAACAAGCATACTGTTATTGCATCTATTAAAGTCACTCTGACCTTTTGTGATCTTCATACAATTCTGATACTAATTTGTTGAGTTACTTACATAACATTAAGTAATGGTGTTATTTTGAAAATGTGTTCATAGATTTTTGGTGCTGACAGTACCACTTTAAGGAAAGTATAATTAAAGAACTATGTTTTTTTAATGGATAAAGATATTCTTTATATTGTGATGGAACGGTGCTCCTTCTTACGAGTATGTTAATAGTGTATAATGCGGATAATGAAACGACAAGGAAGTAATCAGGTCCGAACTAATATCTTTTATTCATTTGTTTACAATAATATATAGCAATATCTATGTATTTTAGTTACAATATCTATATGCCAGTCTAATAACGAATGTGTTAAAAGTTTGTTATCCAAAAAATAATACTGAATAACAGACTTTTAACATATTCGAAAAGAGATATCAGACCGATTTTGGAAATATCGTAATGGGTAATGACCTTTTTCCGTCGTGAATGTCCAGAGAAACCCAATATATAGATATCGGATAAGTATCCATATTATTCATGCCTACTATATATCTTTAACTTAAATACATAGATAAGGAGTTTTTGAGATTCATAATGTGCATATATGTACTATAAGAGATTGTAATAATCTTAAAACACGCGTAAGGAAAATGAATAATACATAGACTTATACATTAATACTGACTTAGTTATAAGAGAATACGAATAAATGCCATGGCAATGTTGTGTATGCATCAATATTACTCGGCGAAGAGGGGACAACACGAATACCCCAGTCCGTAAACCAAATACACTTGACGAATCGGTGATGTCATGTGATGTTACTATGAATCAAAGTGAAATGGAATGTTCCGTGTCTGCTGAAAATCATACTATTTCGCTGCAACAATTTGGAGTTTTGTTGGATTCTAGATTGGAAAGGTTTAAAGCTGATTTTTTCTCAGATATTAAGGCTTCCATAAGAAGTGAGATTCACTTGGCTATTACTGCATTAAAGGATGAATTCACAGTCACCGTCGACTTTTTAGAGGAAGGACAAAAAAGAATCAACGGTACCTTGGCGGCTGCAGTTGAGAGAGTTTCTGAACTGGAATGTAATAAAAACAAGCTTCAGGGTGATATTTACGAACTTGAACGTCGATTAAAAATTTCTGAAAAAACATCTCGTAGCATGAACATTGAAATACAAGCTGTTCCTGAAAAACGCAGTGAAAATGTTGTTGGTATTTTCAAAAAAATATGTGATGTGATTAATTTCCCTATATCTGATACTGAAATTCATGCATGCCGCCGAGTTGCTAAAATTAATTCCTCTTCAAATCGTCCTCGTAACATACTTGTTACTCTGCCATCTCCTCGTCATCGTGACAATATCTTATCTGCTGTTAGAAAGTTTAATAAGGATAACCCTAAACAAACTTTAAGCACATTCCATCTTGGTTACTCTGGAGAAACAAAGAAAATGTATATAGTTGAACATTTATCTCCTGAATGTAAGGAACTTCACTCACTAGCCAGAAGATTTGTTAAGGATAAGGCTTATAAGTTTGTATGGGTAAAATATGGACAAATATACATTCGAAAAGATGAACAATCAAGTGCTGTGCTAGTAAAAAACGCTGAAATGCTTAAGAGACTTTTATAATTTTTTTTTCTTTCTCACTCTTTGTACTCTGTTTATGTATGAATGCTATCACTTTATATTGTTTTTTTTTCCATATGTTAATATATTATCAAAATGTCAATCGCTTTCGTTCAAAAGTTACTGAATTCTATCTTAATTTATTGAATACCGATTATGAGATAATTTGCTTAACTGAAACTAATTTAAATTTAAGTGTTTATAGTGAAGAATTGTTTGATGAGCGCTACAATGTATTTCGTAGGGATAGAAGTAACGAAACTAGTGTAAAGGCAGAGGGGGCGGAGTTTTATTGGCTACAAAAAAACTATTGAATGTATCTCGTAGATATGAATGGGACAGTTCAGCTGAGGATCTTTGGTTAACCGTGCATTCTCCATTGTCTAAGTCTTCGGTAAATATTTGCTTAAGTTATTTACCTCCTGATATGCCCCTCAACAAAGTTATTGCATTTTTTTAACACTGTCAAGATATTATTTTAAACAATGGTGAAGCTGATTCTTTCTTGCTTGTTGGTGATTTCAATATACCTAATATAACTTGGCAACGAGACTCTAATTTGAATATCATGCAGCCTATAAATGCTTTTCACTATAGAGCTTCTATACTATTAGAGACTATGGCAATCTGTAATCTTAGCCAATTTAATCATTTGGTCAATGCAAATGAAAGAATTCTTGACTTGGTTTTGAGTGATTGTGGCAGTATCGATGTTGTGAGCGTTGAACCACTTAGTAAGATAGACAAACACCACCCATCTATAGCTATTAACATAGATTTTCGCCAAGGTGAAATGATTTCTCTTAGTAGATCAAACTCTAATAATTGTAGACCTAATTTTCGTAAATGCGATTATACTAAAATTAAAAATGAACTGAAATCTATAGACTGGATAGCACTGTTTTCGGATTTAGATGTGGACTTGGCTGTTGAATTATTTTATTCTAAGTTGAATGAAATAATTTACCTTTACACGCCTATGCAGAGTTCCAAAAATAATAAATACCCGTTTTGGTACAATTATGCTTTAATACGTTGTATTCGGGAAAAAAACAAATATCATAAAAAAATTTAAAATGTATGGGAACCCAAGAGATTATGACACCTTTAATTTACTTCGTCGACGTTGTAAACAGATGATTGATCAGTGCTATAAATCGTTTGTCAATTCAGTAGAAGATGATCTTTCAGACGACATTAAAACTTTCTGGCGATATGTTAATAGTAAAAAATCAAACAATACAATCCCTCAAACTATGACCTACAATAATATAACGGCAACAGAAATACCCGGTATATGTGAACTATTTTCTGATTATTTTAAATCAGTCTTTGAAATTTCTACTGGTGAAGTCAATTATCGGCCACAAATAAACACGCCAGTCTTGAGTAGTTTAACTATAACCTCTAAGGATATAATTAAGGGTATCAGAAAATTAGATTCTAACAAAGGCGCGGGGCCAGATGCTATACCAGCCTATTTTATTAAAGCTTGTGCTGAAGAAATTAGTGTGCCTTTGGAAGTTTTATTTAATAGATCTCTACACTACGGTTCTTTCCCGTCTTATTGGAAAACCGCTTTTATTATACCTATATTCAAATCGGGCGATAAAACGAAGTGTGAAAACTATCGACCGATAAATATACTGTCTTGTATGCCCAAATTATTCGAATCTTTAATATATATTCATTTGTATAACCATGTTAAACAGCGCATAATACCTATGCAACATGGATTTGTTTCTGGTCGATCAACTATTAGTAATCTACTTATCTACAAAAACTACATTTGTAATGCATTTAATAATCGCCAACAGGTGGATTCAATATACACTGACTTTTCCAAAGCCTTTGATAAGGTGAACCATGAACTAATGTTAAAAAAACTTATTTCATATGGGATTCATGGCTCATTGTATCGTTGGTTCGTATCATATATTTCTAATAGAAGTCAAATGGTTGCTATTAAAGGTTTCCAATCTACTCCTGTTATGGTAACCTCAGGAGTTCCTCAGGGATCGCACTTGGGTCCCTTATTATTTATTTTGTTTATTAACGACCTAGTAGACTCTATAAAAAGTGAATGCTTGTTTTATGCTGATGATCTCAAAGTTTATCGCGTAGTGAATAGTTTCAAAGATTGTTTGCAGTTACAGAAGGATCTTGATAATATTTACAAATGGTGTTGTGCCAATAATATGTATATGAACATAAAAAAATGTAACACAATATCTTTTGCTTCAAGGTCTCTAAAATTTATATTTGAGTATAGCATGAACAAGCAAAAACTTAAGCGTAAAGATGTGGTTAAAGATTTGGGAATAATGTTTGATTCAAAGTTATCTTTTCGTGTACATTATGATTATATCATCAGTCGTTGTAACCAGTTGCTTGGGTTCATATACAGAGCAACTAAAAATTTTAATAAACCCCACAGTTTACTATACTTATACAAAACACTTATAAGACCCATTGCTGAGTATGGTACTATAATATGGTCCCCATATTATGCTATTCATGAAGAAAATATTGAAAGAATACAGAAAAGGTGCCTTGCAACTACTTGTAGACGATATGGCTTAGTCAGGAAACTTCAATCCTATGCTTCGCGAATGAAATACTTTAAATTAGATAATTTATTATCTAGAAGACAATCGGCTGAATTAATTTACTTGTATAAAATTGTTAATTCTATGGTTGACTGTCCCTCGCTACTTAATTTACTATACTTTAATACTAACAATAAATGTCGTAACTCCCGTGTTTTTGATGTGCCAAACACTAGGAATAATGTTTCATTTAACAATTCCATTTTAAGAATGTGCCGGTCTTATAATAATGTTCAGCGTGGTGGTGCTCATCAGGATGGTGAAAAGCTTGATATATTTGGTCAGAAGTTCAGTAATTTTCGTCACGACGTTTACGTATTATTTTCCTCTGTAATTAGTAGATAGTTTCTTTTGTTGTAACATATATATGAACGTAATATGTACACCGTGGTATGTGTGTTTCTGTATGTGTGTGCGCGCGCGCGTGCGTGTTTGTGTGTGTGTGTGTGTGTGTCTGTGTTTGTATGTGTGTGTATATATATATATATATATATATATATATATATATATATATATGATTATCCATTTTTTGTTGTTTAAATTATATTGTGTTTACAGACTTTAGCTGTGTGTTTATGTTTTGATCATGCCGTGTACGCAAATTTTTGGAGGATTAGCTTGAACAAAACATAATTGTAGTTTATAAATTAATGTAACTATGTTAATTCTCTGTAATGTGTACCTATTGAAATAAAATAAAATAAAATAAAAATAAATGTGGGATCAATAAGAATGGTGTTTAAAGATTAACAGCCAAAAGTAAGATTAGTTTGCAATATGTAAGAGGCTGGCTGGTTTAAGTGGTAGCTCTAGGCCGCATCAAATTTTCACCGTCTCTTGGCGAGAGAAAAGGTTTTGACAAAACGGTGTCGTTTTGGGTCCCGTGCCTTTAAAAGGATGCCGTACTTTCGCTCTCAACGGAACAATAAACCTATTTCTTTTTTCTTTATCTTTCACTTCAGTAGAATGTCTGTGAAATGATGTCCGTGACGTAAGGGGGCGCAGTATGCTCGAATATTGGATTCAATATAAACTCGTGCCTAGATTATGGAGTACTAGTATTTACACGCGACTTCACGACGTACACGTGGTCGTAATGAATTGGTAAAAATGAATAAATATAAATAAAAATTAGTTTATGTTCTTCTCAGTCCTAGATAGAAATCCATTGGTCGCTGGTTCCAATTCGGTTCAAAGGACCAAAATCTTCTGGATAGTCCGAGAAGAAGGTTAATTTGTCTCCGCAGGTTATTAGGTGGATAATATTAATTCGGAAAATTTTATAAAATAAAACCACGTATTAATCCTGTTCCTTCCTTACGGAGCCATTTTTAATTATACTTTTTTACTGTAAAGTTTTAATCGTTTTTTTTTTACAATAATAATGTAAAGGAAATAAATCTATGTTTCGGATAGAAACAGATACTACTCCTCTATTCATAAAAATGTCAAATATCTCAATAACTCATTTTAGCTATTGAACTGTTTAGTCTCTTTCTTTGATTCTAAATTCCTAATTTGTAAGAAAGTGACAAAACTGTGTAATAGTTAAAATAGGTTTGTAGAAGTTTTTAGTTTTTATGAATAAAAGGTTTACGTGTACATGTAAGTATATGTTTATCAAATTTCATATTATAGTATTTGGATCTTTCCAGAGATCTATCTCTGAATCTATGGATATGTGAATATAACAGTCAATACGTACTTAAAAAAAAAATATAATGTACTTGCATACTTGCATAGTATTATTTCTTTGAAACTGAATATTATTTCCAAAGAAAAATTATCAACAAAACGTAAAACAATTTTGAGCCTTCATACTATCAACCATAATGACCATATTAATATGAGAAGAAACCTTTAGTTTCACGTTCTGTTAAAAGTGTACCTACTAAGTGGTAATAATTTCGATTTTACCTTGTATGCGGGAAAAATCTACGCCTTTAAAATCGCGCGCAAAATTTTCGTATTTCGAATATAGCTAATTGTCTATTTTATATTATAATATATGCATAAGTACGTCGGCTTGACTTACCTCATTATCATCATCATATCGGTCGTTATGTGTTCAATGCTGAAAATTGATTTACTCATAGACTGCCATAAGGAACGGACCTGAGCCACCTGCATTTACTGACAATGCAATCTGAGGTCGTCATTTCATCATTGGAGGGTCATTTTACACTGCGTTTGCCTATACGTGGTCGCTTACTCGAGAACCTTTTTTCCCTATCGGTTATCAGTTTTCCGACCGATGTCGGTGACTTTGCTTCGTCTGCGGATATTCTCATTTCGGATTCTATTAGGCAAAGAAACTCCAAGCATAGTTCTATCCATATATCTTGTAATTATTCTGTTCTGATTTTTATTTTATGGGTTTTACAAATATAAATATAAATACATAAACTACAACGTTCGTGTTTTCGTTGACAAAATCTGTGTTTTTATAGTTCTAGGAAGTAGATATTTCGTAAAAATGTTTTCTTCATATGAAAAATGCTCTGGAATTTTTGTCATTTTACATTTGCGTGAGTGCCTTGAGTTGGCGTAACTTCTTTTAAAAATATTTTTTATACAACTTAGAATGGCAAATAAGCTGACGATGCACCTGATGGAAAGTGGTAACCGTCACCTATAGACATGAGCTACTGCTCTACTACCTACTACTATGGTACTCCATGGACATAACAGAGTATACTGTTTCGCCCATGATACCCCCCATGCGTTGCCATTCCTGAAGACTCAGGTGTTATTCCTCTATACCCAGTAAATTCACGCCATATCCCACCCTTCAAACCGAAACACAGCCATGCAAACATAGCTGCTTCACGGTTGAAATACGAATGGGACGGTGGTACCCAAGCAATCGACTTTTGTACAAAGTCTCCCTCTAGTCAATCCTCTATCCAACAAGATAGAATTGCTTCTTGAAGCTCTTTCTGTATGGCAATTTGTAATTACATCGTCTCAGTCGCAATGGGCTCTCCCATCAGGTACCCGATTTGTCGACATTTTCGCTTACGAAGTTATGAGACTGAAAATATGTGCTTTTTCTTATAAATTTACTAGCTATATCCTGCGGATTTATCTGCGTGAATCAGTGTATCGTAAGTGCTAAGTATACCAGTCATACCAGTTTGTCTTGAAATTTATTTTTGAAATAGGTAATTAATTACTTATTTCGGAGAGATACGGATGTCTTTACTTTGTTATTGATTATCTATTGTATCATTTGCGCATATTAATTTGTAAGTCATATTAGTTGCTGTATTAGCATATAGTTATATAGTATCAAGTTAGATGTCCGATGGAGCAGCGAAGCGGCAGAATTGAATATGTGATCCGTACATCTTGTGCTACATACGTTGCGATATCTAGGTTTATGATGGCTGCACAATTTGCTGCAGTGCCTTGTTACTGGTATATTAGTGTGGACTGAATGTTTATTATTGTAATTATTTCAACCGTTACCTGTTCACTGCTGAACATAAGCCTTCCTCATAAGAGAAGATTTGCTAGTAGTTGCCCCATTTGGCAGGCGGGTTGGCGACCGTAGTTGGACCTCCACCATAAGCTCCTTCAGTCGCCTCTTACGAGACCCACGGGAAAGGAAGGGGTGGCCCATTTTATGTCAGGGCACACACGGTAAACGTATACATATTATAAGTTAGATTATATGAAGTGTCTCATTACATATGGTTTGCCGAAAACAGTCTATATTGCCGTGTGGTCCCGGCATAGAATATGTTACCCCTTCCTTTCTCGTGGGCGTCGGTAAGAGGCGACTAAGAGAACTTAAAGGTGAAAGGCAGCAGCGTCCTTCTTAAAACATAACCAAGACCTAACTGAGGTTGCCAACCTGCCTGCCAAGCGTGGTAACTACTGGCAAAATCCGTCAATAGGTGGAGGCCTATGTTTAGCAGTAGCCAATTAACAGCTGATATGGTATGATAAGTGGGACAAATGTACATACATTGTAAGGTTAAATTGAAAAATAAAAACAATAAACAATCCTTATGTTTATATTTGAAAAAATAGGTTCTACCTCGCGAGTTCAGACTTGAAATAGGTATTCGTTACTATAGTTATAACAAGGTATGTATCCATGTACCAAAATTTATATTAGATAAAAAAAAATCTAAATTCATAATGACTTTTTATACTCGACATTTTTATGGTACATAATCTTAGATGATAATATATTTTTTTGTATTTGGAGAATAATAATGTTCCCTCAGCCCCAAGCTATTGGGTACAATGGGCTCATGTTTTTGTTTAATTAAAGGTATGTATCTACGTATTGATTTTTTCATCCTGTCGTATCTAATTGAGATAATATTATTTTGGGTTTTGTATTTAAATTATTCTTTGTTTTAGTAGAGATTTACCATTAAATTGTAGGTTGAAATATGATGAGAAAGATATTTTGACGAGTCATTGCAAAAATATTGATATGATTTCGAAAGGTACATATTTGTATTAAATCTTATCTTTGTTATATTACTTAATACCGTATATAATTGAGATAAGATTTATGAACACTCAAATGAATTTTTAAACATCAAAACGAGAGTAGTGACGTAGTGACGTATTTTTTTTTAATGGATGATAATGGAATTGTAACTCCACCCGCGCTATCGGTATACACAGGCGGGGCACCAGTGAAGGATGATAGGTGAGGATGAAGTAGGTCAGTTAGCCCATCGTGACGAATTCAACAAGAATTTTTCACGATGGTTTCCAGGGGCAATCACGTGGAGGTCGACCTAATAAGACATATTGCTAGCAATGGGGCTGTCAAACTCCAATGCTAACAATCCTTTTCCCCCATAGTGATGTATTAACTCGATTATAATCGTAAACGTCGTAAGTTCGATTTCAACTGAACCATGTCCCGAATGTTATCAAGTGTTAATTATGGCAAACACTATCTAATCTAAGATGTAGTTCATCTGTTTTTATTACTTATTTAATGGTGCATCTAAATTACAAACTTTTAGCATTATAATAGGTTTTAATTAACAATAATTAATTAATCTTAGATCATCTAGATCATCATCAATCTTAGATGCTTTATCAAAAATAACCTAACTTATTTTTGGGACTTTTTGTTACTTAAACCTATATCTACAGGTATTTGATATAATATTAGTGGATGTTATCCAAAAAATGTAATCATCGAAGAATTTATCCACGTGACAAGTTTTACTACTGCGATATCAATTCGATTTTCAATATTAAACAATGTATGGGAAGCCTTTATCGTCAAACCTTTCCACATGAATAAATTTTGGCCTGCCCGCGGCCGTAAAACGCAATCTTGATTTATCTCATCCATTCTTTCGGTAGCAATTTGTTTGCAATAAAGAATGCAAATTGTAAAATCCAATTTTGTGCCAGACGCTCAAAAATGCAGTAGATAGTAGAAAAAGTGTTGCAATGCAGGGGTGCATGTTTAAGGGTCACTTTATGGTTAGGGTTCATAAATTCTAGTAATTTAATATTATCTACAATATCTCTATTTTATATTTTATATAGATAGCTAGTTTACATAACCTTATCAAGTGCGATTTTAGTTACCTAATAACTTTTACTTATTAATGCTAATTACAAATTATGAAGTTAATGCTATCTTATCTGTTAGGGTCACCAATTTACTATTAAATGTTATATAAAAAATAATATGGTATCAAGTACGGGAGTAATCATCGGGTGTAAAAAATTAGTTTTAAAATCTTTTAAAAAAAGGTGATATTACTTATGAGCAAGATTAGTTTTCGATCGAGATAAAATAATAAAATACCCATCTTATGAATCTATTCAATTTGGAAGGTCTTATTTAGAATGATTTCAATTTTGTGTGTGTCTATGTAAGTATTTGTGTTAATTTTTATTACGAGGGAACATAAATACAAATGTTGGTTAATCATTTATCTCCTGGCGTTTACGCGAACATTTGAGAATGTAGGTATTATGAATCAGCGATTCATAACTTTCTTTACTTTTTTTCACGGTTCTGCCGCCCAGTTCGGAATGTAATTTCATTTTAGAAGAACAGGCAAGAAATTCAACTCAGGCTTTTTTTTTAAATAAAAGTTGATTTTACAGTTATAACTTTGTATCAATACAAACTAACAAATAGTACAAGTGTTATTTGATTTTTTTAGTTAATTAATTAATTATTCATTTTGTTTGTGTATATATCGTTAATATTTAATCTGTATCATTCTTTGAAGGGAATCATAAATAGTTTTCATTCATCCTTTAGTCAAATCAAGATCATTTTGATTTGTAAATATTATATTCAATTTTTTGTCAATACATATATATATATATATATATATATATATATATATATATATATATATATATATATATATATATATATATATATATATATATATATATATATATATATATATATATACACGAGTACGTTTAATATACCTATTATTTACCTGAAAAATTAAATACGTGCCCGATTTGTCTTTAAAAGATCGATTTAAAAATAAAAAAATCAGGGTCAAAAGTTGGCTTTCGTTATATCGGGTCGCGATTGGAAACCCTAGACAAAATTCGCGAAGGAGAAGACCTTATTTCACCATAATGTTTCTATTTTACGAGCGCTGTTTAGACGCCATACGAAAGTCGGCCCTTCGAAACCTGAGTGTTTTCTTCCATTAGGCTAAGTGCTTTATAGCAATTTCGACTTCTTGCTTTAATGATATTCAAGTTCAGTTTTTTTTTAATTTAGATCCATGTTAGTTATATGGGTAGATTTAAAAAAAAAAGGATATAATAATTTGAAACCAAACCAAACCAAACTGAAAGTGGACTAACAGATTTATCTTTTATATTATTTCTTTCAATTGACTGCATTGCGTTCAATTGTTTGCACGATTTAGTTTGTGAAAATTTATAATTATATTTTTTTAACGCAGTTACTTGCATAGTTTGAAGAGTGGCATGATATTGCAGTGCAATTACAGGAATACGGGAGCATAACACATGCAAGAACGCCTGCTTCATGGCAGATACATGAGTGAAATAAAAGTATCCAAGCGGACGACTTTTCTTGACTTATACGATTTTTTTATGGCAACTCACTCGAGCAGAATACAGGTAGCAATTTTGATATAGGTCAACTATTTGTACATATGTTAGAAAATTTAATGTAGTTTTAAATTTGTTCTTTAATTTTTTACCTTTCCTATGAACACCATAAACTAATCCAATTAGCCATTTAATCCAAATGCTATCCCTTATTTCAATTTGAGTATTTTAAGTGTAATTGTCACGGAAGTTAGCGTGACATTATATTGTCGCCGCTTGGCCCTCCTTTGTAAGAATGGGAGCTATTTGAATAAAGTACCTGCGTAGCAGTTGATGATCGTTTAGAGATTATAAAAAAAAATACGCTTACGATTGTCATCGGCGTGCGTGTGAGTGTGTGTGCGCGTGCGTTCGTGTATGTCTGTCTATGTATTCACGATTAAAATAGTTTTTTTTTGCAAAGTAAAATGTATTTGTTTACTTATCTAATTAAATTATTAAATTTGCACCGATATTATATAAATAGTTGACGGATTTTGACGAAGTATAGTTTAGTGGATATTAAAGAAGTATAACATGTGTTAAGTGGGATGCTACCACTCATCCTTAGATGAGTGGCAGCGTCCTTTTTAAAACATCACTAAAAGCCTAACTGTGGTTGTCAACTTGCCTGCAAAGCGTGGAAACTACTGTCCCCCAATAAAGGGAGGCCTATGTTCAGCAGTGGATAGATAATGGATGATATGATGATGATGATGAGAGTATATGTATGAGGCGGTTTTATGCATATTGGAAGAATCAAAGACATTTATTAATTGTTGCCATTGTGAACTTTTAAGGTAAAAGTAGATATGGGCTAATTTCGCCGAGCATAGTTGAGTTTAATAGGACAAGAGATGAGCCAAATGTTATCTTTCTGATTAGTTAGTAGAAATTGTTACTACCTATTTGAAACAATTTTCAGTATAATATTTTTACTAAACTAAGCTCTAGAATCTGTACAATAATATGAATGGAAAAAACATATTCCATATCTGTAAAAGGATCATCCTGGACCTAGAGATAAATCGTTTTATTCACGAAACCGCAAAACCTCTTTAGAGTAAAGCGGTTTTTTTACTTAATATCATATAAATAGTGTTTGAAAGAAAGATATAATACATATTAAGGTAGAATAAAATAGGTTTCTTATTAGGATAAAAAAGTCTTTGTTTAGAATAGAATATTTTTTTAAGCAATATATTTTTTTTTAATAATTACTAAGTTCAGTCGAAAAACATGAGTCAATTCAAACTACTTAAAAATTAAAAAAAAAGTCGCTTTTCGTACAACAATGGTTAGTAATAAGTAAAACAATTTACTTAAAAAACCTTGAGAGTAAGTGATCGCCTGAAACTTAAGATTACAAACCTGAATCACAAATTGTCCCAAGGGAGAAGTCGACTACATCTGAGGCTTCTACTAAGTTTTCACGTGATACGACCACGCAGCACGTAACTTCATGGGCTATTATACTATCTAGATAGAGTCAACAAACATATAGGTAGGAAATACACTATTTTCTTAGAAATGCTTCGAAAAAATAGCTTTAACATTTATTAAATGTTCAGCGCTCTTTTCGTTAAGTATAAAATTATATTAGTCTATAATAATTTATATTTACATTTATTTTATTATCAATATTATACTTTCAGATTTATTACAAGTATACATTTTGATTAATACAAAAAGCAGTCAATGGTGAACACACACATCGATGAACAACGAGATGTTACGTAGACATATTGGATTTAAAATTGTATTTATTAGTAGATTTTGATTTGCAATATGTGGAGAATTGTTTCACAAAAAAGCGGCAGCTTTAGTGATCCCAACCCAACATAAACTCGTATCTCGATTGCAATAAGAATTGTAAAAGTTGGTACAGAACTGACGATGCAATCCAGTAACATAGCTACAAAAAGTTCAAAAGAATTGAGAAGCTTCTTAATAATAACGCACTGTTCACTGGCTGTTTTTAGACGATACTCCATCTAGATACATTATGATCTATTTAAGTGTTATCTAAAGGGATATATACCAACAAAGGTGTGAATAAACCCGTGTTTTATACTGCTGTGGTGTTACGCGGTCGGCGAAACAGTGCGGTGTGTACAACGTTCGTGCCTTTGTGTACTGCCTCGTAAGTTAGTGAACTTTACGATTTGAGGTTGGCTGGTGATTCGCACAAATTAGGCCGTTGCGCCCCAAAAATAAAGATGAGCACGTTCGCTGACTATGATAGTTTTAACTTATAGGCTACTTAAAAAAAGATGTGGTTTTTTTGTTCAATTTGACTGCATTTTAAACAGCTTAAAACGAAGAATATAAAATTCTTAATTTGTATATATTTTTTTTTGTGTTTTTATTTTTCAATCAATGCGATTGTATAAACGTTTAGTTCGTACGTTTTTCTCTTTTTACTTTGTATTTTTAGTGATTTTGATAAAGAGTTTTTTTGTTGTAGTTTTTTTGGGTAGTTGAGTAGTTTTGATGTTTGGGAGTCCTTGTCATAGAATACGGGAGACGAGGCTCCCAAAATGCGAGAAAGCATTTATCTATTAATTTTTTTTATTAATTATTAATAATATTAAAACTACTGTTTTTATTACAATTGAAACAGTTGTTGTAATTTTTAAAGCAAAAACTATTTTCTCACAGATACACAATTTTGCGTTATAAATTAAATCTAATTAATTAATGTCTACGAAATATATCATTATTCTTCAGTATCTATTGTCACGATTAAAGTCTGTATTTTTAATGAAGCAAATTTTTTTATATGTTACGCAAAATACAATTTTAACTTATCGTTAATAGATGTCTCTGATTAGAAAAAGCAATTCGCATTAAATGATACAATACCTTTGAGAAATGTTTAATCAGTTATCGAAAATTGGAATTTAATCCGATCAGTACTTTTTGTTATAACACGAATACTCATATATTATTATTCTGTATGATAACAGAATATAATGTGTATGAATTAATCCACGACGATGACGTAGGCTTTTCCTCTTTGACTACTTTTAATGTATGTATATATATGCTAAATAATTATCCACAAGTAGACTTATTCCATTGTACTAATGGAGAGTTTAACAGGATGGCAACGAAGTTCACCTCTGGTGTTAATTAATTAATATAAAATTTATTGTATATTATGTGAAATAATTTGTATAAGGCTTTGTCATGCGAAATGGTAAAAACTGTAATGTCTAACAAGCTGTTTTGTATATAAATAAATGAAATAAAAGTAATCATTATTTTATTTGAAATTTGCGAAAATTATTACATTTAATCATTTTTATGATTTTTTTTAGATTTTAGATAAAATTAATTTAGGATATTGTCTGATTATATAAAATTCGTTTTAAGTAACTTTCCCTTACAAATGTAAACAAAATTTTCCATTTATAAGTAGGATTTACTCTGAAATTTAAATATAATATTTGACAACCTAACAGTCAATCTACGTGTAAGTGCTTTACCTGTGAGAAAAGTCATGAGTACATTTGGTACTTTTTTAATAGTATTTGTTGTCTGTACGAACTAAAAACTTTACTAACCTTTAATATTATTTATTATTATTATTTATTAATATTATTACTAACCTAAAAATTATTATTAAGCACACAGACTTAGTAGTCTATAGTTTATTATCTTTAAACCGAGGTATGAGTACTAAAGAAAGAATAATGCAAATATGTGAGAGTTATACTATCTGTTGTGACCGCATTTTTTTTTATTGACTGAAAATGGAATGGTAACCCCGCCTGCGCTAACGGGATATGCTGGCGGGGCACCAGTGAAGGATGATTGATAAGGATGAAAACAGGCCAGTTAGCCCATCGTGATGAATTCATCTGGAATTAATCATGATAGTTTCCAGCGGGAACCGTGAGGAGGTCGACCAGGTTAAGTATCTTGCTAGCAATGGGACTCTCAGTCTCCATTACTAACAATCCCTTTCCCCCCTGTAACCACATTTGACCGTGCATAATTGATGTGACCTTATGATACGTCCCATGTATTATTATAGCTTTTAGACAGTTCTTACATACAAAAATATGTTATATGGATTAGGACTGATGTGCTGGTTTTTTTAAATGGATGATAATGGAATGGTAACCCCACCCGCGCTATCGGTATACACTGGCGGGGCACCAGTGAGAGATGATAAGTGAAGATGAAGCAGGTCAGTTAGCCCATCGTGACAAATTCAACAATGAACCAACCACTATGGTTTCCAGAGGGAACCGCGTGGAGGTGGACCTGATAGGCGTTATTGTTAGTAATAGGGTTTCTAATCCCCATTACTAACAATCCCTTCCCCTTTAATGTGCTGGTTATAAACCGTTAACGTGAAAGAGAACTGTCAGTCAGTCTGCTTGTGTTTAATTTTTTAAATTTCATATACATGTTGAAATTGTTAATAAGCTGGCGACCCACCTGGTGAAAAATCTTAACTGTTTCTAGATATAAACGGAACTATTGGTATTATAGAATATGCGTTGTGATGGTCAGAATTAGTACTTTAATTAATATTTTTTTAAATCGCTTCTTTATAATAATAAAAACATACTTGTAATAGAACTTTAAGATCGATACACAACGAGGGGAAAATATCAACAAAATTCATAAACATATTTATTATGATTGTTTCCTAGAATTGGATCGCTACCATTTTAATATTTTTTGTTTTGTTAATACCTATTTTTCGGAGTAAAACACAATTTCTATAAATAAAAATATGAATATCGGCTACACGGAATGATGGTTATTTTTAACTTATTATGGTTTTAACTTAGGGTGTATAGGGACGAACCTGGCATCGTAATAAACCTTACCAATATTAGAAATTGGTATGCGAGTTTGTTTGTTTGTTCTCGAATTACTAATTACTATGATAATTTAAAATTGTGTTCACACAGAAAAAAACCGACTTCAATTATGGTGAAACCAGTTATTTTGTAAAACTAAACTGTGTTACCAATTTTAATAAAATTTCTATTAAAATTAAAACAATCTATAAATATATCCTTTCCGATAAAAAAAAAAGGATTTTCCAAATCAGGTCATAACTGATGGAGTTATAAGGTAAAAAACATAAAAAAATACAATCGAATTAAAAACTTATTTTTAACCAAATGGTTAAAAATCGGTGTAATCATTGTGTATAAGATCGAGAAGTATATAGGAATAGACAGCTTTTAAACTTAATCAATCTATATTTACTCGTACAGTAGCAATGAAAATAATATAATAAATGTAAAAGTCTTTTTACTTGTTACCTTTTAGGGTCTTAACGACTGAACTAACTGTAATGGTGCTGTTTATGTTTATAGGTGACGTTTACTTTCACCATCAAGTAACCCATCAGTTTGCCATTCCATGTGTCATAAAAATAAAATTGGGCATATATGTTGTATTTCGAATGGAGAATGATATGGGTTATTAATTTTTATCTTCCGTCAATCAGCATGTCTCCGTTACAGATGAAGTAGCATGCACAGGTAATGTAAATTTTTTTTAAATTCCTTACCAATTTAGACGAAGTTATACATTATTATGAGATATTTACCCCAGAGTGATAAAATAATCTAATAATATGAAAATGTTCACGACAAGCCTATTTTTATTTAACTTTTTAATACACACGTCTTTTTAAGAATAAATCAATTGTTGGTAATTATATGGCGAACATTTTTTTTATTACGCAAGCCCGTTACCCCAGTAAGTATATTAAAGGGTGTTTATAAAAATGCTAATATTAACGAAAAGGGATTTTGGCCTACAAGAAAATAAGACTTTTAAAACGCTAAAAAAATATGCGCACCGCCATACATCGGTTGGGTTTTCGCAGTTTCAGAGCCGGCCGGCAATAACTTACCAAGTTTTATGGCAGTGGTCGGCGGCTTCTACATATTTAGGAAATAATTAAGTATAGAACCGCCCTCGTGTGTATACACTTATCTTATTACGAAATATTACGGAATTACAGTAAGCCTGTTACGCACCTGTTCTGTTTACGCTACGGATGCTACTAATGAATGTACTTACTTGGATTTGTGTGTAAAATTATTGTTACCATGACAAAAAAATTTAGGTACATAATTATAAATATATAAATTTGTTCTACATTTATTATCATCATCATATGAGTCGTTAATTGACATTGGTAAACATAAGCCTTTTTCTATGGGGTTTTGCCAGTAGTTACCACGTTTGGCAGACGGTTTGGCAGTCGTAGTTAAGCTTTGATGATGTTTAAAGAGGGAAGCTACTGCCCATCGCTCGACTAATTAAGTTCGTAAATTAGGTTCCCAGTTCATTGTTCTAGGATGTACCCCTAGATGTCCGTTACTCTCTACTGTTACCCTATTACTCTACAATCCTTATAATATAGGGAATTCTAACTTGAGGGCTAGACTACTGAGATCGTGTGGCACTTATTACCTGTTACTAAGTATCATGTATTCTAGGAACTAGACTCAGTTTGTACTATAGGAACTAGTCAATTGATGTGTAAAATGTAAATATGAATCTGATATAAATACATGTTCAGAGATAAATTCAAATACCAAAATTCATCATTTTCTTCATCAACTTCTAAATCGTAATTTTTTTATAAATACAGGGTTCGGAAAGTTGCTATCTTTTGAGAAAAAACCTGCAAGAAACTCAAGAGTTACTCTCTAAAAACTCTGTTAACATTATGTGTTTTTATTTAAATGTACTTACTATGTTTAATATTACATGACCATTAAAAAGCCTGTGCATTATCGACTAACACCATCCACATTTGTCATTCAAGTAATCGCTTAGTGTTAATAGCCTTTCTTCAATAAGTGTTTTTTTTTCAATAAATATTTTTAATTTATTAAAAGGTAGATCCATAATATTATACTTTATCGGTAGAGCTTCATTATCATGTCTTAGTTAAAAACAGGATAGTTTATATAATAATTAACGGGAAATAAAGTATATACCTACTATTATTATATACCTACGGCAAGATTTAATTAATATGTAGTAACAATCATGACCATGTTTTTACTGCACTTATCATCATCATTTCAATCATGATCTCTCCACTGTTGAATATCAGTCTCCTCCATAGACTGTTATAGGCAATGGTTCTGAGCCATCTGCATCCAATGCATTTTTATTTATCATTATTTTAATTCTGCTTTTCTCAAAAAATATTTCCATATTTAGACTCTTATTCATCAGGAGAAATTGTTTTGACGAACACTTATACCTGGATTTAGTAGTGTCACCCACTTTAACTTTCTCTTTAATATTACCGGGGCACTTTGGTGTAATGAATATATAAATAGTCGAAGTTTCTTGCTCATTCCACAGTTTACGGGGATGCTCTCGATTGACCGATGGTGTTAAAAGTTCAGTTAAAGCAAACAGTGATCGATTAGGAAACTCTGTTAAGGAATAAAATTTATTACATTTCAAGAACTGAGGTTTTTATATGCAAGAAAATTTTAAATTTACTGCTTGAAATAATACTTTCAATCCAGTACACGTGTTTGCAGTTCAAACTTTATTAAATTGGTTTAAGTAATGTATTTTTATATTATAACTATCTCTTGTCTATGGCTTCGGTCGCTCCCATACAAACTTTCATTCCCTATTTCACTTTTTTAGGGGGAATTGTTTCAAAAGCTTACATATTATGTTTTGTACCAAAAGATTAAATCTGAAATTTCACGTGTCTAAATTAACTCGTACTCTTCTAAACTGATGAGTTTTGAAGAGTTTGTAATTACGTATAAACTTTTAATCCCTGTTTTACCTTTTTGAGGGTTGAATAGTCAAAATTCCTTATTGTTCTTCTATGCTATATAAAAAACCTGGCTGCAAAATTTCAAGATTATAGATTGAGCTGCTTCGCCTGTAATCAGTTAATCAGTATCATCTTTTATAAATACATAAGTACGTACATACGTATACACATAATAACATATACATAAGTATATACATACGTATATATATATGTTACACTAGTCTCACAGTGCTGCTCGCGGTATAGGCGTGAATCGCGCTTATGAATAAGGGCTTCTATGGAGTTCGAAACTAGACGGGAGCGAATTCGCGAATTTAAAATGTAAAAATTTATTCCAGGATTCAATTTTAGGATCGTCGAATCGATTGATTGGTATATTTACAACTCTATTTTACGAAACCTTCTTGTATGTATATAGTAATTTTCAACTTTTTGTATTTTTTTACAACACAGGGGCCAAACGAGCATGCGGCTCGCCTGATGGTAAGTGACTACTGCCGCCCATCATCATCCACAACACTAATAGCATTGCAGGTGTACTGCCAGTCTTTTAAAAAGGAGTATGCTCTTTTCTTGAAGGTTATGATATCATAACGGTTCGAAAATTTGTATGTTGTATAAAAATTGTATGTATTTTTTTTTATGGGTGAAAATGGAATGGTAACCCCGCTTGCGCTAACGAGATACGCTGGCGGGGCACCAGTGAAGGGTGATCGATGAAAATGAAAACAGGCCAGATAGCCCATCAAGAATTAACCATGATAGTTTCCAGGGGTAACCGCGAGGAATTTGTCCTGGTTGGGTATATTCCCTAGCAATGGGAGTCTTGGATTTCTCCATTATTAAGAATCCCTTTCCCCCTCGTATTTATTATTTATGCAACTTCTAAAAGAAAGAGTTTACAGATTATAAAGTAAATTCTGAACCAATTTGCACAACTCTTTTCGCAATCGACCGGGTTTACTCCCATGGCCCATTTTAATTTTGTGACGATTTATTGGCGTCTTTACAATTCCTGCTTTTTATAGAGCAATATATACTTGTGAAAAATCCAAATACCCTCGAGGTATGTCCTTCGTCTGGGCATGCAGACCTGTGCGAACCTTCGAATTTAATGTACAGTAACAGACAGTCGCCGACTATACGTATATGTTGTCACGTTTGAGCATTAAACGTTATCCCACGCTTAGAATCGATACCGCAAAACGTTATTTGCATTGCTTAAACGCTTTAAGTTCATTGAAATATTTAAGTCTATCTAAATTATTAAATGTTCCTAAATAATTAAGAATATTTTGAGATACAGGAACCAATTGTAGAGTAAAGATTAGAGATAAACATAAGTAGATATGGGACACAATTTAGAGGAATGAAAATGTTATTAACTATAAAAATTTAATGCTGTGTGCAATAATCACTCAATTATTTGTGTAAACACAAGTTTTATTACGTTGCGAAGTATTTTAAATAAAACTTTTTGTTTTGCCATCATTTGACGTGTCAGTATACTCGTGTATTACTATTTTAAAATTATTTTTTTCGTATAATAATAGATGCTTATTTCAATTTCAATTAGGATTAGCATTCAACAAATTTCATACGAACGCTTCTATATATCATACTTTTTAAGGAAATTCACTCATATCAATTAATAAATATATTTCCTATCAAGCTTATATGTTATTATTATTCACGGGGATAAGATTATTAGAACCGAGTGCGATTAAGCTCAAAATTGTAGGAATCCGAGTTCTAAAGACTGGTGAAAAGAATTTTCATCTATTTATTTAAGGCGGAGCTATCAGACCTTCGGGCGTTCATTCAAACTCTTGAAACGCTAAGTGGACATCCTTAAGTGGTGTTTGGTCAGGAGGGATTTACCTTTGCTCTTTTCGATTCGACCCTCATCCCACTCAATCAGACGCAGAGGCTTTGCCCTTAAAACGTTTTCGCTTTGTAATTTTTGTCGTTTCAACGTTTACTTCATAATACGTTTCGTTGTTCCCAGAATTTCTTGAAATGGAGTAGTACGATTGATTTGTTTTGGGTATGCTATGACTACTAGCTGTATCTTGTGGCTTTGTTTGCGTGAAACGGAAAACAAAATATGCTGTTTAGGTACCAAATTTCATTCAGATCATTTCAGCTATAATTTATCTACTTTGCCGTTATGTATTGTGATGGATTTTTGGTTTAAAAATCAAAAGATTTTTTTCATAAAAAACTATTTGGAACTCTAGAAAACTATAATTATATAATAAAAATATAGCCAGACACAGTTGAAATGAAATTACGACGCGCCATATATGAATAGTTCTTATAAAATGGACAAATTAAATATAAATAGTAAATATATGATCCAATATACTTAATATATTTATATAAAGAAAAAAAATGAAGTCGTTCTCTTAGATTATGAAAGAAAAATACGTATATGATAATGAAGTAAAAATGCTATTTATATTTTCTAGGTAGGTATTAAAATAAACATATATACAATGAAATATTGTAATTACATTTTTGCTATCACAAAGAAAGCAAATCATACATTTCCTCACACATGAGTGAATACAGTTTTATTTTTTCCCTGCTCGTTATCTCTACGTTTTCTATAGGGAACTGAAGTGATTTTCCTAGAAATCAACAGTTATTTGTTTAGTAGACGCAAACAGTATGAGACAAGTCCGGTTAGAGTTGAACCCCTTTTTGTATGCAAGGGTTCCGTCAACCGTAACGTCGACAGTAACGTTCGTACCGCAAGTTTGTTATTTGTCATTTGTATTCAGCGGGTTGCATTCCGCACGTATCGCGGACAGGGCTTCTCACTTTATTCCTTTTTCAAGCGACTATCAAATGGAGGAAATTCTCAACTCGTCTGCACTTTTTTTGTGTGTATATCACGCGATTTTGTCGCTACTTCTAAACAGATTTTGACAATTCTACACAAGTAGACTTTGTTTTGCAACAGGAAAAAATCTTCTTATTTATCTTTAATTTTTTATTTTTAGGGAGGCAAACGAGCAGACGGTCCACATGATGGAAAGCGGCTACCGTTGCTTATCACACATCCAACACCTGCAACACGAGATGAGTTGCTTTTGCATTGCTGGCCTTTTAAATGATTATAGGCAGGTTTTTAAATATATTGTAAGAGGAAAACTGAAGACGGGAACTCATTTCACAATCTAGATGTACGAGATAGAAATGAATGGGATGCACGAACGGTAGTATTATGCCATGCATCTAAGAAATAGGGGTTAACTCCAGCTCTATGGCGAGATTACACTCTGTATTATAAAAAAAAGTAAGCCTGGTGTGTATATGTCATGATGTATAGAGGAATGAACCACTATAGCTTTCAGAAGGGACCATGTGAAGGTTTACTTGACAAGTATATATTTTATAATAGGACCGCTAGATTCAGTTACTAATAATCCTTTCCTTAAACGTTTGCTATGAATTTTTGAATATCATCTTTTTATAAAAGAAGAAATATACCAACGTTTTTAAGACACAGTTAAGTGTATAAAATATATCAGAACATAATACGCGACTTGGGAATTGTATACGTGTCATAACCAAACATTTGCGGGGTATTTTCAAGAAATCGATATCCGTAGCTTTCCCTTATGTTTTCAGTCGTTTAGTATGCGGACAACGAGTCAAGTGTGTTACGATCTACCAATAGGTACTGTGTAATTTTATTTTACCCTCCAAAACGTAGTTATCTGCGAAACAGATATTTTACTAACAGCCTTGTTTTGGTATGAGGACAAAATTGTTATTGCGCTGAATATGTACGTTTAATACCCTTTTAGGGTTTTGTAAGTACAATAATAACGTTTTAACAACCCTTATGCTATTATCATAGAATAAGTAATCTATATAACACTAGCTTTTACCCTCGACTTGGTCCACTTGACGGGATGTTCACGGGTTCCTGACTGGGATAAAAAGTAGCCTATATCCTTCTCTATCCTATATAGTATGTCTATACCAAATTTCATAGTGACTAGTTAAACCATTACGATCCTATAAGACAACAAACACAAGAACTCACTTGGAATTATTAGGAAATTTTTAAAAGAAAGGGACTCTAATTTTTTTGTGGTTATGTTACACGATTACGTCAGCATAACTAAAGAGATTTTCACAATACTTTTTACAATTGATAAGGTTTATTTCAGTGCTGGTGCCATATTAATTTAGTAAAGGTTGAAGCTGTTGTTTTTGAAGAGCAGAAACTGTTTATTATTTGATCAATTTACTATAAAAAGAATTATAAAAATCGGTTTAGAATTGGCATCATAAAAGCGTAATATTATGATCACAAAAATACAGATTAATTGAGAATTTCTATATTTTGAATGCCATTTAAACATAAAATTGTTACATAACTTGTGTGAATAATTTTGTACCAGGCATTTTTTTGTAATGTGGTCAATAAAGAATAAATAAAAAAAAATTATTGACTGATAGAAAAATAAAAGCAATTATATTTTAAGTGTCTACGGAACCCTATTTATGAGTCTCATACGCTCCTGGCCGGGTTTTTGTTTTTTATTAATATAGACAAGAGAATCTATTTCTGAGAAGTGAAGGTATCTGTAATATATTTATTTAAGAACATGCTTGTCAATTTTCCTTTGATGTGACTTCAGACATCTCCTACGGGAGTTGTCATACACGTAATGGATAAAATTATTTCTAAACTGTCGCAATACAGTTTATGAGTTTTGAAATAAAGGCAAATATATATACATATATATATATATATATATATATATATATATATATATATATATATATATATATATATATATATATATATATATATATATATATATATATATATATATATATATAATATGTGTGCAGAACGCACCTTTTTAGAGAATATTTTTAAATTTTATATTTTTATTTTGTTTTTTGATATCTGACAATGTCATTGATTCTTTTCATTATTATAGTTTTTCTCTACCACTAGCAGCGACCGTCTTATTATTTCGTAAAAATATACAGTCCTTTCTCAAGAGCATATCTCTCGTCAAAATATTGGTCCTCTCGCTAATAATAAAACCATGGTGGTAGAGACGCGATCAGTTAAAAAAGCGAACGCAGCAAGTATGGAGCAAGGCCAATTTTCTACCGTTCAACACGGAAGCCCTACCAGCTCCACACCAACTGCTGTCGCTCAGTCCGTTGGAATTCCCAGCGGCGCCGCTAGTTCTGTTTCAGGGTCTTCAACTACTGTAAGCAGCCGTACCTTAGAAATAGAAGCGGATTATGCTAAAAAAATTGCGATGCTGGAGCGCGTTGCATTGGAGCGTGCCAAAGAACGCGAGCGTGTGGTTCGGGAGCAGGAGCGCATAGTATTGGAACAAGAGCGCGCCGCTTTAGAACTACAAAAACAAGCACGTATCGCCTTGGAGGAGAGAGGTAGTATACGTACTCGTAGTAGTCATTCAAGTCACATCTCTAACAGAGAGGTACGAAAATGGTTAGACACATGTCTAGAGGCTATACCCTCAGTAGAAGTAAATAAGCAACCGCAGAACATTAAAATTAATACGTTCTGTAGTAAACCCACTACTAATAGTAATTGTTCTGCGGCATTAGCGGCACATTTACAAATACCGAACAATAGTTTCAACCCTGTGCCTACCACAGATACTCAATATCTTCGGCCTATTCTAAAAGAATCTAATGTGGCTAATAATTTCGATGTTTGCACAAGCCCGGCGAGGGCCAGTTCTAGTGCGACTAAAATCAAACCGGTTTCCTCCACTATTAATAAAACTCCAAGTGATATAGCTTTGTTAGCAGAAGCAATTACATCACTTTCAAAAGAAAGTCAACACAACGTAAAATTTGGAGATGGTCGTCTACCTTTTTTTGATGGCAAGCCTTTAGATTGGTTAACCTTCAAACGTGTATATGACAATACGAAATCAAGATATTCTGACTCGGACAACCTAACACGTATCAATATGGCGCTGCGGGGAGAGGCACATGATGCTGTAGCAGTGTTGTTAGTCTCCGCTCAAGATCCTACTCAGGCAACAATACAAGATCACCCACCGAAGAAGTATTCACCACTTTACTTTGTGAGGCAGAAGTATTCGGTTAACTCATGGCACCTAACGTACGTCGTATGTGATCCGCAATATCCTAAAGCCCTGACACCATCTCATTTTATATTGGACTACTCCTCAGGTCGTCTTATTCCAGCCAACTTAACCGACAGTGACATGTGCAGTAGATCTGGTTGGAGGAAAGCACTGCGAATGGCTGATCACTTTTGGAAGCGTTGGATTGCAAAGTATTTGCCCCCACTATCACCACGAAGATTTGTAGGACAAGTGCCACAAATTTCAGTTGGAGACGTCGTCGTAGTTGTGGACGGAACGTTACCAAGAGGTACTTGGCCTAAAGGCCTCGTTACGACTTTGTACCCAGATAGGGATGGTGTGACACGGGTCGTAGACATCGATACCCAGGCAGGCGTAATTCGTAGACCTGTTAAAAGGGTTGTTCCCATCTGTTTAAGAGGGGAGCATGTGCAGAACGCACCTTTTTAGAGAATATTTTTAAATTTTATATTTTTATTTTGTTTTTTGATATCTGACAATGTCATTGACTCTTTTCATTATTATAGTTTTTCTCTACCACTAGCAGCGACCGTCTTATTATTTCGTAAAAATATACAGTCCTTTCTCAAGAGCATATCTCTCGTCAAAAATATGATTAGCATATATCTGAAATATGATAAACATATTCACGTATAGTTTTGCTTTAATAACAAATATTATGAAATAAATTAGATTAGATTTTCAATCGACTTCAAAAAGGAGGATTTCAATTCAGTTGTATTTTTTTCTATATTTGTTACCTCATAACTCCATCGGAATATAAATTCCGATTCGGAAAATTCGTTTTTTATCAGAAAGGATGTGCTTCCAGATTGATCCCATTAGTTTTTAAAATATTTGGTTTTGTTACAATTGAGGTCGGCTTTTTTTGTGGAACAAAATATAATGACTTGTTTATGAAAAAAAAAATAGGATTTGATTGTTTTAAATATGCTAGAAGATAATGAAAGCTAACGAGGCCTTTATGAATCGTATATTCAGAAAAATATATACAAAGAAAGTCTTGTGTATATAGTAAAAATAAATCACAAAATATAAAAAAAAGCAGGGTTGGATAATTTTAAAATTAATTGGAATAGAAAATATCATTCAAATTAGAAAAGGAAATGTTTATTTAATTTTATTATATTTAAAATATAATAAATCGTATTAATATTTACAATGTGATAGGTATTTTTTATATTGGCAAATATTACATTATTAAATTATAAATAATGTTTAATTCTTAAACTTTATTTGACTTTTCATTATAATTAACATTCAAATTAAGAACAGAATCGAACAGAAATAATTTTGATTTAAATACTTTTACATCAATACTTTTAAAATTGCCAATTATATATAAATTAAAATTAATTTATTTAGTTTAGAATGAAATACATTTTGAATTGAAATTAGAAAATTGTGTTTTCTTGTGAGTGTTAATCACTAATCAAGTTTAATCAAGTACAGCTAGTAACACATTTTGTGTGTCATTCCCGTTTAACTTTGTCAACAGGCCCGCCTTTTTCGAGTACGACAGTAACGACCCCCTATAAAAGTTGGAGGTTCCAGTCACGTGCGATGACTTCCAGTCGACTTTACGTTTGTTTACTGAACGTTTGTTTCCGTCTTGTTTATGTTTGACTTTCGTTTATTTGATCTGTTTGACGTCTTGTAAATGATGCTCATTTTTTTATAGATTCTTTTTATTGACAATCTTGGTGGCTTGTGGTGTAGTAAGAGATACTTATGGTCCTATTGCTTAGCTTTGTATTGCTAACATATACTCTATTTGTTCGGTCTGCATGCGCTCAATGGTTAATTCTTAATTTATATAGGTTAACATACTCTGGCAAATCGTATCTCAAGGTATATTTGGTTCATTTTTGCTTATCATCTCTCACTCACATACCGCTATTATATATCAATAGCGCAGGCAGGATTATTATTACATTTTTGTCTATCAAAAAAAAAACACGGTTCGAACTCCGCTCTATACAATAATTTGTATTAATGGATATATGTTTTTTTTTACTATGAAGGATAATTAAAAGCGGCTCGTTTATTTATTTTATTCCGTGGAATGCTGAATAACTAAGTTCGAGAGAGCATTTATTTGTAAATATTAGAACATTATGTATTTATTAGTCATTGTATTATGAAACATAATTGACAGAAGCACTTAAAAATCCGGACTCTTCAATTTTTACGTGCTTCCGTCAATTATGTTTATTCAATTTACGATACTAGAAATGACTTTTTTATCAGAATTTTATTTAATAATTTTTATTTATGTTAGACACCTAGCAAATTACTACATAACTACGAATTTATATAAACATTATTATTTAAACTTGAAAATTATATTCCAATAATTAAATTTGCATTCACTTAATAAAGTGAATGCAAAGTTTCGAAATAGGCGGGATTTCAACGTTAAAATACTTCTACGTCATGCTGAGGCCAGTGCACCTACCATTTCAGTTACCGATTAATTTAATTTCCATCTCGAAAATATTAAAAGTAAAATTTGAGAAAAAACGTTCATGCAGACGCTTACCGAATTGTGACAACGTTGAAAATAGTTATGAATTTTTAAGAAAAATTAAAGTTTACATTATTTCTAATGGAATGAGTGAATAAAAACTTTTTGTTTATTGTTTTCCTTTAAAGAAAGACATAATTACATAAATTATGAGCATTTTGGAAAGCAATGTAAAGATTTACAAGATTATTTAATAGCGGTCTTTCCAGGCAACCTTTATAGTAAGTAATTACTATTAAGGTTGCCTGGACCTTACCTCTTTTTCTTGCTTTAATGTAATTAAGTTAATTATTAATTTTTTGTGTTTATATTTTTATTCTTTATTATCTGTGTCATTATTTGAAGGGAACAATAAAGAGTCTTCATTTCATTTTTCATTTCTTCTCTCATATTAATTTTGTCTGGAGGAGATCGTTAACAGCGAAACGGTTTATACATGAGGAAAAGCATTTGTTAGTAATGGAGTCTAACAGCCTCACTGCTAGCAATATACTCTATCAGGTCGACTCCCATGTGGTTCTCTCTGAAACCATCCTGGTTAATTCTTGTTGAATTCATTAGGATAGGCTGACGAACTTGCTTTCATCCTTACCTAACATCTCCCTATGATGCATTACCAGTGTATACCGAAGGCTCAGGCCGGGTTTATCATTCAATTAACCACTATTCACTCCTTTAAAAAAATACCATTTACACAAGAACCTCTGATAATAAAATCCTATAACACTGTTCATTTTTCAACGATTTTATTCGCGACAAATTAATACTTGCCATCAATTTGTCCCAAAATGAGGAGCGATGGTCGATGGGGCAGTACTAAGTACTGCTCACAATGAATTTAGTAGGGGATGGAAGATACATGGTTGCGGTTCAATAATTTATTGCTTGTTTTTTTGTACACATGCGAGGTTAATGGCCTTTAATGGGCCCTTTTTGTACAATGACCTCTGCCCTTGTATTCTACTATCCGGGAAATCAATGTACCATTTTAGGGTGTTCCAATTATGGGGTGGATTAACTAAGAGGATTTTAATAATATATAAGGGTGAAATAGAATTCATTAGTATCCTTTTAAGGGTGTATTTTACCAGAAAAACTGAACGTTTTTCACAAAAATATACAGATTTAAATATGACAAAAAATTTGAGTGTTTTATATTAACATAGCATTTCCAGGAAGGTTTGATGTTTCTGTCTTAAAAATCTCGATTTCGATTTATTTTTATATAAGCTGTACGAAGTGGTTTCGCCCACGATTTCGCCCGAGTAAAACGTACTGATTTACGTGGGCGTATATCAATATATAAAGTATTATAAATACTACGTGCTAAGTTAAGACATAACCTGTTTGCATATCATATTTTATTCAAATCTGTTCAATAGTTTTTGCGTGAAAGAGTAAAAACATCCATCTATCCTTACAAACATTCGCATTTGTAACAGATATGATATAAGTATATAACTGATATTGAATTCACTTAATATATTATAAGTACTTAGTATGTAATCCTGCGGAGTGAGGCCCTGGTGACCTGTAATATAGGTATTCTTATACCTATCTCAGGCACCAGTCTCTCACAATTATATTTATAATTTGATTACTTCAATATAAGCATGTCTCATTGTATCTCACTGTCATGAATTGTGAAGAGAAAATAAATCTATTATTATTATATTATTATTATTATTATATATGAGATATACGGGGTTAGTCATAAACCCAGTGACAGTGTATAGGCTACAATCACATTAGCCATCAGTTTGTATGTTCTTCCAAGTTAAATAAAGTATATATTTTTACGTTTTTATCTACAGATCAGGAACAACATCAGGAACTTCATGTTACACTGTGACACCTATGTTAATCTTCATTACCATTTCTTAGAACTAAGGTGTTATGCTACCGTCCTCTCTAATTTCACTGTTATACCCTACTCTTTAAACTGAAACAGATCACACTATCACAACTCTTCGTATCAGAAGCACGAATGTTTGTTACATAATTAATTAATAACAATACAGAATTCTTAAGGAAAGAATGAGTCCGCTATTGTATGGCGGATTTATTCCATAAAAGGAATGCGATGGTTATGCTATTACAAATTTTTGTTATCTTTTATACAGTCTCTTTATAAATTTTTCTCAAAGAGTCTGAATGCGAAAATTTTGAATCATTCATACTAGTTCCATATAAGAATGTAGACCTACTCACCCAGAATGTTTAATATTCTCATAAGGCTGAAATGCAGCAGCAATGTCGACTTTGTTACATTGTATAGCGCATGCAGTCGACGTGCGTGCAATATTGCACCTGAGCCCTGAGATTTCAGGTGGGGACCAAAATGTATTGAGTTTGAAATGCACGCCTCTACGTAACATACCTACATATTTTACGCTCATAATATGCCGGGAATAAATTTGTGGTTTAAAGTATTGGATGTTTGCAATTTATTATCGATATTCGTAAATTATTATTGGAATTCGTCATAATACCCAATAGTAAAGGTTTGCCTTGTAGTCCTGGCATAAAAAAATCTACCCCTTTCTTTTCCGTGGGAGTCTTAAAAGGCGACTAAGGAAACTTAATGATCGAGGAATAGGCAGTAGCCTCCCTTTTTAAATATCTCTCTAATATCACATAAAGCCTAACTGTGGTTGCCAATCCACCTGCCAAGCGTTGCAACTACTGACAAAACGTCTCCAATAGAGGGAGGCTTGTGTCCAGCAGTGGACAGTTAATGACTGAAATAATAATGATGGCAATGAAAGGAAAAGTAAAGTTTAAAGTTTAAGTTTTATATAAATAGAATGTGTGTATATTTCAAGTTCAGCACTCAGTTGATGAAAAGTAGTAACCATGGCATATCGCATTTAAATATAAATGGTATTTTGGATGTCACAGTATAATATTTGTATTATACATTCTGTATAATACAAATATTATACAAAGCAACCGTTTAGGAGAACTAAGATGTTCTGCCTTCGTACTACGATACGCCATATTCGAAAAGCAGTAATGCAAGTACAGCTGTTTAGTGGAGACAGAGGTACTCAGACGACTTTTTTATGAAGTCTCGCTGAGGTATGTGTATAACATGACAGATCTACTTTCGTTAGAAAACCGCCACCCCAATTCATCAATCTATCAAAGCAACCTAATCGCCAAATTGTGTATTCTTTATACATATATTAATTTGGATGAAATCCAGATTTCCATCATTTGAATTTATATGTCATTACGTAGAACAATTTTATATGTATGCCTCTGATTCAGCGCTGGGTAAATTTATGTTCCAGTAACAAATCCTTTCCACTGAATAAAAGATAGAAGCAACCAACATATCTATCAAATTTATAGTAAATTGTCATCTTAAATAGGTCACGATCCTAGCTGAAGTTGTTGCAGCACTTGTAAATTAATTATTCGCCTGGTTGTAGCTAAGGTAAGGTTCGGACATGGGACCACTTGAATTATTAACGAAGGTAACCCTTGGGAAATCACAAGTGCGAAATGGATAGACAGTAGACACAAGCGCGTTGGTACGGTAAATTTACAAGGACAGCTTCTAGCGGCTAACTCAAATGGATATACATAGGTATAAACTTAAGTTAGACGTTCGAAGTTGGAGTTGAAATTATTAAATAATAGACGTCCCGTCTTCGCAAGGTTTTTTTCTTGAAAATAAAATACAGCTTATGTTACTTGCAGAATATGTTGCTTTTTTTATAGTTGAAAGAATGTTTAAAAGCGGGTATACATTTATTGACTTTATCCGTTATAAAAACATTAAATAAAATTTTCTTCCTTATGATATTCTTTATATTGATTTAGTTTGTTTTTTAATTTTTTAACCAATTTTAAAAGTTGAATCTCAATTATTTTGTTTTTTTTTTTGTACGTAATTTACATCACATTTCGATCAATTTCTGCATCAAATTTGATTTTTTAATTGTTAGGTTTATCGTGATATTCATTTCATAATTTAAATTTTTGATTTTATTACGAAATTTTCTTTTCTTACACTGACGAATGGTAATTAACTGTCTTAGTTACTTCTTACGACAAGAGATAAAAAGAATGATCTGATGATCATCACCTACTTTCTCATAAGACAAGGTATTTTGTACGATAGCACTTATTTATTAACAAAAGGAGTAACGTCACAAATTGTGATTCTGGCATAGAATAGGACACCCCTTATTTTCCCGTGGGTGTCGTAAAAGGCGTTTAAGGGAACTTAATAGTAGAGGGATGGGCACCAACATCCCTCTTAAAATATCACCAAATGCCTAACTGCGGCTGTCGGGGGAAAGGGATTATTAATAACAAATATTAATAATAATAATAATATAATAATAAGAATTATTAATGAGAAATAAGATTTAATAGCCTTATTGCTAGCAATACATCCTATCAGGTCGACCTCCACGCGGTTCTCTCTGGAAACCATAGTGGTTAATATTTGTTCAATTGGTCACTATGAATGAACTGACCTGCCTTCAACCTCACCTGTCACCCTTCACTGGTATCCCGCCAGCGTATACTGATAACGCAGGCGAGGCTACCATTCCATCTTCACTCAATAAAAAAACTGCGGTTGCCAACGCGTCCGCCATGTGAGGCAATTACTGGCAAAAATCCCTCTGGTATGGGCTTATGTTTAAGAGTGGACAGTCACACCTGATGTGAATATAACTAATTTTACCATAAGTACGGCTAAGATTCTGGCTTTTCCACACACCATATATATATATATATATATATATATATATATATATATATATATATATATATATATATATAATACAAGGCGAACAATATTTATAATTATTTTATTAAAAGGAATGTAAAGCCCCTGTTTTTTTTATGGGTGAAAATGATATGGTAACCCTGCCTGCGCTAACGGGATACGCTGGCGGAGCACCAGTGAAAGGTGATAGATGAGAATGAAAACAGGCCAGTTAGCCCATCATGATGAATTCATCAGGAATTAACCATGATAGTTTCCAGGGAGAACCACAAGGAGATCGACCTGGTTGGATATATTGTTAGCAATGGGATTTTCAGTCTCCATTACTAACAATCCTTTTCCCCCCAGAAGCTCCTGTTAGGATAGGCCTATATTCAGCTGTGGACAGTAAACGGTTGATATGAATGAAAGTAATTCTTACTTCGTCATCAGTAGTATTGTAATAAGTTTTTTTTTAACATCGCAAAACATACAAAAATTACGTATAAAATTTATTACATTTTACTCCTTTTCCGTATTTCTTAGAGACAACAACTTCAGAAATTATTTATATTGCGAATATTTTTTGGAGTTCTGTACCAATTATTTACTTAATTGCGATGAAAAATTTTGCAAGTAAATAGTACCTACATACCTGCTTCTTTATTGCCGAAGTTTATTAATCATTTCTCGTTTGATTATAAATTTCAATTATAATAACATTGAATTTTCAATCGATTTAATAGTACTAATATAAACGATCGCTTCAATAAAAACGATGAAAGTTAAACATTGTAACAATCTAAAGGCTTTATTGTAAAAATGATTATTTCTAATGGATTTACTCGAACGGAGAGAGCATTAAAAAGAAGCATGGCTTTACAAAGGTCTATTGAAAATTTGTTAGCAAAAAATCACCGGCATTAACCTTTGCACTCCTCTTTGATTAGCTAGAGGGTAGGCAGGGAAGACGCCCTCAAAGCAGATTTCATTCAAATTGATGACTTCATTGGCTTAACCCCAATAAGTATCAAGATTAGGGATTGCAGAGTACAGTTTGCTTAACAAGTCAGAGTGGATTGTTTTCGCTCGGGTAGCACTGATTGGTTTGTGTGGATAGTCTGTAATAGAGGTTTGGGTTCGATGACGTTTTATCAAGTTTGCTCTGGTAAATTGAAGCGAGCTTTGTTCTTGTTATGAGAATAGGTGTAAGATGTTTCTCGATTCCCGTAGGTACAAAGTAAACAAGATTATGCGGAAGCCATATTGTTCTGTAAAAAAGCCAGTACATTCGAAAATAAGCAAAAATATGTAAGTAGGTCTTTGGTTAGATCTTTTAAATGTATTAAGTTTATTTTTTAATAAGGTTTAGATGAAGCAAATGATGTATGTAAGCATTTGGACTCTGGGCAGTCGATTCTTACTATATCTTCTTCAAGGAACTTGGCATGTAGATATAGATATATAGACTTTATATTGTATTGTTTTTCACAATTCGGTGTAAAAAACCGAAGTAAGCATAATATTTTTATAGGAAAATTATATTTCTCAAAATAAGAGAATAGATAAAAATATTAAATTCGTTGATATTATGAGAACAGATTCATTAATAATCTTATAAAAAAAAAAGAATGTTAAATCAGAAGCTTTATGGTAAAAAAATATTTCATTTAACCCTCATCCGGTGGAACAAAGCGGGTCAGTGATTAATCAGTGAAGTGCGCTTCCAAGGGTTGATCTTTTTACATCGAGGGTGATTGAAAGGGTTAAAACTCATTTCCTGCTATGGTTGTCGTATTCTAGTGATTAGTTTCTAAACACATAGTAATTGTTGGACCTTATTTTTATAGTTTATTTGTAGAAACATTTTTGTTTATTTATTTATATAGAAAATCAAGGCTACCTAAGTATATGTAAGTCTAGGGTTCTAAACTAAGTCATGATTAGATTATCACAAATATGGACAATATTGTTTAAAATTTATACTATACATAAAGTAATACATGCTCTAATAATAGGGTTGAACAAAGAAGAAAGAAAAAAATTAACAACAAAGAAAGTAGTATAGGAATAAATCACTGAATAAACAAACAAATCGCAAATTTTCTTAGGAATACAATTGTTAAAAATATTTAAATCTGTCTCAGTTAACCATCCTTTTTACTTCTCGCATAGGTACTTTAAGGTTGCAATAATAAAAATTAAGTAAGAAATATAATGAAATGATTATAAGTAAGTATATACGATACGATCGTGCTATTAAGTGCCGTGTATTTTACAAATCTTTAGAATACGAAAATCTAGGGGGAAAATCTAGCATAGAACTCGTCGGATACAGTTTAAAATCCTGTTAGACAAACAGAGTACTTGTCTTACGTATCCTATTATTCTGAGTACCTATTACAATAAGTATAACGGTAAATATTTTTAAAGATATTTGTTGATCAATAACTCTTAAACCGAAGAACTAATTATAACATTGAATTTTTTAATGGGACTTCATTAATAATAACTCTATATTTAAAATACTGTTATTACTGTTAGAGAAAGCTTAATAAAATAATATATAACAAGAAAAAGACATCGGTCTTCAAGTTTTATTAGTAGACAAGCACACTACAACAGAATGTCAATAATAAAAAAAAAAGAATTAATATTTTTACCATTGAGGTTATATACTCTAATAATTACCACTGTAAGGTATATTGTTGTAAAACTATTATATATTTCGTTATATTATGTATAAATGACTGTTAGCTATAAATAAATAAAATAAAAAAAATCCAATTTTTAAATAAAGCAGAAGCTATTTATGCTAGTAGTAAAATAATAGATACATTCGATATTTGTAAAGTCATGTAACATGTCACGTACGGCATATTCGAAAGATTAAATCTATGTTATGTTGAGTCGTGTACCTGAAATTTACATACAAATGGTCCTCTTTATGGCATGGTTTTCCGATATAACGACAAGATAGCCATTCTGTTCCGGAATAGGGTTGTCGCAAACGGTGAGTCAGTTCAATGAGGCTTGGGGACACTTGGGACTCTGTTTATCGGTACTAGCGGTTAGTGTAATCTTTTTTTTTTATACGACTTAGAATGGCGTACAAGCTGACGGTCCACCTGATGGAAAGTGGTAACTGTCGCCTATAGACATGAGCAGTACCATGGACATAACAGAGTATACTGTTTCGCCCACGATACCCCCATGCGTTGCCATTCCTGAGGACTCAGGTGTTATTCCTCTGTACCCTGTAAATTCACGCAATATCCCATCCTTCTAACCCAAATACAGCCAAGCAAACACAACTGCTTCACGACAGAAACACGAATGGGACAGAGGTACTCAAGCAATCGACTTTTGTACAAAGTCTCCCTCTTTACATTTTTTGTTATATCCCCCTTAAGGGGGATCTTGTCAGTAATTGCCTCGCTTGGCGGGCAATTTGGTAAATGCAGTAAGGCTTTGGTGATGTTTTGAGTGGGACGCTGCTGCCCATTCCTCGGTTTAGTTCCTTTAGTCGCCTTTTCCGACACCACGGGTAAGGAAGGGGTGGCCTATTCTATGCCGGGACCACAAAGCGTAGTCACCCATTGTATATAGGTTTCTTATAATAAAATTTAGTAAAAAATGGAAACAAATGAAAATAGATAATCTGCTAATATCCGACAGTATCAATTCAAAAATCGAACATTGGATTGAATTTTTTGCATTATTACTTATTTTAGTGAGTGTTTTTGTAGTAATTTCTATAAATCTTCGATACATTTTCAATAATTTCTAATAGTATATTGTGTTAGATTTAGATTCTAAGTCTATCCAATAATTATATTTGATACTTTTTCACAATCAAATTACAGAGTTCGTAAGTAACTTTTACTGTATCGATATTAGAGACTTTTAACACATGAATTATTACGATAGTTTTTGAAAATAATGCAACTGTTTTTCGTTTATAAAAACGATGTTTTCAGTGACTTACCATATATATTATTATATTGTAAGGTCAGGAAAATAAAGGACATCAAAAAGAAGCGGTTTTCAATAAAACTGTACTTTTTATGTCAATGTTATGCGGTTCGTAATGTATTTTGGTAATTCTTTTTTCAAACGGAACACTCTCGAGTTTGTCTCATAATAATTAAAGTAGCATTTTCTGTAAAAAAAAACGAATAATTAACGGTTACTACTTCTAATTTATGAAAAAATATATACATGAAACAATACAATTTATATATACACATCTTTTATGTGAAATCCAATTGAAAATATATTACACCATTCGGTCCCACATTTGCCTAACTTTCTTAGGGGTCTAAAACTTATTTTTGTTTTGTTCAGCTAAAATATGGCGACGCATTTTAAGATATTAAACGTATTCGCGTAATATATGCGACCCCACAGCGCCTATATCTTTCTGAAGGAGCCATTTGTATTCACAAGGGAGAAATAGTGAATGCATTTGTCGGTCGTTGCATGCCTACGGGTCGCGACGAATTTTTCTTAAGAAATATTTGCAAACATATTCAGACATATTTACGCTGAATAAGTCTATAAAAACGTATAAGGTACTAAGTTCTACGTAATATGTTCATGACTATAACTCACTATTGGGTAGTTGGCGGCATTCATTAATACATATCAGATTTTGCATTCTAATTTCAAAGAGAACATTTTTTTATATCTTTATTTATTCTACGATCTGTCTTCTGTTGGGACAATAAATAGTATATTTGACGTTGACTTTAATGACGTGCTCAGTATGCGACCTATGTCGCATCCTACTTTATTTTATTTAATCATGTCTTGGGGCATTTTGCGTTTCAGTCTGCGAGTTGTGTGTCATTAGAGTGTTCCAGTCTGCTAGAATGTTTTATTATCCTCTCCTTGTATTATTGTGTGTGCTGTTGTATTTCATACATACATAAATTAATGTACAAATTTGAATTTACAAGAAAAATCTGTGTGTTGTATTTGGTTTTGAAACAAGTATTTTATTGCTCTGCAAAGAAAAATGACAGCTTCAGTTCTCATAAAATTAATATTGGTTACACATTATTTCGATTGCAAAAAGATTTATACAGATAAATTGAATAACCTCATTTTGGTAGATAAATATATTCCAGGTACATAAACTTTAAATGTCTCGCCTAATAAAGCCATCTAGCAACACTGGGTGTAACACTGTTCACCAGTATAGAACCAATTACACTTGTACAACTAACTCCCAACTCCTCTCCAACTAGTCTCAACTCTTAAAACTCCTCAATTAAAGGGAAATTGTTTAATGAAAGGAACAACAACAACAATACTTAATTACGCCTCAAATTGAGGGAAGTTTCAAATTTTCATTACTTTCTTATGTTCGCGCGTTGTATTTGTACGATGTTCCAACTACGATACTGGATTAGCGCGTAAAGACCTAAAAATAGTAAAGATAAATTTCAAGAAATATTTATGGTTTATAAGAGACTTAAATTAATGCGATTAGTAAGGAAAACTATGATAATTTATCTGGATTATGTTGATAGTTCGACCACTAAACTCTTGCAGTGGTTACGAGTAGACTGATGTACGCGTAACGATGTCATGTATCCGCTTCCCGGGAAGAAGTATTTTATTCTACCTATTAATTTTCATATGTCACATAAATTATATATCCCTGTACTGAGGGTTTTTGTATACAACACTGACTACGAAATTTGTTTCTTAATTTAAATCTCTTCCGGTACTATTTATATTATTTATCATAAATTTATGAATATTTGATAGATTCTATTAAATAAATAAATAAATAAATAAATATATATATATATATATATATATATATATATATATATATATATATATATATATATATATATATATATAAAGCTAACTATACTTGTGACATCAATGGGCAGCGAATTTTTGTATTTTCCCATGAGACATTTTATGGCTATAAACGAGATATGACGACACACTATATTCAAACCTATATTTATTAGTAGACCATGTGATCCTGGTATAATAGAACGAGCCACTCCTTTCCTCTAGTGGGTGGGCAGCAGTGTCCCTGTTTAAATATCGCCAAGGCCTAACTGCGTTTGCCAATTAACCTGCAAGCGTGGCAATTAGGTATTGGCAAAATCCCGCAATAGGAGAAGGATATGTTCAGCAGTGGTCAGTTAACGGCTGATATGATATGGTATATTAAAAATTATTTAATTTATAAAACATTATCGTTTGTCTATAAGTAAATTTTGCGTTGGAACAATAAATTTTCATCTTCATCTTCATGAAAAAAAAAGGTAGCTTCAATAAGCACAAATTAAACATGGAATCTGTTGGTTTGATTCCAAATGTTAATAAAATTACCGTTATTAAAAATACAGTTATTAAAATTAAAAATTTATTAAATTAAAAAAAGAATTATGAATATTTGTTCAGATTTGGCGACGTAATTGCATAATATAGCCATAAAAAATCAGTCAAATTAAAAACTTTCTTCTTTTGGAAATCGCTTCAAAGAAGATAACAACCAACAGAGAATAATATTAAATAGAATATTGAGTCTATTCCCGTATTTTTAGGGTTCCGTACTAAAAAAGTTATAATGGAATTCTTATGGTGCGACTTTGTCCGTTTGTTCGTCTGAGCGCTATATCTCGGTTACTACTTATGTTACGGATTTGAATTTTTACATATTCCTAGCCTACATATATTGTAATAGAAAAAATATTTTTAATTCCTTTATTAAGGGATCTAAAAAGGGGACTCATTTACATTAACAGTAGTCCAAGAGGAATATCGTATAAAAGGATTTCACTTGTAAATTTTATGATAAATTGATTTGTATTTATTTTAATACTGTGTAATTTTATAGATATGATCGAAAATGTGAGAAATAAGACATTCCTTCCTTTTAACACTGAAGTTTGTAAAGTTAAAAATTTAACATAATTACAATTAAAAAAGGCATACGAGTACATGAGTATTACAGAAAATATAAAATGATATTTGTAACTAGTACAGTTTTAAGAAATTATTTAAAAAACAAATCTCCAAAAATAATCTATTTACGGAACCTTCAGCACGTGAGTCCAATTCGCACTTGACCGGTTTTTTACTTTACCGTATGCATGTGTGTGAAGATTAACACGCTCTTATATTAGCATAATAAGTCTTTAAACCGAAATCGAGTGCTGAATAAAAAGATACAGTTCCCCCCAAAAGCAAAAGCACTTTATAAAGAACACTACCTATAATAAAAACATACTCAACATGAAGTATATAACAGTAGGTACAAACATACTCGTATTACAGTCTCGGTGTCTTATTTACGTAAGTCGTTACATCTAAGTGCTCATGAAAATTCCCTCATTCGTACCCCGTGGGATGGTTTTAGCGAAGTAACATAAACGATATGTTAGCAGAGATATACTTTTACAGAAGCAAGAATGTACCGAAGATTTTCGAGTTTCCCTTTTGAACAGCGAGCCCGTTCTGTTTGAGGCCATCAAAAGTAAATGTTGTATTGTAGTCCATCAAAGCATTTCATCTTTGTATGTATAGAAGGTAACAATCTATTAACATTCCACTATTGGGCACGGATACCTGTAAATAAAATCATAATCATTCTTTTGCTTCATCGTAGTTGAGTAAAAAGGATAATATCACTCTAATAGCAGTAACACGTTTGATACAATTATATAAGTTTTTATTTTAGGATTTTTCATATATATATATATATATATATATATATATATATATATATATATATATAATTAATTGTATCTTGTAATATATAGATATTAGTTGACAAGTGCCGATAGTTAACAGTTTAGTTTGAAACTAGATGACGCTCAGTGATGTGTAATTATTATTTATGCCTTCTGAAGAAGACTTCTGCATAAAACACGACTTATGGACTTATGGTATATATATATCGAATAAAAAATGAACATAGGTTTTAAAAATTATTATTATTATTTGTTTTAATGTATATTACTGACTGACTCCCGCGGCGTCGTCCGCGTATATTTGCATATAAAATATTTTATTGTAAACTTAGTATTATAAAGTACCAGTATAATGAATTGAATTCAAATCCGTTCAGCGCGAGTAACAAACATACAAACATCTATACAAACTGCTACATTTATAATGTAAGTAGTATTAGTTCTCACGATTTAAAATAATCTTTGATTTTTGATTTAAAATATTTATTATTATTATTATATTATATTATTATTATTAGTATTTCAGCCAATAACTGTCCACTGCTGAATATAAGCCTTCCCCATAAGGTGAATTTTGCTAGCAGTTGACACGCTAGGAAAGCGAGTTGGCAACCGCAGTTAGGCTTTTACAGATGTTTTAAGAGGGACACTGCTACTCACCCCTCATTGTACAACATATTATCACATTATTATACACTAGCGATCTGACCTGGCTTCGTACGTATAGAATAGATAGAATTTTAGAAAATAATATATAATCTATGTGTTTGCGTCTTTCCCTTTTGTGTGTATAAAAGTTTATGAGTGCAGGAACTCTTCAATAACTCGTTTTTTGTTACTTTTGTGAAATATGAATTTAATAAAAGATATTTATTAGGATGATTCGTTTGCTCATTACAGAGAGCGAGTGAGTGAAGTTCTTGTCTATCACTACAGTAGCAGACTGTCGAAGTCTCACTTCGTTCCGGTGACGCTTTATCCATTTTGCTCAATAGATGGCACCAACACTACGTAACTTGATGATAATGTTGCTTTCTATAGGTGAAAAAATATTTAAAATTGGTTTTGAGTTTATTCATTATAAACAGACAATCAAATGTTTCCTCTTTATAATATTATACGTTGTATAGTTATGGTAGATCAGACAATTCTATTATCGATTCACAAAGTTTCTTGGCGAATTGTTGGAAACACGAGCGAGCAACCAATTTGATTCAGCGCTTCAGTTTATTTGAATTTCAAGTCTGTCACTAGTTATTGTCGCGAGGTGGAGAGCACAATCGACTAGTTAATTACGGGCAGCTCCCGTAGGAAGGGCTATTGGAGGGTTATGGCCAATTATAAAGTTTGAATTTCAACTGCCTTTCACCGTAGACCCCAATCATCGTCCGCGCTTCGAACAAATTACTCTAACAGAGGGTGTAACTTTATAAATATGATAGCTCAAACTATACTGGCTCTAACCGTCACCCTCTGTTTGAGTTTAGGTGAAAACCAGATCTGAAAGTTTATCCTAAACAGCATGTTTGTTATTTACATTTTGTCTCTGGATGTGAAAAGCGTAGTTTTGCAATTTGCAGGAATTTTAGCGCGAGGGTTAACTTTGTGCTTATTTGTTGCAAGTGATATTTTGGTGTCTAATGGTAATTGGACTATATAAGGGGGTATGTTTAGTATTTTTCAGCAAATTTTATTTCCATTTGTTTCGAGTAATAACATAAAAATATCTACTGGATCTAGTATCCACAGACTACTTCTTTTACATAATACTCTTTGATTATAGGGAATATTATTACTGAAAACAGCAGTAATTGAGGTATTGGGAAATACTTTATTAAGCATTATATTTGAGCTTCAGAAACACTTAAAAAAACTAGCTGTATCCCGCGACTTTGCTGATGATCGTATATGTTATGTTTAATAGCCTACAGCCTTCCTAAAGAAATGAGCTATTATCATATGCAAAAATATTTTTTCAAATCTGACTGGAAGCCATAGAGATATACATAGAGGTATACATAGCGCTTTCAAACAAACTCCTCTTTTTTATTATATTAGTATAGAAGTTCCAATGTTAATAGGAAATATTTAATGCATTATGCAAGAACAAATAAAACCTCTGTATTTAAAAAAAATCAATTTATTTAAAACATGTGTTCATTTTTTAACGAAGTTTATATTATATATAAGTATAACGGAAAGAGATAAGAAGACACCAGCAGCGAAGATGAAAGATCTTTTCGCTCAACTATAATGACAGTGGATACAGCCGCTCATCTATGACAACGTCATTGTCTCGTGCCACTGCTATCTCTCCTCTGCCCGCACCGATGTCTTCACGGGTTCTGCGAACTACAGGCCTCAGTGCAAGGAGAGAGAACGCTGTGACGCAAAGAGTCGTATGCCCCCTGACAAAAACTGCCGGAAGAAGTGGAAACAATTGCCGGAAATATTACGGGGCGTATTGACATCTCTCAGATTGGTCTTTGTCTATGCTTAGGTCTGATATCTACTTCGCGGTATAATCTTTATTTATTAATCCAATTACCATTATATATTTGTCAAACACAAATACGAGTATTTAGTAAAAATAATTAAATTTCACCTGAACCCGTACAAATTGGGCAATGTAAATAAGGTTCATTAAATAACCCAATTAATCCGCACAGCTCATTAATCAACCGTTATTATAGACATCGGGGCAATAATTACATTCGCTTCCCAGGGCGACAAAATAAACATATTACCTTACCGTACTATGTAAATAGCCTACGACGTGTGAACGCCGGTAATTGGACTCGTAGCGGCCTACGAGTATATTCAAGTTTAATAGGCCCTCGTATAAGTATATTAATAGGTACGGTAATGAACTAGTTCGGATCGAGTAAAAATTGACATACCAGGAAACAGCGATTTGCTAGTAGTTGAGACGTTTGACAGGCGAGTTAGTAACCGAAGTTAGGCTTTGGTGATGTTTTAAAAGGGACGCTGCTGCCCATCCCTCGTCTTTTTGACATCCACGCGAAAGGAAGTGGGGGCCCATTTTATGCTGGGACCATACAGCAGAACTGATAATCTTCCGGTGTAATTAATTGTGACAAAAACACAAAGTGTCAAAATTGTGTAAAATAACAAAGGAGGCGATTTAGAAATATATTTGGTTGAAAAATGTAACCTGCTGATAGTTCGATCCAAATTATCATATCTTCAATAGAGAAGGTAATATTTTTCGGGTGTATGCCTAGATTTTTGGTATATTGCGTAGTATAATCAGATATATTATTTGATAGAAATTAATAAATGGAATATCATTATTTTAAACTGTAAGAATGCTATACAATATCGGTCTATAGCATAAAATATAAATTGCGGCCATCAAGTGTATAAAAAAGTAAGAAATTTTATAGTTATTTTTTATACCATTCTCTTTATTAGCTTAATTAAAACATTATTTATAAATATTTGATCGTTTACGTAGGCTGTATTAAGACAACGAACGTCTGAAGCGAATACCTAGAAATTAGTAGTTTTAAGCTTCTAAATTTCAAACTCCAGAAAGCTTTTCTCTTTTTCTAAAATATTATATTCTTGTTAAAAAAGAAATTTTATGAAAAAAAAAACGCCTTATTAATTTTCTTTCTTCCTTTAATATTCTTTCCCAGGGGCCTCATATTGCCGGCACACTATTTGGCTCTAAACCAAGTTATAAAAATAACGTACATTCTATTAAAGCAAGGAAAAGTAAGTAAATGCGTATATTCTAAAACTTTACTCGAAATAATTTCCCCTTTATAACTACAGAACATTTGTTATCGCTCAAAGCTTCAGCATTATTATTAAATACCTTGATAATGGAAACAGACAATAAACAGCCGTTTCTGTGGAGAGAGAACTTTATTAATATTGTCATTATTACCTACAGAAGTACAGAGTTATTAGATCATGGAGTTTGTTCCACTTCCGGGGAATTTGTGCTTCAAAGAAAATTGTAATAAAATTGACATCAAACGAATGAAAATCTTGCAAATTCGTTTTCTTACTTATTTTATGATGATAATAGATATGATTAGGGAATTAAATATTAAAGATAACAATAATAAATGTACAATGCATAATGTGTTATAAATATAGTTCTATTATTGAAATATAAATTCCTTTTGGAACGATGGAACAAGTGATCTGACTCTTTTTCACCTATCCTTCCTTACGGTAAAGTGTATGGTAGCCATGTGGTTCCGGTATCAAATGGGCCAACCCTTTCTTTCCGTCGTAATAGGCTTAGGGACTAAGGGAATTTAATCGTCGAGGAACGGGTAAACTATCACCAAAGTCTAACTGCAGTTACAAATCCGCCTGCCAAGCATAGCAAATACTGGCAAAACTCCTCAAGGGATTACTCTATCTTCAACAGTGGACAGTTAACGACCAATATAATGTTGGTGATGATGATATATGATGAAGATGATCCTTTAGTAGTGCCTCGTTAGCGTAAATCAATAGAACAGTTATAATTAAGATTGCATTATCACAATAACAGTCATTAGGAGCCATAGAAGGAATCGTTAGTCAATTCCAGGAAACGTCTGACCATCCGGTAGCTCATTATAATTGCATGGTGCAAACCAAACACGGTTGTGTACTCACGAGTGGCGTAGTGTATAAATCTAACATGGTTTCACTACAACCGATTCATTGCTTGCACACTGTAATGTATGGGCATATACTACCAGCAATCCAAACTGAATTAATGGATATACAAGTTTTGGTTGCAATACTACGCAGCTTCTCGTAAAGGGAGTGTTTCCTTTATCTACATTTTCAACAATAACTTTAGTTACCCTTAGGTTGTTTTGAAGAGATTGCTTTTTACAATAAGGTTTTTTTTATTTATAGAGTGTATCTATAGTAATTGCATGTTTTCTATTATTCTTCGTGTTGTATAATGCAAATAAATTATACTTTTTTTTGTATACAACTTATAATGGCAAATAAGCTGACGGCCCACGCGATGGAAAGCGGTAACCGTCGCCTATAGACATGAGCAGTACCATGGACATAACAGAGTATACTGTTTCGCCCATGATACCCCCCCCTCCCCCATGCGTTGCCATTCCTGAGAACTCAGGTGTTATTTCTCTGTACCCTGTAAAATTATGCCATATCCCATCAAACCGAAACACAGTTATGCAAACACAACTGCTTTACGGTTGAAACACGAATGGGACAGAGGTACCTAAGCAAACGACTTTTGTACAGATTCCCTCTGGTAAATTTATTTATTTTTTTATCATTTATTGTATTACCTCACTTTATAGGATTTTGTTAGGATGCTCGTAGTAAATAATTTGCTTGAACTAATTATGAGGTAGGTAGTAAGTAATTTGCTTGAGCAATTTATGAAGTAGAGATATGATCAGGTATTATAGTATCTCATGTAGTACACCGAGTGTTATAGGCTATATTATGAATTCTATTTACATATTCTGGCCCGTAGCGGTTTGTAATAGTTAATTATAAAATTTCGCTACACATATTTTAAATACACTATCGGGACTTAACGCAATGAATAATATTTTACAGGTACCTACATATTTACTTCTTTATTGCCAATGTTTTGACATGGATTGTATCACGTCGTGGCCAACGATAATGTATTTAAAATAGATTGGAATTAATAATTACTTCTATCTTGATATTTAAAGAAGAAAAATAATGATTAATTTTGACCAAAATAATCAACAGATTGACTATACAAACATAAAAGCAGATGTAGATACAAAATACAACAGAGAGAAAACAGTTAAATGGTAATAATTTTCTAATATGAGAATTTATTATTAATTGAAAGGAACGGCTGCAAGAAATAATTTTCATCAGAGACCGTTAATGACTATCATACTGGTACCTTACCCCCATAAAACAATGTAACCCCATAACTAGTTGGGAAGTTAGTAAAATACGATCAATTAAAGTGGAGTGGGTTTGAAGCTGGGATCGGATGGCTGGTATTATTTACAATGGATGAGGTCTCGCGGGAAATTCAGACAAGTAGGCTAAATAAGCTTTATTGACAAATGTTTCTTAATGTTACGTTTTTTATATGAAATACTTAGATTATGGTCGGCTTAATATATGAAGTTGAGAGGTTATATACCTTTGTTACTTAGTAACAAGTAAATTATCTTAGAACTCTATTTTTTAATGACTTCAAAATGTTCTGAATTCGACTGCATTTTTTGGTACTATTTATGAGATTGCGTCGTTAAATCGGAATTGGTTTTTATAATTTTAGCAAAAAAAAAACCGATTATATTTTTAACAAATATATGTATATAAATAGGTACATACATATATTTGTTTATACAATAATTGGTAATATATTTGGGAATAATAATATCAAATATTGTTATTTATAGATTGTAGTCACAATATATTACAAGTTTTCATATACTAACTATATTTGTCATTCTATATACTATTACAATGGTGAATACAAGTCAAAGTTCCTGGGACAAGGGCCTCATTGATCGAATACTTGGATTGTTGGCAACTATTTCGATTATTGTAATCGGAGATTAATCGAGAACTTTGATTCTCACTAGAGTTAATTTGAAACTAATAGTGGATATATTGCCTATGGTTTTGGTGATAGGCACGTTGCTTTACTGAGTTTCCGCATAAAATTTTTTTTAATAGGTGAAAATGGCATGGATAAATTTGTTACGATAGTTTCCAGGAGAAACCACGTGGAGGTCGACCTTATAAGGTATATTGATAGCAATGGGGACTAACCTCCCCATTACTAACAATCCCTTTCCACCCGCATTCGATTTTTAGTCTGGCTATTGTGTCAGTTCATAAGTGTTCGATTCCTGGTTTTCATGATGCAAGGTATACCGATAGGGTCAAAAACAGTGAAGTGCGGTGTTCCACTGGATGCAGTAATAACATCAAATGTGTTGTAGAGAGTGAGTTGATACAGTTGGCTCAAGTCTGTCCCTTGTGACAGTCTGAGAGTGATTTATATTTATCAGCGCACAATTATCGAGAATATATCACAAAACATAGAAGTGAAAAGATATTTACATATATATGTAAATTCTAAATTAAAATAAACAAACTCTAAAATGATTATTAAGAAAAAAACACGCAATATTTTGTCTCCAAATTATGATGTTTTACTTAATCATTTCTGATGGTATGAAAAAAATTAAAAACAGAAACGAAGTAAAAAAGTAAACGTAAGCGTACCTACATTACTAAAGAAAATTTACATCGGAAGTTTTAGCGGACTTTTTATACGCGAACTACACTCATTAAACAAACTTAAAGAAATTAAATACACCGACTCCTGGTGGACTAACTTTGAATCAGGACGAGGCACGAGAGCTCGAGGTACTACAGTACGAGCCAAAGAGGCATTTCAGTCTCCCTCACAGTAATGAGCCCTCATACGCCTTTGAAACTAAATATTTCGCAAACAGAATTTAGCACAACTATAGTTTCAAATTTCTCTTCGTTAGTGCCACGTAGTTTAGTTGAAAGCTGTATGTGAGGTTTTATTTTTGCATTTTTGTTTGAGTTTAAATTAATAAAAATTTTATACATAATTAATAACTAGATATAATAAATATATATGTTATTTCGTAAAATTTTATATAGACGATCCCATCACTGCGGACATTACGCGTTGTCATTCCTGACGACTCTGTGTCATGTAATTTCACTGCCATTTCTCATCAAACCGAATAGTCAAATAAGCTGCTGCTTTTTTTTTCTTTTTTATAACGCAGGTGCCAAACGAGCATGCGGGTCACCTGATGGTAAGTGACTACCGCCGCCCATGATCACCCACAATACCAAAGGTATTGCAGGTGTGATGCCAGCTTATTAAAAAGGTATATGCGCTTTTCTTGAAGGTTATGATGTCATATCGGTTCGAAAATACTGCTGCAGGAAGTTGATTTAAAAGAGTGGTTGTGCGTGGAAGAAAGTGCTTTGAAAAACACACGGTGGAAACCGCCACTCATCCAGATGGTTGGGATGATCCTTAATACTAGAAACACGTAATGAATCGTATCCAATTTGTTTATTACATATTATTACAAAGTCATTCTCTTGTAAAAAACAAAAAGAAAATAAAAAGTAAAAAAAAGTAAAGTATACACCACAACGCGTATACGATACCTCTGGTATTGCAGATTTATTATAAAAATTTTCCATTAGAAGAGCTGTATATTTATTTTCCAACTTTGTATTATAAAAACACTTAAGTATCAAACGAAGCATGTGTATAAACTGATTATATGATAGAGAATTGCTCGTTATCGTCATTTTAACAAGTAGGAACGTGCCGTGCACTAAAATGGGTCAAGATGCCACTTCCGCACTAATCTAGTAAGTGTAACGATGTCGTGCTACAAACTAGACCTAGGTACGCCTAAGAAAATGACGGTGAATTTGCTAGAATATTTTACACTGACAATATACGTTTATATAATATTTTTATTAAATAAAACAATCTTTATATTTTAATTACGTAGTGTAATTAAATTACTTATTAAATAAATTATGTATTTTTAAACGACTTACAAAAAAGAGATTTTTTTAATATATATTTATCTGTATTTTTGTAATTATGTTACGCGATTATGTGACAAATTCTAAACCGCTTAATATTATTAGACGGCAAGTGTTTTTAATTATAAACAACCTCTTCCCCTCCTCTATTATGTATTTCTGCATGTACGTTGTAGAAACAAAGGAACACATTGTGGTTAAATGTAGGCTCCTAGACATAGCTTAAGGATAATACCTTTTTTTTCTATGTATTTGAATCTATCGATTCAATAAAATGAATTTTACTATGATAAAATGTCTCATTTCTATATAAATAAAATGTAATTCCAGTGATGTCATGCGATTAGTATTTATTTTTTATAATAGCAATTAAATATGATTTAAAAAATCAGGAGCAAGCACGTACGCATCTACGTTCTCAAGTAAACTAAATCAGAAACTCTAAACAAACAGAAAATAAAAGAAATAATAAAAAAAGGTTAATCCTAATAACAGTGGTTAAGTGATAAGACTTAACTAGTTTTTAATTTTATAATAACGTATTCCATGTCAACATCTTACATCGGTCATAGGTTATGTGGTAAAAGCAAGAAATTTTCTTTAATTTAAAACAATTTACCTTATTCTAAATGACTTAAGTGTACAGTAAAATTGTGCTTGCTTTGTAAAATGTTTAATTACACAGTAGGTTTATTCATTGCCTGAAATTAAATGTTAGACCTAATTGTATAGCGGACTTATCACTGTCATAAGGTAAATAGGTATGATTGTGAGGTACTAGATTAAATTTCGTAGACTTTATTATTATGGCTTAGTAATTTTGTTATTTAATTCATTTATGTATTTACTTGATAATAATAGTGATAGAGAAGTAGAATAGTGTCACTTAATTTGTCACGATTAAAGTAATCGTGACAAATTAAGTGCATGTCTTTTATATCCAACCAAGTTGATGTCCCAACCAGGTCGACCTCCTCGCGGTTCTCCCTGGAAACTATCATGGTTAATTCCTGATGAATTCATCATGATGGGCTAACTGGTCTGTTTTCATTCTCATCTATCACCCTTCACTGGTGCCCCGCCAGTGTATATCGATAGCGCAGGCGGGGTTACCATTTCATTATCACCTATTAAAAAAACCAGGTTGATGTTGATATTATTATTGAACATCCTAGTACTTTTAAACAACTATTCTCTGAAAGGCTCGCAAAATTTTACACTGTTTTTTTCAATGTTTAGTCTATTTATATTTATATTAGAAACGAAATTGTAGTAAACGGTGTTGATGGCTATTTTACCTAATATTTTTCTTTATTAATTCTCTATTTTGTCGTTGTTAGTTTACACAAATAAATAAAAAAAAAAAATATAGAACTCAAAAATATCAGTCTTATCTTTCCACCTGTATATCTTTGGAAAAAAATAATATTTTTTGGAAATAAAACACTTTTTATTTCGACTTTATTCAGTAATACTTACTAATGTTAAAACCTACCAATAATATGTTAGCGAGTGAATGCCGAGATAAATCAATTAACAGACATTTTTATGTTGTTACTTTTTGTTGTTGCTGTAGTTTTTAATCGTGTTTAGTAAACAAACAATTCAATTATAAATGTGGTACAGAAACAAACGGTCGAATTGAATTGTATGTTATTCGAAAAAAGCATTATTTTTTTGTTCGTTTTTTACATGCAATTACAAGTGCAGAATAAAATTGTATGCGGTAGTCTGCACCAAGCTTGTGAAGTTCACGGTAGGTCGGACGCTAGACGAGGCATACTGTTATGGTATACGATTACTCTATGTTTTAAAATTGTACCTTAATATATTATATATTTTCCATTACTTGTATCCTACGGTTTTACTTATATGAATTAGGATTATAACTATAAATTTTATATTTAATATTTATTCTAAATCTTGATCTAGGATTAGGTATAAAGTTTTATTTAAATCTGTTCAACCGTTTAGATGTGATTGATGCTACTCAATATATCTACATATATTAAAAATTATCTTGTGGTTCCGGCATATAATGAGCCATCCTTTTCTTTTCTGCGTGTGTCCTAATAGGCGATTAAAAGAATATAATGGTCGAGGAATGGGCAGCAGTGTCTTAAAACATCACCAAAAGTTTAACTGCGGTCGCCAACCTGTCTGCTAAGCGTGAAAATTACAGGCAAAACTCTCCTAACGGGGGAAGCTATTGTTCATCAGTGAATAGTTAACGACTGATATGATGATGATGATATTACGAATTTTCACTTTTATTATTAAAATCAATGAAATGAGGAAGCATGGAGACATAACGCCATATTCCTCAGAATTGGCAACGCATGAAGTTTAGAGTGTATTATGAGATTTTCACTGAGCTATTAATAATGGTTATTACTTTCCATTAGATAAGGTGTTAGAATGTTTGCCAATCTATTCTAGATATATTTTTTCTTTTTTTATAGATTACTTATTCTTTTTTTATATTAGTAATTGCTATTAAGTTACCATCGTTGTTTTTTTTAAAGCAATCATCTAAACTTTCTAATTTGGCAAATTAATTAAAAAAGCAAACACCATTGACTTTAAGAAGATCACTGGAAACTTTGTATTTCGTATCTATAAATTTGATTTCTTTTAAAGTTTATTTTGGAATATTGGTATTTTAAAACATTGTTATAATGAAGACGAAAGTCAGATTTATTTTACTAATTGATGAAGTTCAGTTATTAAAATTGTTTACTTTTCACGAGTTTTTAGATATAATAAAATTTATTACTGAATTTTCTCAAGTAAATGTTTTTCTTTGTGTTTGATGTTTTATTGGAATAATTTTAGTGTCGGTTCAAGAAAGTTAATATTTATTTCCAACGACAGTATTTTAGGGTATTTATAGATTTTCCATTAATTTGTATGCTGTAGTATTATGTCTCTGTATCTTATAATTTTATCCCCATATCCCATTCTTCAAATCGAAGTACAGCTATGTAAGCACAACTGCTTCATGGCAGAAATACGGGTAGGATAAAGGTACCCATGCAGGTTTCCAGGGAGGATCCCATTGAAATTGACCTTAGTATTCTGCTTGCAATGGAGTTGTTAGTTTCCATTTTGAACGATCCTTTGTCCTCTTTTTTACATGTTATTAAGCATAAAATGTTTTAAGACTTTCAGATACAGGACTTCTATATAGAAATTATCTTCTAAACTCTTGATTTGTGTATGTAAATAAAGTTTTAATTAAGAGGTTTGTATCATATTTACGAGGTAGCGGGATAAGGTCAGAGAACAAAGGAGTGGGTACATAAAAACATGCTTTGTGTAACACATCTACGTAATTACCCTCAAGGCAACCAACCAATAACCTGAACTAGTTTCAAATATTAGTCAAGCGTGTTTCATAAAGTTCCCTTATCAGAAATTGTTGCTAATAAGTTCACCGTAATTAAACAGAGGCAAACGTGCTGCGCCTTAAGTTTCTAGTTTAACTTTGAGAATGAAATATTGGTATAATTTTGTATTATGTATTCTATGTATGTACAAATGTGGTCTATATTTTATCATCACGCTATATAATATTGAAATTTAATTGCTTACAGTACAAACCACCAATAAAATGTTACTAATATTAGGTATAATACATATAATGTAAGCTATTAGGGCGATCGTCATTAAATCACTTTTGATTCGGAAGAAATGTATCTCACAGATATCACTTTTCCATTATTTAGGTATTTTCAAAACACTAAAATAATAAACAAGTATACCAAAAAACTACAGCGGTTTGTCTATGTCTCAAGCACTAATGGTTCATACATGTAGACTAAGCTTGACTGTCAAGAACAAAATACGATTCGTCGCTATTTGCATCTGTTGACTCACTACAATACTCTTGATATTGTTACTCCGACTCTGGTCTTCTCAGAGTACGTTAGCCTACGCGAAGTCGCTATTCGAGAAATTTTCTTTCTCATTGGTTGCTAGTTGCATGAGCTATAGGTCACGTATATGCGTTATATTTCTGTTTGCATTTTCGTGGGACGGTTACTTTAGGTTTTTTTTGCGGATCATTGTCCAGTATCTATTACGTAGTGAAACTTCGAGCATAGTCCTCACTATAGCATGTATATAAGTGATGTGGGGCATCCTCATACGGCTAGCAATATGCAATCAAAGATATCATTATCATCGATTGTAGCCACTAATCAATTTAGCTGAGTTTAGAGCCTTTTGCTAAAGATTTTTTAGGAACTACCAAAAGGAAGAGTTCACTTTTGTCTTTTATAGTATAATGGTTCTTATTCTGAATTTAAACAAGATTAACTTGTAACCGTAGATGAAGCCATAGGAAGCACTAGTTTGTACAAGTTGTTTTATAAGTTTTTAATATCGCATTCCTTTGATCTGTGCAAGTTGTTTAAAAAATTATGTTGACTCATGGATCATTGGAAATATTTTTATGTTATTTCAATATAATATATAAAAAAAATTAAAATATTTAAAAAATATATTTATTTTTTTAAATAACTGATAATTAAAATGCCCTTTATGGTCACATATTCATATCAATTATAACACTGTATGCAAGGACATTTTAACATCTCATATTATTCCATTTTACATGCATATAATGGAATAATGTCAGATGTCAAAATATCAACTCAATGGAAAACTTATACTTATATGCATATAATGTATGCAAATTACGTGGAAATACAAGTTTTTCACTACGAAATATTAAAGCCGGTCGGTATAATTTGCGCATGGTTTAGGAAGTTTCTGCACTGGACACTATCTACATAATTGTGGTCGGTACATAATTTGCCTGCCTCTGTTAACAAAGCACGATGTGCAATATTAAGTACATTACATAATCAACATTATTAACTATTAATAAAGTTGGATATATAATATAATTAATATTGTACATATGACTTTGTAAATAGTGATGAACTCTTTTGTTCTTAGTATTCTACCGAGATACTGGTACCATTTAAATGCTTCTATCCTACTAGTAGTCTATATTCTATATCCAGAGTCTTTAAAAATATATATGTCATAAATATCATATTTTAAAACATGATATTTACCTTTCAACATCAAATTACACAGGCAATTTTATCCCAACAATTAGCGGCTTCATAGTCATAACTAATGAACTATTCAAACCAATTACCATAATAAATATGGAATTGGAAGTTAGAGCGGTTGTTGGCACTTCAGGCTGAAGGACCTAATAACCAGGCTTAAGAGTAAATAGACTGGGTAGAAGCGACACATATATACATTCTTTTTTTTTTTATTCAGACTTTACACAGATTGCGATGGTCGTTACCATATTTCCATTTAATAAATAATAATAGGATATGACGTATTGACACACTGTGATGTCTGTTGCTTACCATATTACATCGGCGGTTGTTATCATTGCTGAACATAGGCCTTTTAGGGTTTTAAGCCATAGCGTTTTGCCAGTAGTTGTCAGGATTGGCAGGCAGGTTGGTAATCGCAAACCTTCTTTTGTCTTTTGGTGACATTTTAAGAGGGACGCTGCTGCCCATCCTTTGACCATTCCTTAGTCGTCACTTAGGACACCCACAAGAAAAAAAAGGAGTGGTCTATACGGTGGAGAAGGTCAATTTAAAAGTGATTATTGGTTAGTAATTTAGCCTCTAATCCTTGTTACTAACAGTTCTTTCTTCCAGTATCAGTTGCTTGCAATTTCTGATTAATTAGAAGTTGCACTGCCAGTGGATAGACGTATTATTCAATCTATAGGAGCGTCAGTTCCACCTAGATATTTATTATTATGCTTCAGTCTGAAGTACCTAATAACTAATAGGTCGCGACGGAGCCCTCGGGCGCGCTTGAAATACGATCAATTACACTCGGAACTACGTAACTGATGTCTCCGTGCATTCAATCTTGGGGAATTGAGACTGATGGCTTTATTTATGAAATAGAAATGTATGTTGTGTAATGTACTAGAATGTGTAGTATACGAAATACGAGAGTCGACGTTGACTTTTAATCTGTAATTAACTGATTTCGTATCCTAAATGAAATCACTTATATTTTTTGTAGATAAAAAAGCATAGTGAGGTTTTAAATTTATTAAGCGAAATGTTATTTTGAAATAGGTACATAACTCATTTAAAACAGATTTTTTAATGAAATTTAAATAGAAATTTTGTGCTATTCAGAATTTCTTCGAATATATCTTTTTATCAATTTTTAAATGAGTAAGAAGAAGATTTTGAATTCGATTGCATTTATTTGTAATCTCATCTGATGCTAAGTGATTACCGCCGCCCATGAGCACCTGCAATATCTGAGGAATTGCAGGTGTGCTGCTAGCCTTCTAAGTTTTATTGTATTGTTGATCTTATATTAATTTTACTGAAGTTCATTCTTTTTGTGTAATAAAGTTTTAAACGATTTAGCAAATATATAATTATAATATATATATATATATATACATAGTCGTAACTTTAGTTAAACAAAGGAACAATGTTTTAGCATTAAAATAAAGGAATGCTAACAAATAAAACTGGTATAACAAAACTATTTCATCTCAAAAGTTAAAGGCCATGCAGTAAACATCTAAAAGTGCCAGCCGTAACTTTATATTCAGTAAATCCATTATATGAAATAATAATACCGTAAAAGTTCCACGAAAATATGAAAAAAGATATTAAAGCAGCTTTCATCTCGAAACTGGGAACATTCTAGAGATTTCTCGCATTTACTGTGACTTTATATTCTTACAACAGACCAGTGGCTTCTTGATATTTAGAAATAACGAGTATTTTTTTTCTTATTAATTCAATTTAGGATTTAACCTTATAAAAAAGATTGTGCAAATAAATACATTTTGTTCTATATTATTTGGGAAACAAACATTACTTTAAACAGTTTTAATAATATTAAAGTGTTATTCTAGATTTTTTTTCAAGGTTCTCAAAATTTTTATTAAATATTTATTTTTAAATACATTTATTTTTATCTGAACGATGTTATCACAACTAGGGGATCAATACACAAAACACCATTGCAAGAAATGAAAAACTCGAACCTATACTGATAAAATCCTCTATTGTACCACCTAATGAGTAGCGAGAAGCTGAAGACCGTGCAAAATGGAATAACATCATAAGAGAGGTAACAGATACCTTTCAAGGACCTTCAGTAATGAAGAGCACGAAGAGAGAGAGAATGAGTACCTAATGTAGAGTTCTTTATACTGTGATAATAGGCTGTATCTTTATAATATTAGACTTGTCTTTCTCCTAAGCCTGTATTTCTGGAATTAGTCATCTTTATAACCCATAATATTTAACAAGGTCTGTTATATCATGCATGACTTAATGTTTAAAAAAATTAAAATACATACATGTTATGTTCACTAGAGGGAGACTTTGTACAAAAGTCGATTGCTTGGGTACCTCTATCTCATTCGTGTTTCAACCGTGAAGCAGTTGTGTTTGCATGGCTGTGTTTCGGTTTGAAGGGTGGGATATGGCGTGAATTTACTGGGTACAGAGGAATAACATCTGAGTCCTCAGGAATGGCAACGCATGGGGGTTATCATGGGCGAAACAGTATACTCTCTTATGTCCATAGTACTGCTCATGTCTATAGGCGACGGTTACCACTTTACATCAGGTGGGCCGTTAGCTTGTTTGCCATTCTAAGTCGTATATAAAAAAAAAAGTTATTTTGTTTAGTGTTTCTATTGCTATGGAATAAGAATAGAATGATAGTCCCGTTTACGCTATCGACATACAACATTAGTGAATGATGATAGGTGAGGTCAAGTCATTTTTTTTATACCACAAAAGTGGCAAACAAGCATACAGCCCGTCTGATGGTAAACGGCCACTGAAGCCTATGGATGCCTGCAACACATAGGGTGTCACGTGCGCGTTACCGACCCTGAAGAAACCTTGATATACTTTCAGTTGGACCAATTTGATTCTTTTACTAAGAATTAACCGTGATGGTTTCGGACTTCATGCCTTATGCTTCACTCATAACTTATCATACCTTATTGGTACTTCTCCAGCGAATACCAATAATAATAATAGTGCAAGCAGAGTTGCCATTACTTTTTTTTATGAAAAATAATGAAACTGTGATGGCTTTTAAGGAATTACCTGGAGGTCGATCTAATCGATCTAATAGGGTATATAGTTAGTAAAGAGAACTCAAGGTTTTGCTACTAATAATCCCCCCCCCCCCACACACAATAGTAGTTGATGGTACTGTTTATACGAAGATATACATATCGGATAGGATGTTAATAGGTTGTTAAAAATAGGCTCACACAGTTTACTCCTAGGAAAGCACAGTTTCAGAATACGACGTATATCATTATTGACCTCGCACGACTTTATCTTACTTTATCTAAGAAGTCCACGTCTCTCATTGTTTTGTGTGGACGTTAATTTTCCTAATAGCGAAAAACAAAAGAGTCTACAGCTCTAACATGAATCACCAGCTATCTGGAAAACAAAAGTTAGGTTAGGATAGCGTGACCTAAACAAGTTAGAGTACTTCCAGCGCGTTCCTTACTCCGCCTTAATTTAAAACTGGAGTCTTGAAGTCAAGACGCCCTGACATGGACGTAGCGTGTTTGTCTACATTGATATTGCACAGGCCGTTAATTTGTTTTTTTTTTTTATACAGATTAGAATGACAAATAAAATAATGGAACGGTCAATCTAATTAATTAATAATAATACTTAATAATAATTAATAACTTAATATCGTTAGACTTTATTTTTTAAATTAAATTAATGAAATCTTTTTTAAAAACGACGTCTTCCTTGCTTCTAATCGCCGTGCCCGACAGGGTTTACAATATAGTTTATTATTAAGGCCTTTTAAAATAATATTGTAGTATGCAATAAATAAATTGAATTGAATAATTATTTATAATAACCAGCACCTGTAGACATGAAGAACACCATGAACATTACAGAATATACTGTGACACTCATGCTTTACTATTCCTGAGAACTATGGTGTTATGCCTTCGTATCTTGTAATTACTACTATATCTTAATCTTCAAATCCTAATACAGCTATATTAGCACAGCTGCTTCTCGGTAGGAATACAAATGGGACGGAGTTACCAAAGGAGTTACAAAAGATTTTTTCCAAATACTCGATATAATCCAAATACTGAAAGAAAGTTGCAAAGTATTTTGATCATATGTCGAATATTTACAGCGATAATATTTGCTTTGTTATATTACCTTTCTTTTTCCTTGACTACATCCTTAGACAAAGAAATATTGAATAACATACGTTCGATACAATGAAAGTATGAAAATGATAATACTCTTTGGATTTGTCTCGAAAAATAAACAGTTTTGGAGATATTTTATACAAATAAATTATACTTAGCAATAAAAATTGTAATTTCGCAATTGTTATAAAATTAATAGGAAATCAACATCTGAATATATCGTACTGCAAAAAGAATTATCAAAATTGGCACAGAATTTACGACGTAAGCTATATTTATGTAAATATTATAAAGAGAAAATTGAGAAAATGTCATTGTTTGTTTGTTTGTAATGCATAAACTTAAAAATGACTCAACCTCAACTCTGAATCATTGGTACCAGTAATACAAGTATATTTTCAAAAGAAATCAAAATACCCAAGTCCACGCGATCGGTTTGAAATTTCCTCACACGAAAGCTCTTTGCAGTTGACAGTTCGGGTTCCGTTTCCGTTTGCAAATATCGTGCCGATAAATTAATGTTCGCCTTCGCTGTTTTAACTTGTTAGCAAGTAATTTGCTTTTGTGTTATACTCCATCAACTGAGTAATTGGCTTCAGTTTCCGAACACTTTTACTCAATTGCCGTGTTATTTTGTAGAATATTATAAGAAATTGACAAATAATTGGAGACATATTTCTAGTATAATAAGGAAGAGTTATTGAAAATGAGATGTTAACAGTTATTTGTTAGTTATATGTTTTGATTTCTATTTTATTTTTTGTATACAATAAATAATAATACTTAAATAAATTCTTTAATACGGTAACTAGGACCCACATAATTTTTATGCAATGTTAATTTATATTAAATTATTACAATAATATATATATATATATAATATTACAAAAAAAAGTAAATAAAGAAAATAAAAGCAAACAATAAAAAAAGCCTAACCTATTTTTTTTGTATACTCGTATTACTTAGCATTTAAATCATACTACGATTCAAATACTATAATATAAAAACTAAAATTCAAATTATATTTATACTAAGCAATTAAATTTTAAATAACGAATTTATAAAACTTAGGTAGATATTTAAAAATAGAATTATAAATTGAAATTTAAAATATTCGAGAGTCTAGAGTTTAATTTTTTCTTCTTAGTCACGTCACTGCGATATTTATTTTATACATTTGCATTTGTTATGTTACGTTTCTGTCGGAATATTACAGTATGGTGCAGTTAATTAAGGCTCTAGCAAAGCCGTGGGCCCCGGGCGAAATGGGAAATAGCTAATTATGAAGTTGCGTACTGGCTTGCAGCTTGCTAGTAGTTTATTTACTAAGCCATGAGCGACGTGCGTTTGATGTGGGAGCTAAATGAAGGAAATTATGTAGGAATTATTTATCGTTTCAACAGTATGAATTTAGAGCATTAAATAGTGCTTTTATCTAAAAGAAGTCTATTAATTGCAATATTGTACTAGTATGGAACTAAAACTATAGCTTAGTGTTTATCGAGCAATTAAAACGAGTAGTAAGTATTTAGGTGCTGCGTAGGTCCCAGCATAGAATAGGCCACCCTTTCCTTTACCGTTGTTATCGTAAGAGGCTACTAAGGGAGCTTATTGTGGAGATATGGGCAGCAGCGTCCCTGTTAAAACTTGACTAACAGTCAAACTGCGGTTGCCAATTGGCCTGCCAAACGTAGTAACTACTGGCAAAATCCCCCTTGTTCATGCAGTGGACAGTAGCTGCTGCTGATACAACAAGTGATTTAGGAGCTAAACATGTATGAAATAAAAAGTTTGTAGCTTTTAGTGGGGTACGGTTTTTTTTATTAAATTTCTTACTCATTACTTGAATAAATTACTGATTTAACAGGCTTTTTAAGTAAATCTATTTTGAAGCGAGGGACAGTTTTAGGTTACTTCATATAATGGCTAAAATTGTAATTATATTTAACAATTTGTAGTTTTAGTTTTTAATTTATTTTTAATATATATTTATACAGTAGGTACTAGCTGATTTGGCGGTTTTTCTCACGTTAACATCACGTTGCTGTTTGCTAAATTTCGGGTTGTATCCTGGGTTTTAGATCTATAAGATAGCTAATTTAGTGAGTGGTGTTTTGCTTATAGATAGAATTAAAGATTGATGGTTACATTTTGGAATATTTATATTCATTAATAGAAGGCAGGCCGCACACCTGCAATGCCTCTGGTGGTGCTCATGGGCGGCGGTAGTTACCATCTACATACCATCAGGTGAGTTGCATGCTCGTTTGCTCGTTTGCTCTATGTGGTATAAAAAAAATATTAACATTTCAATAACAGTAATAATAGTATATACCACTCAACAGAAATGAAACTGGTTCTCTAACTACAATGAAACTGACAATAATCACCTTGGTAGGTAACACAGATCACCAACATTTATAAGAAATCGTTTCTTAAATTAGTCCATCTAAGATTCGAACTTTAGTCTTCCTTCAAGTAGCGCGCCTTTGAGATATGGAGGGGTAGATAAGGCGCCCGGGGCGCGCGCCGGATACGCTGCGTTTTGGATGCTTTATGAAAATGACAGAGATGCTTCGATTTTCACACAACTTTTAATAATGTGAGTCCGTTATACTTCATACTGCAGAAGTTAACTCTAAAATATATTTAAATAATTAATTTCATCATCATTCCAACATAATTTATCTACTTCTGAACATAAGGTTCTTTTCGTAGCTTGGTCTGGTCAGAGTTTAGTACCTTTTGCCCCATCGGTTTTCGGTCCAGTTATATGTCTTCATACAAAAGCTCCAAGTCGCTCTTATCAGTTATGGAGAGACTACATGCTTGGAGTTTAACTACGCGATCTAAATAATTTTTAAAAGGTAATTAGTTACAGTTTAGTTCATTTGTTGTAATTTGCAATAGTATTGTAGTATGTACTGGTTTATATTTTTGGTATTTCTTTCACTAGTACTAAAGATAATTTGTGTATAAACTTTATTGGCTTATGTATTACTTCATTGTATAATTGTTACTTCATTGTATAAGTGCTGTTAAAATTGTATATTTGTCTTAAAAATAGTGTATTTTACTTTTTCCTTTTATGACTTACACCATCATATAAAATTAACTCTGTAGGGTTACACAAAATTAAAATGTAGGTTGGCTTCATCTAAGTTGTCACACTGTGAACACATTTTTACTAAGATTGGCTAGATTGTTAACAGGATAGAGTCACTATAAGTATCTATTATATTATTTTCTTACACTGATATTTCCAAGATGAGATGGTAATTATAATTTTTTTATTTCTTTTAAACATAATTAACACAGAAAAAAGAATACATTATACTTATGCTGTTTATGTAAGTGAAGATGGTTTATAACGGTAACTAAATACCTTGCCAGGGAAAATTTTTAATAAACGACAAATTTTACTAGAATTAAATTAAATTGTATTGAGGTATAATTTTAATTCATGCTAATTCAACTGTGTGTAGTTTGTTTATGATACTTAAAATGGCAAACAGGCTGACGGCCCATCTGTGATATCCATGGTACCTCTCATGCGTTGCCATTCTAGTGCTATACCTCCATATTGTGTAATTTGTAAGTTTTCATTATTTTTTTGAATTTCTGTAAAAATGCTTATAAATAATATATTATGTATGCTTAACTGTATTAATAATATTATTCAATAATTTGGCTCCAAAATTAATAAAAAAAAAAAAGAGAAAGAAGACAAAAGAAGAATAATTGTCCTGTTAGAAAATATTGAAATGTAACTTCATGGATGACTAATATATTGAGACAGTTTTTTTTAATAATGAAGTAATTATCCTTAATTTGTCCAGAAATAAGTATTAGAATAGAGGAAATGTATTGCAATATACTTATGTTGCACATTCAATTTTCTACTTCATACATCTAAGCTGGGGCTTGCATGCACTCATTATCATATAGAATGACATTTACACTCCGTCGTCTTTCAAAGGCACTTTCTGAGAGCCCTTTGAGGCATGTGCTTATACGAAGTAGCTTAGCCTCTGTAATTACGCGGGTATGTGTTAGGTATATAAATTCTGTTAGTTGCAGTAGTTACTTTATGCCATTGTTACTATCAGTTCTAAATGTTACGGATATAGAACGCTAAAATATCATATAAAAACCCAGTGTTAAGATGTTCAAGTGATTTTAATTATATTTTGTAAATGTGTATTTCTTTTTGCTACCTACATGATTTCTCACTATATTAGATAGCCTGGAAGAGATCTTTTTCATCGATAAGTCCACTCTTGCTCACAATATTTATAAATATATTTTCTATATAATTTACAACTGCATTAATATATATATATATATATATATTCTTAGTTCCAAATTGTGAGACAGGATATGATGTGTACGACGATATTTCTTATGACCTTCTTGGTAGGAAGGTTAGTTAAATCCTAGATAAAGGACTCCGCCCTGAAGCCGTGGGGGCTTCAGGGCGGAGTCCTTTATCTAGGATTTAACTCCGGGGGCAACTACCTCCGGGTCGCTAGCTCGAAGCTCTTTCCTTTTTTACGTGAGGCGTGGTGTTCTTGGCGTAGAGCCTCTTCTACTCTCTCCAGTTTATATTCTTGTAAATAAATAATCTATACCGGGCTATTGATACATATATTGTAGGTAACAGTAGTGGGAAAAACAATTTGTCAGATTAGGTGGTGTTACTTTAAAATATTTATAGGCCAGTAACTAACTAGCTAACTAACAGTACTAGAGAGAGATTGCACAAAAGTTATTCACAGAGTCTGCTGTGAAACAGTTGTATTTGCATAGATGTGTTTCGGTTTGAGCGGCGACGAACTGGCATATGGCAATAAAGTTACATGGTACAGAGGCATAACAGCTGAGTCCTCAGGAATGGTAACGCATATATAGGCGATGGTTACTTCTTCCCATCAGGTGGGCCATCAGCTTGTTTGCCATATTAAGTTACATAAAAAAGTGATAAATTTTACCATTTTTCGAGACGTATGATAAAACATTTGTAAATTGTCTTAAAAAAGGTTACACTTACTTTACAGGGTATAGAGGAATAACACTGGAGTCCTCAGGAATGGTAACGCATGGGGGTATCATGGGTAAAACAGTATATGTTATGTCCATGGCACTGCTCATGTCTATAGGCGACGGTTACTACTTTACATCAGATGGGCTGTCAGCTTGTTTGCCATTCTAAGTTAGATAAAAAAAAAAGCTTTAAAATCAACGATATTGAGTTTTATCATTGTTCTTGCAAACCAGCGACATATAAACTAGAAAGTTTCAACTCGGCAATGTTGAAATCTTCCAGCAATGTGCCTAAAGGAGTCTCAACCAAATTACTTGGCGGAATTCAATCTCGAAGTATATGTAGAAAACGTTGAATGACGAAATTCGGTCCGATAGTAAGCCTATTCTCGTAAAACTTTTACGTTCAATAGGTACTCTAACATGATAAACTTTGTGATACGGATTCCATTTTGTCAGCTAGTAGGTAATTTATTTAAATAATATTGGCTATGTATATATTAGTAATTAATTTTTATTTTTATGGTATTTTGTTGTCTTAGCAGCACCTTACGATTTTTTGGGATTGATAATAAGTGGTGACATATTATTGTAGAAAGAATTTAAATATAGTTTATTTTTGCTTTAGAAGATACATTACTATAATGCTAGTTATTGTAACAATCTACGTTATGGTTTATCTATGTACCTAATAAATTTAAATTTGTTCAGTCGTTTCAGTGATTGAGTAAACATCTTAACATGGTATCTCGCGTTTTTGTCTGCTCGATTTAGAGTAAATAGTATCATTTATTAAATTGCCAAATATGTAATACTAAACAGATGTAAATGAAAATTTATAAAGAAATTTAATGATACTCACATCACAAGATTTGGCAGGTCACAGTTAGTGTTGTATCGAGTCGACCTGTTTGGTATTCGATTATTAAAGTCGAATTACTAATTTGATGAATAAATCGAATTCTGTAACGAGTCTGACGAATCGGACAAGTACTTCAATACCTGTATGGGTATTCGAGTACTTTATCAGACTCAAGTACGGATGATTTCTAAAGCATATTTATAATGAAAATAATAAATGTTAAGTCATTTAATATTTTTTCTTTTGAGGAAAAAATATGAAAAAAATAAAACAATGAACCTGTTCGCGCGTTTCTTTAATTTTATATATTTTTCGTAACAATTATAAATTTATTCTCATTATATATGCTAGTTCAATAATAATAATCGATACCTAGTGCTAAATTCATTTCCCTTGATCCTATCCTCTCCAATCACCGTCATCGTCTTTACCTCCGAGTTATAACAACCAATGAGGACGCTGGAAGATTATAAGAAACTTCAGAGCTGTCTTCAATCCTAACCGTCAATGTGACCTCCGCAATCAACGAGTAATTACGTGTTTAAGAAAATATTAATAAAATTGTTGTGCTGCAAACTGTAACATTTAAAGCGTTGCCGCTTACATAATTTTGAAGTGCTGTGTTATAGACAATATTTTAGTGTGTGTACATTGGTGACAAAGTGATGGAAGAAATCAAGGCGCCTGCACAGGACATCATATGATAGCCCACGACAAGACGGTGAGTCCTCAAATCCTTTTCGTTATCCCTGCCACACCTAGATTTCTCCTATAAAACCCACCATTTGATGGTACCTATCGAACCGGATTTAAAAAAAAAAAAAAAAAAAAAAAAAAAAAACTAGCTTGAACTAGCATTTCATCATCTTAATATTACACGGCATCCGCCATTTTGTACCCTCTTAATAATTAATCGCATCCGCCCACCAGCACAACGTGTTATTATTTCTATTATTTTCTAATTCACAACCGCTAAAATACATATCCTAGTTTATATTCAATACCGCAGTAATAATTAACCGCTTTACAAAAAAATATATCTACCTTTTCTATATCAATATAAACCGCGTAAATATAATTAGTCACATTCATCGCTAAAACCGCATTGTTCTTTATATGCCTACATACCAATCGCAATATTTCTTTAATACCGCTACATACCTGTCGATTTTATTTTCGAGTACTGGTAAGCCGCATCTGTGTACCCACATACTTTTTTATTTCATTTGTCGGTAGTTCATTTTTTATTTCGTTTAATTCATCAAATATCAAATCAAATATTCATCAAATTTTATATCTAACGCTAATTGTCATCTCTAAAAATGAATGCAAAAATTTCTATATTAAACGCTAAAATTAATTGTATTTTCCAACGTATAAATAGACTGCATGATTCGGCAAAAAAGGTAAACGTTTCTAGTCCTGAGCTTCGTTCTACGGAGGCGTTCATGGCGGACACAGAAACATTGTCTGTGATTCGTGATGAATTTATTGCTAATATAGATACGATAAATCAATATAAAATTGATGAGGATCCTACGTATGTACCTAATTATTCTCAACTTACCGCATTTGAAGATATTTATACGCGAATTCAAAGAGTTCGTTCTCAATTGATGCAATCGCAGTCGCAGGGCTCTCGGATGAAGGTCCAGGAGGGAAGGTCAGCGATACCCCTCCCCCCTATTGAGCTTAAATCGTTTAATAGCCAGGTTGAGCTTTGGCCAAGCTTCTACGAGTGTTTCAAGATTAATGTACATGATAATGAAGGTCTATCTGATTCACAGAAATTACATTATCTGTTGGGTAAATTGTCAGGTCCTGCTTTAAAACTGACGGCCGGTATTGTACCAGCCGGAGAGAACTACGCTAGTATTTGGCAAAGTTTAGTTAATAAGTACCAAGACAAACGAGCATTAGGATCTCATTACATGTCTATTTTAATGAATATAAAACCTGCTATTAATAATGCTGCTTCGCTTGACACGTTTATTGAATCGTTTAGCGCCGCGGTGTCGGCCTTAGAACAGCTAAAAATTACCGATCTTAAAGATTTCATGCTATTAACTATTGCTTTACGAAAAATAGACTCAGTAACCGCACAGGCATTTGAAATGGCAATTAGAGATAAGGAAATCCCTTCTTATTCGGAATTTGTCGAATTTATTAAAGGTCAAGTAAAGATATTAGATCGTACTAGTAACCGCCCTACGGTTATACCTACCGTAGCCAGCCCGCGTCATAACAATACAGTCCACTACTCTAAAACTTTGCTATCACGTGATAATATCGAATCTTGTTCAATGTGCAACAATGGTGATCATTTGCAATTATACCAATGTACAACCTTCAAATCGCTTCCGGTCGAACAACGTTTTGAGTTTATCAAAAATAAACGTGCATGTATAAATTGTTTGAGTATGTCACATACTGTGTCGCGTTGTAATTCTTCGCATTACTGTAAAATGTGTAACAAACAACATCATACACTATTACATAAAACTAGTCTGAGCAATAAATTAAATAATCGAAAACAACCCTTTACGCCGCCGTCCTGCTCGCACGCATTACTTGCAGCGCCGTCGGTTAGCACAGCTGAGGTTCCCGCTCATACTTTGTGTAATTGCCCCGCGCACCCGCCGCTAGCGGTAACCCCGCCAATCGCGCAGCTCCCGCCGCCGACTCAGCTGACTCCGTGCGTTAATAACCAAGTTTCATTGTGTGCCCGCGCGCATGTTATTAATAACAACAATACAATATTGCTTAGCACGGCACAGATAAACGTTTTAAATGATTGTAAACAGAAGTTAAATGTTAGATGTCTTATTGATAACGCGTCACAAAACCATATCGTGACAACCGCTTGTTGTAAACGCCTTAATTTAAAACCAATTCCACTTAATGTACATACATCTATTAAAGGTATAGGATCCGCATCGCAGACCGTTCGCGGTTGGGTTCCGCTGTGTGTTTCTTCTAAAAATAACTTGTATAATTACACTATTGATGCGCTTGTCGTCGACGTCATAACGGAGAATATGCCTTCCGTCATGATCGATGCAACGATTATTAGTAGTTTATTAAATATACCGCTTGCTGATCCACTATGGCATACGCCTGGACAGATTGAACTCGTACTTGGGGCTCAATTGTTCCCATATTTATTATTAGGTGGTAAAATTATTGCACCTCCCGCACCGGCCGCTATTGAAACCGTATTCGGATATATTCTTATAGGGGAAGTCGCCTCAACCGCTGACTCCGATACGGCACCCGCCTCTTCAACATTTCTCATATGTTCGGAACAGGAAACACAAAATGATAATTTAGATAAAACATTATGTAAATTTTGGGAACTGGAAGAAGTTCCTTCAAAAAGGTTTATGAGTCCGAAGGAGACTGAATGCGAGCAAATATACTGTGACACAATTTCACGTGATTCTACGGGTAAATATTGTACCTCACTGCCATTTTCTAAGGATCCCTCCATATTGGGTGATTCCCGTTCTGTAGCTACTCGTCGCTTACTCTCTTTAGAACGTAAATTGAAAGATCCTGTTCTTCGTGCTAGTTACAATGAGATCATACAAGAATATCTTATCAACGATTACCTATCGGAAGTTCTGCCCACTAGTAACGAATATGGTAAAGGGTATTACATACCTCATCACCCCGTCATTAGGAATGATAAAGAGACGACAAAATTACGCATAGTCCTTGACGCAAGCGCCAAGTGTCATAATGACATATCTCTAAATGATATATTACATACGGGACCCAACTTACAAGCCGATATATTAATTCTTTTATTGAACTTTCGCTTATTTCCTATTGCACTAACCGCCGACATAAAACAAATGTATCTAAGAATCGAAGTTCGTAAGGAACATAGAAAATATCAAAAGATATTGTACCGTTTTAATTCTACAGAGCCTATTCGTGAGTTTCAGTTTAATCGTGTCGCGTTCGGGCTGCGATGCAGTCCATACCTAGCCATGCGTACTGTTAGGCAGTTGGCAGAAGATGAGAGGACCGGGTACCCGCGTGCAGCTGATGTAGCGACTAATGAACTGTATATGGACGATTTGGCTACCTCCGTCTCGACATTTAAGGAAGGAGTGGTTTTGTCACGCGAACTCATTGCATTATTTAAGGAGGGCGGCTTTCATTTGACTAAATGGGCGAGTAACTCTGTGGATCTTTTATCTGCTGTTCCTGAATCTAACCGAACCGCTATTAATTTTTCGAATAATGATAGTATAAAAATACTCGGATTGAAATGGCTTCCCTCTGAGGATATGTTTACTTTTTCAACATGCTCTATAGACGAGAAATGTACTAAACGTACTATCCTCTCGGCTATTGCCCGTCTATGGGATGTTTTAGGATTCGCTGCACCAGTAATTCTTTTTGCTAAACTTTTAATACAAGAATTGTGGATCCAACACATTGGTTGGGATGATGCTCCACCAATGGATATACAAACAAATTTTCATAATTTTATACAACAATTAAAACATCTCTCTTCGTTGAAGATACCTAGACACGTTAATGTGGAAGTTGGTTGTACTACCAACATAGTTGCATTTTCCGATGCCAGCATGAAGGCGTATGGATGCGTAGTGTACCTACACGTCACGGATCCGATAGGTAAAGTGCATGTCGCTTTAGTATGTGCAAAATCTAAAGTCGCACCTACAAAAACGGTAACTCTTGCTAGACTGGAATTATGTGCTGCTGTTTTAATGTCAAAACTTGTAAAGCTGGTCTTAGACACGTATAATTCCCGCATTAATATTAATAAAATCTTTGCATTTTCCGATTCACAAATCGCCCTTTCATGGATCCATTCTTCACCACATAGGTGGAACGTTTTTGTAAGTAACCGCGTAGCAAAGTGTCAAGAAAATCTTGCCTCTTCGCATTTTTATTACGTAAACACGACAGATAATCCTAGTGACTGTCTGTCTAGAGGTTTATTACCTGACCAGTTGATATCGCATCCTTTATGGTGGCACGGTCCCGTCTGGTTACAGCGCCCTCTGGCCGAATGGCCAATATCTCCATTTAAACCAGTGAATTGTGAGCAGTTACCTGAAATAAAAAGTAATACCCTTACCTGTACTACCTCCGCCCCCGCCTCTATATTACACCAGCTTGCGCTGAAGTTCTCCTCCTGGAATAAAATATTACGCATTATTTCATATATACTTAAATTTACAAAATTAATACCGTGTAGTACTCGCATCATGTCTTCACATTTAAACGTCGCAGAAATGCATCTTATTCGCGGAGTTCAACAATTATATTTTCAATCGCTTTTTCAAGATATACATAAAAATAACTTACCTTCATCACAATTTCGTAAACTTGACCCCTTTATCGATGAAAGTGGAGTTATTAGAGTAGGAGGAAGATTATCTAATAGTAACTTACCTTTCGAAGCTCAGCATCCCGCATTACTGCCTAAACATGATCATATTACTCACCTGCTTATAGACAATTATCACCGTATGTACTGTCATACTGGTGCTTCATTATTGACTTCATTACTACGACAAAAATATTGGATTATATCAGCCAGAAGTGTAATTAAACAAAGAGTCCACTCCTGTAACAAGTGTTTTAAAGCTTCTCCATCAAGCAAGGCGCCAAAAATGGCGGACTTGCCTCCGTACCGCGTGCGTGAAACGAAAGCCTTTGTGCACACCGGCGTGGATTACGCTGGACCTATAAAAATAACGTTACGCAGACACCGTGGTCAAAAGTCACAAAAGGCTTACATTTGCCTATTTATTTGCCTTGTAACAAAAGCCGTGCATATCGAGTTAGCCACAGACCTTTCATCTGATATATTCATTTCTGCCTTTAAACGCTTTATATCACGGCGTGGACCGGTCTCATGTCTTTATTCTGATAATGGAACAAATTTCGTTGGTGCAAAAGCTCAACTCCATGATCTTATGCTTAATAACCGTATTGAATGGCATATGATCCCGCCCCGCGCCCCTCACTTCGGGGGGCTTGGGAATCAAATATTCGAAGTATAAAAACCCATTTATTCCGTACAATCGGTTCTCAATTACTCACGTACGAGGAAATGTTAACTGTTTTAACACAAATAGAGACAATTTTAAATTCAAGACCTCTCTGCGTACTAACGGAGGAACCGTATCCTGAACCGCTAACTCCTGCGCATTTCATTATGGCCTCCCCCCTTTTGCACTTACCCATTGAAAACGTATCCGAGGACATTCGAAGTCTTAGACAACGTAAGCAGCTACTTGATAATATAGTTAGCAGTTATTGGAAAAGGTGGCGTTTGGAGTATCTTAATACTTTACAGGTACGACAGAAGTGGCTTGCTAATACTGAAAATATAAAACCCGGCACGGTTGTGTTAGTACATCAAGACGATGTACCTCCATTGCGTTGGCCTATGGGCATAATTATGGAAACTTATCCCGGGACAGACGGTAGGGTACGCGTCGCGTTAGTAAAAACATGTAGTGGCATATACAAACGTCCCGTAATAAAACTTTGCTCTTTACCATCTCAATAATTTAATTAAATCTTCTCAAATTCTTATTTAATATATTACTAGGTTGAAAATACTACGTATTCTCAAGGCTGGGTGCATGTTCGCGCGTTTCTTTAATTTTATATATTTTTCGTAACAATTATAAATTTATTCTCATTATATATGCTAGTTCAATAATAATAATCGATACCTAGTGCTAAATTCATTTCCCTTGATCCTATCCTCTCCAATCACCGTCATCGTCTTTACCTCCGAGTTATAACAACCAATGAGGACGCTGGAAGATTATAAGAAACTTCAGAGCTGTCTTCAATCCTAACCGTCAATGTGACCTCCGCAATCAACGAGTAATTACGTGTTTAAGAAAATATTAATAAAATTGTTGTGCTGCAAACTGTAACATTTAAAGCGTTGCCGCTTACATAATTTTGAAGTGCTGTGTTATAGACAATATTTTAGTGTGTGTACATTGGTGACAAAGTGACGGAAGAAATCAAGGCGCCTGCACAGGACATCATATGATAGCCCACGACAAGACGGTGAGTCCTCAAATCCTTTTCGTTATCCCTGCCACACCTAGATTTCTCCTATAAAACCCACCAGAACCGATTAAACCGTGTTCGTATATTCATAGTACTTGAAACCTATATCAGAAAATTGTGTAACCGAATTTAGTATATTTAGTACTCGAGTACTCTGAGTACCGAGTAGGTCCTCGATTTAGTACTTGAGTCAGCCTGACTCGGCCCATCACTAGTCACAGTCTACTCGCGGCGGCTCAGTACAGATTCTTTCATCGGAGCCAGCAAGGCGTGAAATTGAGAAACAAACATGTTCATGTCTCCTTTGTTCCCAAAAGGATTATGTCTTAAATCCGCTCTTTCACTTGCCTTCTTAGACATTCTTTCACGTTTCCAAGAAAGTTACTCTCAAAATATATTTTGTATATGCATCTACAGGTGGATTGTCTTTCTTCGTTCTCATTCGGTTTCAAAATGGAGGAGGTTCTCATTTCATTTGCATTTTATTTATTTCTTAGCCTATATTTGCGAAATTCAAAAGCAAATATAAATATATTACTCTATTATATAAAATTAAATCTGATATTATCTAATACTAGTTATGTCCTACAAATCCAATCACGTAGTATTTATAATGAATTGAATTTGTCTAAATTGATATTTTTTGTATGTTTGTTTGTAATGAATAAACTCTAAAACTACCTGATTTTAAAAATTCACCTTTAAAAAGCTACATTATCAATGAATAACACAGTATTTTAAAATACCTAGTGAAGCCAGGCAAGTCTGCTAGTAATCTATACAAATAAAATAAACATACTCAGGATTCTGAATTTTTTTTTCTTATTTCTAATTCTATTTTTTTTTTCTAGTCAGAGGTCTGTGTTGACATACAATTGTGGTAAACGTAACAATAAATATTTCGTCGAGCTTATTTGAATCCAACAAGATAGACGATAAGCCTATACTCTTCTTTGGTTTATTAATGGTATTTTTTATTATTGAAAAGCCAGTCGACGATTTTTTTTACATACAAAATTATTTGTGCTAGCGAGGATGCTAAAGTGGGGTAGTCATAGTGGTTTAAGTCATGACGTTCTCTATGTAATGCACTGTTGTTTCTGATATTGATTTTTTTTCGTTTTTTTCATTATTATTAAAGACACAAGGCTTGGCCTGATATATAGATTAAGGATAGTATTTCTTTTTTACAACACAGGGGGCAAACTAGCATGCGGCTCACCTGATGGTAAGTGACTATTGCCATATCTATGGCATATTACCGTAGTATCTGTGGCATTTTCTTTTTACGCTTATACAGCAATTAAGATTAATATTAAATACATAGATTAATCAATGCACCTGATTAAATCTAAGATTTTTGGATCAACATAATTTATTGGCATAATAAAATAAATGTGGCTGTTAAAAACTGTCAAAAATGGAAGAACCATTTCTCTACCGAGGATTAGGTAATATGGCTTAGTTCCTTTGTCATTCCCATTGCTGATAAATAAGAGACATTTTGTAAGATAATATATATATTTATATTATTACACATTAGCATTATTTTACAACCAATTTCGTTATACCTTTTAGATCAAGAAGTTTTGATCGCTCGAGAAATGTGCCTCTATTAAAGATATGGTTATGAATAAGTACGTAGTATTAAATAGAACAGAAGCTATTACACTTTAGATCTTTTAATAATGAGAATACAACTTGCAAGATATTTAAGTTGCCCCCACGGTTGCAGAATGACCGTAGTCTTGCATCACGACACACGACAAAATGAATTTAAACGTGACGTTCATTCAATTATAATCCTTATGTAGTTTATAATACAGAAAAGTATGGGTGTAATGAATGTTTGTAATATGTAATCCGAATGAAAAGTTGACACTGAGCCTCGGGCGACTGTCGGGAAGAAAATTGTAAGATCAAATTAGGTCCCGCTTTACTCTTCACAATAATAAGAATTGCTTCAAAATGAAACGTAGCAGACTTTTCATTTTTTACTCACTATTAAGTTAAACAAAATGGAAGATTTCATTTACGTTTGTTTCAAGCTCTTTTCAAGAATAAAAGAATGACGCTGAAAGTTTTTCATTTTATTTGTTCATTATTATAAATGTTATTATGTTATAGTATAAAGAATTAACTGTAATTTGCCCGCGTATATTGAGGCTTTACAATAAATTAGCACATCATCGTCGTCATGTCAGCCGTAATTTGCCCACTGCTTAACATAGGCTTCTCCTATAAATTACTGGGTTTTGCCAATAGTTACCACGCTTGCCAGACGGGTTGACAACCGTAATTGGGCTTTATTGATGTTTTGAGAGGGACGCTGCTGCCCATTCCTTGATCCCTTAAGTTCCCTTAGTTGCCTCTTACGATACCCACGAAAAAGGAAGGGGTGGTCCATTCCAAGCCGGGACTATAGAGCGAATCAACACATAGTTCCTCAGTATACTAAACTTTATTAAAATTCGTTTTAAATACTCAATCAATTGATTTGTACGGGCAAACGCAGTATAGAATGACCTCTCATTAGATGTAGTGACGACCTGAAATGCTTTACGGGGAGTCAGTGAATGCAGGTGGCTCAGGACCGTTTCTTATGGCAGTCTATGGGGGATGCTTATGTTCAGTAGTAGACGGATAATGCCTGAAATGATACACTAATAATACGTATACATAAAAAATATGGCAGAGGAAAGAAAATGTACAAAGGAGAGCTTAACTCTAAAAGAGCTCTCTTCCAGCAAACGCAAAGTAGAAAGGAGCATAAATGTCATCTATCCGATGACATTACATACCCGACGAAGCGGTGTATAATGTTATGACAATTTTCAAACAAGTAGAACTACACAAACTTAAATATTACTTATTATTTATGTTGTTTATTTTTGGGCATAATTTTTTTTGCAATCAGATATAATATATTTTTTTTAGTTGCCGTAGAGTAAGCCACTCCTTCTAAGAGGCGTCTAAGGAAGGGCAAGGGATGGGCAGCAGCGTCCCTCTTAAAACATCTCTTAAACCTAAGTGCGGTTGCCAATCCGCCTGCCAAGCATGGCAATTACCGGCAAAATCCTCCCAGGGGAAGGTTTATGTTTAGCAGTGGACAGTTAAAGGCTGATAAGATTATGTCGATTTTTTTAGATAACAATTTATCTATGTTGGTATTGATTAATTGTAGGTATTGATAGGATTGATCTATAGTACGTACTCAGCTAAATAAAGTAGTTTGTATCTTATTTTATTTTTCTTGGAATTGATCTAAGAAAATGGTGTCATACATATTTCCTCATACCTGTTGTATTTTTAGCAAACATAAAAGGGTATAGCTTTGTACATATTTAATGTGAACTAATACAAGGTACTATTAAAAGGAATTTTTTATAACTTCAGCTGATAGATTGAGTTCAGGAAAAGTATGAACAAAATCCATTAGCAATGTCTCGCTGGAGACCGCCGGCTGAGCTGTCTTCCGTTTCGGAAATTACATTAAAAGCAATACTTCTCACTCAATAAATAAGGAAAGGCAAAGAAGTACAAGTTTTTATTTTTATCTATTATATTTCACTTTTAAGATTTAATGATCAAATATAAATAGAATGGACATAAATAAATCTAAATGTAAATTATTTATAAAAAAAGAGCCATTTTCGAGGTTACTCACTCATGCTTAATCTCTTTGAAAAGAAATTTGATATTAGAGTAATGCCCTACGTAGACGAGGCAGATTTTGTTTAACAATTTTTTTTCCCGTTTACTCAGTCTGACCAGTGTATAAAATTAAAATTATTCGTGTATAAAATTAAAATTTTGTGAAGTGTTATTATTCTTTTTATATTTACTCGTATTTATTACAAGAGAAGGCCCATACCTTGCCTCGTGCCAACTTGAACAGGTTATTATGATGATTGGAGTATGAGTTGTTGTAACTAGATGCAGGTGCCGTTTACTTCTGAGAATTTAAAAGGGTCTCTACTCTACACGCATCTATTATTTATCCATATTTACAATGTATGAAAATAGAAAGGTCGTTCAGTTAGTATTCGCTTTTCCGCCTACCAGGAAGGGGAATAAATCTATAATTAATTTACAAGATTTTCGATTTTCTCAGTGTAACATTTTCTGAAATCAAGACCAATATGCCTAAAAGTATACATTTTACATTAAGGGCACATTTGGTTTGATTTATAAGATAATATGAAAATAAAATGAAATAAAAATAATACTCAAATAAAAAGACAATATCCAAAACGGATAGTTGTACGTAATAAAATTGGCTTTTATAATAAAATGTGACGTGTGAGTGAAGCAATATGACACTCGGGAGTAAATCAAATCCCATATCAGTGGGTAGTACTTTGTTGTAAGCATTTAAAGTACACAGGGATATGTGCATCGGCGCATAAAATTAAGAAACAAAACGGGAATCCTCTTTGTGGAATAGCTAAAGGACGAAGAAGTAAAACACTCTTGGATATGGTAATAAAATTTTTTAAAGACTATGTTATGTTATCTACATAGATTATGTTTTCAATGAATGTTTGTTTAAATCTATATGTATGTATATATTATATATTTATTTTTAAACAACTTCCAAAAAGCAAATGTTGTAAATTCGCCTGGATCAGATTTAAACAAGATTGTGATGCCTTCCCAGAGAGGGGCAGGAAATTTTAATTAAATTTTAGAATACAAGAACTGGAACTAAAAGGTATAATGGGCAACACAGTATACTCTTCTATGTCCATGGTAGTTCATGTTTGTAGGCAACGAAAATGATCTTAAATAAAATAGTAGTAAATATTATGGTAATGCTATTATGATGAATAGTGGGAATTAATATTGGATATTAACTAATTAATTATTACATTAAATATTTATTCATCTTCAATTTATTTATCCACTGTTGGATATATAAAATAATATATTATTTGCACGTAATGCCATATTAGCAGATCATTTCTAGTTTCACGTCACCGTTGGAAGGAAATCTTCATACGAAGGAAGTTAAAAAGAGATGCTCTTTCGAAATTGATTCTTTTGAGCTTACTGAATTTGAAATAACGTTTTTGTTGTTGGATTTTTTCAAGTATTTCACATCACTCAATAAATGCCTTCATTTATGCTAAAGTGACCCTTAGGGTCTCTTTTAATAAAGTTCCACTTTATACTTTCTTTTGTAAAATAATAATTTCTCTTTTTTTTATTCGACTTTACTTAAAGGAGGTTTTTAATTCGAGTATATTTTTGTATGGATGATGCTGATGAAATTGCATAAATGTCATAAAAGTTGTAATGATACCTGATATTAGCATCTTAACAATACAATATTTTCAAAGAGTTTAAATTTTTTTTTATATCACTAAAGTGGCAAACAAGCATACGGCCCACCTGATGATAAGCGATTACCGTAGCCTATGAACTCCTGCAATACCAGGGGTATTGCGGGCGTTTATAGGCGCGTTGCCAACCCTGAAGAAACCTCTTGTGAAGTTGATATTATTTCAGTTGGATAGGAAAAAAGAAAGAAATATGGATAAATTATAAAAAAAATAATTAGTTTATTAATTTATCATTACACTAATTTATAATTCAATTAACTAGGCTAAACAGATATATTACTAGTGAAGGTCAGAATGGAATGGAAAAACAACATTAATTTATATTACTTTTATATGTTCTTTCCATTTTTTGTAGTTTTCCCTCTTTTTGTGCATTGGACAAAAGTATAAGTTTTCACATAGCTAATTTATTAAAAGTTTTACCAAATATTACAATTAAATGTATCTAAATCAATTCTACTAATATTATATATGTGAAAGTGAGTTTATTTGTATATATATGTTTGGTATAATATATTTTAACTGCTTAATGCAATGCAATTTGTATAAAATAATGTACAAGTATATATAAACAACTATATTTTATGCTGTTCAATAAATATATCCCGGTCACGAGAACGAAGTCACGAGTTATCTAGTTAGTTAATAAAATTAATATGTAAAATTTCAAACGACTGGTATGACTTTACTAAATACTTGAATTTTCAGAATTTTTAATTAAATCCAAGATTATTAGATTTTCTATATATAAATATATACTCACATATACAATTGAAAGACAAAGACAATCATGCATTTAATACAACAAATCAGATAAATAGAACTCGATTCTGAACGAAGCCCTTCCAATTGTTAGGTAAACAAAGTTAAATATTCTGCGGCGTTGAATGAACTAGGAGATAATCGGTCCAGCCTTAAGCAGACGGTAAGCAATTTAGCAGGGATTAAGCCCCGATTCTCTTGCAGTGCCCACCCTAAAGCGAATAATGCAGACGGATTTATTTGTACTGCGAAGTTAGTCTGTTCGTGTAATCGAATAATGGGCATTGAGGGTAGTCAGAGACAAATACGAAACTTGCATTACTATTTGATGTGTAGAATTAAATTGCTTTGTTCCTCTACTGTCAATATGCGCTGTTTAATTAACATTTATTGCGGCACAAATATATGTAGTTACTACCCTGTTTACGAAATTCGTATTCGCATATTGTTCAGTTAGAGATGGAATACAAGGTCTTTGTGTTTCAGAATGTTAATGCATGTAGGTAATTAAGCAATTGTATAATGATATAACTAAGTACATTGACACCGACATAGTTGTTTCTAGAACATATATGTACATTATACAATTATAATTATTGTATGTAAAACTTTTTTGTGCTATAAACGTAAATAAATAACGTAAATTTTATTAAATATATTAATAATATTATACAACGCCATCTAGTAAACCTTAAACTAAGCAGTGCTTATACTATGAGAACTTATCTCGTATTAGAAAACTAATGTATTTTTCTCATTACCCATTACAATGCAGTAATAGAGTCTATATTATATGTATATCATATGTAGTTATAGAGTCTATACCAGTATTATAAAAAGGAAATATATGTTTGTTTGTTTGTTAAAGGTATCAGAGGGAGACTTTGTACAAATGTCGATTGCTTGGGTACCTCTGTCCCATTCGTGTTTCTACCGTGAAGCAGTTGTGTTTGCATGGCGTTTAGGTTTGAAGGGTGGGATATGGCGTGAATTTACAGGGTACAGAGGAATAACACCTGAGTCTTCAGGAATGGTAACGCATGGGGAGTATAATGGGCAAAACAGTTATGTCCATGGTACTGCTCGTGTTTATAGGCGACGGTTACCACTTTCCATCAGGTAGGCCGACAGCTTGTTTGCCATTTTAAGTTGTATAAAAAAAAAGGTAAACTTAAAAAGTACTCTATCGATTTTAAAAATTCATTAATTTCTAGAAATTTACATTATTAGTACATAGATAACATACTTGGGCTATATTATTTTTGGAAATTCTATCTATCCGTGCAAAGGTGGGTTGGATCACTAGTAGACCGCTATATAGAAAATACTCAGACACGTTTGTATAATACGCGGATCGAATTTCAGACCGTCGAAGGGTATTGGTAATGAATTAAACAACTGTACCACCAAAATCGATTGTGTGGTGGCCAGACAAACTAAGCGTGGGTGTTAAGTATACGTGACTTATCCTGAAGTAATCCTGTAAAATTTGTTATGTTTCGCGGTTTTATCTGCACGAATCGAGATAAAAAGTATGTTTAAAGAATGTGACATAAATACATGTGTGATGATCGATTCACAATATGAAAGGGAGTTAATTTTCACAGAATCCTTTTATTTTTTTGACATTACTGATGATTACTTGTTATATAAGTGCCTTCTTAATACCCCCCCCCCCCCCCTGCTCCTTATTTGTCAGTCTGTTATTCGTCCCATTCATTCCGTTTCATTCCATCGTCGTTCAGAAATCCTACATATATCTTTAAAAAGATTACATTTTTCAACCGACTTTATAGGAAACAAGGTTTTGTTTTTACATTTGTTCCCTTATAACTCTTTATAAACTGATTTGGAAAATTCTTTTTTATCTGAAAGTATATACTTACAGATCGGTCTCGTGAAAATTTCTTCGAAATCGGTTTAGTAGTTTAGTTTATTTCAAAATAATTAACTGGTTTTGTTATTATTGAAGTCTCTTTTTTTGTGGAATACAATCTAATATATGTAAATAAATAGGTGTAACAATACTTTAAGATTATGAAGTAAACAAAAAATAATAGAAAGATAACATTGTATTATCGCTGTATAGATATTAGGATTCTTAGGAATTAAAGACTGAAGAAGAATTTGTTTGAGAGAATTCTTTTAGTATTTAAAGTAAGCTCCTTATTACTTGAATACCTATTCGATGTTTTGTTTACTTTCGCTTTAATAGTAATAGATTATTAATAATAAAATTTTATAATGTTTTAAATGCTGATATTTATATTTTCCTTCTTATTTTTTTTACAAAAATTTAAATATACTGTAAATTGTCTACTTGCAAAGATAAAGCAAGAGTCTTGGCATTTTCTTTGGACTTGTATTTTGACGATATTATAATTTTTATTTTAAGTATATGTCAATTAAGACTGTTATTGTAAAACGTTTGAGCTCGTCGGACATGCTGTTATTAAGGGCATGACGTGCAATTAGCGAGGCCCCATCCGCTGTCACGTTATTATTTCACGTGACATGTTGACAAGTATCTGATATGCCCAGTAAATATAACAAAATTGGACATATTGTACATCATAGATGTGGATGTAAACAGATATTGCAACTACACGTTCCTTGCATCTCAAAATAGTGTACTTAAAATTTGATTCGGAGTAGGAAGCTTCCATTAATATGAGAGGCTTTTTTTTGGTGAGAACTAATGTGGAATAAATTATGTGAGCTTACACGTCATTTCACTTAATTACTATTGTTTAATAAGTTTAATCCCTTTAGTTTTTTTAATATATTTTTTTCTACGAAATAAGATGAAAATTAAAAAGTACGTGAGATTTTCATTCATTCTTTTCTTCTCTCTTATAAATACAGTTTGGCGAGGGTTTGTCACGTCTCTCTCCGTTTTAAATGTTTTGTATGCAATATGTCTATCTAGTATTTAATTAAACGACAAATTCCGTTAATATTTAGGGGTTTAATAACAATCATGGGTTAGGAAAATTTGTCTGTAAAATATTTTTAATTAATTTTTTAATCGAATTCCAAAAGTAATAAGTTTGTAAAAAATAATTAATACTAATTTTTAATAATAATAATTATATATTCAAAATTACAGTCGAATAGATTGTTTATTTTTTAAAATCAGTTAACAATTGGAATAAAATAGCCAAGGCATAATTGCAACGCATTACAAATGCTATCAAAGATAGTCACGATAAATGTATTAGTGAAATTAAATCATTATTCAGTTTAGGAACGTTCCTCTGTACATTTATTATTATTAGAGGTTATAATTTATTCAATGATTTATTTAATCGGGTAACTTGAATTATAAAACGTTTTACTTGAAAATAAAAATTGATCGAAATCCGCGTTAGATCAGAACAAATATATTCCAAACAGATATTGTGTTCAAACTATGAAATTAAATTACTTTAGACAAAAGGGATACGTCCATTTTCTGGAACAAAGGCGAGAATCAAAATAAAAGTTATTTTTTTTTATCCATAAACAGATTTATACGATTTTGTTGCTCACAAAAGGAACCGTCTCAAAGGACAATAGAAATAAAACATAATAAGGACATTGCGGATTTAGACGAAAATTCACGTCGAAATAAAAATCCGGAAATTACAAAATTGTTGTTTTTCTGTTTGATTTATAAAGATTTTCTGTTAAGAACTCCATTTGGAGTTTTCCTTTGGAGAAAGGAAAAAGCTGTGAAAAACGGCGAATACGACGCACAGATGACAATTTCAACGACAATTCCTTTCGACGTTTTTCTCAGTAATATTAATTACTTTGTATTTATTAATTTTTTTCAATAAAAATTCTACGAATTATAAATGTGCATATTTGGATATTTGTATATTGTTACTGTAATCATGTTTAGAAAACTAAACAAATTTGAATGAAATTTTTTAACAGATAGACCAAATTCTTAATTAATAGGTGGGGTACTTTATGTTAGGATGAAAATCGTATACATTAATTTAGGATATTTTATGTATTTCAAATTACATTCTAAGCATTGAAGAGTGATCAATTAATAAGTAATAAAATTACAGGATAGCTAGTGTTTATTACCTATGTAGCTAATTTGTTATCTGTGGTTATTTTAAGACATTATTTTATTATGATATATATATTTTCTTTTCTATACTGAGTATATAAATTGTACTCAATATATAAAAAGAAAATGAAGTTCTTTAAGAAAAACTGTTACTTTACGAAAGTATTCTACTAGGAAAACTAAACATTTTTTCAATAAACATGAGTCGAAAAATGACAAAGAACGTCGAGTCTCTCATATCGACTGATTGAGTCCAGTTATTTATGTAGTTGCTATAGAAGATTCTATTGGTTATATATGTATGTTGATTAAAGTACATTATAATTAGAATCCACTTATGTAAATGTTTTGTATGTAAATGTTATTTTATTCTACGTGGTTACAGAAAAAAACTTTAATATAATGAGGCTTCAAAGATTCTAAACTCATAAAACTGTTAATAAATGTCATCATTAACTCGTATGATATTCGTACTATAGCATACATAACTGAATGTTAATTTCACACGAATAGGTATCAAAAAGTTTTAAAACATGAAAATGTTATAATACTCTGCTATATAGTTTATAGAAAATACTTTAACAAAATGAGGCTTCAAAGATCTTGGACTCACAAAAGCGTCACCTGAAGCATTACAAAGAAAACGCCACAAAAGATGCGAATTTCGGCTCCCTTATTTATTTCTTGAGCAGATTTACCTTGCTTTCTTTCATATTGTGTAAATCCGCCCGCTCACCTACATGTGCCAGGTTGTTACCGGATAACGGATAAATTTAACGAGGCTGACCCTTGTCATGGCTCACAAAGTTGTGTCGCTACCCACCAACGACCTACCTAATTTTCTCAGGAAAAATTGTACATGGAAATTCGTAGATATGTTACCTGCATCTTACCAAATGCTAATCTTACGACATTCTAATTCTTGACATTCGCTTTTAAAAGCGACTTCAAAAAGTAGTTTCTTAATTTGCTTGTACTTTTATGTTTATTATTCGCGATATCTTTTCGGTTTTGAACCGATTTTAATAGTTCTTTTTGAACGCGATATAGTTTATTTCCATATTTGTCTCCTATGTACTAACGTACAAATGTTATCCTATCCAAATTCTAAACATTTCCATTGTCTAAAAATATTAATTGGAATTTTTCTAATACTTAAAAAAAATTGCTTAATCAATCTTACCAAAGAATAGCATTTAATTTTTATTTATATAGATTTGACCCAAACTTAGTTTAGGTTGTTAGAAAGGGTAATAACAAGAAAAGCTCTAAGTTGGGCTGAAAGAGCCTAATTAGAAATTCTCGTTTCATTTTACGAGCTACGCTCAGTGTTTTCTGCACTAATGTTGCTCGATTACTGTTGATTACTTTTGTATTTTGTTTTTTTTTTGGTCTGCAAAGAAGTGAAAGGATTTCCTATTTTTAATGAACCATCTAGGATATTTGCTGAATTAGAAAACTTAGGTATGCGCTTAGGTATTGAAACAGACATAGATCGAAACTATAAGAGTGCTATGGAATCCTTAGAGACGTTCAGAAATATAATTAAAACCAACTAACTAGCAACTAGCTTGTTCCTGTTTTATACCAGTTTATCAATTCTGGGCACGTCGCACACCGCAGGCCTGCGCCAGAACTATGCACTTAATGAAAATAATCCTATTCTGCTAATGACATCCCTTTACGTGATGGATTTCTATTCGATTGTACTGGACGTGTGAGCCACTCGAATTGTTTAATTCCACTGCAATGTAATTTTTGTGGAATGCTTTTTTTCCAGGAGGTTAAAAGCTTTATATACTATACACGATTTGTTTTATGTAATTCTCTGATAAAACTGTACTAGCCTACTTATGAAAAATTTAGATTAAAAGTAGAAATAAGAGCTATTATTAGGAGAGTTCCTTAGTTTGTGTATTTATAGTACATATAATAAGTTATAGAAAAGTAAGTTTGATGACTAAAATTTAAAGTCGCATACTATTCGTAACAATAAAGGTAGTAACAAATTTTATTATTATAATCATAGAAAAAACAAAAATAAGACGTAATTTGTCATCAATAATTATGTGTTCATGTGTTTGATGCAGTATTAAAAAAAAACTACTTCTAATTATTTCAAATATGCTACTATTTACCTGTCTTAAATAAAGATTATTTTATTTATTTATTGATTCTTTATTGCCCACATTACAAAAAAAATTCTGGTACAAAAGGCGGATTTAATACTATATAGCATTCTCTTCCAGTCAACCTTTGGAAAAATAGAAATGCGGTGAAAAATTGAAAATTGTAGTAGATAAACAATTATATGTACGTATCCATATTGACTTACAAATCACAATACGTAAGTCTTCGTCACTTGAGAATCTTTCTAAATCTTTGTGTTGAATGCGCTGTGCATAGTCTGTGCACTGTGTATGCTGTCTTAGCATCATGCTAAGAAATATAGATGGTAAACAACCCCATAAGATTACAAAATATTTTTAAACCATAATGATAATACAATTGCATTTTAAAGCTAGCAACGCTGTGCATTTGGTATTTTCTATAGTAATTTCCATCGATTTTCAACTCGTACTGTATTCGTTCTATGCCGTTGATCGCACGTCTAACTCGATTGTCATTCGAATGAGACTCGCTATCCGCACGGAATGTTTTCGATTATTTTCATATCTACTGAATGGGTTTGAAAAAGTCTTTGTGTAGTTTTAGTATATGCATTTATTTCTATTTTTATCTGAATGTCATGAAAAATCTATCAATTTTAGATACTATTAAAGTACTATTAATAGCGAAGAAATGTTCTATTTATAGGAATTACTATCTTTTACCCACGACCTCGTTTACGTAACCGGTATATGTTTGTTGATCGGAATAAAAAGTGGCCCATATCCTTCTTCAACGTACGAGTATATAGTGCATGTATAATAAATTTCATAGTGATTGGTTAAGCGCCTTATGCTTTAAGGTAACAAACAAATTTATATATATACTCAGTATACAAAACGAGAATGAAGTCACTACCGTTCTTCGAAAATATATATATTTATTTATTTATTTATTCATTAGTACAAATATGTGTACATAGCGGACTTAATGCTAAAAGCATTCTCTCCCAGTCAACCATAGGGAAGTGTCAGAATACTCGAATGCGGATATATATATAAATATTGCTTTATTTTTTTTCTCTATTCAAAAATGCACAGCTTATGTATTTCTCTGGGCAAACCAATGGTTGACAGGTAGAGAACACCGTCCGGTGTTAAGTCCGCCAAATGTACATAGAATTTTAATATGCAATAAAGTTTAAATAAATATATAAATATCGAAAAACAATAATTTTGGACTTACCACTTTTATCTCCCAAGGGGAAAATGTTGGTAGCTACCGATACGGTTCGTTCAGTTTTTTACAGTATGGGAATCTTAAATTTTTTGACATTTTTTAATTTTTGACTCACATTTCTGTCCTTATATCTTTATACTATATCATGTTAGCCGTTAACTGTCCACTGTTGAACATAGGCCTCTCCCATAAAGAAGGTTTTACCAATAATTGTCACGCTTGACAGGCATCTTGGTAATTGCAGTTAGGGTTTGGTTATATTTTAAGAGATCACTGCTGTCTTTTCCTCGACTATTTAATTCCCTTTCTCGCCTCTTACGATACCTAGGGAAAAGGAAAAGGAGATCCATTCTATGTCGGAACCACACGGCAAATATGTAATGGGGACGTTACTCCCATTGCTAACAATATACCTGTCAGATCGACTTCCACACGGTTCCTAGAAACCATCGTGATCACGAGTAATTATTGTCAAATTCGTCACGATGGGTCAACTGACTTGACTTCATTCACGCCTATCACCACTTATTGGTGCCCCACTAGTTTATACCGATAGCGCGTGTGGGGTTACGATTTCATAATTATCCAATAAAAAAAACCTAATAGAGTAGAATATTCTGTCTTTAAGAAAATGGTCTAGGATAAGTGAATTTCATTTTATCGATAAAAAATAATTGGATATGCGACAATGAGGATTAAACTATAGGATCAGATACATGATTATCTTGTATATAAAGGTAGGCGAAGGAAGGTTTAAGTAGCAATAAGCTGCATAAATAGCAATATGCCATTAAAATCTATTGGAACAAAAAGCCTAAGTTGGCATTTAAAAGATCGGATTCCGTATCATTTTGGAATTTTCTTACGATACCTGACTCGCTTATAACACGGTAAAATATTTGGGTAGAACGTATCATATACTGGTTTTAATTTACTAATGAAGTTCGAAATGTGATAATTAAAATAATAATTCACGAAGAGCTTGTCTCAAAATTAATACGTTTTCGTAGACAGTTTTAGACTGTGTATAAATGTAGGAATTATGTCATTCTAGTTAATTTTGAACTTTCGCATTGTTTACACGTCAGCAATAAAAATCAAGTAGGTGGTGTATTACTTACTTGTAATGACCTAGTGTTAAGTCCCTATTGTGTATTTAATATATTTTGCCATTCTGTTTCACTATCCTTCCATATAATTATGGCTTTCATTTACATTCTAACCTGTATCACGTGACTGTGCTCGTCTAAATTGTGATAAGAAATATCCTGTATGTTAATAGAATATACTTTATTTGTGCATTAAATTTCAGTTTATTCAGTCATGTAAATTCAGTATGTAAATATACTAATATTAGTTTTAAGAATATTGTTACTAATAAATATTTAATGGACCAAAAAAGTCCGAAATAAAAAAAATATTATTATTATTATTACCTATATTCACGTGACTAAAAATTTTAGTCACGTGAATATAGGTAAGAAAAAAAAATGTAAAAATTTTCTTTCTTAAAATAATATCTGTAAATTATATTTTTTTTTCTATTGTCGTTACATACATACATAGATGCACCAAACCAAAAAATAACCTCTTTTCTTCAGGAATTGAGTAAAGAGTCGGCGACTATTTGGTAAACAATTTATTTGTGTAAGAATATATGAAAAAATATTGACAGCAATTCCCCTACCCACGGAATCCTAAAAGTTGCAATTATGTTGGAGGCTTGCACTGCAGCAGATAACTGGCAATTTAGTCGAGATTAAGTCGTAATGTTTTACTGTACCTACACAGCGTGTAGCAGTACCGTGTATGAAGCTATAATAATACAATAAGGCTATCTATAATATAAAAGCTCTATGGTATTTACTTATTTAGAAGGACTGGAAGGATATACAATTCATATTTATAAGTTGAATAATTTTTATTCTTTTATAGGTTACACTCTAATTATTTATGACCTTTTAATACACGACTGCTTAAAAAGGAGTGTAATATTTTTATAGCATCTGTATGTGAGTAGGTATAATTATTCCACTATAGCTTCAAAATACCTGAACAAATTTGTATGCATGAGATATCATTAAAATTCCTATGTCATCGCAAGTGACACTAATAAATTTTTTTGTTTCAATATTTTACTGAACTAAGTGTTACCTTGCGGAAGTCCATATCACTGGTTGTTTGATTAAAATTAAACAAAATATTTTTTTTTTGTTTCTATTTCGGCTGGGCGATCGTGTTTTGAACAAGTTGAGTACATTCTGTACTTGTGACTTAGTTCTTCTTCTGCTACTATCGGTCTTTATTCTTTTAGTCTAATTTTACTTGTAGATGATCATATTTTCCTTAGGTGATGATATTGGTAAGCGTGGTAAAAAGTATGTGCATAAATATTGCTATTTGTCCAAGTTTGCCAGGTTTTCTCACCTCTATGTCCTGATACTTATCTGCGCAGCACGTATTCTAAGGATTACGATATATTGTAAGATATCACCCTGTTGCCACTGAATCGACTCAATAGAGAGGACTTGTGTAGATTATTATTTTTGTACTACTGGAAATTTTCATCTGATAAATATTTTTGTTTATTATTCTTATTTTTTTTTTAAAGAAGAAAATGGAATTGTATACCGCCTGTGCTATCGATATACTCTAACGCAAAGATATCAAGAATATTTCTCGTTCTTTGTTAGTTATGATAACTAAAGATTGTCTTTTTTCAGTAATAGGCTTAGAATCGTTTCTTATGGCATTTTATGTGCAAGATCCTATGATCCGTACAGAAGAACCAGTGGCTAAAATAGTGTCGATTTGTGACAGAGTAATTTAAGATTAAAAAAAAATTCACTTATTTCCTTCAATTGATTTGTTAATTGTGTGATTATTATTTAGTTTGGTTATCTTTGAGAGATTATTTGATAGGAATTCACTGTTGGCAAAAACATATAAGTCTCAGCCCTTTTGTTTAATTATGTAATAAATATTGATACTAACTTTCATATATTTAATTTCTAGTAAGTAAATTATTTTTTTTACAGAGACAAAATAAATCTATCATGGTAAAATATAATATGTTATTTTCTTCACAAATATTTTCTTTTAATACTCGCTCTATTTTACCATCTACGTGCAACTTCGACTCTATGCACCACAAAGGCAGGCAATCTTCGCTTGATCCCACAAAAATTATCGCCCATAAACCGAACGCAGTTCCCTTCGGTATCCTAAAAAATCGAACTACGGGTTCAGTACGCGGAGCGCATGCAGTAAAATCTTTATGGTCGTGCACACAAAACAAAATGGGCGGTTTTGTTACAAATCAATGTATTGTTACGAAGCCGCGGAATACTATCGTGTCACATTGCTGCCATGAAGGTTAGTTATATACCCATAATAGTCATATTACATTAATAAATATATTAAGTACATAGGTAATAAGAAATCTGTATATGATCATTACAATATTTACCATAGTTATAGTCAACATTGTATATATTTCTAGCGGTGACAGTGATAGTAGAATCGAGACCACCAGACTTACCAGAAGGAGACATTGTACAAAAGTCGTTTGCTTAGGCATCTCTGTCCCATTCGTGTTTCTACTGTGAAGTAGTTGTGTTTGCATGGCTGTGTTTCGGTTTGAAGGGTGGGATATGGCAGTGATTTTATAGTAACACATGGGGGGTATCATGAGCGAAACAGTATACTTTGTTATGTCCACGGTATTGCTCATGTCTATAGGTGACAGTTACCACTTTCCATCAGGCGGTCCATCAGATTGTTTGCCGTTCTAAATTGCATAAAAAAAATCGAACAACTCCTGACTGAAGTCTGGGAATCTGCGAAGCTGGTTGGATCAGTTAAAAATGATTGAAGTAATGAATATTAGAGATTCAAAGCCATCGTTTGGCGCAATCCACTACAGAATATCTAATAGTTCTACGTTATCACGTTCATCTGTTCGAAATAGTGTATCCAAGAATTTTCTTTCACTCTAGAAACTTCTTCGAAAAGAAAAAATCAACTATACAAGTCTTTAGAAATAACAGGTTTCATAAGGAATTCATTCCGCAGTGACCTTACTGTTAAACAAAGGGGAACGTCCATCAAAAGATGGCGGTTCGTCTGTTGGCACTTTAATACGTTTTAGTAGATTCATAGACGACACAAACGGACAACATGGCGGAATCCGAACGCGACAAAGTGAGAAAAATATGGTTGTTCAATATTTATAGGATTTTTATTTCTGTCGTTTAGCCTTAGGTGCACGTCTGTAGAGGTGTGACGTACATTGGTAGGGGACAATGTGTGCTGATATAGATTTTTACTAGATATGTCAGTGATAATTTTTTTATGGGTGTAATGGAATAGTACCTTGTCTTACGCTTGCGTCTTGCGCTATTGGTATACGCTGGTGAGCGAGATATCAATCAGGCCAGTTAGAAGGACTCATTGTGACCAGTTCTTCAAAAATTAATTAGGTTTCCAGAAGGAACCGTATGGACTATGACCCTGATAATAATAGTATACAAAGATGGGAAGAAAAGAAAATATACACGATTGAATGACATACCAAGCGGAAACTAAGCAAGTATCAATGAAATTGAACTCGTCATAAAAACACCAGTCTATCTGAGTATTTTTTTAAAGTTTTCATCATATTTATTTATTTATTTATTTATTTATTTATTTATTTATTCATAGGAAAACCAGGGCTACACTACAGCAAATAGATACAGTTTTAGGATAACAAAATAAGCCACTAATAGGTTTTCACAAATAGCAACAATATAGATACAAGGCGCTTTACACAAAGCTACAGAATATATGTAATATATCATGCGACCGCGTAGTTTGTATGAAATATTATTTAAAAATATTCTTAGGTTTTGAATACTAAACATCCTTGATATCATCATTATCATATCAGCTATTAACTGTCTACTGCTGAATATAGGCCATCCCCATAAGGAGGGGTTTTGTCGGTAGTTGCCAAGCTTGGCTGGCGGGTTGGCAACTGCAGTTAGGCTTTGTTAATATTTTAAATCTGCTTATCCCTCATTCACTAAGTTTCCTTAGTTGCTTCTTATGACATCCACGGGAAAGGAAGGGGTAGCTTATTTTATACAGGGACCACACATCATTCATTGTTTCTGCCTACCCTAATGAGAGACAGGCGTGACAGATATGTATGTACCACACATCATTATAAGTTCAATATATTTTTTACTTAAATCATGGGTTAGTAGACCATTAAACAAATATCGGCGCTTATAATTTTTATCCAATGAAGGAAATCTAGAAACTATTAAATTCAGAGGGCGCCACTCGCACACAAGTTATCTTTCGTTTAATACTATACTATGCATTCTAAATAATCACTTCCAGTTCTACAACGCTCATGTCGCATGCTTGTATGTTGTTTTTCTTGGCTGGTGCATTCATTTGGGCGGGCTTAGGCGGATAAATAATGCATGCGCCGCGGGGGGCCATCGGTATTCAGAAGCAGTTTGCTGTTACGATGTCCGAACCACGAAATCGTGTGTCGTTACGATCCCAAAGCGAATTACTTACTTATATTAATATTAATCCATCATTGTCCTCTCGTTTAGGTGCGAGCCGTTTCTAGAGCACAAGAATCGATTCCTTTAAAACGTGCAATCTATTTTATTGTATTTTAAATTAAATGGTATTCTAAGTTTAAAATACAATACTATAAGAGATTGCACGGCTAATATAAGGTTTGTTGCACGGGTTTACTTGAGTATTAGATTCGTATTGTTTCTAGATAATATTGTTATTATAGTGTTTAGGCATATTGTTTAAATTAACAACGGCTTTTTCTTGTTGTGAGATAGGTAGACATTTACAATTATATTACCCATTCGTGCTGTTCTTACAAATATCACATCTCTCTACCAGGAGAAATTATATACAATAATGAACAGTGAAAAATATGTAAATTTCAATTTATATTTTTTTTACTAAGGGGTCTTCGACGAAAATTTTGTTCGTTATCATCATTCTGGGTTCATTGCACATTAGGAGGCACTGGATCAGAATCTAAAGGTATCGGTCTCAAGAAGCCATCATTACTCAATATTCTTTCCTCCCCATAAGCTCTCTTCTTTCCAATATCAAACTGAAATTGCCGTTTTATGGTAGCGATTAAAATAAATAATCGTTATTTTAATCTTGTTTTTATTTTATTTTTATTGATCTCCCAGCAATTGTTACATTGATAAAATTTTATATTAAGATTAATATCTATTTATACATAGTGTACAATCATTTTAAGAGGAAACCAGCATTGTAGCTCGTATATGCAGTTTTCCTGGTCCTCTACTCATTCCTCAGGCCTCACTCTCCTGCCCATATCTTCCGTAGCTCTAACGTCATCAATTTATGATAACTTTTTAGCTTATGCTAAAATTCTATCCACATGATTCTTTTTACACTGTTCATTTTCTAGTAATAACACACATCCTAAAACGGATTTCCTTAGATCTGATGCCAAATTGCTAAATATATCTGTTACTATTATTACAATATTGTATAACTAAATATTTATTCCCTTTTTTGAAATCGGTTCTGCGATCTTAGCAATATTGTTTATTCTGTAAGGTCATTTATTATGACTGCAGTTACTCTCCTTAAAGATTGTATCTAATTGTCGTTGACTAATAATATAGGCAGCAATCTGATGTAACTTTATGTATAAAACATTTTTGTTTAATGACTATTGTTTTATTTTTTCGAATATTATAGAAAAGTATTGGAGTAGTACAAATCTCTGGCTTTGTGGAATTAAAAACAATTCCTAATATTATTTATTTGACAAAATTTCGTTCTCAACATTAATATATTATTATTTATATATTATCGTTTTCATTATGAATACACAACAAAATATTTAATAAATTAATGCAGATTACATTGCTCACTCACTGTGACACAGTTTGTGTCATCGTGACAAGTTAATGCTTCGCTTACGAATTACAAAATTATTCATTTTATAGTGGCAAACATGCGAAATGGGCGCGGCTTTACTATGACTGGGTAAAATTGTGCTTTATTTTTATGAAGGTCTCTAATACATAACTCTAAATAGGTAACTTTTTTATATCACAAATATGACATACTATAGTAGATATACTCGCTGTTCGATAGTAAATGCTCATCGCAGCCCATGGACGCTTGCTACACTAAGTAGGGAACCTTAATATGTTATTTTAAGAAGTATGTAAAAAAAGTAGTCTCTGGGGAAAAAAGGTTAAAAATAATATACTCGTATATATGTATGTGTATATACTCCTTTGTTCTGAGGTAAATCGAATGACAATTATGGTCGTCATAGTATTATTATTCTGTCATGTCCACGTTCCTGTGCATGTCTATAGATGACAGTAATCCTTTTACAGTTGGCTGACAGTTTGTTTGTTACTTTAAATTCCATATGCAAAGTATGAATAATTTAATTTATATATTATTATAGCTGTATTCTAAGGCTATATTGGCGTTAATCAGTATATAAAATGTTCCTATTTTAAGGTATAACCTATTCATCTACTAAATTTCATTCAAATTCGTTCAGTAATTTTTACGTGAAAGAGTAACAAACATCCAATTCAAAATTTCTGTGCTGGTTATGATAACGAAGTATGTAAATCCTTTTTATACTACTAATAATTAAAAATAAAACAGTAAGCTTATAATTCAAGCTTATAAATTAGATAGTCCTCTCGTTAAAATACTCGCCGAGAGGACTAGATCATTATTAGCGATTAAGTATTAACATAGTTTTTAAGTACAATTACTAACAAAAATGGATCCAAGTTATCTAAAATAAATAAATAAATAAAAAAAATAATAATAGGTATTGGCTTATTTCAGTGAAAGCGTTGTAACTTATTTGTAGTACCACTTAATGCAAATTAAGTGATTTGGTTTAATATCGGTATTATGTAGGAAAATTAATAAAGTTTAATAATCCAATTCGCAGGTATAATTAAAATTCAATGTAAAAGCTTACATTTGAAAGGAACCTTTTTGAAATTCTCATACCAAGGATACAAAGGAACCTTTTTGAAACAAATGAATTGTTAATTTCATTTCTCAATAATTTGCTTAATATAGATAAAAAAAGATAAATTTACCAAGATGTTATTACTTTATCTTCAAATTTCAACTAGCAAAATCTATAGTTTCTAACTATATATCTTATTTTAAGTCAGTTTCTAAAAAGAGCTTGCAAATCCTTGTTTCCGGGAGTGTTGGCGAAATAGTTGAATGTAGTGTGTGATAGCTCAGTCGAAAGTTCCTGTTTAGATGTTCTATTTTTAAATCAATCGACATTAAGAAAATATTATCGGAATAAAAGATTCATTATTTCACATTATATTTAGAATACTGAAGATGGGCCATCTCTTAGATAACTATAGGAAATGGTTCTGAGCCGCTCTGAATTTGAGGTTGTCGCTTCATCTAATGGGAAGTCATATCACACTTCATTTGGTTTTTATAGGGCAACTTAATTTTCAAGCCTTTCTTCACCGTGGCTTGTCCATTTCTTAAGCTATATAGTCCATTGGAAATTGCTTATCCTTCGGGCTACATCAGGCGCGTCTGCTTATGTGTATATATCCTAAGTTAAAATTCTATTATATGGCAAAAAACTGAGCATAGATGGAAACTGGTAATCGTCGCTTATAGACATGAAAAGTGCCATAAATATACATGCATATTATATATACATAACACAGAACATACTGTAATGCTCGTGGTACTCGTTTCTATACCTCAGTAAGTTGTTTTCTGTATTTTGTAATTTCACAGCAATGCCTTACCCTTAGAGCTGAAACACAACTTTGCAATCATAGCTGCTTATAAAAAGAGAAATAAGAGTTAGATAGACGTATCCATGCAGATAAGTTTTCTACAAATTCTCTTACAAAACATGATACAAATTTCTTAATTTTTATAAGATTAGAAATGTAATAGTAACTTTGTATATTTGTTTTCTCTTGGTACCCTAATGGGTCAGCCAGTCGTCATGAAAATAACAGAAAGCCACATGTGACATTTTATTTTATTCAATCAACATTATCTCGGTCACAGGGACGAATTCGCTTGTACAAATGTACAATTCCTACGAGTATATATGGAATTACCGTTACAATGGAATGGAAATCTAGGAACCCTGAAATAGAAAGCACTAAACCTTTCACGCTTCTATGTAAATTTAATTTCCACTTATTTGCGAACACTTTGACAATACACTCCCTTGGTCCCGAAGGATTCCACTTTCATACTGTTCGCTATTTACTGCCTGAGTCTTGCAAATCGATATTGCACGGAGCAGATGCATCTCCACTAAAAACTTTATTCTGAAATAAAATTCATAGATAAACAATATTTTGAAGTTATATACAGATAAAGTTTCGTACTAAACTCGTTTCCTATTTTAATAATATAAAAGAGTATTGGTAAAAATTTTGCTCGGGTGTGTTTTAGTGGTTGGTTTAGTGTTTGATATTTGTTTTGCAATATTTAAGTTAGTATTTATAAATATTATATACATAATAAATTATAAATATTTGCCATGTGTCCCTGGTATAGAATCCCGTGGGTGTTGTAAGAAGCGACTAAAAGAGTTTAATGGTAGAGGGATGGGCAGATCTAATCGTGGTTGCTAATTCGCGTGCTAAACATGGCTACTGAAAAACCACCCCAGGGGAGGTTTATGTTTAGCATTTATATATATATATATATATATACATATATTCCTTATTCAAAGAGATCTCTACCAGTTATGCCAACCAAGTGCAATGAGAGAAAGAATGATTAGCGGGTAATTTGGAAATATATTATTATTTAATTTATTATTGTTACATATCATATAGAAATATTTAATCAAATCTTAAAAAAATAACTTATTATTTTATGAAGAAAAAAGTACTAATACATTCTTTGTTTTGCCCGTTTATGTACATATTTATCTTTGTGATAACATATCGTATAAAATGAACTGTATCAATTTCATTACAGTCATTTACTAATGTCAGTTCCATTTACACTACTCATTGAACACCCAAATGAAGTTAGATTAAAAAAAAGAAACAATATTTAGTCAAGTTTAAATGTTTTCACATAAATCCAAATTTTCATATAATCAAGGTAATACAAAAACACATCTTTCAGTACAATTGAAACTCAAAACTACCTATTTCAAGATAATTGAAACTCAACCAAACGGTGTCTAGAGACGTTTTACGTCTAGAGTCTAGACTGCGGTCCGTAAAAGTTTGAGAAGTAAATTAGATTTCTTCGTGAATGTAAGAGAAACTATTGCTGGCCTCTGCAATTTTCGATATATACGCCGATTGTGTGTTTCCATTGTCTATTAGTAGACGGCTCGGTTTTTTATTAGTAAAAAAGATAAAAAACAAAAAATATTGATAAACAAATGAGTTTGTATAAAAAGTATTTGTCACGTGCGAGTTGAACACAGAGGTTTCCTCTTAAGTATTTAAAGTATCTTATAAATAAGGTTCATCATATTAGCTGTTAATTGTCCACTGCTGTACTTAGGTCTCTCCCATAAGAGAGGATTTAGTTAGTAGCTGTCATGCTAGGTAGGCGAGTTGACAACCGCAGTTAGACTTTTGGTGATATATTTAGAGGGACGTTGCTACTCATCCTTCAACCATTAAGTTACCTTAGTCGTCCTTTACGATACTCATGAGCATGAAGGGTTATATTTTCTTTATTCTTCATTGAAACCCCTAGGATATTTTAATAAATATTTTATTTTAATTTTTCTTTTGTTGAGTGTGATATTTCAATCTTTCAGACAGCATAATCAGTTATTGAGATATAGTACAATAACAGACGAATGGACAGTACGAAACTCTAAAAAGCTTTTATTTTCCATTAATGTATTTCCAAATATCTACATTTTTATATTCGAGTTTATAATCTTATTTTACATTTACAATATTTTATATATGAAGGTGAAGTAATTTATTTTTAAAAAGTGCTATTTTCTTGAATAAGAAATAAATATAGTAGCAATAAGCAATTAAAAACTCGTTTAATTTTACAACGTTGTATAATGAAAATAGTTGTATTTTGTTGAAAATATTGAAAACGTAAGTAATCCAACAATATATTTATATTTCTGTAAATCATGCACGAGTAATTTCATAGCTTTATGTAAAATAGTATAGTAAAATAGTAAATTCATAAATTTAACATTTTATATAATTTCATTTAAAATTAACTTAATATTTTAAGAGATATAATTACTAGTTTTAAGTTTTCACATCGTTAATAATAAAAATCTCTCTGAAATCTTTACCGTAGCAGCACATTACGATTCTGAAAAAATCTCTCTGAAATCTTTAGGCCGGCAGCACACCTGCAATGCCGTAGGTGTTGTGGGTGACCATGGGCGGCGGTAGTCACTTACCATCAGGTGAGCCGCATGCTCGTTTGCCCCCTGTGTTGTAAAAAAAAAAAAATCGCGTTATACGCGACCGTCTAAGCTTTAAGGTATGGGGGTAAAATTCCTGTCAATGGCGACCTCTTCGATAGTAGAAACTGGCCGTACTGGCAGCATATGGAACTATTCCTCTGAGTACAGTTCGTTGTATAAACAGTAGAACACAAGCAGTGGATGGATTTATATTTGTTACTCTTTAACGTAAAAAATACTGAATGGATTTGAACGAAATTTGACGCAAATATCCCAACTTAGCAATAAAATAATTTATATACTAATTCACGCGAGTGAAGCCGCAGGATAGAGCCAGTTTAGTTTTTTTTTAGTAAAAGAAAAAAATATGTAGGCATCTCTTGAAACACTTGAATGCTATTCTTTAAAGACAAAACAGTAAAGTTATAATTCTTAATATTGTGTCATAATCTATAAGGCAATAGTTTAAACCTTGATATATCACATATACGTTTAGAATATTGCCTCCAGAAAGGTGGTTTAATCTTGCTAAAAATATACATTGGAGCTCGCGGAACAACGTTTTGTCAAGTCACGCGACGAATTTACCCGCGCAAGCATTTTAATTTGCATTTTGATTAAATACAGGCGTCTGATGGACGGGTGCTAGTCTACTTGCTGACGGTTTACCAATGAGTTTGTATGCGTGAAGCCTGGCCAGCGTTACTACGAACAAAAAAAAAATAGTATACAATCTATGCAATCAGTTATTTGCAACAGAAATTTATTCTATAAAGTAGCTAGACCTTTTATCGATGTTTTGGATAGATTTATTTTCTAGTTCTGTTAATTTAAGGGTAGTGTCGATTCTTAAATAACATAAATTCATTCTTCTGACATTAAAATCACCATAAGTAAATTCATTTTCAAACGAATGTCACGTACCCATTATTTCCACTCTCTCCCAACCTAATTTCTGCTTACTTATTCTCCATAAGGCTTTTCTCTTTCTTCTATTGTTTAAATTATTAATAATATTTTTCATCATATATTGTATATTTTATGTAAATTTGTTTTCAATTATATTAGTTTATCTATATTTATTTATATTTATTATATACGTCCGATATTTTATATTAGTATATATGCTTTATATAATTTTCCTTTTATTTTGAAGTAACAACACCAAACATCCTTGTTTGTCCTACGGTTGATTGGTAGAGCAAACATTTAATTATTATATCTACCATGTGCATCTTTGTTATGTACATAAAAGTTAAATAAATAAATAAATCTTAAAGTGAAAATAGAATAAATCATAAATTGATTTCATTCATTAGTTACCCTCAAAAGTATTATTTTGAAAACTAGATTTAAGAAACTTAGTTGTTTTGTCAAATAAGCAATTTTCTTTATGCAAAATTCGTGTTAACAAGCTGTAATTGCTAAGCGACAATTAACAACCACACGGGGTTTGATTGTTAATTGTCGCTTTTAAAGATAAACAGGATCAGTGTAATACCTTCATACTTTGTAATTTTACTACTATTATTATATTTTACACTCATTACATAGAAACATAATGCTCAATAGAACCTTAATGAACATTTCTTCCGAGTAAATTTCGAATAGAAGTTCCTCAATGAAATTGATATCGAAAAAAGATTGCAGGATTGAGAGAACGGTATCAGGGATATTATTTGTATTAATAAATACCTTTTAAAGCTTTACTATTATATTTAGTATTTTCATTTTTTTTTATACAACATAAAATGGCAAACAAGATGACGGCCCACCTGATGGAAAGTGGTAACCGTCGCCTATAGACATATGCAGTACCATGGACATAACAGAGTATACAGTTTCGCCCATGATACCCCCCATGCGTTGCCATTCCTGAGGACTCAGGTGTTATTCCTCTGTATCTAGTAAATTCACGCCATATCCCACCCTTCATACCTAAACACAGCCATGCAAACACTACTGCTTTACGGTTGAAACACGAATGGGACAGAGGTACCTAAGCAATCGACTTTTGTACAAAGTCTCCCTCATTTGAGTGTTGACTGGCATACCTATTACTTCTTATTTAAATTGAGCTACTAGTCTCGTCTATTCTTCTTAAGTCTATGGTCGAAATCATAATGTATTTCATGAAAGAGGTTAAAATTTTCCACTACACCAATTACCTATCGTCTCAGAACTGTCGTACGGGTTTGAGATTCCAATTTGTCATAAAACGTATTACATCGGAGCCTCACAAAAGCTCACGGTTTGTCTTCGCAAAGCGCATTCAGTTCCTTTCAGCGGTTGGCAACAGTCGCTTCCATTGTTCAGGCTTCATCCGCAGGCCGGGATGTGGCGATACAAATTATCCACCATTCTGTTTCGTAATTGGATTTTTATTTAATATTGAATTATTTTCTGTTAATATTATTTGCCGTTTATTTACCGTTCTCATTTTGTAATCTCATTTCTTATAACATTTAATATATTTCATTTTCCAATTCGGTGGTTTGAGTAAACACGAGTACATAAGTAATGCCATAGACATATTGGTGTATTTTATAACCACCTTTAATTCAAGAACGACTGATGCCTTTTCCATGACCCTAATAATCCCTAAAATTTCGACTACTGAGCTATACTCCGTAGTGGAAATTTCTAATAATGTATCTAGTAATGGAAATTTCACCTATGATGCTCCCTATTATAAATGGGTATTCTCGTACTTTTTTTTTATGGGTGAAAATGGTATAATAACCCCGCCTGCGCTAACGGGATACGCTGGCGGAGCACCAGTGAAGGGTGATAGATGAGAATGAAAACAGGCCAGTTAGCCCATCATGATGAATTCATCAGGAATTAACCATGATAGTTTCCAGGGGGAACCGCGAGGAGGTCGACCTGGTTGGATATATTACTAGCAATGGGATTCTCAGTCTCTATTACTAACAATCCCTTTCCCCCCGGGTATTCTCGTACTGTTACCATGCTGGATAGGTTTACTAATCTGATGTGTACTGCGACACTTTAATTACAATATTATTCATAGTTTAGGCACCGAACGGTTAACACTAGGCTCTGAGCAGCGATATATTAATTTGCCTGAAGATGTCTCGTCTAGACGTGAAACACGTGTTGCAAAATGTGCGTGACCTGAATAGCGGTCGGAGATTGATGACTAATATGTAAGGTCGTAGGACTTCTGGTAATAATGATATTAGTCAAGCTTCGACTGTTTACAATCACACACAGTAATGGTAGAGAAACTAAACAAAATAATTCTAATCAATTAACTAGTGATATGGACTTCTACAAAGTAAAACCTGGTTCAATGTAATATAAAACTGCCCTACCTAATTCTAGTTTAGTAAAATATTGTTTATAATTACTCCTCTCCATCCAAAGGTTGCCTGGAAGAGATCGCTCTTAGCGATAAGGTCGCCCATTGTTTTCTCATTGTGATTATTTCTTGTAATTATTTATATTTATAATAAGTTTACTATTGTAATCTTTTGGAGGAAACAATAAAGAGTATCTATCTATCTATCTAAAATATTTACATATTACTTTTATTATCAAGTCGTAAATTACTAATCGTCAATGACAGTCGAATTGAAATAAAATCTTAAGTAAATTTCATTTAAGTTTATCAAAAGTAATGAGATTTTTTGGTATCAGTTAAAGTATTTGTACAAGTACGTTTATCTTAGAAACTTTAAACATTTTTTGTACAAAATATAACCCAAATACGTAACTTATTCACTTTGAAGGCAGTCTTTAGAAAATACTATAACTATAGTTGAATTATGTGGTATAAAAAGAGAATTTATCATTATATACTCATAATGTTTTACAATGAAAAAATTAATCCAGATTAATTCCAAATAAAAATACATGAATAATTTAATGTTTAATCTTAAAATTCAATTAGTTTAAGCCAATTTAATCTGTATTATATATGTAGAAAAGTTCGCAATTTCATATTTAATAGACGGCAGAAACGATTGGGCATCACAATACAACCGCTTTGGCTACAAAGCTTTTGTTTGTATGAGCACCCCTCTCATATTGTTCCGGCCGAATGATTTCATATGTGTTTGTTCAATCTAATTGCTACTCAGTCATGAAGAGCATTCATTGAAATGAAAATCATATACACATTGTAGGTGAAGCATTCGCGTTTGTTGATTGTGTTATCAGTAAGAACTCCACACGTGGTGTATAGGGAAATAGTGGTGAAAATAACCACAGTGTAAATATTAAAATATTTAAGGCCAGATTATTATATATATATATATATATATATATATATATATATATATATATATATATATATATATATATATATATATATATATATATATATATATATATATATATATCGCGTTTGGAACAAACGCAAATGAGCTAGACAATAGAACAATGATTATATTAATAATATTTATAAAAACTAAATGAGTTATTCATAAAAACTAAAACCTCCTAAAAGCCTATTTAAATTTATTTTATGAATAAAGGAGTAAGTGTTTATGTAGTAATGATAATCATAGATAACGTAAATTTTGTAAAGTATTTAGGTTGTAGTATTATTGCGTAGATAACCAAGTACTCCTGTTGGATAAAAAGAAAAGTAAAGGACAAACCTGGTTCACTTAGTCCCCGCGTGTAGGTCTTTTGTACGCGTTCTTGTTCTCCTTTCAGATTATTCAACATTTTTGTTGGTTTCCTTAAGTATCACCGTATGTTGCGCGGAGATCGCGGCTGATTGAATAATTCGCATCTGGCGGAGATTTATTCGTGATCTTAGCGGAACTTGACCAGCTCGACGCGCAGTTGGATTATAGACTGATTTTGTCCATCTACGCCCCAATGTGATCCCAGATTTGATAGGGAATATGGATAGGTAAGAAGGGTAGAAGGATATTGCGTTCTGAAATGTTTAATGCATATACAAATGATGATGATTTTGTTTCTATACGAGTATTTTAACACTTGACGTGAAATTATTACGATACGTATTATAGAAAATAAACTGTAGAGTATATATATAGAGTACTATAGAGTATATATATACTCGTAGCTCAATTCTATTGTATATTAAATTTGTTTTGATTCATTCTTAGAATTATATGTCATTCATATTAATATATATTTCACGTCTATAGGTACCAGTTACTACTTACCATTAGATCAGCTTGTTAGCAGAAGATAGATAAAGACAAGATAAAGATATATTTATTTAACAAAGTATGTTTGTATTAGCACAGAATTTATCATTGATTCCTACACTAGGCTGAGCCTGTCCTGTAGGAAACAGAATTCGTGTTATCATATACATGCATACAGATATTAAACATAGGCTTTTTAGCAGTACTGACAACTGTGTAACTAATTTGTATAATGCAAAATGCAAAAAAATAAATGCAAAAAAAAAAGAGAACTTCCCTCTAATATCTAATTGAAAATTTTATTTCAGAGATAGAGAATAGCATCTTATCTAGGCAAGTTACACAGTATAACCACTTAAACTTAGATAATAGCTTATTAGGTACTTGTTAAGGTTTTACTAAGAAGATAAGTATGCGCTATCCCTGTTGTTTATCTATATAGCGTTACGGTGGACAACGTGCTTCTTTGTACTGAAAAGTGCGAGGCTACAGTGGTAGAGTAGTTATTGGTACTGTAGGATTTGTGACAAATTGTTACATTATCTGTGTGATAGCAGCGCATATACAATGTGTTACCATTTCTATCCATCTGCATGATAATTTTTATAGATAAATAACGCAACACATCAGTACGAAAGAAAAAGAAGGGTCGAAGTAAAACTCTATATGAAAGTCCGTGAAGTTTTTTCACTAATCATGATTAGCGTGGTATTGGGAGGCAAATATTCTCTATCCTTACTTATGTACTTCATCTATTTTTCTTTCTTCTCCATCTATCTTAATGTAAATTTTGAAATAAAAAAAATATTTTTATGTTTACAAATGTACTACATTTGTAAAGTTTTACAGGAAAGAAAAAGTTTTAAGGTCCGTTTTAGATATTGTATAATCTTTTGGATGCAGAAAATTTATTTTGTAACTTAACAAAGACAGAAAGTAGATGGCAAAACCCCTATTGTGGGAGAGGCCTATGTTCAGCAGTGGATAGTTAACGCTTGATATGATGATATAATGATGATGGACTAATATGAGTAGGTTTTCTGTATACTACTAATTGTTTACTTTAAACAATTAGTAGCAAGTAATATTTGCAAGTTTATCGAATAAATATATATATATATATATATATATAGTTTTAAGACAAGGTACTCCACGGATGTCGTTATTCCACTTTCTATTTGCCCGTTCCATGTTATCTTTATCCAGCTACTACGGTTTAATTTAATATGCGCCGTTACGAACCGGGTTAAGGGAATACAACAAACTCCAGCCTAAGGTTCACTTGATACCCTCTTTTGGCAACTCTTGCCAATTTCTTGAACTACTTTGGCCAGTAGCTTCAATTTTGCAGCTCTACTCAGAGCCAACTTTAAGATGAAATTTTCAAGGATTTTATGTTTATCTATATTACACTTAAGGCTGACTATATATATATATATATATATATATATATATATATATATATATATATATATATATATATATATATATATATATATATATATATATATATATATATATATATATATATATATATATATATATATGATGTAAGTTAAGTTGTAAATATATGTTTTATATATATATATATATATATATATATATATATATATATATATATATATATATTTATATATATAAAGCATATGTGTAAAGCCGTGTAGGATCTGGCATAGAATATGCCCCTTCGTCTTTTCCCATGTGTATTATAAGAAGCGAATAATGGAGTTTATGGTGGAGGTTTTTTAAGAGGCAGTTTGGCTTTTGATAACGTTTTCATCATCAAACTAAACTGCGGTGCCAACCCGCCTGACAAGCGTAGTACTTACTAGAAAACCCCCCTTATGGGGGAGGCTAAGTTCAGCAGGATGTTACACAGTTAACAGCTAATACATACATATGTGTGTATTTCATATTTTACGAGTGATATCGTAAATTACAATAATTGAACTAGTATGATAAATTTAAGCGATAGCTCGGTATGAATTTGAATTCGGAATTTTATAAATGCAGAAAAGTCAAACATTTGATAAATATTTTTTGTATAAAACAGTAATAATTGCGCATACAGCTAACCTAAGTAGTAGTATGTTAGTGATCACCAGAATCTGTAGACACTGGCAATATCAGAAGAGTCTCAGATGCGATTCAAGAGATTTTTTTTTCTTGAATGAATGCTTTCATTCAATGTCGTATAATATTATTTTAGTCTAACAAAAAAAATCCCTGCTACAGATTTTCTACTTATAAGCCTTTCCACTTGATTTGTATCATTGGAACTAAATCATTTTATTATAATATCTAATGTAAGTTTAATTGTAATTTAACTTACAGTTACCGTTTTTTTTAGTAATGGAGACTGAGAATGCTAGCAATATACCCAACCAGGTCGACCTCCTCGCGGTTCTCCCTGAAACTATCATGGCCTGATGAATTCATCATGATGATGGAAATTGGTGCTCCGCCAGCGTATCCCGTTAGCGCAGGCGGGGTTACCATACCATTTTCACCCATCCAAAAAACAAAGAGTTACCGTTAAAATCCAATTTGAAATTACAAAAGCTTCAAATGTTAGATTCAGAGTTTCTTTAAAATTTATTTCACATGTGATTTATTTTTATTTTCATACTTTATGATTTAACTTACACTCATAATAATGTGGATGTTAATTATACGCATATAAGATTTCTAATGTAGTCAATTATTATATTTATAATTGTACCTAGTAAAATTTTCAAATTACACTGAAATTATCATCAAAGGGGTTGTCAAGGTAACCACTCCCCAAAATTGTTGATATGCATATAATTGTAACGACCCTTCTAAATTGAATATTTTAATTGGTTTGTCTTTTTACCAGACTCTCAAAGGAGGATATCAAACAACATACAATACGTATGCATTTAGGGGACCAGAGTGCTTAGTGTGAATTGTGCAAAGATTTACGTATATTATTTTTGTATGAGTTCGTATGAAAGTCTGAGTTTAAAAGACTATTGATTATAGGCGCTGTTAATTTGTCAATGCAAATTATTGACGTAAATTGATGACAATGTATTTTATTTTTGCATGTATGCGATGCGATACCTTTATCAATTCTGAATCGAAGAATCTGTTCTTAATTAATCGTTTATTTCAGTGTTAATTTTATAATAATTTTATTAAAATTGCATATTTTTTTTCTAGCAGAGCAAATTTGTCGTATTCAAAACCTAAGAATTGATTAGAGATTTTAATTAAATTAATAGTCGCTCGTAAATCTGAGGACTGTAAAACAAACTATTCGATAATTATTCTACAAAATACTATCAATCCAAGGGATTAAGAAGGTCGATCTGGCTCGGAGTTAATGAGGCAGGAGGCTCGTGTGTTCCCAAATCCTACGTTCAGCACTTAATCTAACCAGATTTTGTACTAAACTATTATCGCCGATACTATAAATCTATAGATTAATAGTTTACTAACTATTGTAACAATTAGGAAACACTAATAGGTAATTGTACCTTTGAAATTCTGTCTGTCGGGTAAAATGATAATATTTAACATATTTCTAAGGAAGTTTTTTTTAATGAATGATCATAGAATGGTAACTATGCCTATACTTTCGGTATATACTCTCGGGGCACCAGTGAGAGATAATACGTGAAGATAAAAGCGGATCAGTTGGCTCATCGTGATGAATTCATCAAGAATTAATCACTATGGTTTCAAGGGGAAATTGCATGGAAGTCGACCTGACAGGGTATATTCCTAGCAATGTATCACTAGTTGATGAATGTGGAAGAAGCGAAAGAGGTTGTTTGAATCGAAGTAGTTGGCGTTCCATTGTTTCTGCCTACCCTAATGGGAGACAGGCGTGATAGATATGTATGTATGTATAAATAACTAGTTCTTCTTACTAACATCTTTTTTAAAGGTCTACAGTGAAAATGAATATTTTTTTTCAAAAGAACTTCATGAGAAAAAAAAACAAACAACAACTTTTAAAGTACAAACAGGTAATAAACAGACACTCTTTTATATTTATAATATTAGTAAGGTCAATATTTATTTTTATGATTTAGAAGAAATCTGTGAGAACTATTAATGATACGAATATAAGCTTATGGTCAAAGTGATAAGCTTAAAACTGACTTGTTCACATTTCGCTGAGCAATATGCATTTGAATTTAGTCTGCAATGAACAAGAATATTTAATATTATAATTCGTTTGCGACACTGAAATGAAATATGGGGTTGTAAGTTCATATACAGTACGAATAGATGTATTATAAATGTGATTTATTCGGATAGAATCGCGTGACGTAATAATGTATTTTCTTCTACATTCACGCGAGAAATACTATATTTTATACTAGTTATAACCTGCAGCTTCGTTTGCGTATATAAGTACATAAAATATTCTATGTATTAAGATATAATCCTCTATCTTTTTTTACGTAACGTAGAATGGCAAACAAGCTGACGGCGCACCTGATGAAAAGTGGTAACCGTTGCCAATAAACATGAGCAGTATCATGGACATAACGGAGTATTCTGTTTCGCCCATGATACCTCTCATGCGTTGCCATTCCTGAGAACTTAGGTTTTATTTCTCTGTACCCTGTAAATTCACTGCCATATCCCACCCTTCAAACCGAAACACAACCATGCAAATACAACTGCTTCACGGTAGAAACACGAATGGGGCAGAAATTTTAAAGTTTTTGTATAAAAGAGTAACAAACACCCATCTTTTTTAAGAAACTTTTTGCATTGTCGAAGAGACTTTTTCCTACCTGACATTTAATAAACATGTTTAGAGAGAATATTAAGTCTCAAATGATCTTGTAATACATTATCGTTTTGAACGTGTCACTATTAGACTACTGGTTGTATTTTACACTGTAATTGGTGCATATATTTATTGCTACTAGCTTTAAATTCTCAACTGTAAATGTTTTAAATTAATGGATTAAGAGATTCAATCTCCCAAATACAAATATGAATAAACTTCGTCTGAAACTACAAGAAGAATCTTAAAGTTAGTAACTTGGATTCCAGTCCGAGTTCTTCGTTTTAACTTTAAAAATCTCTGTACAGCGGTTAGTTAAGAATGCTCTGAGAATATTAACTGTACACTTAAGTTTTTTATTTTTAAATAATTTTATTTATATACTTTTGTATATCATCAATACATACCTATAATAAAATGGTAATTGGTCGCTGTTTGTACGTTCCACGTAAGTATATAAGAAAATATATCACAGTATATACTTTATGAACTAATAATATAATATATTATATACTTTATGAACGCAATAGAACCCAAAACAAAGATGTTTAGAATTTTTGTCTATTTATCTGTACCTTTGTGAACGCTAACCTCAGAAACAGTTAACTCAATTGAATGCGGTTTTCAATACATTGCGGTTTGCTTCACTTAACATTTAATATTTGTTTTATTACAAACGGTTCATAAAAAAAAAAGTTATATCAATCAAAATAATCACATATAAAATATTATAAAATAACTGAGCAGTTGAATTGGCTGAAACTTTATCAAGGTATTGGATATGTAATTATCATTTAAGTATATAATATAACGATATAGAATTATTGATTTTAGAGTTCGTAGCGCTAATACAAGTTAAGCAAATAGCGGTCATGGTTCCAACTACAATGGGTGATCACATTGCCACAAAATCCTTAATGCCCCTGGATTGCTAGCTCACAAGTTTATAGCTGGCTCATAAATTTAAAAGTCGGAGTACCTATAATGCTGTTTAGAAATCCAAGTCCCCAAAACTTTGCAATGGTACCAGGGTAAAAGCAATTAATTTGCAGCAAAATGTTATAGAGACAGAGGTTTTGATAAGTAAGAGTGTTTTTATACCATTTTTTATTATATTTATTTTATTTATTTAAACTTTAATGCATAGTGAAACTACATAGTACATACGGCGGACTTAACACCGGACGGTGTTTTTTACCAGTAAACCATTGGGCAAATCGAGAAATAAGTAGACGGTGAATTTTTGAATTGAGGAATTATAAAAAAAGTGATACTTTTCATATGTTTCATATATATATGTATTGATAGAAATTTTCGTTCTCTATCGTTGTTTATTTGTGTTATCGTATATAATCTATAAGTATGTAGGTATATTTATATATGTATATTTATATTTATATGTATGTATTTTTATTACATATTTGTATATTTATGTAATATTTGTTTAATGTATTCATGTATGTATATTTATATAATCATAATGTGCAGTAATTCTCTATTGCATGTGTTGTATTTTTTTTCACCTCATAATAAAATTTCTGTTTAGCCAAAGGTTGACTGGGAGAAAATGCTATATAGTATTAAGTCCGCCTTTTGTACCAGACATTTTTATGTAATGTGGGCAATAAAGAATAAATAAATAAATAAAATAAATAAAATTTTATTATATGTATTGATATCTCATTTATTCGAATCTTTTTATTACTAAAATAACTATATTAACTCTAAATATAAATAAATTAGGAAAAAAACCTAAAGAAAACAACAAAACCCGTCATATTGGACATCAAAGTATATAGCGAAGCGGAGATGTAACTATCAGGCTTCACGGAAGTAGATAGCTGAATAATTGAAGAAGTATGGTCCCCAGCGTGTCGGATCGTCTGGCCGCCCGATCAATACTATGTACACTGAAAATTTAATTAATTTATAGTTCATATGAATGTTCTTTTTTATAAATTCTATACAGATAAGACCGCAGGTACTATCTAGATTTTTAGATTATATAGATATAGTATCTCTATACAAATACTTCCCCAAAAATAGGTAATTTTTTTATCTATGTGTGCGTGTATAGTATGTACAGTTAATAGTAAGTTAATAGATTGTTAGTAATGAAGTCTAATAGCACCATTGCTAGCAATATACCCTCTCAGGTCGATTTCCACGCGGTTTCCCTTGGAAACTATCATGGTTAATTCTTGTCGAATGGTTAATGAATAATCTTTAACTAACATGCATTCATTTTCACCTATCATCTTTCACTGGTGCCTCGTCGGTGTATACCTATAGCGCGGGCGGAGTTACCATTCCATTTTCCCCCATTAAAAAAAATACTAAGCATACTGTATGTGCTTTAACTACGACTAAATAATGGGCAGATATTTAATAATTAGTGTTTAGTAGTTATATTGTATGTTACTGTTGTTATTGTAATTATTTTGAGCTCGTGCTTATTTGGATAGTATCATTAGTATTCCTGTTACACATATTGCGTTATTAGAAATATCATTAGCACATTGTAATTGAGAGGATAAATAAACCGAATAGTAACTAACAATTATTACATAATTAGCATTGCAGCTACCAATTATTATGAGAATAATATTGTTTACTGTTTATCTTAAAAGTTTAAAAGTGTTATCTTCATGCAAAATTATTTATAGGATAGATAATTTACAAAAGGGAGATTTTGTATAAAAGTCGTTTGCTTGGGCACCTTTGTCCCATTCGTGTTTCTACCGTGAAGCAGTTGTGTTTGCATGGCTGTGTGCCTGTGCATTTATAGGGTTCAGGGGAATAACACCTGAATTCTGAGAAATAGCAACGCGTGGGTGGTATCATGGGTGAAACAGTATACTTTATGGCTATGGTACTGCTCATGTCTATAAGCGACGGTTATCACTTTCTATCAGGTGAGCCGTCAGCTTGTTTGCCATTCTAAATTGCATATAAAAAAAACATAGAGAACAAACATAGATATGTAGTTTGAAGCAAAGATGCTTCATCCATTTTATCATCATCATCATCATCATATTAGCTATTAACTACTCACTACTGAACATAAGCCTCCCCTATAAAAAAGGGATTTTGCCAGTAATTGTCACGCTTGGCAGGCAGGTTGGCGACCAGAGTTAGGCTTTGGTGATGCTTCAAGAAGGACGCTGCTGCCTATCTCTCGACCGTAAGTTCCCTTAGTCACCTCCTACGACACCTTCGAGAAAGGAAGGAGTGACGCATTCTATGCCGGGACCACACGGCGGTTATTTATTTACTTAGAACAAATATGTAATGAATCCAACATTTTTAATGCATTATTATTCGAGTAACACCTTTCTGTAAGTTATAGATATTGAATTGAAAAAATAGTTTAAATGCGTTTTGTGTTATCATTTATATTGTAATCTCTATACAAGATATACTCATAATCTATGTTCAGAGTGATTATTCAATTTTTGAATCTCATCGATCGATCGATAAGCAATAAAATTCGTTGAATAGAGCCCAAAAATTTCGACGAAATATCTTGCATATTTCTATTTAACTTTATCGACATATTGCGTTATCAGTCCCATTTGAAATTTAAATAATCATATCTGAGAAGTGAAACGTAGTATTAGGAATTGTGATTTTATCAGTTCGCAGACGTTTTAGTACATTTTTTATTTTTAGCTCCATTATGTATTTCTTTTGTTTCTTAAGTTACAACACATATTGCAAGTTAGAACTTTTCCAACTAATATCTATAAATTATTTATACCAAAAGGATATAGTTATAATAGATTGACATAATATTTTTATGGCTATTGGGAAGTTATATAGATAATATAAGCATATAATAGACCACTCCCTCCTTTCCCGTGTCGTATGAGTCGATTAAGGGAGGGCAAGGGATGAGCAGCAGCGTCCCACTTAAAATATCTCTAAAAGCCTAACTGCGGTTACCAATCTGCCTGCCAAGCGTGGCAACTACTGGCAAAACTCCCCTTATTGGGAAGGCTTATGTTCAGCAGTGGACATTTACGGCTGAAATAATAACAATAATAGTAAAAAAATGTGACTATGTATACTTATATAGATTCGTAATTAAAGTGATCGGCCTCCTATGGGTAACACAGAATATCTGGGGGCGATATATTTCATTTTATATATATATATATATATATATATATATATATATATATATATTAATTATTGACAAACTGACTACATGTCACCTGAAAATAAGTGGAAATATTATATAGTCATATTAGTTATGGAATACATTGATGTTTTTCTTTTAAACGAGATAGATAATAAAATAACTCCATATATAAAAAAAAAGTGTGGAGCAGCTATGCTTATATGATTGTGTTTCGAATGTAGAGTGGGATAAAGCAGTCAGAATTCTTGGCAAAATATATTTTTTAGGAATAGCGACCTATGAGGGGTGTTCTTTGTTTTAATAGGAGAAGATAGTGCAGGCAGCAATCCTGCCTGTGCTATCGGTTGGGCTCTATTTACTATTGGGAGGGCACCAGCGAGAATTGACAGTTAAGGACGAAAGTAGATTAATTTGTCCATCATGACGAATTAAACAAGATTAACCAAGATTATCTGGGATTATCCAAGGGGAATTGAGTGGAGGTCGACCTGTTAGAGTATATTGATAGCAATGGAACTTTTATATCCCATTACTAATAATCCCTTGGATAGTTATTTTCGTTAGTTGCAAGGGTAAGGTAAAAATAACACTACAAGTATTATGTATTATGGTTGTATTTTCCTCCAATTTTATATGTGGAAATTTGTTATTTGTTAAAAATATGTAAACTATATTTTCACTGTCTATAATGACATTAGTTCACCCACACCACAATTGTTATAACAAAAATATGACTAGCCAATATTTTCCCAAATATATTTATAATAATTGTTATGACATTTTGTTATTGTGTTTTTTAAACAACTTCAAAATGGACGATTAATTTAATTAGGCTCACTGTTTTCGTTTAGCACGCGATATTTTCAGCATTTTCATGGCTATTTTTTTAATGGAAAGAATTTACTCCCATGTCACACAAACAAGAAATTTGGTCTAAATTGAAGTGTATGTCTTGAAAAAACAATCGAATTATTTAAACTTCATTTTAATAATCTGTTAACAAAAATAATATATTCAGAATCCTTTTATTTTCATATCCATAAGTGTATGGTTTCTCAATTTTTAATATTGCTAAAATTGAGTCATCACAGCATATTAATTTCCACAAGACGAAATAGATATATTGGTGACCCCACTGTTAGCTAATGCTGTGCAGACCAAACCCCTTAAATTTGCCCTTGCTTGTCTACTTAGCTCTATGTCTATTATGCCGTTAATAACTACAGCTGGCAGGCCATTTATTCCAGTTTCAGGATCCATTGCTGGGCGTGATGCTTCTTCAGCTATAGCATCCAAGTCGTCAAGGTCAGGATTTCGCACACAGTAATCGACGTCGATCAAACTAAGCCCCTCGTTTTGAACGCAACTGTAGCTGCTGTTTTGAAAAGCTGGCTGTGGTACGCTGAATTCGCAGTCCATGTACCTCACTTGGGCAGCTTGATTATCCCTCAGGAAGTTCAATACGCATCTGTGGAGACGGTTGGCCCAGCAGTTGTTTGGTGAGAACTGACAATAGAATGTCCCGTTGTCATACTTGATTGTTCTCCCCCAAGGCAAGAATTCGACGTCCAGGTATTGTTCATAAAGTGCATAAGTTGGAGCCAATTGATTGGAGATAAAGTTAACCGTATGAACACAGCCGGCAGTTGTTAATGTTGTTATTTTAATTTTTCCATCTATCACTTCTATTTCACTGGTTACGCCCAGTACTAAAGTACACAATAAAACTGAGAATAAAATCTTTGAAATCATGACGTCCGTTTGTCTTCACACTCAAACAGTAAATAGTAAAATGACGTATCGTTAGGCTTACAGGTGTATGAAGTAAGATAGTTTAATCAAGTCTGTTAGTGGATTAATCTTTAAAGATATTATATATCGCTGTAATTTATAAGTATGATGATTATCTAATACATATAAAATTCTAGAAACATTGAGTCTACACGATATGGAGTTTGCGTGACGTTACATTTTTTTTAGGGTACTGTAGAACATATTTTATATTGAAAATTGTTATTATTATCTGTTATTTTATAATTAATACAATTTATTTTTTTATATTTGAATTATGAGTGAAGTGTAATAAAATGGCGTATTTTTTATATATTTTTCACTGCATTTTATTATAGTCTAATTTCTCGATTAGGTATTTTTTATAATAAACGAGGGTTAAGGAATACCTGTAATTTTTTGCATTTTTGAATTGAAAATTATGAAATTTCGACCTACAAAAATATATATGTAGATATATAATATTGAAAATAAAATGAAACTAGTTTTTGCTTACCATTTCATCTACGTGACTGGGGTAAAAAGTAGCTTATATTCTCAGATATGTGGTTTTAGGTTTTCTAACAAAATGGATAAAATACAATGTTATAACTTATTAATGTATATCAGTTTGTGTGTCCATAAATCTTTGTTTTATAATTTTTGCAGCATATGTTGTATGTTAGTGTTCAACTATTAATATTTATAATGATAGTTTAAGCTGTTAAAGAGTCAAGAGGTAACAAATAAATTCATTTTCACAGTTATACAAGAATATAAATATTATAATTTAGAGGTATATACAAGTTATATTGAGTCGATAAATATTTGAATTTTTACAGGCATATCTTCCCACATGTTAAACAATTAAGACATTTTGTACTATATATAAACGGGTACTGTAAAAAGCAACTAATGAAACTTAATGGTCGAAGGATGGGCAGTAGTGTCTCTCTTAAAACATCACCAAAAGCCTAACTGCGGTTGGCAACTCACCTGTCAAGCGTGGTAACTACTGGCAAAAATCCCGCTTATGATGGAGTTCATTCGTGATTCAGCAGTGGACAATTAACAGATGATAAAATGATGATGATAAAGGTGAACAATTTTAAAGGTGTCATTTAAGTAGAAGCTGCTTGAAAACAATCAGAAATGTATATATTTTTTATTAGATACCACCTTTGCGAGATGATTAATACCGAAAATAAAATTATTTCCCATTCTTTTTTTAAATTGAATTAATTTATAGGTAGATACTTTATTTGTATTATCCAACACATAAATTCCAATAAAAAAAAAATACAAACGATTATATTATTACTAGCTATGCCCCGCGGTTCTGCACATGATTGTATATATCGCCTATAGCCTTCTTCAAGACATAAGCTATCAAATATGAAAATATGTTTTTAAATCCAATTAGTAGGTGCAGACAGTAGTGCATTTAAATACACAAACAAACTCTCTCGCTTTATATATTAGTTAGTATAGAGTATAGATTTTGTAAATTTATAATTTCAATCAAAATTGACATTAGGATTACTGATTTTAGTTCAATCTACTTGATTGTATTAAATCTAATACCCATCAATTATAAGATAAATTTTATAATGGATTATTACCCTGATTATTATATAGTAAATTAATGTAATTATTTATTTAATGACGTAGTCGGGAAACCTAAACCAAGTCATGCCAACTTTAATGTCTAGGTTGGTGGTGGCGTGGATGGTTGGATCTCTGATTTCCCTAAAATACGGTTGAACACAAGGATTGTTGATTCAACCGTCATACTAGTGAACGGGTGCTACTTGCATGCTGTGGGTTGTTCACGTTTAGTGTTTATAAAGTTTTGCTTATAATTATTTACATAAATAAACATTATGTGCATAACATAATTTACATGTTAAAATAATGTGTAAAAATTACCATTTATTTTAGCCTAGATGGTCACGTATAACACGGGTTCAAAGAAATTTCTTCCTACAAACGCTCAGGTTATATCCTATCGAGATTTTATTAAGCTACTACAGTATGGAGTTCTTCAAAAAAGGGCTAAAGAGGTATATTTATTTATTTATTTTTTTTCAAATATGGTTTGGCAATGGGTTCTCTCCTTGAGCATAGTAATGCTCGAATGCGGTACTACTAATTATTTATATACATACATACCCATATATCGAATAAATATATATATGCTTACTATATATCAGGTGGGCTGTATGTTGTGTTTGCCACTGGCATACAATGTATACAAAAAAAAAGACTAAAATACCATAATTAAGGTATATTACGGTAATTTGCCCAAATATTTTTAAAAATAACTTTAAAAAATATTTTGTTGACGTAGAATTAGAAAAGAAATCCGAAATGACTACTATCAAAATAAATATTATATATTTATATTTAATCCCATTATTACAGATACATTTATATTATAAATGCAATAAGGTATCCTTATCGCTAGAAATAATGTTTACTGTTTAGTTTTAAGGTAAATAAGTATTCGATATCAGCTTCGATTAAAATACTTGAGTTAAATGCAATGAAAAAATTTTTGGTTACATTTTTCGGTTATTTTACTGCACGGTTGCAAATTTCTGTTGCTTTCTGCTTTTAATAAAGTGCTAGAGATTATTTTATGAAATGTAAATGGTATAATACACCCACCAATACTAACAATATACAATGACGGAGCACGGTGGAGGATGACACGATAAGGACGTAGTCAAGTCAGCTTTTTTTTATGGGTGAAAATGGTATGGTAACGGTAACTCCGCCTGCGCTAATGGGATACGCTGGCGGAGCACCAGTGAAGGGTGGTAAATGAGAATGAAAACAGGCCAGTTAGTCTATCATGATAAATTCATCAGGAATTAACCATGATAGTTTCCAGGGGGAACCGCGAGGAGGTCGACCTGGTTGGGTATATTGCTAACAATGGGATTCTCAATCTCCATTACTAACAATCCCTTTCCCCCCCCCCAGTCAAGTCAGTTAGTCTATTGTTGCGAATTCACAGTTCCAGTTTCCAGGAGCGACAATGTGGAATGGTCAATCTGAAAATATAGTTAATTTTTAACTTTGTTTACAGAGATTTTAAATACACTATCGGCACTTAACGCGATGCAATCCACAAAGAAACGTCGGCAAGAAAGAAGCAGTTATGTTATTATTTATTTGTAATTTTTTTTTATCACGTTGAGTCCTGATGGTGTATTTAAAATATCTGTATATATATGTATATGTGTTTTTTTTTATACAACTTAGAATGGCAAACAAGCTGACGGCCCACCTGATGGAAAGTGGTAACCGTCGCCTATAGACATAAGCAGTACCATGGACATAACAGAGCTGTTTCGCCCATGATAACCCCCGTGATATATGATATATGCGTTGCCATTCCTGAGGACTCAGATGTTATTCCTCTGTACCCAGTAAATTCACGCCATATCCCACCCTTCAAACCGAAACACAGCCATGCAAACACAACTGCTTCACGGTAGAAACACGAATGGGACAGAGGTACCCAAGCAATCGACTTTTGTACAGAGTCTTCCTCTGGTATCTTCATTAGATAGTTATAATATAAAATTGTTTAAAAAACTTGTTTTGGCAATTCTACTCACCACTGTGTAGGTATTGTTTTTGCTTTCGATTTTTAATAAGGCGCTGTGATTGGTGCCGATTTAGTTTTTTATTATAATTATCCCTTTACAGGGCTTAATAGAATTGTAATGTTAATATATTTTTTATTTATTTATTTATACTTTTGCACACATTGAAAAATGTCTACAAGGCGGACTTAATGCCTAATGGCATTCTCTACCAGTCAACTACCACGCCAAACAGAGAGAGAGAAAATGGCGGTGTACAGATTTAAGAAAATAGTAAATTAAATAAATATTTTAAGAGATAACTAAATTTATGATAAATAAACATACAAACATATAGAATAATATACTTACAAAAAATATACACACAAATGACATACAATACATATATAAATAACCATACATAGTATATATTAAATTAATAAATATATAAATAATAACTAATTATATAACAGATTAAGGCTTTTCATTGTTGTGATAAATTGAAGTAATGTTCACGAAGGGACTTTTTTGAAGGAAAATTTGGTAAAATTTTTAATGGGCGAGAATGCAATGATAAGTAACCCCGTCTGCTTTATTGGTATACATTGGTGAGGCACCAGTGAGAGATGAGGATGAAAATAGGTCAGTCAGCCCATCGTGACGAATTCTGCAGGAATTAACGACGATAATTTCCAGGAGGCACCGCGTGGAGGTTGACTTGATAGGGTATATTGCTAACAATGAAGCTGTTACATTCCATTATTAAAATCCCTTTTCTCCCGGAGACCTGTTTTAGTAGAACTAAGTTCTACTGTATTACTGTTTCTTGCCTTAATTTATCAATAAGGCGTTAAGTTAGACGGAGGTCTAGATATCATTGTCATCCATCGTATTAGTTATTTTCTGTTTGCTACTGAACATAAGCTTCGCCCATAGACAGCCACAAGGAACGGGGCTGTTCCTTATGGCAGTTTATCATTGAGGAAATTTTGCCAGTCGATGCTATGCTTGGCAGGTGGGTTGGCAAAGGTAATTTGGCTTTGGTTTTATTTTAAAAGGAATGCTGCTGCCTATCTCTTGACCATTAAGTTCCCTTAGTCGCCTTTTACAATATCTACGAGAAAGGAAGTGGCGGCCCATTTTATGCCAGGACCACACAGCAGTCTGTGTAAAATTATTTAATTACATTTTATAATCCAACCAGTTTTATCATATTAAGGGATTATATATCTTGTGGAAGTAGGACGAATGTGTTCTTACTTATAAAGATGGATTTAAACCTTAATAAGTGCTAATAATCTTTAGTATCAACAAAATGTGACGACCTCTGTAGCGCAGTAGTGGGATCTTTGCTTTACATTAAAGAAGTCCTGGGTACTAATCCCAATGTAATCGGTTGATTCAATTTACGAAACGAACATTTCTGAATTGGCTTGAGTCTGGATGTTCTGGGTTGTGTCCCCAGATATTTGTTACCTGAGGGTTTCCCATAAAATGAAATTCCGAATTTTCGGACTTAATTTTGTGTTTTTGTTCACATCAAAATCAAATAACTAAATGGAGCGTACTACTTCGATTGCTATTCATTCAAGCATAAAAGACTAAAGCAGCGATATTTAAATATTTTTAATAATTTTGAAGTGTGTGAATCATGTACTTTTAACATTAAATTTGTGTTTCGTCCAGCCATTTGGAATTTTCGGAAAACATTTCATGGTAGGTCCTCTGGTTCCTCATAGCACAGGGTATCCCACCTTAAGAAACAGGCCATTGATGTGGTTGTAAAAAAATAAAATAAAAACTAGTCAGAAAATAAAAAAAAATAGCATTTAAAAAATTGAAAAAATCGGAGCATTATTTTAATGGTCAATAAAATACTAGATAGAAGCTTTCATTGTTTTACTTATTGTCGTAAAATTTAATATGAAATTGTTATTTTAAAGATTTGTTGTAGAAATGTTTGCGCCAAGTGTTATCATTGTGTTTCTTATCTAGATAATTTACGCTATTACGCATATCTGTGGTGGAACGACTGTCCAATTGCCCAAGTTTCTCGATAACAAGCCAGCCAAGTTGAATATTTAACAGAAAAGTATTAAAATGAGAGATAAAAACTTCTTCAATCGCCAGCAAGAGCGAAACTCCTTAAATAATTTAATATTTATTAACTTGACATTATATTTTGGGACAAAAGCACTTCTCATAATGCTATCAGAAATCTTAAGATATTTTTTGGTGACCGTAGTGGTGCAGTAGTAGCCTTGTTGCTCTGTGTAAATGAGATCGCAGGTTTGATACTTAGTCCGATCAATTTAGGAAACTAAAAAGGTTATCACTTATTTCGTTGTCTTACATTTACTGATATATAATAGCTAATAGAACATCATTTAAAATTTAATGTAATTGACATAAGTTAGATTTAGTTGTTATTCTATAAGATAAGATATAAAACAGTATTCCAGTTACTTACAGTTACCAGAGGGAGACCTTGTACAAAAGTCGATTGCTTGGGTACCTCTGTCTCATTTGTGTTTCAATCGTGAAGCAGTTGTGTTTGCATGGCTGTGTTTCGATTTGAAGGGTGGGATATGGCGTGAATTTACTGGGTACAGAGGAATAATACCTGAGTCCTCAGGAATGGCAACGCATGGGGGGTATCATGAGCGAAACAGTATACTCTGTTATGTTTATGGTACTGTTATGTTTATGTCTACAGGCGACAGTTATCACTTTCCATCAGATGGGCCGTCAGCTTGTTTGCCATTCTAAGTTGTATAAAAAAAAAAAACTTTATTCTTAATATTTGTAATATTTTTATTATTATGGTAACGGAATAAAAATAAAACATTATATCAAGGTTTTTATGACTAAATTAAGAGCACAATATAAATGCAAGAAAAGAACTTGAAATTAAACTCTATACCAAGTTGCCAGATCAATAGTTGATATCTGGGCTGTATTCTTCACTTTTGAGAAGAGACACGTGCCCATAAGTGGACATCAATAATCTGTTAACGTAATCGTGTAAGGTAAACATTTATATGATAATAGATTATCATTATGTTTATCATTAATTTATCGGTATTTATTTGTATACTGAACTTTGATACTTTGATACCTATTTTACAACATTATGACTAAATTTAATTCTTAATTATATATGTGTCAATATCACTGCCTGTAGATTATTTATATAGTAGGTAATACCTACTGGATTTTTTTGGGACTGAAAGTGTCCTGATACTCGAGGTAAAAATTACACGTTTGTAAAGTTTTATAAAACGGTTCAGCGGTTTTGGAGATTAACGGAAACGACCGCTGATTTGTATTACAGGACTGTTATATAATTATTAAGACTTGATATGTACACAGTATAAAAATACTTATTAATTCATTTATTTATTTTATCCACTTTAACTTTTAATTATATTTATTAATTAATAAATTTATTTAATATATCATAAATGGTTAACGAGGTAATTTAATCATAATATCCTTTGGATACACAAAAATATTAATATATAAAATATAAAATTCATTAATTTCTATTAAAATTAACATCAACATGGCAGAAAGATACATCAGTATTATTAATATCGGCCAATGCGAAGCACACCATACTCTCTAAACGTTTTAAAGTCTCACTATGGATATCATAGTCGACAATATCGTTTATAACTATGGCAGGAACAAAGTTAATAACTTCCATGGGCTCCTGTGATGCTTCCTCTGCAATATCATCCAAATTGTCAAGCTCACGATTATTAAGACAATAATCGACGTCTACTAAACTGAGACCTTCGTTTACAGCACAAAGATAGCTGTTGTTATGAAAAGCAGGTTGTACTGTACCAAACTCACATGTCATGTATCTCATTTGAGCGTCTTGATTGTCTTTCAGCAAATTTAATACGCATCTTTGGAGACGGTTGGCCCAGCAGTTAACTTGTGAAAACTGACAATAGAAAGTACCATTGTCATACCTCACTGTTCTTCCCCATGGTACGAACTCGATATCTAATAATTCACCATATGCTTCATAAGCAGGAGCCAGTTGTTCATTAATAAAACGCACCGTATCGGGGCATCCTGCTGTAGTTAGTGTTGTTATTTTAATTCTTCCATTCACAGCTTGTATATGATTTGCTACAACTGCCACGAGCACAAGGGAGCACAAGAAAAACGTGAACAAAATATTGGATAACATGACGTCCGTTTCTATACACTATCAAATTAAATATAAAAATATCATTGAAATTTTTACTTAATCTACATAGATAATGGATTTAGCTGCTAATCTACAAAACATGATACGAGTATATACATATAGCACTATATCGTAATTCTAATTATTTTATTTTTAATATCACAATGGTTTCTGTGCGGTAATGGAAAAAAAATAAAATATGTTACCAGTTTAATTGTATTATAAGAGTATTAATTCTTTATTAATATTTTATGTTTTTTTTTTACTTATATATTACAATTGTATAAAAGTAGCAAAGATGACCTAGACCGTCTTTTGTCGGACTAAAAGGCAGTGTTATTCGCGAATAAAATATCTTTCGTCAGCGTACGACTATAATAAGATCTTGGTAAATGGCGGTGTTATGAAAGTACAAGAATAAGGTCCTCGGATGACAATAAAACAAATCGAGTACTCTTAATAAAAATAAATATTTGATTAAATTAATAAAAGTAAATTCGGTTATTTTACAATGAAAATAAACTGTGAAAGACAATGGAATAAAGTACAGTCAAGCAGTTAGCACAAAAAATTAAATAAAAATAATTTTGTTCATGCAGGCCCATTGCCAAAAAAAAGATGAATTATAGTACCTACAAAATATGATGGATTAAAAAAAATTAACAAAGTAAATTCTTTATAAAATCTATATTGGAATTTTGATTTAGATGTACCATAATATAATCGATTACACAAATTTTTATATTATATTATTGTATATTAAGAAAATAATTCACTATACATAATCTATAAACAAGAATTTATTTTAGAGAAGCCAGCCCAAATTTAATTTTTTATATACCACTGGGGTGGAAAATAAAAATGCTATATGCTTATTTTCCACCTGATGGTAAGCGGTTACCATAGCTTATGAAAGCCTGTAATGTCAGGGGTATTACGAGCGCATTGCCGACCCTGAAGATACCTCTTTATCCCTTTTTTTTAAAGAACCTCATGCTGTAATCTCTTGGATAAACCTCAACAGGGAAATTTCATGATCGTAAAATAGTTATTATACTATATAAAATAATTATTATAATAGAATATAAAGGATAAAGGAGTTTATTGTTCGTCACAATAATGCTTATAAGGTTGGACAGGTTTCAGTAAATTTATATCATGAACCATATATATATATATATATATATATGTGGGTTACATTCAGTATAACGTACTTAAAATTAGATTAAAACATTATTTAATATCGATATAATTCAACTAGCGCAATTTATTGGGTAAAAACAGCAGGTATTCAATTACGGATAATACGTTTAAAAATGTACGAACCACCCGTCTAAGGTAGTACCAACCGCAGTATTAATGAAATTGACTTCCCCAGGGAACAAACTCGAGACCCCTAGAGTGATAGTCTCCCCTCTAGTCGAGTTGCGGCATTGTTCTACGAGTTCGAAACAAAGGTATCGATGTTTTATCAAATTAACGAGTTTCTGATAGAAATCTTACAGTTTATAAACATTATGAGAATCCGAAATGGACATTTTATATTTCTGCTGTTTGTTGAATTCAAATAATTTAAAGTTTTGCACATGTCTCGACAAACTGACGGCATCTGGTGAAAAATGGTAACTGTCGTTCATCAAATTGCAACATTGACAATCGTTGAACTATTTCAGCATAGATAGTTTTTCTTCGCCACTTACGGCACCGTAGGCTTTGTAATGTTGTCTTTTATTGTAAATTCTAATTCTAATGAAAAAATGTTTTGTCATGAAATTTTCAATTTTCATTGTTTATTAGTACAGGTCTAAACAAATTGGTCCTTCAAGCCGGATTTGAACCTTTGTATTAATACTGCTGTTGCCATTTTTGAATACAATGTGGTCTATTTATTACCCTTGTATTGTAATAAATAGTAACTTTTTTAAAGTTATAATTTAAATTTATTCCTCCCTCGGCTATATTTTAAATTAAGGAAGACATAATTTGTATTGGTTTGAAAAAAGTACACGATCGCCTGTATTTTTCAAGGAAAGTTAATAAGTTTTCTGTTTATTATACAAGACTCCCGCAGCAAAAACATATTTTTCGCATAAAGAAAATATGGGGGCTTAAAGAGTTTGAGTTTTTTGTGATGTAATCTTAAGAGATTACCTTGAAATACTTTCAGGGGGCGGCGGTACTGCAGAGAATAGACAATTGTTTTAGAAGACTTAGCTTGCAAAAATTGAAACAATAAGAATAAATAAAAGACGATTATAATTTCTAAACAGTATAAAATAAAAACGGTGTCCGCGTGTATCTGTTCCTCTGCTTACTTCTAAATCACGCAACATATTTTTATATGAGCTTCATTGTCATTTAGATATTTTTTACATAATATTTGTAAGTACAATAGCACCCATGTGAAACTGCGGCTAGTCAATTGTATAATATACATGTAATTAGCTTCTATAGTTTTTATTAGCAAATTTATTTTTCAAGATAAAACAAGTAATGCTTTGGGTTTCAATCGTAGTTGACGAAACAGGTACAATCTAGTAAAAACGAAAGTGAGTATTATACATATACAAAAAATGTTTTCGTTGTTATATAGTTTTAAGGATAACTTTCCCCTTAAAACCGTCCCGAATTAAAATATTAAAATTACAGTTATCATAAGTGGAGTCGAATACAATATAAAAAAAGTTCCGATCATCGATCATAGATCGCGATCGTCTAGATAAGTGGCGGTCCTCCACCGTCAAATATTGTAGATATTGTCTTCCATGCAGAATCAAAGTACGAGTATAACAACCAACTTCAACCTTCAGAAATACTGCTACTTCTAAATACATAGATACTTCATTGAAACCTTCAAGAGTATATTCTTTCTTAAAGGGCCGGCAAGACTTTCAATTTCTCTGATGTTACAGTTGTTTATGGGCAGCGATAATCGTTTACTCGTATAGTTGCAGAATCGCATGATCTTTTTATGTATTATATTGTATCATAAAAAATGTTAATATAATTAAAGTTATAATATTAATTAAACAAAATCAATCATGTCATGACTAGTTTTTATATTTTTTCAGTATCGTTTATTTTCCATGCCTCTGATAGTGTATCTAAGATTATTTGTACCTACTTGTATCAATGCGTTACTCCTACAGTTTTGATTTAAAGTTTTTACGACTTTCTCGCAATCTCGTCAACTCGTGTCACACACAAGGGACTTACATAACACCCCCAAAATCTTGCTAATGTTAATTAATTTAAATTGCGCCCACCAAAAGTCACAACTTTGAACCCGTCTCGACCCCAAAGCTAAATCCTGTCTACAAACGACTGCTAAAACTTAACGACTTCATACATCCCCATCTACAGTTACAATGGGGATCGTAAAATTAATACCTTACCTCTGAATCGCCGGGTTGCCTCTCTGGATGGTAATTCCCCTTAAAATATTTAAGTTTTCTGCACACCCTCCGCCCGCAACAAGATTCAATTTCACGCCCTGGCAAGGGGTCCGAATCGGACGATTTTCGGCTCCTCAAACGCCAGGAGACATATAAGCGACCAAATACAAAGACCTCCAATTATTTAACAATTTCACTCTCTTTAAAGGTATTAATGCATAGAATATTGAAAGGGATCAGGTCATTTTATATTGGTAGGGTTTCTGAGCAGAACCACTTGAAGTATTATCCGGATGCACAGAGAATGGAAATGGCGGGAACTCAATTGAATCAATCTTGCGTCAAATTGTCAAAGGTTTGAGGGAGACATACATTTTAAGTCCTTTACGATTTTCAGTTGTTTATATCATTATTGTAATTTGTATTCATGATATTGCATTGCTCATATATGTACCGTCAGTTTGTTGAAAGTCTAAAGTAATTGTACATACGAGTAATCAGGGTTAAAATAAAATCATATATTTTGTTTAAAATAACAGTAACAGTCACTACATTAATAGGGATTCTGAAAATATTTCCAAAGACACATTAGTCGAAAGGTTACTAATATGGTGGTAAAGTTAATAATACTAATATGGCGCATTAAGTTTGTATGAGAATTTAATATTTTTTTTTGTCGTTTTTTGATCTATTGGTTATTAATAGTTCAGTTAAATTGATAGATTTTTTACCAATTTAAATTTCACCTTGCATGAGTATTTTTCGATAGGCAATGTTTTTATAAGGTATACGAATATTTTTTGGTTCTACATGTACTAGTAAAATTTAAAATAAATATTATTCTTTCCAACAGTTCACACTTAAGTCAGGAAGAAGTATTCTGTTTTATGTATGGAAACCGCATTTCTTTGTTTTAATAACATGTTTACACAAATAGGTAACATAGAATTGTTAGAGTTCGTTTTGAGATAGTAGAGTATTGCACTGTGCGTTTACTAAATAAAAACTCAATTTTAATTGTAAAACATTGTTTGCTAACTTTAATTTCACTAAGCGTGATGTTAAATTGGAAAATATTAGCCATTAAATTTCCTCCCTCACCTTACTTTGGTAGTATCTAATTTAATTTCCGTTTCTTGCAATAAAATGCTCACCATGTGCCTTTTTATTGCACATCTTACTGCTGCTTGATTTAAATTTATTGTAAGACAGGTGTCTGAAAATTTTCAAATTAACAAAGGAGTAGTTAATTATGAAATTGTAAAGTTCTTCGTTAAGTTGTTGCATTTTATGAGATCCTTATTTCTCGGAGCGATATTATGCAATAAAGTAAATATGCACTTTCTATATCTGTGAATGTTTAAAAATGAATACACGCTTACTGTTAAATCATCATCATATCATATCAGCCAGCCTTCTCCACTGGTTGCCAATAGTTGCCATCCTTGGCATGTGGGTTGGCACCCGCAGTTAGGATTTTGGTGACGTTTTAAGAGAGACGCTGCTGCCCACCTCTTTACCATGAGTTCCCTTAGTAGTGGTCTTGCGACATCCACGGGAAAAAAAGGGGTGGCCCATTCTATGCCGGTACCACACTGATAAATAAAGATTAGTACATATTTTTAATAATAATAATAAAAAAATGAAATTAGAAACTGCCTATAGCTATGAAGTTATTGTTTCTTTTATGTATTAGTATTTATTTATTTATAATCCACTTTATAACACCATTTATAACAGTAATAAATACAGCATGTTTAAATATTTAATCTTCATTTGTTAACATCTTGAACGTTGAATATATTTTATTAAAAGAATAAAGTTACATTCATAATAAAAAAGAGCTGAAAGTGAGTTTCACTGAAACAGATAAAACTTCAAGAGTTCTAGACAGATATCAATACTAAAGTCCGGGAACTAAATTTGAAGTCGCTCCACAGATTCTTATCGGGTCAACTTTAGCGAAGTCGCTGCCATCTTTCTTAATTAAAAATGTATGAGGTACTCTTTTGTAACTACTGCAAGTTAAAGTGTACCAACATCGACGTAGTTCTGGTTCGTCGAATGTTAGCACAATCGAAGTTCTCTATTAGGTGAATACGGAAATTCGTTTCAATAAATTTTCCGCGAATTCATCTACCTGTTTTTATTTCACAATGACGTCTGTTACATTACATATGACCTGATGCTGTTAAGTATTTTGTATTCACACAAATTCATTATTTATATAGTCAAACTTTTTGAAAACAGCAACATCTGAGCTTCTTGCCCGTTTTTCTTGGCTGAAATTGCATTCCGAATGAGCAGTAATGAAAAAAAAAAATAAAAAAATGCTTAAATCTAAGTTTACTTGAATAAAAATATTTCTTTCTTTTTTTGGCTGATGGTTTATTACAGTTATGGACAATACCTGATTAAGTTGTGCGTTACATATTGTTTAAAGAATCTTATAATGTGGTATTTAAAAAAAAAATCTTAACGTAAAGTATATTTCAGGACACTTGGATAACATTGTTTTTTTTTTTTAAACACAGAAGCCAAACGAGAATGAGGCCCATGTAACGGTAAATGGCTACCGCCACCAATAATTACTCGTGAATCAGGAGGAATTACAGATGGGTTGCCTTTAAAAAAAAAGTATGGAAAAAATATTGAGCATTAAAATAAATAAATCGTTTTTACCTTTATTAAGTATCGGGATGCGATAAAAAAGCAAGAGGGATACTTTTGAAATATTATTCGGTTGAATGGCCATCTCCGCTGAACGGCGTAATAATAGTTTTCAATAAGCAATATCTTCCGAATCACTAACCTTTTGTATTGGCTAATTTATTTATAAGTTTTGCGTGTGAAAGAACAACACAAACAACATGTAAATAACGTAATATATTTTTGGGAATATATGCTAAATATGTAATATATCTCTTATAGTTAATAATGACCACAAGTTCCAGTCAAGCCATTATCTACAGATTTCATCATCATCATATTTATTATTATTATCATCATATCATCATTCCAGCCTTTAAGTGTCCACTCTTAAACACCAGCCTTCCCCTTGGATGCTTTTGCCAGTAGTTGCCACGCTTGGTAAGCGGATTTATTTTTATAATAAAAATTTATTCGTATAAATATGGTTGAAATAGATCTTAATTAGTTGTTTTAATGGTGTACATTGTTTTAATGGTGTGCAAAATGTAGTTTTATTTACGTGGATATATTTATTTTAAATTATTTCAGAACTTAAAGTAACATTATTTATTCTAATTACAATAAAAATAATAAGTAGAAAATTTTAAAATGTCGTATGAGAAAAAAATATTTTAAATAATTAAAGTGTTAAAATCTTTTTGATACAATTTTTTTTGTTGCATAATAACAAGATTCCTGGAGACAACGTTTTATTATAAATTTAATTTTTATTCAATAAAATAAGCAACAGTTGAGTTTCTTGTCCATTTTTTTCAGCAGAAGTTGCACTCCGAACTAAGCGGTAGAATTCAAAAATGTTTATAATTGAGTTAATTTAAATAAAGAATATTTGTATTATTTATTGTTATTTAATTCATAAATTTTCATAATAGTTCGAGTATAGGTAGTGCAGAGTTTTTGGAGGTATTGTAATATTGTGGTTTATTCCTGAAGACACTATTTATAGGTATGAAAAGAAGGAGTAAACATATTCTTAATTTATTCTGATCTCATTAAAGAGTAAATAAATAAAAAAAATTAAGAGTAATAAGAACAGTAAATGCCAAGAGTGTACTGAAATAATAGGTAATGTTAAACATATAATAGGTTTCCAACTATTTTTCCCCACGAGAAAAACTAAATTGTAATATTATGCATTAAGTTGAAGTTAAAACATAGATTATAAGCTAGGAGAACATAAACAAAAGTTATTTCATAATCTAGTGAAACACCTGCGTTGGAGTTATATTTAGTTTTCGCATATTTCACGCGGATGGTAGTCTCTGTTCAAGTATTCATACCAAGACAACTCGGCTTTAAACTTTGCAAATAACATACGCAAGTTTTCATTGTATAAAATTATAATTATTGAAACAATAATACTGTTTAGTTTTGAAATATTAGCAATATTTTAAGATTAATTAAATTAATTAGTATGTTATTTAGATCATTGTCTTCAGATAACACTGGAGTAACATTGAGTATAGACCTTTTCTTGTTCTGAAATTCTATGAGACTTTTTGATAGACTTTCTACGATGAGAATTGTTTTTTTGTTTTACAAAACAGAGGGCAAACGAGCATGCGGCTCACCTGATGGTAAGTGACTACCGCCGCCCATGATCACCCACAATACCAGCGACATTGCAGATGTGCTGCCGGCCTTTTAAAAAGGAATATACTCTTTTCTTGAAGGTTATGTTGTCGTATCGGTTCTGAAATACTACTGCTGGAAATTGATTCCAAAGAATGGTTGTGCGTGGAAGAAAGTGCCTTGAAAAACGCACGGTGGAAGACCGCCACTCGTTCAGATGATTGGGACGAAACTTTGTGACGGGTTGTACGGTGGTGAAAATCAACAGTAGGTATCAGTCCGAACAATTCCTCAGAACACTCCCCATGATAAATTCGGTAGAATATGCACAGAGATTCTCAACATCCAGTTTCTTCATTATACCGTCTCTCATATACGTAACTAAAAATGAGTTCATCGCCATAGCTTGTGCCTAAATGAACGCTTACAGTAGGATTCTATATGGTTTTACGCTTTTACGCGTTCAGGTGATAAGAATGTACAATGAGACTATGTAGAGTTCTTTAAAAAGGCTAATTCTTCAGTTAAAGTCAAGTTGATATTACTCTGAATATTTATTTATTAAATATTTCCTATTCGGCTTATATAAAATATGAAAAATCCAGGTTTATACGGTAAGTAGAGCATTACACGATTTTGCCTCAATTTTCCGTGCCAATAGGCCTTGTCGGGTGCGGTGGAGCTATTGCCAATAAACAATATCTTCCGGTTGGATGAGCCACGAGCGAGGATACTAATTAGGGGCATGAGAACCCGATCAAAAAGATCCTTTGATGCGAAACTGAAAAGGTGACAACGATAGTCGGCGGAGCGTGAAGCATCAATGTTTTGGAAGGAATGAACGTGCTGGTACTTTATATAAAGAATTTCGATTAAATTTGTATTTATATTTGCTCGTTTACATCAACCCATCCACCATTCACTGCTGAAGACAGATCTCCCTCATATTTTGCAACAAGATTCGGTCCTGTGTTAGATCTATCAACTTTCTTCCTGTAATGGTTTCGAGTTCTCGTGGTAAATATTCGTACACAGAAAATCATTATACGAGATTTCATACCAAGTATTTACTTTTCTTATAGTTGCACCATTAAAACTTATGCTACATCTTACGACTTTAGCATTCACTAATTCTTTTGCGAATATTAAATTAAATTACAGGGTACAGAGGAATAACACCTGAGTCCTTAGGAATGGCAACGCATGGGGGGTATCATGGGCGAAACAGTACACTCTGTTATGTCCATGGTACTGCTCATGTCTATAGGCGACGATTACTACTTTCCATCAGGTAGGCCGTCAGCTTGTTTGCCATTCTAAGTTGCATAAAAAAAATAAAAAAAAGGTTTATTTTCATCAAGCAGAGAAAGGCGGTGAAAGTAGGAGTAGCTCATAGGTGTACAGCAGTAGGATATTACAGGTTCGAATTGAGTTCAGTATTTACGCATACTATTTATTATAAAAGAAGTTTGTAGTTTGAGCGATTAGCTTTGAACTTTTCGAGACTAAACATGAAAGTAATGGAAAAAAGAATAAATTGTAATTGTAGGTAAATTGATTGTTTCTCTTTGTTTACTCTGTAACAATTTTTATTTTTAATTCGTGGAAAACATAAAATTGGTATATAAGTAAATTAGAAGTAGTTAAGAAATTCAACATTTAGGTTTTAAAATAAGACTAAATTCTGATTCTAAATAGAATATAGGAGTTTTTTTTATATAGACAAAGAAGATTAACTTCTGTAATAAATTTATAATCTTGTTTAAGTTATAATTTTATTATAATATTTTTTAAAATATCTATATATAATTAATATTATCCTTTTTTAAAAGGATCTCCTTTCAAATGAATATTGATTTATTGTTCGATTTTTGAAATCTTTTTTTATCAGAAGGAAAGTTCAAGATACGTGTATATCTTTAAAAACTGTTACTTTTTAACTATAAGTTATTCATTTAATATTTTATGAATTCATTTGAGAATAAAAGAGTAATGTTTTTACTAATTTGTTCCAATTTTTTTTGACAATATATTTTTTTGTTATAAAGTACGATAAAATCCTAATTATAAATAGTAAATAAATAATTAAATATTGAACTTCTATAATATCGGAAAAAAAACCAATAATACAATTGCATTTTATATAAAAGAAGATTTTTGGTCATCTAAAATGCGAATGCATTTTCTTTTTAAGTGGAGAAGACAAGGGGACGTTACAAGAAATCCATATTTTACACTTTTGACAGATGTGTCTCTCCCTTTTGATTTATTGTACTTGGAATATATAGCAACGTTTCCTGGTGAAGAACGGTAACGGTAGATATCTCGTTGTTTTCTGTTCAGATTACATAAAAATGTGTATTCGCTGCCACCTTGTATGGAAAACGTTTGAAGGTATAAATCAAAGAGTTTCCCCGTAGAGGAATTTATTCACTTATAAAGTTATTCATAAAAGCAAACGTTTCAGGAATTGCAATAGATTAAAGGATTGAGGTAGAAGTATTTTTTAATTTTACCATCATTATTTATTCATGATTTACTTAAGGGTATTGTTAATTTGTAGTATTTAAATTATTATTTCTACGCTATTTATTGTTTGTGAGGATTGAAGATAATATGTAGATATTAAGTAGTGGACTAAACAGTGTTTTTCGTATAAAAAAAACAGATACAGCGAAGAAAAAGATTTTTGTATTCTTTCCTTAATTTAATTAAGAGCGCTGAATAAACAATAGAAAAGAAGTTAATTTTTATATTTTTATACAACACAGGGGCCAAACCTCTTAGAACTGATAAAATTAAAATTATAATGAAGAAATATATTTAACTGTATATTTGTTTATGTACTCTAAATATTAATAGTTATAGCACTTCAGCTACCCGCTAACAACATGTTTTCTAACTGCATTAAGTTGACTGGAAGAGATCTCTGTCAGAGATAAGTCCACCCTTGCTCACAATATTTATAAATGCATTAACAATGTAATTTACAAGTGCAATAAAGAATATTATATATATATATATATATATATATATGTATATATATATATTTATATATATATTAGTATGCTGATAAATAAGCATACGACCCATGCTATGGTAACGGTTACCGTAGGATGTCACGTACGCGTTGATTACACTTTTATAGAAATATATATTACAAAAATAATGAACGTCACTATTATTTAACATTCGGCAAAAGGTCTATAAAGGTATGTATTTAAAACAAATATAATAATAGAATGAAAATAAATCAAATTCAAATTAACCCGAGTGACGGTGGTAAGCTCGCTCTCTGCCACATGTTATAAGATATGACAGATGAATTCCAATGCGCTCAGAGAAAAGTGAACATGTAGCACTGCTTGTATAACCCGACTTTTCACCGATCATATTATGTTCAGCACAACGGCAGCAGTCGAAAATTTCCTTCGATATATATTAATTTTCTTTTATTAAAAAATACAGCACTTTCGCTAGAAAACATAGTTGATATAATAAACGGGTTCAAAGTGAGCCCTGTGAGTTAAAAAATAAAGGTGCTTATTTTTCAAAGTTGCAACGAGAGCCGGGGACTTTGGTGATATTGAGATTCGTATCAGGCAAGCCTTTGTTCATAAATCGTACGGCCTACAATTTATTGCGCATTCAGATAGGAGAATTTTATTAATCTAACGAAAAAGCTAGGTGCATTGGCTACAGCCAATTCTACTCACTTTAGCATGATAAGATTTACAGTTCAATAAACTGTTAAAAATAAAAATCAAATATTAGTGTGATTTCGTCTCCAAGAATCTAACTTACTACACAAATTATTAGAAAATGTACTCATTTTTTGCCTTAAAATATGTATAGCTGCAGAATAACAGTAGGGTCACTTATCACAAAATTAAAATTGGATCAACATGGGAGAAAACGCTATTAAATGTAAAAACAAATTGAGAAAATTGTTTCAGAATTGGCGACGTAATTGTATAAAATACTACCATTAAAAATTCATATGTATTAAGAATCTTCTTCTATTTTGGAGGTAGTTTAAAAATACAGATGAACTGAATAAATGAACATAAGACTGTGGAAAGCAAAAGCTTCAGAAAAACTTGGTGTTCTTAAGCCTCGTGAACGTACTGCATTAAATTATGCAGATGCTTTAAAAGATAAATTTGCAAATCATTCACAAATAAGAAGGATTGCGCGACATAGACATGTTCCAAAACACGTCTACAATTCACAGAAAGAACTCAAAACGATTAAAGAGAAAGCTAAAAGGAAAGAGGCCAATAGACGTGCTCATAGTAAGCCTGGAGTTGTACCACACGTTTCCGAACGTAGAAAGCATGTTGTTAAAGAAGATGAATGAATGAAAACTCTTTATTGTTTCTCTTTGAATTGAAACCTTAAAAAATGGCCGAAATGTCAATTTAAAATGCTGCTGGCAAATGATAACTATACTGGTCATCACAAAATACACTGAGACGTCTATAGATATGTGTTGTCAATTTAAGTATAATTATTTATTAATTTAAATTTAATTGTGACGACTTCCGTAGCGCAGTGGTAGGCATGCTGCTTTGTTTTTTTTTTTTTTTTTTTTTTTTTTTTTTATAGAACTTAGAATGGCAAACAAGCTGACGGCCCACCTGATGGAAAGTGGTGACCGTCGCCTATAGACATGAGCAGTACCATGGACATAACAGAGTATACTGTTTCGCCCATGATACCCCCATGCGTTGCCATTCCTGAGGACTCAGGTGTTATTCCTCTGTACCCAGTAAATTCACGCCATATCCCACCCTTCAAACCGAAACAAGCAATCGACTTTTGTACAAAGTCTCCCTCTGGTAAACGAAGTCCCGGGTTGAATTCCCCGACGGTTCATTAAAAAAAATTTACTGTTTTCAATTGGCAATATCTATTTATCCGTGCGAAGCCGGGGTGGAATAAATTTTTTACTTTTTAGATGCAACTAGCTTTCAAGAACGGCTATAGGTAAAACTATCTATAATAGATAGATATCGAGTTTTCGATTTGATGGCCGAAGCCTTGTTGCATAGTAATGGAGCTTTATATAATCTCTAGGGACGCCTCCTGGTAGTCCAGACACATTAGCGTAACATCTTTTCCGTATACATTATGTTGTTTCCTAGCTCTTATAATTCTTGTCGACAGAATAATGGTATTAGTTCTATTACAATATAGTTCCATTATCATGCTAATGTTCGCCTGTGTAAATCTTAATGTTACTAATTGTAACTAGAAAGAAAGAAAGAAAGAAAGAAAGAAAAATATTTTATTCAGTGCAATGTAAAAAATACAATATAAACAACAAACGAGAAAAAAAATGAGCAAATAAAATGTACATATAATTAAACTTAATTTACCATAATTAAAATAAACATAAAATAATCATTTTTACATGCAAAAATGCACTGAAATGGTTCCACTCAGCTTTAATGTATGCCCTAGGTGAACATACAGCTGGTTTTCAGTGGCACCAAAAATATATATATAAAAAAAGGGGGGAGAGAGAGGGCACTATTTATAATATTCATGATAATAATTAAAACAAAATTACAACTAATAAATACAAACCAATTACATATACTAGAAAGAACAAAATAGAATAAAATAACATTAATAAATATAAACATTAAACATATATATACAACTACTTTGCCGTAAGATTTATAGGCTAAATAGTACATAGATAATTCTTGTATAGTTTTTTAAAGGTGAATAATGATTTGGCGTTCCTAACTGGCGGTGGAAGATTGTTCCAGCATTTCGTAGCAGCGTACTGGAAGCTACCACGAAAAGCAGCTGTTCTGTATCGTGGACAAAGTAAAAGAGAATTTATTCTTATGTTACGCTTTGAAAAATTTAATTTATCATACAGATATGAGGGCTTTTTACTGTGTATTACGCCAAAAAGCAATGAAGCAAAATGTAAATTTCGACGTGCTGTCATATTTAACAAGTTATTCTGTTCCAAAAAGGGAGTGATATGAGCACGACGAACAATAGGAAAGCAAAATCGAGCACATGCGTTTTGGATACGTTGTATCATTTTCTTAGTTCGAGCTAAAAGGCACTCCCCAAACACATTATCAGCGTAATTAAACTTAGACAACACTAACGCTTCGCACAGTTTGATTCGAATATCAACAGATAAGAATTCACGCAGCCTGTACAGTACTTTTAGTCTGTAAAAACAATTACGCATGATATCCAAAATATGTTTTTCGAATTGTAATCTCTCGTCCATAACAAGGCCTAAATTTCGTGCATATGTCACTTGTTCTATATGATTTCCAGACAAAACGATTTGTGGTTTACGTGCATTAATATCAGTTACTTAACGTTTGGAGCCCAATAATATGAACTTCGACTTACTGGGATTAACAACTAAACAATTTTGTTCACACCAAGAGGCTAAGCGATTCAGATCTTCATTTATTCTATTTACTACCGACTCAGTTGTATCCGGTTTTACAGATATGTATAATTGAAGGTCGTCAGCATATAAATGATAATTACAATTTTGAATAGTGTAAGTAATATCAGTCGTATACAAAATAAAAAGGATAGGCCCTAGTATAGATCCCTGTGGGACTCCTCTGTTCACAGATAATGTAGCAGAGGTTGACACATTGCCACTGTCATCATTAGTTTCAACATACTGTGTGCGGCCGCAAAGATAGCTGGCAAACCAACGCAAAGCATTATTGTCAAATCCATAAAAGGCTAACTTTGATAATAGGAGTGAGGTATTAATAGTCTCAAATGCACGTGAGAAATCTAGCAGTGTTAATATTGTACCATTACCACCATCCCGCGCAGTCAAAATATCATCCACCACATCCAATAAAGCAGTGGTAGTACTACGAGACTTTCTGAAACCGGATTGTTTTTTAGGTAAGATACTGTTTGATTCGAGGTATCTTGTCATTTGTATACAAATAGCCTTTTCAACAACCTTAGACATAAAAGGTAGAACATTAATAGGCCGTAAATCTTTAAAATCCTTTGGATGTTGCGTCTTTGGAATAGGTCTAACTTTGGCTAATTTCCATAAATCAGGAAACACACCGCTTTCAATACTTTTATTTACTATGGCAGTAATTATATTTAATGTACGGGGTAATGTAATCATAATCATATCCAAAGTTATACAGTATATTGTAAACTGCGGTTTCAGTTACTGGTTTTAGGGTGAATACAGCAGAACCAAAAGTATTATTTTTAAAATAATCAATTAAATTACTGTCAGCATCTTCTTTTCCAGGAAGATTAAGAAAATGTTGGTTTAAGCTATCAGGTTTATTCAAATATGCGGGAAGTTCAAAATCTTTTTTGTGAAAATTAACTACATTATTTTTGATATTTTTCCATAAGTTACGTGCATTAACTAGTCGATGTTTGTCCATCGTGTGTGGTCTCGGCATAGAATAAGCCACCCTTTCCTTTCCTGTAAGTATCGTAAGAAGCGAATAAGTGCGAGGGATTGGCAACAGCTTCTCTCTTAAAATATCTCCAAAGCCTAACTGCGGTAGCCAATCCGCCTCCCAAGCGTGGCAACTACTGGCAAAACCACCCAAGGGGGAGGCTTATGTCCAGCATGGAGAGTTAAAGTGATAATGATGATAACGGGTGTTAATAAGATCAATAGATGCCAAAACGATAATTTTTAGAAATTTTGTCTGACTGCCTATATGTTTGTTCCGGTATTAAGCTAAAACTACTATGCTAAGTTGGATGCGGTCTATGTTAAAATCTAGTATAGGTTTCATTTTAATCCACCATCTAGAATTGGCATATTTTATTAGTTTTCTTATTTCTAAAATCCAATCGTACGAAGTAGAGACAAAAAGTTAACAATATAATAAAATTGTTCTTAGACAATATCTGTACACAGGAAATATTTCAGACAAACGTATACAATATTTTTTAGAATAAATAAATAGATTTACTAAAGTACGAAGAAGAAAGAAAGAAAATTGATGTAAAATATTAAGGACCGCATTGCTTGAAACGTATTGATGGATACCTATATATTTTTTTATAACAAAGGGAGCATGCGGCTTCCCTGATTGTAATCGACTACTGCCGCCCATGAACATGAAATGCAGGTGTGCTGCCAGTCTGTGGGAAAAAAAGTATGCTTTTTTGTTGAAGGTTACGATATCGTATCGGTTCGGAAGTACTGCTGCTGGAAGTTGATTCCAGAGCATGGTAATAAATCCAGCGTTGGATCACAGTAGGCTGATAATAATTGAATAGAATGAAAATTCTTATTATATAAATTGCGAGCAGAAAATAGCTTAGAATAAAAAGTGCCTATAGAGACTATAATCGGAATTTATTGTAACCATTTCAGGGAATATTCTAACAACAAAATTATGTTTACAAAGACAAATTATGAATTCGAATTAAATACCTCCATCTTTTGAAATAGGTTGAAAAATTGAAGAGCTGCTCTTCTGTATTTATTGCCCACTGGAGTTTCAAGTTACGGCCTTCTTCTAATAGGAAAACTTCCTTAGTGCCATGTCAGTAATTTAAGAAAGCCCATCCGTACAAAGTTTTGTAGCAAAATTAATTTTTTTTTGTTCTACTTTGTACCGTAAGGGTTTCGAAGTACGCTTCACTTTTTGCTGACTCCGTCGATAGGTGGCTCGCTTAGTACGCGAAAAAAGTTTATTAATATCTGTGGGAGTATAGTATTATCTATGTTCTGAAATTACACGTTTTATGCAAAGGAATTTATAGCTATTACCAACTTTGATTGGAAGCTTTTTTTTTAATAATTTGACATGGCAAATAGGTTGACAGCTATCAGAAAGACAGAGTTAATCGTCATTTTTAGACATAAACAGTATTAAGAGTATCACTGAGTATGCTGTACTGCATGTTTTCGAGCCCCGGAAATTTTGCTTCCATTTACACCTTTAAATTGGAACGACGAAGCAAGTATACCGTCACCGTTTACCATTATATGGGCCATTTGTTACTTTTGTGGTATACATATAAAAGAAATTTGTTTTAAATCTTTCTCTGGTTAATCAACGAAGTCGCAGGTAAAAACTAGTTATAATATAACGTCCTTTTATATTTATACAAGCTATTTTTCGTGGTATTATCCGCGTTTATTGGTATATAAAAGTATTGTATGTGGTAAGTTAGGATATAAACTAAAATTACAAGCTGTATTAACGTAATTCGATTACAAATTTTTACGTTCATTATCATTTATTTTTTTATATATAGACATTGTTTGTATCGTGTAATAGAATTAAGTTCTTTTATGTCACGTAGAATGCTTTTAAAATAATGAAAAACATACCCTAATGGTTACTACACCCTTTGCGATTCACTCACGAGAAAAAAGTCCAACAGATAAGTACCAATGTATGTACATAATTTCCTTTCCTATCGACCCCTATCACCTTTGGGACCTTCATGAATTATACAAGACAATTTGTAACGAGATAAGTTATCAAATTCGTCGTATTATGGCGCAGTGGTATACTAGTCCGCCTTATAGAACGCAATGGATGTGAATTTGTCCAGACACTAATAATTTTCTGTGTCAATATACAATTTCCGACTAATTCTTCAATGATAGAAAACACCAATAACAATTATTATAATTATCTCTTATGTTTATCTCTATCACTTAGACAATAAACTTGTCTAAGTGATAGAGAAGCTCGTCTCCTGTCATATTGGAATCTAATCATCATCATCATTATACCAGGCGTTAACTGTCCACTGACGAACTTCATAAGGGGGGTTTTTCTGTAGCTGTACCGTTTAGCAGACGTGTAGACAACTGCAGTTGGTCTTTTGGCGATGTTTTAAGAGCGACGCTGCTGGCCATTTTTTTTTTTTGATCGGTGAAAATGGTATGGTAACCGCGCCTGCGCTAACGGGATACGCTGGCGGAGCACCAGTGAAGGGTGATAGATGAGAATGAAAACGGGCCAGTTAGCCCATCATGATGAATTCATCAGGAATTAACCATGATAGTTTCCAGGGAGAACCGCGAGGAGGTCGACCTGGTTGGGTATATTGCTAGCAATGGGATTCTCAGTCTCCATTACTAACAATCCCTTTCCTCCTCGCTGCTGCCCATTAAGTTCCTTTAGTAACCTCTCGTGACTTCCACCACCGACTTGCGACCATACAGCAAATGAATTTTAATATGTTCGGTGAGGGGGAAAGGGATTGTTAGTAATGGGGACTAATAGGCCCTATTGCTAGCAAAACCACGTGGTTTCCTATGGAAATCATGGTGACTAATACTTGTTGCAATCCTCATGATGGGCTAACTGACCTGCTTGCATGCTCATCTATGATTGCTCACTGGTGCTCCGCCAGTACATACCGATAGCGCAGGCGGGGTTACCATTCCATTTTCATCCATAAAAAAAATATGTTCGGGGAAATATGGCATGTCCAATGTTACGTTTTATTAAAACGCAACAGTCTACAAATACTTTATTGGATTTTTTTTTTATTTTATAAATCATCAAACGACAAATGCAAATATATGTCAACTTGACATTTGAAATATTATTAGATACAACAGGAAAGGTTGCCTAGAAGAGACCGATATTTAGTGATAAGGTCGCCCATTTTTGTATCTTTATCTTGCTTTTACGTAATTATGTTTTTGTAATTGTTATTTAAGGATAAATAAAGAGTTTTCATTCTTTTAATTATTTTTATAGCAGTAAGTTAAATGAAAAATTTTGTTCCACAAACAAAAATGGTTCCAATTTTGACACAATAGTTATAGAACTAATATAGAAATAAACAATTCTGATTGAAAAAAAGGTATCAGAATCGAAAGGTATAAAGTTGAAATCACATCGAATAGATATCAAAATTTGCGAAGATATCACGTAGCAATTATATTTTATAGTATTTAAATATGTTTCCATATTCCCTTGCACTACTGATGTCCACTCAAGACTTCCCATGTCACTGTGTTAACTAGAAGAAATCTCTTTTAGAAGTAAGTTCATATTTGCTACAGATAATATAATACTATACCTTTGCTCATATTATTTCTTTTCATTGTTATTATTGCTATAAATTATAAAAATTTGAAACTTTTTTAAGTCTCTTAAAATTGAATGAATAAAAATTAAATAAATGAAATAATAATATAATATTTAATAATATTTATTTTACTGTCAGGTACTTATATGAATGAAATGCTCACAATTATTTAATATTTGATCATATTAACTGTGAGCATTTCGATAATTAAATTTATAATTAATAATTAATATTTGATCACCGCAACTAGTACAGTATAGTTCTAGTTGGGGTGATCAAATATTAATTATCTTTTATATTGCCAGATATTTTTTGTATGTTTTTTAATAGTCTCTTTGCTAATTATAAGCAGATTTTCGTTTATTTTTTTTTTTTATTTTTGATTTCGAAAATAAAATGTATTATTAAAATTAAAAGTGAAAGATAAGAATAAAGCATAATATATTGTCACTATTTCTCATTTTTTTTTAATAAAAACTCTAAAAAAATCACAATGCGTCCCCGCAGTAAAAATAAAAAGAACGTGGGTCATTTCGCTCTATATCCGCTAGAGGGTTGGCTGTAAACCTCATATATTACGAATAGTAAAATAATATTGACGCATTACTTATGTATGCTCATATGTAAAAAAGAAAGCAATATCATTATACAAAATGTCCATTTTGAATGTCCGAAAGATGAAAGCTATATTCGATTATAGTAAAAGGGTTTCGACATATATGGATAGTTGGATTGAAATGGGGTCGACCGTATCTATTAGTATTACGGCTACCTATACAACTATTGAAAGGTACAGTATACTTTCTAGGATTTCTACAGTTCTGTGCTGACAAAAGGGTTTAAACGTAATTTAATTGTGCAGGTGAGGGATATTGGTAGAACCCGTATGTATTTCGATTGAGTTGCTGTCTAAAATATTATTTTATTATAATTGTGTTCTGAATGATGATAGATTTTTGAAGTTTCTACTCAAATAAGTCATCGATATTTAGGTCAAAAATCTTGTATAAATTTCATTTCAATTTTGTCCATAAACATAACATATTAATAAGAAAACCTTTCTAAACAACATTTTACAAAATAGGTGTCAGTATTTTATTAATTGCCAGTTATTATAATTTTTTTATACAACTTACAATGGCAAACAAGCTAATGGCCCACCTGATGGAAAGTGGTAACCGTCGCCTATAGACATGAGCAGTACCATGGACATAATAGAGTATACTGTTTCGTCCATGATACCTCCCATGCGTTGCCATTTCTGAGGACTCGGGTGTTATTCCTCTGTAGTCCCACCCTTCCAACCGAAACACAACCGTGCAAACACAATTGCTTTACGGTTGAAACACGAATCAGACAGAGGTACGCAAGCAAACGACTTTTGTACAAAGTGTCCCTTTGGTAGTTTAAATATGTGTATGTATTTATTTCAAAATCGTATCGATGTAAGCATCTAGTGAAGTGATCGTTCAATAAGTATGATCACTAGTCCTAGGATGGCGTAGAAGGTGCGGTTTAATCCCCATCCGTTTTGAAATTTTTTAGTCACTTTATTTATTTTTTTATTTATTTATTTACACTTTATTGCACCAAGTAACAAGAGAAATAACAAATACAGTAAATATGAATGAGAAGTGATACAAAACACACTTTATTATTTTTGTGTTAAAATAATGTTTTAATAATAATAATTTCTTTCTAAATGACGTTATAAATAATTATAATTTAATAATTGCTTACAACGATTATAATAATCTCGACTAGACAGTTGCCTAACAGTTGTGAATTTAGTAAAATGTACTTAACTTCAAATATAATTATTTTTATCACCCTCTGTTTATTACATTTCACTTGACAGGGCAATACTATAATTTTATATTTAGTGATTTCGAAAAAAAAAACCTGTAAAAGAAATTAAACGTATTGCTATAACAAATAGCGTTCAATTTCGTATTTCCAGTCAAATGTCACAACAATAAGTTGGATTATAAAAAAAATGAGGAATATTTCGAAGGGGACCTGGCAACAGCTGGCTTTGAACGGTGGAGGCTTAAGGCGATTACAAGTTTTGAGTTCAAGTTTAATATAAAAATAAGATCTTAATGCCCTTTTAAGAGTGTGTTCTTTTGGTGCGTCATTTTGAAACTTTGTTGTTAGTATGTATGTTTGTACTTGCAAATATTCGAGGGTGTGAGGGTGCATATACGTTGTCTAAGTAAATGTTAATATTTACTTGTGCCCTGTGAGTTTTGTTATGCTTCAACCACCCGTCAGATGCAAACTTTTCACTTTATTTTATGGAATGTTAGAAAAAATATTCTCGATATTTCTATGAAATTACTCACGGATATAGACATAAATATATATCGTACGTTCAAAGAGGCTTTAGACCCCAGCTTAATGTTGCTATGGAGTTTTTACATGAAATTTAGAGGTATATAGATAAATAAAATATTTGCATAATTTAGCACACACATAACAACAACAGACAATAAGGAGAAAAATATATATAAAGAAAGGTTAATACAGAAAAGAAATGTTTTTTTTTCTTTTTTGTCTGTGTATGACGAAAAGTTTAACATAAAAAACTCCAGGCAGATATACTCAGCCTAGATATACAATTAGAGATCAAACACGCAATATTTTTTACTTAGTACATTGTAAAATACTCATATTATAAATTTGAGGTACTACAATTAAATAAATAAATATTTTATCTATGGTACTAACTTCATCTAGGTCTATATGTGTCACTGAAATACAAAAATCTCCATTTTTCGTGATAATAGAGATTTATCAAGTTTCATCTTAATATTTATTATGGCATTGATATCAGTTTATCATTTGATGTTGACAAGCTTTGTTACTTAGGTCACCCGTCGCCGGAACAGCCCCGCGGCGTTCTATGCGAAGATCTCAAATTTCCATTATGAGTTTATCGAATAACAAAATTATCGAAATCCCTTGTAGATTGTTTTGGAACAAGATCAACGAGAAATGTCACTGTTTATTACTAAATGCGATGAAACTTTATTTTAATAGGAATCCGTTCTAATGTTTTTTTAAAAATAAATGAACTAGGAATTAAAATATACTTATAAATATTAGAACTGTAAAAGTAAATTTGTTTGATTGTTGATCTCTGAAATTTTGTAAACAGATGCGATGCAGAAGGACATAGGTTACTTTAATCCTGGTCACGAGGATGAAGTTACGGGTAAAAGCTAGTTTCAGTAGCATTTTAATTAATTATAAACCTTTTTGATCGAAATAAAAGTCCTTATTACTTACTTTTTGTCAATTCGTCTATGGCATTATTTACTTAAAATATTAAATTTTTTTACTAATATCAAATCTGATATCAATTATAAACATAAAAATAGGTCAAGCTAAATCACAGAATAGAATAAAAAGTATAGAGTGATCAATTTATTTTTTTTTATTTTAAAGATAAAATTGAACTCAAAAACGAGACAATGTTGAGAAATGCTTATTTATTTTTTTACTTTACCGAACATACTTATTTTTTTAATTTTTGAGACAGATTCGAACTTAAAAAGGAAGTGGTTTTGAATAAATACATATCAAACATACTTATTCATAACGAGACCTTTTTGTAACGCGAACACAATAGTTAAAGTGTTAAAAAAATAAAAACTATCATTTTTACTCATGCACAAAAGCGTCGAATCGCGGCGAGCTTAGCATTTCGCGGTGGCAGTGCCGATGTTCACATTCCGTTGTTTTCATATCGCGCCGGTTTATCGCGCGATCGGCACCCCCCGTAGTTCTCGATGATCCATCTTGAAGGGAGCTGCCTATTACATACGGGCGGTTCAAACGTCTGAAAAACGCCCATAAATTACTTCATTAATAAGATAGTGTTGATTTGCAGTTGGATTATGCAATTTATTTACAATTTTCATTTGAAACAAACAAAACTGTCAGTTTTGGAATTTAGCATTTTGATTGTTTGTTCATTTAGGTATAAACTGTATATATTCGTAACTGAGACTCAAATAGGTGTATCCTTAATCATCATTATCTCACTCATTATTTGTCCACTGCTGAATATAGACCTTCCCATAAGAATATATCTCTAATAATAAAATTGTTTCAAATTCAATTTGTTTTAAATGAGATTTGGTAGCTGTTTGTTTACAATTATATCATTGTAGGAGAAATATGTATGTATATATCATTTTTTGTGTCGTTATATCATCATATTGGCCTTTAATTGTCTATTGTTGAACAAAGACTTCCTTTATAAGAGATTTTGCAAGTTATTGCCATGCTCAGCAAGCGGGTTGGCAACTACAATTAGGTTTTAGTGATATATTAAGAGAAATGTTGCTGCCCATTCGTCGACCATTTAGTTAATATTAGAACTTAAATACAATAAGTGAATAAAAAATATTAACTACTCGAATGGATTATTTGAAATATCGTTAATAAAAAAACAATTTTGGAGAAATAATAGAAATGTAATAAGCTATAAAAACTATGGATTTAGTATTAAAAAGAGAGGTTGACAATTTTTTATACTCTCGTAATATCAAATAAGTTGACGGCTCATTTGCTGGAAAGTGATCTCATTGGTATAGATACGAACAGCGTCATATATAATGTGATATGCTTATAGTCATGGTTTTTTAACCTTGTAGCATTCGTAACGATAGAATTACAGTAAAAACGTCCATATATTTTTTAAAACATATTCATTTTTTATTCGATGCCTGTATACACGAGTAACGGAAAATTAATGAACTCACTGTTTTTTTTTGTCATTTTCTACAATCATTTCGCCTTCATTTGGAAGTCTTTTTCAAGAGGCGTTTGGCGTTTTGCATCACAGCGTCTCATCTCGTTCTAAAAGTCGCGCAGTATGCCCGACAAGTTGGCTTACAAACGGGCGTTTCTACTGCAGTACATATATACATATATAATCTGGTAACGTTTAGAAATGCAGTAGCACTGCGGTAGAAACGTCCGTTTGCAACCCAACTTGTCGCGCGTACCAATGATCCATCTTCGTGAAAACACGCGCAAGCGACGCGTGATTCCACCAACAAGGGCGAAGGGGAGCTGTGAAATATTTATTTTTTTCCCTTCTCCACTTGTTACGGCCAAGTTTGGTGTCAAACTTAGTGCAGGGCGACAAATGGTTCTTGCATGAGCTGGATAACGTCACGTGCGTAGATTTAAGAAACAACGTAGGAGACATTGTGCCATGAACGGGTACTTGTGAGAAGTTTTCATTTTTACAATAGGAAATTGACTGTTTGTATTATAATCAATTTTGTGATTTATAAATGTAAATATTAGCTTTTACCCGCGATTTTAACCATATGACCGGGAAAAAAAGTAGCATGTCTCCTTCTCCATTCCAAATAGTACGAGTATATCAAATTTCATAGTGATTGGACCGTAAAGGTACTATAAGGTAACAAACAAAATAGCAAATTCACTTTTACATTTATAATATTATTAGGAATCTCTTAAAGAATAATCCAAATAATATATTTTGAATTTCTAAATTCTTATTTTGAACATCGCCAATTACTTAAATTTACAATAGTATAATTTGTAGATAGTAAATTTACAATTTTTTTTTAATTTTTGAGGAAAGTAATAACCGACTTATTTTACGATATTATTTTACTTTAGCATTGTAAACTATTTTAATGGTTTTGTTCGCTTAATCGCTACCTACGCATTACGCTGTGGATAACTGTAATTAGCTAGTATTTAGTAAAAGTGTAATGTATAATTGATTATGTATAAAGCTGTTTTTGTCTCAAAGGTAATAATAGTATTGTTTATCTCTCAAAATATATTGTAATACCCATGGTTTCTTTAATGAGTCGATAACTTGAAAGAAACTCCTGAGCAAATTCTTGAGATATCAATATATACAATATTAGAATATAAATGTTATAGTCTGTTTTAAAAATATGTGATAGTATTTTTTTTAAAAAAGATAGTAGTAGTCCCGTTATTGGGGGACAAGATGAAATGAAACAGAACAACACCTGTCTGATCGATGTACTAAGTTTATTTTGTACAATATTATATAATTGTATAGTTATATTTATTAATTGTCTTGTTTATTCCCTATATTGTATAATGCAAATAAAGTATACTCATTCATTAATACATTCATTTTTATTAACTTATGGGCTATTATAAGTATTTTCAGTAATATTTTTTTATGTGTATTTTTGTGACCATCTCGGCTGTAAAATCATCAGTTGACTGGGAACGGCTCATGTTATTTCGAAATACTATATGTATACCAAATATTATGAAGATCGGTTGAGCCTTAAATGCCGAGAGGTAATAAACAAACATACTTTCACATTTATAATACGTGTATTAGTATATATTAGTAGCCTTATATATATATATATATATATATATATATATATATAGAATAACACGAATGATTTTTTATTATTATCACCAATTTACACGTAACAAATTCAATATTAATTAATTAATTTCTAAAACCTTTCGACTCTGCATGATTTAACACCGCCATTTCTACCGCTAAATTAACATATTTTACCATTTCAAAGCTTACATTACCCATTAAATCGCGATTAAATTACACGAGCAGCCAGCGATAAACGTTTGACAATTAAAACTTTCAAGTCTCCATATTTTCGGGTTATTAACTAAACCGTTGACGTACCCCTCAAAGGGCGAATATATTTCCAACTGGCGATCTTATCGGAGTAGTCACGCACATTAAGCACCCTTAAGAGCATTCATACCGACTACCATGTATGGTGACGTCGGAATTATCTGTTATTTAAAAAAAAACAATACCTATATCTGATTGATTAGTTAAACAGTGTTCTAATAAATAGATAGATAGATAATTTATTTGCATTACTTACTTACAGCACACAAATTACAACATACATATACAAAAAAAAAATACAATACATAATAAAAAAATAGATACTCTTTATTGTTTCCTCCATAAGATTACAATAGTAAACTTATTATAAATACAAACAATTACAAGATAATTTTACACTGAGGAAACAATGGGCGGTCTTATCGCTAAGAGCGATCTTTTCCAGGCAACCTTTGGATCATCATATCAGGCATTATCTGTCCACTGCTGAATATAGGTCTTCCCTATATTCAGCAGTGAATAGGGTTTTACCAGTAGTTGCCACGCTTGGCAAGCGGATTGGCAACCGCAGTCAGGCTTTAGAGATGTTTTAATAGGGACGCTGCTGCCCGTCCCTCGCCCTCACTTAATCGGCTCTTACGACACCCACGGGATAGGAAGGGGTACTTTGGATAGAGGAGAGTAATTATAAACAGTGTGACAAAAAGGCAGGAAACTCTTCGTTATTTTAAATACTATTAATAAAGAGATACAATACTTACGATAATGTAAATATACAAATGTACATTTTCTGACAGTGAACATATGTAAAATTAATCCTAACTATTATTGTAAACGTGAAAGTTCATCATACATAATAAATATTCATCCGTACGGATGGATATTTGACTCTTTTATGCAAAAGTTACTGAACGGATATAAATAAAGTTTGGTAAACTGATAGGTTGTAAATATTATAGTGAACTAGGTGCAAAAGCCCACATTACCGGATAGTCAATCGGAACTACTTCGTTTAATTGATAATTTGGTCGGAGATTGGTGACTAATATGGAATATCTTAGAACTTCTATATAAATAATAATAGTAATAAATCATACTTCATACTACTACAATACATTACTACATCAGGAATTGAACAAAGTAATTCTGATCGACTAACCGGTGATATACTATCGGCCGTTAACTGTCTACTGCTGAGTATAGGCCTTTCCCACAATGGCTGTAGTTTCCACGTTTGACAGGCGGGTTGGTAGTCGCAGTTAGGCTTTTAGGTCTCTAAATCTAAAAGTCTAACTGGAAAGGAAGGGGTCGCCTATTCTATCGCCTATTTCCGTGACCACAAGGTTTATCACCTTGTGGTCACGGCAATAGGCGATTACACATAATAACTATCGGTTTAACTTAGGTATAATTTTGTCAAGTAAGCTCGACTAGTTTCGGGGCCATTGGGGACCCTTAGTTATGTCACAGCCGCTCAAGACTAACATAAGTTAAACCGGTGGCTATAACATTAAAATATTGTAAGTTGTTCAATTGTTTTTGAAAATTTACATATATCTCCGACGTTGCTATACATCGGTATGAATACTCTTAAGAAACATATTTATACACGCATTAGAAGATTTCCTCATAAGTGATCTTCTTGTATAATACATTTATCATTTTTTGTTATTTTGACATGTGCAACGGGGGGTGAAAAACAGCTAGATCAGCGGGTGTGCGGGGGAGGGGTATGAGGGTCGTAAGTGAGACGTCAGGGGTCGATGGCAATTGATTTTCCGCCATCAGTCATAACTTGTATGCGTGTACACAATAACGATGGTTATTGACTTTAGAAGTATATATGAAAGTTTATGCAATAAAGTTTTTTAGTTTTATTACAGGACTTGAGACTACTTACACTATTATTAAAAAAAATGGTTATTGTAAAGTAATTATTATTCAGTAAATATTGTAATAGATACATGTTTAATATAAAGTGCATAATGTATATTTCAAGTATTAAATGTACAAATTTATTACGAGTTTATTTGGTATTTAATCTGAATGATTAAATTGTGATGTAGGTAAATAAAATACCAGATATGACAATTTTATATTTAAATATTTTTTTAACTTTTAATAATTTACTCTTATATTTAATTTATTATTTACATGTAAATTATATCAAAATTCTAATATAACAATATAATTAACGTTTATGTAAACATTATATTTCTAGCAAGTAAATTATTTTTATAAAAAATAAAAAAAAATATTGAATTACAGTAATTTTTTTATCACAAAAAAATTAATCGTAAATGAAGAATTGTAATTACAGTAAATGTACTAACCGTTTATTTTTGTATGAGTTTACGTAATGACCTTAACTCATACAGAAATAAACTGGTACTTTTAATTAACTTATAGTTATTTAGCTGCGTGTCTATAATGATCGACCTTTGTATAATTAACTTTGATAAAATAATAATTGCAACGAAAGATAGAAACATACTAACTAATTTGTAGTTATTTTTAATTAATTTAAAATAGAATAGTTGACTTCGACTGTATCTGTATGTTTTTGTATATATTTAGTAATATTTTCGCCCATTCTGAATACATTTTGATGTTTCTTTTTTTTAAATGAAACCATTTACTCCCGTGATAGTTAATTCTAATTATATACAGATAGATTTTTTTTTAAATAATAAATAATGGTTAAATAAAGTCAAAATAAATTTTATTAAAAGAGGTTTCTACAAAAGCTGTTTAAATTGTCATTTTTTATCTATTGTATATAGATTCGATTGTATTTTATAAAGTTTTTATCTGTTGAGACGGGACTACACGAAAAGTCGGTAGCTCTTTTTAATTTCTATTAACATTATTTTTACATAAGATAGCTCTTTTAGATACTTAGATCTGGCAACAAACTGACGATCTATTTGATGGAAAATGGTGGTCGTCGCCTATAGACATAAACAGCACCATGGATGTCAAAGAGACTGTATTGTCATAGCTTTTTTTTTCTAGATGACTGGTGATATTTCTATGTACTCTGTAATTTTATTACTATATCCCATTCATTCCAAAAACATGATTGGGATAGCGGTAGTGATACAAACGGTTTTTGTACTAAATACAAATGTATTTATTTATTTTATTTATTTACACTTTATTACTCCGTTTATAAAGGTAATAAATACATATAATTTTAATGTGAAGTGTCCAAAAGGCGGCCTTATCGCTAAGCGATCTTCAATTATTTTTTAATATTCTATTGACCGAGATAAAGAGTAGCCTATGCCATTGTTCATTCCCATATAGTACGTGTATATCAAATTAAATTGTGACTGGTTAAGCCTTTAAGGAGTTAAGAGGTAAGAAACAAACTCACTTTAATAATACTAATATTAGTAAAGATGTGTTAGTAAGATTTATTAAGCGATATATTTAAAATATCATAATATAGAGTTTATACCAACAAGTAACATTGAAGGGACGTGCATCGCACAACCGACGCTAATGGCTGAACATACAAAGTAACCGGCTATGCAATTGATTTATGATTTCAATGCATTCAGTGCAAACTAGCTGATCCAACCAATCAGTTTTGAATCCATGCATTATTACACGAAATTGTTGTGCAGTTTTATGATGGAATATAATGGAATTTACAATGTCAATAGCATTATTTACTCGAATAAGGATCGAATAATAACAGTTTTAAATTATAACAGAATTAATAAATACACTATTATTTTAAAATGAATAAAAGACACTACTGTATAAAACATCTAAGGCAGTTATAAATTATGATTAGGATGATCATTAAAAATATTTGAATTTAGAACGCAGGACCGTGTGTTTACGTGAAATCAAAAAAACTATTATGAGAAATTATGTAAGCAAACTTTATCAATTAAAAAACCGTTTAAAAAGAAGAATAATCTAAAACGGTTCACAATTGTTATGAGGACTTGAAAATTGCTTAAAAAGGAACGCTTAAAAAGATAATGGAAATATTTTTTTTTTATAAAAAATATTTCCATTTCATTGTTAATTATAATATTAGTATTGTTATAATTTTAATTGTTACAAAATTTAGCATACATGTAATATTTAGAATAAAGAAAGTCATAGGCTATTTTTATCCCCGATCGCTGGTAAAAAGTAAATATATTTTACAAAAACGATTTATCATTTGTATTAACCTATATCCATATAAAAATAAAAGTTCTGTAGCAACCCTGTAACATCTAAAATGTTAGACTACAAATTGAAATTATCCTGAATTGTAATAAAATATCAGTACCATCTAACTTTACGAGTTAGACGTGTTAAAAAACAATTTGCTATATTTATACTTGATGGTTGGTTAGGTAATAGTACAAGCATAGAAAAACCAGGTGGAATAGACACTGAAAGACTTTCCTTTGTGAATGAGGTAAAGCCAAGTTAGAATGCATTTTTCTTCCCTTTTAGACCTTATACAGGTTGGGAGGGTTGTCACAAAAATTGTTCACATCTAACAAATAATTATTTGTTTTGACGATTAAATACGACTCGTGTTTGCAAACCCTGACTGATTTAGTTCTTAAATAGGACTTAGCGCGTAATCGTAGTTATTATTATTGATTCTACGGAAGTGGCCGTTCTACCTGGATATTTATTTTTATGGTAATAGTACGGAACCAGTGGTTTGTGTTAATAGCCACGTATGCAAATTCGTTGATTTACTAGTAAAACGCACGCGTTTCGACCTGTTTCATGCACTGTTGACCGTTCGTTTGTTCAGTTGTTGGTTTTGTATAATTTTTCGTTACGTACTATCGAGTTTACGTTACGAACGATTTCAATTGAGTTTGAATAAGGTTGAAACAAATTCAACCAATTGTTCGCCGCTTGGATTTGGGTTCTATGTTTTTATGCCATTCTGAAAATACGATTTTCAAAACAAACAAGTCATGGTCGATCAAAGGTCAGTCGTTTTAACAAATTGAAAAATGTTAAAGGAATATGCTTTGTTTATATTAATATCATAATTATATTAGTTTATATTGTTTTTGCATTATTTGCGTCCACTACTTTAGAATTTTTTTTTCTGAACAGTATTTAATATAGTACCACGGTCAACCAATAGAGAAAATATTACAAAATTACAAATTATTTTATAAAACAAAAAAAAAACTTAGATTTTAATGAATTGATACAAAGAGTGAATTAATTCCACAAAACTAAGGTATATTACTTAATACGAAGTCGCTATTTGCGTCTGTTTATTTTTTCGTGTTTTTTTTTCTTTTAAGTCACGCAATAAAGTTTGATATAGGTTTATCGTTATTTAGCCAGGTACTTCTTATAGAAGTCTTTAGATACTAATTTTGTACCTGTGTGAAGCCTACGCAGGTCGCATTTATATTTAATCATATAATTAGAGAGAAATTAACCTCTTATTATTATAGAACAAAGAGTACTTTTATTTATTGTTTTTATTTATATTAAAGACTAAATTTAATATATTACCTATTCGACGTATGTACGTATTCTTTTCCCCTTATAAAGGTCAATCCATATTTGCGTTTAACACTACCAAAGAATTTTAAACATTACCAATTTCATCAATTCAAACGTAAAATCTTAACGTCTCTTTAACGATTGAATGCATCACGGACATGTCTTTCCTCGTTCTAAATAAAGTAGAAAATCCAATTAGCAAGCCTCACTGGTAGTTTTCAATAGCATGCGACAGCTGTTAGGAGAGGTATATGTATATAGATGGGTTATACCACATGCGGACAGGACCAGAGTGTGAGTCGCCCCAGTGCTCTTATTCAATATTTTTTCACACCATAACGAGAATCGTCCAGAGATGTTTTTTATAGTGGGACTTTTGCATGATGTATTAGATCTTATTCGATACAGTTATCACTCCATAAAAATATCATAATATGTATAGTTTAGATATTAAACAATTTATGGGCAATTCACATTTTGATCTGAGAAGCGCCGTAGTCTAAACTACACATAGTGTGAAACGCCCATATGCCCATTAGGACACGATGCTGTCGCGATACCGACAGAAGCTTTACAACTCGCGTTAAATCTCGCCCGACGATAAAACAGTTATAAATCGATTCCGCCAGGTTAAAGAATTAAATGGATCGTAAAAATTAATAGGGCTCTATCGCAGGCATAGATCCAAGGCCCACCGGTGGAACGGCACTTTCCCAGTTTATGAATTACTTGCAAACTTTATGACGGCTTTGTCAGACACTGCTTTTTTGTGCGTCACGTGTTGTAGACGGATGCGAAATTGGATTTTTTTAGATAGAGAACGAGAATTATTGTGGATGGGGGAGAATTCGCGCGGACATATGCGGAAACTCAGCCCATCAATCGTTATGGCAACAATTTAGTTGTATTATGTTACCCTTTCGAGGTAGTATTTATGGTTTGTATTTAAATCCAGAGATAGTGTTAAAAAAATCAAGTAATTTTCTTCAAGAAAATTGATCGTAATGATCTCATGGTTTATAAGAGAGATTCAAAAAAGAGTTTCTAATAATTCGATTTCGATTCATGTTATTTAGTAATAGTGACAGTAGGGTTCAGTTTGATGAGTAGATACTATGATTGTCTTTATTTGTATTATAATTTTTTTCTTACTTTTAAAGTTAGTATATGGTAATTATAATTTATTAAAGGAAGTGTTTAACCACACATATATCTACTTCCATTATCTTTTAACACACCATTATATATTATAAAAAGTCTATATTTTTGATATACACTCATATTTGGGGGAAACAACAAAAACTCTTTTCCCTTTTACATTTAAAAACTTGATATAATCTATCTGTATTATACATGTATGTTACTCTATGCACCGATGTTCAGCAGAAAGTTGGTATTATGCGAAATGTCATGTACTTTTCCAAAAACATTCGGATTCAGTTAGTTTGTAGTATAATATTATTTTAAATTCTATGGACAGAAGTTTGAGTACATAACAAAGAGTTGTATATACGATATATTTTATTTTATCTAACAGTGTTGGCGTAATACTGGCATAAATAAGGAAAAAACGTATCAGGCGTTGTGTGCATTCACTCGGCCCCCTGTAGTGCTCAGCAGGCTGCAACGCCAGGCTACTGAAATGGCTGAGAACGTAATGTTTGTCCTTTGCGGAAATTTAATATTGAATTTTCAATGTTTTATCGAGTTCAAAAAAGTGGAGGTTCTCCATTCGACCGTATTTTTTAGTGTAGACATTATTTTTAAAAACTGTGAATAGACTTTGGTTTGATTGTCATTTAAACTGAATATATATTCTATACGAGGTTTGTCCGGAAAGTACGTATAAAAGTTTTTTAAAAATTTTATTTTACAATTATTCAGGTAAATCAATTTTATCCCCTTCAAAGTACTCCCCCTGTGACATAATGCACTTGTGCCAACGCCGTTTCCACTGTGAGAAGGCTCCTTGAAAGTCCTCTGGTTGTAGGTTTCTCAGCTGCCCCGTCGTAGCTTTTTTTATCTCATTTATGTCCCCCAAATGCCGCCCCCGAAGTACCAATTTGGTTTTTGGGAACAAGAAGAAGTCACACGGGGCCAAATCCGGCGAATAGGGGGGTGTTCGGTCACCGTAATGGAATTTTTACTCAAAAACTCACGGACAACAAGAGAGGTGTGGGCAGGGGCATTGTCGTGGTGAAGAATCCAACGCCCCTCTCGCGCCAATTCTGGACGAACTCGTGCCACACGAGCTTTGAGGCGTCTGAGCACATCGACGTAGAATTTTCCATCAACTGTCTGGCCTGGAGGGACGAATTCTTGATGGACAATCCCCCGAACATCGAAAAAAACAATCAACATTGTCTTGACATTTGAGCGGGATTTTCTTGATTTTTTTGTTCGTGGTTCCCCGGATGTCTTCCACTCTTTGCTTTGGGATTTTAATTCGACATCAAATTGCTGCAATGCGCTGCTCTTCAACGGAAGCGGGCTCCATGCCGACGGGGTTTCGTTAAGAGGTAACTTCACAGATGGCGTGACAAGCCAGTTCGCACCGCACGGCGGTCAGACCAGAACTGAAGCATTGTTAGGGACATAAGGAAGGGGTCCTGCGCTTACCTGGCCTCCCCACTCCTCTTTCTCGCATTCCAGAACACTTTTATACGAACTTTCCGGACAGACCTCGTATATGTTATAATTGTATGTAATTAATCATTAGTAAAGACAAACGTCCTTAAGGGCCTTTAGGTCCTTTACTTTTTTTATTTGTATTTTTATCTGATACACCATTAAAACTGTAAAAACTATATAACCATTTAGGCTGCACTTTACGTTAAAAATGTATGTTACGCTAAAGTATGGTTATAGTATCTTTTACCCACGATTTCGTCTGCGTTACTGGTATATGATTATTGACCAGAAAAAAATTAGCATATAAGATGGAGAAGAATATAGTAATGGCCTATATAACCATCTCAAATAGTATGTTTATACGAAATTTCATAGCTTTTGTTTAAGCCATTAAGGAACTGTTGAAAAAGAAATAGTTCTTAATTTGAATATAGTTCTTCTATTGTTTTTGCAGTTGTCTAAAATTGGTATCGAATATACGTTGATACGGAAATAATTCTTTATTGTATTATTTCGTAAAATCACAGGTTATGGGCTAGTTTTTGCGTTTCTGCGCGTAAAATAAATAAAATATAGTAAGAAATAAAAAAATATATTAAAAGTAAAAAGTAAAAGTAAAAAGAAAAATTTCAATCTGAAAATGGCCGTCGCAACAGCAGAAGAAATTCACCGAGTCACTATTTTAGATGATGTAACATTATTTCAGTTATGGAAATTCGAATTAAGGATTCTGCTGGAAGCGAAAGGATTGATACAATATATAGACAGCGTAAATATAAAACTAGAAAGCGAACAATCGAATAAAGATGCTTTGACTAAGCACATCATCCTTCAAACAGTATCGAAAAAATATAAAACACAACTATTTGATTGTACGACTGCTTATGAAATGTATAAAGTACTAAGCGATTTATTCGAAGGATCGGAAGAACGAAAAAAGATGAGTTTGTTACAAGATTTCTATAATTATAAATTTGAAAATGATATGACAATGGATGAAAATTTCTCAAGGTTTGAAAATTTGGTTCATAGATTAAAACAACTAAAAATGCCCTTTGATGATGCGTTAGTAGAATCCAAAATATTAAACATATTTTCGAATATTGACTCATACCAACCGTTTGTAACTGCGTGGGAAAGTACTCCTAAAGAAGAAAGAACATTAAAGAATTTAAGATTGAGATTAGTAAAAGAAGAAGAAAGGAAGAAAGAGAGTGAGCAATCAGTGGCCCTAGCTGCAGGAAATAAAGGTAGAATGTCGAAAAAAGAAGGTAATAATAGTCAGACAATAACCTCACATTCTTCTAATAGATGTTTTAAATGTAATAAGTTCGGTCATATAGCTAAATTTTGTAAAAATTCTTTATACTGTAAAATTTGTAAGAAAACTAACCACAAAGAGAAAGATTGTTTTTTTAGAAAAAATAAGTACGATAATAATGTTGCTTTTTTAGCCTCTAGCCGTAATACAATTAAAATGTCAGAAAGTTTTGTTCTCGACTCTGGTTGTACTGTACATATGGTCAATGACAAAACTTTACTTTCTAATATTAAACCTAAGACTATTGATGTTGGTATAGCTAAGAAAGATGTTAGTATGAAGTCACAATATGTAGGTGATTTTATTGGAACTAAATGTGATGTAACAAATGTATTATGTGTGCCGGATCTTTCGCGTAATTTATTATCTGTTCCAGAGATTGTTAGGAATGGTGGTTCCGTTCTATTTAATAAACATGGTGTAGAGATTCGCAGCAATGGTAAAGTAATAACTGGTAAGAAAGAAGACTCAGGTTTATTTGTAGTTAAATTAAAAAAAGAAGTAAAAATGAAAGAACAAGTATATTTATTAAAGGAAAATGATAATTCTGCAGAAAATTGGCATAGAAAATTAGGACATCCAGGTGAGAATATTTTAAAAATTTTACCTAATGTAGCGGATGGTGTAAAAATAGAAAATGAGGAAGGTATGAAGGCAAGTTGTGAAGTATGTATAAAAGCTAAACAAACTAGACTGCCTTTCAATACCGTAAGAACTAGAGCCAGCAGAAAACTAGAAATATTACATACAGATGTTTGTGGTCCTTTTGAAATGGAAACATGGAATGGTAATAGGTATTTCTTAACTGTTTTGGATGACTATAGCCATTACACTAAGGTTTTTCTACTAAAATTTAAAAGCGAGGTTCCTACTTGTTTAAAGAATTTTATTGCAGAAGCAGAACGTGAAACCAACTTGAAAGTTGTTACAGTTCGTTGTGACAATGGTGGTGAGTACACTTCAAATAATTTTAGAATGTATTGTAAGGAAAAAGGAATAAAACTAGATTACTCAATACCATATTGTCCTCAATTAAATGGTAAAGCCGAACGTTTAAATAGAACCTTAAATGAAAAAATACGTTCATTGCTGTTTATGGCTGAAATGGAAAAAGAAATGTGGGGTGAAGCTCTTTATTGTAGCGTATACTTACTCAATAGACTACCAAGTGAGTCTATAAATAATAAAACTCCTTTCGAACTATGGAATGGAAAGATACCAAATCTTTCGAATATTCGTGAATTTGGGTGTGATGCCTTCGCAAAAAAATTGCCATCAAGTAAAAAATTGGAAACCAGAGCAATAAAATATAGGATGATCGGATATACAAATAACGGATACAGACTTTGGGACGAGGTTAATAGAAAAGTTATAGTTGCGAGAGATATCACATTCGTAAAAAGAAATAGTAAAAATATAAACACCGAAATAATTACAAAACCAGAAACTATTAATGTAAAAGTCTACTCAAATAACCAAGATGATCAAATTGAAGAAGTAATACCACAAGAAGAAAAAGAGGCAGAGAAAAGAATTTTAGAAGAAACGGGACAAAGAGAGGCTGAAGAAACAATAATAACATCAAAAAGAACTAAAAAATTACCAGAAAAATATAAGGATTATGTTTTGCTTACTTACGAAGAAGCATTGAAAAGTTCTGAAAAAGAACAATGGGAAAAGGCTATAGAAAGTGAACTGAATTCTTTACAAGAAAATAATGTTTGGAAAATAGTAGATAAAACTGAGACGAAAGGACATAAAATACTTTCTAATAAATGGGTGTTCAGAATTAAAGAAAACGGAAAACATAAAGCCAGACTAGTAGTTAGAGGAAATGAACAACAAGAGGTAGATTATGATGATATATTTAGTCCAGTTGCATCTCAAAATGCTATTAAAACTTTGTTTGCTATAACCGCAGCCAAGAACTACAAATTAATGACGTTCGATGTAAAAACAGCGTTTCTTAATGGAAATTTAAGGGAAGACGAACAAGTTTTCATGAAAATTCCTAAGGGAGTACAATATGATTCAAAAAATAAAGTTTGTAAGTTATTGAAGTCATTATACGGACTTAGACAGTCTCCTAAAAGATGGTATGAAAAGTTCAATGAAAAAATAAAAGAATTAGGATTTGACCAATTAAAAAATGAGCCATGTATATATAAAAACCAAGATGCGTCAATTTTATTAGCTATTTATGTTGATGATGGAGTAGTAATTGGTAAAACAGAAGAATTAACGCAATTGCTACGTAAATTGAATGAGAAATTTGAGATTACGTCTTATAATGAACCCTCTTTGTATCTAGGTATGGAGTTAAAAGTAAATGAAGTAGGTTGGTATTTGACTCAAACTCAATATACAAAAACACTTTTAAAAAAGTTTAATATGGATAAATGTAAACCAGTTCCCACACCCGTAGGAGAGGGTGAAATAGAGTCAGATGGAGAAATAGAGTCAGATGGAGAAATAGAGTACTATGGAGAAGAAAAATCAAATTATCCTTATAGAGAAGCCGTAGGAAGTCTCTTGTATTTATCGACCAGAACTCGGCCAGATATAGCATTTGCTGTTAGTAAAGCTAGTAGGTGTATGGAGAATCCTGAAAAGAAAGATATAATTGCCATAAAAAGAATTTTTAGATATCTTTCTGGTACTTTAGAAGAAGGTTTGTGCTACAAATTCGGTTCAGATCTAAAACTTACCGCTTTCTGTGATTCAGATTATGCGAGCGATCTTAAAACAAGGCGTAGTACAACGGGCTATGTTTTAATGATGTCAGGTGGTCCTATTTCATGGTGCTCCAGAAGACAGCCAATTGTATCGTTGTCTTCTACAGAAGCAGAATTTATATCTGCAGCTGAATGTTGTAAGGAGGCTATGTTTATAAAATCTCTTCTTAAAGATCTGAATATTGATATAAAACTTTCATTTCATATTGACAATCAGAGCGCTATTGCATTAATTAAAAATGGTGTGTTTAATAAGAGGTCCAAGCACATAGACGTTCGTTATCATTATATACACGAGTTGTATCAAAATAATGAATTTAGCATTACCTATTGTCCAACAGAAATTCAAATTGCAGATATATTTACAAAAGCATTAAAAAAAATAAAATTTAACAAACATAAAAGTTTATTGATCTCAAGTATTTGCTAAGTTTGTTATTTAATATTGTTTTTAGTCATTATAGTAATGTAACTTCTTATATATAATAATACTTGTATTAAGTTGTGCTAATTCGTAAAAAGTTAAACTGTCATGTGAAAAGTGTGAGATTTATTGTAATAGTAAAATGTATGTTTATCTGTTATAATTTTCACGTAAACGTAAAAATTAGGAGAGGCTGAAAAAGAAATAGTTCTTAATTTGAATATAGTTCTTCTATTGTTTTTGCAGTTGTCTAAAATTGGTATCGAATATACGTTGATACGGAAATAATTCTTTATTGTATTATTTCGTAAAATCACAACTGTAAGGTGTTATCTTTCATTCATTTACATTTCAACAAACTCACATTTACATTACATTTTTACATTTTTAATATTAGTAAGGATGTATGGATGTATCTATATATACCATACTATGATAAATTTTTATATTATACAGTTGGATATAGGTATCGCCGTAAAAGGAACACATTAGCCAGTAGGCGAGCTTATTTTGCTCACCAGTCGCAATATAGAGTTCTATTTCGATATTTTCTTTTTTTGTACTGACATATGTTCTTTGCTCTATTAGCCTTTCGACATCTTGAAAATGACAAGAAGTAAAAAAGTAACACTACATTGTTACTCTATGATTGTGTGTGTGTCATAGATTATATACATATAGTAGTATCCGAAAATATTGTCTTTTTTTCGGCAGTCGAGTAGAAAGTATAGAAAGTGCAGTTAGAAGGCGTTAACGCTCGTTTTATAAAACTAAATGCGGTGTCAGGACCTCGATACCGAAAATGGTGACCACGAACGGAGGCGTGCCTGGTCGGGCACAGTGTACACTCGTAGAATGCCGCTGGCAGCCCCATAAACAAAGTGCGACGAATGACGGCGGAGTCACGACATGGACACACAGTATATCCTGATGGTCGGTGCGATCAGACGTTTTCGGAATGTTTTGCCACTAGATTTTACGCATGACTATTAAACTACTATTTGGAAATCTTGGATTTTTTATTTTAATATATGAAAATAATTTGTATGAGAGATGTGCGTTCGAATCCCAACAGAATGTGTCGTTCAATTAAAATTATTAGTAATTTATTTGAATATGTGATTTTTTATAATTGTAACGAAAAATAATAAACTTAAATGATAAATATAAATTAAACTCAATATTAAAAATTTGAATCGTGTTGCATTTTCCAAGACTCTTAAGCGATTTAAGCAAGGCGGAGATTATGAATTTGACTGATATAAATGAAGAATGCACAGTAATTTTTGTTTCTATTTAATAGAAAAAAAAAAAATACTCGCGTATTGGTTACATACTACGTTTGGAAAAATATGTTGTTTCGATAATTTAATATTATGTTGTATAAAAAAACCGATTTCCGTTGCAACAAAACCAATTATTTTGATTTAATAATTAAAATACTGATCCGATTTTGATAAAATTTCTATAGGTTCAATCTGTACGTACATCCAAAAAATTATTTTCTAAATCAGTTAACAATTAACAGAGTTGTGGGGTAACAAACATGAAAAGAAATACAACCTCTTTTCTTTTAAAGTCGGTTGAAAATATATAGTAGATTGTCTATTCAACAACGCAAACATTTTATAGACATTAGTATATATATATATTAGTATTTAAAAATGTATGTATGTATATTTATCAGTTATTTAGTTATTGTCCTAGGACAGTAAAATTACAGGGTGAATTGAGATAAACAAAAACCTTAGTCCTCGGGAACGGTGACGCGTGACTCCTATCTTTGGTGTCAAATTGTATCTTATAATATTTTGTAGCTGTTCATATTTATAAGCGACGGTTATAATTTTTTATCAAACGGGTTGTTAAGATTTTTTACCCTTTTAAGATGCATCAGAAAATACTGTAAAAATATTTAATAAGAGAGTGAATGTGAAATAATATTATATATAGATTCAATATAAATCTATTTGTAATAAAATAATAAGGGCCCTCACATTATTAAGTAATTACTTTTGAAACTACACTCATGTAGTTTTTATTTCTTTATTTATTAGTCGGTATAAAGGTAAAATAAAGGACATAATCGTACTGAACTAGTTTAATAACATTTAATTGAAATGAAGTCTGCCTAGATACTAAAATAGAAGTCTGTAATTGTAAAATACTGAATAATATCGCTTTATGTGGAATTGGCTATGATTATGGATAATGTGTACCTACACATTATCCATTGTTTTGTAATAGATACTTATTTATAAATATAGGTGAATTGAATTAAATAATTTTTCAACGATTTATTTGAAAATTATGTAATTACATAAATTATAAAATAGTAAAATTTATATTTTTATTTCGTAACACAAAATAAATAAACTTGGTTACTAATTGCACGAGTTATTTTAGAAAACAAGTGATGTCCCATTCGTGTTTCAACTGTGAAGCAGTTGTGTTTGCATGGCTGTGTTTCGGTTTGAAAGGTGGGATATGGCGTGAATTTACTAGGTACAGAGGAATAACACCTGAGTTCTCAGGAATGGCAACGCAACGGGGGGTATCATGGGCGAAACAGTATACTCTGTTATGTCCATGGTACTGCTCATGTCTATAGGCGACGGTTACCACTTTCCATCAGGTGGGCCGTCAGCTTGTTTGCCATTCTAAGTAGTATAAAAAAAAAGATGGAACAACAGACCCTTGGAATATAGTTATCTTTGCCTTTTTGCAACGAACTTGATGTGAAGATAGAATGTTTTAACGTTATCAAGAGGGACGGTTGGTTGAAGTAGTTAGCATATTGTTAAACATGTTATCTATTAAATACCTAATTTAAATATAAAATGTTTACTACTTATAAAAAATGACCTATTACTGGATATGGTAACACTATCAATATTGATTATGAATTTAGTTATCAATAATTTTTATCATGTTAAGTAGTCATGTAGCAAATGAGCTCAGCTCATTGGAATGACAACAATAAAAAGTAAAGTAAATGAAATGATCCCTTTCGCTCTATAATACCGCGGCTTGATCTGGGTTACAATCAGCATTCAACTGTGACATCTCGCGGTTTAATTCTTGATCCGGCCCTTTAAATAATTCCTTCGTTTATGTTTAAAGACAGGCTTACGATGATAAAAAATAGGACCAACCGAGCGTCGTTGGATGAGCCGCGTTTGAATAATTTACACCTAAAGACGGCTGAAAAGACGGTACTGTTTTGCAAGCTATTTACATTATATTGCTGTTCATTATAGATTTTATCTTATTGTAGCAAGGATCAAATTTCTATAACATTTTGTATGTAAACCGTAAAGTTAGCGTGGCGATTTTATATCTTGGCATCTGGAGCTGTCAAAGCGACTCTTCTTTATTCGTATCCACGTCTCGATGTCAGTTTTTGTTGCTTCTGTATTTTGCCGTTTCGATTTAAAAGCTTTTTAATACATGTCTTATTAGCTCTGGGATGTTTCAGTACCTATTTATTTTTATTCGCCAAATTGTATGCTAGTAGCTACGTTGTATAATCTTGTGCATACTTAATGGAATAGCTGAATGTGTTTGTACGTGCAATTTATACCGTGGCTATAAATAAATTAGGTATAATGTAACATTAAAACTTTTGTCCCATATTAGATTTTTAACTTTTATGAATGGTAAAAATGCAATGATTTTCTAATTTAACTTTTATTAAATATTTTTATCAAGAAAATTGTATATAAGCTTTCGATTTGTCAGATATGTAGTATGTAAGCGATTCCCGGGCGATGGGCAATAAATACATATATTATATTGTCAACTCTTTTAACATAAATACGTGTCAGAATAAGTTTTCTACCATATTATTATTCGTATTAAATGTATTACTTGCGTACTGTAGGTACTCATATAATCAGATAGTTTAATACTTGATAAGCAATGTGGTAAAAAATTTGATAAATATGTAATCGAATGATTTACAATGTAAATTTTACATAATTTAGATATATATATTAATAAATCATGAAATATATACATATATATTCATGATTTATTTGTGAAATATTAGTCGGTTAGGTCTGTTAGCTGGATTTTATTTTACAATATTTTAGGAGAAAGTTCAGGTTCGCTTATGAAAACTCAATACGTATTTCCTATTACAGTGAGTCTATAAAAAAAAACTTTTCTTAGAAATTCACGTCGTTTTATCACGTTAAGGTAAATTACGGGGGCGTACAGATTCAAACTGCGCAATATAGTTTGACAAGTATTCAAACCTCCATCAAATGGTTTGATCAATAATGAACCCCATACACGAAGAGTTCGTGTCCAATTTTTCGGACGAATGACCGATCTAAGAACACAACGGAAATCCTTGAAAATATACGATAAAATCATTCTATTTATCGCATGTGATGACGCAATCGAATATAGATATACAGGCTGATTCGCGCAGTCACAGCCGCTTAAGATTAAGGGTCCCAAATTGGTTCCGAAACTAGTAGAGTTTTCTTGATCTAATTATACGTAAGTTAAAATGGTAGTTATAATATTAAAATATGTTAAAAATAGTGTTACGAAATAGTTAATTTATTTTGATCGAGAACTTTTTGTCTCAAAATGGCTTGATGTTTTTTAGCACATTTTTGATGCAGTTTAGTTAGTATCATTGACTTGAATACAGCTCTTATCACAGTCTCTCGCGCAAATCCATTATACTTTCTCCGGAAAATTGTTCAATCTAATGTTCGAAAGATCGTTATGACTATCACGTTGATTAATTGATTAACTAGATCGCTCCATGTATATAGAGCTTAATGTTCCAATCAAACCGTTCGAACATGTACGAGGTCTTCCAGACACAAAACTTATTAATGGTCAATATAACTGTTACAAGTATTAAATGATATTCATCAAAGCGAAGAATCTCATCCCAACGGCCACTAAAAGGCATAATTACCACAACAAATGCAGTGGATGCGGGCGTAAAATTTAATTACTGTCAAACATCCATCAATCGTTCAATGATTGATGACGTGTTAAAACTTTTTTTTTTCTTACGGTCTGTTTGTATTTTGTGACGTGATTGAAGCGTAATTTATTATTTTAATGGTAATTATGAATATGACCAGTATAATATGTAATGATAATGTACGAGTATGTATGTACTTTAATCTATTATGATTAAAAAACATTTCACGAGAATTTTTATGTTTTATACTATTATAGATATATTTATAGGATCAGTACAAACCTACAGTCTAAATGACGGTAGTATAATGAATTTGACCGTTATAAATTGTATAAAAATATGCATACAGAAGTAATAAAAAAAAGAGTTGCTGAAATTTTTTAGTTGGTTTTTATATAACATACGACTACAGAGTAGTTCGTAAATGCTTGTTTTTATTCATAGTTATACCTGTTATTGTTATTATAAAGGAGGTGAAAGTTAACTTAAAATAATTATATTAATGAGAGAAATACGATAAGGTCGTCTTTTGACACGTTGGATTCTAAAATACTCGATGTGGGCCCGTCGAATATTACAATAACAACAACAGTAACAATCAATAAATGTCTCTGACTACCCCATTTGGGATTATAGTCATGTGTATATTTTTTTTAAAGGTTGATAAATATACATATGCATATCTGTAAAATCAGTTCATTATCCTCATCACTGTTTATTGGTATTATAGTATACTAGCTGATTCGGCAAACGTTGTTTTACCATATACATTATTTCTAGAACTATACTCGTACATGAAAATTTATCGTACTATAATTATTATATTCGATTGTCATTTTGCAATCGTATTGAGGCATATAAAAATCGCGATTAAAAAACAGAGGTTGATCGTAAAAGCGTGAAAATTTGAATTTGTATGTATTTTTCAATGCTAAATCATAATAAAATAAAAACAAAAAATTTTATAAAAAAAAAAAAAATCGGTAACGCTGTTTGAGGGGGAAAAATAGAGATTCTCAACAAACATCAATGACACAAAATTTTATATATTAAATAATCATGTAAAAATGTTTTATGATATATGTATATTTGTATATAAAAGTAATATTTGTTTAATGTACTCATGTAAATAAATTTATATGACCATAATGCGCTATAGTTCTTCATTATATGTGTTATACAAGTTGTAAGTTAATATGGATACTTCTGTAACTGTTTATCTAGAACAATTTTCAATTTTTCATCGCATAATTACATTTCTGTTTTGCCAAAGGTCGACTTGGAGAGAATGCTAAACAGCATTAAGTTCGCCTTTTGCACCAAATATTTTTTGTAATGTGATCAATAAAGAATAAATAAATAAATATATTTGAATAGAGTAGGCAATGATGTATGGCTAAGGTGAAAATATACTTACCAATAGCAAAGTTCACGACTCGTTCTAATCTCACCGCATCTTGGTTCACGACCTTAATACATCTTAAGAAGTAAAATCCTTTAAATTATCTCTGTACAGTTAATTTGCATACAAATGGGTCATTATATGAGACGGTTAGCTTCACGTAATGGGTGTTGTTCTAATACGGAACCATTTCAAAGCTCATAATCTGAATTAAACAAACGCTAATAATGGACTCGGATTACTAAACACCCTGATTTATTTTGAGTGGCCGACGTGATAAATTCAAAAATGTATCAAGACTTGCTAGAATTATCTTTGGGCTATAAGTTACTCTATTTTAAGATTCAATATTGGAAATACAGCCCTTTTTGCTTATACTTTTATAAGTAAGTTTGCTATGCTTCGTTAATTTAATGTATATAAATACTGATTCGCTTCGGTTTCACCCGGTAGATGAGTACAAAGATAAATTAATATAAAAAAAAATACAGCCTAATTTCCTAGCTGATAATGTAGCTTTTTAAAGGTAAAAATAATTAAATCAATTAAGTATTTTTGAGTTTAATCATTACAAGCAAAAAATAAATCTTTTTTTGTAATATTAATTTAGATTTGTAGAAAAGGGTCAAATAAACTAATTTTGAAGTATTATAGTTTTTGATGAGTAAATTTAATAAATTTTAGAATCTATCAAATATTTTGTTTTCATATCTAATGTTTACTGCATATTTTACATTGTTATCCATTGTTACATAGAGATGGTTTGTCTCACCTCAGTTTTACATTTACATTAATTCAATGAAAAACAACTGTTATAATAAATATCCATATTCAAACATATATTATCAATGCAGTTCTACTCTCTAGTAGAAAATATTAATAGTCAAAATTTTTTTTGACATTTCAAATTAATTTTGCACCAATTAAAAAATAATTTACAACAGAAAGAAGAACATAAAATAAAGAGTTTTAATATTTTATGACAAGGTATTTAGGGCAAAGTTTTAGCGCTCATGCCTAGTCACGTTGGACCCATCAATAACTCCACGTCTCTCATATTGGTTGGAAAATTCAATAAAATTTTATTAGTTAATTCCATAGTTTTTAGTTTAAATAGCCTTCAGTTGATAATAATCGACTGAAAAATTCTCTAAAAATATAACAATTATAATTTTTAAGGATATTTTTTTTCATGCTTTTTCATTGTTCACAGTTTGTCTGTATTCTTTTATACTATATTTTTTCTACTTTATTATGGGATTAATAATTTGTAAATAGTGAATTGATTTTTATAATTCTTTTTGAAATTGATAACATTTAGTCATGTTTCTTTTATCTTAATTTTGTGATGATGATGATGTTAAATTCTATTTATTATAAAGCAAAACTCATCATTTTATATAATAAGATATTTAACGGAAATAAATACCTACTCAAATTTCCACAACATGAAACATTTCCATGTTCCGAAAATGCATCGTATTAAAGTAAAATCTATTCAATATCATCCACGATATAAAATTTCAACATTTATAAAGTATGGGGATTTACACAGTAGTAAAACTCAATCGAGTGAGAAGCCATAATTCAATGGCGTGAACTTTTAAAGTCGCTGCTTCTCTACAAAGAAATCGGAGGTAAAAATTCGGGAAACCCTTAAACGGAATGCAGCGACCGAGGGCATATCTTACAAATAAGGGGGAAACTCCGTATTGTGCACAACCTTCCAAACCAGACGTCCTAATCGACCCTTTTGAAATTCCAACTAACGGGAAATTCGTATTTCCATAACAATAAAAATGTGATCCAAGCATCTAGAAATGCCTGTGCGATATTCACGGATCATAAAATAGCACTCGGGTTCTGAGTATAGCACGTCTGATTTAACTGGACCTCTGTAATCTAACCGCGCGGGTCTTTTTGGGGTTGTTTAAGTGTAAATTACGGGGAAACGGGTGTCACGACAAATTGGTTTTGGTGTTTGAAAGCGGCCGACGATGGCCGATGTCGGTCGGTCTGAGCCGCAGTCAGTTTTATTTCATTTATGAAAATTATAGCCGTAACTATGTCTGCTGAAATGATTTCTAGATTGCTTTAATTGAATAGAGTGCTTTAATTTGGTTAATAGACGTAATGGTCTTAGTTATCAACAATTTGCTCGTAGTTTCTACTTTTATTTTTCATTTAAAATATGTTGAGTAAAAATTATATTCAAAATTCTAAATCTTAAAAACTTCACTAATCACTGTTGAAATAAGTTCAAATTTTGTCTAAAGAATTTATAGTAAAAAATAATTGTTAAAAAGATTGTGTCCCATAAAAAACCAGTGACAAAATCAGTATATATATATATATATATATATATATATATATATATATATATATATATATATATATATAGGAAATACTGCTACTAGTTGACAAAGAGAGGTTGTGCGTGGAAGAAAGTGTCTTAAAAATCGCACGGTGGAGGCTCGTCCAAATGGTTGGAATGGAACTTTAGTTGGTGGTGGGTTGTAAGATGATAGAAATCAGCAGCAAGAATCAATTCGAACAATTCCTCACCTGATTGTAAAAGATAGAGCAACATCTTTGACGTTGATCATCGTCGCCTGATGATCGCCACTGTGGCGCGCATAGACACCATAAAGGCATTGCAGCCTTCACTAACTCCCGGCAATGTAATCTAGTGTGTGGAATACTGCGTTTGCTCATAAAAACTTTCTTCTCCATCGGTTGTTGGCATCAGCCCAATTATTGCTTCTTTATATTCTTCTGTTACGGTAACAAACATAAAAAATACAGAAAGTGTCGAAAATATTCAAAGATACAGTTTATTGTTGATCCCTTAATGTTTTCCTCTGGTGTATATCACTTTCTATATAATTTTATTTAGATTAGACATTTTAAAGGTTATTTTATTCATTACATTGAAAAATAATATTGTATACATGATATAATCCTGTACACAAAACTACAGCAAAAAGCAGCGTATAATTCAGTGATATCTGAAAATGTCAACTAGAAAATCGTACCTATTGTATCTATTATTTTGTTTGTCTATTGTTACGTGCAAATTTACGGGTTTAGTTGGTGCTCTAGGGAGCCATCAACTACGACTATCTAGTCATAAGGGACCAATTAGTTTTCCAGTTATGAACTTTTGAGCCCGTCAGATTCGTATACCGTCCCACCTAAGGGATTGAGCAGCTCAATTATTTTGTTAATTTGCAAGTTCTAAAATTAGGAGATGTATTTAATTACGGTAGTTTCTATTAATAGATCTACTTGGGGTTAAATGTCTCGACAGCTGGCTACTGATTTATATAAAGGGAGGACTTTGTTACTTTGGTTTGCCCACTTATATTGTAAGTCATATTTTTTTATGATACTGTGAATACTAAATTAACGGCCCATCTGGAGAGTAGAAACTACTGCTTGAGCATAAACAGCATCATAGGTTAAAATTAAAATGAGTTTATTACCAAAAAGAAATAATTGAGACAGAGCAAGAGCAGAATAAGAGTATCACTTATATCAGAAATTATATCAACTTACCAGAGGGAGACTTTGTACAAAAGTCGTTTGCTTGGACATCTCTGTCGCATTGGTGTTTCTACCGTGAAGCAGTTGTGTTTGCATGGCTGTGTGTCGGTGTGAAGGGAGAGATATGGTAGTGAATTTACAGGGTACAGAGAAGGAGTACAGAGGTAACACCTGAGTCCTCAGGAATGGCAACGCATAGGGGTATTATGGGCGAAACAGTATACTCTGTTATACAGTGTACTGTGTTATGTCCATGCTGCTTATGTCTATAGGTGACGGTTACTTTTTCCATCAGGCCGTCAGCTTGTTTGCTGTTCTAAGTTGCATAAAAATAAAAATAAAACACACGAAAAGTCTGCCTTACCATCAGTCCCCAAATTAGGTCAGACCTGTATCTTGGGGACTAAGAGCATGGTTACCTAATCATAGAATATTATATGATACTCGTTAAGAAAAGTTAAAATATAATTGCTTATTCAGTATGAACATGCCATGCGTAGAAAGGAAGAGAATGTAAGAACATATTAAGTATGAATATGACATAGTTCTAAGGGCTGAGGGAAAGCTAAAAAGTGTATAAAAAGAAACGATATGACTAAAAAGGGAGTGAATACTGATATGAAGGAAAAAATATTTTAATCTGACCCCAAATAGACAAGAAAAGATACGAAGAAGATAATATTATTCATGGCTACCTTCTGGTATGAATACATATTACCTTCTTAAAATGTTCTTAAGTAGCAACCATCATCTGATAGTAGGAATTGTCAGATGACGGTTTCTTTCCAGTGACTTTTCATTGACTGAATCATTAGTACGTTTATAACTACTCCCCTCCATCCAAAGGTTGCCTGGAACAGATCGCTCTTAGCGATAAGGCCGTACATTGTTTTCTCAGTGTAAATATTTCTTGTAATTGTTTGAATCTATTTATAATATGTTTACTACTGGAGGACTTAATCTTCTGGAGGAAATAATGAAAGAGTATCTATGTATCTATCTACGTTTACCATTTTAGTAGGTAGCATAAACAACTCTTCTATATAACTTTATGTAACAATGAAATACTGCTAGCAAATTTTAAAGCAATGATGTAGCTTTTCAGAATCTTATCTCTGAACAGTCGCGAAGTGTAAGCAAAAAATGTGTCACGGTACCACGTAATATAACGTAAACTTTCCAAGCGCAAGTAGGGCAGTGTGGCGGGAGATCCCTTGTCAAATTAACACTTCCCTCTGTCTCGGGTGACAAACGACGCGGGCATAATAAAAACTTACTCGTGAATGCTGCTCGCTAAAAATGAAGCCATTTTCGCCGACATTAACATGAAAACTGAAAGAAAATTAAAAATTTTCGGAGATTGGACATGATTAACTTGGACGGATCGTGATATTCAGAATGATGTTTGTTGAAATGTAACGTTTTGGTAGAACGTTTTAAGTCGTTTTTAGCTTGTCAGATTTTTCCATTTATTATTATATTTTCCAGTCATTGTTAATAAAAATATCTATCGATATATCTTCATATCAAATTTTATTCATTACATTTTTTTGCGTAATATACATAATATTAATATTACTTTTTTTTTAATTTAACATAAAATATTTAAAGGAAAACAAAGTATTTACCTCACCTCCATCCTATTATATGTTTCTTGGTTATCTACTTTTTATAGCACGAAGGTAGCAAACAAGCATACAGCAAGCATAATTCATTATTTATAAACTCGTATCAGAGGACACGAAAGAGGTCTGTTTGAGTCGGAGTATTTAGCGTCCCTTTGTTTTTGCCTACCTCAGTGGGAGATAAGCGTGATGTATATGTATGTATATATGTATAAACTCGTATCATATCACGTTTGTACAACACTTATTTAATCTATAAAATGTAAGAGCACCAAACCCCTTAATCATATTACTTCGCCAATTTACCCAAAAGCAATTTGAACTAAACCTCTTAGGAAAATAAATAGTATTAATCCTGTGAACCTTAGAAGTGGACTTCTACACTACATCAAAGTTAAGAGCATTACCTAAATGTAAAAAGACCACGAAAGTTCAAAACTTGGCGGAATGCCAGTTAGTGCTGATTTTTGAGATGGCCTTAACAAGTCCGGTGAAGAAAATTCGATTAGAGTCTGGCAATATACCTACTTGAACTTACAAAGTTTCGTGTAATATTTAAAATTAAGTTGACAAGATTATCGTAAGTTATATTGTTTTTATACTACGAAGGTGGCAAACAAATTTACATTTCGTCAGATGGTCAATGGTTATTTTAGCCAATAGATGCTTGCAATGCTACATACATAAAAAATGTTATTTAAATATGAGAGCATGCTCCAACTAATATCTTAAAATACCATGGCCAATATACCAATCTATCTAAGTATATAGATTTTTTAAAAAAAATTTAGTTACAGCCATACAAAATGCTAGGATGCATAAAAGAGTATGCAAGATGAACTGCGAAATGGACAGGCCACATAGCTCTATGAGCCGACAAACGATGGGAAAAAAAGGTCCTTGAGTGACGACCCCGTATGAGCAAATGCAGTATAGGACGACCCAACACTAGATAGAGTGACGATCTTAAATGCATTGCAGGGAGTCAGTGGATGGAAGTGGCTCAGGACCGTTACTTATGGCAGTCTGTAGGGGAAACTTATATTTAGCAGCGGATAGATAATGGCTGATGATGATGATGATATAAAATACTGGATTCATGTTAATTGACTATGTCGTATCAGACGTTAATTGGCAACTGTAGTTTGGCATTTGGTGATGCTTTAAGAGGAACACTGATGTATATTCCTCCACCATAAGTTGCCTTAATCACCTCTTACGACACTCACGGGAAAGGAAGAAGGTCTATGTTCAGCAGCGGTTAATTAATGGCTGATGTAATGACTGTTTTATTCAATATGATTACAATGTATAATATTCTAACATCATCTCCAGAATGTCATAAGAGCCGTCAAGAAGACAACTAAGTGCAATATATCACTGCAACAGAAGGGAAAACCCAAATAACCTAACCTAACCTAATCTTCCTGGGTGGAAGGAATTGTTAGTAATGCAGACTAGTAGTCCCATTGCTAGCAATATACCCTATCAGGTTGACCTCTACGTGGCTCCCTTGGAAATCATTGTGCTGAATTCCTAGTGAAGTGCCGAAGCCAATCACGATGGACTAACTAATCTGCGTTTTCATTCTCACCTATCATCATTCACTGGTGTCTTGCCAGCCTATACCGTTAGCGCAGGCGGGATGACTGCCCCATTGTCATACATTAAGAAAAAACCTAAGCTTCCTGATCAATATGGTAATATTAGACACATTGATTCTTATTTATATTATTTTTAGATAGAAATAAAATCAGATAAAATACAATACAGTGAATACAAATGACGATAACAAATAAAAACAAATATGATAGAGATTATACTATTCATTCGCTCTTAAACATTTAAAATTGGAAAATAAAAATCCATTGCAGTCGAGAAGTGGCCTCGATTGGCGAGAATTATTTACATGCTCCAAATATTTACCAGGATGAAACATTTGAACCGCGCGAGGCCACGTATTATGTATTCACATCATGCCTACCTCGCCTGGCAATTTAAAATATCCTCAAACTTTTATCGGCTTTCCCTTGATAAAATACAAACACAGGTAATATTATTGTTTGGATTTTGATACGCAGCTCGGTTAGGAAAAACATTCGTGTAACGTTTAGTAAAGACTTTACTTGGTATCAAGAAATTTCTCCGTGAAAAATAGAAGCAAAATTCAATTACAGGATACCGTTTTGCAGGGAGCTTAAGTACTGAAAATGTATTAAACGAATAACCTTAGAATATATGCTCTCTTAAACATAATATTTCATTATTTGAATATTAGTAAGCAACTAGCTGCTACCTGCAGGTTTATTCACATGTATCAGAAAGAGAGAGAGAGAGAGAGAGAGAGAGAATAGTACATAATCTTTAATTTGCTTGACACATATCAAAGAATAAAACTAGTCATATTTTAAGTTTGACTTATATTCAAGCCTTAATGCACAATCGAGTAAAAAAACCCAGTTTTTTTAAATTATTCATAGATAGATATATAATTTATTTGAATTACTTATAGCACACAAATCACAACAGACATGGATTTATATAAAAAGAGAGATAAGAGATATGCATAAAAAAATACATAAAAGCATACACCATAGACACACACAGATATTTCTGAACATTTATATTCGATCGTTGTTATAAAACATAAATTATTTTACTACCCCGTCAAGGATTACAGTCGTGAGCATATTTATTTTACTTTAATTTTATTTCACGTACAGAGGGGAAAAGAGATTTAAAGATTGCCTATTTTCTGATCTTTTACATTCGTGTCTTTCTCAAAACCAAAAATGCTTTATACTTTGAATATATTCTTAATAAGATTAGACGAGAGAGCTTTTTCTTGTTGATTACCGCTAACAAAAGTGCGCTTAGAATAAGTAAAGAGGTCCAATAAACGGCTTGGATTTTTTATGACCTATGCCTTTTAGCCTATTTTTGGGGCGAGGAAATTGGTTTGCGTGAATCGTGTAATGAATTCATATATTTTAGCTGCTCTTCTCTGTATATGTGGTAATTAATTATGGTGATTTTGCTGAACTACAATATACATTTCATATAGATACTATTCGCTGAGAACGTATCTCTAATAAATAATAAATTCTGGCAAAAAGTTTTTATTTTTGAGTAACTTTCAAAATAAGGAAGTTTTCAATACATATGATTTTTTTGTGCGATTAGATCACTAATACTAAATCACTCCTGTGTTGAGTCCTCAAAGAAAAACAAAAGGATTTGCTGTTTTTCTTTATCGAACAAAAACTGCTTGTTATGAAGAAAAGAGTAATATGCTACTCGTATATACAACGTTTATAATATGTCAAATTCAAAGCAATGGTTACTGCTATATGTATGTACAGAGGTAGCAATAAAATTCTATTCTATTCTATTCTATTCCTACATTAAAAGTCTACAAAAAAGTAGTCGTACTTCATCTATTAAATTTTTCGTTGTTTATGCGTTTATGTTTTTTTTTTTATATATGTTGCGTTCTTGATTGAAGCCCCTTTTTGCATAAAAATATTATACTCGTTAATTTTTTATATATTTAATATTGTTTTGGGTTTTATGACTTTTAATAAAGCTTTACAATTCGTAGCATCGATTTTTCTTTAAGTTTGTATGTATGCACAGAATTAGTAACTAGACAATAGCCGAGAGACTACAGCATGGGGTTCTTCAAAAGGGGGTAAAGAGGTTTCTTCAGGGTCGGCAACGCGCGCGTAATACCTCTGGTATTGCAGGCGTTCATAGGCTACGGTAACCGCTTACCATCAGGTGGGCCGTATGCTTGTTTGCCACCTCAGTGGTATAAAAAAAAAAAAGCCTATTTTTTATTTCCTTATTTTATTATTAATAAAAATATTTTTTCTTAAAAAATACAGGTTTAATAGCAATAGTTTTTTTGCTTTATATACTAACATATTGAGATTTCAAGGCTCTATTTCTCTGAGCTTTTCTCTTAACCTAATATATTTTGACAGTTTCTCAAAATTACTATTTTCATCATGAACTAAATTAAGTATATTAGAAATTTAGTTGATACTGAACCTTGGAGTAAAGATCTAGCTTTTATATCAAATAAAAAATTTAATTTTAAAAGGAGAGATTTTTTTTTATATTATAGAAATTTTGCCTCAAAACTGACTTCAGTGTAACTAGTTGTTAATACAAGGAACTCTTAATTTTTTGTCATTTTACAACCCAAGAAACTTGGGTAAAATATTTAATATACTATTATATCATCCGTTAATTATCCACTGCAGAACATAGGCCTCCTGATTAGGGGCGAGGGGGGTTGCCAGTAGTTACCACGTTTGGCAGGTGAGTTGCCAATGATAGTATAATAAGTATGTAACGTCACAATTATAAAAGACACTAGAATAGTTCTAACTGATATTAAAATAATAAAGTTTAGAAACCTATCATTTACGATTGGAACTTATAACAATTTCTTGGAAATAGAAATTCAATCTCTACAAATTTCACATTGCTAGACATTTGCACCGATAGCACAATCTTTAATAAATTTATAATGAACTGAAGTTCATTACCTTTATAATCGACAAACTCCAAAATTCAATTATCGCCTACAAAGTAACGTACAAGGTGATTTTGACTAAAGAAATCGCAGCTTGCGCAAGGGAAACAGCAAAAATAACGTCCTTTCTAAATTGAATCATTTGTAATATTCATTCCATTCCACTTGCTTCTGTGGATGCTTTTTGGAGTTGTTATATTAATGTTTATTTTTTTATCTTCATTTTATTTGAACATTTAATGTAATTATTTACAAATATCACATCGGAGAATTTTTATCGCTCTAAATAAGATTTAGTCAAATTTTAATATTTATAGATAATTAAAACTATGAATACGGGGTAGAATTATTTCTTCTAAGTGCCCTTTATTGAAGCTTCTTGTTTTATTGCTGTATTTTTCATTGTTATTTTTAGATACAATATCGCTATTACGAGTTGCTTACATCTTATTTATAACTATAATTTATTTTTTTGCATATAAATTAACTCAGTTTTTGACATATAAATGTACCTATCTTTGTTCATTATTTGTTATTACTAATATTATCTACTACACAAATTAGTTCCTGGTTCAATAAATTAGTATGAGTGCTTATTTATTTTGCAGATATATGTATAGAACAAAATATAATAATATAGTTTTTCAAGAGATTTTATAGAGAGATTAGAGAGACTCAGCGGTAAAAATATATCATATATAAAAAATATGAATACATAATAACAACAAAAAATAAATGTATAATCAAGTTTATTTCAATCAAGATTATTTCTATTTTATTTTGTTGAAATACGTTTAAAATTATTCGTTTGAGTAAAATAAAGAAGAAAGAGTCTAAAATGCCCGTAATATTCTGTGAAATAATTTTAATTTTTAATGTGACTTGGAAAAGGACAGAAGAAAATTTCTTAGGAAAGTAATTTGTTAATATTAACAAATGTAGATTACATTACAAACTCACTTGAAAGTTTATAATTATAAAAGCACAGGATAACTTGGCATAAATAGTAAGTTAAGTAAGAAACGGCAATCTGATTTCATGCTCTTGTCTTAGCTAGGGGAAATAAAACTGTCGTTTCATAGTGAAACGGGGTCGGACATGTTACTGCACCCGGCTCTGGTATGCGGGGTCTTGTTGACCCCCTACCCCCATTATGGGGGGAGGCTCCCCAAGCGACGTCACGCGCGTACCCGAGTCGCACTAATCACGCGAAGTGTGCACGCGACCTCGCCTCCGTACTGTGCGACTTGAAAAATCTTGTACTTTACACAATGTATCTTGTACATCGCTAGTTTATTATAGCTTTTTCTAAGTAAATTTAATAGCAATATCTCAATGGACATGAAGTAGATAATTTTCTTTTTAATGTTATATTCATTGGTAAAGAGAACGGCAACAGTTATAACGCGACATGTCAATAGCTCTATTTATTTTTCAGTCGTGGTCTTTTTTATAAAAAAAATCCATTGCAATAATAAGTCAGTCGTTGCGGTCAGAATGGATGGCATGTCACATTCCATGTCCTGATAGACGAACACGAAAATGCAAATTTTATTTGTACACACGTTTATAAAATGCGGGTTATCTATTGTGTGGGGGAAATAAAGGGCATTTTTATTAGAATTTACTAGAAAAGGGCAAAAAGGTGACGGAGTTGATGACAAATCTAAAAAAAGTTGATAAAAGATTGTTTTGTTATTTGAGAGTCAAATTATAAGATTCAGTTTACGTGAACGGAAGGATTGTTGCAAAAATGTACCGAAAGATGGGAACTGTAAGATTTTTTTAATGGATGATAATGGAGTGGTAACCTCTACGTGGTGGTCTACGCTAACGGTATATGCTAGTGAGGCACCAGTGAATGATGATAGGTGAGAATGAAAACGTAGCTAAGTTAGCCCATCATGCTGAACACACCTGGAATTCAACATGATGGTTTTCAGGGGGATCACGTGGAGGTCGACTTGACAGGGTATATTGCTAGACTGCTATATATATATATTGTTTATAATTACTCCTCTCCATCCAAAGGTTGCCTGGAATAAGGTTGCCCATTGTTTTCTCATTGTGATTATTTCTTGTAATTATTTATATTTATAATAAGTTTACTATTGTAATCTTTTGGAGGAAATAAAAAAGAGTATCTATCTATCTATATTGCTAGGGACTGGTAGTCCGCATTACTAACAACCCCTTCCCCCCGCCGAACTATAAGGATTAGGATAAGGATAGATTCTCTTTTGTTAGTTCTACTCTTAGAGTTTACTAGGTCTCTACCTGGTATAAAAATGAAAACACTATCCTTAAAATATTTATTAGGCTCGATGTTCTTGGATATAAAGTAGAAAGGAGTCGGGGATGTGGCGGGGAAAGTATTGAACTATCAGTAACTAATAACCGTATTGGTAATAATGTACTTTACTAAAAGATCTCTGTACGGTCACAGTGGTATTAAAATTTAAATGAAGTAAACCTACCTAAAACCTAAAAGAATTAAGAAATTTAATTTAGAATTGGCGTTCTCGCGATTAGATTAGAAAGATTAGAGAGAGTAATAAAAAATAGATGAATTGAAAAATTAAATGGTTGAAGGTATAGTATATAGGCAAATAAAGATAATACTCAAAATAGGTATATATTAAAATGTAACAAAAACTTATAGACAGCTAGTATTATATACCCGCTTCTATATGTATTCTAGGAAATGTTTTGGATGCACAAAGCGGGTGCACATTTTGACAAGTAAATTGGCTGTAGTTTCATGTAGTTACATGCGCAGTTTCATAGAACTAGTGTACTTTGTTCTGTCTGCAGATACTTTAATACAGATAGCATGCAAGCTTGAAGTTGTTTAATTATAATAATAGTTCAGACCACATACATTTACATAGAGTGTCTTGATACAAATGCTTTGCCAAAAACAGTTTAGATAATATATATATGTGTGTGGAGTGTATAATAAAATTAATACTATATTTAATTGACTTCAAAAAAGAGGATATTCTCAATTTGACCGTACTCTTTTTGTGCGTTTGTTTATATCTTTATATATTCTTGATAACGATTTAGATATTAACTTTATAGAATTATTATAGATAAATATATATATAGGCAAAATCCTCATTTGAGTCTTTTTTGACACACGTAAATTAACATCTGAATTAATTATAAATATATATAGTTTGTTTCACTATATATATATTAAAATGTTTTTATTATTTGTACACGCGAACAGTTTCGAAACTCTCTTGAGGCGTATTTGTAATAATTCAAATAACTATGTATATGTAGGTAATTAAATGCCACAGAGCAATGTGCTAACAGAAGTTAATAATTTAACCTGAATAAAGAAGAAATAATAGAATGTAAAATAATATTTTTTAACAATTAAATTAAAATTAGAGATATTAATGTAAGGATCTTTCGGGTTCTTAAAGTTGACTGGAAGATACCCTTTTAAGAGATAAACCCGCCTGTGTATTTTTATTATAACCTAATATTATTAAAACACGAATGAATAAATATACAAAATTACACAATATTACTTTCAAAATACAAAAAAAAAATATGTGTATTTATTTCGATTCGAATTTGATATATTGCAATTGATAGCGTTGACACCGGTATTGTTCTCATAATAATTTAAACAGGACCTTTTCGTAGAATGAAATTTTAAATAAATTTCACACAGTAAAAATAAATATAATTATAGTTATTTAGCCAAGCCGCGATAAGCACGTATGTAATATATTAGTTGTTTTATATATATATATATATATATATATATATATATATATATATATATATATATATATATATATATATATATATATATATATATATATATATATATATATATATATACGTTATAAGGTATACAAACAAATATGTATATAAACTTAATATAACTTTATACTTCTACTATAATAATGTAATACATTTAATAATCTTATATTACTGTATATATATATATATATAGTAGTAGCTTATACTATCTATAACTTATTTATGCAACCCGTATGTTCTGAAACCGTACTATAACGAGGTTAAACCAAAATAGAAGAATAGTTCTTTGAAAGACACCCCTTGTGTATTTTCTGCTTGCCATCTGAAGGGAAACTGCATAAAGGCTCCTTTGTGAGTACAGATGGCTTCTGGAACCGAGGCCGTTGAGTAATAATTGAAACATTATCAAGTTTTTAATGTAATTTTAGTTTTATATTTTAAATGGACATTAAGGTGAGGTTTTATGCCTTTTTTAAATTATATTTTTTTTATGTTCCGTCAATAAGTTTTTATTACGAAGTGGCAGAAGGTAAGTTTACTGCTGAAAACATTTTCCTTTTCCTACAAAAATTAATAAGATTTTTTTTCCGGGAACCAAAATGCGAAAAATTCTCAATTACATTATTTACACCTTTAATCTATAATATGAATAGCATTAATAAAATTGATTAATATCTTACTGACTTTTATAATATGTGGAATTGAACTCTTGACCATTAGAAAGTGTAGCAGGGTGTTAATTACTATACACTAAGGTTGCATATACCGTAATATCTAGTCTATTTTCTTTTATCACATTTTAAATAGACTAAGCATCGGCAAATTCTAATCCGTTTCTTAGAAAATACAAGTGAAAGTCCTGAGTCAGTTTTCTTATCATAAGCATTGCCGCTTCACTGACAGGGGTCTTCATAAAAATTTAATGGCTTTAATCTTTTAAAGCCCTCCAAAGTTTAGGGTCGATGATAACCCTGCGTTTACGACGGTCTCATAAAAGTTCAGACCATTTCGCTACTTTGTTAGAAAAGTTTATGATTATATATTGTATGTGTTAGTGTATGGTTAATATTCTGTATATTTGCCCCCACGTTTACAACTCGTTCTATTATCCTAGTAATAAAATGGCAATTAGGTTAGTAGGCAAATCCACGGAGTTATACTGTTAATATTATAACTTTAATTAACTTTTAGGTGGCTATTAAAAATGTTTTGATTGTGTTTGAGTACACAGATTGTTTAGAATAGTAGAAAATTGTTCAAGTAGAGTTGTGTGTTCATATTAATGTTCTACGGGTGGATATAATGATGACGTTGTATACTGATGAACGAGTAGAATGATGATGATGATGGTGAAACCGTTTGGATACTAATTATTTTTTGTAGTATTTTAATTTAATTACATTACAAAAAGTAATGGCATTTTTATGAATTAAATAATTTCCGATGTCATTGAAACTTCTATTTTAATATTAAAATAAATCCTTTCGATAAATTGTAATTAATTTACAAATTTTTTGCTAATTAATCTTCATATATAAATAATATAACTATTCAATTAAAATTGTTTATAAAATATTCTAAAACTAAAGTTTTTATAATATGAATAAAACACATAACAATGTGACTAAATTCCATGAATGCTCATGAGTTATTTTAAAATTAAATATTACCTTGAAAACAAGTTAAGTTACCTTTACAAATCAAACCCTTATTATTACGTACCAAATTATTAATTTTTAATAATTAAACCCTGAATATTTATTGCGCATTATACTACAAGGTAAAAATATAAATGTTTTACGACAACAATCTTCTTTTATAATACAAATTTGAATATTTTCTTCATACCAGCATTATCTTACAAGATAAAGTTTGTTCTAGAAGTAAGCGTAATATTATAATAGTTTAAATATTATTTTATTTTTATTTTTTTCATATTCCAGAAATAAACATAATTTGTCGAGTTTGCTGTATTATAATTGTTGAGAAATATTTTTCCTGAATGTTAACTGTATGTAACTTTTATAATCAGCACATTTGCAAGCTCGTTCGGGCATTGTGAAATAGGGGCGAATTTTAAGGCTCAGGACACACGATATTATTTTATTTATTTATTTATACTTTATTGTACACAAAAAAATTACAAACATATAATATGTATTAAATAAAGATGTACAACAGGCGAGTTTATTATCATATTTTTATAAAAAAATAATAACAATATTTTATATTTAATAACATGTTTTTAATAAGATTCAAAAGGTAATTGCAAAATTTGCCATAATATACCATATTTTTTGTATTTCATCAGTTGAGTAATTGAAAATGCACAGAGTCTGAGTTACTGAGATATAAGAGTTAAAATCTCGTCAGATTGAGTTACAGGAAAGTTAAATTTCGCAATTTAGTTTATATTGCAACAATATTTGTCATTATCATAAACATTTATGTACAATAATATCTAATTGTTATCATTACAACTTAAGCATTGGCCTTCCTTACATTGCTTCACAAAGAACGGCCTCGAGTCACAAGCAACAATCTGTTACACTTTTAAGGTCACTTTACTTTTCAAGGTCTTTTTGTCCTTTATTTCATTTAACCTTGCTTTTATATTATATACTTTGTCACAGTCAAAGTGTGAAAACTTAGTTATTCATTAACAGTTTGTTATTGAATATAGATCCCAATTTCAAAAGATTAAGCATCAAAAGGACCATGTGGTCCTGGCATAGTAGAGGCCACCCCTTCCTTTCCCGTAGGATTTGTAAGAGGCAACTAATGGAGAGCAAAGAATGGGTAGCAGCGTCCCTCTTAAAACATCTCTAAAGCATAACTGCGGTTGCCAATCCGTCTGCCAAGTTTGGAAATTACTGGCAGGAACCCCCAAAGCTTATGTTCAGCAGTGGATAGTTAAAAGTTGATATGATGATGATGCATGAGAGAATGATGAATAACTGAAGTGATAATGAAGATAATATATACAATTCCATCATGAAACGAAGTCTCGAGCATGTTTTTTTTTTTATATTTACTTTTTTACTCATTTTGTTTCATAATGTATTCGCAGCTTTAAAGTATTTGCGTGCCAACAAATCATAAAGTATCGTTTAGAAATGAAAGCGTTGTTATTGTTTTAAATTGCCGCCCGCCCAGTAATATGACAGTGGGCGGTCTCCGTACTGCCTACCTGTTAAGTGATAAAAATAACACAGATATTAAAAAAGTGCGACTAAAATAGTATGCAGTATTAATTATAGACATTTGCCTGATTATTACGTTTATATAGATAAAACTAATCATTAAGTCACGTTTAAAATGAAAGTGATGTTGTTTTAAATTGCCGCCCACCCAGTTATATAACAGTAACAGTGTTCCTATCTTGTACTTTTATAATTTTGTACATTATGATAAAGTATTGAATCAATGTACCTATATATTGATGCATTGTATAACTTATCCTTCTTCATAGGTTTATACTGTATTAATTCTTATAAATTTTGGTTGGATGTTGAATTTAACAAAAGTTTAGTTTACAAACAAAGGATGTAATTATATGAATATTAACAATAAAATAAAAAGTTTAATTTAACACACACACACAGATATACGTGTGTGAAGTATTTGCAGCGTGCGTGCTGCGTGTGCGACTTGCGTGCGTGCGTGCGTGCTTGCATGCGTGTGTGTGTGTGTGTGTGTGTGTGTGTGTTTTCTCGTTTATCATTGTTAATTATATGATATAATGATCTAAAGATACATATATTACATATATTAAAATCAGTTATCCAATATATAACATGAAAACGAAGAACGTTATTGAAATTAATATGTCGTTCCACCATCAGTATCCAGAGAAATCTAATACATAGATATTAGAGCAATACCGATAATATCCATATCTAAATAAAAGATACTAGATGCAGAGTATCCTCGTTTGGAATATTGAGTTTACATGACGATGTAGCCGTTAACTGTCTACTGCTAAACATAAACCTTCCCCTTGGGGTGTTTTGCCAGTAGTTTGCATGCTTGGCGAGCGGGTTGGCAACTGTAGTTAGTCTTTCGTGATGTTTTAAGAGAGATGATGATGAGATATTTTGAGAGACCCATCATTTGACGGGAAAGGAAAAGACCACACGGCTAATTGAGTCTACATAAGTACATATACATAATTTAACAAAATATATTTTTACTATATTTTTATTAAAGAATAGGCAAACAAAAAAAAATACTTGAAATGTCGATGTATTTTTTTTTATAATTTCGATAAACGTAATTATAGCGTTTTAAATGTCTTTGTAACAATGATATTCGGAAATGATTCACCCCTCAACAATACACATGGATGTATAAATTTATGTGTGCATATAATAATAACTATAAAGTAACTCATTTAGTATTGCACGTCATTAGATCATTAAATGCTTTAAATTCAGTAGTAATAGGTCGACGTTTCATATTATCAACATAGATATGGAAAATTCTAGATTCATACAAAAACGTTATCCCTAAACTGTCACAAATTGAAAATTAAAAGGAATGTGTCATTATTTTAAAACACGAAGTAAGAAGGGTTCATAATTTTCATAAATATGAATCTATGTGATTTGATATAAAATTTCTGAGAATATTTGACTTCCTGTGACTACTAATATCATTGGATGGTTAGAAAAGAGTGTTAAATTTGTTTGAATACTTTATTTTTAATTCTGTCTTAGTTTTTGATTGTGCATCTTGGTTTTTTGTACATCAATGGTTATCAATTATTTCTTGAGTTATTACCAATTATTCTTTAATTATTTTCAGTGAGAAATATCCAGACTAAGTTTAATATTTCACTTTTATTACTCTTTATTGAACCATATTACGTGAGCTGATAGCTGATAGTTGTATTAAAATACTTATTTTGCAATAGAAAATAGACGTTAAATTAAGATTTTCATTATTTTCGTTATTGGAGCACTAAGTGGAAATTAAACACTCGTGGTCCAAACAGATTTGATTGTTGCTTATATTGTTTTTGATACTAGATATATACAGACTAGACTTTCTGTGTAATAACAATTTTTACACAAATAAAGAATGAATGAAGAAAAAAATAATAAAAAAAGAAATTACTTTAAATTACTTATTGTAAAAGTAATAACAAAATTGATAGAATCGATATTTTGTTATTATATCGGTTAAGTTACAAAAATATCTATTTACAATAAGCCAAGAGATCGTGTGACATACACACAAAAATAAATACAGACGAATGTACTTAACCTTTTCTTTTTAATAAGGTCCTTTTTAATAACAAAACGATCTTATTATTCGGTCGTCATTTTTATATTAGTTTTTATAATGAACTGTTTTCTCAATGTACTTCTATTTATTGACGTGAAATAATTTGTAACCTCCATTTTAAATTGTTTATTTCATAATAAAGTCAAGAGATCCCGAGCTGTGTATATTTGCTATGAAAATTGAATCAACTGAAGTACTTAACTTTGAAACGATATTTACTAACATAATTTCAACTCTGTATCGCTTTATTTGTCGTACTGTAGTGATTCCGATAATTTCGTTATGTTATTTAAATAATTTACAATTTTATTCACGTCAATAAAAAACATAAATATTTAGAGCAATATCACAAAAATAATTAGGAATGGCAACGATGAAGGGTATCATGAGGGACACGGTATACTCTTTTATGTCTATTTTTATAGGCGAGGGTAACCACTTTTTACTAAGCGAGCCATCAGCTTATTTGCCATTCTAAGTTGCAAAAAAATTGTCCATAACTATGTTTAATAGTCACATAGACTATGTTTTATCTAGTACAATATAATATTTACAAATAAAAAAGTCGAAGGGCAAGGCTGCCATAAGAGATAAATTATAAAACTATTTACCATATAAATATGTTAACACTTATCGATGTGTTTGTTGTTGTAGTGATTGAAACCACGAGGTTTCAATCACTAGATAGCTTTCAGAATTTATGTACAGCTTTCCCAAAATATACAGTATATTTTAATTTTAACAACTCGTCTATATTCCGGAAAGTGGTATGAATTGAAACCCCTTTATAAAAACTTACTCGAATAGTGGACTAAAAATACATTCTATGCAATAAAATAAATATTTATTAATAGCAAAAATCTTTTGTATATCTTTTTATATACGATATCGTAAAAATTTACAGTCTTTAAATAAATATTTCTATTAATATTATGTATCTGAGAATTTGTAAAGCCGTTTGGGTGTTTTGGATGTTTGTTTTATTTAAATATCTAAATGGATATAATATTTGATACATGGTTAGGATAACCTAATTCTGAATATTAAATTAGGATATAAATCCTACCTTAATATACAGAATAGATTATATACGCGCATATTTTATTATTGTATTCATGCATTTATTATTATTATTCTCATATAGTCTGGTATAGAATAGGCCATCCCTTCCTTTTCCGTGAGTGTTGTATGGGAACTTAATGGTCGAGAAATGAACAGCAATGCTCCTCTTTAGACATCACTAAAGACTAACTGCGGTTGCCAACCCGCCTGCCAAGCGTGGCAACTACTGGCAATTATTCAGTAGTGGACAGTTTACGGCTGATTTGGTTTGCATTTATTAGTGCATTATATGCACGCAGGCAAAGCCATGGGAAACAATTTGTGGGTAATATGTGCAAAAAATTAAATTAATATTGCTAAATAAAAAAAAAAAGTCGATTTAAAAATTTAACTTTAATATTAATAATTTATTACTGAATATTTACATGAATGATACCATTATAAATATTTATATTTTCTATTTGTAATCAACTGGATTTACGAGTATTCCCATGTTGTATTCGTATTTATTTTTTCATCTCAATTTTTGCATCTTTACTTTTTTTTAGTTCTCAATTTAAACCCTAGCACGAGTATAATTGCTACATGAACCATTTGCATCTAATTAATATGGAATGTCATGTATTTCATCAATGTATATCTTTACAATATCGTTAACTTTAATCGGACTGACAAAGCTACCACGATCGTATGGATGCATAATAGAAAATACGTCGTCGATTAAATCGGTCATGGCATCCAATCGTGTCGATGTATAACGATTGTGATTTTTATTCGGTTTTATACCTTCATTTCATTGCAGTATACTCGTCGTAGGTACTGCTTTTAATCGATTGTTTTTTTTTTTTATATACAATTTAGAATGGCAAACAAGCTGACGGCCCCCCTGATGGAAAGTGGCAACCGTTACCCATAGACATGAGTAGTACCATGGACATAGAGTATACTGTTTCGCCCATGTATATACCGATAGCACGGACGGGATTACCATTTTATTATCATCCATTAAATAAAAAAAATCTGCTATCAATGGGGCTGTTAGACGTTATCACTAACAATCTCTTTCCCCCCTGTTAATTATTGCTGTCACACAGCACATATACTTGTATCGTTACTAATAATAAAATAAAAAAATAAGTTTGTTTGTTGCATTGTTACCTTTTGGCACTTTAATGGCTCAACTAATCGTCACGAATATTAGCATATACGTTTAATTTTAAATTGAAAAAGATATGCTACTCTTTATTCTGAACATGAGAACCAAATTTGAGGTAAAAACTAATATATAAAATAAAGTAGGTCGTAAACTGTCTAAAACTCGTGAAAATGATTTAACTTTATAAAAACAGTTCGCTAATGAAGTAATTAAATTTTGATAAATTAATCGTTTGCCTGGGAGGCATGAAATCTCATCAGGAATAGTTGTCATAAAATTAATTTTATAACCCGTTTCATCAATAAGTATCACTATTAATTTATTAGTTAATATAATTTTATATAAAAAACAACAACTGGAAGCGATTCACATTTTTTTTAAACAACTTAGAATGGCAAACAAGCTGACGGCCCATCTAATGGAAAGTGGTAACCGTCGCCTATAGACATGAGCAGTACCATGGACATAGAGTATACTGTTTCGCCCATGATACTCCCCATGCGTTGCCATTTCTAAGGATTCAGGTGTTATTCCTCTGTACCTTGTAAATTCACGCTATATCCCACCCTTCAAACCGAAACACAGCCATGCAAACACAACTGTTTTACGGTTAAAACATGAATGGGACAGAGGTACCCAAGCAATCGACTTTTGTACAAAGTCTCCCTCTGGTATTTCATTGTTAAAAGTTTCGTAATTACATATTATATTCAAAAGTAATAATTACTGGTTTAACGTATAATTTGTTCGAGAAAGTTCGACTAGTTTAGGGATCATTCGGCATACTTAATCTTGATGCTGTGAACGCCTACGGCTTGAGCTTAGCGAGCTGAAACGCGCATTCAGCCTCGCGCTCACATCACAGCCGCTCAATATTAAAGGTCCGGATGATCTTGAAATTAGTCAGGCTTTCTGGACCAAATTATACGTAAGCTAAAACGGTAATAACATTAACATATTCACAGCAGCATTCTGATATTGCATACAGAGGGGAAAGAAATTGTTAGCAATGGAGTTTGACAGCCCCATCGCCAGAAATATGCCCTATCAGATCGACCTCCACGTGGTTCCCCTGGAAACCATCGTGAACAATTCTTGTTGAATCGTCACGATGGGCTAACTAACCTGCTTTCATCCTCACCTATCATCCTTCAGTAGTGCCCCGCCAGCGTATACCGATAGCGCAGGCAGGGTTACCATTCTATTATCACCCATTAAAAAAAATGTTGCATACATATATGTATTTTATATTCTGATTTTTTATGTTCTTTTCTAGGCCAAATACTATTCGATGCTATGCAAAATTTTATAAAAATTGTTATAGAGTCAAAAATCAAGAGATAATAATAAAAATAAAGTTATATTCACACTGTAATGAATATATTGTAATAGAGATGCTAATCCGATTGCTAGCAATATATCTAGGAAGCCATTGTGCATAATTCCTTGCAAATTTTTCACTATAAGCCTACTGACCTGGATCATCATCCACTCCACCATTCCACCTTCATCCATAAAGAATCCCCCCTCTTTTTTCTACACAAAAGTGATATAACATTAAATAGTATGTTATTTATTATTGTATAGTATACTATATTTTACCGGCGACTTCATCCGCATAATCGGAATATTATTTACTGACCGGAATTTCATAGTAATTTATTAATCTATTAAGATGCTAAGAAGTCATTCATTCATCAAACAGTCATTTTTATATTTATTTATTTAATTCTTTATTGTACACACCAGTTTTATGACAGAGGTAATAAAATGTACAAAGGCGAGCTTAATTCTAATAGAGATTTCTTCCAGCAAACCCAAAGTGGAAAGGAGCATCTTTGTCAGCGGGTATAGCGGATTACAATATTCTGACAATTTTTAAGCAAACTAGAGAAAATTAAATATTTATAATATTAGTAAGGATTGTTTATTATTCAGACGAATTAAGAGCCTCCTTAATATCTCGAAATAGAACAATAATAAATCCCTCAACATTGAGAAACTATAATACAAATATTTTTATCATTGTATCTGCTAGTACAGCCTGTCCATTGTACGAGTATAAATTTATCCCCGCTGCAAGTTCCGGCGTCATCTGTAGCAGATGCGGGGCCTGGCTATGATGTATTTAATTAAGACCCACTTGGACGACAAGTTGTGTTGCTCGTTTATTTACTTAGGTTTAGCTAAGTTGCTTGCGGAAGTCGAGATTGAGTCTCGGAATCCATTCTATCCAGATAATCCGTTTTGTACAAAGGAACTAACTATACGGAATTTCGATTGTTAGTTACGATTCTGCTATTTCAATGGCATTTTCGTGGTGAGACCTATGACTTTTATCATGATATAAATTTTGTTTGTTTTTGTCATATTGCATAGTAGTTTGTGTTAAAAGAATTAGGTTGAGTTGTAAATATTTAATCTAATAAAACAACATAAAACAAGTAATGGCTTTATGTTGTTTTTTTTTTTATTTTATATTTTGTAAAGTTTATTTTGTGCGTTAATGTGTTAATAAAGATATAATCATTTTGTATTAAAAAAGAAACGGTTAAAAAGAATAGAGAATGTTATTTTTGTTTTTTTGGTGAGGTATGATATTAAAATTAGAGTAATAAACTACCATTTTACATCTGTTGTAAACAAATATATAAATTGTATTACAAAGCGCTGCTTTGGACTGTATGACCATAGGTCGCCGATTCATATCCGGCTCGAAGGGCCAACTTTTTATGTGAAGAACTGAAAGAATAAAAAAAAAATACATAAAAGTATCTAATTAACACTATTAACGATTTCTTGACATATATATTCAATTTTATCTTAATCCGTAGGGATAAAATACAAAAATATGAAAATTAAATACAGATAAGGCAAAGCCAGCTAAACGCAGCGTGCGAGACTTCAATTAAAAAGTATAGTAACAATATCGCCATATGAAAATTTGTATTCTCTATGGAACAGTTGTTTTAGATTTATTGTTTGAGGCTGATTTGTGGCATTTACCACAATACGACTGATTAATTATTGTTTTAATACAAAACATGTTATAAATATTAATGAAAACTGAAATTTTTATTATTTAAATCATAATTTCAAACATATCTTTATCAATATCGCCTACCCTTTCCCTAAAAAAAATATTAATTAAGAATCCCTTCCTTTTTAAAATTTATTAAAACCCGTTGAAATCTTCATTCGTAAGAAATTTGTTCCACTTTGATTCGTGCAAAAGGAGCAATCTCCATTTAACGCAGCTTTGAAATGAATAAAAATCTGTCCAGTTAAGTGGAACTGTTCATTATTCAATGTCGAACAAGGTTTCAAAGAGACAGTGCAATCTTGGAGAGTACGTACCCGATAGGTAACTCCCAGGCGACCAAGAGCACAGTCAAAGCGTCTATTGCAATCTTTCGTAACAATTTTTCAATATCATCAAATCAAGAAACAACGGAATGGAAAAGCGTTTGCTAGACCGAAGATGAGTTTGACAGAGTCAGTAGCATTCCTATTTAATATTACTGCATTTCTGCAAGATAACTCTAGGGACAAGACTCCGCTGAAAAATTTAATAACAGTTCAAGAGTCGTCCCCGTTTTATTGGATGGTCGTCATTCGAGGTCTTTATAGGCATCGTGGTTCTATATTTGGTAATTTTAAAACTATGTAGTGCATATTTCATTGAATTTATATAAATTTATTTTCGATACTTACTTAATGAATAAAGGTTATTGGCACCATTGTAGTTCTAGCAGTAAAAGTATTGGTTAGACATTATGGGCACCATGAGCATCTCAATGTGCGTTCTCTGAAAAGTTTATAATACTTGTTCCTTACTATAGTTATACGCAAGCAAGTTGGTTAACCACTGATTTAGTCATTAAAAGAATAAATGAAACAGATTGTTACTGGCCAGTATTTATAATATTATTAGTGGCCAGTACGTGAACATAATATACTACATCTTTTTTTCCTTCAAAAGAAAAAAAAAAATACAATAACTAGCTATAATCTGCGGTTTTACTCGCATGAATTGGTACATAACGTATGCTATGAGCTAAGTTAATATATAATCTATGTACCAAATTTCATTCAAATTCGTTTAGTGGTTTTTGCGTGAAAGAGTAACAAACATCCGTCCATTTATCCATCGTTACAAACTTTAACATTTATCGTACGAATATTAATTAAAAGGATGTCTACAAGCAATGGATATCTATTCTATCAGCTTTTTTATCATTTCAAGGTGCATAAATATAAACACAGGTATTTTAATATTAGCTTTTACCCACGTGACAGGGATATGTTCAATAACCGGGATAAAAATGTCTTCTATATGAAGGCACAGATTATTTTTGGTACCATATGTACCAAATTTCACAGTGATTGATGTATTAAGACGATAAGAAATAACAAACAAACATACTTTCACATTATAATATTAAGTAACGATTTTAGCACAAGGCTAAACATAACAAATTTATAATACGTATAACATTTTTTGTTAATTAATATTTCTCGTTAATTTGATTTAAGTTTCAAATATATGATCAAAGGAAAGGAAAGATTTAGATCAAGGTTGTATGAAGGAAATTAATATACGAAAATTCGATAGATACATAAATTAGTTAATTTAGAGACAATTACCAAGTTTCGTTGGTTCAAAGAAAATCGTAGCAAATCTAATTAAGACTGATTATTCGATTTAATAATAGTGTTTGAAGTTGAGAGAAGCCGACTTATTTATGTAACTAGATTAAATATTGATATTTTAGTAGCGTTTCTGATTTAATATCAATCGTATCGAAGTTCCAAGATGTAATTATATTAATTACGAGTACATATGTTTCGGCTTACAACAATGAATTTCTATAATGTATAATATAATAAATTAATTTTCTGTTTATTTACTGGAAGACAACGGCGTTAGATGTTAAGAAGTTGTATGTAAAATTATATAATTGTGCATATAGCAAATTTAAATAAATAAATAATAATTGATAATTTAATAAACAACGAAAGAATAAGTTTTATTAAATTGTAGCTCCGTTTAATATAATATAATTGCTAACTTTAAAACTGGCTGTGAATTACTTGAGTGTCGTATCGTGAATTCCCAATATTGTATAACCTAAAAATTTCTTAAGACATGAGCTATTAAATAGAAAAGTTTTTTTTTTAAATCCAATTGATAGTTTCTGAGACTAGCACGTTCAAAGAAACTTCTATTTTATTATATTAGTATGGTTGGATTTAATTCAAAAGAAGAACTTAGCACAACTCTAAGTGTCAGGTTGCTCATTTTTTAATTAGATTAGTATCTGATACTGACGTGCAAATAGCTCGTAAAAGCTTGTCATCCCAAAAGAACTTGAGATAAAGGGGTAAGATACGTTAAAATAGACATTTTGTGTTTAAAAAGATAATGTTATCATATTTTACAACTTTATTAATTAAATATTAATGAAATCATAATTTTTCGTAATTTATAGTACATTGGATACTTTATGCATTAATTTGCTAGGGTAAAGTCGCAGAATACAGCTAGCATAGACATAAGAGGAAATATAACTGCATCATTGCATTTAGTCTTTCTTGTCTACTCAGTAAGGTATCTGGAGTGAAGAGTATTAACAAATATATCTACTTAACTTACTTGTTATATAGTTAAGTGCATAACATCTGAATATAAAACTTATTTTAAAAAAGCAACGATAAAGTACTAACAAAAGACTGGAGGCGGATATATCCCACAATATAAATGCAGAAGCACGCAAAAGGATGGTTGCAAGACGAAACAAATAAATTGCGATACGCAAAGGGCGTGGAGCTCGTCATTCAATGTCTACTCTTTTAGCCTTTAATTAACTTTTTGTTGCTGTATTTAGTCCAAAGAATATAAACTAACACTAGGCTTACCTACAACATTTTGAGCACATTCTACGTAATAACTCTTGGGTATTGACCTTTTGGATTTTCAGTATTGACCTTTAATATTGACCTACAGACCTTGTTATGTCCAAATTCCAAAATTGTTCTTAAAATTGAAACTGATTATTATTAATGTAAAAAGAAATAGCCAAACTGATTTAGTTGTGCAGCAGCTCTTATCTAGCATAAGCACATGGTTTGATCAGAAGAACTGTATCACCTGAAATGACGATTACAATCACAAATGATTTTTCACTTAAGTTCTTAATATTAGACTCAAGCGATTTCTTTGTTATAAATGAATTTTTATTTTAGATTATACTGTTACATGTTATATAATTATATTTTTCGTAAAACGTTATATGAGCCAAAGTAGAATGCAAAATGATTGTACTGTAAATATAAATAAAGAAAACAAAGTGTATAATCTTAGATAAAGGTTTTTTTTATGTTACAGTATATATTAATGATATATAATAATATAAGATTATACAGGATACATAATACAATACAAGATAATAACAGGATTATATATATATTTCAATGGATGGATGGTAATGGAATGGTAACCCCGCATGCGCTAACGGTATTCGCTAGCAGGGCACCAGTGAGGGATGACAGGTGGATAATGAAAAAGCAGGTCAGTTAGCCCATCGTGATGAATACATCTGGAATTTAGCACGATAGTTCCCAGGGGGAACTGCGTGGAGATCGACCTGACAGAGTGTATTGCTAGCAATGAGACTGGTAGCCCGTATACTAACAATCCCTTCCCCCTGGATTATATATATTATAGTATAGTAATATGAAACAACATTTTGTATGTGAAAATTCCTAATTAAAGACATATTATTTTACAATTAATACGGCGTTGGTCAAGAGCCTTAAAAATCTATAGAGTTTTAAAGTTCTCGGTGTTTAGAATCTTACGTAAAAATTTTCTTCTTTTACTTTTACTAGTGTATTTTAATTTATTTTCTTAGCTACCGCTACAGTATTCTGAGGAAATAAGGAAATTAGTTTGGGTGCTGAACGGTTAATACTAGGTTCCGACCAGCGATCTAATAATTTGCTTGAAGATATCTTGTTTAGTAGAGAAACACGTGTCGCAAAACGTATGTAAACAAAATGGCAGTTTGAGATTGATGGCAAATTTAGAAGATTGTGGAACTTCTGGTAGTAATACTGATAATCAATCTTCGAGTGTTGGCAGTCTCACACATATTACTGGTAGAGGAGTTAAACAAAATAATTCTAAGCAAATAATCAGTGATATAAACTTCTGGAAGATAACACCTAGTTTAATAAAACAAGGAAGAGACAGCACATTATATTTTTAATCTGTAATCATGCAATATATTTGTTAACTTTTGAATAGCAATGTCTGCAGGTACTATTCTTTGTTGTACTTTGCAGATATTCTTTAAAAATTGTTTACTTGATTGTCTTTGAGCTAAATATTGACCATAATACCAGAGGGAGACTTTGTACAAAAGTCGATTGCTTGGGTACCTCTGTCCCATTCGTGTTTCAACCGTGAAATAGTTGTGTTTGCATGGCTGTGTTTCGGTTTGAAGGGTGGGATATGGCGTGAATTTACTGGGTACAGAGGAATAATACCTAAGTCCTCAGGAATGGCAACGCATGGGGGGTACCATGGGCGAAACAATATACTCTGTTATATATATATATATATATATATATATATATATATATATATATATATATATATATATATATATATACATATATATATAATCTATCTTCATAGATTAAGAACAGTGTCGACTGTTTTTTATCAACGGCTCGTCTAAATTTTATTGTCTATGACTAGGTACACAAAGATTGGTTGCTATCGTTAAATAAATATTTCATGGTGAATATTGGACGATAAGTAGTGTCTGCAAACTTATATTGCTTTCAGAGTTGTCCACGAGGGAACACAAGTCTTTATTTGATCATCGACGTTATTTTCTACATTTGTAGTATTATATTTCTTTAAAATATAATCTTTTTTTTTTTCTTTTTTTTCATACAACTTAGAATGGCAAACAAGCTGACGGCTCACCTGATGGAAAGTGGTAACCGTCGCCTATAGACATGAGCAGCATGATGAATGGGCTGTCAGCTTGTTTGCCATTCTAAGTTTTATAAAAATAAATATATATTGATTTATTTCTTTACACATAATAAAGAGGCGTGTCCTTTGACGTATTTTTAATATTAAAAATTATAAAGTAATGAATTCACTTGTATGAGTATGTTATATGATGTTTTTGACAATTTCAAATCAATTCTGCTAATTCCTTTTGTTTTCAATAGAATTTTCTTCTATATTCTTTCATTCTTTTTATTTTGTTTTTCAACTGAAAACGCTAGTTATAATAACACCGATTAAGGTAACTGGAAAGCTTTTATTTTAACTGTTATTTTTTTTCAGACATTGAAAAATAACTTGTGAACAATAACCGTTGGAAAAAGTATGTATACAAAACACATTTGAATGATTGGTTTCATTTTTTAAATATTTATTGAAAATACACGCTGTAAATTTTTATGTTGGTGAACAATCCATATTTTTATATATTCTATCTCAGATTTCTGCAGCGGGGTATATCTATAAATGCAAAACTGAGACCAGATGTCAATAGCGGCAGTATAACCAGGGAATAAATATTGTATCTGAAAATACATGCCATCCGCATATCAGCTGTCAACGCGGTTATTTAATTATAAGTAAATTAATAAATCTATTAATTGTATCGTGAGCATAAGAGTACCTATCTAAGTAAAATAATATTTAATTAACATATTTTTTTATATATGTACTTGTTTAGAACATTTTGTTTATTTTAGTCAGTATATTATTGAAAATATATAATGAATAATTTGCTATTAATACATATCTGTTTTCCTTCTGTTTTTCTTGAAAATTAAATTTGTGTTTGCTATGATAAGATCTCTCATTAGAGTGACCTTTTTCGTTGGGGAGACTTCGTTTCCTTAGAGTTCCTTTATCATGCGTACGGTCAAGGGGTGGAACTCTCCCTGCTTATGTTTTTCCATCCAAGTATAATTTGTACAAATTTAAGGCAAATATGAATAGGCTATTCGTGAACACGCAAGCTCCACCTTAGACCACATCATCGGTTTCTATCAGTTGAGATCGTGATCAATTGCAGGATACTTTCTATGGTAAATAAAAATTTCTCGTAATTCAGAAAAAATATAACAAAAGGAGTTAAAGTATCTATCTAATTTAGTATTTGTATGTTAATGTGAGATTGTGTTGTGTGTATATGTGTGTTATATAATGCGATGCTTGTGATTGGTTGTGTAACCACTTACTTTCGTTATCAGTTTTACGCCCACATCTTCTTTGTTCTATCATGGAATCTACTTATTTTATAATTCAATTAAATCACGTTAGGAAAACCAATGAAATTGATACGGAAAATTAATTACCTGGACGGGTATCAAGATAAGCCTAAAAGGCCGAAGGTCGTAAAAGCAACAAACGGTGATACAGTAATCAGAGTCGTAAATTAAAAAAGCCATAAAGCACTTCTTTGAAAATGGATCAGTCATGATGTATGGAAAGACCGGGATGTTTACACAACAAAGGTCCATAACGTCCGCTGACAACTATCCCGAAAAATTTGAGTCATATATACAATCTTTTCGAAATATTTACTGCTTTTTTAATCATATTGAACCTTTTTAAAATGTGTGTCGTTATTCCAAACAATGAGTTTTAAATGTTAACCCATATTTCGAAACAGTCATAAATAACGTTTCATATTCTACATTCTTTACAAATACTCAAATTATATGTAAAATTGAGTAAGATATTTGTTTATTACTTTTTGGTGTTATAACAATGAACAATCGTCATGAAGGATAGAGAAGGATATATAGCCTACTTTTTATCTTGGTCGATCAATATAACTCGATGGTGCGGAAGGAGTCAAAGAAAAAATATTACAAAGACTGAAAAGAGTTTGAACTTGTAAATTTAAAAGAAAGCTTATGTATATTATTATTACCATTATTTTAAATAAAATTTATTTAATTGCGAATTAAATATTTCTATCATATATTTATAGATAGTGTGTCCATTGTAAGATTGAGATATCATTAATGGTCGAGCCAATTATTATTTACTAATTTTTACCTTCGACTTTGTCCGCATGACCGTAATATGTTTATTGACCCGAATAACAAGTAGCACATATCCTTCTTCATTCTTTACAGTACGTGTATACCAAATTTCATAGTTAAAATGCTAAGAATTAATTATTCATAACCAATAAGTAGTTGGTTATGGATAAGCTATTAAAGTGCTATGTGTAACAAACAAATTTACTTTCACATTTATAATATTTCACATTTATATTCAGGAATTTTTACAATTAAGCGAGAACAGGACAAATATTTGAATATATTATATTATAATATCTATTCATAAAATGACTGAATATATTAAAGATTTAGGATTAGAAGATAAATATAACTTTATATCTTTCGAAAAAACATTATTAATAGACAGATATACACGTACTCTTTTTTGTTTCCTTCATAAGTTTATAATAGTAAACTTAATATAAATACAAACAATTATAAGAAAATATCGCACTGAGAAAAAAAAATTATTTATTTATTTATTCATTTAAAATAATTATAACATTATAACAGCAAAAGCCAGATCAATGTTATAAATCTAGTGTACCCGTGTGTACGAGTGTGTTTAACCCGACTCTTGATATTTCTGAGCCGCTTCTAATATCTTTGGTAGGCTACTACTAAATATATCAATATACAACTAAATATATATTTCTCTTCCAGGCAACCTTTGTATGAAGAAAAGTAATTATAAACAGTGTGACTGGAGGCACGCCTCCACGATTCACGAATCTTTGTTTTTTTTTATTACTATAAATACAAAGATATAATACGTACGTACGTTTTAAGTTATTAATACATGCATATGTATCTACCGCTTCAATATTAAACAGTTTTCAGAGGTTGGTATTACATATTACAAATGCTATAATAATTCGGAAATGGAATGAATTCATTATAAATTTGGCAATTTATCAGTGACCGCACACTATTTAAAATTTACGACGGTCTCTTCGAATCACATAAATTTTATTTTCGATTTTCTCTTAGATAGACGTATTATTTTCTCGGCTGACTAATTTATTGAGCAAAATTTTATTGTTTTGCGGTTCATTTAGGTTGTAAATCTTTTATGTTAGTGATACCTAAATCTGTTTCATTGAAAATAGACACGGACCGCGAGTTAATTGGTTTTCTGGAAACTTCGAAAATGTGACATCCATATTTTATGTGACTAATAAAAAATAGTTTCTTAGTATGTCGACATACATTAACAATTTAATTGCGAAGGTTCTATTTTTTTAAATTTATAATTATATATTTTTTTAATTATAATACGTATACAAAATAACGAGAAGGAACGGATCTCTTCATTTATACCTATACCCACTTACCTGCGTTCCATTACCAATTTATTAAAACTAATATTGGTATACTTTTATATTCATATGTGGAGACATAAGAATATAAAAGTATCATAACAAATTATTAGATTTTAGACAACCTGATAAATATAAAAACAATCGAGTTTCTTTAGTGATTAAAAATAATCAATTTTACTAACAATCGCCAGGATAAATAGAAAAAATGGAATTCTATACTTGCAAATCGGTACACCTGGAAATATTACGAGTACAATGCTCGTATTGCAATATTATCATCATCATCATCTCAGTTGATCTGTGTATAATGCCGAACATAGGCCACCACAATATATTGCCATAGGGAGCAGTGTTGAGCCACCTGCATATATTGATTCCTGTAATACATTTGAGGTCATCACTGCATTTAGTGGGGGAGAGGGGTTGTCCTAAACTGCGGTTGTCCATAGGGGTCGCAACAACATCGGTTGTTGGCTCTTCGTGCTATGTGATCAGCCCACTTCAGCTTGCTTATCTTTCGAACTACATTGTATATATATTGAAATATAAAAGTAACTCCAATTTATAATTCTTAATTATACTAAACGAGTACGTATAAATATCTAATGGACCTTGTATTCAACCATTTTCTAAAAGATATTCAGATATCAGGGATCAACCCACAGGCCTTGATTCTCTTTTTATGTTAGTATAAAGGTTCTGTGTAGGGACGAGTATATAACAGAAATTCTCCGAACAATCTGATAAAGGTCAGTGAGTTATACTGAACAAAAACCCATCTCTACCCCGTAAATAAGAATATCTACACTTTGAAAACCACAGTGTAAAATAATGCAGCGTTACAATTATAATTATTTCATATCATGCATACTTTACTTTTATTTTTAAATTTAGTATTTTATACAAAATATGCTCACGATTATAATTCCTAATGGGATGAGTGAGAAACATTAGTCGTTTGCTGTTTTTGTGGTGAACGTAATAATCGGTATGCTTACATTTCTACTAGTAAGATTACCACCATTTTTCAGATTAAGTTGGTATGTTACCGGTATTTTCCATCACCGGAGAATCGATTGGAAATTTAAACTGACACAATAAGATTTTGGTGCAACGAGATACGATTTCATACATATGTCAAAATTGCATATTATTAGACCAAGTCGTTCTCAATTTTTAAATGCTTATTTTTTTTACTTTTCCGTACATTTCTAATTGTCTCTAAATCGCTTCTTCCGGGTTGTGCCCTTAAAGATGTTCGAAGAAGTCACGTCTCAAGAGATCAGTGAGCTGAGTCTTGGAAAGTTCTTAAAAAAATCCTCTTAAATTTAATAAAAACCTTCCTATTTTCATTTACGTTTTAATTATAATTATTTTTAGTATTTGTTGTTAAACAGTGAAATCGTTTTGATATAAAAATAGTAATTTACTGTAGGTGTGGTAATAAAATGTGTTACATAATAAAATTTATATAATATTTTTTATCATTTTTTAAAACTTACGTTAATTTTATGTTTTTTTTTCTATATTTGTTGTTCCCGATAATTATGTCGACTTCATCTTCTTCAGGGAAAGGGAAGTCTTCTTCAGGGGACACGTCCGGAACTTCATTACAGCGTCTCGTCTCGTATAAACAACATAGTTTATAAAATTTCCCGTTATACATATATTACACAAATATTACATATATTACAGAATTTATATTACACAAATAATTGTGAATACAAGATAAAAATTAATTAATTATGTTGATTTTTCATTTACTAGCTTTTACTCATGACTTTATCCAGGATAAATAATAGCTTATGTTATATATGTAGGTTTATACTGAATTCTAAGGCAATTAATTGAAACGTTAAGATGCCAAGTGACAAATAAGCAAATTTACTTTCAAAATTATGATATTAGTAAAGATTTTAATATTACACCTACATGAAATATCATCTATTGTTTGCATTATTATTATGACTCATGATACATTTAAAACAAAATTCGATGTATATGATGTTTTTTTTTTGAAGCAATATATTTTATTCTCATTTTATTTCATAAAAATTTTGTTACAATTGAAGTAGGTTTATGGAATAATATTTTGAGGTATGAAACAGTTATCGACTATGTTATATTTGTAAATTCTGCTTTGTTTGAAATAAGCTCTGTATTGTAATCATAGTATTAGAATAGATTAGAAATAATTTCTATTCAAATAAACTTTAAGGATTTTTGAAGAATCATTTTTATAGTTCTACCAGATCACAATTTAGAACGCAAATTCATCTAAAAAGAATAGGCAAGAAACTCAGCTGTTGTTTATTATTATTATTTATTTAAGCATTAAAATAAATTAATTTTAGTACTGTATTGTAGATTGTTTCTACGCATTTATGCTGTGTCATGGGGCAGACAACTCAATCATCTCCGTTCCCATCCTGAACGTTACAGAAAATTGGAATTTGTCACCCTTTATACGACTGATCTTTCTCAGCTTCGCGCAATTTGCCCACCATCTTTGATTGGAGTGCGTAACAGGATATCCGGTCGTGGTTATCGTTTTCTACCTCTTTTACGGTGAATGAATATCCGTTATTGAGTTTCAGGTGAGCTTTGATATTTTTATTTGTTTATAGCTTTTTTTATCCGTTGAATGGAGGTTGAGAACGGAATTGCTGTTGAAGTTGAAATGCAAACTGTATCCAGTGATATCACGTTTAATAAGTAAAAAATGATATTTAAAAAGTAAACTAAAAATAATTGAATAAGTATTAAAATTATAAGTTATTTCTTTTGAATTACATGGAAAGAAATGTTCTGGCACCGCTCTACAAGAAGATCCGACCCCAAATAGTGCTGGGATTGAAGGTTGGAAGAAAAATAAGAAGACAAGGTTGATCTACATAAATAAAAAGTAGACTATGTCTATTCCAAATGTGCACATATGTATACTAAATACGACGATTGATTGATCTGTCAATTGACAACAAACAAACGAACACCTTGTCATATTATAATATGATATTTTTAAGATATTTTTAATCGTATACTTATTGTATACGACTAATTTGATTAACAGAAATATTGTTAAGATGATAAAATATTACGTGTAACTATAAAGAAACAAATATTGAGATCATTTGAGAGTATTCAGTTTATTGAAGAAAATAAAGTCACAACATTTTTTTTTAATATGAAAAGATTACTTTTCTTGCATCTTCAAAATGTACCTGAGCATAATATTACAGTTATAAAGATAACTACGTTGCGAAGAAGCAAAATGTTGAATTGCAATTCTTTTGCAATCGAATTTTATTCAATTCTCTCTTTATGTCTTTTATTGAATCACTCGAGAATATTTTATCGTACAAATTTTAATGCGATTGATAATTTTATTATATTATATAGTTCCCCTGAGACTACAGATAGGTAGTTTTAGGAAAATCATTACATAATATAAGACAAAGTCGCTTCCAGTCTGTCTGTCCCTATGTATGCTTAGATCTTTAAAATTACACAATGGATTTTGATGTGATTTTTTTTAATAGATAGAGTGATTCAAGAGGAAAGTTTATACGTATTTTTTTATGTCACTTAGAATGCCAAATGGCATGAATTTACAGGGTACAGAGGAATAACACCTGAGTTCTCAGGAATGGCAATGCATCGACTTTTGGGGGATATAATATTATGGAGCTGATAAAACAGTATACGGGGGAAATATTTTACAAATAAATATCTATTATGTCCTTATAAAAAATGGTTACTGCTTAAACTAAAATGTGCAAGATTATGAATTTAGATAGTCGATATTTGAGAAAAAAATTATAGGCAAAACGGTTATCACGTGTTTCCATCAGGTGGGCCGTTAGTTTGTTTGCCATTCTAAGTCGTATAGCTTGTTTGCCTTAAGTCGTATAAAAATTTTTTTGAAATATTGTTAGTGTGTTTATATGCTTGTTACAGTATCACGCAAAAATTATAGCAACAAATTGGATGTGATTTTTATAGATGGGTTGTCGAAGGTCTGACTTAAAATTTGGTCTATGTTTTACCTTAATATGCCATCTATATCTAAGTCTAAGTCTATGGGTACTGGCACAGCTTGTCGTTAATAAAGAACAAATTAATATCTACGTCAATTTTTTTTCACTAAGTATTTTAATTGAAGACGAGAATTTATTTAAAAATTTTCTGCAAGCTGCCTTTATCGAACTTACAAATGATGGTTGAACCTATAGTTAGGGACAACCATAACTACATAACATACATAAGTATCAACTGTAGTTAAATACAAATATCTTTCCATTTATCTTATTGGGTTCATATTTAGAAAAACATATTAAAAAAAAAAAGAAAAAGAGAAAAGATTAGATATTTTGTTTGTAATGGATAAATTCAACAAATAATTAATTATGTATTAATTTAATAAAAAAAAAAACATGAAAACTAATTGGTAATATTGCCAAAAAAATAAATTTCTGTATTCACGCCATTCATTTAATATGTGAATGACAGGTTGAAAACCAAAATAAGTAAATCCCATTACGGTCAGTGCATTCGTTACTTTTACGGCTGGAATTGTCACGTCACTATCGACCGCGCAAATTGAGCGGCATCCGCATTCAGTTTGTTTAATTGCACCGAATGAAGTTGTGGGTATTTGTGATTTTGTTGTCCACGCCGAATAATCAACCTTATATACAGGTTTTCATCGTCGTTTTCATTACATATAGTATTGTGACAGATATAAACAGAATTGTCATAAATGGGAGTTTTTCAATAAAAAAAAACATTTTATGTAACAATTAGTTTACAAACATCGCTTTGCTCTCTACCACCATTGTATGTATCTTTATTTTTATTATCGAGATAAAATTATCTTATTTCTCAAGTAGAGTAAGTAGTTAATTTTAAACTTTCACGTTGTTTACACATAGTTTAAATACACAATCAGGACTTCTACTGGTAAATAGTACCTATATACTTGCTTTTTTATTGTTGACGTTTCGACGTAGATGCACCACGTAGTGGTCACGACAGAACTGAAGTCCTGTTGTAATATACATTTTTAAAATTGTATTAAAAGTAGATTAATATGAACAAATGCGATCGTCATAATGATGACATAGGATATTTATATATTAAGACACATTTTGCTCTAATCTACCTTTTTTTTATAATTTTTTTGTACAACACAAGTATTTATTTTTATTTGTAAAGAAAGTTTAAATATGTAGATTGTGATGAATAAAATAGGAGAGTTTGAGAGTATGAATACTCTTAAACTTTATATATCTATGTGTATATATAGGCGATAGTTATTTGTAGTTCTATAAAAATAGGACATACGAATAGTACCTACATAAAAAAGTATTTAACTATATTTCAAGTCTTTTGACTTTATCGCATTGTTTTTACTTAATTTATTATCTTTAATGCAAAAAAAAAAAATAGATTACATGCTAATTCCAGAGTTAGGAAGGATGATGTAGTATTTTATATTGATATTTTTCAATAAATAATCAAATGAAATACCATTCAGTAACGGTTGTCACACTGCATTCATTCAACTTACGTAATTGACAGTTAACCAGAGTACGTCAGAAAGTGGTATATTACTGATTGGTTATTGAAAAGTAATGGCCCTTCCTATAAAATATATCCAACAATATCGCAGGGGTGTTCTTCGTGCGACCCTCGGGGATAGCGCGTCAATTGGTTTGCTATTTTATTTTTTCCTATAAATTGGGCAGATTTTTGCCATGTGAAACTGTGTGAGGCAGCTCGTTAAAAATAATGAGTACAGTTTTGCCCTTTATTTAGTACCATAAATTTAGTACATACTTTGTTAATTTATATATGTTTTGTAAATAACAAATTGACTATCGATACTGGTATTTTTCTATATATTTCTATTCGAATAAAAATAATTAATAGTATTTGAATAAAAATTAGGTACGTGAGTACTATTTATCTATAATCGTATCGCTTTTAGTACCGATTGTGAATTTAAAAATATATTTCACTTCATATTATTTTTTTAATTGAAAATATATGAACTAACTCATATGAACAATTCTAATGGTATAATTTGTCCTAGTGTTATTTATCCTCTAATTTTTACGCAATAATCTGATAGTTCCTGTACAATTTATATTAATATTATAAAACGAAAAATTTGTTTGTTTGAAAGCGCTAATCTCTGGAACTACTAATCAGATTTGTAAATTTTAATATCACGATACGACTACGAGCGAAGCCGTGAGATACTGTTAGTACTATAATAATTGGCATTGGAACTGGTGAGAAGTAAATAGTGAGCTTACATTGGTGAGTGAAATTTAGGACCTTAAATGGAATACGACTATATAGTTACAACAAAAGTCAAGTTACAAATATTGTATCAGTATTATTTTAAAAATAAAAATAAAACAATGAAAAGATATAGCTTTATAAAATTACTTGCGCCAATAATTGTATGATAAAAATAGCAACACAATAGTTTAAAATGCAGTAACCAGTATCGTTATTGTAATAAGCCGCTATTGATTTTGTTTAACCAGACAGTTATTTCGATTTAGACCCTCCTCTAAATAACAGTATAGATTTTCAAATTATTTGTTCCACGAACAATTTACGAGCACGCGAAAGCAATTTCGTATCGAGAAGTTAACGCGCATGTTTGTTGCCCTTTAGGGCAGCGTAAAGAGGGTTGAAGTCTGACACATCGGAGACAGTATTGAAATCAACTTACATAATGCGACTCTCTGATTATTGATAACTTGTTCAATTTATACTTATGTTAAATTATATATAGAAAACGTCCAGATTAATATAAATATACATACCAGACTAGTTTTAAACTTAACGGGAGCCCTTTTTCATGAGCGTGGTTTACGGCTGTGTCGCGGGTAGCATTGCGCGATCAGTAGCAGTCGAACATCTCTGAATTTAAAACGTGATTAGAGCTGAGAAATACTTTCAATTCACGATAGTTATTATTCAACAAACAGGCATATACGTAAATAAATATATTCATAATAAATATATGACCGTCGGAACGTAAATTCAATCACCATCAAGGTTACCATGTCTATAAGCTGCTAAGAAGTGACAGTTGCCACTTCTTATCAGCTCTCTAGAGAAATTAATAGTAAAAATGATGGTCAATCTTCAAGTGTTAGCTGTCACACACATATTAATGGCAGTGGAATTAAACAAAATAATTCTAATTAAAAAACTATGTAGTAATATGAACTTCCGCACGATAACACCTAACTCGTTACATACCCCAAAAAAGTATCAAACGAATCCATCAGTAGATGTTTATTCGTTATTGCTAGTGAGTTCATGAGATAGAATGAGAGCGACGACCAGAGTCTTGTCTTTACTTAGATCACTAAATGAAAAATTCTATCGATCGATATAGATCCATTTGCCACTAGTCTAGGAGACAGGCACTCGTATCCAATTGTCACTTTTAGAAGGATTTAAAAACGAGTTTGAAATAACCATCTTATCAGAGTTAAGGAGTGGAATTATTTTCCGATGTCTATGTTTCTCGACTCATAACAACATGAGTCATTATAAAGCTAGAGTATAGCTCAGCCATTTGTAGTTATTCAAGTTTGTGGTGTAATATACTAGACAGAGTACACAAATTTGAATAATAAAATTTTCTAATACATATATTATCTTTTAAGATAATAAGATATTTGTTCAATCATTTTTTAAACATTATTATTTAATTTTTATCCAAATGGCATAACCCCTAAAACAATATCAAGTACACGCTTCAACCAGAATCTTTATCAATCTCAATAATAACTTTATTAATTTGATGCGATTGAATTTGGAGAGTTTCGAGTTCGTTCCGAAAGTTTCAAATGAATTGTTTACTTCTTGAAACTCGATCGTTATTCCTATAAAATGTATTAGCGTAGGGTGAAAGCTTAATAATAAACGACGATAAAGAGGGGTCTACCCGAACTACCGTCCAGCTTTTTAATTAAATACACGGCGTCAAATTAAGCGCGGCACCGTCTTTAATAATGCTGCAAATGTAGTACAATAAAGTTTGTAGTTATTGAACATTATATTAAATTAATTATTGAGTATTATAATAATAGACATTTCTGTAGATTCATTTTATTCCACACAGTAAGTAAGTAATTAACTCCCAAGTAGTAGTATTTCCAAATAGATACCATATTGATTGATAGACGAAACCTTCAAGAAAAGAGTATATTCTTTCTTGCAAAGAAACACACCTGCTGTTTCTCTGATTTTGAGGGTGTTTATGGGCGGCGATAATAACTTACATCAGGTGGACCGCATGCTCGTTTAGCCTCTATGTTATAAAGAAAATAGTAATAAAACAGATGTATAATATAGATTGTTTAAGGTAAAACACCGCAGTGGAAGCGTTTTATAAGGGAAAGATTCTGTCTGTCGAGAAGGACTAACCTGGCATCGGCTTCGTGAGTTTTTCTGCTGTAGGTGATCGGCAGTTCTTCCTCAACTCCTATATGCACACATACACAATTTCTTACAGATTCTTCAGGGCACATACATTTTAAAACACACAAATTACATTTGTTTTACAGGAGCATGTCCGCGCACACGCCTCCATTCAGTCAGTACTTTTTTAATCGTTAAACTGAGGTGGGAGAAAAATAATAACGACGAACTCCCATATTGTAAACAATCTGTATTTTATTACAAAGGGATTAAGGCTTTATTTTGAACACAGATCTACAGTTTTACTTTAGACATGTCTAATTTAGGTCAAATCGAAATTATATCAATAAATATAACCTTTTAATTTGACGTCTATTCAATATGAGTCTTATGGCTATTCGATTGCGGTAAAATTCGGCTAGTCACATGTTACGTAATTAAAACACCATTAGTTATACTATGCTAAAATTTAACAACTTATATTTGAGTATTAGGTCGTGTGGTCTTGGCATAGAATAGAATGCCCCTCCCTTTCTTGTGGGTGTCGTAAGAGGTCCAAGGGAACTTAATGGGCGCAGCATAGGCAGCAACGTTCTTCTTAAAACATTACCAAAGCCTAACCACAGTTGTCAGGGGGGAAAGGGATTGTTAACAATGGAATTTGACAGCCCCATAGCTAGCAATATGTCCTATTAGGTCGACTTCCACGTGGTTCCCCCTGGAAACCATCGTGAACAATTCTTGTTGGGCTAAGTGACCTGCTTCATACTCACCTATCATCCTTCACTGGTGCCCCGCCGGTGTATACCGATAGCGCGGGTGGGGTTACCATTCCATTATCATCTATTAAAAAAAAAACTACAGTTGTCAGTCCGCTGGCTAAGCATAGCAACTACTGGCAAGACCTCCTAAGGGAAATGCCCATTTTCAGCACCATTGATAAAAATAAGCCTTCTATTTTAATTACCTGCCCTTAGAGTTAATGGTTACAATTAATGGATGAGAGATTAAATGTAGTCAACTTCTTGTGAATTTATTACAATTGGCCAAATAAACCGACTTCATCTATCATCATTCACTGGTGATCCGGCAACGTATACCAATAGCAATGGCTGACTTACCATAATATTTAAGTCCTGTAAAAAAAACAGCATATTTTTTTGAGGTTACTCTTGCTAGCACGTAATATCTTTAACCTATTGTTTATCTATACGTACTCGTATATGCATAAATTTAAATAAAATTATTAAAACAAAGTTTCAGAATACTAAATAGAAATTACAAAATATAGAAAGTTTAATATTGTCGCTTAGACGCTTTTACTTATCAACTTTTGCTCACAAAGTTCCACCAAGAATACGTTATGTCAGACCGTATGTTTTCACTTCTACACTTGATATTCAGTTTGCAATATCTTTGTTTAAACTTGAGACAGCCTTCCGGATTAGGTTAGATTAATTTTGATGGACTGTACAGAATTGTTTAGTTGACAGCCGGCTTAAAGGGTGAAATTATTTTATAATTTTCCAGTTATAATTTGGAATTGTTTTAATTAAAGTTGTGAATTAATAATGGGATCGTTAATGCTTTTCGTTGACAGGGGATTTGTATAAATAAGATGGATAGCAATTATATAATTAATTTATGAGCGAGATGCTATAAGACGAAGTGTGCTATGGGTGAATAGGGTTGCCATTTGTAAAACGAACGAAATACACAAGATACTGAACAATACGTATTTTAAACTTAAAATTAGTAGAATATGAAAGTGATATTGAAATTATAATTTTTTTTTTATATAAATAAATTATTAAAATCTATATAGTAAATCTCACTTTGCTACATATTTTTCAAACGCTCAGAGACAAATCAGAATAAACTTGAACGAATGGTTAAATGAAATTAATTGCAGCAATATAATCAAATAAAAATTAATTAAGATCTTAAAGAAAATTTTTCGTACAAAACGATGCAATTTATAACTGTCACTACATCATTTTGATATTTTTAGCACCATAATTCTGTTGATATGGTAATGTAAGTGTATATACAGAGCATGGTGTGTGTAGTTTTGAATGGTCATATTTGAGTCATAGAGACAAGCACTGAGCACCAACATATATAATATATATATATATATATATATATATATATAGTCTGGAATATGCAATTTTACATTAAGTAGTACTGTTAGTGACTGTTACACATATCTGTGTAACATAAATAAGATATGCTCATGTAGTATTTTTTTTGTGGAATATATCACAGAAAAATCAGTCAGGTGTTAGGGGTGTCCTTCTCTAGAAATCTGTCCGATCCTAGAATAAGGGCATACTGGTATGCGACCCCGGCTTCGCGAACTATTGCAGTGTCACAGTCGTTTTCGCAACTACAATGTCCCCTCCCCTTTCCTTTCCCAAATAAGTCCCTTATTCCTCTTATTTACCAATTTCCTTTGTGCATTTCTAACGTTTCTTTCCTTTTTTCCCAATCCTTTCCCCATACCGTAGGTGACGGAAACCACCAACAAATGCGTTCTCAAAGAAGATTAACGTCAGGCAGGTGGCCGGTTAAAATAAAAACATTACGTCGACACCAAACAATAATGGGGATAAGGGTAGGAAGATGATGTCATAAAAAAATCACCTAGAACAATCGTCACAAAATTAATAATAAACATAAAAAATGCGATAGTTAAAATATGTCGCCATCTTGTGGTCAGCATTAAAATGAAACATAATATAGCTATTCACTAATAGATGGCGCTACTAGTACAAGCTGCGTATGCGCAACAGGTTGTACAATTATATGAAGTAAATAAATTATACGAAGTAAGTTATTTTTATGTCTACATATTTGAAGTAACTGTATTTAATTATGTTCGCTAATAACACAATAGGTACTAAAGAGTTTGAAGGAATTTTATTTTTTTAAATAATATTTTGTCTGTAGTTGAACTAAGTGCTGTATAAAACATGAGACAGTGAGGAAGGAATTAAAAGATATTATTGAAATATATACAAATGCATATGAAAGCATAGTACAATCTACAATTTTCTAATAAGGAATAAGGAGGCCTATATGATCATGATGGTAGAAAATGAGGTTAATTTTTTTTAAATATTCATAGTTTTTTTTATAATTTATTATATATAGTTCGATAATAGTAAAAAAAAAAACTTAAATTTGAACTTACAAAATTGGTTAAGATTTCGCGTATGTATTACGTACGATGTTTCGTAAAGTTAATATGAAAACACCGAGACGCGTCAGTCACTTGTTCCTTGGCGTTATTAATCTACATCTGCTTTTCATAAACCAGCCAGTTTGACATCCGCAATGTGACTTAAATTAACATTAACTTAAATTTCGAACGAAATCCGTTCCATTTTTAACCCAATTGTCATGTTTGTTTTTTTTTCTTAATTCTAAAGTTCCGGCGCATGTAATTGGATACGAGGCGTTTGGAGCTCCGTGAAATCACTAATCCGACTAATTCTGACAACCATATGTCACGGGGTAACGAGTACGATGGCAGTAACCTTAAATATGACGTATACTTAGGTCTCAGGGGATGTGAACATTTCTCGGAAGATAAAGGTGGTCTGATATTATATTTTGATATTTTTTGAGTGGCAACCGTGAAATAAATAAATGTTTCACGAATTATGGGGTTCAAATGAGTCATTTAATGTTTATTACTATACTTTTTGTCTAAATGTCATTTAAAACTCACACCTATGGGTTATTATAAACTTAATTCTTTCATTTTGATTATAAATATGGACAGAGTCATTCAGTAGTTTATGAAAATGTGAATAAAAACACTCACTATTTATTTAAACTTTAATGTGTAAATATAATGTTAATATATGTGTATTTAATGAACTTAACACTAAACGATCTTTCCTACCAGTAAACGATTGGGGAAACAAAGAAATAGGCACTTCATGAGTTAAAGAGTTATATAAACTAATATATAATTATCTATTTTTTATGTAAACAATATTTTTAGATTTGTAAAAATCGAAAAAGAAGATTTTGTTTAAATACCAATAAGAAGGCCAAGTAATATTTTTAAGTATGGGGAGTATGTAGAGAAGAATCTAATACATCCTACTTACTACTTCAATAGATAATATAAATGCTACATTAGTACTGTTGCTTATAAATTACTAGTTATATCCTGTGGTTTTGCCTACGAGAATTAGTACATAAAATATTTTATCTGCTAAGTTAGGCTATAACCTACTTGTGTACCAAATTTCATTTATATCCGTTTTGTAATTTTTGCATGTAAGAATAATAAATATTCATTTTTCTATCCATCCTTAAAAACTTTTGCTTTTGTAATATTAATAGGATGCTATCCAGTCTTTTATAAATCGTAATAATCACTACTATCACGTGTAGAACCATAGAAAATAGCAAATAAAATTTATATAGAATCACTGCAGGCAATTCTGGAATGAATATATATATAAAGTAAATTCAGATTTGACGAAGATATTCCGTAAAGTACGCGTAAAGTACACGCAAAACATATGAGTACTGACTTCCCACTTTAAGGTTGCTTAAAAACAAAACAACAGGGTCTCCATATTCGTTTTAAATATTCATCACAAAAAAATATATATATTACAGTTCGCCGCCCCAAATATTTAAAACGAGGCTTTAACACGTGTTGGAGTTGTAGACATAAATATTTGGCGACGCTAAAGTGTTCTTTTTTTATAAGATTGATATCATCCTGTATGATTTATAAGGCACCACTTTTTGCATTAATTATATACTAGCACATACTTTTAGCACGTGGAAATAGTACTTACAATAACTACGGTATTTGTATGCGTTATAGTTTTTTTTTAATAAAGTAAACCTGCTTGTATTATTAGTATTTGCTGGCCAGGAACTCAGATTAATAGTAAAAATTATTTTGTTGGTTTGTTCGATTCTGAATTAATTGCAAAAGGAATATGTGAGAAATATTGACACTTAATAAAATGTTGATTAAATATATTTAATGTTGATATTGTTACTTATACTACTTAATTAATTCTGAATGAAAGAACATAGTACATTTCTTTCTTCATCACAAATTTTTAAATAAACTCTACGAAATAATTGTAAGTTGACTGTTACCTACAACATATTATGGATATACCTAACATATGTGGGATAGGAGGGAAAAGGATTGTTAGTGATTCGGACTATCAGTCCCATTGTTAATAATAGACCCTCTCAAGTCGACCTCCACGCGGTTCCCCTTGGAAAACATGGCTAATTCTTGTCGAATTCACCATGGTGGGCCAACTGACCCGCATTGATTCTCACCTATCATCTTCCACTGGTGCTTCGTCGGCATATACCGCTAGCGCGGGCGGAGATACCATTCCATTTTCATCTATTAAAAAAACTGACCTGCCCTTTCAATCTCACCTATCATCCCTCACTGGAGGCCAGTCAGCGTATACCGATAGCGCAGACGAGGTAACAATCATCTTTTCTTTCTGTCCTGGTGCCTCATTGTATATACGACTATATATATTCCATCAGCATCCATTGAAAAAGAAACATGCTCTATGTATTAACTATATCTCTAACTACCGTACTTGGAAAGACATTATTAGGCGCTTATTTTTGCTTCTATCATGGGTGGTTAAAACAAATAATAAAATAAGACTGCGATGAACGCCTTGAAGCTAATGCATCAGGGAGACAGATGTGGAGTTAGCAGGATTATCTTAAATAAGACCACCTGTTCGGAGTCACGGGGTCGGTGGCACGTACAGACGGATGCGCATATATTTAGATGGTTTTTATTGACTCAAATGAAAAATGGCCTACAGATTATAGACTATTAAGAGAAAAGATATTACAGTTTCCAATATTAAATCCAGAGATAGTATTTGTTGCTGGCAATCGGCCAGCCAGCTTTTTTTATTTTGAATTTTTTATATTCATGTATATTTTTTTCGTAAATAATCTAATACAAAGAAATATCTTCTAGCACAGTATTTATAAAACTGAACTTCCCCAAAAAAGATAGAAATAAAAAAAAATCTTTACCACCATGTTTTTCACGGGATAGACAAAGAGGACCAAATGTGTTTTGAATTAGTCTAGATGCCTCAGTGATGACAACCTTCTACTTTTCCATTGTTTAAGGTTTGTTTCTTAAATATTTCATCAAACATCCTTCCCACATTATTTCTTTTTAATTTTATACTAAAATTTTCTTCCAAACATGTAAAAGCAAAATACAACAGTGAATGTGACAAATTTTGTAATATCATTTCGACACGTTTTCTATGAGAAAATTGTTCATTTATATATGAATACTGTCGCAGGATTTCTTTATTTGTTTTTATATTATTTCAATTACATTTCGTATGTAGGTACCTTTTTATCTAAATAAGAAATGAGCAGTGAATTAAAGATCCTTAATCTAAGTTTTATCACTATTACTCGTCTTAGTTTAATGGCCAGTGATTATTATTTTTAAAGTGCAAAGACATGTCCTTTAAGATTTCTAACATTCTTTATAAATGACCGTTCATGAGTTTATCAAATTTATGCTACATTGTTTAATAATTTATACTACTTTTTATTTAAAAAAGAATTAAAGGGAAGATGGATTTAATTCAACCTGTATAATTAACAGAAATAATTAAAAGCGAGATACTTTGTACAGATCTGTTTGATCTATTAAATCACCCACCAAACAGCGTGCTTAGATGTTGTTCCAGTTCGAAAGATAAGATATGGCTATAAAATAAGTGTATACCTATTGGAACTCAAAATGTTTATATCATATTGTGGCCATTTACTTACCACTATATTTTTTATATTTGAGAAATAATAATAAAAAAGTCTGAAATTAGATAAATCACAATCACCACAGAATTTTATTCAGGGTCACTAATACGCGCGTAATGCATCTGGTATTGCAGGCGTTTATAGGCTACGATAACCACTTATCATCACATGGGCCATATTCCTGTTTTCCACCAAAATGGTATAAAAAAATACTAATAATATAAAGTGGGCCGTCTACTTGTTTATTACGTTAAAAAAATTTTTCAATCGATTTTAAAAATTCTTTCACCTATAGAAAGCTATACTATCAGTGAGTAACATAGACTACAAATTACTTTTGAAAATTCTACTCATCCGTGCGAAGCCGTGTTGAATCGCCAGTGTTAAGTAAAGGTGGTGAAATTGTATGACTATAAAAATACTACTATAAAAATATTTAAAACAGTATTTATCTCAACAGTGTATAACAAAATTTTATCTATCTAATTAAACATTGTAATAATTTGTAATAATATTTATTATATATATATATATATATATATCTGTATATATATTTATATACAAAAGGTGATTAAAGTTATATATATATATATATATATATATATATATATATATATATATATATATCTGTATATATATTTATATACAAAAGGTGATTAAAGTTATAAAACTTATTATTATAATCTATAGAATGTGACAGATAATATTACATCATCATCTTCCTACACTTATTTCAATTATTATTTGAGGTCAATATAATATATTTTTCTCTTCCATTCTTCTCTATTCGCAACCATTTCCACATACACTTCCATTCTAGCCATATCATCTTTCACACAGTCCATCCATGTCTTATTGGGGTATTCCCCAGCCAGCCATTTATATTCGTACTTAATTGCTTTCTTAAAACATGCTCCTCATCCCTGCTCATCACGTGTCTATACCAGGATAGACGGTAAAAATTACAAATAAATATTATTACAAATTATTACAATGTTTAATTAGATAGATAAAATTTTGTTATACACTGTTGAGATAAATACTGTTTTAAATATTTTTATAGTAGTATTTTTATAGTCATACAATTTCACCACCTTTACTTAACACTGGCGATTCAACACGGCTTCGCACGGATGAGTAGAATTTTCAAAAGTAATTTGTAGTCTATGTTACTCACTGATAGTATGTAGGTGAATTTTTAAAATCGATTGAAAAATTTTTTTAACGTAATAAACAAGTAGACGGCCCACTTTATATTATTAGTATTTTTTTATACCATTTTGGTGGAAAACAGGAATATGGCCCATGTGATGATAAGTGGTTATCGTAGCCTATAAACGCCTGCAATACCAGATGCATTACGCGCGTATTAGTGACCCTGAATAAAATATATTATCTAATTTCAGACTTTTTTATTATTATTTCTCAAATATAAAAAATATAGTGGTAAGTAAATGGCCACAATATGATATAAACATTTTGAGTTCCAATAGGTATACACTTATTTTATAGCCATATCTTATCTTTCGAACTGGAACAACATCTAAGCACGCTGTTTGGTGGGTGATTTAATAGATCAAACAGCTCTGTACAAAGTATCTCGCTTTTAATTATTTCTGTTAATTATACAGGTTGAATTAAATCCATCTTCCCTTTAATTCTTTTTTAAATAAAAAGTAGTATAAATTATTAAACAATGTAGCATAAATTTGATAAACTCATGAACGGTCATTTATAAAGAATGTTAGAAATCTTAAAGGACATGTCTTTGCACTTTAAAAATAATAATCACTGGCCATTAAACTAAGACGAGTAATAGTGATAAAACTTAGATTAAGGATCTTTAATTCACTGCTCATTTCTTATTTAGATAAAAAGGTACCTACATACGAAATGTAATTGAAATAATATAAAAACAAATAAAGAAATCCTGCGACAGTATTCATATATAAATGAACAATTTTCTCATAGAAAACGTGTCGAAATGATATTACAAAATTTGTCACATTCACTGTTGTATTTTGCTTTTACATGTTTGGAAGAAAATTTTAGTATAAAATTAAAAAGAAATAATGTGGGAAGGATGTTTGATGAAATATTTAAGAAACAAACCTTAAACAATGGAAAAGTAGAAGGTTGTCATCACTGAGGCATCTAGACTAATTAAACTATATATATATATATATATATATATATATATATATATATATATATATAACTTTAATCACCTTTTGTATATAATATATATATATATATATATATATATATATATATATATATATATATATATATATATATATATATATATATATATATCGTATATCGTCTTTCTATCTAATGGGGGTTCGTCCTACACAGGTTTGCTCGCTCGGAGTCGCCACTCAAGAACCTTTCTTCTCCCATCGGTTCTTCGAACTATATGACCAGTCCATTGCCACTTTAGCTTACTTATCCTTAGTCGACAGTATATTACTAGTGATTACCAGAGGGAGACTCTGTATTTCGGTTTGAAGGGTGGGATATGGCGTGAATTTACTGGGTACAGAGTAATAACACCTGAGTCCTCAGGAATGGCAATGCATGGGGGTATCATGGGCGAAACAGTATACTCTGTTATGTCCATGGTACTGCTCATGTCTATAGGCGACGGTTACCACTTTCCATCAGGTGGGCCATTCTAAGTTGTATAAAAAAAAGACTAAATATAGTAAACTGCCTAAGAAATAAAGATATTAAAAGCATTTATAATGAGTAATAACGACTTCATTGAAGCTGTATAATTAAAGACTCGTAAAACTTTATAACTTAAACACTATATAGGGAAGCAAAAACTGGAACATAAACGCGTAGAAATGATATTATCATACTTTGTAGGCATGAGTAACATTATACGAGTCGGTGTTAAGCGGCGCTTTGGCAAAATTAATAACTGCGTACAGTTTAATTAATGTGGTTATTCTAGCATCGCTGCACATGAGAATTATCTAATCTATCCGTGTTTCCTTTGAGAGCCACTTAAAAGGTAGCTCTACTTAACGAACAAACGTTAAAAAGTGGTAAAAGCGCCGACGTAAAACCATGATCGAATATAATTTGGAATAAAAAAAAAGTTTTAAAAGGATTTCACACATGGACTTGTTCATAACGGGCTACTTATACAGTGTTTGGTGTTTAGAATGATTTAATTATGAGTCACTTGCTATACCTACGTATGTTTATAAAAATATTGAAATTTTTTTTAAACTAATCAGCTTTTGGTAATTTTCGTAATAACATATATATATATATATATATATATATATATATATTATTTATTGCACTTGTAAAATACATTGTTAATGCATTTATAAATATTGTAAACAAGAGTGCACTTATTTCTGACAGAGATCTCTTCTAGTCAACCCAATGCAGTTAGAAAGCATGTTGTTAGCGGGTAGGTGAAGTGCTACCCGCTAACAATACACTTAAAGGTAAGGACTTATAGATGTAAACTATAGTATATATATATATATATATAGTAATAGATAATTATATCAGTCATAAAGGAGTTCCCTTAATATACATATACAGTTTTTTAGCCATGTGGTCCTGGCATAAAATGAGCCACCCGTTCCTTTCCCATAGGTATCGTAAGAGGTAACTAAAGGAACTCAATGTGTCGAGGGATGGGTAGCAGCGTTCTTTTTAAAACATCACAAAAGTCTAACTGCGGTTGCTAACCTGCCTGCCAATTACCTATACTCTGTACTCACCAAAATATTACAGTAGAAAACCGGAAAAAATGTTATAATAGAACACACTCAAAAACAATGAACGACCTTATCGCTAAAAACGATCTCTACCAGATAATTGGATGATGATGAGTAATTAAATTGAAATAAGTTGAAATAGGCAATAACAACACTGTGTTGCATATATACCTATATATACATGGAAATAATAGTAAAATAATAATAATATTTTTACGTAAACCAATAATACTTACTTTGTGTGAGGCGCCCTCTGACGTCAAAAGCTTTTAGGCCGCCTTCGTTGTACACAAAGGCTGAAGTCAGACGTGGCTTATCGGACAACGGCTTTACGTGCTCACCGAAGCACATAGCAAGTAACTATGTTTTAAAGAATTCAAATATGAATTTTAAATATACGAGTTAGGTTTATAATAGGTTTCGATTGGGGGGAAAGGGGTTGTTAGTAATGGAGACTGAGAATCCCATTGTTAGCAATATACCCAACCAGGTCGACCTCCTTGCGGTTCCCCCTGGAAACTATCATGATTAATTCCAGATGAATTCATCATGATAGGCTAACTGGCCTGTTGTCATCCTCATCGATCACCTTTCACTGGTGCCCCGCCAGCGTATCCCATAAGCGCGGGCGGGCAAAAAATAGGTTTCGATTTTGAAAAAAAAATTAAAATTAAAATATTTATGCCTGAATTCGATTTTTAAAATATACTTATAAAAATTACTCGTAGTTAGTATACAAATTTGAACAGGCACGAATCATGTGCCGTTAATTTTCACACGAGGTTCACGATTTTTTATTCATCCCATGAGAGATGGTGGGATGATTGAATGCCATGTGAGAATCGCGGATGTCCCCGCTCTTGAAAAAAATCGTTTAAACGCTTTTTAATAGACAGATCGCGTTGTTTATATTTTGACGTGAAACATTTCAGTTCATTTAGATAACTGTGTAACGGAAGAGATACAAAAACGAATTTTAATTGATATTCTTAAATTGAACTGTCAAGGATTATAGGTTCAAATGTGAATATTCTTTATTTTTCTTAATTAAATAGGTAAAGGTACAATAAATAATTGAGAGGTATAAATATCACAAAATATATGAAACTTGGTATAAGCATTCTGTATACAGGTAAATGTATAAAGTAAATACAATAACATAGGAACACTACTAGAAATGGTTGAACTACAAATAAATGTCAATATTTCATCTGGTCGCAGACTACATTTCAAATTGTAATAAACACACAAATATTTTAATGTAACTAAAGTAAATGAAATTAAAGTAACGTGGAAGAGAATGTTCGAGTAATATTATATACAAAAGTTCTATTTTCAAAATGACCAGTTTTATAACTGGCCAGTACGTAACTTTTTTCAGAAATATTTCTGCGTGGCCTGTTGTATTTATTTATATTGAGTTTAAAAAAGTTTTATTTTTAAAATTTAAACCAAACAGAACAGCGAAGCAATCACAACAAATTAACCAAACAATGTACACAGTGACGTAACAATAGCGCCATAACTTTAACAGTTTGAGATGTTATACCGAACTCCACATAAGAGCTGATTCACCTTTAATTAGTTGTCTTTTGCGTAATTTATTTGTACTTATATTGCTTAAGAATTTCCTTGCAAAGTATCTTATTGTTAATGGCCAGACATGTTTTGTAATTAAAATGGTTTGAAACATTTTTGAGAGTAGAGTATTGTTTGACTTCCCACCACCTTTGTTTGATTACCACCCGTATTACAATTTTCCTTATTTATACCATGAAGCAGCAGTACCTGTACTATTGCATTTTGCTTTCAAGGATGAACTTTAATATTCCCGATTTGAAAATAATATCAAGCAAGCATACTCTATTGTATTTATGGTATTCTTCGAGTTTCTATATATCGTTCCTGCTTTCTCAGCAAACCGATATTTGCCTTTTTCTGTAAAATAAAAAATACAATCCCTATCCTACGAATAATATGGTTATTTTCGGTACTGAGAATTTCAACCAATACATTATCATTTGTAAAATAATTTGTCTGTTATTAATTTCAATTTTTTTATTTCTTTTATATCGCATAGAGAGTAAACTAGCATGCAGCTCACCCAATGGTAAATGAGTATCGCCGGCCATGAGCACGCGCATTACCAGAGGAATTGTAGGTGTGCTTCCGGCCTTTTAAAAAAGGAATACATTCTTTTCTTGAAGGTTACAATGTTGTATCGGTTCGGAAATATTGCTGCTGGAAATTGATTCCAAAGCGTGGTTTTGCATGGAAAAATGCACAGTAGAGTAGTACCACTCTCTACTGTGCATTTTCACCTCAGTATCCAGATGGTTAGAATGAAACTTTAGTTTGTGACGGATTGTACAATAGTAAAAATAAGCAGCAGGTATTAATTTGAACAATTCTTCCGAACAATCCTCATGATATATTCAATAAAATATGCATAAACATGCATCATCTCTACTCATTTTTCCCTATGGGTACGTGTACAGCTAAAATTTTCTATCATTTGCTGTGATCTAGGTTAAAATTTATCTATGTACATTTTCATTATTAACAATTTTGTAATTAAATTCAAATATTAAACAATATTAAATTAAAATTAAATAAATATACCTACTATAAAATTATTGTGTTTAATGTATTTATTGCAGATAAATGTATTTATTACAATTTTATTTCACACTTCCATTGTCTATACTAATGTAATGAATAAATTCAATTTAATGAATGTTAAATTGGTTGTAAACATACAATTCCCATTTGAGCGTGCGGACCATAGACTGATGGAACCCATATCTTATGGGGCATTTCGATTTTTAACACAGGTCCCATTGTTTCAAGACAGGGGATGTTATAAAAACGTCGGTCATGTCCTACTTAAAAGCATCACTTGAAACCAATTATACTTTTAACTAAGCCCTCGGTCGAAGGGGCCGAAATAAATTCGTAGGCCGCATACATATTAGGTGATTTTTTCCCCATTCGGGCCCTCAGCAACCTTTTAATGGAATTAATTAATTGTAAACAAATTAGCGTGCCGTTTCTGTTTGCAACCATGAACCGTAAACACGGACCGCGTGGGATTTATTGTACGCTAAAAAAGATAATAACGACAATAATTAAGTTTACTTTATTGGTAGCGCTTTAATAAAGGTACGCGTTTGCTATATCTGCGTTTTTATTTTCATTCTGATATCAAATTATACGGTTATTGGATTAAAATCAACAGTATCGATGATTATGACCGTGAATAGATGTTGTTTACGTAACATAATTTTGAATTGGTATAATATTAAACGAGTACAAAATTAATTGTTTGTTTTATGTATGAGCAGTTTTATTGTTATTGTACTAGTATATTAATTTGATATTAAAATTAATTAATAATATTTATAGAAAATTAGTATGTAAATACATATTTATTATAAAAAAAAGAAAACAGAATATATGACATTATTTACACTATTTTTTTATAGTATTTGTGAAGAAATAATACTAAAAATACAAAAAAAAATGCATAATTTAATTATTTTTGATGTCGTTTTAAAATACCAAAAAAGCTTTTATTATTAATTTTCATTAGTTATATTTTTAAAAAAATATATTACAGTGTTTTTTTATAAATACATACATTTTAGAATTAACAACTTAAAGCTGTTTAATACATAATTTAAATTATTGCAAAAAAAAAAATAGCTTTGTTCATAAAAAAAATAATTCAATAACAAAGGAATTTGATTCACAATGGAATATAATTGAAAGTTAAATTATTTTACTTAAAAATAAAATCGGATATACCATAATAAACTGACCTCTGACTTTGTAAAACATGTTCGCACTTAGAGATCAACGAATAATGGGCGTTATACATTCCCGGTAGGAAAATCGCTGCGCACAAAACCCATAACTCAATCACTATCAATCGGCTCGAGTTGAACGTGATTTTAACAAGTTACTGTATTTCACTGTGTATGAGTAGTGAATATTCGTATAAACGTCGAAAGCCACGTGGTCACTTGGGAATACAATATATTTTAGATGCGAATTAACATAATAGCATTTCATATTGAATTTGTATGATTTTTATCCCTTCTTTGCATAATGGTGGAAATTTCCATCATAACATTGAATGCTCAGAAATTATATAAAAGAACAATTTCACTTTAAGTTGATCGTGTCTGGATACCTTTTTAATGTTCAATGCAGAAAAAAAAATCATAGCTGTCAAGTTCATTTTTTTAAGCATTTTTCCTTTAATTTTGAACCAGTATTATATCACCTTGATTTATTTTACCAATAAAAAAAAAACATGCAAAGAAGGGATATAGTCATACTAGTTTTTACCAGCGTTTAGTATTCAGGATAAAAGGTAACCTATATCTTTCTTCATCCTATATAGTATCATCGTCATCGTCATCATCTTAGCCATTATTGTTTTCCCGTACGGGGTTGCCACTCAAGAATCTTTCTTTCCCATCTTTTTTTTCCACCTTTCATCCCACTGTCGGTTCGTCGAGCCCATATAGTATGTGTACCTATATAAAATTTTATTGTGATTATTTAAACCGTTAAGGCGGTATAAAGCAATAATCAAATAATTAACTTTCGCATTTATAAGTTAGGTAAGTAAAGCTATGTTCAATCTAAGTTGAAACTGCCAATCTTAGATACTACTTTACTATGCTAATATTATATCATGTCAGCCGTTAGCTTTCCACTGCTGAATATAGACCTCCCGTCTTGTGGGGTTTTGCCAGTAGTTGCCATGCTTGGCATGCGGGTTAGCTATCGCAGTTAGGTGCTGCTACTCATCCTTCAACCATGAAGATTCCTTAGTTGCTTACGATACCCACGGGAAAGTAAATAGTGACCCATTTTTATGCCGGGACCACATAATATATATGTTTTACTAATTATAAATGTGAAAGTTTGTATACTTGGACTTTTGTTAGTCATCATGCGTCATTAATTGATTGCACGGATTTGCATAAAATATGCAACATAGATAGACTACAACCTATATTAACTACTAATATATTTTTCATTCCCTCGAGCGAAACAAAGGGATTATAGTTATTTATATTGGGTGAAACATACAGGTATAATAGCTTAGTAATTAAATCTAATATATAACAACAGTAAGGCAATTAACAGATACCATATATAGTTAACGTAATTTAATATTAGGTATAGACCAGTTAAGTCTAGTTATTATAATATAATCACAAAAAAACCAATTGCATACCATTCCGAACCACTTTTCTACCCACGTCACCGACCGGGCATCCTTTTAAATCGACACCGGCGTCATATCTAAAATCAACCCGTGTAGTCCGCACGCGTCCGAACAAGCTTGTCGCTACAATGAATGTGCCCCACAAATCACCGGTTCGGTTTCACCATTTTTTCTAGTTTCGTTCATTTCGCAGTGAAATTGAGTTTGGTCTGCGCTCGAAAATTTGACCCATCGCCTGTTTCGACATTGAAAAAACCGTTTGTGTAAACAAAAATATTCGACTCAATATATCATAGACGCAAACAAGATGGGATTTTACGGATATCCTGTTTTGCTGCTCGGACGTGTGCAGCGGCTGCGAAATGAACGGACAGTGATTTTTTTCTCTGTCGCACTAACTTCATTCAATCAAAGTAGGTGTAATAATATTTATTGAAAATGTTAGCGACAGACATCCTTTTATAATACAATATGAATGTGCCTTTTTTTACTTTAGATTTTTCTTATTTGAATATCGTCTTTTTATAACTTTTTTTTTTTACTTATTGTTAATGATTATATCTGACTTTATGAAACTAATAAAATTAACAGTAGTAAGTTTCAAATATTATTTATTTATTGCTGTTGCCCTTATTTTCACCAGCACACTAAGCGATTTAAAAACTAAACAACTGAACCGATTTCGATAAAATTTCTATGGGACCAATCTGTAAGTGTTTCAGATAAAATAAAAGAATTTTCCAAATCTGTGCACAACTGACGGAGTTATGAGGTAACAAGCATAAAAAAAAAATAATAAACGCGAATTGATAACCTTCTTTCTTTTGAAGGTAATTGAAAATATAAAAAAAAAGCTGTTATCCGACTACAGAAAAATATACACATAATTAAAGTTAAAAAAATAACAAAACCTTTAACTCGACTAAAAATAAAATAGTGTAAAATAAACAGTATAATATTAAAAGTATATAATAAGAAAAGTAATTCTATATTAGATATAAATTAATTGTTTAAAATGTGAGGTACATTTCCTTTTTGCTTTACTATAGTCAGTTAAAAAAATACATTTTAAACTGTGAGAATGGAAAGACGTTAATAGGTATCTAATTATTCTCTTTTTCAAAAATATATTAGTGCTGATATTACAAGCTTCTTTCCCCTATAATTTCTGAAGGACAGTTTTACTGGCCATCAATAATAACTCAAAGAAAATATCAAATTATCGTTACGGGCACTCCATTCTTCAAAGGCTTATGAGGTTAAATTTATTGCGCTTACCCTGTAACTTGACTCGTATGTTATTATATTTCAAAGTTTTAGCTCATAAATCTTCAGGGGCTTAATTTTTATGTGACGTCCGATGAATTTCGTGTCCTAAAATGTACAGTCATGCTCATTTTATGTTCACAAAGCTTTATTGGTAGGCCCGTTAAAATTACACCGAATTTTGTGAGTTGCGAATGATAAAAATATCCTGTGCATGGCAAGTATGCAAAATTGTTCCAATTTTTGTTCCTACAAAATATTACAAAAAATATCTATGAAGTTTGTAAAGATAATGGTAAAGTTTGTAATAAAGATAATAATTCATTAAAATGTTCCGCGACATGGAAAATTTTGGGAACCGCTGGTGTAGATAACACTCCAGGATACTCCACATTTCGATAAGCATGTTTGAGTACCTAAAAAAGCGATATTGTACTACCGTTTTGCAATTAATTAACATTGCTAATCAGTGTTTATCTTACCATCACAGTGCAAACTATTCGCCCGATATTAATATTATTTTAACATATCTCTTTTGTCAAACAAACGACACATACGAATACTGTAATGAATTTCGTAATGTGAGGGGTAATTTTTATCATTAGATACCGTAATCGTTATAATTACATTTTCAATCAAATTTAAAAAAATTACATACGGATCTTTTTTTATAGCCTTCCTCAGGTTAAATCAAAACTTATATAATATATATAAACTATAACTATACACATAACTATGTATATGTGTTAAGTTAGAATATAACCTACTTGTATTCCAAATTTTATTCCAATTCGATCAGTTGTTTCTACGTGTAACAATAAGAAATATCCATCTGTCCATAGTTAGTAGTTAGTTAGTAAAACTGTAATATTTATTATATTAATAGGATAAAAATCTGCAATACTATTAAAGTAGACATTCCTTAACTTTTATTATAACAAATTAACTTAATAAATCAATAGATCATATAATCACAACGGGTCATCGTATCTTTAATCATCCATATCCATTCACATAATGATTTGTTGACGTATTATAAAGAAACTGGTCGGACTATTACATAGATACGTACCAAATTAATAGTGTTCATTTTTAATTTATTTAATTTAATAAAATTGTGTAGCTGTCCATAATAGTGATAAAATGTTATCATGATCATATTTATATGATAATTATGTATTTATTAACCTGTGATGTAAGATCGCAGATATATTTTATTATTTATAATTGATTTTATTTATAGAAAATTTTTACTTTATTTAACTAAGTTGAAAAAAGCTATTCGCATTTGTAAATAAAAAATGCTATAATGAATAAAAAGTCTCAGTTATAACCGGTATAGGTATAACAGACGCTGCGTGTGTGCTTCCTTTCCCGTTGGTGTCGTAAAAGACGACTAAGTGAGGGTGAGGGATGGGCAGCAGTGTCCCTCTTAAAACATCGCCAAAAGTCTAATTGCGCTTACCAACCCGCCTGCCAAGCGTGGCAACTATTGGCAAAACTCCCCTTACGGGAAATACTTATGTTTAGCAGTGGAAAGTAGACGGCTGACACGATGACTCAAGCAATCACATTGACTTCCAAATGACCGGTGCCTGAACTAAAAATGTATATGTGCATAAATTTAAAAGTTCAAAGCTCAGACGAAATTTTATTTTCGACAATAAATCGAAAAACGTTAATAATACTACTAATTAGATGGTCCAATTTAAATCAGTCTCGTTCACATTAAACGAACCAGGCGTGTGTGATTGACGAGTTCTAAGTATTGGCAAATTTATGTTACGTGGTAGGTAGATGTAGGTACGGTTTTATCTAAACAGTCAATGAAAATAGATACGAAGCAATCAAAACAAACACTGATTATTTCGATGTTTACTTTTTTAATTGAATGGCTAACAAACACAATAGTATTTTGAACTCTTCTGTTTGTTATCGTTCTAAGTTGAATAAAAAGAAACATTACCCCTTGGCCATCTGCCTATTTTTGTTGAACAATCACGTCATATGCATATATGTGTATATATATATATATATATATATATATATATATATATATATATATATATATATATATATATATATATATATATATATATATATATATATATATATAAGGAAAAAAGGGATTGTTAGTAATGGAGACTGAGAATCCCATTGCTAGCAATATACCCAACCAGGCCGACCTCCTCGCGGTTCTCTCTGGAAACTATCATGGTTAATTCCTGATGAATTCATCATGATGGGCTAACTGGCCTGTTTTCATTCTCATCTATCACCCTTCACTGGTGCTCCGCAAGCGTATACCGTTAGCGCAGGCGGGGTTACTATACCGTTTTCACCCATCAAAAAAAAACCACAGCGATTTCCAGGTGGATCCGCATGGAGGTCGATTTGGTAGGGTATATAGCTAACAATGAACTATAAGCCCCATTAATAACAACTCCTTTCTCCCGTTCTATGATGATGATTTTTTTTATACAGCTTTGAATTACAAACAAACTGACGGCCCACCTGATGGACCATGGAATGTGGAAATAACAGAGTTTACTGTTTCGCTCATGATACCCCCCATGCGTTGCCATTCCTGATGACTCAGGTGTTATTCCTCTGTACCCTGTAAATTCACGCCATATCCCACCTTTCAAACCGAAACACAGCCATGCAAACACAACTGCTTTACGGTTGAAACACGAATGGTACAGAGGTACCCAAGCAAACGACTTTTGTACAAAGTCTCCCTCTGGTATTGATGATGAATTTTGACTGTGTGTAAGCAATAATATTTAATTAAAATCTACAAAATTTTAAAAGTATTATAGATAAGACTTACAGAACACGTAACTACTTGGATTAATTCTAGTTTACACTAAAATCTATCAAACAACATGTTTGCAAACAAATTAGTTGACCCACAAACTCTGCGCATCTAAGTCAATTTAGGTAGTCCTTATTGAATTACAGACCGACACGTTAACATCGATCCTTACTCTTATTATACTCCTCAAATTCATTTTAACACGAATTTGAATCTTATTCTTATGTATCTAAAACCTATTTTTAATTGTCCATCAAAGCTTTACAAGAATATTGTTTATGTTGAAAATTAGATTTTAAAGAATATACAATAAAGGTTATTATGGCATGAGTAAGGAGCAGGTTTCTTTATAGGGTTACGGTACACGTGAGAGGTAAAGGGGCGAGATGAGTGATGTGGCGTGATGTAGCCTCTGACTCCAACATTGTGCGATCAACTGTGGGTACCAGCTTGCAGTTTTGCTGATAGTTATCCGTTGCATAGATATAATATTAGGACTTTTGCAAACGAGGGGCAGTCTTCAAACAAACATATAAATTCTTTTTCGATAACAGAGCAGTTGTTTTCGAAAGAACAAAAAGGATTTAAATTTTATTCAACTGAACTTACATTTAAGCAATTATCAATATGTCATTATTTTGTAATTCTATCGGTTAATTTCTAATGCAATATTAACTTTTAGATTTTGGCGTTGTGTTACATCAGTCTGCTCGTGAGCTATGTAACATGGCGGAATCATCGAGTTAACTCAGGTAAACTATTGTAGTTTACCTAATTTGGCGGGTTAATTACATTCTCTTATAAACTATAATTCCTGATGCATTGCCAACAATTATACTAGTAGAGATTTTTCTGAGAAATTCATAACTTGTGTTGTAACATATTTAAATACACTATCAGGACTTGACGCGATGAAAAATTTTTGCAGGTAAAGAGTGAAAAATGAAAATGAAAAATATTTATTCCATAACAAAATTGGTACAATACAAAGATCGTTGTTGTGACCTTCTAGTAAGTGTTATCACCTGTATCAGACGATCACACTCCTCCATAACCATGAAAATACAAATTATAGTACAATACAAAGTGTGTACTCTACACACTTGCTTCTTTATTGTTTGGAAGTGGTTTGCACCACGTTGTAGTCACGACAGGACCAATCCACGAACAAAATCGCTAATATATAAACAACGAGAGTATAGTGTATTTAAATACGTATAAACAACGTAAAAGTCTAAAATTGACTTGTGTTGTATTTTTTATATAAAACTTTATCTCTTACTGAGACAATCTAAGTTGTTTGCCATTATAAGTTGTATAAAAAAAATCTATCTAATCTATATATTGGTACACTGTCGCTCTAAACTAATACCATTTAATTTTCATTTCACTTATAAAAAAAAATACAAGTAACTAAAAAACTTTTGAATATTATTGGGCTCAGAGTAAAGTACTTCGTGTGCATAGGCCTTTAATCTTAACAATATGGCCTAATAAGAGACGTAATTTTGAATTACAAGATTATCCTTTTACTTTCCTGACACGTTAGGAATTGGATAGTTTATCTTAGTGTATTGTTATAGAAATTGTATGAGAATTAACAGCTATTTGAATGACACTGAGTGAATAGAATGCAGATTTATGACCTCCATGGTGTACACTGCTTAATTAACTTGGGGTCCTGTGATCGATTTTCGATATGGTGAATTAAGGAAATAAATTTTTCTATACGGACTTAATGTTTCAGATTTCAGATAATTGTTGTTTACTTTCTCAATTAACAGATGAGAAATTATTAAAGCGTTTTTATAAAGTCGTTTTAGATATATTTTTAATTCTATCGGTATTATGTATCATTTGTTGATGGTGATGTCTTCCTCTTATCCCTCATCAAGGACATAGAGCTTTTTTTAATGGGCGATAATGGAATGGTAACCTTGCCTGCGTTAACGGTATACGCTGGCGGGGCACCAGTGAGGGATGATAGGCGGATAATGAAAAAGTAGGTCAGTTAGCCCATCGTAATGAATTCATCTGGAATACAGTATGATAGTTTTCAGGGAGAACCACCTGGAGGTCGACTTGACAGGGTATATTGCTAGCAATGGGACTGGTAGCCCGCATTGCTAAAAAACCTTTTAGGTATTGCAGGCGTTCATAAGCTACGGTAACCGCTTACCATCAGGTGGGCCGTATGCTTGTTTGCCACCACAGTGGTATAAAAAAAAAAAAAACCTTTCCCCCTAGGACATAAGGCTCGCAGTAGAGATTTCCACTTTTAATGGTCTTGAGCAACAAGTTCCAGTTCTTTACTTCCCCAGTATATCATTTAAATAAATATAAATTTGAATTTATTTAAGACTAGATATTTCTTACGGCTTTGTCGCCATTATTCAGTGTATAAAATATCCAATGTACTCAGTTAAGATATAACCAACCCGTTTATGAAATTCCAATTTATTTAGTATTTTTTGGATGAAACATCTATCCATCCTCACAAACTTTTATATTTATAGTTGTAATATTAATAGGATTCATTGGGTATTATTTTTACATTAATTGGAGTATTGAGTATTCGTAATTTATATAAAAGCATACATTTCGTACATACGAGTAAAATTCCAGTTATACCCAATTTTTCGTGACTTTTGTATAATGCGGAGAACCAATCAAATATTAATTGACTGGATGGCACGTACAGAAAATATAATTTGTATACCTTCTAGGAATTTGTTCTGAAAATACAACATGATGGTAGAAACTTCTACTTTTTCTTTAATAATTTATTATTTATATACGTACTTTATTATTTACTCGTTTCTAATGTGTTCTTTTTACAAATGACTTTTACAAAGTCGTTAACATCATGTTTCTAATAATAATCATATTTGTGCACGACGCACCTTTTTAGTTTCTTTTTTAATTTTATTAAAAAGATGTTGTGTTTGTAATTTAAAGTCTGTGTTAGTTTAGTTTTGTTTTCGTTCGCTTTTTTTTGGAGATATAGAGAAGAGGTAGAAAATTAACCCCCAACAGAGTACAGTCGGCTGGGGTTCAAGGTCCCAGGGAGAGAAACCGGCGTACTATGCGGGCAGTATCTAAGAGCACCGCTTTCTGCATCTTTTCCAGCAGTCTTGGAATCCCAATCGTCTGAGGTGTTGTTCCAAACTGGTTGGGATACTAACGTTTATTGACAGAACGATTGAGATGATTTTGGTGGATGTAACCCCCACATTTCGGTTACCTCATGAGCTAAGAAAGAGGTAATCGAGATATTACCTCTTTTTCACGGTTTCAGCCTTCACAAGGTTCTCGTCATGCGGTATGGTGACATCCATTATTTTATTTTTTATTATTATAAAAAATATTATTGTACCTACCTTGTAACAAGATGGAGTGATGATAAGGAGATTCTATTATAAGTTTTGATATTTTGTAATAAAACAATTTCATGTTGTTTATCTGTTTGTTTATATGGATTTTTTAATTTATTTCTTTTGTAATAATTAAAATAATAAATAATTAGTTAATTTAAAGTAAGATAATTTTCTGGTGTCTAATAGTAATTTATTATTTTAGTCGTTAATTGTCCACTGCTGAACATAAGCCTTCCCCATAGGGAGACCTTTGTCTGTAGTTGCCACCCTTGGTAGACAAGTTGGCAACCGCAGGTAGCCCTTTGGAGATGTTTTAAGAGGGACGCTGCTGCCCATTCCTCGCCCTTTCTTAGTTGCCTCTTACGACATCCACGGCACAGGTAATATAATTACTAGTACGGGAAGGAAAGGATGGCCTATTCTATGCTGGGGCACACATGGCGATATATATAAATCCAATCCAATAGTAATATAAATAAAAACATCAATTAATTGATTAAATATGTTGACTCACTATTAATTTCATTTAGAGAATATTTCTGTGATAATGTCAACAAAACTTGGTTCATAATATTTTATTGAAATAGACTTTACCGTTTAATTAGTCATTAGCCCGGAATCGACAGTTTCGACATGAATATTTTGAAAGATACAAACTGCTGGTCTCAGCTGTTCTTATTTCATTGAGATTAGAACTGCTTAAATAGGCTTCCGTGAGGTACTTATAGCTATTAAGTATTCTGTACCTGAGATGGGTGAAATTACACGATACGGAGGTATAATACTGTCATCCTCAGTAAATAGTAATACATGACAATTGTATATATAAACATTAATAAAAAGGTAAAGGATATGACGCGAAATTACACGACATGGAGGTTTAACACTGTCATCCTCAGTAATTGTTAATGCATGACGATTATATATAAAGACATTTAATAAAAAGGTGAAAAATAAATGACAGTGTACAGAGGTATAATACTATCATCCTGAGTAAATGGTAATAGGTATCATAGATAGATAGATAGATACTCTTTATTGTTTTCTCCAAAAGATTACAATAGTAAATTTATTATAAATATAAACAAATACAAGAAATAATTAAAATGAGAAAACAATGGGCGGTCTTATCGCTAAAAGCGATCTCTTCCAGGCAACCTTTGGATAGAGAGGAGTAATTATAAACAATTTGGTGGAAGGCACGATGAAATATTCTGTTAGTTCTAAATATCGAGATGTGAATGATATAAATATACATCCCTGCTCATTATTATATATATATTTATACACAAATACATATACATACATCATATATCATAATGTAACCTGTGAAGTCTGTGGTGTTATCCACATCTATTGGCAACGATTATCAATTTTCAACAGATGGGCCATTACCTTCTTTTCCATTTTAAGTATTAAAACAATTTACATACCATGTATGCGTTGTAACATGCAATTTTTAGGATTTTTTTTATGATATGACCGGACGTAAACGTATGTTGAGGATTGTATTAAAAAAATCAGCCTTGCACTAATACTGTTACATGTTGTACATAAAGTCTATTTCGTTCTAAACATATTATATCGTATTTTATTTCATTTAATAAATTTCCTAATAATTTTAAATGACATTCACACATCACACCACAGTCACATTTAAATTATAGAAGGTGTACAGCGTTATTGAATGTGTCAGATTAATGTTATGTTATATTTTTATTTAAATGCATTCAACATTTATTCTTTAAGACTATAATGTGTAACAGTTTAATTATGTTGTCATATTAAATCATAATTTTATTGTTTTATTCGTAATATAAAAGAATAACACTCTCATAAATATTATGTGATAGAAATTATTAAGTTTGTATTCCACAAGAAATGGCTTCAGTTGTGACAAAACCAGTTATTTTTATTTAAAAACTAATCTATTGCATCGATGTTGATAAAGACTTTCTGAGACCAATCTGTAATCTGTACATATCTTCAGATAAAAAAAAAACAAATCGGTTTATAACTGACGGAGTTATGAGGTCACAAACATAAAAAAAATAACCGAATTGAGAAACCTGCTTCTTTTTGAAGTCAATTGAAAAAAAATATGTGATTTAATATTTGTTATTTAATGGTGCTTAAAAGGCTGAACAGATTTGGATGAAATTTGATATACAAATAGACTACATATTATACTGGTTGATTTTGCAAACTTAGCCTCTTGTTTCTCCTTTAAGTAGAAATTTTCAAAAATTTTTTTGGGCGGTTGCTTACGTTACAAATTCAGCTTTCTAGACTTAGTATATTCCGTTTTTAAAAGGCCGGCATCACACCTGCAATGCCGCTGGGCAGATGAGTCGCATGCTCGTTTGACCACTGTGTTGTAAAAAAAAAAAAACTTAGTAGTTTCAGCTAGGTGTTGATAATCAGTCATACATATCATTCGATTATAGAAATTAGTATATTACGAATTTCCTAGTCGAATTAAAGAATTAGTAATTACTAATTATTTCGAATAACGAAATCATTCGGATTCGCGCATTACTAGTATGGACTGATTTTTAATTGGCATCATCCCGCCGTCAGGTTTATCCGTATCTACTATATATTAAACTGTCGTCTCTGCAGTGAAACAATCCGCTTGGAGAAGGTCGTAAATTTGAATAATGCTAATTAGTTGTGTAGTGATACGCCTACGACTAAATTGTTGTGTTGGCCTAAGGCGATGCGTAAACGTGGGCACTTTAGTCACATGCCAGGTAGAAATTTCATTCTAATAGCAATTACGAGTATTTGTTCTAATAATATATCATTATTCCTATATATCCTTTATGTGGGGCACTATGGGCGTCGCATTTCACATTCGTCACTGGTCATTCAAGCTTGCTTTCTATTCGAAGTTGCCTAAATTGCCTACATGGATAATATTTAAGAGAAATTGATACGAAGAGTCCTAATTAATAAAAGCCAAAACAATATTTTTTTGAAAATTTGTCTGTCTGTCTGACGCATAGACACGTCCGATGTAGCAGGAAAAAAGCTAGTATAATAGTAGTACTCATATGTGAAAAACTTATTAACAACCATATTTAAATAGATTTGAAATTAGAATAAAATTTGCAGATATACATATATTGAACTATATTTTGGGTTAAGTAATATATAGACACTTTTTATCATAACTAAAAGGCAAATTAAACCGTAGGCACAGCTAATAAGAAATTAAAGGGAGTTGCGCAAAATTTTGTGTTCATAAATTCCAAGATTTCAACAATTCGTTGGTCAATTTTATTAATTGAATCACCATCCAATTAACAAATATTTACATATTATGCAACTTTATAATAAAAAGAACTAAATCTTCTTATTTGTTACACTGATTCTAATTAAATATAATTTCAAATACTACATGTATATTATATTATAAGAAAATAACCTATATTCTATTATTTATCCTAATATGATAACATGTAGTCAAATGAACAATGTCGCAGGCATGGTTAGTCTAATTGAAAAAGAGGGATTACAAAATTTACTAGATGCGAAAAACAAAACGCTTCTCAATTTATCAGAATATTTAAAGTATCGAAAAACATTAAGGGGCGTTCACAAACGTAATCCAATCAAATGTTCGTCAGGAGCGCGACGAGTCGTGAATGTGCATTCTTAGTTGAGATAAAGACTCGTACACAGTGGCGCACGTGGCGAGCGCGTGTCCGCACCAATATGGCACCAAATGGGTGCACGCAAAAACATTCGCCCCATTAATTGCGGCTGTCAGTTACACTGTAATGTAATACGTAGTTTTTGAATAAATTTTTAAGGTAAAAATCAAATGTTGACGGTCAGATAACGCTCGACTGCGATCCGTGGATTCCAAGATTAAATTTGAGCACAAGTCTGCATTTTTTTAGGCTACAATGACTTTACTTACCTTTTACATACGAGGCAAGTGACAATCACATCCAAATATAATATACAATTGGGTTATATTAGAATGATTGTCATATGCTTTTAGACTTCTTGACACTAGATTACTTTACTCTCAGACAAGTATCAATAATAATACAAAACAATTGGATACGACATACACATTGATTTATTTTGTATTTTACAAATATGTAAGTATTATTTATATAGATGTTGTGAAAAAATTATTATTATCATCATCATTTCAGCCGTTAACTGTTTATTGCTGAACATAAGGCCTTCCCCATAAGAGGAGTTTAGCCAGGGGTTGCCAAGTTGTCCACGCTTGGTAGGCAGTTTGGCAACCGCTGCTGCCCAACCCTTTATCATTAAGTTCCTTTAGTTGCTTCTCAAGACACCCACAGGATAGGAAGGGGTGGCCTATTTTATGCCGGGACCATACGGTCATTACTGTACTTTTATACAATATTAGATTTAAATATCGAATTTATTTACTATATTGGTAAAAGCTAATTAAATACCTCTAATTTAAAACATAAGCATGATTGTAATATATAAAGAAGCTTACTTAATACTTTATAAATTTTCATATGACTGTAAAGTAACTATTATTACTATTTATAAAGGTGACATAGATATTAGTGGATACGAATCTATTAAGTAATGTTTGTTTTATGCAACTTAGAATGGCAAACAAGCTAACGGCCCACCTGATGGAAAGTGGTAACCGTCGCCTATAGAAATTGTAAAATAATTTTAGATATTTCGTAGGATAATTTATTAGTTTATAAAGAAAGTGATGTTGTATTATTTTTTCTATTGTTTTATAATTAAAACGACATACAAAATATACTACGTAGGTAGGTAGGTATAATACTACGTAGGTAGATTGCTCTTAGCAATAAGACCGCCTTAGTGTACTTATATTATACAATTGTATCGTTGTGTTTGTAAATTGTCTTGCTTATTTCCTATATTGTAAAATGCAAATAAAGTATACTCATTCATTCATTCAAAATATAGCGTTGTAATTATTATACAATTAAAAAACAAAAATATATATTATACAATATAAAAAAATGCAGTTACGGCACTGTGTAAATAAATATGAACTTCCGCAGGGTACGCGTGCCATCTTCAAATATACATTAAAACTAAAAATAAAATCCCTATTTACTGTGCTAGGGGTTACCATTTAGAATGTACATTTCATGGCATCCAATCACGGTGCATTGGTATTACAATAATGCTAAGATTATTTGGTTGGAATATTTATCACTAAAAACAAGTCAGAAAACAACTTCAAACTGCCATTTTAATTATGGCATAGAAATAAGCATTCTTCAACTTATAATATAAAACATGCTACGTTTATAAACATTTATCAACTGACATCAAAAAGAAAGGTGTATTCAAGTCGGTTGTATTTTTTTTGTTTATTACCTCATAACTCTGGTAGTTGTAAACTGATTTAGAAAATTTGTATCTGAAAGGATATATTTACAGATTGGCCCAATAGAAATCAAATTGGGTTCAGTAGCTTGCATTTTATATAAAAAATAACTATTTATTTATTTGTATACCATTTACATTCGAATTTACATATGTAATTAAATAAGTATATTCATAAAATATATCTATAAACATCGATTACCAATTCTCTTTATTTATTATTTTTTTATTTAACTCTTTACTGCACCGTGAACAAAAATATACAATGACAATTGAACAATTCAATTGAAATACAGTAACATACAGATTGAAATATACACATAAAGGTACAAAAGGCGGTTTTAAGTGGTAAAATACTTTTTTTACTCTAAGGTCCTAAAATATACTATTTTCCTATTATAAGCTTAATGAATAATAATATAAATATATATATATATAAATAAGCAATTTTATTCTAACTTAAAGTAATATCAAGTAATACTAAGGACGTGTCTAAAAACACTTTTTTCTTATTGTCTTTATCAAGGAAAAGACACTTTCTTCACGTGTCCTTAACAGATAAAACTAAGTATACTAATTAGACTAATAATAGTTTTATTTCACTAATTCAAAAGGTTTTATGCTTTTTAGTCTTCACAGTATGTCCGTGTTATCTAGGAGCCTCAATATTCATTTGATAATGAAGTCTGTGTTGGTCAGCTTCTGCAAAAAGCGTAAATATTAAAATTTTAAATCAAAGTTTTAGTACGTATAAAAACCACTCATTTACTAAAATATAAATAAACAGAATGGTTAAAAAAATGTTTAAAACTCTCATCCAAAAATCGTGAATATATGTCGCAAATGGGCACTAATGAATGCCGCAATTACATCAGTATACATGAACGACATGAGCTCCCAGCTCGGTAATAAACGTTTAATTAAAAAATAAAAAAGCACGCCTCCCGTTTCACAGATAGTTTCTCGTGAAAGCACAAGCACGCCTCAAACGCGGTTTCACGTTTCAAAGCACCTTAACATGGTGTGAATTAGGACAAGATATGGGCGCTTCTAACGTGTCATATCAAATTGTGTGATCTCCTAATGAACGCTAAGATGCCTCGACATTTTCCAGATCGGATTTTACAACGCGATAAAAAGAAACATAGCTCCAAAAACGTTATTAAATCAACAGTATCAACATTGTTAATTATAAATGTTTTATTACGCCCGATAAGACAGGATGTACTTTAATAAAACAAACGTTTTATGGTCTCGAATAATTTGTTTGAAATAATGACGCTATAGGAATATCTGCTGAGTCTCAAAAAAATACGTCGTTACCGTTTAGATTGTACGTTAACTCTATTTTACGGTGTTGGTCTCGTAAATCGGACGTAAAACTAAGATAAATTGATGCTATTAAATCTAATCGACTGATTTGTCAGCAATTTGCTTGTTTCTCGGATATAGGGTAATATTGAGGCGAATCGACGTATAAAACCATTGATTTCATGATGTATATTGCTTTTCTAATTATTTAAAGATTAAGGAAAGTTAAGGACTGAGTTACATATAGATTATATGTTTTAGTTAACCATAATTAATATTTTTATTACCGTGTGGTCTCAGCATAAAATAGGCCATTCTTTCCTTTTCAGTGGGTGTTGTAACAGGGGGTTAAGGGAACTTCATTTTCGAGGAATGGACAGCAGCGTCCCTTTTAAATATTACCAAATTAACTACGAAGGCTAATCCGCCTGCTAAGCGTGGCAATTACTAGCAAATCCTTTCCTCATGGAGGAGGCGTATATACAGCAGTGGTCATTTAACAGCTGATGTGATGGCTCATTTTTTTTATTAAATGTTAGTATAACAGTACTAGTATATTAACAACTCATTATAGTTTGGATAGACAGAGCCCATTAGGAAGTTCCTAGGTTTAAGTTTTTGCACGGTTCCATTTACAAATTCTCGTTAGGCATCATCTCTAATGATAACTCACGGTAACACTACATTTAAGTGAGTATCTACACGTGTGTTGCCCCCACCTCACCCTAAACAGTCGATTCAACTCAATGGTGCCATAATCATCTATTGTCATTCAAATCATACAGACATATCTGCAAAATTTAAACTCTATATAAAAAAAATGGTAGTGACTGAAGAAATTAATCCAATATAAACCGTAAGATCAACTTAACCTTCTTCCCGTTTTTTTTTTATCATTAACTAGCTGATTTCGTACCGCCTAATAGCCTAAATAAAATTTTCTGTATTTTTGTTATGTGAATCTTTCCGATATCTTAATATTATTATATATTTTTATATATTCTGCTATACAGGTCAGAGACGAATCCAACAAATCATAGATTATTAAAATTTACCCAGCAGCTCTGTAGTTATAAATAGGGTAACTATATAATATTTGATTTATTTATATAGATGATATAACTAGAAGACAATGAAACCAGAAGATCTCATGTTAATAGTCGTAATTGTTGTTGGTATTTTGTGGAACTTTTAACACATATGAATATAATTAGAAAAGAAATAGAGAATGGTAGAATACATGTGTTTTTCTAAAGAAATCAATGTAATATTTAGCCTTATATCATTATTAGTTGGAGTGTTTATATTATAGTTTTCATAAACGACACCCTTATTTATTAGACGCGTGTGTCAGCATGTGCGAGCAAAATCTTTAACTCCGCTCTCTATTTTTAAAGTCCCGTTACGAACTTAACACCGGAATAATACGGAGTTTTATGTTCGCTCATAATCACATCCTTTCGTGTATAATGTCTCAATTAGGTACGGGAGGATGTGTGGACACGGTTTTGTTTAACGACTTTTGAATGCGAGCTTTTGATGGTTGCCACGATCGGCGACGGTGTCGCTGCGGTGCGGTGTGACGACTGAATTGTCGCTTTTGTTTGCGTTCTGCGTTCGGTCACTGTATGTTAAGGCATTCATGATTGATTTTACGCAAGTTTGACTAATGTTGGGGTAAATTTGTAAAAGATTTAATGGACGATTAATACAGTTGGTGTGGATTCGGACAATTCTGAGGTGTTACTTTAGCCTGCGACTTCGTCCGTATTAGAGTAAAAAGTAACGCTCTTCACCATTCTAAATGTTTCCTCATGATTGGTGACGTTATTAAAGCTACGTCTTGCCATGATAAACAAACTTGCTTTCTTACATATAATATGTATTAGAATAATAATAAGTGGTATCCGTCGCCTTTTACCATGGACATAACAGAGTATACTGTTTCGCCCATGATACCCCCATTAAGGTGTTATTCCTCTGTACCCAGTAAATTCACGCCATATCCCACCCTTCAAACCGAAACACAGCCATGCAACGAGAAGCCACGGTTGAAACACGAATGGGACAGAGGTACCCAAGCAATCGACTAATGTATTAATAATAAGGTTTCTTTAGGGTCGGCAACACGCACGTGACACTCTTAGTATTGCAGGCGTTCATAGGCTACAGTAACCATTTACCAGACGGGTTTGTTTGCCACCTTTGTGGTATAAAAAAATATATACGTGAAGTAGAAATATAGTTTGTTTCTTAATATTTGCGTTACAACTAGTTTAAATGCACATCTCGTGTAATAGACAAGGACAGACATACTTCACGATCTAGGGTCGAAAGCAGCCGAGTACACCCGCGCCGCTGCTGGGAAAAAAGATGGCGGCTCTGTTCGTTTTTCCCGCTCGAGTCTGAGAAACGCCTCCGCACATAATTACGTGTAATAATAATTAATTCATTAAACCTTAATATAAACTATCAAATTATCAAGCTGTATGTCGGTGGTGTGATAGTGAAGGTGTATATACACTAATTCCGCCGCGCGTGTGGTGTGGTGACTCGCAAATCGGTTCCTGCAGCAGCCGCCATAGCAGAATCCAGGTACGCTCGTAACTCCTTACTTTGCCCGAATCGTGATCCTGTGATGACAGTCTAGTCGAAGGAAACTATCTCTCGGGATATAAATCCCAAGGGAACCGCTTTAACACTTAATATGATCAAGTTTTATTAAATCAGCCTTTAATTGTCCACTGTTTGAAAGCAAACCTCCTGGTAATTGAGGGGTTTTGCTAGTAGTTGTATTGCTCGGTAGACAGGTTAGCAATCGCAGTTAGACTTTGGTGATGTTTTAAGAGAGACGCTGCTGCTCATCCCTCGACCATTAAGCTTCCTTAGTCGCTTCTTACGACACTCACGGGAAAGGAATGGGTGGATCATTCTTTGGCGGGACCGCACGGTTCTTATGGTCGAGTCAGTTATTCGTGTGTTTACATTTTTCTAAATTCTTATTGAAATTTAATATATCTATAGCGGGGAAAAGGATTGTTAGGAACGAGGATTCAACAGATCCATTGCCAGCAGGTCGACCCCCACGCGGTTCTCTATGGAAACCATCGTGGTTAATTCTTGTGGATTTCGTCAGGATGGGCTAACTGACCTACTTTCATCCTCACGTATGTCCGTCACTTGTACGCCGCCAGTATAAACTGATAGCGCAGACTGGGTTACCATTCCATTATCAGCCATTAAATATATACCTATGACGATTTTATATTTAACTCAGAAAGGAAAACCGATTTCTAGACACACGAGGTATAAAAATTTTATTTTTAAATGTGTCAAAATATCAAATTGCTATGGATGACATTATTTTATGCAATATATTCCGTAGTTTCTATAATAACCATAAAGATCACCACAGATGAAGCTATAATATATAATAACATAAATTATAAAAAGGCATATTACAATAAATTATACAATATTCTTGTAGTAATATTCGAGTGACCACAGAGCTAATACCAGTAAGCTATAGTACAAGTATATACTTTAATCATGTCACTAAAATATGTGAACAGATGTAGCACGATATATTACTCAGATAATGAGTGTAAAGATATATATTAAAATATAGCTGTTGTCTGTGGTGCTACAATATAGTGTATAGCTTAGTATATTATAGAAGAGATGTTGCATCTCTGCGCATCTTTTACTGAATTTATCATGGGGAGTGTTTTGAGGAATTGTTCGGATTGATACCTGCTGCTGATTTTCACCACCATACAATTCGTCATAAACTAAAGTTTCATCCCAACCATCTATACGAGCGGCGGTCTTCCACCGTGCGTTTTTAAAGGCACTTTCTTCCACACACAACCACTCTTTGGAATCAACTTCCAGCAGCAGTATTTCGGAACCGATACGATATCATAACCTTCAAGAAAAGAGCATCATCCTTTTAAAAGCTGGCAGCATACCTGCAATGCCGTTGGTGTTGTGGGTGATCATAGGCGACGGTAGTCACCATCAGGTGAGCCGCATGCTTGTTTACTCCCTGTGTTGTAAAAAAAAAAAATAATATATATTATAGTTCCATCTGTGACGGGCTTAAGTGAAGATTATTTCCATCAGATGAGATGTCAACTTGTCCATCATACTCATTAGAATTTAATAAAATATTCCTATATTAAAACTATTTTCAGATCTGTTGGATCGGACTAAAATAGTTAAATAGCCACAATTATTCTTAGAAATTAATAAATGAAATATTCCTTAGTTCCTTTCTAATAATATAAATGTGAAATTAATTTATCAATATGTATATTTGTTAGTCGGAAAAGTTTGATACTAATTAAGGATTATGGTATATGTTCCACTGCTAAAAATATAACATTTTAGGCTCTTCTTGGAAATTAAGTTGGTTAATTTCTAATAATTTCGTTACTATGAGCCTTAACTTAACTAACTTAACTTAATCATCACTTAATATCCTTCACCAGTACTCTGCTGGCATAGCATACCTATCTACAAGTGGGGTTGCCATGTAATTTTTTTCTGTTATAAAACCCCTTTATAATGCTTTGCAAATGTAAGTGGCAAGTAAAGCTGAAGTGGCAATGGACTGATTGTGGAACTGACAACTGATAGGGGAAAAAGGTTCTTGAGTAGCGACTCTATGTGGGCAAACGCAGTGTAGGACGACCCAACAATACATGGAGTGACGATCTTTAATTCATAGCAGGAAGTCAACGGATGCATGTGGTTTAGGACCGTTTCTTATGGCAGTCTATGGGGGAAGACTATGTTCAGAAGTAAACTGAATAATGGCCGATATGATGATGATGATAAATTGTAAGTGACTTTTAGTATTTATTCAGATATATACTAAAACTGGGCTTGAGATAGATACTGTATTATGCAATACTGTGATTGAACCAATCAATTTTTTATTCTCATCTCTTAATTCAATCTCGATTCGAGTTTGTAAATGAATTAATATTCTGTAGCCAAATAAAAACTAGTCATCTAGAACAATGAAGTCATTTCGCCCCCGCATTTCATTCTTATCTATATCAATCGACACCTACGTCTACATTATGATCTTATAGATGCATTATGTCGAATAGTGAAGATCGAATAAAAACAGATATCATTATTTTTTTATTTCCGTTTGTGATTCTTATACAGGTAGATTAGGAATGTCATTGCCGTTTTTCATAATTACTCTGTATAAAAAAAAAGTAGACGCCAGTTCTTTGATTACCAGACGTTGGTCAGACGATCAGAGATTTATTTAAATGATCTCTTAGCCTCAGGCTAAGGCTTAAGGTTCCATAGTTTTAACCTCAAGCAAGATAAGGGGATAGCTCTCATGCTGTATCTTAATTTTGAATTGAAAAGAAGATTTGAAAAACTCTTTTTTATTTAAACTGGTACAAACTTAAAGATTGGTTCGATAAAAAGGTTATTACAACTAAATTACCGAACAGTTTGGTTTTAAATCAAAATATTTTTTTTAACACAATTGAAGTGGGATTTTTTAGGAGAACAAAAATTTTAATTATGTTCTTCTCTCTTCGTTCTCTATTCGTTAATTTGTATAAATGTGGTAAATTTTGTAAAATTTTACATTTTATACCTAACATTTCTTTTTTAGTTATTGAACGACAGGAATTTGAAATGTATTTTAATCGAATTTAGTAATTTAAAATAATTGTATTTATGCTATAATATAAAATCAATTAATGCGAAAAAAAAACTATTTAATATACTAATCTTTTGGTTTGACTTATATTGTTTAATTTCGTAACCATTAGCTAATATAGTATTCTGTGTCATTATTATGCGTGTAACTGTCATCACTCGAAGATTGACCAATTTCACTCGAAGAATGACATGATTGACAAATCAATCTTAGTGTTGGCATTTAATTATTCATTTTTTCACTAAAAACAACCTCAATATAAATATAATACATCACAAACTCTCGATACAATCTGTAAATCTCGATCCGCTTTATATATGAATAAATGAAACGGCCCTTTTGTCTGTGCCCTCCCACGTCGCGGTTCGAATAAAGGACTTAATGAAGCCGCTTATGACCTGACTTTGTTATCCGTTACTTGGCGTTGTTGAGTGTGTGATAGGGATAAATAATATTAATAATGATATTTCAAAAATTTTAGTTATGCTCTATAATTTCTTGTTTGTTTTTTTTTTATGATACTATATTATAAAAACCAACAAGATTTCCCTTTTAGAATAATATCAGATTTTTTATGTCATCCATATTTTATTTATTTATTTATTAGTACAAATATGTGTATATGCTAAAAGCATTCTCTCCCAGTCAACCATAGGGAAGTGTCAGAATACTCGAATGCGGTACTACCAATTATTGATATACATACATACTAAAATTACATATATAAACGAATAAATATATATGAATAACTTACACATATATGACATATACTATATTATACACGAAATTGAGAATAATATAAAGCACTTAATGCTCGGACAAATTAAAAAAGTGAGCGTGATTGTTTTTTTTTAAAGACGGTTTAGTCGGTAGTCTCTTAATGGCATCAGGAAGCGCGTTCCAGAGTCGTGAAGAATGTAGGAGAAAAGAGTTTGAAGCGTAACCAGTACGGTGATAGGGGAAAGATAATTGGAGAGTATTATTGGAACGAAGGTTACGATCGTGAGTTTCAAAAAGATATTGGAATTTACTCGTTAAGTAGTTAAGAGACTGGGGGAACGAACGAAGAAGAGTGTAGAGGGTACAAAGAGTTCTAACGTTTCTGCGTTGACGAATGGAAAGCATATTATATATAAATTATAATAATTTATATTAAGTTGCTGTGTGGTTTTGGCATAGATTTGGCCCTTACTTTCCCATGGGTGGCGACTAAGGAAACTCTATTGTCTAAGGATGCCCATCCTTATTAAGGATGGGCAGCAGCTACCCTCTTAGTGTATCATCAAAGCCTAACTACGGTTGCCAAGCCGTCCAAGCGTGGCAACTACGGGCAAAACCTTCCTTCTGGGGAAGGTTTATGTTCAGCATTGAACAGTTAATGGCTGGTATAATGATGATAATATTTAATTTGTGCCCTAACTGTTGAAGAAACGAGGGAAATATTTTGAATGTAATATTTGTTAGGTCTTTGATTAAATGTGTAGTCTGAAGCTTAGATTTGTCGTAATGTGTAGTAGGACATCATTGTATATATTTTAACAATTAAAAGTTCACAATTTTACAAATTTTTAACAATCAAAAACACCACCAAATCAAATAAAATGAATGAAAGGAATGTCGTGGAATAAAAAAAAAAGATTATTTTAAGATGTTTTTCTGCAAAAAAAAAACACTCACATCTTAACAAAATTAATAGTAGACATCCTGTGTTAGTGTCCTTTTAATAAACTAAGTTTTCAATTAACTCCAATTCAACAGATGTTGGGTACCAGTCGAGATTGTTTTGCAACTTGCTGCATTAAACTTTGACATGGCTTGTGGCTAGCGGTCGTGGAAGATGGAAGCAGTTGGTGAGGCTTCTGTCCAGCAGTGGGACATCATAGACCGTGAATGAGACAAAATGAAATTCATAAATAAGTAGATTTTATGTAAAACCTCACACGAGTACATCGTCGCCTAAAATTAAATATGATTGTAGTCAATTACAGTTAAAGTTTATATTAAAAAAAAATTTTTTTGGATAACAATCTTGAGAATATTGATTTATTTTAACGCAATAGTTTTACACCCTCGCTTATAACTATGTAGTTTACAGATCTACCTATCTTCCCCTATTTATATCGCCCTACATCAGTCATAATGCCTTGTGCAAAACAAAGAAAAGAAAAATTCCCGTAGCAAGCGCGTTTCCGCGCGAAATATTCGTGTAGTGCCGGGGGAGACTAGCAAGTTTTATCACGACCTAAAGCTCTAGTGCTCCGGCGACTCATTAGGGACCCCGTACCGAGGGGCCTGAAGGGGCCAGCCCCAAGCAAAAGGGGTGCTTCAACACTAGAGAGCCATCCGTGAATCTATGTACCAACTATGCTACTACATGTCACAGACAAAAATTTTATCTCCACTATCATTGTGCCACTGGTAATTTCTCGAGACTCTTACACTTTGTATAGATAGAATGTGGCTACAAGAAAGTATCTGTAAGTAGTATAAATATGCAATAATAATACCTGTCTTCATAGTAGTTAGGTCGCGAGTTCCTCGTGTAGATGCCACGAGTAATTCAAGAACGTTATGTGGCTTCAACTCTCCGCGCACATATTTCAGACTTTGCAGTCTCTGTTAATTTGAAATTGTCTTAATTTGTTTTGTCGGAAAGGAGCATTTGTTTCTTGGACTCTAGGGTAGCTGTTTAACGTACCGCTGCTTTCGTTTCTGACGTAAAATACGTATGTGTAATTAAAAAAAAATACATGTAGATAATTACATATAGTGTATTGTTAGGGAATTATTTGGCTTGGTAAAAACACATGATGAGAGTATATAAAAATATAGATGTACGTAGTTATAAACGCGGAGGTAAACTAAAAAATGATGGATGGACTGTATGAAAGATGACATGGCTAGAAAAGAAGCGAGAGAATACTTAAATGATTGCACATAGAGATGAAGAGAAAAGAGAGATATCAAGTTACTTACGTCAACCTTAAATGATATGAAATATAGGCAGGAAGTTGATGAATGATGATAACAAGTAAGTAAGAAAATATAATTTATTTGCATTTTACATAAAAAGTTTGAATGTGAGTATTGTATAGTAATAGTTTTTTCAGAGGGAGCCTTTGTACAAAAGTCGTCAACCTAGGTGTCTCTACTCCATGCGTGTTTCTGTCGTGAAGTAGCTGTGTTTGCATGACTGTATTTCGGTTTGAAGGGATGAGGAAGTAATGGCAATGAAATTATAGCCTGGAGCCACTGTGGTTGATATTTCAATTCGTCACGTTGGGCTAAGTGATCTGCTTTCATCCTCACCTATCATCCCTCATTTGTATTCTGCCAGCATCCACTGATAACGCAGACAGGGTTATCATTCCATTATTACCCATTAAGGTGGTTGATCACTGATCACTAATCTAAATAAGAATAGAAATCATAGATGGCGTTGGAATCGAAGCTTTTGGTTTATGTTGATTATTTTATAATTGAAGATAATTTGAAGTAAAATTTCTAAGTTGGCGAGTTTTAAGAATCTATATATTTACATATTTTTAATTTATCTATTATACTTATAAGAGCATAATTAGAATAAAAATGGTTATTTGTTATAAAATTGTATCTACATTTGTAAATACTAACTCTATTTGTGAAAATCTGTAATAGTCTATAGTTTAGTAAAATAAATAGTTACCAGAGGGAGACTTTGTACAAAAGTCGTTTGCATGGGCACCTCTGTCCCATTCGCTTTTCTACAGTAAAGCAGTTGTGTTTCCATGTCCGTATTTCGGTTTGAAGTGTAAGATATGGCAGTGAATTTACAGAGTATAGAGGAATAACACTTGAGTTCTGAGGAATAGCAACGCATGGTGGGTATCATGAGCGAAACAGTATACTCTATTATGTCCATGGTACTGCTCATGTCTATAGGCGACGGTTACCACCGGTTTACCATTCTAAGTTGCATAAAAAAATACTAGTAGATTTATTACGCAAGGTCAACTAGTAATAAACTAGGTAAAGTTTGTACTATCGATTCTAGTTATCTGATAGACATACTTCAACACTTTTTTTTCTGTAAATACACACTTATTTTAAAAAGAAGACTCGGAATAAAAGAAATAATTCTGCAACGCAACCCAATCAAAATTTAAGTAGCTTATTCTTTAGTGACGTGATTGATTATTTAAAAGGTGAATTTTATTTGAATGTGATAAAGTTATGAGCCATATCCTTGATTGTAAAAAATAATACAATATATATATTTTTTTTAATAAAATTGCATTAAGTGTTTTAAAGTCTTAATGGGCTTTTAATAAAGATTAAGATATTAAAGTCGCCGTATGACTCATAAACTGTAACGATATCCTTATAAAATTACTACTGGAAATAACGCGATTCAGTAGTAACAAAGGAGTAAATAAATTTTGAGTTTTGTATACTTTATATTTATGGTCCATTTTAATATAATAAAAACGTAAATAAATAAATAATTGTTCCGATTACGAGTATAATACGAGTTGCTGAGGTCGAATAGTATTCCGAGGAATTATACGGATTGATACCTGCTGCTGATTTTTACCATTGTACAGCCGCCACAAACAAAAGATCTATTTTCTCCAGTGAGCGTTTTTCAGGGCACTTTCTTCCACGCACAATCACACTTTGGAATCATTTTCCTTTAGCAGTATTTCCGAATCAATACGATATCCTAACCTTCAAGAAAGGAGCATATTCCTTTTTAAAAGGCCAACAGCACACCTGCAATGTCTCTCGTGTTGCGAGTGCTCATGGCTGCGGTAGACACTTACCATCATGTGAGCCATTTAAACATTGTATTATAAAAATAAAATAGGCTATACTTCTTAATTAAGTAAGAAAATATTTATCCCATTTTGTTGGTCCATTACTCGATTCTATATGAGAGCGAGATTTAAACGACAACTTATGGTAGCGTTCAACTGATTATTATGATCCGCTCCTGTATTGGAACTCGTAAAGTTTTATTTATTTTAAACCAGTTTATACAGACAGTTTAGTTCTTGTATTTTAGTAGCCGCCTTCGTTCTGAGCTTAATATATTGTAAGACATTGTCACATAAATTGCCACTTAAAAAGCTAGTAGGATTCCGTTAAGAATGCTCATATACGGCTATATATGAAATGTACAAAGGATTTATTCATAACGGAGTCTCGCGATCAAAACATGTAAACAAATTTTATAGTATTTTGAAGTAATATTTAGGAGCTAAATATGGGTTCGGATATCCACAGAAATTGTAAACAATTTTATATATTATGTTTGTTTTTTTTTATTCAATAAATTTATTTCCTAATACCAGAGGCAGACTTTGTATAAAAGTCGTTTGCTTGGGTACCTCTGTTCCATTCGTGTTTCAACCGTAAAGCAGTTGTATTTGCATGGCTGTGTTTCGGCTTGAAGGGTGGGATATGGTGTGAATTTACAAGGTACAGAGGAATAACATCTGAGTCCTCAGGAATGGCAATGCATGGGGGGTATCATGGGCGAAACAGTATACTCTGTTATGTACATGGTACTGCTCATGTTTATGAGCGACAGTTACTACTTTCCACCAGGTGGGCCGTCAGCTTGTTTGCCATTCTAAGTTGTATAAAAAAAAACCTAATTTACATTACAACATGATACAATACAATACAAAATAGTAGATAGTTAAAAATAGTATATAAATTGTAGATAGATTAGTAGACAATTTCATATTAATTCACAGAAAAACAGTCAATGCGTGTTGATGACATGATCAGCAACACGCAAACTGATAAAATACGAAACATTTCGTAGATACATTTAATCGAAAATATTTGAATTTAGAACGTAAAATTATGTGAAGACAATTCATGAGTATATTTTGCTTTGTAATTGTTTTATTTTTGTTACGCAAGGACAAATGTTATTTTAAACGTTGCAAAATTCTTATATTACCAACATGGAAGTATATAAGTATAAAATTGTCGAGGGTATTGCTTATTATAGCCCCAAAAAAAATTGATGAATTAAAAACCTATTTCTTTTAGAAGCTGTTTAAAGTAAACTTGGCGGCCAAATGAGTAAATAAGTAAAGAAAAAAAACTAAAACAAGATCAGACCTCGGAGCAAATAATATTTTATTTGATCCTATACTTTTGATAGTGCAGTAAGCCCCTAAGAGTGATATGTAAACAATAGCCATTCATTCGCACCTCGCCACCCTCACACCCCATATGCTCCCCTATGAGCTATCTGTCGTTAAAGACTAAGCTCGGACAAATCTGCACCGAGCTAACCCATCACTCTTAATAATGAAGGATCATGATGTAGATTGATAAGCGCGCCCTTGCTTTGTGAGGTTTAAATATCTTTTAGATATGACCTCTTAATAATCTCTAATATTTTTATAAATTTGTAAATGGGAAAGCAAGTCTATTTGTTTATTTGGCATTTGCCGGTTTTTTATGGCTTAACCTGGAATGCCAGTTAAAAGCAGGCATAATAGGATAAAGTAGACTATGTTCTTCTCTGTACTGGATTTTGCATTTAAAGTAAATTTTGTAAAAATTGATTAAGGCAAACAAACAGATAGACTTAATTTATATATACAATATTAATAAGAAGCGGGAACAAGATGTCTCCTAGTTAATATGTCTCGGTTGCGAGGACGAAGTTGCAGACATTACTAGTATCTATATCAGCAAAGTAGGACTTTTTTTGGTAGTTCTGAGTCGCGTAAATGACAGAGCGATTCGTCCTCGTCATTGGATACGGGCGACGGGTCAGCTCAAAATATGAGAGAAATAGTGACGATTGTAACAGTTGGATACGGTAGGAGTTGGCGGAACGAAATTATATATTGGAGTGATTAGCATAAATGAATAGATATTTATCGATATGAATGTACACACAAGAGCAAAGAAGGAATGTAAGTAATACATTTATGAACATGTGTATTTTCTGTAATTTATCAATAATCCCAAGAAATATTTTTTTTCTAATAACTAAATAGATTTTAGTTATTAGAACAAAAACGTGCCAGTGAAACATCTCGATATCTATCACTTTAAGTGCTTTGTTTCGTAGAATTTAATATATTTGTTATTTAATATATAAGTTATTGATTATTAAAATACAAATAACAATGTATGTATATATACGATTAAGTATTTTATTATTGTATTTCATTTCAATATAATAATACACATGAGTGGCGTAAGTACACAAAATGTTATTAAGAAATGTCTATATTTGACGAAAGTATATATAATATTGTATAGGTTATGAAAAGATTAAAGACGATTCCGAGAAGCCATATCAATTCAATAATACCGAAATATCGCGTTAGACACAATTTAATGACTGCTTTGTCCTTGAAGCTCTGTAATTTCGTAACTCTATACTGTAGATACTCATTACTTAAAAGGATCACAATTTTATCCTGTACGCTGGCCGGACTATCTGGTCCATGTTTTTACTCAATCTCCTCGAGGGCTTACTAATGATTGATGCGGATACTTCTCATTAATATAATTAATGTTTTGTTTGACACCGATCCCAGTTTGCGAACGATAAAGATTCAGATCTTGACGTGGACTTTTGGTAGATTTAAATATCGGAGTGTTGGAAGCGTTGGGGTGTAAAATCGAATGTGATTGGACGGTGGAAATATTCATCTCTTTTGATATACGACCTTAGTGTGTTTGTGTTAACTTTTTATAGAGGATCTTTTGTTTGTTTAAATGTCAACTGGGGATATTTTGTTCGCGTGGAGAATAAAATTTTCCTTTGTCTTTCATATGCATGTGTGTGTTGTAGCTTGCATTCAAAACTATTATGATGCACAAAAATGTAAGTCCCGAAAATTATTCATCTACGTACGCCTTAAGAGTTATTTTTAAAAGAGTTCTGCAAAGTCAATGGTTCTGTTCATGTTTACAGTCGAAGAATACTACTTTCCATCAGGTTGGTGAATATTTGCCTTTCTATATTGTATAAAAACATGCGTCGTGACTTTTTTGATGTAAACATTTTTGACTTATTTTTATACAGAACTAAAGTCTGTATCAAAGTTTATTCAAACATAAATCTACGTTTAGACACGTGACTGTACTTAAAAATGGTTTTCTATCAGGTCATCCAAAGTTGTTTATGGATCGTAAAACGATCACGTGTAAAGTTCTGTAATATAGATAAAATAATAAGTTCAATCAGTATATCAACGGCACAACTTATTTGTTTACTTATACTGAGCTATTACCTATATATCGTATACTTATTTATTATTTATTTAACTCTTTATCGCACCAATAATATAAAAATAAATAATATATATATATATATATATATATATATATATATATATATATATATATATATATATATATATATATATATATATATATATATATATATATATATATATATATATCATTGTTCATAATTCAACTGAAATACAGTAGCATGAAGTACAGGTTAAAATATACATATAAAGGTACAAAAGGCGGTCTTATCGCTAGGGCAATCTCTTATAGACAACTTTTGGTTAAAGGAGAACATATAGAAGTGGGTAGGTGGCGCAAGAGTGAATGAAATATCTTTTACGTATTATGTACAAACACATCAAATACATATTATTTATTAGACTACTTATTATAACAAATAATATATATTACATATACATACACATATATACATAGGACACCCTGGGAAATATGACGAATCTAAAAAAAACGAAAAAAAAAATAAGAAAGGAAAAGAGTAACTACAGTGAAAGAAAATGGGATTCGACTTGTCCTTTAAACGAAGCTAAGGACTGGGCGTTCCGTATAGAGGGCAGTAGCAAGTTCCATAGGCACACAGACTGAACAGAGAAGGATTTGTGTAATACATGGAGATATGTTAGGCGAAAGTTATTCGAGGTACGCGAAGCATGACTTATTTAAATTGAGAAATTAACTTACTCAAAATGTGATTAAAAAGTATCAATTAAATTTAATTAAAATTACTTTTTTTTTTCATTTTATCTCATTATAATATAAGTTTTAGTTATTGTAGAATATAGTAGATTTACTAGTTCTGCTAGCATACTTGTTGTCGAGTATTTTGTCTATATTTGAACAACTACATAAATTTATTCTGTAAAAAATATACTGAGACATCATTAAAAATAACAACGGAGATTTGACGTTCAACAGGATAGTACTTATTGAATTTTGAAGTATCAGAATATTTGCAAGGATATTTTTATTATAATTCATAAAACGCAACTATAGTACAGGAGCTAAGGTATAACTTTGTTTATTAGCTTATTCAATTCGAATTTTATATAAAAAATATTTTTGCTAATGATAAAAATATTTTTTGGTTATAAAAACATCAGCCATTTCAGTAAAATACTTGATGATTTTGAATAGAATTCATATTTTATAGATTTCTATGCTTCGATACTAATAATATGAATCTATTGACTTATTATACCTTATTATACTTCCTATTATATTATAGTTTAAAAAAATGTCATAAATGTTAATACAAACCAAGCAATCTGTAGTTAACAAGCGATTTATAAAATACTCTCACGATAAAAATGGTGATCAAGTAAATGTTCTAAAACGCTCCATTGATTAAAGATGGAACACGGTTATTTCGATACTCAATTTTGTATCGGACGTTAAGATTTAAGTTTTGTATAAAATATAAAGGAGGATGAAACATTATCATTATTTAGCCCTTTAGGACTTTATCTCAAAAGTATCATTAGATATTTTGAAAAACCGTAATAATATAGATAAAAAAATATGTGAAAACGTGACCATCACGAAAACAAGCCTGCCATAATCTAATAATTTATAGATTAATCATCAAGATAATATAGCTAGTACTTTACTATGTATGCCAATGGAATGGTAACTCTGTTTGGTTTACGCTAGTGGGGTACCATAGTGAGGTGATAGATGAAGATAGAATCATTGACCCATCGTGAAAAATAAGGAATTAACAATAATGATTTTCGTAAGTGGACCGTGTGAAGGTCAATCAAACAGGAGATGATCAATGATTATGATTAATCCTAATCTACTAAAACTTAGTAAAAGTAGAACGCAATTGAAGTAAAATTAAAAAGCAATCTATATCTTACATACCGTTAAATAAATGGTGTAAAATAAATAGGTAATAGGTAAATGATGTAAAATACTTCTTTTTGTAAACAACAACAAACTATATGTATGTATTGTTGTATCAGCTGTTACTATCCACAGCTGAATATAGGCCTCCCCTTTTTGGGGAGGTTTTGCCGCCAGTAGTTGCAACGTTTGGTAGACGGGTTGACAACCGCAGTTAGGCTTTGGTGATGGTTTAAAAGAGACACTACTGCCCATCCCTCGATTTTTAAGTTACCTTAGTCGCCTCGTACGACACCTAGGAAGACAGAAAAGAGTGGCCCAATTAAATCTGGGACCATACGGCAATAGATAGCTTATATATTGTTATTTCTACATATCACCTATTTCATATAGTTATAAACTTATTTTAAAATATTGTTGTAGACATTTGTTTTCAATGCAAGCTCTTTATATCGCCGGAACACAATACCGTCGGGATCCAATCATTCATAACTTTGGAAGTAGGAACTATTTCTGTATTTCGCTGGAAACCGTAAGATTTAAAGAACTTAGTCTTAGAAGACTCAGTCCATTCCAGTTTCCACAGCAAGATTTAATATTTATTTATTTTAACAAAATTCATATCCCCCCTCATGAGGAGAGGAGATGGCAAACTAACCCTCGGCAGAAGCACAGTTGGCCTGGGTTCAGGACTCCGGAGAGAGAAACTGGCGAACTATGCGGACAGTATCTAAAAGCACAGATTTTTGCATCTTTCACGGTAGTAAGTTGCCTCAGAATCTCAACCGTCTGAAATGTTGTTCCAGATTGGTTGGGGTAAGACCATTCACCGATAGGATGATTAGGATGGTTTCGGTGGGTATAACCCCCTCCCCCCTACATGTTAGTCACCTCTCTTCTTCTCGGTTTCAGCTTTCACGAGGGTCTCGTCATGTGGTATGGTGACATGACCACTGATACCCTTTAGAATGCTCGATCCATTATGTTTATTATTATTTTATTAACTACAAAAAAAAAACATACTAAAAAATAGCCTAATGTTAAAATAATTTCAAATTAATTCACCATAGACTATAGGGATCATTTTGTCTGTTTATCTTGTTGAGTCAAATGTTATGGAATCTCAAAATAAGCTACAAAATCTAAAAGTTACACGCGAGCGACTTGATTGATATTTAATAGCGGACCGTTTACATTGGCATTGGGTACCGAACACCTTGGCCTCACAATGATTTGATCTAATAAAAAATTAAAAGCATTTCGAAAACATCATAATGGTAACAACGGCATAATTGCTTAATGGCAACCCAAATTATGATTCCATATTATTTATTCATGAGTCGAGCCTTGCTCATCCTCACATGCGATGGAGCGTTTGCACCAACCCAAAATTACCTATCCCATTATGTCATCAAAGATTTTATGAATCTAAGTTCTTTATTATATGAATTAAGTCTCTTTTTATAATGGCCAAGCGTCATGGTTGCTTACACCCTCTAGATTAGCTATAATAAGCATTTAATAATCTAAATAGCCGCTTCGTATACAGTACATGGTATAATGTTTACCTATAATGAAAAATTAAATTAGTCATAAAGAATAATTACATGGAATCAAAATGTATCATGTGTTCCAAGAATTTTCGCATTTTGTTTGTCAAAATAGGTAGTCATTAATTAAAATGTTTCGTAGTAATTTTTGCTTAATTTATAAATTTTATGATTTAATACTCTCAAAATAGAGATCAATTTATATTTTGACGAAATTTATTAATTCACCATTTTATTAACTTTTCAGTTATTTCATTTAACATTTTCTATTTTTTTAGAATCATTTAATTGGCTAATTTCTAATATTCAATTAATTAAACAAATATATATAATATATAATGTAATATCTATGTTGATCATGAAACGTATGCTATTTTATATCTATTTATTAATATATCAATATTTTTTTTTATATAAAGCTATAAGACTAAAAACTTCCTCTTTGGAAACGCTTTCATTTTGATTCAATGATTACAGATTTATGATAGAATGAGTTTCATATACTATAATGAAAATACTAGTTGATTGTCTGAAATACCGTGGGTGTAAAGCCGCGGTGTAGAGCTAGTATCTATTTTAAATTTATAAACAGTATCACATTACCAAAACGGTTCAATATCGTAACGTATCATAATAATGTACCGTGGAAAGCGCAATTGCCAAGTCCGCCTTATTATATTATAGTCGTATGTAATTATTTCTATATATTTTACAAGACAAAGGCTAGTAATTTGAGAGTTGGTGGGAACATATCAAAATCGACAAGGTTGATCGTTGGCCCGTTAAATTAAATGCTAATATGCTACATGTTGAACGTTCCTAACAACATTATAATGAGGGATCACTCGGAAATATGATAGCTCGTAGCAACGACTAATTTGTATGAGTAATTCCAACGTGTTTTTGTTATATATAATTTTGTGTATACGGATCTGAGAAATGAAAATATAGATGACTACATTAATCTACCTACGCTATGGTATCAGCCATGGTAAATTGTATAGGCGTATGGTTAACTGATTATAACCACGGGTAAGTGTAATTGTCAACAGTTCTATTTATTTCTGCAAATTATTTAATGGTTTATCCAATAGAAGACAAACTGCGCTATTGTAACGCAATAAAAATCAAATTTCAATAGCATTATAGAATTATTATATTGAAAGATGTTACGAATGATCCTAAGAGAAATAATTAATAATATTTATGTTATGTCCATGGTACTGCTCATGTCTATAGGCGACGGTTACCATTTTCCTTGCTATGTTATCTTGTTTGCAATTCTAAGTTGCATAACAAAATAGACATTGAAAGAAAAAAGAAAAGAAAAAATAAGACATGATTATTTATTTTAAAAATAAATATGTCATTAGTATTATAGACTAGCAGGAATAAACTTTTATTAAAGAAGAAACACAACCCAACGACCCAAAAAATAAAGGATAAACCTGTGTTTCGGATTGAAGAATGAGATATTGTAGTGAATTTACAGAGTATGAAGGTATCACACTCACCAGTAATGATATCACAATGTATGAGTATTCTGTAAATTTCATGGTGCTGTCCATGTCTATAGACGACGGTTACTACTTCCCAATACCCACTGAAGTTATCAGCTTATTTCATTACTCTCATAAAAAAAAAAAAAACAGTAGTTGAACGTACAATACTAGCATGAGAGACTCATTTCGTTGTTTTTTGAATCAAGAAGAAAAACCTAAGTCATGAACTTCCTTGTTTAAAAAAATGCTCATGGTCTCGGGTTTCCCCTGTGATCGTCTTGGTACCTCTAAATTTGTAGAACCTCAAATAAAATAGTTTGTGCTAAGAATATGAAAAGACAACGATAAATCGAAATTCGTGTCGCAAAAGCAATAAATTGTGAACGATCTTGTATTTATGTTCGAGTGCTTTACTTGACTTTACGTTACATGACGTTATTGATGCAACTAATAATTTATAGTGAAGTGCTGAGACATGACTAATTTTAGAGTTTTACTGCTCCACGTCCACTAATCAGGCGTGGATGTCATACTAAAAGTGTAAAAAACCAAGACCATAAATATACGAACAGAGTTCTTTGTCATGACTTTGCTGAAGCATAAATAATATTATGACTTGAATGAAACGGAGGTAGCATAAAGGTAAGTAGTACTTAAACGATGCGTACGATTTTTATTGCAAAGTTTGCGATCTCATCCCGCATGTTTTTGAATTTTATAATAACCTTATTTTAAAGTATATTATGATATATTATATTATATAGACAGAGTCTTCATACAAATATTTCTGTGCGTAATTATTGCGTATATTATTTTGCGTAAATAGGGTTACGATAACATAATATATTTCTTACAATATGGGAGAATACTTTCTCTTAGCCTTGCCATATAATTATTGCAAGAATTGTTTCGGTTTGAAGGGTGGGATATGGCGTGAATTTACTGGGTACAGAGGAATAACGAATGAGTCCTCAGGAATGGCAACGCATGGGAGGTATCATGGGCGAAACAGTATACTCTGTTATGTCCATGGACTGCTCATGTCTATAGGCGAAGGTTACCACTTTCTATCAGGTGGACCGTCAGCTTGTTTGCCATTCTAAGTTGTATAAAAAAAAAGACTAATTTAAAAAATTAAAAAAAAGATATTAAATTCTTACAAATAGAATATATCCAATATTTGAAAGAAGTAGACATGATGGTGATTCATTATGATGCTTATAAAATTTGAAAACTTTGATTTAAAAATGGGTGTCATTCTAATTAATACATATATAATGATTTGTAACACTCGATATTCTACATATGCAATTAAACATTCACTTACGTTCATTTTATGTATTTCCATTGGTCTATTCCTATTGATATTGAAAAAATTAAAGAGAGTTTCATTTTTACCTCTTAAGTTAGGATTGCTATGAAGCTTGATTGAAGCTTTAATAGCTTAATTAATCGTCATAAAATTTGGTATACGTATAATAATTAGGGTGGAAAAGAACATACATAGATTATTTTATCCTAATCAATTAATATATACTGGTAGTATAATTTGTGAATTCTTTAAAATTTAATGTAAAAGAAAAATTATGCTTTCCACATTTCAATCATCTGAAAGACATTTATTAGCGTAAAATATTTTCATCAATACTGTTATTATTATTATACTTTATTTATACGGCTTTATTTAATTCAAAGAGAAAATATTGTATAATACCATTTTCCAGTCAGATACATACCCTACACCATCTAGCCGATGTTTAAAAGCGCTCTAAGTGCTAACCGCCGATTATCCACGTTATATAGCCACAGTAAATCTTCCAATACTTAGGCCCTTTCTTTGCGATGCAATCGGGCCTGTGTGAACTATGAACTATAAAATTGAAGTATTGCCCTCTAACGGACAAAAGATAACCATATCTCGTATATTCCCTCAACAAAGGAGATTGCCTCGTAAAAATTGCAAATAAGCCGGATTTTATATAGATAGCTCCGCTATAATGAGATAGACGGATTTATAATATATTAGCGCACGAATGACTTGTGATGTTTTACTATCGAGATTATATTGAATTTAAGTATCATTTTATTATAAGGCCAATAAGAAATATTCGATTTAAAAGTAAAATACGAATGATAAAGGTAAAACGAATTTGGACTCGTATTATTGGCTTATTAAGATTTATGTTAATTCAATCGTATACGTTATCTGTATTTATTGTTTGAGATTTTTCGACTTAGAATGGCAAACAAGCTGACGGCTCACCTGATAGAAAATGGTAACCGTCGCCTATAGACATGAGCAGTATTATGGACATAACAGAGTGTACTGTTTCGTTCATGATATCCCCCATGCGTTGCCATTCCTCCCCAATTTTCAAGTTAAATTTTTCCTTTCCGAACAATCCTCCTTCGACTTTATCGCATATTTTGAACTTATTGAACTGTTATGGCCGTTCTCAAGTTTTCCTCATAGCAATACTTTTTTTTATTTATACAGAAGAGTAGCTCTCGCCCTCGACTTCGTCCGCATGATCAAGACGAACCAGTGAACATATTCATGTTTATTGATCAAAATAAATAGTAGCCTATGTCCTTCTTCATCCTATATAGTATCTATATATCAAATTTCATAGCGGTTGGTTAAGCCATATATAGCCGTCAAGAGGTAACGAAGGAACTCACATTCATATTTATAATATTAAGTAAGAATTTATGTACAACAAGCGGCCCGCCCCGGTGTCGCACGGGTGGACATTTTTAACATTTCTCTTCACTGCTCTGCTCCTATTAATCGTAGCGTGATGTAAAGTATACTATAATCTGCCCAAGAGTATGAAGAATAATTGTACCAAGTTCCGTTAAAATTCGTCTAGTAATTTTTGTTTCTATAACAAACATACAGACAGACAGATAAAAATTTTACTGATTGCATTTTTGGCATCAATATCGATCACTAATCACCCCCTGATAGTTATTTTAGAAATATATTTCATGTACAGAATTGACCTCTCTACAGATTTATTATAAGTATAGATTTAAAATAATAGTAGTGCAGACAAATAAGTATATTGCTCAAAAATCGGAGGTTGGCAAAGTATTTATAGGTATTTTGCAATACTAAGAAAGCAATACAGTAATAACACGAGGTTCCCAATTACCGTGCAATGCGCAGTCAATCACGTCTCGGACACTTCATTTTCACGTCACAAGTAGAGACTTGTTGCTGCGTAGCAATTTTATGACTTGCCATTTCGTTTTATTAACTAACAATGTTGTGCAAGCTTAAAAGTTGGGCGAGTTGTCCACGCTGACTTTAAGATAGTTTTGGAGTATCCCTGAATTCCGCTACTCTCGCAAAAATATTTTAAGCATTTTAAATAAAGCTATGATTCATTCATAAGAATTATGAATGAATCATTACTTCATTTACCCGTTTACTTAATTTTCACTTAATTTTTGGGTAACTTTATTTAATTAAAGTGCCTACTCGCCTCTTATGAAGGTCGATTAAAATTTATTCCTTTTATATAACAAATATTGTTTTAATATACTTGTATCTTTTTATTATTCTTAAAAGCAATGCAAAACAAATAGATATCTGTAAAAATAAGTTTTACTTTTGACAGTTTATGTCATCAATCCAATTTTTTGTGTAAGAAATTGTTATGTAACTTTCAATGCCGGATTCAATGGGTCAAGTAAATTATTCATGGGATGAGTGGGATCGTAAAGAGACAAGATTTCGGATTCAACCTATAGAATTAAAGTTCTTTAAGATCTTTTGATTTTTAAAGAGTTCACAACAATTGGTAATAACGATACTTATCTCATCAATTTATTTTTAATTGATTTTAACACAACTGGTTTTCTTGTGTACATTCTACACCACAAGTTATGAGTGTATTTTACCGTTTATTTATGTTATTATAAAATGTTTACTTACAAAATAGTCATAAGTACTTATTTTACGAATATTTACTTAATTTTTTCATTATAACATTGCTTTATAAAGGACGAAGATTGGTATATTATTTATGTTACAGTATAACTAGTTAACAAGTTGTCAGGTGACACTTAGTTTTAAAATATAGGTTACTTTCATACGAAACTTCCTCCTCAGTGACAGCAGGGGTACGGTTGTTTCAATAAAAAAAAAGTGGTAAAGGGCGAATAACTTGAACTAATAAGTTGCATATGTTAAATATATAATTAATAATTGTACTGTATTAGTATTTATTAATTAAAAAAAATGGACGGATTACATGTGCCCAATTTTAGCCACGTCTTAATTTGAAGCAGGTTTTTTTATAACTATATATATATATATATATATATATATATATATATATATATATATATATATATATATATATACTATAATATATGTTCACATATATATATATATATAGTAGGTACTATATTTGTTATATAAAAAAACCTGCTTCAAATTAAGACATGGCTAAAACTGGCCACGTGTAATCCATCCATTTTTTTGTATTTATTAAATACTAATACAGTACAATTATTATACATATATTTAACATATATATATATATATAATCAGTAATGAAGTATTTTTATTTATGTAATAATAATAATACGATTTCAACCAATACCAATAATATTTATTTAATTTATTACCCTCAATGTCTCGAGTCTACTTTTACGGAACCCTGAATTCAAGTCAATCGTACCACGATGGCTAGAATTAGATCTTTACAAAGTGCTTTGCGGTTATCTACGACTGTCTAGTCGCAGGCGTGTTTGACAGGGTATGCAGTGTAGTAAATAGCTTCAATTATTTTAACTGCTATTATTATGAATTGCATAATAATATATCGGGTGACTAAAATATTGAATAGGTGGCTTTTTTTATACAAAGAAGGTAGCCTTCAAACATACGGACTGCCTGTTGGTAAACGGCCACCGTAACCCTTGTACCCGTCACTTCCACGTTACTGACCCTTGTGATATAATGTGAGATATCTTTATATAAAGATTTCATATTAAAGTATCATAACTAATGTATTGTTCATTATACCAGGCAGTATTTTAGTACAAATTTGCATTTTAGCAATTAAAACATCGCGTATAAGCTCCTTTTAAGTTTACGTCATAATTAAAATGTGGCAAATAATTTCACGCAAATAACATTGTGTGTACAAAGTTTTCCTGTGGCAAAGGAGTGGAATGTTGTGAAAGTTCTGGATCTGAAATTCTGGCCTTTTAATACTATACTATTCTACTCATTGTTGTAATATACGGGGGTCCAATGGGCCTAAATTATTTCATTATCACAATATTGTCAGAGATTGCTTAAATTTTTTCTTGGAAAACTTTATTGTTTTACTTCCTACAGTGTATATAAATATAAATATATAAACAGTTAATACCTCTTTAATTTTGGTACTACTACGATATTGTTTTCCTGTTTATAAATAAGTTAATTGTAGTATAAAAACAATGGCCGTATAAAATGTTAAAAAAAATATAATGAAATAGAACAATCAAATGAAATAGTAGATATAATAATATAATGTATAATTACAACTGAATACAGTTATAATTATTTAACATTACGAATCATAATATTAATTTCACATTAAACTTTCATAATTTCCTTAATACAGTATCAATCCATATAATTAAACACGAAGACGTCTTGAGTTCTACAATTAATTGTACATTAATGGAAAGACAGTCATTTGAATAAGTGTTCTTAAATAGTTTTTAATTGGTTGAATCACTCTCGTGCAACGAATGTAGGTTAGTTCCCTCTGTTTTTGCTTAATTAATTGAGCTAATGAACTCGAATTATAGTAAAAGACAGTGACACTTTTACGAGCAACAATTGTTTTGAACTCGTTTAATGCTTTATTACTTACTCAGTTAACAGGATCAACGTTCTTTTAAGCATTTCAATGATTTTTTTTAACTAGTTAAAAAAGTAAGTTCAACGATTTAAAAAAGATTGTTAACACTAATATTAAAAATAAGAATAGTAAAATTTAGGATTTGTAAATTATAAATCTAAATATTTTATCTTATGGTGCTTAATCTTTATCTTAAAGTAGCTGTTGTTCGCGGTTATACACAAGTAGTGTAATATTTTCTCTTTAACTGAAAAGTTTCAAAAATCCTCTATCAGCAGATGGTTACGTTATAAAATAAATTTATATTTCAAATGTCTATACTTAGTTTTGGTTGTGTATTGATAGTCAGAACAAACGATTTTATGTAAATATAAATATCGAATTCTTACTAATATTAAAAATAGGATAGTATGTTTGTTACCCCTTGACTCAATCAATTCTTGTGAAATGAATGTAAATTTAAAATGAAGTCATATTTAGAAGAATCGTCGTATGTAATAGGACATAGGCGATTTTTCAGTTTAGTCACATAAAACAAATCACAGATAAAAACTTATCTAAAATAAGCGATTGGTACTACAAGCTTTTAATACGACCGCACTTTTAAGAGATGTGATTAAATAAGATTCCCAAGTGATAAAAATATATTTTTGCAACGGATACTTTGTGTTTCGTTCATAATTTATTTATAAAATATAATATAATTAGATATATACAAATAATAATTAATAAATTAATTGGTTGATCGATTCAAAGAAATAAATACGCATGGATAGATTATTTTAAAAAGTAAAAGTATTTTATTTAATTTATATACGTATGTATTTCGCTACTCACTTCACTTGTATTCATATTTAACCAAATTTTTTATCTAAATTTAATATTTCCAAATAAGTAAGTTTGCCATGTGGTCCCAGCATAGAATGGGCCACCTTTTTCACGAGTGTCGTAAGAGGTGACTAAAAGAATTTAGTAGTCGAGGTATGGATAGCAGCGCCTCTCTTAAAATACCACCAAAGCCTAACTGCGGTTGTCAACCGTCCCAAATGCGGCGGCGGCAAAATGTCCCAATATGAAAGGCCTAAGTTCATCCGTGCACAATTAACGTCTGATATGATGATGATGAAACTTTGGGAACGATAGAAGTGTCACTTGCCATTCCTAATGTAATTTTTTTTAATAAGTAAGCGGCTATGAAGGATGACACTTAGATCAGTTCACCATTTACTATCTTAACAAATTGGCATTAATTTTACTTATTTACAGAATATCAAATGTAAATTTCTAGTCAAATTTGAATTTATTTTTATAGAATAACATAACAGTTTTATTAAGATTTTATTTTAAATCATCTATTCTTTTTAAAACAAATGAAAACCACGAGACTCGATACAAAAGGTGAGCGCACAATCAGTTACTGGTCTGCGAGCGTGGGTCAACCGCACTGTTCGAGAACTTTCTGTAGCATTCTGCAAATAATTTCGAAGCAGTACCGAAATAATCGGTGGGCAGACTATTATGTATTGCGGAGTATTATATTATTATATATATACCTAGTTTGTTATACTTGCTAACCCGTAAATATTATATTACCTCTTACCACCATTAATCGCGCCTATTTTTAACCAACTTCAAAAAAAAGAGGAAGGCATTCTCAGTTGTTTTTTGATAGTTGTATTTTTTTACGTTTATTGTCTCCGTCCTTTATAGACAATATTGGATAAAACCGTTGATATCATGTAATATACTATGACGCCCATTTCTATATAAACATGTATTTTTAAATATTAGAGAGATTTCACATTTACACGTTATGTGCACTTTATAAATATAATTGCTAAGTTTATAATAAAATAAAACAGTAAAGCCAGTTATTTTATTAATTTTGAGTAAATTACTGAGATATTCCTATAAAATTCTATATATTTATTATTTTGCAGAAAATTGAAGAACAAAGACCGACATCGAAGTAAATTATTATCTACAAACAACTATATTACAAATTCCTTGTTAAGACTAGTTAACTGCAATCTTTAAAGTTATTTTGAATTTTCCAACATATTTTGAGATATTAGCAGTATTCAAATAACTTAAGAAGAATTATCTTTCAAATTTTATTGCATTCTAGTTGTTTCCAAAGACTTAACGATACGATATCGTAACCTTCAAGAAAAGAGCATATTCCTTTTTAAAAGGCCGGCAGCACACTTGCAATTTTTCTGGTGTTGCAGGTGATCATAGGTGGAGGTAGTTACTTACCATTAGGTGAGACGCATGCTCGTTTGCCCTGTGTTATAAAAAAAAAAAAAAAAACTATGTCCTCATGAGTCAGTATAAAAAGTATTCTTTATGTTAATTTAGGATATAAAGACTATCTGTGCACTTTCCAAATGTCGGCTGATAGAGAATATCATTAGTATCAATTCTTTTTTCTACAATTTATTGGTTAATAAAATAAGTAAAATAGAAAGATCAAAAAATTATGAATGCATAAAAATTTACAATTATTATAATTTTAAATTTATAAATAACTACATGGGACAGATAAAAGAAACACTAGGTGTTATGTCGTATAGGGAGATAAAGGATATGGCCTGGGATAGAGCTGGCTGGAGGAAGATGCATGAATTAGTTGCACCGACAAGAGGAAATTCTTAAATGAAAAGAAAAATTTACAAAACATCTTAAACATCGTTGTACCAATATGTCACTCTACAAAATTAGCTCAAAATTATATTTGTGCAATTCTATATATACAAGATGAATTTAAAATAATTAGTATCCTATTAAGGAAATATTCTATCCTGTTTCCATAGAACAGACATATCAATTTAACAGTCTCTCCTTTGAAGTCTCTAGTTCTCCCTTTCTCGTTATAAGAGTCGTAAGAAAACTCGCTTCAGATAGTCGCGCTAATTAAATGTAAACAAACGAATAATAGACTTGACCATAAAGCAGTCCACTAAATAAATAGAAGTATAAATAAAAAATCAACTAATTAATTAAATATATTGATTTGTTACTTATTAGTATTTCAACAAAAACTTTTCATTAAGTTTTCTTAAAATAGACTGCACTAATAATTTTTTTTTGTCTTCTTTATTATTATTTTCGATACAAGTTTTTCTGGAAAAAATATTTAACTTTGATAGTAGAACACCTGTATAGACGTTTCTGTTCATGAATTTTTGGTGCTGACTGTACTATTCGGGACTGTTAGGGGTTTGAAACTAATTAGAACATTCGAGAACACGATCCGACAAAAGAGATAACTTTGACACTATAACGAGTAGAAGCTTGTATTTCCTTTAAGAGTTATAAGCGTAAAATTTAGGATAAAGAAAATGAGCTACTTTCTATTCTATTTAATCAATACGGGATTTGAATGATGAGTGAAAATTAAATTCAATAATAAATAACACTTATATACAGTTAAAATACAAGTAATAATAACTCAAAATTAAATGTAGCCATTGTGGATGAAGTCGCGGTAAAAATCAATAATAAAAAAAAATTAATCTTATAAAAATTATCTTTGGTATTATTAGTAAAGAGTAAGATATTTCTAAAAAAAACTTTACTTAATTTCACACCTGGTTTGGTACTCAGCGTTTCCTATGAGAGTTAGTTGCGTTGGGGTCGGGTGACGCCGGGTGTCAACTAATTAGTATATTCGGTGGCGCGGAATGAACGACGGATAGAAACGTGTAGAGTGAAACGGTAGTTGGTAGGTTAAAAAATAAAATGTGATTTTAAGTACGTACTCTAACTTTAACCATCTTTTGCCATGTAATTACGACATAGACCTTCCACACACACACCTTCCATTCCCGTAGGTGTCATAAGAAGAGACTGACTTAATGGTCGAGGGATGGGCAGCAACGTCCCTCTTAAATAATCACCAGAGTCTAACTGCAGTTTCTAATCTGCCTGTCAAGCTTCGCAACTATTGGCAAAATCCTTCTTTTCAACAACAGCTGACGTGATGAAGACTCTACCATTAACTCCTGGTTACTAGGAAGAGAGCCTGGACTATATTTAAATTTGGAAATATTACAAATTAAATGATTTATCTTTTTAGGCTTAATAGTTTGTCATGAAATTTTGTCATAATACCTACATGCAATTATTTGAGATGGAGGAAGACAGAAGAAGAGTACCCTGACTCTTTATTTTAAACAATTAATGGCTTAATGACCGGTCATATGAAGGAAGTCGCAGGTAAAAACATGTAATGTTACACCTAAATGTGAAAGTGAGTTCATTAGTTTTTAATAATAAATCTTAATGCTTTAATATATCAACCAATTGTCACGAAATTTGACATACACGTAGTATAAGGAATGGAGACGGAAATTAGGCTACTTTTTTTCGATTACGCGGACGAAATCGGAAATAAAAACTAGTAATATAACCTTTTTCTGTTCTTTATTACATGCCAACTAATTTTGATGTTTATTTTATTATACAAATGAGTTATCAGTCGATTTTATGTATTTTTTTTTAAGAAATGGTAACAAACGAATCAAGTGAACTACCTATCTGATTCAAAATTTACCATTTGATTTAAAATGGTAGCTGCTATCAATAAACATTAAAAACAAAAGAGTTAACACCGAATATATATACTGTGATGTCTACGAGGACTAAGTACTAAAGTAATGCGTTTTTGTGCCCTGCACTTTTAAAATATTTTTCAACCAACTTAACAAAAGGGAAGATTAATATAACAATAGACATAAATAATACGCTATTTTACATATTTGCTTACCACAGAAATTCTGTACAGACATTCAAAATGTACGAATATCCAATGATGAGAAATCGATAATGTTATATAAATTAAATCCCACAAAATACACGTGTCCTAAAGCACTGATGGGTATCATTAGTGACGCATCTATAATAAGGGCGCTACAGAATACACTGAGAATAGCAAATCACTCTCAAAATGTCGCTAAAGCGTAATAATACGCTAACTCAGACCACATGTTTTGTTCACATAGAAGAATAATAATAAATGCGCTGCTTACAAAATACACTAAGGCCGATCAGATACCATAGAGTAAAAATTTCAAGCAAACATTTTTCATCGAAACTGCAGTAGCTTAATTGAACATTATAGATATATATTTGCTGTGACGATGTAAAGTTGTATAGAGGGTTGAACAATCATTGAATTAGGGTAAAGGGTCAATAGTGGGCCAGATAAAGATGGCTGCAACAAATTGTGCGCTCCCGCCTTTTGTTGCCGTCCCTGCTGTATTTAATTGTCCTTTTGTCCGCCATTATGGTCCATCCCGTGATTGGCAAACCTCTGGATCTGACCAGGGACTAAAATAATATACATCTGAAGTGGTAGATAATTAAACGATATCTATATGCGTAGATTAATATAAAGATTGGATTACCATTCCTTTCATTTAGTAGTTTTCCTAGAAATGTGCCGAGAACTTGGCATAAATTTTAGAACGCATTATATCATCTATCTGTAATGAGATACTTCAGAACGCGGCTAGGTTTGAACTGGTAATCCCATATTTTAACTTTGAAATGTAATTAATCTTTGATGAATTATAAAATTAAGTTAAAACATAAATATTTATAATTTTCAGTTTAAAGTCCTTACTAATACTTTAAATTTGAAAGTATGTTTGTTCGTTTTCTTTTATTAATAATCATGAAATTTGAAATTTAATTAAGCTAGGAGTAGGTAATATACAGCAACATCTATATATTTTAGTTAAAATATCTATATTCTGGTACAGTAACGAATGTGTTAAAAGTCTGTTATAAAAAAAATCATTTTGGATAATATACTTTTAATATTATCGAAAATAGAAAATATATCACCAGAGGGAGACTTTGTACAAAAGTCGATTGCTTGGATACCTCTGTCCCATTCATGTTTCTACCGTGAAGCAGTTGTTTGCATGGCTGTGTTTCGATATGAAGGATGGAATATGGCGTAAATTTACAGGGTACAGAGGAATAACATCTGAGTACTCAGGAATGGCAACGCATTGAAGGTATTATGGGCGAAATAGTATACTCTGTTATGCCCATGGCACCGCTCATGTCTATAGGCGACGGTTACCACTTTCCATCAGGTGGGCCGTCAGCTTATTTGCCATTCTACGTTGTATAAAAAAAATAGATAACCGACCGATATGGGCGATACCGAAATAGGTGATGACCTTTTTTTCGCCATCAATGTCCAAAGGAACCTAATGTATAGATATTGGACCGATAACCATATTAATACCTACTTAAAAATTATATGGAACGAAGAAAGGCATAGGCTACTAGCGAGCTATAAGATAGAAATACAAAAGTATATGATAATGAATTCCTATTACAGTAAATATAAAGTAGACTGCGATCTATTCTGATGTGCCATTTCTCTAAAGTTATCTCTTAATCAAATATGTATTTTAATTTATGCAATTCCTCGAAATTGCTGTTTTATGGACCATCCAAAACTAGAATTATAATAATTTGGACTTAAACCTATTAAAAAATTAGTTTACATTGGTCTTTATAATAAAGATTTTACTGTGATATCAAATTGTAATTTAAATTCTAGAGATAGATTAGAGAAACGCTGCCTCAGAATCGATTTCTCAGTATCAGTTATTTTTTTAACTTATATAGATAATTTATATTATTTTTAGTAGAGACACAGATAATATAATAGTATACTAGTACAGATACATCATCTTGAACAAACAAGTGAAAAGCTCTAAGTCGGTTTATTCTTCGGCTTAATTTTTTGTTTTCATATGTGCGCTAGATGGCACTACTTTCTTAGCAGCTCAGTAGAGATGTGAAAATTTGTGGAGATAGATAAATGTTTGTTGGTTTCTCAAGCAAAAACTATTGAACTGATGACAAATTAAATTTGGTACATGAATAGATCCTTATTCAAACTTTAGGATATTTCATATAAAGATTCACGAAGGTGAAGCCGCAAGATATATATGATGTAAATATTCTAAACAAGTTAGACTATAAGTGTATAATATTACCTTTGAATATATAGTGACATATAAACTATATGAGAAAGGATATCAATAAAATATAATTACAGTATAAGAGCCTGCTCAAATTATTAAACAAGATAACATATTGCTTTGAGTATTCATTTTGTATATTATCATCGAATTTCGATAACATCTATTAACAAGCTTTTGATTAATTTTGCCTACATTTAAACTTTATTACATATCGTATTTCCAATATATAGTAATATCACAAAGAGATAAGTTTCATCTATCTGACTTCATACTGAATTTGATTTACTGACAAGTATATCAAAACCTGTATTTTTTTTTATTTCCCAGTTATATCTGCGATCAGTTAAGGACTATGAGCACATATGTTGTTTGCGGATGATAACAAAAGAATAAAAATAAAAAGAAAATCAATCGTTTGTGATTGTATCAATCGTGTGTATTGATGACGAACGAAATATTTTGTAGATTTAGCTTTGTAAAAGGTGTTTTTCTTTGCCAAGAAACATAAAGTAACAAAAAAGAATACAAAAAAGAAAGGTTCAGAATTGTCAACGTAATCACACAACATGATCGTAATAAAAAAACCAAATGAATTTGAAATTCGCTTAAATACGATAGCGATTAGCGATTTTAATTGTTGAAAAATTCATACAGGGTTCTATACGATGCAAATAAGATTTTAAAAAATATACAAATGAAAAATACAGTCGAATTTAATAAGACTTTTTTTTTTTATATACAGCAAAAGAGAAATAGAATATATTTTGAAAATTAAATATCAAAGTTCGTATGAATTTGTTCGCATCAATTTTGAAAATGAAAAAAAAAATCATATTTAATCTCCCTTTCTTTTATAATACATGTATTAGGTGATACGTATTTAGTCAGCATTTTTAGAAAATTGTTAAAAGACAATTTAACAGAACAAAACAATTCGGCAGAAATAACAGATAAAAAAGCTCTAATTTTTTTGTTCTAAGTTTAGTGGTATTTAATTTCGAATAGAAAGTTTAATAATATTGTTATCTAAATGAAAAAATGTTGGCTTAAATTCTACTCGCTTCAATCGCACAATAAGTAATATATAACTTAATTTATATATTTTTATTATTTCTCAAATGAGAGACACGTGATTCAGATAAATAAATACAGAATGAAAATTACTTTACTCATACTTATTACTTGCGTACTTGTTGTATGTAAAATTAAATTTCATACAATGTTCTTTCAGACAATAAATTTGTTATTTCATGCATGATATTTTAGAAACGTATGTAATTGACATTCCGGTGAAATATAATTTTGTTCGTTTCAAATAAAAATCGCGGGTAAAGTTATATTTATGATCAGTATTTTTAATAAACAAAGTGACACCGTGGTTTGTTGACTGTTACCTTTGTGGTGACATGAATATGTAATTAAAATACGGGGTTCTTCAATAAGGACGCCTACTTTCTTATTTTTTTTTAGATTAGTAACGGACTGACAATTCTCTGAGTTGCAAGTGTTTAGGGGTAATTTAACATCAGGTAAACTAGCTTTTCTAATAATAAAAAAAAATATCGCCTACATTTTGTACAATAATTATTATTTAAATTTGATGTACGGTAGAACATGGGACAGATAAAAGAAACACTAGGCGTCATGTCGTATAGGGAGATCAAGGATATGGCCTGGGATAGAGCTGGCTGGAAGAAGATGCATGAATTAGTTGCACCGACAAGAGGAAACTCTTAAATGAAAAGAAGTACGGTAGAAGTATGTACATCTACAATATAGACCTTGAGTCAAAGATAATATTGTATAATATTATAAGTTCAGTAGTGACCTATTAATACTCCGGATTTATAGATCAAATATTATTAGAGTTCGAATCCTACCAGCGGCAAAAGTTAATTTGACAATTTAAATTTCCGAATAGTAAAGGGGGGGATTGTTTGTAATGGGGATTAATGGCATCATTGCTATTATTGCTAGCAACATGTCAGTTCGACATTCACGACGTCCCTCCTGGAAACCAACGTAATGAATTCCTGGGGAATTAGTTACGACGGGCCGATTGTTTTGATTTCATCCTCATCTACCTGCAATGTAGATTATTATTGCAGGCGGTTATAGTTCAGTTATTAGTCTCCATTTAATTTACATTATAAGAAAATATCAATAGAAATATTCAATTTATATAAATTAAATCGGATTGTTTTGTAGTAGACTTACCTACAGCCACATTGGATTCAAATATTTTCGGCGTAAATTGAACATATCAACACTAATGTTCCTTATAGCAGTAGTAGTCGACTAATATTTTTTCCTACCCAGCCATAAAATAAGTAGATTTATTTCTTTTCATTTATATACGTTCAACATGGAAATTATTGTTAACGTATTATATATTTCTAAATATTTAATATCTTCAAAAAGATTTTGTTCCAATCATCTTTTCAATTACCTAGATATTATTTATTTATTTGGCTCCGTCCATTACGACCCTAATCTTTTTCGATTGTCCTTCGCCCAGGCAGATTTTCAAATGTGTCACATTTCGGCCACTCACCCCAAAATCACGGCAACATTAAACCTTGATAAAATCATTCTCGCCCGCAGGACACATTACCACGTGGTCCACCCTTTTGTCTCGTCAAAAACTCTCTAAGCACCTATCACTGGACCCATCTGCATGCAAACCACCATTTTTGTCGACTACAGTGAAATATAATGCAAACTAGACCTTAAATGTTTACCATAAGGATTTTATTGGAGCGATTAATATAAATAAACCCAAGTCTACACATTTGCAGTATTATTTATTTAGTAATCCATTATTTTCTTTTCTTATTTTTGAGTATTTGAGAATGAATAAAATATAGTTGGTTTATTAGATTTCAGTCTAACAGTATTGTTTACTTTAGATAATGGTATTAGAAATGTCACTGATTCTTATTAAGAGCTTTTATATCGAATTCTGAAGCATTGTATATTATTTACGTTCGTATTATCTGTCAATTTTCAGAATCAGTATAAGCAATTTATGTGTAATATAAATTATTGAAATAATTATTTAAAAAGTACTTCTTTAGCAAACTGAATTAAATGAAATGTAAGTTTTTTTTATAAAATTGTAATTGAACTTTTCGATTTAAAGAATATTAAGAAAATATATAAAAATATATATTAAAATTGTAAGAAATAAGACAAAGTGTGTGTAAAATGTTTAGCGCCATATTTATATGTAACTTGTTGTATGATTTATATTTTAACTTTTTATATATTATAATTAATCAGATAGATTGTTCATTCTTTAAATTTATTACTCGTATATAATTGACAAATAATGCATTGATTTCAGTATAATTGTAATTATTAATATTTAGACGTTAATATTAATAAAAATATAGATCAATAAATATCTTGGTCGTTAAAATAGTAGATACAATGAATATTATTGTACGTATGAGTATATATTCTCACTTTACGTACATTGCGAAGTACGAAGCAACTTTTTTTTAAAATTAAGTAACTGCTTTAATACCTAGAAGGAGAAAATCTGAAATTATTTCTTATTTTAAGCGCAATCTTAACTAGATGGAGCGAGAGCCTCCACCCATATGTCGTAAATACAATATATACAATATATATATGAAGCACTTTGCGTCTTCCTTCATCATGCATATCACTAAGAGTGGAACTCCCTCTCTGTTTTTATTTTTCCTACCACATATAATCTAGACCAATTTAAGGCAGCTGTGATTAGACTATTCATGGGCCCACGATTCCATCTTATTATTATTATTGAAAAACGGCCTTTTTCCATGCACCGAAACCTACTGAGACCTTTCTATGATCTTCTGTGCTCGTCCTTTTTTAAAGTTCGCTGCTGAGTTCCATCTTAGACTACATCATCATTACGATAGGTAAGATCGTGATTCATCGCGGGATCCTTCAAAACAAAATAAAAAATACCTTTTATTAGAAAACTCTATCAAGAGAATTAGATAAAAACACAAAGAGCTCGAAATAATAGCAAGAAGAACAAAAGTAACAGAATAAAATAATTGTACAACTAGACCACGGAACTGGGAAGATTAAGACTGAAATAACAATGCAAGAACAATGTACAAAATTGTTCTCAAATGCAGTCTAGCACCGAAAGAATGCTGTTAATAGAAGTGTGTTTCCACTAAACGAAAATTAGATGAGTAGGAAAAGAATGAGAGAGAAGACTTCTCACTATGTGATGAGGTCTACAGAGGTATTAAGCTGTATCTCATACAATCAGCTCGACCAATTTTTATGAATATACTGCAAGGTAAGTTAAAGTCTACTTATTTTTTTTTTTTTTACAACACAGGGGGCAAACGAGCATGCGGCTCACCTGATGGTAAGTGACTACCGCCGCCCATGATCACCCACAACACCAGCGGCATTGCAGGTGTGCTGCCGGCCTTTTAAAAAGGAATATACTCTTTTCTTGAAGGTTATGTTGTCGTATCGGTTCGGAAATACTGCTGCTGGAAGTTGATTCCAAAGAATGGTTGTGCGTGGAAGAAAGTGCCTTGAAAAACGCACGGTGGAAGACCGCCACTCGTCCAGATGATTGGGATGAAACTTTAGTTTGTGGCGGGTTGTACGATGGTGAAAATCAGCAGCAGGTATCAATCCGAACAATTCCTCAGAACACTCCCCATGATAAATTCGGTAGAAGATGCACAGAGATGCAACATCCCTGCGCAGTTTCAGTGGATCAAGTCGGACAGTAAGGCGTTGACTATCGATAATTCGAGCCGCCCGACTTTGAATGCGGTCTAACGGAAGGAGTTGGTACTGTGGCGCTCCTGCCCACAGGTGAGAACAGTATTCCATATGCGGCCTGACTTGGGCTTTATATAATTTCAGGCGGTGTTCTGGCATGAAATATCGTCTCACCCTATTGAGCACTCCTAACTTTTTGGAAGCTATCTTAGCCTTCTCCTCCAGATGACCGCAAAACTGGACGTCGCAAGATATATCAACGCCCAGAATTCCTAGACTCGACTTTTTATCAAGGGAAGTGCCCTGAAAGTGAGGAGATACGACAAACGGCGTCTTTTTTGCGGTAAACTTAGTTTTTAATACAGTGTATTTCAATACAGATAATTTAAAAAAAAATTAACAATTTATTTATTATAAGTTTACTGATATCCAATTGTAGTACGAAACAACAGTTGATTAAATGTTTTGATTTTTTTATTTATAGTATTTCTGTAATATTTTTAATTAATCCTGGTTATTTTTTCATTAAATTCTGTTGAATTAATATAAACATAATGCTAATAGATTCGTGGCTCACTGGTGTACTAGCAAGTCGACCAAATAGGCGACATGCTAAAGAGGGGCCAAATTAAAAGTTCCCGTAACAGGCAAGCGTGTATAAAAAAAATTATAAACGTGGAAGAAGCGAAAGAGGTTTGTTTGAATCGAAGCATTTGGCGTTCCATTGTTTCTGTCTACCCTAATGGGAGAAAGACGTGACAGATATGTATGTGAAAGTTGTGATTTCGAATCTGACGGATGCCAAAAAGCCTATTCTATGCCGGGGCCATACGGCCTTCTAACTACCTTATTAGGGATTATAGTCATCAGCATATGATATATTATGATATGTTTTCCTTAATAAATAAAAAAAAAAACATTTATTTTAACGAGTCATTTATTTAGGAAAATGATTCCTATTTTAATTGGTCATTACTATGTCCATATCCCATTTACCACTGTGTAAACTCGGTTTTATCGAAAGTTTGCTGATGGGGCCGGCTAATCTGTCAGCTGATCCTGCGGAGATCGTTTAAAAGCTGTGTCCCCCTGTTATTGTTTATTTAGGATGGAGATTCCCGTTTTTGAGGCGTGCGTTAATGCGATTGTCTGCCGCCATGAAGAGTGCTTAGCGCTATGTGGTTATCACTTTAATGGGAGTGCAGATTGGCATATTAGTATGTTAATTAATGTTTATTTTGAAGTTGCCGCGACTTCGCGTATGTTGTTTCATTTTTAATGACGTCACATTTCTTGGGTGAAGGTTCTGTTTAGACTTTAAATTATACTAATTACTAGATTTTACTCGCGACTTAGTCCGAAATAAATTCACTGGATAAAAAGCAGTTTAAGTCAGATGGGAGTGGAGAATCCCATTTTAATATATGTGTACCAAATTTTATAAAGATTAGTTAAGCTGTTAAGACGCTTATAGGTAACAACCAGAGAAACTCACTTCCACATTTATAATACGAGTATCAGTAATGCCCTTATAGTAAACAATAATGATGGCACAGTAATATGAATAAATACGTTAAGTAAAAATAACATTGTATACTTGATGAATGCTTCTTTATATATCTTACATAGGTTGGAAAGGTTATCACAATTAAAAAATAATTTTACTATATAACACAACTCAAGCACGAATCAGCTAGATACACGCTCTTTCTGAGATGTCTAATCCTTGTAACTTTGCAAGCTCTAACTGATTTAGCCCATAAATAGGACGCGACACATTAGCATGCTAACGTAGTATTAAATACTAAATATAAATATAATATAATTACTAATATAAATACTAAAATGTTAATTTTTTATGAACATATATTTATTTATATGTATTTTTTGTGAATCATTTGGATGAGTTGTATTTATATTAAACTTCCTACTTTTTTATGTTTAAAACTATTTTATTATAAAATTTAAAAATCTTTTATGAGCGTACGCATTCTAAATAATAATATTTACTAGTTTCCAATTAGGTCAGGTATTTGTTACTTATATTATGAAAGCGAAATATAGAAATTAAATATTCAATTTCGGAAATTATTTAAACAATAGTATTTAACAATCACTAATTAGATTATTTGAAACTGTCTCCTTATGAATGTAAAATAACGAAACTAAGTGCTACATGAGAGGGGGCATTATAAAATACACGGCGTCTCTTGAAAGCATTCGTGAAGTTTACAAAATCCCCGTGGGACAGTGGCATATGTGTCCCGTAATAATTAGCGAACAATGTTTGGCTTTAACAAATCCCTTATGGGCGTAAATTAAGAGATTTCGCTCTACGGACGGCTTACGGATACATTTGCGTTAAAATCCCCACGAAAACATATCTGTTGTTATATTTGCTCGTCCCGTATTTGCATCTGCCAGGACATTAGGTCCGTTGATTATTTATTGTATTTTATTTCGTGTTATTTGCACTAGGTGTATTATAAATTGAATGGCGTAGACCTCAAAATTATAATGTACACGGGAATAATATTTATTTTTATTTTTAAATTAATCACTTTAAAAATAAAAATAAATTATAAATATAAAAAAATTGAATTTTGTTGTATTTGAACGCGTTAATTTTTGAAACTACCAGTCGAATTAAAAAATCTGTTTCCTCATAATAGTATATCTCTTAACTATTCAATATCACGATATAAACACGGTCGAAGCCTAGTACCTTACTAATATTATATACGGCTAGTATATAATATTAGTAAGGACAGGATTGTAATAAAAAATAATCGAATATGAAACAGCTCATTGAATTATTGGATTAGCATTAAATTTTTCGTACGTAAAAAAATATCAAAGAAATATATATTCACATAAAAATTAATAGACTGGAAAACCCTAAGGTAAAAGCAATATTATGTTTGTATTAATGTCTGTTTGGAAAATATTATTAACATTATACCAATAACATACCTCTTTCAATATAATCCATATTAATTTTGGAATTACTTAAATAACCTCAGGCAACTAGTTTTATTTATTGTAATTATTATTTTGAACCGACTTCAAAAAGAAAGAGGTTCTAGTTTCGGTTGTATTTTCTTTTTTTTTAGTTTTCTTATATCATCATTCTAGTTTAAGAACCTACAGTTAGTTCTAAATGAAAATAACTGGTTACTTCACAATTGAAGTAGATTTTTTTATGGGACACAATCTTTTGTTATCTTAAGTATATTCTATAATTGCAAAAAAAGGATTAATTTACATGAATTTTGGTTGAAAATGCTCGATCAGTTTTATGAATGAGAATTTTCATATAAAAGTACCTGTATCAGGCGATTTTACCTACGTGGACTAGTACATAAAATATCTTCTTATGTACTAAGTTAGAATGTGTTAAAATTTCGTTCAAATCCGTTCAATAGTGTTTGCGTGAAAGAGTAATAAACATCCACCCCTCTATTTTTACAAATTTTCGCATTTATAACATTAAAATAGAATTTATTTTGTTGTGTAGAAAAGCCGCGATTATGAAAATTTAATTACAGCTATCGACGCATTTATAGTAACAAAAATCAGATGAAATAAGAACCACCTCTTTTCGAAAGTCACTAAAATGTCAAGAGCTCATTCTAGTACATTCAAGTTTTGTGTGTCAACGTTTACACACAAAATCCTGTTTGAATGTCACCTTATTTGCATATTTCTGTTGCTGTCCCAGAGGTTTGTAGACCCCCTACAAAATCAACACGCGTGGCTAACCACCGGGTAGGCTGTTGTGGGTAAATTTATATTATGATACCATAATGAAATTTTGAATGTATTGTATTTTCAAGCACGCTAAATGGGACAAACAATGAATAATAATTCTTACTAACTATTCGAAGTATATATTTAACTTTTATATGTACATATAAATTATTTCTTTATGTTTAGTAATACTTATTTGACGATTAAGATATAGTGGAAATATATTATAAAATATAGTTATCGGCTATTTATAAAAAAGTATTTAAAAAAAGTATCAATGATATTTATTATATAATGAAATAATAAATGTTAAAAATAAATATCCCATTATTATAGCAATTATAGTTTTATTATTTTCGTAATATAAGTTTTTTTTTATAGTGACAGACAGCTTTGTATCTATTTAAATAAATACTTGATATTTAATGCAATTATTAAGCTGTTTTCGATTCTATGTAATTAAATCTAACAAGATTTAATTTTTTAATGAATAATTGAAGATTTTATATATTAGGTACAAAAAATATAACGTGCAGGCAACTTATTGTCAAAGAATGATTAATAACGTTCCATTTATTATGGAATTTCCTAATTTTGCTCAAGGAAATGAACGACAGATGGTCGTCAAAGTTTTAATTAATGAGTTTTTTTTTTACATTAAAACAAGGTAAAGATTTGTTCGCAACGCGTTAACAAATAAAATTAAGACGGCGATATGTTCATTAACGTGCTCGGAATGCCTTTTACTCCATTAGTCAGATATTTTAATTGTTTAGTCCCTTGAAACTTTGCAGCTGGGTTGCGTCTACCGCGTAGATCTATTTTAAGACAAATTGCTCACAAAACTACGTCCATTTCACAATTTGCCTACGAAAATAGGATTTGGGGACATATACGAGTATTAACCTATTTATGGCCTTGTTACTTATTCGTTCGTTTCATTTTGTGTTATAGAATCAATGTTAGAGTGATTTATCTATTATTGCTATCAATACTAAAGAGATGTAAATTACATCTTTTTTTCTATTTTTTTTTTATTGTTAGAGAGGCAAACGAGCAAACGATCCACTTATTGGAAAGCGGCTACCGTCATCCATGAACACTTGCAATACGAAAGGAGCTACTTGTGCATTGTCGGTCTTTAAATGTTATATATAATTATGTTTGTTTATATACGTGATAATTCGTATAATTATTATATAAAGATATATGAGCTCTATTGATATACAACATGGTGGATTAGAAAACCGTTTCAGTATGGAGAAAATTTACTAACTGATGAGATATTGTACTAACTACTAAAATTATGAATGTTAACTTATTACTCAACAATGTTCATTGGTTTTCCTTCATAGTCATAATTATCATATCATATCTTCTTTGCATAGTAAAAATCAATAAGTAAATAAATATCAGCCGGTAACTGTCCACTGTTGAACACAGGACTCTCTTATGTCTGTAAATAAACTAATATAATATATAAATAAGTCTTTGAGGGATTTTGTAAGTACGCTTAGAAGGCGAATTGGCAACTGTATTTAGGTTTTGTTTATGTTTTAATGGGGACGCTGTTGCCCATTCCTCCTCCATTAAATGTCCTTAGTTGAACAAGAAAAGAAGGAAAAGAAGGGAAATATTTTTTATTCCTTATATGTTAATATGTTTTAAAAAAAAAATGACCAGTATGAAAGATATTATATACTATTCAAAGGAACATAATCCCCTATACTTCTCATTATTTATTCATTTCTATAGACAATTCAAGTTCGATTAGTATCGAGATACGAAACATGAATCTCAAAGCCATAACTCACATTATCTAATCAAACGAGCCCTCAACAATTTCACAGCACTCGTACGCACCCCGGATTTAGGCATCACCCCATATATCATATTCAAATGATAATTCAATAATAAAGTGATTTTATGGTAGCATAACCACGCATCTTAATATCAAGGGAAAATTTTAGATTAAAAGTAGAGTAATATTTATTAAAATATTCGGTACCAATCGCTGGAGAATGAATAAATAAATTGCATACGATTTCGGTCGGACCACCTAATTACATAATATTATTTAATAAAGTACATAATATGTTTTTTTTTATACAACTTAGAATGGTAAACAAGCTGACGGCCCACCTGACGAAAAGTGGTAACCGTCGCCTATAGACATGAGCAGTACCATGGACATAATAGAGTATACTGTTTCGCCCATGATACCCGCCATGCGTTGCCATTCCTGAGGACTCAGGTGTTATTTCTCTGTACCCAGTAAATTCACTGGATTCATGAAGACATCTTTTATTATTACAGGTAAAAAAGTTTTAAAATATAAGCGATTAAGATAATAATAATCATACAGAAATCGAGAAAAAATTTAGTATCTATTCAAAAAACATAATAACTATTTTTATGTAGATTACATATAAATATTGCATTCATATTTTTAAGGATTCTTTCTTATGTAGGATTTTTTTACAATAAGTATATCGTTAAAAATGTCCGTCAAAAATTAGGGTGACGGTCACCCCAATTTTGACCCAAAGAGGGCTGAGATAAAAGAAATAATCCGTATGGGCATAAAATTATTTCTCAATGGCCCGCTTGGGGCACTGTGTTTGAGCTGAATAATTTATGATTTTTTAGATAAATACCAGTTAAGGAGATTAGCAAACAGGAAATGCAATACAAAATACAATTTATGTGTGGTTTCTTATCGCAAAAATGTGGCATGTCACGTGTCGTATTGTTAAATAAAACAATTTAAGTTTAATTAAATAATATTACGAGTGTTGGTTATTGAATTATTTTATTTATTTTGAAAGCCATAACCTTAATCTATTTAAAATTTCGGCTCCAGTTTCTACTCTATAATTTATAGTTATTAGATTTAAAATATTCTAGTTTTAATCCAGTAACAAGTAAATACATTTAACCTAATGTTTTTATATGTAGAATAAAATTTGATAATGTTATAGTAGACTTATATGAGAAATATTAAATTTATGGCTAATATAATAATATTATAGCAATACCTACTGTAATAATAATAATTATGATTGTGTTCCAAAAAAAAACCGACTTCAATTGTGGAAAAAGCAGTTGTTTTGATTTAAAAACTAAACTACTAAATCTGTTTTGATAAAATTTCTATTGGACCACTGTAATAATATATCTTATTTACTTATTGTCAAATAAAAAAAAAAATTATAACTGACGAAGTTAAAGGTTATAAGGTAAACTGAGAGCCTTTCTCTTTTTGAAATTCATTGAATAAAAATAGTCAAAAGCAGGCCTAATATACGTTCTTAATATTTTTTGCATCTGTGTATATCTTTTCTTCTTCTTTTTCTTGTTGAAATATCTAAAAAAATCATATTTCGTAATATTATAACTTCATATTAACTTTATATGTATAGGTATTTAATAAAATTGCTATTTCGATTTAAATTAGGTATTTTTTTATGAAACAGACATAAACACAGTTAAAATATCTCCATAAATTTGTATTAAATCTTGTACGATTGTATTTATAATAATAAAAGTTAAATATATAAAATCCTTTATTTATTTTCTTGAAAGCAAATAATATTTAGCTTAGTAAATATAACAATAAACGAAGTTGGTACATTAAATATAACTAAATAACAAAATTGTTACTAGAAAATGTCTGTAAATAGAATATATTTAAGGAAAATTGATATGAGAGATATTAATAAGAGTAATAGAAGCTGAAACAAATATTTATAAAAAAAATCTATTTTTTTCTTCATTAACACAAAAATTAATGCACAAATTGATTGCTATTTTCACAGCTGTATTTCTAAGTCTTGTGTAAAATTTGGTATTTCATCTTGATACGCTTACCTAAATCCGAATGTTATGCATACGAAGTTGCGTCAAAAAACTAGTTTATTTTTTTTATAATAATAAATATATTGCAATTAAGTATGACTATTTGTGTTGTGCGGACCCGGCCAACAATTTCGTATTAGTGTAAACAAAACAAACCGAGACAAGGCATTAAGAAGCTTCTGTTCGGGATATTTTGTTGCAAAGCAAACACGTAACCCATCAAGTTACCTCTCGGGTTACGGTTAAGTGAGTCGCCGACCACCAGGGAGTATTCCATTAAATCGTTTCTTTGCTAAACTATACGTCTTGCACAACAAATAATAGCCCTTTCGTTCCTCAACTGAAACGAGAAATATGGTAACCCTTAAATCGAAATGAAATTCTTTTATGTTTCGTATTTATATTGTAATTGTAAAATAACTAAAAAAAATTATTAATTTCGTCGTATATATTTTTACTAAAAATATGGAAATGAATAAAAAAAAAAGAAATCGTATACTTAACCAGTCATAAATTTCTAACACAATATTAAAACCTCTTTTATACAATACCCATGAATATTATTAATAAGAAGTACTTTTTATGTATTTTAAACTATTGTTAAGTATTTTTAAATAACATTTTATATACTGGCACAAAATATTCTTTACAATCATCTTTAAAAGAAGGAGTATGGAGAAGTGAATTCGGTTGTATTCTCTTTTATGTTTGTTACCTCATAACTCCGTAAGTTCCGAACCGATTTAGAAAATAAAACACCATAAGGCTATAGGCTACTTTTTATATCTTCAATTCTTGAAACATATCCTGGTTACAAACGAAGTCGGGAATAAAACTAGTATCTACATAATTAGATAGACGCATGCGAGTGACACTTGCCGGATTTAAACAACAAAAACATATCATAATAGTTTTATGGTGTTACATGCATGTGTCGAGATAATTTATGGTATTCATAATTTTATCGTCACTATTAATAGTCTGTGGTAGAACAACGCTACGAGTATTCTCACTGTAAGTTGTGATAATAGTAATTAAAATCATTGATCGTTAACCTATTTTCTAGAAGGCAATAGACATAAATAAAACAGAAATAAGCTATTGCCTTTTATTCAAATGTTAAATGTGAATCTGCTGTAATTAGACACTATTTTAAATATATCTTTCATAGTAGAAATATTTATGGAGGGTACCAGAGGGAGGCTTTGTACAAAAGTCAATTTCTTGGGTACCTCTGTCCCATTCGTGCTTCAATTGTAAAGCAGTTGTGTTTGCATGGCTATATTTCGGTTTGAAGGGTGCGATATGGCGTGAATTTACTGGGTACGGAGGAATGACACCTGAGTCCTCAGAAATGGCAACGCATGAGGAGTAACATGAGCGAAACAGTATACTCTGTTATGTCTATGGTACTGCTCATGTCTATAGGCGACGGTTACCACTTTCCATCAGGTGGGCCGTCAGTTTGTTTGCCATTCTGTTGTAAAAAAAAATCGTAAATTGTTAATATTTAAAAACAATTTTCAATATTTCTTCCTAATTATTTAAAAACCTTGATAATGAACTAAAACGTATATATTTATAATATTTTTATTAATAGTCTCAAAAAAAAGTTGGATTTTAATGACAAAAATGTATTTGAAAAATACTAAAGCAAACTACAAAGTGGGTAGAAAATTCTCAACAATACATCTACATGAAATGTATCTTATGATTAACGTCTTAGTTTGTTAGGTGAACATGTTTTAAGTAATCGATTAGAAATATTGAAAAGTATTCAAGTGTTTTTGAAAATTGACAAATAATTGGCCCTGCCACACACAATATAAACTTTTAATTAGCTTTTTAAAAGGAGTAAACTCTTATTTTTATTTTATTATGTTTTAGTTATATTACACAATATGACAAAATTATAGATAAAAATATATGGTTTGCGAATAAAACAGAATTGTATTTTCACCGTACACTGATTTTTTTATGACATAGGGGGCAAATGAATATGCGACTCACATGATGATAAATAATTGTCGTCATTTAAAAGCACGCGCAATATCAGAAAAATTGTAAGTGTATTAATATATTTTTAAGAAGGTATATGCTGTTTAAAAGTGTTAATTTTAATTGATTTTCACAACGGGGAAGTGCTCCATAGACAAAAAAATCTTTCGTTTGTGCAGGGGATTAAGGGGTTTCATTTTGAATATGTACTTACAGAGCTATAACAAGGTGTCAAAATAATATAAGTATGAAAAGAATTTCTCTATATATTTGTCCGCGCTAATCATTAAAATCACTATAAACAAAAGTATACTCACTTATTCCTACTTAATTCACACTGCTCGAGTAACTTAGTCGAGTGACAAGTAATTTAGTAAAGACAAACATTTTCGCGATCAAAAAATAAGTTCAAACCCTTTATTGTGTACTGTGTGCCTATTTTAGTAGTTACTAATAATAATAATGAAATAAAAGGGGTTTATTTGCATTAAACAGTTTAAAATTATTACAAGCCACGTGGTATTATTTTGGTACCTGTTTAATTGCCATAAAAGATGTAGGCATGCAAATATTTTACATTTTATAAAAAAAAAAAACGGTAAACAAAATTATAATTACATTATTTAAATTGACCTTACATATTAAAAGTTTAGATTATAGTATATTACGTCATTTATACATATATCTACACTTAACAACTAATACAATAAATAATCGACTAAATAAATAAACCAGTATCGATTAACTATATAGACGTAGATTTATGATATCGATGTTACTTCAAACAACCATTTAGTCCGACACTAGCACCGTGCTGACATCTGCCACTGAACCTATTCGACAATAGCTAAAGCTTAAGTAAACAACAATGGAAACTAATTATATCGGCCTCACAATCTGAAAATGTCCATATCAAGATCGAAACACTGATAAAGTACAATATTCATAGTCGTTGCGAGTGTAGTGTACAGACAATTGCTCGTTAACTAAGCTCAACCATGGTTAATTGTTGCAAATGGTTGCCAGTTACATGGCAATAAAGATCACAGGCAACTTCTGGGTATGTGCGCACCACTAATATTCAGTACACTGGGCTGCATTGTTTACTTTTGAATTCGTTTCTGCAATATTGCTTTAAAAAGTACGACTCCTTGTAGGATAAAAAAAATAACATTCATTGCTATATTACAGGCCTGAATAGTAATTGTTTTTCATTAAACAATATCGCGACTAATAGACTAATAAAATTAAATATTACGAGTATATAAAATAATTATAAGTTCTTGTACCTAGATGAAAATATGCCTTTACTTCGCCTTCTTTTTTTTACTACCTTTTTCACGCGATTTTGTTCGCATGATTGAGATATGTTCACTGATCGGGAGAAAAAGTAGTCTATAACCATCATCTATTTTTATACTAAAATTCGTCATAAACGATTCAGCAGTTTAGATGTGATTACGTAACAAACCAACAATCTGACTTTTGCATTTTTATACCTATGGATATAATGAAATAGTAACCCCCCTTGCGCTCACGGTATATGCTAGCGGAACACCAGCGAAGGATGATAGGTGAGGATGCAAGGGTAGGAGAAACCACGTGGAGGTCGACCTGATAGCATATATTGCTAGTAATGGGCCGATTAGACACCATTATAACAATTTCTTCCCCCCTTATGTGGGAAGTATGGTATATGACATATTTTACAAGTATACATGACAACAACTGACTGAGCCGGGACCACAGTCAAGTCATAAAGCGGGATAAAACAATTAATAAAATAAAAAAAAATATACAAAAATTGCTTAACGTATAAATATTAATGAAAGAAAACAGATTGCATTCGCGGTCGTGCGTATATAATTGAAAAAATGTCTCTTTGATTGTTGCAAGCGGTATGGCGGTGTGCGGTGCGCCGGTGCTGCGTAATGAGATGTATTACGTCTTATGTTATTACGAATAAAGTGGGTGAATTAAGCGCGCAGATACCTATTTTATATTGCCGTGTGGTCCTGGCATAGAATAGGCCAACTTTTTCTTTCCCGTGGGTGTCGTAAAAGGCGACTAAGGGAACTTAATATTCAAGGTATGGGTAGTAGCGCCCCTCTTTAAACATTATCAAAACGATGGAGAGGGGAAGGGATTTCTTTTTTTTATTATAGTTTTGTGTTATAACACAGGAGTTATGTCCATGGTACTGCTTATGTCTATAGGCGACGGTTACAACTTTCCATCAGGTGGGCCGTCAGCTTGTTTGCCATCCTAAGTTGTATAAAATAAAAGACAAATGAGCATGTGGCTCACCTGATAGTAAGTGATAACCGTCGCCCATGACCACCCACAACATAAAAGGCAATGCAGCTGTGCAACCAGCCTTTTAAAAAGGAATAGGATTTTTTCTTGAAGGTTATGATGTCATATTGGATTATTAGTAATGCAGGCAACCAGCCACATTGCTAGCAATATGCCTCCACCTTCTCGTGCCCCACACTCCCTGGAAACCATCGTGTTGAAATCCACGATAGGCTAACTGACCTGTCTTTTCATTCTCATCTATCATCCATCACTAGTGCCCCGCTAGCGTATACCGTAACCGCTTGCGGCGTCACCACTCCATTATCATCTATTAAAAAAAAGAAAACGTCATCAAAGCGTAACTGTAGTTGCCAATCCGCTTCGCAATCGTGGCAACTACTAGCAAAACTCCCCTTATAATATTCCCTTATAATAATCTCTTATAACAATCCCTTATAACAATCCCTTATAACAAGACCTATGTTTAGCAGTGGACAGTTAACGGTTGGCATAATAATAATACCTATTTTATAATATTTCTGTATGAATCCTTACTAACATTATAAATAGAAAAGGGACTTTGTTTTTTTTTTTTTTACGTTTTTGACAGTCTCTTAGAGCGTTAACATTCTAACCAATCATTGTGAAATTTGGTATACACATACTGTATGGAATGGAAAAGGATATAGTCTACTTTCTATGCCGGTCTATTAAGGTAACCTGATCATGCGGACGAAGTCGCCAGTAAAAATTAGTATTATCATAATTTATACAGCTCCCTTCACTCAAGTATAACGCGCTAACTATTTAACTAGCATTGTTATAATATCAAATACAGTTAATATTAATAACCAAGCAATTGTTTATAGAAACAATTGCCTAGTTTGTATATTGCTGGAACTAATGCGATTATATTTATTGTTTTCATGATATAAAGCTGCTATTTTAGAAGCCATGAACCTTGACATAAATTATTGTATTATAAACTACTTAGTTACTACTAATATTATTTTGTTACTAAATTGCTTAGTAAAATTGGGAATATTTCTCTTTAATATTTTATGCATAAAGTAATTATTACTTTTTATACTGTAATATTTAGATGGTTATGATATAGTATATATATTTATTTACATATAATTTTGAATTAAATAAGCTGACGGATGTTCTTAATGATGATACTGGCGTTCATGAAGACTTGTAACACTGAAGGAATTACAGTGTTGCTAGCCTTTATATAATATTATATTTTTGTAAATATACCTTTTTTTTAATAAGCGAATAAATATGGATAAAATTTGTTACTTACCTATTCCCTTTGAGTTAGAACTCGTCACGCACGTCCTATTTGGCATATTTAGGAATATATTCACTCTTTTTCTCTTTCAGAAAAAAAAAATTATATACCTTCCTAGTATAATTGAATTACATTATTCTATCTACATTGGTGCTTCGTATGGGACCTAGCGTGAAAGTTTAATAAGAAGAGATAAAAATAAGTAAGAAATACTTATGTTAATATTACTATAACTATCTGTGTCTCGCAGCTTTCCTCTCGTGATTTGGGTTATTTTTGTTTTTATATTATATATATATTTTAATTAGTATATGTTTTCGTCTGTTAATATCTATTTTCTAAGTTTTCACAGACAACTTAAAACAATAATGAAAGTGTACATTTTATCGATATTAAAATCAAAATTAGTAACGCTACACGTAACTAACGTTTATAGTGAAACAAATCCAGCAAACATAATCTAGGATTATCCAACTATTAATCACTAAAGCGCGACATACAGCCGCGGGCGTTACAGAGCCGGTGGTTTTAAATAAAACGCTCTACGAATTTATGGTCAAGCATAAGGCACGATAAATCAACGGGTATCGTGTCTTGTAACTATTCATAATTATCGATATCGACTTCTTTGTGCTTCCAAGCATGCAAATGTTCCGAGTTATTTATAGTGAGGGCTGGTGTACAATGTATTTCATAAATGTGTGGATAGATTCGTTTTGTTTGTTGGAGATGCATAAAATTACATATTAAAATGTAATAAGTCTTTATGTACAGCATTTTTTTTTATTCATTTCAAATAAACAGTTACATAGACAGTATATATTCTTAACGTTTATAAGCGAAACTGCATTGCAGTTTGTCTGCAGCTTTGCGCTCTTCTACATACAGCTTTATAAACAATTATAAACTTATATTCTAATTCTATATACTAAACTTATATCTTTATACACACATATACACAGATATGCATATATACACATACATAATTGTCTGTGATATTGTAGTTTTTATACAGATAAAAATGATTTCAATGAGGATTTTTTATTCGAATACTGGTTAAAATGAGTGGATTCATATTTAAATATTATAGAAATTAGACCACATCAACTAATATTCACAGTATCTAGTTAAATACATATTACTCCTTTGGGCTCGAATAGTTTGTCGTAGAGATTAGTTCAATTTTTATAATTGGTTACAACCTGCGGCTTTGTCGGCGTGAATCAGTTCTTAAAGTATCCTATATGCTAAATTAAAATATAATAATAATCTTCAAATCTGTTCAGTAGTTTTTGAGTGAAAGAGTAATAAACATTAATCTATCCATCTGCTCAGTTTTACAAACTTCTGCATTTATTTTATTAATTTTATGTTGAGAGTCAGATGAAAATTAGATAATAAAAATTATATTATTCTACAAGTATATACGTATGCTGATCCTCTAAATATAATATTCAAACAATAAAATTATTTCCATTACAAAAATAAGTAACATTTTTTTATGGCTTTTTTTCGACATTTACTTCAACTAACGACCACAATATGAAACTGAGTCGTAAAACCAGTATTTCCGAACTGATATGATGTTAAAACTTTTATTTATACTGTATAAAAATAATATAAAATAATATACAATTTAAAGTATATACATTAAGGACTAGCAACATACCTGCAATTTATCACTTGTAGTGAATGTTCATGGACAGCATTCATCACTTATCATTAAGTAAGTCGATGAGAATTTGTCTCTGTATTTAAAAAGAAAATATATTTTTGAAATTCGAACATCTTTTTTTTTAAATAAATTCATAACCAGTTACTGTCAACATTGTGATTGTGCAGTACTGGAACCTTTAAGGCTGGGGCGCACACCATGTTTTACGATAACTTGTAATTAATGTCGTTGCATAGTACTTTATTGTCACGAAGTTTGTCGGCCGGCGAGCTTCAGTCTAAGTTATGGCCAGAGTTTGTCGCGTGTGAGAAATTTGTTGAACATAAATAAATTATACTAAAAACGTTGATCCGTGGCTACGTTTAAGCGTATTATACTAGCAAACACTATTTGATAATTATTAGCAATAATTAATATAATAAAATTTACAGTTAGTTTGTACCAATCGTTCCAATATATGTCTATTAAAAAGAAATACCTATTACAATTTTTGGTTTCATTATAGATAAATTATATTGTGTTTACCAGAGGGAGACTTTGTACAAAAGTCGATTGCTTGGGTACCTCTGTCCCATTCGTGTTTCAACCGTAAAGCAATTGTGTTTGCATGGCTGTGTTTCGGTTTGAAGGGTGGGATATGGCGTGAATTTACTGGGTACGGAGGAATAATACCTGAGTCCTCAGGAATGGCAAACGCATGGGGGGTATCATGGGCGAAACAGTATACTCTGTTATAGCCATGGTACTGCTCATGTCTATAGGCGACGGTTACCACTTTCCATCAGGTGGGCCGTTAGTTTGTTTGCTATTCTATGTTGTATAAAATAAATAAATAAATAAATAATAGTGTTTATTTATCCTATATAAATTACATTTACTCGAGTAGAAAAAAATTAAAATAATGTACACTAAAAAAATATTGACGTGTGGTCTTGGCATATAATGGACCATCCCTTTCTTTCCTGCGACTTAGGGAACTTAATGGTCGAAATACCCTTTTTAAAACATCAGCAAAAGCCAAACTGCGGTTGCTAGCCCGCCTGCCAAGCGTGACTATTACTGGCATAATCCCTCCAATGGTAAATTCTCAAAAGGAACGGCTCCGTTTCTTATGACAGTCTATGGGAGAGACCTATATTTAACATTGGACAGATGGCAGCTGATATGATGATGATGATTATAATGAAAAAAAAATTGTAAACAAGAGAAAATATAGACCCTTCTACGACCACAAAAAGGTAAGGTTTTTTATACGCCTGAGGTCGAAACCTACTGAATACTTAAAAAAAAATTTTGCATCTAAAAGAACGTTAATAAAATATAATTGATATATTTATACAGTGTGGATTAAAAACAAACACAACCATAACAATAACTTTTTAAGATCAAACACGTGTTTTATTAAAGTGGGGCATGTAAGCAGCTGCCAAACAGATGTTCCTGTGTGTTATTATAGCAAAATATTGTAACCAAAGTCAAATATTGCCATAGTTATTACAACTATAAAAGTGAATAATAATTCAATTTTCTAATTATTAATAAAAGATATCCTCTCTAATAAGAAAGGATATTTTTGCACATTACACGGATTTCTTTAAGCTCAATTTCAGATATGTGCCAAAAATAAAGAAAGAAGAATATGATATTTGATTAGATTGTTGTTAGATTGGCATTGGTCTAATTTTTTTTTATTATATTATCATTCTGAATAAATGACATAAGAGAATAGATATTATACAGTCGAGATCTCTGATGACTATCTAGATGATTACAATGATCTAAATTAGAGCTAAGATAGAGAGAGTTGATTCCATCACTAAATGAAAATATTAGAAAAAAAATTGAAATGCTCCTCATTTTAGAAGTCGTTCAATGAAATTGAATGCATACTGATATTGAATAGACACGTATTTGCTGCATGGGAAACTAAAATGGATGTGATAGGTGTTTTTTGTGACCTTTCTAAGGCTTTTGATTGCGTTGATCATAATACATTGCTAAAAAAACTTGCTTTTTATGGCGTCAAAGACAATGCTTTAAATTTAATAAAATCTTATCTATCTGATAGAATACAGAAAGTGAAGATTAGCAACGCTACGTCTGACGGGTCACTTGTGCAAATGGGTGTACCTCAAGGATCTATTCTCGGTCCATTTTTATTCCTAGTTTACATTAATGATCTCCCATATGCCATGCAGGATAGATGCGGCATAGTATTGTTTGCAGACGATACTTCATTGATTTTTAAAGTTAATAGAATGACTAATAATTATGACGATGTAAATAGTGCTTTGCGGCGTCTCCTGCACTGGTTTACAACTAACAATCTTATGTTAAACGCTAAAAAAACAAAATGTGTTAATTTCTCTCTATCTAAAAGTTTTAATACTAATTGCGATATTAAATTAAATGACGAATCTCTCGAATTTATAGAATCTACTGTCTTTCTAGGAATCACACTAGATAATAAAACACAATGGGGTGCACAAATTCAAAGCCTTGCAGCGAAACTAAGTTCAGCAGCTTTTGCCGTGCGTAAAGTTAGACAGTACACTGATACTGATACTGCTAGATTAGTCTATTTTAGTTATTTTCATAGTTTACTCTCTTATGGAATATTACTATGGGGAAAAGCGGCAGATATTAAGAATATATTCATATTACAAAAACGTGCCGTTCGAGCGATCTACTGTATGAAGAGTCGTGACTCATTAAGAGAGAAATTCAAAGAGGCAAATATTCTCACCGTTGCTTCTCAATTTATATATTCAAATATTCTATATGTTCATAAAAATCTTGACTTATTTCCAAAAAACAGCAATATTCATAATATTAATACTAGATTTAAAGACAAACTTGCTGTCCCCAAGTATCGTTTAGAAAAAGTTAATAGGTCTTTTATGGGAATAGGTATAAAAATTTACAATAAGATACCAAAGGATATGTTGGAATTACCCTTAAATAAATTCAAAACATCTGTTAAATCATATTTACTGAGCAAAGCCTATTACTCACTAAACGATTACTTGAATGACGAGTGTGCATGGCAATAGTTGTTCATGCACTGAATTTTCATTTAATGTTAGACATAGACACCTATATAAATATACATTGTAAATAAACTGGCTTTAAAAAAAAGTAATTCAATTGAGTTTCTTGCCAGTTCTTCTCAATTGGATCTATATACCGAACTGGACGGTAGGGAAAATATAAAATTATAATGTAAAAATTTGACGTTCATAAGCGGCTAAAATGTCCTACATGAATAAATGATTTTTGAATTTTGAATTTTGAATTTTGAATAGTTTTCGCAAATCCTGGTACTTAGATAAATTTTTAAAGATACTATCTGAATGTTTCATGTGCCAAGGGTCTTAAACCCAATTATAATATTGTTTTTATTTACAATTACTGTCAAATTAAATCATAATGGTATATATTATGGAAACAAGTCGGACAATCCTGAACTTAATACATATATACACGAGTAAAATAGATATGAATAAATGTACGACTCACAATAGTTATTGCCGAAATATATTATGAAAATTCTATTTTTCTACGTTACCCCAGTGGTAGTTAATAAATATTACTGTTACGAACTCCCCTGGAATGTTTCCAGAAGTATGTTTTTATAGCTTTTAATAAAGCAAATTTGCTTGCTTCTTAGAGATTCTAAATTATAACAGCAATATAATCAAATTAGTAAAAAAGAACGGAACACATTTCACGAGGTATGCTTTTTAAACTTAATAAGTTCAAAAAGCATATGCGAAAGTTTGGCAAATCAATGACGAATACGAATTACCTATTGATTGTACCTACCTAATGTACCTACATATAATACTGTACCTACTACAAAAATTAAAAAATATTTGTGTTATACCAAACAATATCAGCCGCTAATTTTCCACTGCAGAACATACGCCTCCCTCTATTGGAGAAATTTGCTAGTAGTTGACGCGTTTGGCAGGAGGGTTGGTAATCACAGTTAGGTGGTGTTTAAAAATCGACGCTGCAGCTCATCCCCCGACCGTTAAGTTCCCTTAGTCGCCTCTTATACATCTATAGAAAAGAAAGAGGTGGTCCATTCTATGCCGGAATTCATAACTTCGTTTATAAATTGATTTAGAAAAATCTTCTTTTATCTGTAAAAAAAACTATGTTTAGATTATTTTTATAGAAAATAGATCAAAATCGTTTTATTAGTTTTAAGTTTTTAAATCAAAATTAAACGACTGAAGTCTGTTTTTCTGTGAACACGATCTTAAAATATTTAAGTAAAAATATCTATTTTATTCGAAGTAATCCGACTGATGGTAGTAGTCTCGCTTCTTTATGTATTGGATTCTAATATGTTTGATAGAATGTGGGCATGTCGATGTAACCACAACGTGTTAATCACAACGGTAAAATATTATTAAAATATCTGTCGACTAAGTGGACTAATCTTACCCAAGTTTGCGGTGCAGACAGTGGTATTCATTATTTTAGTCAATAAATAGGTATAACGTGTTGTTACTAAAATATATGAAACAAAATGAATATCACAATTATAGAATAAATAATTGCTGAATATCTTATTTTTTATGCAACTTAGAATGGTAAACAAGCTGACCGCTCACCTGATGGAAAGTGGTAACCATCACCTATAGACATGAGCAGTACCATGGACATAACAGTCTACTATGTCGTCGATGGAATCCTTCATGTGTTACTGTTTCTGAGGACTAAGGTGTTATTCCTCTGTAGCCTGTAATTTCATTGACATATCCCATCCTTCAAATTAAATCATAGCAATGCAACACAACTGCTTCACGACAAAAACACGAATGGGACCGAGCTACTCAAACAGACGACTTTTATACAAAAACTTTCTATATTATTAATTATACGAAGGATTAACATATTTATATAAGTATGTTTCATTACATATATTATTATATGAGATACATATAAGTAAAATAAATATAAGACTATAGGTATTTAATTTATATTTTTAAATATCAATAATCGTGAAATGAAATATTACAATAATCTCAAGTCTCAACATTATCCAAATCCATTGTTCGAAATAAACAATAACAAGACAGTAAATAATTAATACAAGGTATTAATAGCTATCCTTATCTGAGTCACATTATTCTAGTCGTGAACAGGTTATGGTAAAAAAAAAATTTAGGGTACCGCACTAGTAACGCAACAGTTTTATAAGTAGGTGTAATAATATATATATATATATATATATATATATATATATATATATATATATATATATATATATATATATATATATATATATATATATATATATATATGTTTATATAATGCTTGACCGAGGTGCGCAGTTCGTGTGCGAGTTCACGTTTGCGTCATGATCGCTTATGACTAAGGGTCCCGGATGGTTCCGAAACTAGTGGAGTATTCTTGACTAAAATATACGCTACCACCGAACTGGTAAGTTCATTTTCTACACATTGTTTTTAAAAACATGTTACTGTACTGTACTACAAATGAAAACTATGTTTATTTTTATTTTATTAAAATTGGTTAAATGGTTTCGGAGATTACCTTGAATGAAGATCGTGACAAGGGATTCTTATGTATTAAAATCTTATTAATATAATAAAATTGTAAATAGACGATGTCTGTTACATTGGAGATATTTAAGGAAAATTATTGTGAGGGGTCTTAATAAGAGCAATAGAGGCCAGAACAATAGTTTTTAGAAATTTTATTTATTTGTCTGTTCACCTGTATGTTTGTTCTGACACCACATAAACAGTACTGCACTAAATTAGATGCGATTTTTACTATTGTATTCCTAAAGATATAATTTAAAAACTGATCTGTGTATTATTTTGATTCTTCATTTAAAAGTGGTATGTTTCATTGGTTTTCTTATTTCTGAAATCCACACGTATGGAGTAACGGGCAAAAAGCTAGTCTATACTTATAATAAATTTGTAGAGAGGTCAATTTTGTACATGAAATATATTTCCAAAATAACTATCAGAGGATAATTAGTGATCGATACTGATGCCAAAAATGCAATCAGTAAAATTTTTGTCTGTCTGTCTGTATGTTCGTTATAGAAACAAAAACTTCTTGACGGATTTTAACAAAACTTGGTACAATTATTCTTTATACTCATGGGCAGGTTATAGTATACTTTTTATCACACTACGATCAATAGGAGCAGAGCAGTAAAGGGAAATGTTGGGAAAACGGGAGAAGTTACTCCATTTTTAAGCTTACGTCGCGTGTGCAGCCTTAATGGCCTTTTATTAAATGTAAAAATGCCCACCCGTGTGACGCCGGGACGGGCCGCTAGTTATGAATAAATTAGAAATCCATTAAATTAACCAGCGAGTAATATTTTTATCAGAACGTGCCAATATGTTTTAAACATTTTCTTAAAATATAACGTCTAGACACAGAGTTTCATATTTACGGTAAGTATTTGAATCCAGTAATACTTCGAACTAAGTAACCTAAAAATATTTATAAATTTTAACTTTGGAAGATATAATATGAACTTTTACGTTTATGAATCCCGAGTTTTTAGTACTCGTTTATATATGTTTTTAAACGGTGTACAGTAAACTTTTTTATATATGTATATTATAATTTTGTTTATTTTTTTTTTTGGAAAAAATAAGCAAATATAGATATCTTTATTTTTCAATATTACAAAATCACACGATATTCTATCTTTATGGTAAGGAAATAAGTTTGTAATATGTAATGCTTATAAAAAATATTTATATAAGCATGAGAAATATGGTACAAAAGTCGATTGCTTGGGTACCTCTGTCCCATTCGTGTTTCAACCGTAAAGCGGTTGTGTTTGCATGGCTGTGTTTCGGTTTGAAGGGTGGGATATGGCGTGAATTTACTGGGTACGGAGGAATAACACCTGAGTCCTCAGGAATGACAACGCATGGGGATATCATGGGCGAAACATTATACTCTGTTATGTCCATGGTACTGCTCATGTCTATAGGCGACGGTTACCACTTTCCGTCAGGTGGGCCGTCAGCTTGTTTGGCATTCTAAGTTGTATAAAAAAAAAGAAAAAAAACTAAACTAAATAGATATTGCTATATATTAACCACCTTTAATTTTCTCCCTTTAATGTATTTATTTAAAGTATTATACCATTCTTTAATACATACCTATTATATACATTACTTTAAAATATAAACTTTATAATATCTACATATAAGAACTATAATACAATAGCAATAATATCCTAATGGTATTTTAATTATGTAATTCTGTATTAGAAGAAATGAATGTGTACATACGAAAGTCGTTTTGCATGTGTATCTCTGTCTTACTTGTATTTGTATTGACAAACTACTATACTTGTATGGCTGTGTTTAGAAGTGCAATTTAAATGACTTTGAAATATATAACGTTTTAGATTTCAAAAATACAATGAATGTGGGGGAAAGTTTCGTATGGACGTAAGAAAGAGTTAAGGACTTCATATTATATTATTTCATGACACTGTTCATGTTCATATATTTTGTTCGCCATTCTATGTTACACGTAAAAAAATCACTTTTTATTTTAAACTAACTGCCCAGTCCCGTATCGCATGTTTTAGTTTTCTATGTGTATACTGCTCTTGTCAATAAGTCTTTATACCACTTTCAATCAGGTGGGCCGTCAGCTTGTTTGCTATTCTAAGTTGCATAAAAAAAATGTATTTTAAATTTTATTTCATACAAACATTTTTTTTATAACATAGAGGACAAACGAGCGTGAGGCTCACTTAATGGTAAGTGACTACCGTCGCCCATGATCATCCGCAACACTGCTGCTGGAAGTTGATTCCAGAGTGCCTTAAAATACGGACGGTAGAGGACCGCCACTCATCCAGATGGTTGGGATGGAACTTTAGTATGTGGCAGGTTACACAGAAGTGAAAATCAACAGCAGATATTAATCCAAACAATTCCAATGAAAAACTTTGTCCCAACACAAAAAACATTATCATATAGGTACTTATAGTCTGTGATCATCTGAAAATATGTGCTTACGGTAATTGTTTGTATATGTATAGATTTCATCTCAACCTCATCTCCTATATAAAGTAATATTATTAAAATTTATACTGAACCTCTACGACTAGTTTGACTCGGTTTAGCCGTTATTTTTTACATTAATCTTAACATACGTTGACAACTGGTTGCGGAAAATTGCCAATTTTTTGTTGTATCACAATAAATTAAATTGAACATTCGTTATCACCTACGCTCTGTCTGTAGATAGCTTAATATGCGTAATAATGAAATGCCCATAAGGAATTATGTGTTTACATTTTGTACATACAAAGTGGGATTGGTTGTAAATTAATTATTTTAAATCACATTATGGTAATTGGAATTGTATTTATATTAATTTATATATATATTTTTAAAAGTAGCTTATTTTTAAATAACTTCAAAAAGAATCAGATTTTAAATTTGTCTGTTTATGTGTACATTAGCTGTATTCCGCGGTTTTGCCCACATATTGAATAGTCTATAATCTTCCTCAGGGAATGAATAAAAAATTTTCAAAATCGACTGATAGTTCTTCGATCGATTAGTAGTTCTAATCGATTTGGTCACCTAGAAATAATCTTTTTTTGCATTATTATAAAGAAAGATAGTATTCCAGTCATCACATCTAGAGCTCATTATTCTTTTATAGTTTGACTAAATCATCTTTATTTTTTATTTGAGTAAAATGAAGTGAGTTATGTGATAAAAGCAGTTTTTTTTTTAATAAACTGCTGACACCAGTAAGGTATGATAGGTCAAGATGAAGTTAGGTCTGTTGACTTATTGTGATGAGTTCACCGGGAATTAACCACTGATGGTTTCCATGGATGATGGACAATCTATTAGAGTATATCGCTATCAATAGGGCTATTAGTCCCCATTACTAATAATCCCTTCCTCCTAAAAAAGAGAAATTGGTAACAAACATTTTTAAATAACCAAATTTTATATTGGTAGCTAAATAGTAGTAGACTTTGCATGAAGACAGATACGGTTAAGACGATCATTATGTTGACTACCATATTATAATACCATAAATAAAATAGTCGGATTTTACAAATTCTATTTTAACCATGTATTTGCTAGATATATTGTGATTCAAATGTGGTCTGGGATTAGACGAACATAATATTATGCAAAGAGGATTAAACAATATTTATGGAGAATATCTTCACCGTTATTGTTACGACATTTCATTATCTTATTAATAACGGTTTATCTATAAATGGGTATCCGGATCTTAGAGACTTCATGTGAAATGTCTGAAGCAATTTTATCTTTAGCAAACCGATAAGACTATACACATAATATCTAACATCGTAAGCTGTCATCTAATCATAGAAAATAGAAAAGAAGTATGTTACCATTTTGTTTATTATTGATCGAATTGAGATTGAAAACGATCCAGTTAAATTTTCTTATGATTACGAAGTAATAGATTGATTATTTAATTTAATCACCAGGATGTCATAAAAGATTTTTTTTTATAGCACAAAGGTGGCAAAAAAGTATAAAGCCCTTGTAAATGGTCACTGTATTTATGACATCCTAGTAACAGGATAAACACACTAATACAAGAGGTGGAACACTGAAAAAATTAAAAGGAAATAATAACTAAAAACCTTAGGATGGTAATATTATAAAAAAGTTTGGTATTTCATTGGATGTTTATTAATATCTCTCTGTAATCAAAATATTATAGATATAATATTAGTCTAAACATAGGATTTCAAGTGAAACGCGTAATATCAATCTATATTATACTGTTCACACGAAAGCCTTTGTTATTAATTGTCCAAGCCTATATATAGGCAATAATTATCGCTTTTCATAATGTAGCCCATTTTCTGTGTCCTTCCCAGAAGCGCAAATATATAATTAGTTAGTTACATTGAGAAGATAAAACCTATATTAAAATGGACGCTCTGCTAAATCCTGTTCTATACCTACTTCATTAATAGGTTTTGATACTTCTTTTTAAGTACATAAAGTAAGAAACTACCATCGCACTTTTTTACACAGAACAATTATTCTCACTAAGTACTTTAAAAAATTCTTCTACATTTATGTAGATTAGATGGTAAGATTTCAAAGTACGTAAACTTTTATAATTGAACTAAAGCAAAGTGTGGGAGAGTAAATTTATAATGTAACTTTATTCTTAAGAGATAGATCAAAATAATTACGTTGTCAGTAACTATTATATATCTGTTTTCATCCTTTATACCAGCGAGGATAAGAATGGACGTGAGAGAGAACAGAGTGTTAAAGACCTTGATTCTTACATATATGTTTAAGGTAAAACACCGCAGTGGAAGCGTTTTATTAGGGAAAGATTATATCTGTCGAGGAGGACTAACCTGGCATCGGCTTCGTGAGTTTTTCTGTTGTAGGTGATCGGCAGTTCTTCCTCAACTCCTATATGCACGCACATACAATTCTTATAGGTTCTTATGGGCATATACAGTTTAAAATACACAAATTACATTTGTTTTATAGGAGCAAGCGTCCGCGCACACACCTCTATTCAGTCAGTACTTTTTTATTCGTTAAACTAAGGTGGGAGAAAAATAATAATGACGGACTTCAATATTGTAAACAATCTGTGTTTTATTACAAAGGGATTAAGGCTTTATTTTGAACAATATATGTCTTGCTTTATGCACTTTCATAACTCATTTAATATGTGTACTTCACTCCCGAAGTCTCGATTTCGTTCCCATATTATAAGATTTATTTAATTTTAATAAATTACTCAAGATACACTAAACCTTAATTTTTAATAAATATTTTACCTAACTAGATCCTTTTGTACTGTTAATATGATGTAAAATATAATATTTGCTTACTTATTATAGATATAGATCTAATATTAGCCAAAAAGATATTCAAAACAAATTAAAGTGTTATATGATTTATGTTTAAACAGTAATATATTAGTTAACCATAAAATTTTCGTTGAGCAAAATAGTGACAAGAACGCATCAATCAATGTAACACCAAGATTGATTTCTTTTAACCCATAAAGGCTAATGAACTAAGCAAAAAAGGGCGGACATAGCAAATATTTGCTGTAATTAACGACTAAAAATTTTAATTTTCTTGATTAATGAAATTGAATAGATAATTCATTCTCTGTCTCTTTAAAAACATTACGTAATCTGGATTTTAATTCTATTTTTTTTTATATTACGAGCATGAACGTTTAGACCATTCTTCATAATATCTTAATATAGATTACTCCACTAATTATACAATATGTGAAAGTTCGTAAATATATTTCAATATTTATTAATCATGTATAAACAAATAATCGGATCAAATAAAGAAAAAATAGATACGATAAAGATAGTATCTACTGTAGACAATACAATGTCTTAGAAATATAACAAAATCTAAAAACGTTGTAAGGTGTAATTGGTCTTAAATTGTTTATAAGAATGGAATAGTCTTTATTTGCTAAAATAAATAATTTATTTAACTTTATTTGATGTTAGTATTCATATTTCTAAAGTAAAAAATAAGGCTCCACTTTTAAAATGTAACCATTGCAAATGAAGATATTGATTTGGATTGCAAACGTAACACAGTAATACTCGTCCAGAATTCTAAGAGTGGAGTAACTTTATCATTTTATATCAAATAAAATTGCAAGGGTGGCGTTGGAAATTTTAATGATCAGAGGACGTCTATCGAGTTGCGAGAAATTAAAAAGAATGGCTAGGAAACGGTGGCCGTTTTGCTTTTTAATTTTCCGTTCGCCGCCGGCTGGGGCTTTTACAGTTTGCGGTTGATTCAATCTTCACTGGCTCCCGTTATAGCTTATTATAAAAATAGAATCCTCTGCCACTTAACTAACACAACAAAGTACAAGGGGGACCGTCTAAGTGGATAATTAAAGCAATGCCGCAAATAAGGTATTGAAAAGAGAACAATGTTATCAAGGTAATTAAAGTTTAAGAACACACAGAAACCAAAGGTTCGATATGTAGACATTAAATATTATTTTTAAATTGTATTAGGAATTCATGTTATTAATATATTTAGGCAAAATCGTATTAAATAAGATAATAATATTTCAATATAAGTCTAACTTGGAGTAGAGCGAAAAATAATAACATTATACAACATACAAAACAAAGATTTTTTGTAATTATTGACACCAAAATATTTACATACGCACAAATGTCTCTTAAAATAGTATCAGTGAAACTATTTTTAATTTACATGCAGTAATAATTAAATGTAACGTGAACATTAAGCCTACACTACCGCTATATTCAGAAACAAACATGAAACAATCTAAACCCCTTCAAGATTCCAAAGCCGAACTTAGACGGAACATATAAAGGCACCGAAAGCACGGGACGAATGTTCTTCTGTAATGAGATTCCTCCGATGTTATCTCGCTTGACAACGAATCCCCAATTTGTGGTCAGTCAATCTTCTGGAGGAGATTTTGCGGAATTCAATTTGCTAAGACAAAAGTAATGTCTCTCTAAAGCGGCCTTACAAATTATTACTTCGAAAGGAAACTTTTTAAATCTACAGACTCGTTTTCCATTACTTCGTCGAGACGGAACCACAAATTATATTTCTAATAACACAAGAATTACCCAAGCAACTCAATTTGTCTTTTTTAAAACGGACAGACATTCGCAAATTTCATGGAGTCAAATGGTGTTTTCAAAAAAGAAATTTAAATTCACGGCGCGCTGCTAGAAATAGCTGGGGGCGACGTTAAAAAATTTACACCCACCTAATTTTATAGCCCCCAAATAACTTTAGATGCTTTCACGTATCCACTTAATCGTTTCCACCATCCACACTTTGCTTGGGAGGTGTTGACGTACACTAATGTCCAATTAATATGCCGTTTTATTCGAAACCTCTTTAATTTATCGTGTACCAACCAGGTATATATTCTCATTAGTTTGACACTCACTGCCTATTATAAGCTGACCGATCATTAGATGCCGCTGATAAATAGCGATAGTGAATCGAAATAGAGATATTGACCCTGTCTATAAATTCTTTAAGCTACTGTCGAAATGATATGGCAACGTTTTTTATTGACTGTTTTAGTTGGCAAGTGTCTTATTAAATTCCAATGCAAACTATTGCCTGTATATTTTATACGTACATGTTTAATGCGGAGGCTATTTGGGGTAGCATTTCCTTCGTATTTAGCAGTTGATGTTTTAGTACCTATCAATGGATAGTGTGAAACGAAACATTAATGGGTCATTAACTATCGTTTTTCTATCTGACCGTGACCCTTTGTGGAACAATAGAGCTTAAAATACATTTGTGACTAACGACTTTGGCTTCGTCGCAGTCAATATCTGACATGTAAATATCTGCTCTTCATTGAAATCCAGGTGCCATTATCATTTGAATGCCTAATAAAGTAGACAATTTATATTTCTTTCGATCATTAATAATGGCCGCGCAGTTAAATAAAGTAATCGATTTTTATGGCCGGTATGTCCTATGTACGTGGATTGCGTGTCCCGGTCTCAGCGTACGACCACGGGGAGCGATCACAAATGCTTTTGAAACAAGCAAAAAAGATACAAAGACACAGCGAGAACAGTTTTTTCTTAAATTATTGATGTAATAAAATAGAGCGCGACTGTGTAATGTATTCAAACTGTGAGTGGAGTTGTATGGAACGCGATCGAATAGTTGTTTATGTTAATGTTACTCCGATTCCTTATATTATTAAGATGTTCAGTTGTTTATGTCTTCTCTTTGGACGTGTGCTTAGTCAGAGGTATGGTTTTATTGGATCTTAATTATTTATTAGTGGTCGTGCGTGTTTTATTCAAATGGGGCCGGCCTAATCGATTTACCACATCCAACGATTCGTTCGTAATTTCGGTGGCAATGTCAATACATACCTAGCTAGTTTTATTCGAGAGACAAGATTATAAATGATACTATTAATTTATGTAGTTCAAAATATTAATTTCTTCATCGTAGTAGGTACTAAGAAACATGCTGCCTTCTTAATTATGATATAAATCAATACGAACACTTTTGATTGCTTAGTGACCATCAAATAAAAAAAATATTTTATTCAAACAGACCTGTTTATAAGCATGTTTAAGTTGTTATTTGCGGTTGTAATTCTATCGTGGAATTCTCTTTTTGTTTGTATTATAACGAAAGAAAAATATTTAACTATTACTAATATTATGATAAGTAATTAACAGATTATATGAGTAGATGTATATTATTCATTTACACTTCGGTAGTTAACTATGAATATCTTCCGAGTAACAGGGATAGGGGAGGAAGGGAATGGGGTCTAACATCGCCATTGCTAACAATATATCCTATCAAGTCGACCTCCACGTGGTTCCCCCTGGAAACTAGCCTGAATTAGTCTTTATAAGTTAACTGACCTACTTTCGTTCTCAACTAGGTATCATCCTTCACTGGTGCTCCGCCAGCGTATACTGATAGCACAAGCGAGGTTACCATTTAATCGTCACCCATTAAAAAAAAACTAATACGGTTACTATTTTACATTAAAATAGAGAAGTATATTTAATTATTTATTTAGAAGTATTATGTTGTTTGTTTGGTAACAAGGTAATGAGTCTTATTGTCAGATATATAAAGAAATATAGAAAAAGCGAATGATTAAGGTGCTGTTTATGTCTATAGTTGACGGTTGCATCTTTTCGTCTTGTAAGTCGTCAATTTATTTACCATTCTGTGTTTCCTAAAAAAAAAATTAAAAGTATACAAACGCCAAACTCAATGTTACTATAATGTGTATCACCATCCTTGTTTTTATTGAACTGCATTATTATAAACTTACTTTAATTTTTTTTTTTAAATTACATCGATCATTGAAATTTCAACTTTAAACTGTTGAGATTACGGTCTATTGCTCACTTCATACCTAAATCTTTTGCTTTTAAAGAATCGTGTGACTTACATCATAATAATAGACAACTAATTACATAATCTTAACAAAAGCGTTCATTGTTGTTACTGCCATCAATCTTGTGTTACAAATCAACGCACAATAATATACTATGACAATTAGGTCATTAGGTCTATATTCTCTGTACCGCCCGGATCGCAAAACGGCATAACTCTATTTGCGAACAATAAACTTTTGCTACTGTATTTGACAAAAGAAACAATAAAAACGGGATACATCGAGTTTCTGGGATGTTCTAAATGCACCAACTAGCAATTGTTTCACCCAGCAGGATCTCATTGAGTTCTAAGAAGGCAGTAAACGTCGTACAAAAGCGAATGCCTCCGTTTCATCCGCTGTAATAAGTTTTTATGCTCTCTGTGATGCAAGGACGAGTATGTATTCTTTAGCATATAAGCAGTTTTAGGACAATATTTCTCGTTTTCGGTGTGAAAACTGTCGTTTTATTTTCATAGAGTTGCCATTGTCTGAATAAGTAATACATTTTTTTTATAACAGCCATTACCTACAAATATGTTATTAAGTTTATTTTCCTTCCCTTAAATATTCCATTTAATATATTTACATAGTTAATAATAGATTAGATATTTATTAACATGAAATATATTGTAATTGCTTTATTTTATTACAATATACTTGATTACATATATGTAAATTACATTAACTCAAATTGTTTAGGATTTATTATGATGTAATTTTGGAAATAATCAAATTAAAGACGGAGACTAATTTGTATGACTTTTATAACGAATAACCAACAAATGAAAAAAAAAGATGAATCAACTTATTTTTGACGCTTTCTTGGCTAACAAAAAAGAATCAGGCGTTTAAACATGCCCCCCGGCGTTGAATGCCGTGGCTTCAACCAGACAGTGATGGCAATGGACAAATCTTGCTAAAAGCCCGTCGAATCACTCCGGTGGACGTTTTTATATCAGCAACCCGTACTATGCCGTCAGGTCCAGGATGAACTTCCACAATTCTTCCCAATTTCCACTTCAACGGCGGAAGATTATCCTCCTTGATCACTACTAAAGTGTCCAACTTCAAATTATCCTTGCAGGAACGCCATTTAACGCGTTGTTGTAATTCTGCAATATATTCTTTACTCCATCTAGTCCAAAAATGTTGACGAAGTTGTTCAATGCGTTGGAACCGTGTAAGATTATTCGTGGAATATAATCGATAATCTCGTTCTGGTAAGGATGTGAGTGATCGGCCAATGAGAAAATGACCTGGGGTCAGTGGATTGTAGTCTGCTGGATCCGAAGAAAGTGGTGTTAGTGGTCGAGAGTTTAATACGGCTTCAATTTGTACAAGTGTAGTGTTAAGCTCTTCGTAAGTTAATGTACAATTACCCAACACTCGCTGTAAATGGTACTTGGTCGAACGGACACCCGCTTCCCAGAGGCCTCCGAAATGTGGCGCATACGCCGGAATAAAATGGAAATTAATACCGTCGTTTGCTGCACTTTCACCTAAAGAATTAAAATTAGCCTTTAGAAATTTTGATAAGTCGTTGTATGCACCAACAAATGACGTACCGTTATCAGAATAAATATTAACGGGTTTCCCTCTTCGTGAAATAAATCGTCGTAAAGCCAGTAAATAATTATTGCTCGTTAGATCTCCCACCAGCTCCAAATGAATGGCTTTAGTCGTGAAGCACACAAAAACCGCAATATACACTTTTACTAGTCTGCAACCGCGACCTTGACGATTTGCGCACATAATAGGGCCTGCATAGTCAACACCAACAGTCATAAAAGGATAACCACCGGAAAGAAGACGCTGCTGTGGTAAATTTCCCATCAAAGGAGTAACGACCTTACCCTTTATGCGTGTACATTTGATGCAATTATGATAGCAAGTCTTTGCTAAATTTCGACCACCTATGGGCCAATAACTTTCCCTAATGGACGCCAACAATAATTGAGGACCAGCATGTAATAATCTTTTATGCTCAAATGTGAATAATAATTTTGTAAAAATGTGAGTGGACTGTAAAATAATAGGGTGTTTTTTGTCATCAGAATAATTTGAGTTGTCAATACGACCTCCAACACGCATTATATTATTTTCGTCTAGGAACACGTTAAATTTTAAGAGTGGACTTTTTTTAGGTAAGCTTTCTTTATTCAAAAGTAATTTATACTCGGGAAAGGATTCGTATTGACAATTTGAAATTATTAAAATTAAGGAATCTCGCAATTCCTTTTCACTTAAAAATATTGAGACTTCTGGCAGCCTTTTACATGAATTTATGAATCTTAAAACATAGGCTACCGATCGCACGAGTCTTAAATAATTGGAGAAGCGATTAAATTCAATGAGCCTTCTTGGGCTTGCGTCGTGTACAATAGCGTTTAAAGAATGGTCTTGTTTAATCTCGGGTAAAACTTCGACATGCTTTGGTTGAGGGGGCCACTTCACAAAGTCATCACGAAGAAATGCAGGACCTGACCACCATAGTTCCAAACTCTGCAGATTACTAATATCCACACCACGAGATATTAGGTTTGCTGAGTTTTCATCAGTTGGTACGTGTCGCCAGGTACAGTTTTCTGTCCTTTCTAAGATTTCGGCAACGCGATTGCGTACAAACGGCTGAAGTCTAGAAGGTAGCATACGTAACCAACTTAAAACTATGGTGGAGTCAGTCCAGCAATAAACTTTATTTATTTTCAACCTCAACGAAGTGACGACTTTGTCATAAAGTCGAGCTGCTATCAATGCACCGCACAATTCCAACCTTGGGATTGTGGTTGGTTTGATCGGAGCTACTCGACTCTTAGCCATCAACAACCGAACTAAAACCTTTCCAAAATCACTAACACTACGAACATAAATGCAAGCTCCATACGCACGTTCTGACGCGTCTGAAAATACATGCAATTCTAGCAATTTGTGTGAGTCGCAAATAACAATTCTTGGAATACGAAGTTTGTTTAAAAGGGGTAAAGCTTCACGAATACGTTTCCAATTCTTATTAAGGTCATAATTTAATGGTTCATCCCAAGATAATTTTTGAATCCAAAGCTGTTGTAGCAGCAATTTCATATTAATTATGCAAGGAGCCAAAAGTCCTAATGGATCAAAAATTCGTGCAATTGATGAAAGAATATCACGTTTAGTATTGCCATCAGGGATTAAAGAACCTATTGGAAAACATAGTTCGTCAGAATTAGCATGCCAACTGAGACCTAATAACTTATTTGGATCATCATCATTATGCCCGATATTTAAATCAATTGAAGAAATATCATTATTTGGAGACTCCATAATCAATCGAGGTTCATTCGATTTCCACTTCCTTAATGGCATACAAGCCGAAGCAAGTACATCAGTGACCTCCTTACGGATAGCTTGAACTTCAGTCAGATCATCACCTCCTGTTAAAAGATCATCAACGTAAAAATCATGTTCGATGATCTCTGCAATTTTGTCATTTTTACATTCGATACTTAATTGTTTAAGACACCGTGTAGCCAGGAATGGTGCACTAGATGTGCCATATGTCACCGTGTTTAATATAAATTTTTGTATCGGCTTGTTTGTATTACTACGCCAAAGTATTTGCTGCAGATGTCTATCAGATGGATGGACAATAATTTGCCTGTACATTTTTTCTACATCTGCAGACAAAACATATTTATGCTGCCTAAAACGGAGTAGTATTGACACCAAATCGTCTTGAATAATAGGACCTATCATTTGGATGTCATTATAAGAAACACCTGACGTGGTAGGGCTACTAGCGTTGAATACAACCCGAAGTTTCGTAGTTGTACTACTATCACGCATAACACCGTGATGGGGTATAAAGTACTCATCTTGTTCTAGTTTAGGTTGTTCACATTTTGACATATGGCCAAGCAACTCATATTCTGACATAAAACTGTGATACATTTCACTTAAATTAGGCTTACTCTTTAATCGATGTTCTAAAGAATATAAACAATGTTCAGCTCGTTGAATTGACTCTCCTAAGACAGAAGAAGTTTGCTTGAGTGGTATACGGACGCAAAAACGACCATCATCGAGACGAGTTGTATTCGCGATAAAGTGCTCCTCGCATTTCTTTTCTTCTGGCAGATAATTATGTTTGGAGTTTATTTCTTCAAGCTGCCAAAACCGTGTCAGATCAGTTCGAATATCATCGAAATCCTGATTTGAAGTAGAATCGATTTTATTTAAATTGCATCTTAATTCACTTACGTCTGTAGTTGTGACATGATGACTAAAAATAGGACCTGAAATTATCCATCCTAATTTTGTTTCACATAAAACAGGCTTTTTCTTGCCTAATGTTATTCTTCGCGTACCTACCAAATCCCAAAAGAGATCAGCACCGATTAAAATGTCAACATGAGCAGGTATAAAAAACGTAGGATCCGCTAAACAAATATCAGTTGGTATGTCAATATTAGAAATATTCACTTCGTGACTAGGTATATTACTAGTAATAGATGGCAAAACATAACACTGAACCTCAGAGGAATAATTGTTATTTAATGACGTCATTTGTACATGACAAGTTTTGCCTACGCATGATGTTGCGTTATTTATACCCAAAATTGACTTATCTACCTTACAAGTCATCAAATTTAAACGTTGACACAGTGTCTCAGTTATAAGACTCGATGTACTACCACTATCTAGTATAGCACGAACAATGTGTTCGCGATTGTTGTCGTCATATAATTTAATCAAGGCAGTAGATAATAACACATCACACTGAACTTTATTATAATTAGATATGTGTGTGGTCAAAGCTACATTATGTGAAGCCACAGATGATGTAGATGCTGAGGGTGTATTCACAGATGTAATTTTATTTTCATTACGTACCGGCTGATCACTAGTTACATGAATGAGACTATTGTGTCTTCGCTTGCATATTTTACAGCCTGATTTTTTGCATAGATTGGCAAAGTGGCCTGCGCGGAAACAATTAAAACATACCTTGTAGCTTGGTAGTAATTTTAGTCGCGCTTCAATACTTAAGGCAAGGAACTGAGGGCAATTTGCTAAATTGTGGTCGCCCTTACATTTAGGACAAACACGTTGATGTGATTCAGCTGTATTGGAATTTTGATTAGTATGTCCACCTTGTATCGACACCATAGATTTTAGTCTACCAGTAGATTTATGAGTCGAATTAATTTGACTAACACGTGATAGCTCTAATGTTTCAAATAAGTCAGCGCTACTACGTATAAATTGTAAAAAGATGTCAAATGTTATTGAGGCATCCTTTTCCATACGTCCTTTAAATTCCTCCCACTTCCGAAAGGTTTTGTTGTCTAATTTGTGAGTAATAATATAAATTAGAAGAGTGTCCCAATGTTTTACAGGTTCACCTAACGATTCAAGTGCTCGTAGGTTTTTATTTACCTGATCAATCAAACGTTTTAAAGTTACAGATGACTCCTTTGTAATAACTTCAATATTGAATAAAGACGATACGTGATTTTGTATTAGTGAACGTTTATTGTCAAACCTATCACACAAGAGTTTCCACGCAACGGCATAATTTTTAGATGAAAACTCAACTGATTGGATTACCACAGCAGCAGAACCTTCCAGAGATGCACGTAAATAATGGAATTTATTTATCTCGTCTATTTCATCGTTATTATGTATAAGACTAGTAAAAGTGTCCCTGAATTCAAGATAATTGTCGTACGACCCACAAAATTTTGGTAACTGGATGGTGGGTAGTTTAACGAGCTTATGATTACTCATGCGAGTACCCTTGTCACTTCCTATACTACTCATAGAACCTTCATTAATATTTTGCAAACTTTGAGCTTGAGCAATTGCTTTGAAGTATTGTGATTCAAATTCTGAGCGTTCTTTAAATTGCTCTTCAATATTATCAACAATACACTCTAAACGCAACTGTACCTGATCATATTGCTCATACAACGACTCAATTTTACCCATACGCAATTGTAATTCTCTAGCATCCGAAAGACTTAACGGTTCGTCAGTTAGCGAATGTAAATAGTTAATAAATGCAGTTAAACGACCTTTAAAACTACCACGTTTCTTAACTAATTCCCTTTCTTCGGCCATTCTGGGATTCGCGTGTTGTCGACCTGGAATTTATACAAATAAAAAATAAATTAATAAATGTAATAAACAAGGCACACAATAGATCCTTACTATATTGGTACTATATTACTATATTATTGGTACAATGAGCAAATAATATTTCAATCAATTAAATAGCTTTATAATACGATATGTTATATTTATAGTATAGGTACAGATGTTAATAGGTATATAGGAATAATATTTATAAAGTATTCAATATCGGACAAATTCAAATTATTGAATTATGCACTACGTAGTTACAGAGATATACTTGATACGTGACTGTATAACTTATCCACTTCAGTTTATTAATAGAATCATACAAACAGTAAATAGTTCACTAATCTGCTAAATATGTATATTATAACCCTATAGAATCGTATAAAATTTTACTATAATAGAACAATAGAATCAGATACAATAGTAAAATATATCTACCTACACAATAATTATACGTGAATAACTATTACAATTTACACTATAATTATTCATTTAATAATCCAAACAATGTAGCATTAATGCTTACTATACTTAATTTAAGTATTATTTGGATTTAATTACAGCAAAACTTAAGTTAAACAAAAATTATTCACACTACAATAGGTAGAAACTTTATGTAAGTAAAAATGAACGGTACAGATAAATAGTGTAATTATTTTTTACTAACCTTTTTAAAAATCCTTTATTTACACTAAATATTACCTGTCGAGTGCTGGGTTATATTTAAATATGAATAAATAAAGACTTAACACCACTGAAAATACACTCAATCCATCCACTGTAGGTAGACACTATTTCGATTTTAATAAATTCGTCTTTTATTCTTCTAGTTTAATTATATTCCATAAAATAATAGCTAATCCTTATCAGTTTCACATCCGGCTTCGATCTAGGACCATGTTTAGGATTTATTATGATGTAATTTTGGAAATAATCAAATTAAAGACGGAGACTAATTTGTATGACTTTTATAACGAATAACCAACAAATGAATAGAGAACATGAATCAACTTATTTTTGACGCTTTCTTGGCTAACAAAAAAGAATCAGGCGTTTAAACACAAATATAAAAAAAAACCAAAGACGATTATACGAAATCCCTATCATCCCCAGACGTCTGTCTTCAAATCACCTGCGACACGCGTCATCCTAATAGGATTATTTTGACGGGGACCTAAAGAATTTAAATTTCGAATTCGGTTCACTAAGTTTTTTTTTTTTTATTTGACCCCGCATCTTCGAGGTGTCTCCGGATCTAAGTGACGATCTAATCTAAAAAAAATGTATAAGACCACACGGTCGAACCGATTACCGCGCCTATTAAAAATAGAACTATAGAATAGGTATATTTAAAAAAGGAATGTTCCACTGTTAAAAGACTTATTGTTATTGATATTCTCACGCTATTTTTTATTTATTGACTTTCTGACTTTTTATCATCGAGTGAGCTCGATGGTTATTTGGATTTTTGGCGAGTGTCTAATATTAATTTTATTATTTTTACAAACCTTAAAACCTTATAATTGTAGAAACATACTACGAATATTTTAGTTTAAAAAAATAGTTTTTCAATTAAATTACGATTGACCTAAGTACTCAAAGTATGTATTCTACAATTTGTGGAAGATAATAAGATTTTTACTAAATTAATATTTTATAAACTCTGTCTATATGTGTATGATGTTGTTGATTTTGTACTGTATGATAATAATAGTGAAGCTTTGACTAGAAAGAAATAATTAATCTCACGTTCACAGGCCATCTACAAGAAACTTTCATGAGTACCTGGCTAGGATTTGTATATATACTAAGCTGATAATAATTATACTTTATAGAAACTTTTCATTTATGTTTAGAGAAATTTCTAGAAAATTTAAGTTTTTCCATAAAATATTTACTTTAATCTTAATAAAATTGATAATGGGTGTCAATACACTGTAAATTCATTTATTTTTTAAATATATTAAAATAATAAAATTAAAATTAATAAATATTTCACAAAACACGACATGAAATCGATTGCATTCAAATATGGATTCTAATTTAAAAATGAATAAAATTTTATGGAGATTACTAGTAATAATAACAATATAATAATAATAATAGTTAGTTTATTTACACACTCCACAAATTACAATATATAGTTTATTTACTTTACACAAAATAAAAGTAAATACGATTTTCTTTCCTAAATTTTACGAATTTTAAAATGTAAAATAATTACGTCAGATTTATTAAAAGCAACTTAATGTGATATGTAATAAAATTACGTAATGACCTAAAACTAAAAGCGACTCAGCTGCTTCCAAAGTCTCTCAGACAAGGACCATAAAATCTTTATGAGTGTGACAATCCTACTAAGAATGGAATATGATTGAATTGGATGAAGGTATAAGATACTAGTTATTCCCTCTGGTTTCGTCTGTACAACATCATATGTATTTTTCCTATGGGAATACTAAAATTATAAAAATGTGGAATAATGATGTAATAAGTTTTAAGGGCATGCATGTATCTTCAATTAGATTTTCAGACTATTTTAATTGAATAATGAAATAGAGAAATATATTTACGACAGTACTATAATAAGGTAGCTATATACAATAATGGGCATAATATTCGACATTCTCAAATTTTGTTGAGCACATTTAAATCTAAAATAACAGGGAACGAGTCGACCGCCATTTCTTAGGTTAATTGCGTTTATTAACGGCGTTTTTCATCAGCGGAGAATCAGCCAAAAACTGAAATTACCACATAAAGTTACGGTGTCGGTTAAATGCGAGTTCGAATTTACAGTTTTAAGTACAAATATACCAAGACGCTATAAGTCTTGAAAAGAGTTTGCTTCACTAAAAATATCGACTTTAAATTTGTATAAATATAAATAGATTTTCTTATGTAAGTCAATCGCTTCAGAACGGCTGCATCTATATGGGTATTTTTTGCGGTGTTTGTAATTAGTAAAATAAGATTTTTATGATAGAAAATGTGCGAAAAATCGTATGGAAAAGTGATTTCATTAGTACAGGCGCGTGAAGGAAGGACAGATAGCTGGTTTTAAATGAAATAATACAAATATGTGAGAAACCTCTTAAATTACGCTAGTATTAACATGGGAGACTTCATTATTTGCAGCAAAAATAATCTATTCTTTTATCAAATCCCCTTTTTTCGAAGTCACTTAAAAATTATATGGACAGACAGTCAGGCGACCGAAATATGTTCATTATAACCTTGTAAAAAGGTCTAAAATAAAAAGGTATCTAACCTCTTCATCGATCTTTCTAGCCAACCTATATCCGCTTTATTAGACGGTAGCCACAATTTACCGTCGCAATACTACGGTGGCACAGTGCTTGTGATTAAACAATAAATCGTCAGGGTCGCTCAGTCAGGGCGAGGCCTTAAGAATGGTACACGTTACTCTGGGTCAGTGGAATTTATTCTATGTAAATGATTAGGGCGTGTTTATGTTGAGGGGAATTGGCATCAGCTATTCTGTTAAGGGAAAATTGCTTTATTATTTCAGATTGCTATAAATGCAGATTCTCGAAGCAACTTTATAATTTGTTGAGATAGTTTTTAATGCGATTTATTTCAGAAATGGTTCTCATTTACACATAATTATGACTCTTTTTTGTTATAAATCAATTTTAGGTGTAATAATACTATTTCAATTTAGGGAAAATATATAATATAGTGTTTGGAAAGTTATCCTTTATTTAAATATGCTAAAATGGCTTAACATATTGGATGAAATTTAATACACAAATAGACCTTTTGGTTTATGTAACGATATAAACTAGATCCTAAATTTGTTCATAGAATAATTATATTTAGCCTAACTTATACTGAACAAACCAAAATCTAATAATTAATTATTACACAGTAATTTTTAATTTTAAAATTAAATCAAATATGATAAAAAAAAAACAGAAATTATCAAAATAAAAATTATTTTAAGAAAACATTCCAAAGCGTAACAAGAATTCATTCAATCAATCAATCAATCAATCATCTTTATTCATATACATCTGTTACAGATACTTATGATACGTCAGTCTATAATTATAATAATTACTATAGAAAATAATATTGATTTAAGAAAAAATGCAATAATTACATTTACAATACAATTCACATTAATACAAAATTCAAATCCATGCAGTTTTGTCATTTAAATAGTCATTTAATTTATAATATGCTTTTGTACAGAGAGTCCTTTTTATATATGTCTTAAATTTTCTTTCATTTAATTGTAAAACGTCATCTGGAAGTTTATTATAAAAACGTATACATTTCCCCATGAAAGATGTACTGACTTTTCTAAGGCGATAACAAGGAACATTCAATTTGTTTTTATTTCTTGTATTGAAATTATGTATGTCACTGTTATTTTTAAAAAGATTTATATTTTTACGTACATACATAATGTTTTCGTATATATATTGCGAGGGAACAGTAAGTATACCTGTTTGCTTAAAATATTCTCTAAGAGATTCCCGAGAAGGCAAATTAAATATTGACCGAACTGCTCTTTTTTGCAGTACAAAGATTGTATCGATGTCAGCAGCCCTCCCCCATAATATAATGCCATATGACATGATACTGTGAAAGTAACTAAAATATACAAGCTTAGCTGTTATTGTATCAGTTAATTGTCGGATTTTTCTAACAGCATAAGCAGCTGAACTCAGCCTGTTGGCCAATTCAAATATATGGGAGCCCCATTGCAACTTATAATCAACTACTATGCCAAGAAAAGTGGTTCTATCTACAAAGTCTAAATCCTGGTGGTCTAATCTAATAGCGGTATTCACTTGCTTAGTATTGGATATGGAAAATCTGATACATTTAGTTTTTTTTTAATTAAGTACTAGATTATTTGACGTAAACCATATCAAAACCTTAGACAAAGCAACATTTACATGGTCAAGGTTATGTGTATTTCTATTCACTTTAAACATTAGTGAAGTGTCATCAGCAAATAATACAATATCAGACAAATCTTGAACATGATACGGTAAGTCATTCATGTATACAAGAAAAAGAAAAGGACCCAAAATAGATCCTTGAGGCACACCCATTTCAATATAAGATCCACTAGAATTGACACCGTTTACTTCTACTATTTGAATTCTTGAATTTAAGTAAGATTTTAAGAGATCTAAAGACTTATTTCTAACTCCATAATGTTCAAGCTTCATTAATAAAGTTTTATGATCGACGCAATCGAATGCCTTAGAAAGATCACAAAATACACCAATTACATCTTGTGAATTCTCCCATGCACTGAAAATGCATTGCATTAAATTAATGCCGGCATCAACATTGTAAACATCACCGATCAATATAGCAACGACATGAACAACAATTGAATTATAAGCTTATTATTTTGTGTACGACACATTCTTTGCATTTCAATTGAATAAAAGCTACAATAGAACAAAACAAACTATAGAGTTGACGGACCTAACATAAAATGCATGTAAAAGCAATTAAACCTGCGCAATAACTGCTCAGTAAGTAACAAACCTAACAAAAGTGCCCCCTACTGCTTGTTTGAGTTTCGATGAAAAAAATCTATATTTTTCGAGTTAAAAACGATTCATAATTAATTAATGGTCGTCGAGCGTATCGGCCTCATAGCGGGGGCAAATGGGACGGATGCCCACATTCCATTGTCGTGTAACTTACGCACATCGTTCATCAAGTTGACAAGCGTTAATCCAGTTTCCGGGGGTCCTACTATTGTGGTGCAGTCGTTCTCGAAGCATTATAGATGCTCACATCATCAACTCGCCAATATTCGATATTGATGTTTTTTATGCAACTTAGAATGGCAAATAAGCTGATTGTCTACCTGATGGAAAGCGGTAACCGTCGTCTATAGACATGAACAGTACCATGGACATGACAGAGTATACTGTTTCGTCTGTGATACCCCCATACTTTGCCATTCTTAAGGAGTAAAGTATTATATCTCTGTACTCTATAAATTCACTTCCATATCCCTTCCGAGCGAAAGATAGCCCTGCATACAAAAACATTTCACAGTAGAAACATAAATGGGACAGAGTTCCCAAGCAGACGACTTTTGTACAAAGATTCCCGCAATGTTTACTTACCTCAAATTTATTAATGTAACTGAAATCTAACTATTTATTGATGACATTTATAATGATAGGAACAACAATTTGAAAAAATGTCGAAGGTAACTAAATGAGATATCAAGAAAAAAAATTGAAAGTAGAATAATATATTCGCCTTAAAAAAAGCGAAGCTAAGTAAATATATATTACAACAATTTGTGGAAGAGTACAAATGTTTTTATAATAATATCAATATGTGGTCAAAGTGCTGGTAATCACGTCTTAATACACACTAACATATAAAACTATTTTATTACCTATATACAATAAAAAATCTCTTTTATAAGTGAACGGGTACACAATATATTAATTACTGTAACCCCGTTATCACTGTTAATAATTAAGGTCGCTATATCTATTCATAATTTAATGACATCGTAACAACATTAATTTTAGGTTACGTGAGATAATTGTGAAATGTGAATGTGAGTTTAATTCACAGTAAATCCGTGGTAGCGCTGTCGTTCAAAATATCACCGCCCCGCTCCCCTGAATCTCGATGACAAATCGTTGCGTAAATGATAGTGTTCGTTCGTTCGTCGAGAGCTCTGTTTTTGTTGTTTGATGTATGTCTGTGCTTTGTGTACCACCCCGCCTATTGTTCGATGGTAGGCTTGAATTGCACGCTTTTTATATTCACGCTTCACCAGTCTGGATCGTGTAAGCGTGGTTTTAGTTTGCCATTTTAAAAGATCCTTGATTAGTCGTTTTACAAACAAGTTATTGTTTGCTGTAAAATAATAGAAAAGTTTATTATTTGTTATATTTAATAAACAAAAGCATTTATTTAATATATAGTATTTTAACGAAATTGTTTGCAAGCAGAGGGCCTACCATGAAATGTTTTCCGAAATTTCGGAGCCAAACGAAACAGCTGAGTAGAAGTAGTTCAACTAGAGATAACATTACTGCGCGTATTACTGGACCTTGGACATATAACATTTTTTTCTACGTAAAAAAAAAAACATTCTACGAAGTTTTCCGCATATATCTTGTATACTTCATATAAAAACGTTATGATTAATGACAGCTAGCCTAAATAGATGATCTATTTATACACGTATACTTAATATATGTGACGTCATCCATTATCGCTCACCGGTATTTAATAAAAATATTTCTTTCTAGTAACTTCAATCAGAGATGGGGTGAAGTCGACTCGAGAAAGAGAAGGGGGGGGGGGTCAGAAAGTAGCCATATATATATAATTATCGAATAGTGTTAACATATGTGCTATATGTGATTATATGCACTTTTTTGGGACATACGTTCATAGTGAGTTACATATATTTATACACGTAAAGAGTAGAATTTTTATACATTCCTTTTTATACAAATCCAACCAAAAAAGATTTAAGACATTAAGTAATATGCTTGGCAAAAATTTATAAAGGTATTTCTACTCTTTTTGAAGATAAAGTACAAATGCTTCTACTGATAGAATCTTACCGCTAGCGAGTCCATGAGTTAAAATAAGATGGTGATATGCGCCATCTTGTTCTTTTTCATGTGACTGCTGATGAGCGAAGTGAAGATAAAATAAATTTATCAAAGCTGCCATAAACAAAAATCTGAAATGTCATAAAAGCTAATATGTAGTATGTATTCTTCATAATTATATTAGAAAAATATTGTAAAGGATATAAATAATATAAATAAGTATACAGTTAAGTATGCACAGTGGAGAATTTAATTATATTTGATGTTTCTTTTCGGAATAATCTAGATAGTCTCCATGAGAATATCCTTATCACATAGAATTTTCCTCTTCAATATCCTCAGAAGCTACTGGAAACAAATTTCTCTTCGCTCTTATCTTTGTGTCCATTTAAAACCCTTTTACAGCGTACAATCAGATAAAAGGCACCTGGTCTAAGATTAAACTGTTGGGTGGGTCGTCCGACCATGTGCCCGATGACATGGTCCAAATTACATAATTAATCATTATTTAAAACAGAACCCTTCTAAAAACGAAGAACAACGGATATAATGATGTATACGCCTGCGGGTGGCTTTTTATACGGCCATACGTTTCCTGCGTCTAGCTATGCCGCCTCTACGATTAATCAATAAACCACAATACAAAAGAGTTTAACAATATCTTAAAAACTACACGAGTAACTTATAGATTTTTTTGCTAAAAAATAAGATATTGTATCCAATTTGTCACGTTTCTTTAGTTCCGTTTTGATTATGACAGATTGTGACATGTTCTTCAACGCGGTTACGCCTTTATCCTCGTTCAATACACTTTTATCAAATACCAGTCAAAGGCCGCGCTACAAACTTAAGTTTCGTTCAACAAAATAATGTAGGTACACACGTGGGAACGACGTGATGTGCTAAACAAGAATAAATCGTTTTCGCACTCGATTTTCGATCAAGTATATTTGAATCGAATTGGTTTCCTGAGACAAACTCGAATGCGACACTCGAACCTATTTTCGGGCGTGGAATAAAAAAATTAAAAAAGCGTCCTTGAGAGCGTTATTCAGATTTCAATTACGAGCAACATATTCGGAGGATCGTGTTTTGCTTTCATTCATTCGAACCGAAATAATCTCTACCGCAAACAACGTTTGTACAGTCGACTTGTCAAATATAATACTCCCTTTGTGTTCCCAAAATCGATTATAGCCTTTTTGTTGTCAAAATTGAGGTTCAAATTTCTCGAGTTTCACAATAGTTGCGATGTTTATCAGAGCCAGGTGGGTATAGGTCTTTAAACATATTTTAATTGAGTGAGAAAGATTGAGAAGCGCTGAGGAGAAGTAAACGCTTCGAGGCTCGTATTATTGAATTCCGTGAACGTCTTTTGTGTTTACACATTCTACGCAAGTTAGTAAGATAGGATTAGGGAGAAATGTCATAACAATTTGAAGATATACTTTTAATATTCATAACAGATGTAGAAAATAAATATACTCAGTAATTTAATATATATACGTATACTAAAAATGCATATCCAGAATTGTACTAAAAATAAAATATTTTAGCCAAAATAAGCTTTTTCTTATAATTGTTTATTGTTTTTTGTAGCTAAAGGTTACGAAATTTTCTTACCACTTTTGTAAAATTAAATATAAAGTTTCGCTCTATGTGACAGAAAAGAATTGGATCCACTCGCGCCCTTTACTATGATAATCGTAATTAATTACATATTATTATATATTCTGGACGATTTTCGATGTAACTTTTCTATAGGAATTAGAATTAAAGGTTTTTTTTAAATGAGTGAATACAAATTGTATATTAATAATAGTAAAATAATAATGCATTTATTACTGTTATAAATAAATATAAAAGTTTATGAAGACCTATGAAAGTTTGTTACTGAATACTAATTGAAAATTGAATTTGTATATATATTTAGTTTGCGAACTGCGGGTCCGGCTCGAAGGACTTATAATCATGCTTCAATGATTTAACTTGAAATATTCAACTAACTGCAATAAAATTTTGTACGCTACAAACATGACCTATATTCTCGATTTGAAAACCTTGTCGTGGCGCATGTCGCTTTGTATATGTAAGGTTTAATTCTGTGTTTTTATGTAGGAAACTAATTTTCCTAAATTGCCTCGGGTATATGTGTCTTACACCCAAGTGTTCGCTGTCTGGCATCCGAACCAATCCAATCCTTTGGTGTAATTGTAAACATTTTTTTTTATTAACACACAAAATTATAGTTGAAAGTTTGAAATAAACACTGTTTTATATGAGACCAAAACAGTATAGAAAAAAATATTAAAATTGACCGTATTGAAAACAGATGTATTATCATAACAGATTTATTATCATTAGTGTGATTCCACTAAATGATTTTATTTCAATTAGACCGACTCAAAAATAAATCACGCAAAACACTAACTTATTATGTACGTGATTAAGCTTTGTTTGTAAACAAAGCCGCATACATACCGTGGTCACGAGACGTGGCGTTAAATTAATTATCAGTGAAAGTACACCGAACGAAACCGCCCGCTTCGGCCGCCCTTGGCCGGCGGGTATTAATGCATGAGCGGAGCGATAAGCGAGCGGTGAATAATTGGACTTATTATTTTTGAATACAATATAGGGTGCACTGTTTTATTAAAATTATATATAGCTGTATAGTATAACATAATAGTGTACTAATTTTGTAATGTGTAAAATGAAATTGGTTATTGAATAAATTAAGGACGAACCAATTCCATTTTCATCAGAAATGCAGTAGAGTCAGAAAACCTCTTTGGATTCATTAATATTCGCTTTCATTACCTTGCCCTTATTAATTGGAGTTTATGTCTTCTTCACATTTAGTAGAGTCTGTAATATTAAGTTATGACAGTTTTTAATTTATTTTTAACCGACTTCAATAAAAGGAGGTTTTCGATTCGGTTGTATACTTTTAATGTTTGTTACCTCATAACTCTACTAGTTGTAAACTGATTTGGTGATTTTTTTTTATTTAAAAGGATATATTTATAGATTATTCTATAGAAATTTTATCAAAATCGGTTTAGTAGTTTTGATTTTAAATCACTTTTTTTTTAAAGAACTTTTATTGCTATAATTGAATTTGATTTCTTTTTGTGGAACACAATCTTAAATTATTAAACTTTTCTATCGAAATAATAACAATTTTTGGAATAATTAAACGATAATATAATTTAATCTCAAATTGATATTAAATTTAGGTTATAATTTGTCATTATTAATTCATCAGTATATCTGCACTGGACAGTTTTCCTGTAATGGAAGAAGAAGAATTTAATGTTAGTACAGGAAACGAAACGTAAACGTAAAGGAAACTTTTACTACATTAGTAATATGTATTAGTACATAACAATTGCTGTCTAAATCGACAACTTACATCTTGCATCAGTCCACCTATTCCATGCTATGTACGCTTTTCGCTTCGCCGAGCAACACGTTAACACCCATACAAAGCTGGTTGCAGTCGGGCCGACGACACGAGCGGCCTCTGGCCGACAAAGCTGCACCAATTTGCAGATTAGCCGATGCGTAAATTGTTGCATTAGCTACGGTCGACGAAGGTTCGGCCAATTATAGTTGTAACTCGACGCCACGCGCCTGTATGTGTACTCACCTTTACATCGTTCATTTTGTTAAAAAATATTAATTAATATGTTGTAATTAGTTCTAGTAAATACACATTATTATGTCAGCTTTAAACTGTCCACTGCTGAACATAAGCCTTTTCATTGGGGGGTTTTGCTAGTAGTTGCTATGCTTGGCAGGCAGATTGGCAACCGCAGTTAGGCTTAGGAGATATTTTAAGAGGCACGCTGCCTATCTCTCGCCCTCTCTTAGGCTAGCCTCTTACGACACCCATGTGAAAGGAAGTGGTGGCCTATTCTATGCCGGGATCATACGGAACTATTAACATACACATATACAAAGGTTAGACAATTATGAATTATCGATTTATTCTTTTTTTTTTTAATTAAAAAAAAGAAAACCTTATAACGATTATGTATATAGTATAACATAAACGGAATCCTCGAATATGTACAACAGAATAAAAGAAAATGTACTTAGTTTTTTATTTCTATAAAAGTACTAAGTATTATTGTAGAAAACTAAGTGTTTTTACAATAATATAAATAATTATGTCCCTTCCGTGTTTTTGCCGTGAAGCAGCTGTAATTGCATGGCTGTGTTTCGGTTTGATGTTTGGAATATTGTAGTGAAATTATAAGGTACAGGCATAACACCATAATCCTCTGACTAGCAACGTATGAGAGGTAACATGAGCATCGCAGTATATTCTGTGTTCGTGTCTGTAGTTGACGGTTACCATTTTTTATTATTTTGTTTTCCATTCTCTCTTCAGTCGTACGCTCTTGACAGAATGGTCGTGGTTATCATGACTATAGTGGATTATCAATTAGGCTCTTCTTTAGGATTGAGGCCTCGCAAAGTGTCTCCATCTATTTCTGTTCACAGCTAAGCGAGAGCATTCCACAATAGATTGCTGTATGGTCGTTTTGATGAGGGCAGTCCATCGCGTTAGTAATCTACTCCGAGAACATTTGCCTTTTACCTATCCTTGGACAATTAGACGTTCCATACAGTTTTAATTTCGGATGTTTTCCATTTCAGTTTTCCATTCTAAATATCATAAAAAAATTGTCCAATAATTATTTTGATATTAATAAATAACAGTAGTAAATTACTTGACTGCTCAATGCGTGTTAGTATAGGATGGTCATCATTCTTTGTTATATTTAGTTTTATTTCTAGAATACTCTATTAAAAGTATATTAATTTTTGTATAAAAACGGATCTATTCATAAACACGAACATCTGTAGATGTTCTAAAATATCTAAAGATTTCCGATTTCTTACAACTGAATACTTTATTGAAATCTATTTATTATGTCACTAACACCATAGATCAGATTTCATTTCCAACAACCCTTTATTCCACTAAGAGTTTTACCTTTGGACGTTTCCATGGCACCCACTTATCTATTCTCAGCTGCGCACAGTAATTAAGATCATTGTGAAGGAGTTCTTGTAACGAAAATAAAATTGTGTGCGACTTCATAAAAGCGGAAGCATTTAGTAAGTATTGTTGTATCAGCCGTTAACTGCCCAATGCTGAACATAGCCTTCTTCATAAAAGGGGATTTTTCTCGTAGTTGCCACGCTTGGCAGGCGAATTGGCAACCGCAGTTTGGCTTTTGGTGATGTTTTTAATTAAATTTTTATAACTTATTTTGCTAATGCTCCTCAAGTCAATTTCTTAGATTTTCATAAAATATTTGTAATCAGTCAGCTAAGTAGATATAGTTGTATATTTTTATAAAATATTTATTGTAGAATCAGTAAAAATAAGGTGATACTTTGCTCGCATACTCAAACAATGATGTCGTATCGTAATTTGTGTTAAAAATATTTCATAAAATGAAAGAAAATTAAATTATACTAAAAAAGCAATATTATTCACTTCAGATTATGATCTATAGAGATAAGCAAGCATTATTACACGTGGCAATACTTTATAAATCAAAGGATTTCTATTTTCGTTGGTATCAAATTCTACTTTGACCAAAGCCGTGTATTCAACCACCGTAATTCCACGGTAATTTCCCGTCAGCCTAATCTCTAGAGATTAGGCTGACGGGAACCTAGGTTCGTCTACAGTTTCCAAAAGTAATATTAAACATAGTAGCTTTAATAAAGGCTGCTTGCTTCTGTTGTAATTATAGTACTCGGAAAGTACCGTCAATTAAAAATGAGGTTAATCAATTGAAATCGTCGACCAATTAGAACTGTTGGAGTACGAAAAAATAGTGTCAAAAGAGGTAGATTACAAGAAAGGTGATAGCAAAAACTGAACAATTTAATACTAGTGTCATTTGCGGTTGAAATGTTAATGGCCAGTTTCTTATTCACCATTACGGTGAACGCGTAAAGTTGAAATTCCCTTGACAACATGTTTCTTTAGCAATAAAAAAGTTTAACGAATAAATCACAAGGTAAGAAGGAGGATAAAAAACGAAAGTGTGCTTTTGGGTAGAAAATTTATTTCTTTTCTTCACATTTCAGTGGTTTTTTGTAAAGTTTTAATTATTTAGCGGATGCGGTCTGTCGGTGTCTGACGGAGATCAATGCACTAGAGGCAAACTGAATCGTAAATAGTTTCCACTGGTAAAGACAATGGAAACCTTTTTTGTTTGTTATCTTTAGTTTTTTTTTTTTTTTTTGAGGGAAATAAATTAATTGTCATCATTTCAATAAATATCTATACATATAAATAATAATGTTATCGAGAAATCTAAATTTCATATAAGTAAGTACACTCTTACTGACAAATATTGTTTTTAAATTAGATTTATTTATAATGTAAATTTAGTAGTGTAACTAGATGTCTTCTTTGACAAAAAAATATATTTATATATTTAAACTTTATTGACCAATAAAATATGGTAGGTTTATTGCTATAGGCAATTTCTACTAGTCAACCTTTAGGATGTACTGAGATATTCGTTGGCAGTTTAAAACAATTTTTTTTTTTATATTTCAATAGAAGATGGTAATTACATTCATATAAACATTCGTAAAATAAACGTACATATTAGTATAGTATTTATATATTTATACCTACGCATAAAAATATACATATATACATGTACGTATAGATATGATGAACTACTGCCTACTTTGTTATTTTATATTTTTATATACATATATGATAGTTATATAATTCGTGGCTGTGAAAATTTGCAGAGATAAAATAATAAAAAGCTTTTACCAAGTCATCTATCTAGCGTGGTAATAGTATGGGGAAATACCAATGGCACACAATATGATATGGTGAACACGATGATAGTCCAACTGATGAAAAGTGGTGACCGTCAACTATAGATATGAACAGGTCTATTTATGTCACAGAATACGATATAACACCCATAGTACTCTTCGTTCTACGCCATGCTTGAGGAATAAGATCTTATGTTTTTTACCTTAAACCATATAACTTAAATACTCTTAAAACCGAAACATAGTCATGCAAGTACAGGTATATATAAGTAAACAAAAACAAAAACAGTAAAACAGAGATATCCAAGTAGACGACATTTGTACAAAGTCTCCCGCGATTGTTAAGGTAAGATAAACATTTATGGTCATTTTATAACATTACAAATTTATTGCAAGCAATCCACTACAATAACGATATCTACCTGGTAATAAAGATACAATTCTTAACGGAACACGTCCATTACTTTCACAGTATAAGTTAGGTCCAGAGATAAAACTTGCAATAGTGTCATTAGAGTATACAATTGAGACGTTTCCAATGACATATCTCGTAAGTATTATTAAATTTACATTAAAAAGAGATAAAAAATATCTTTACTATCAGATAGGGTACCATATAAAAAAATATATATAAAATTACTAGCTTTTATCCGCGACTTTGTCCGCGTGACCAGGATATTTTTAGTGACCATCCCTCTTAGATTAGTGGCAAGCGAATCCATCGATGGAATAGTTACCGAAAGCAAGTCCATGTATTTGAAAGAGACATCCAACATTGCTATCTTATTTTGTCTTATGGACTCGCTAGCGATGTTGATTCTATCAATGAATCCGCTTGCCATTTGTATAGAGAGTCAGAATAAAAAGTCGCCTCCTGTCCTGCCCTGTTTTATCCTATCCTGACATGTCTTTCTTCCTTGCAAATAGTATCTATACACCAACTTTCATAGCGATCGATTAAGCTATTAACACTTTACTGACCCGAAATTCCATCATGCTTGAAATCTTTGGAATTAAACTAAAATTGCGATAAAAACCTAATTGTAAAGAAAAGTATTTTTTTGGTCATGAACGCTTTGTAATCCAAACGGTCTTGCCCGTCGTGGAAGGAGGACGCGTAATTGACGTGTTGACACTAGTGCAATGACGAGTTTACTCGTATGAAACACACAGTATGAAAGACGATTAACTCATGACCAGTTAGCAAAGTGTTTAGCCGCCAAAAAGTACCAAAAAAAGAAACAAACTCATTAAGCACGCACTCCATTAAAAAAAAAATAAAGAAAAAATCAAATTCCTTTTTGTTTTACTTTAAAAAAAAATGAACGCAAAATATGCTTGGCAAACCTAAACTACTAACTTACAGAGAATATTTCAAATCGTAAGCCACATTAGAGCTGCAGCCGTGTTTATCCAATAAAATGGGTCTGATGTTTGTTCAAAGTGATTGATGCCCGCCTCCCGGCCTGACACATCGATTTTCGTCAAAACTTACCTTATGGACACCGTAGTTTCTTTAGTTGTATACAAAATTGACATTAATATGATAAATGTGTTGATTTGTCTGTAAGTTGGAATGGAGAAATCGATTTATACTAAACGAAACATCAATTTAGTTAATATAAGTAAATTCTATCTACATAATAACTATCATTATATTGTTTCATAAAAGTTTTTGATGTATTATGTTAATATCTAATTACTGATTAACGCCCCACTCCTCGTAATAAGATTTCTACGCTGATATATTTTGAATAAATAATAAAATAAATAATTAAAAACTATTTTATATTCAAGTAAACTTAATTATAATGGTTTTGGAATAGTCGTTTTTTTAATCTACCGCCCATTTTGAAATGCAATTTCAATTGAAACGAACGGGCAAGAAACTCAGTTGTTGTTTTTATAATGAAAGTTGAGTTTAAAATAAAAATTTGAATGGATAAAATTACTATCACAAACTTCATATTGAAGCCCCCTTTACGAGTGTAATGGATGTACCAGCTATCGTTGTATCAACCATATTATAGGAAGCGAAACGATTCGGCTCGCCACGCCGCCACCAATCTGGAGCTTGACTTGTTTTAAGGTATGTGATTACGTCAAGAGATCGATACCATATTAAATATGCCAAACAATAAGTATATCCACTCAGTATAGAATTAAAATGTTATTTATATGATTAATTAAATAAATTTATTTCCATTAAAAAAATGTGCTAATTATTAAAATAACAAAAATGTCAACATTTTAATAAATAAACTACACATGTCAGCAACTCTGTGCTTATTAGAAATTAAAAAAAGAAAAATATAAATTCACTTTAAGTTTACTTCTGATTTGACTTTTTGAAGATTTTAGGAATAAAATAGTTTGGTGACCTAATTGTATTCATTCGAAGTCAAATTAAAATATTAGAATTTAAAATATAAATAAATAGTCTTTTATATTAATAAATGACATAACATATTAATACTGAGAGGTTAATTATAAAAAGAGACGAGAAAGATTCTTGAGTAGCGACCCCATACGGGAAAACGCAGTGTAGGGTAATTACTAAATGGAATAACGACCTCACATACATTGTAAGGTGTCAGTGGATGCAGGTGGATCAGAACTGTTCCTTATTGCAGTCTATAGAGAAGCGTACATTCAGTATTGGACAGATAACAGCTGATATGATGATGCAATGATATATTCATGTCATTAAAACTTCAAGAAATACCTGAAAATTCTTTTTCACTTAATATTTTCTTTGAAGCAGTAAATATCTTGTATGTTAATATAATAATATAATTCATTATTATGTTACCAGTTTTTTTAACTGGATTTTACAGTACGATAAGGAATTATGGAACTTTTAACAAGCCCCGCCTGTCAATCAGAATATCCACCGTCTCGTTATTCTTTTGCAGTGTCTGTTATATTTAAATTCGCATTTTTGTTGCCAACAGCACGTTGAAATACATTTATTGTCTATACTAACTTTTACCCGCGATTTCATCCGCGTGACCAGGTTATGTCTTTTTTTATGTAACTTAGAATGGCAAACAAGCTGACGGCCCACCTGATGGAAGGTGGTAACCGTCGCCTATGGACATGAGTAGTACCATGAACATAACAAAGTATACTGTTTCGCCCATGATACCCCCCATACGTTGCCATTCTTGCGGAATCAGGTGTTATTCCTCTGTACCCTGTAAATTTACTACCATATCCCACACTTCAAACCGAAATACAGCCATGCAAAAACACCTGCTCCACGGTAGAAATACGAATGGGACAGAGGTGCCCAAGCAAATGACATTTCTGCAAAGTCTCCATCTAGTTGTTCACTGATCAGAATAGAAAGTATTTTCATAGTGATTTGTTAAGCTGTTAGAGTATTAACAAGTAACAAACAAACTCACTTCCAAATTTATAATATCAGCTTTTGTAAGTTTGTCCATCATCCATGTAAATCGGTATATAACCTACTCGTGTACTAAACTTTATTTAATACATTATTCTGTGGCAGATTTTTTAAAAGATTATTATAGTATATTTATGGGATATGTTTCCGATTTGCTGGTGCCCCTACATGTTTTGAGGAAAAGAACTTAATAATATTTTGTACCCCAATAAGGGTGATAATAGAGGACTACATTGTATTTTACCACCATATCATATTCATACATATTATTCATAAAATAAATAATTGATTTAACTGATTGGTTATTTTATATGTGATTCTTTAGATTGATATAACTTATTTATTTATGAACCGATTGAAATAAAACAAACACTTAATGTTAAGTGGAGCAAACCGCAATGCAATAGTGAAAACTACATTCAAATCGGTTAAGCCATTTCTGAGATTACTGTGCACAAATGTACAGACAACTTGACAAAAATTCTAAAAATTATTGTTTCGGTTTCTATTGCGTTCATAAAGTCCCCCTATAAAAGAACAACAGATTTTTTTACCCGTTCCTCTTATTTGAAATTGCGTTTCAAATTGGCGATAGAATCATGAATAAATGACTATTTAAATATGCTTAAAATTATGTTTAGTAGAATTAAAATATTTCTTTTTTTCTTTCGCAGAATATTAATGACTAGATTTTTATAAATCATCACACATAGTGTGAGTTTATAACTCAGGTTTTGTAAACTCTCAAAGACTCGAACACTTGGTATATATACCTACAAATCTTTTCTAGTTCACCATCATCATCATCATAATTTCAGCCATTAACTGTTCACTGCTGGATATAAGCCTTCCCCATAAGGTGAGTTTTGCCATTAGTTGCCACGCTTGACAGGTGGCTTGGCAACCGTAGTTAGGCCTTTGGGGATGTTATAAAAGCGACGCTGCTGCCCATCCCTAGCTCTCCCTTAGTTGCCTCTTATAACACCCACGGGAGAGGAAGGGGTGGTCCATTCTATGCCGGGGCACATACGAAAGTTCCCTTAGTTGCCTCTTACAACACCCAAGACTTATTTTTCTAGTCCATGCGCAGTTTTAATTATATATTTATACTCGTATAAGTGATGAATACTAATCCTGCTATTAGAATATTTTAAAACCTTCTAAAATTACTCTATACAGCGTGTAAATAAAACATTTTGCTGTAAATAAAATGATTACGTTGAATACTAACTGCTTTATATTCAACCTTAACGAGATTCGAACGAGCTGAATACTAACTTAATACTCGTTAACATGAAAACGTTATATTTATTATAAATTAATTTACATAAAGAAGTTCAGGAGTTATGCATGTTCTAAATTTGTACTGAATTTTACCCGAATTTAAAAAAAGGTTAATGTTTTCCTAGACAGTACGACTGTGAAAAACGTCATTCTTTAACCACTTTAGTGTCATTACTCCAAAATGCTCAAATATTTAAAAAAAATCCATGTCATATTTTATTTTTATTATAAAGGTTCTAATATCTAACGATTTAACTTTATTATAAAATTTTATCTGAGATATTGTCTGATTTAATATATAATATAAGAAGTAATAGTAATTTTGAACAAATTATATTAAAACTATAAAAATGTATATTATTAGTAGATAATGCATTGAATTTTTATTAGAAAAGTATAATAAAAAATGCAATTTGTTTTTAATACGAGTAAATAAATGCTTTTTAAACAATAAAATTCATAACTACTTAATTATATTTCGGAATGTTATTTCCATTTCACGTACAGATTAATATCTATGTTGCTTCTTTGTTTCAACTACAGATGTTTTTATTTATTTTGCCAAATGAATATTGAGCTGTCAAATGACTTGTCAGAGAGTCCGCGAGTGTATAATTATTTCTGTGAATGCTAAAGTGAGTTGAAAGTATAAAATTACATGGTTGTGATCCGGCACAGATTTGTGGTCGTATTTAGAGTGATTTTTCACACGATAACCTCGCTCTAGTTCTAATGTTTTTATTGTTTTAAAGACGAGCAACCGGGAAAAATGTATGCGAGATATAGCAATTGACCAAGCTTTTCTAGATAAAATTAAACTACTTCAACTATCACGGTTTGATTTTTAAATGACTACTACTTTAACCCCCATATTCCTAAAAATGTCAAACCTCTCATAGACCTATTATAGCTATTTTGTCTCTTTCTTTTACATTAAATTCTTAATTTGAAAGAAAGTGACAAAACGGTGTAATCATTAAAGTAGATTTGTAAAAGATTTTAGTTACTATAAAAAAGAGCGTAGTTTAGAAAATGTGGGAGATTCTGAATTCGCATGTATTTTTTATGTGTTATTGCCAGATATCTTTGTCGATTTTGAACTAATATGATCTATTTTTATTGAAAAACTGATATTACATTTCATAATATTATATTATATTTAAAAATAATAATTTAGTATCGACACCAAGATGTCTGTGTTTGTGGTTGTCGTACTAAGTATGAAGTTCCTTTGACAACAAAATTCCGTTACCATTTAAAATTGTACTCTTCCCTCAATATTATTAAGTTGAATTTCGTTTAAATGATACTTTATATTTGGAATGGCCTATATAATATTAAACTATACTTGTATATAGTAAAGACCATCGACAAGACAGAATAATAATGGCACCTTCTTCGCTAAAGCCCTACGCTCGATTGTCAAACTTGTATCAACAACTTTGAACACAGTTGAAATAACAATCTTTGTTGACAGTTGTCTTTTGAGCCCACAACGAACTCAAAGGATTCGCTACGAGGCGTGTCCACTCGAGATGAGAACATCTGTTATATTAAATTGAATGTCCGCTCTTTACTCTAAAAATAACTTTATGCTGGCGACTGACCTAAAATTTTAGTAAATTTAATATTCACAGCGAACGTATTGTCGACATTTATTTTTCAAACTAGTTTATCAGGGAGAATAAGAGAGATAGAGAGTAACTGTGCACATGTCGTGGGACCTCTGTCCCACTATGGTTTCTGATGCGAAATATTATAGTATAGAGTCATAACATTATTAGCTTGTTCGCCGTTTTAAGATACACAAAAAAAAAAAACAAAGTTTAGACTATACACGCTATATTGTAACAGAATGCTGTAGGTACCTACTGTAAGATGATTGATGCTTATATTGTTAGATTATATCGCGTTCAAAAAATATCACTAATATAACGACTGACCTACAATTTTTATAATATTCACAACGAGCGTGTAGATTCGTTCTAGTGTTTATGGTTCGTCTCGTTAAACTAAAGTCAGTCGTCAGCTTTAGAGTTGAATTGAGATAATAAAGCACCAATTTACTTTTAGCACGGATACGATATGTTGACGTGATTTAGTTCTTAAGAAAATATTTTCTTGTTTTTTTACAGAAAAACTTTGCTAGTCACAAAATTAGTTGTCAAAAAATTTCAACAACTCATATTTTGAAGACCTCTTCCTTTTTGAAGCTGTTTCTCTGTATGTTTTATATTTTAAAATTATTTTTAAGAGATGTAAAAATAATTTTAAAATATAAAACATATTATTATGATTATACAATGTACCAGACAACGGTACTCGCCCTCTGTCGCGTCGGATACAAATGTATTCGGCGAAATGTCGACATATTATGTACGAGTGTAGCTACACCAACACAACGACAACAGTCGACAAATATCTCTGAATTTTATTTATGATCATTGGAGTATAAACCCCCAAAACCAAAACGACGCTTCGTGAAAATGAAAATTAACAGCTAATTACGGAAATATTGTTCACCCTTCGCTAAACCGTTAAAACATCGTAAACCATACCAACCCACGGACTTATATACGAGAAAGCAAATTCAGAGATATTATACCTAGATATTATATAGCTACATTGGGGACAAAATTAAATTTCGCAAAATGAAAATTAGACGGAGTAATGTCGCCATTTTAGGTGTGAAACAAACCGTGAAAGGAAATAATGGGTACATTGAAGAAGAACGCGAATTATATTATAGTAATTAAGAGTAAACTACCAGAAAATGTCACGACAATATTTGGGATAGAGTCGTTAAAGGTTGAAAAACAGAAGTAGCTTGTACAATTAAACGAAATTAAACTGTTCATTAAACCCTTAATTTATAAGTCCGCGCTTTGTAAAGACTTGTAAATTTTGTACTTTGCTGAGTTGACGCTGTTGAGTGTAAAATATTGACACGTTTTATAATTGAGTTATTTGTTACTTTGTTTTGATTGTCATTTGTTTTCATTATACATAATCAAAAGTGGTTTTTTGGTTAATCAATTAGAATTACTCTGTTTAATTCTACTATCATTAGTAAGTATATAATATGTATGTAGGTAGGTATGTGACTATGAACATTTGATATTAAGGACAGACTAGAAATAACCAGTGATACCATCTTTTGTAAAATGCTACTTAATTAAATTATTGTTCTTCAAAAGGGGAGTAAAGAAGTTTATTCGGGTCAGCGACGCGCGTCTCAAATAAAAATTAAAGACCTGTACTTAAAAAAAAAAATTAAAACTTATATACCCAACTTCTGTTAATCCATTTATTTAACTATAGCTTCTTTATAGGTAAATAAAGAAACAATTTTTTTTTATACTCATACAACTTGGAATGGCAAATAAGCTGATGGAAAGTGGTAACCGTCGCCTATAGACCATATATCGCATATAGGCAGTACCATGGATATAACAAAATATACTGTTTCGCCCATGATACCCCCCATGCGTTGCCATCCCTGAGGACTTAGGTATTATTTCTCTGTATCCAGTAAATTCACGCCATATCCCACCCTTCAAACCGAAACACAGCCATGCAAACACAACTGCTTCACGGATGAAACACGAATGGGACAGAGGTACTCAAGCAATCGACTTTTGTACATAGTCTAGTTTTGTACAAACAATAGGTGGCCGTTATCATTATTAAATAGTGATCCCTTACAATTAACCTTGGAGAGGAGGGGAATGATTAAAATTGAGTAAGCGAAACAATTATTTAGTAATTCACAGCATTTTTTTATTTTCTTTGATGATTACAAAATAAATAACAAATTACTGTATACAAATTTAAGAATTGGCGATGTCTTCTAAATTTCTCAAATTTAGATAAGTATATATATAATATATAGTACTGATTAACTAAATCTATATGTAGAATATTTTGAAATTTTGAAAACAATTTTGCCCCGTTTATAGATGTAATTATTATTTAAGGAATTTTGATATTGTATTTTCTTAAAAAAAAAATATTCTATTGAGAAAGTGCTTTTTACTCGAGCAAAACTGGGGAGAAAAAATAGTATACAATATTTATGAATCCAAATACGCTTTGATCTTACAAGAACTAGTTATTTGCCTATAAGCAATTTCATATCATGCAACCCATTATAATATCAATATTCGAGATTTTTTTCATGTTTCATTATTTTGTATTGCATTGCTTTTGAGTTCAAACAATATTGCCTATATCTAGAAGTATATATGTTACTGTTAAAGTCCGTACTTTGGTAAATCTTAGGTTTTACCAACATTAGTTGATAAATATAAAGATTAAAAAAAGGTATTTAGACATGTTTATTGGGCGGTGTTTGTACTCATGGTTAAAAAAGTAGGTTAGACTTAGTTTGGTTAAATCTCTAAAAATTATCTTTGTTTTATCAAATTATTACATTTTTGTCAACTAATGCTGAGTAAAATCCTAAGATTTACTGGTAAAACTTAGGATTTATCAATGTACGGGCTTTTACAGTAACATATATATTGAATAATGATTACGTCATAAGTGCGTGGGTATCTGAAGGGGGTATAGGTTTATGAGTCAGCTCTTATCTATAACGAAGATCGATTGGCGAGGGGTTAATCGTAGTACGCTATCAGACGTATTATATTATAATATCTATTGACAGCATCTGTGACGCATACCTGTGTCATTATTCATATGGCAATTCTTTATCACTTACTGTATGTTACACTAGTTTTTACCAATAAATTCGTCTGCATGCCCCGAATAAAATTAGCCTACGTTATTCTTCACCCCACACACTATGTGTATACTAAATTTTGAGGCGATTGGTTGAGATTTTTCATGCTCTAAGAGATAACAAATAAATAAACTTAATTTTACATTTATAATACTAGATTTATGATATGTACAGGCAGAGAAAATCACTTCAACAAAAGTCGTACATCTTTGCGATTTAATACTTCACTAAGACAAATTATATAGTTATAATATTATATCTTGTTTTTCTAGAAACGAATTGTACTGGTATACACTAGTATTAGTAGTGCGAAATGACAAGAAATTAAATATTTTTTTGTTACATTGTAATTTTACTTATTTTTTTTTTATCAATTTCGTAGCGAGTTACAGCTCGTTTATTAATAAGTATTCGTGATTACTTTGCGTGTATCTCATACATTAGCTTCTAAGAACCAAACTCTTTATATGCGTTTACCGATTTCACCTGTGATCATATCGGTAATGATGAACTTCTCATATCTCATATAATAGCAATGTCTTTAATCATCTTAAACCAAAACTATAGTGATCTTGCTTGATTAATTTGTTTATAGGCGATGGTTACCACTTTCCATCCGGTGGCCGACAGCTTGTTTGCCATTCTAAGATGTATAAATAGGTATGTATAAATTTGATTAATTTTTCACTGACCTCAAAAAGAAGGAGGTTTTAATTCCGTCGTTTATTTTTTTTATGTTTATTATTTCATAACTCAGTTGTAAATCGATTTGAAAATTCTTTTTTTATTTGAAAGGATTAAACAATGATAGAAATAGATTGGTCCCGTATAAATTTTACCAAAATTGGTTTAATAGTTTAGTTTTTAAAGCAAAATAACTGGTGTTGTCTACAATTGAAGTAGATTTTTTTTTGTGGGGCACAATATTTTATTACTAATTTTATAAAACATTGGCATGTTTTGTATTATGTTATCGTTAAAAGAGTGGTGACTTGGGTTAGAAAATTAAAGTAGAGTTTTATTCATTTGAGGTTAATCATAGTGTAAACACGTGTAAACTAAAATAAATATAAATAATGGTATGACTAAAGGAGACACTTCAAGGTAAATGAAATTAACTCATCCAAAAATGTTAATGTAAGCTTGTCCAAAATGTCCACATTTCCTAATTTATTACCATGTTCCTGGTAATTTTGTCCTATGAAAGACACAGTGTAAACACATGAGAACCAACAAGGTGTCTTTAATATTTCACTCCATGATGTGACCCATTTTAGACCCATAAAATGATACTCGTCTCTCGTCATATTTGCCCATGAACTTCGTTATCTTTGTTTAATTATTTGGTGAGAGTTATAAAGCGACGTGGCCTTGTGCTTCATTGCTCCGACTTATAAGCTTCCAAAGGTCGCGCCTTTAAATTTAGTTGACAAAATTTTCAACATTTAATGAGAAAAAAAACTTTTTATTATCTTTCAAGTATTTTTTTTTTTATATTGAGATTGAATTATTCCCAACAGTAGCATAATATTTTAATAATAATAATAATAATAAACTCTTTATTGCGCACAGTAGAGATGTATACAAGGAGTATTTATACAGAATGTGCATATACAAAAGGCGGCCTTATCGCTAAAAGCAATCTCTTACAGACAACCTTTTATTGATTTGTATGGATCGTAAATATTTTAATTACTACATACATAGTCTGAAGGATAAGCAAGCTGAAGTGGATCAAGTATGGGCTTAAAGAACCGACAACCGATGGAGGAGAAATATTCTTGCGAGGCGACCCCATAAGGATGACGCAGCGTTGAGCAATATAGATGGAGCTGACCTCAATTGCAGGTAGTTAGTGAATGCAGGTAACTCGGGACTGTTTCTTATGGTAGTCTGCGAGGGAGGCCTGTGTTTAGTAGTGTACAGTTAATGACTGATGTGATGATTATTGCAATCACACAATTGCCACAATTAAAGTCACTGTTTTTTAGGCCTAAAATCTAACCGTGCTTAATATTAATTTGAATACAAAGTTCCGTCAAGTGTTAACAATAATTACTATAAAAAGATTTGATCTTATATCCTAGATCTTTGTGTATTTTTGCTTATTTCTTTTTAATTGCGACATACAATGGTAAACAAACGCACGGCCTATCTGATGGAAAGTGATGACGGTCGCTTATAAACTGTGGTAGTAAGCACATTATTATAACTTTTAGTTCAACTTCTCCTTGTAGGTCTCTGCTTGTTGTTGCATTTGCATATAAATAAAACATAAAATGCTATAACATACAAATAGATACTTTCTCCTTTTGGGTTCTCGAAGTTGATTGAAAGAAATCCTTTTAAGAGATAAGTCGGCATGTGCACTTTGTTATTTTCTTTTATATATATATATATATATATATATATATATATATATATATATATATATATATATATATATATATATATATATATATATATATATATATATATATATATATTTTACAACACACGGGGGCAAACTAGCATGCGGCTCACCTGATGGTAAGTGACTACCGCCGTCCATGATCACCCACAACACCAGCGGCAGGTGTGCTGCCAGCCTTTTAAAAAGGTATATACTGTATATATAAAGATACAAATATTATAACCTGATATCTGCATTAAATATAATAATGTATAATAAAGTTTATTTATACGAACGAACAATCTTCTAGAAAACTTAATTGTTTATCAGTCTTAAGCAATAAACTAATCAAATAACATTTACCTCTCTCACTTTACCTTGCTCTACCTATCGGCCAAAACTTTTGATTATAAAATCGAATTCCAAGCACAGAGTAGGAGACTATAATTGAAATTCGAACTGGGGAGTAGTGGGCAGCGCGATGTGCGCACTGAATACCAATGGTTTTAAAAACTATTTTCTATTTCTCAGTTCGCGGCCGCAGCCTGAAGAACTATGTTCAAATTGAAATCAGTTACGACAAGAATGATGCAAAGTGACTGAAGCTTTTGTAATATGTATAGTTAGATATTTTGTATAAATTTAATTTTAAATTTCGAAGTTTTAAACATTAAATTTATGACACCGACATACATACATACATACATATCCGTCACGCCTGTCTTTCATTAGGGTAGTCAGAAACAATGGAACGCCAAATACTTTGATTCAAACAAACCTCTTTCGCTTCTTCCACATTCATCAATCTTTTTATACACGCTCGCCGGTTACGGGTACTTTTAATTTGGCCCTTCTTCAGTCGACACCGACATATTCGTTTAAATATTTTGTGTAATGTATTGATAGTATTTTAGAATAACTCACAATAAAAATTAAACGTAGTAATTAAGAAAAAAATATTTATTATGTTATTATGTTACTACCTACTATTATTTATATAACTAAAATAGCAGAAATATTTTCTAAACTGCTTCAAAATATGCTATAGATTTATACTATGTATATATCGTAATCACACACAGAGACACGTATTAATATCCACATATGAGTAAATACTTATCAAGTATAAACGACTCTTCTATTCCTAAAAACAATAAGATACTCGTATACTTACTCAATTGCTCTAAAAGAACAGTCCTTTAGTTGACAGTCGAGTAAAAATAATCTGTTCGATCCTCCTTCTTTAAAGAGAAGGAGAATCGAACTGAGTACATGACTGAGAACAGTACGTTAAAATTACTCAACATTCAAAAACCAATGATTATAATACAAATTAAAAAGTTCCTTTTGCGTAACAACTCGCTCGAGTTTATTACGAAAAGCGTCACGAGCATGAGTGACAATTTAATGAAGTGTTGGCCCATTGTGTAATTAGAGAGGTTATTAAAACCGTTAGCATCCACTAATGAATGGAGACGCAATAAATCAGGCGGGAATTTCGTAAGCGAAAACAAGATATTGAAGATCTCTCGTGTTCGACAATCGATCGTGAGGTTCACTTTTACGAGAACTTGCCTAATCTTTTGACGGAATAGGTACTGTCTACCGTTTGCGCTTTATAATTTTATTTTAACTGTACAATTTATTTTCATTATAAATCGTACATTTTGTATGTAAGTATATAACCAATAAATCATTTGTTCGTAGATACATTTAAATGTAACTTTCTATATTTTATAAACTATAACTCGTTTTCAAAAAACAAGATGTATATACATATACATATAGTTAATTATTAAAATTATTTCAGCTACTATTGAATCAAAATCTCTGTAATTAATTTCTATAAGGAAATTAATTCATACAACCATCAGGTTTCTATTAATATTATAATTTATTACAAGATTAATGAGAGATAATATTAACAATAATAACATGATTACGTGTTACGTGCAAATTGAAAGTCAGCGCTGAACGCTCATGAGTCCAGCTAACGCTGAGTTTGTACTTATTGCCAAGCGTACGGGTGCTTCATAATGTATTTTTTAATATATATTTTACTTACCTTGAAAATATTGTATTGTATTTATAACAAATGGCAATAAATATACTTAATGTTATTATTTCAGTTATATGGATACTAACTTTAGCTTAATGTAATCGATGTGCAGAACAACTAGATTTTACACACACATTTTAAATTTTTTGGGTTATAGAGGAGCTTTGTTCCATAGACAATCTACATACAAATCACATCTCATTGAATTTCTTTTAGCGCTTTAAGCGTGATTCATTAATAAATATACAAACATTTTCACTTTTATATATTTTTATTACATAATTACATATATCTATAATTTAACTGTAATAAATACAATATCCTCGATGAAATATGATCTGTCAACGGTTCAGTCACTAAGATAAGATTGTACTTACAATATGAAATTGTCTGAAACTAGTAATGACTACGTACATTAGACTCATCCATTCACATAATTTACAAAGTACCTCGCAATGAATGATTCAATTGTGACAGATACGTTGTCTTCAATTCTAAAGCAAATATAGTTACAAATTTTACAGAATTGTTGAATAAATCTTAAACGATATGTTTAATTTTATATATGTCGACATCAGCAATTAACTCATTTTGATATTCTCATTATTATATAAACAAATATTGTTATTTTAACCACCGGAATACAATGTTGTCCTTAAATAAAATAACTTATTTAATTTCTTCGCGATTCAATAAATTGCGTGTAATAATGTATTAGTAGTTTTTATTAAAACATAAGTTGGTTTCAACACATGTCATTAATAGTGACTATGAAGTGGGAGTTTGTTAATTTAATACAATTCTTACTAATATTACAAACGTAACAGTTACTTTGTTCATTTGTTAAATACTGATTATTTAATAGCTTTAAATACTGAAACTTGACACACTAGTAGCATTTTATTATGACTAATAAAAGTCTAGAAACTCTGTTCTTTTATTAAAAATTAAAGATTAATTTGATTTTGTTTAAGCAAAAGCAGTTTAAGAATTTGGTGACTCTACCACAAAAATGTCTGTCTCGATTATGTAATAATAGGGTTTAAGATAAGGGTCTTAAGAAATAAATTCTTGATTTCATTTCATTATAAGCCCGTGTGTACTTGTTGATAAATGGTCGAGTACTGATACAACAAATTTAATAATCTATTGGTCTAAGAGACCAGCAGGATACTTGAGGTTAAGCAATGCTGTCATTACTCCTGTGACATAGTACTCACAGAGCATTTTATCTTGAGTGGATAAGACCACGTTGGCGTGGCGATATCGTCGAAGAGGAGATTAGCAGAGTCGAAGTTTTGTTGTCATTAGATAATTACATAATTTGAGTAAATAAAAAATCCGGCGGTATTATTTGCCACTACTTATTTTAATTCTAGTAGAAACTGTGAAGAAAGAAGACACAGGCTGTGTGATATGACCGTCTAGTTACTATCGACAACCTCAAAATTGTTACAGGGAGAGCATAACTCGAGCTGTTTTATATGACAGTTCTCGAGGAACGTTTGTGAAAGATGAAAGTGAAAAAACATATGATAATAAATTTACAAAAAAAAATCTTTAAAATTTTATTTATATTAGCTTTATATTTAATATTAGCTTTTATTTATTTAAACTTTACTGACCAATAAAATGTGATATAAAAGGTGGACTTAATGCCATAAGCATTCTCAATTTTTATTTCTTTTACCCGCGACTTCGTCCACGTAAGTACAATATGTTTACTGACTGAGAGAAAAAGTAGCCTATAATTGTCTCTATACTAAAATCTTACTCAATATCTATCTTTCTACTAAAACTCATCATAATCAATTCAGCGGTTTAGACGCAAATGCGTAACAAACAAACAAACTTATTTTCGCATTTACATTATAAATTAAGAATAACAATACGACTGTACAGCAATAATACTATATTACTATACATTATTTAATAGTTTAATAACTAGAAATACTAAATATTGTAGATATAAACGGAAATTAAAAATATTTATAAAACAGGAATTAAAAGTACTTACCTACTAGATATGGCCCTAAATATTGAACAATAACCTCTATTAATATTACTTATGTACAAATATATCATCTCGAAACCTCATATGTTAAATGGCATGGTCTTGCCTTTAAATTTTCAGTATTAAATATATATCCCTGTAAATTCCATATTATTATAGTAGGTAGTGATTAAAATGACATTGAAGTGTACGAGTATGTAGCTGTTAGGTAAATATTATAAGTTCCCACTCAGCTGTAGTTAGTTTAGTTTGATCTTCCTGTGAGTATTCTACCAAGAATGGAACTTTGTTCAAAGGATTAAGTAATATCCAATAATTATATTATCTATCTTAATTTCAGATCTTGTAAGACTTAGTAATGACATAAGTAGACATAAACCCTTAAAAATCATCAATAGTATTCATATGTCTTGTTTGATCAGTTTTAAGAATTATGTAATATTTATAGTTTTCTCCCACGAACACTCAGGTTATGGAATGAGTTCCCTGCCGAGGTTTTTCCAAGAGACTACAGTATGGGGTTCTTCAAGGGGAGTAAAGAGGTTTCTTCAGGGTCGGCAACGCGCACGTTATACCCCTGGTGTTACAAACGTTCATAGGCTACGGTATCCGTTTATCATCAGGTGGGCTGTATGCTTATTTGACAACTCAGTGGTATAAAAAAAATTGTAAATCATATTTAGTGCCGTTAAATTGTAATCAATGCATATTATGTACTTATTTTAAGTTAGCAAAGAAAGAAATGAGAAGTAGAATTAAATTTAGTCAGTTTCAAAATTAATGTTTGTCTATTGACATCAACAGAGGTCTTTGTCATGTCATAGAATAAATAATAAGTCAAGTGGCTAAGTACTTCTACCATACCATAACGACCCATTAACGTCCCATATAGAAGATATAATTAAACGAACTGTTACTGCCACAATTAAGGCGAGTCTAATATCATTCCATTTATTAAAACCAATTAAGCCATTTAGCCTACTTTTTCTCCAAAGTTTCGATACATAGACAGGTATAATTTCAGAAAATAGATAATCGTTAGATTCGCTTAAACTGTGGGACTAGTATAGACTTTTCTGCCCAGTCTCCTAAATCAGACACACACATAGATAATTTTAGCTTTGTCAGCGCTTACTGCTTAATAATTAATATTTTACAAATTGTACATCCATAATTAACTGTAAATACTAAAAATAACACTAAAATATTATAGATTTTAAGAGCTGTGGACTTTGTAATATAAAATAAATAAAAATATGAAGTCAAACGAAACGTTATCGCTAGCAAGTTAATAAGATGGTGACATGTAAACGCTAATTGAAGCAATTCTATCGATAGATTCGTTGACACCTTTTCTAGGGGGCCGATACGAAAGATTATTCGTAAAATAAATTTTGCCGATTTTATTCTTCTATAACTACTGAATCAAACATAGGATTCTCTATCAACTAATATAAACAGATATACTTTAGAATACATATGTTTGAATTATACGACTATCGAACCCACAAGTGCACAAACATCGAAATTGGGAGGCGAATCTGTTAATCCTACATTACCAAGGTCCTCAAATAAAAAAAGTAATAAAATGACACGAGTACAGATATTTACGAGTGTTATATTCGGTAAAGCAATTTGCTTACAATGATTCTCAAAACGGATATAATATTGTATTGTTTATGATACAAAAAAACAGAACAAAGGACATAGAGGTAGTTAGAGAAATTTACTTTGCGTTCCTTTAAGACAATTTTATTGCCTCTCTCGCATTTATGTCAAAAGGGAGTCAACAATGAGTCATAACGTTCCACGTGTTTTATGAGCCTATATTTTTTGTTTCTAAATTATGGAGCTACTGGTGTTTGGAATGACGAGTAGGCTGACGATTCCACCGTGCGTTTTTCAAGGCTCTTTCTTCCACGCACAACCACCTTTTGACATCACAACCTTCAAGGAAACAGCATATTCCTTATTAAATGCCGACAGCGCATCTGCAATGCCATTGGTGTTGTGGATGATCATGGACAGCGGTAGTCACTTACCATCAGGTGAGCCGCATGCTCGTTTGCCCTCTGTGTTGTAAATAAAAAAAAACCTAATGGGAAGTGGTAACCAGTAAATAATCGTCAGTAGATATGAAAATCATAGAATACATAGTATACGTGAGGGATAAGATATGCTATCTATGTACTTAGTGATTTTACTGCCATATATCATTTTCCAAATTAAACTACAGTCATGTAAACACGGTCGCATAGTGACAAAGTGTTTGATGTTTGCTCATAAACAACTATCTTTTATCCACGATTTCGCCCGCGTAACTTGGATGATTGAGATGAAAAGTAGCCTACATCCTTCTTTATTTTTTTTTATACAACTTAGAATGGCAAACAAGCTGACGGTCCATCTGAAAATGGTAACCGTCGTCTATAGACATGAGCAGTACCATGGACATAACAGAGTATGCTGTTTCGCCCATGATATCACCAATGCGTTGCCATTCCTGAGGACTCAGGTGTTATGCCTTTGTACCCAGAAAATTCACGCCATATCCCACCCTTCAAACCGAAACACAGCCATGCAAACACAACTGATTCACGGTTGAAACACGAATGGGACAGAGGTACCCAAGCAATCGACTTTTGTACAAAGTCTCCCTCTACTAAAATCTCCATCCCATATAGTACGTGTATATCAAATTTCATGGAATTTGGCTACGTTGGCAACGTTAAGGCGCTATAATGTAATAAACAAACTTACTTTCACTTTTGTAATATAAGAAAGTATGGTCTTCTTCTTTTCATACGTTCTAAAATAAAGATATCCCCAGAATAATCAAAGTAACCAATAGGGTAAGTAAGTTGAAGTAGCCATGAGTTTAAAAAAATTATAACCAATAGATAAGACAGTTCTTGAAAGACAATCTTGAACTGGTACCTACTTACAAGACTGATATTCTCATTGTATTTAATGCAAGTGGCTCAGGACCTTTTTTATGGCGGTCTACAAGATAGGCCAATGTTTAACAGCGATACTAATGGTTGAAGTGATGATAATACAATCCATAGATAATATAGGGGCCACCATTTGTTCAAGGTTGGCAACGCGCACGTGACACCCCTAGTGTTGCAAGCGTTTATAGGCTACAGCGACCGTTTATCATTAGATAGGCTGTATGCTTGTTTGCCACCTTTATAGTGTAAAAAAAAATATAATTTTAGCTTATATTATTTGTTGAAATTATAATTATAATTTACCAGAGCGAGATTTTGTACAAAAACTATCTGCATGGATACCTCTGTTCCACGCGTTTCAATCGTAAACAAATTGTAATTCCTTGACTGTATTTCGGTTTAAAGAGATATGGCAGACAAATTACATTAGACGGAGACTAAACTCCATAGGCATCAAAAATGGAAACGTATGAAGGGTATCACAGAGTAAGATTCTGTAAAATTCATGGTATTGTTTATAGGTGTTTTTTTTTTTTTACTTTACATCAGGTGGCCCATCTATTATTTTCCGGTTTAAGCTCCATAAGAGAAAAAAATATGGTGTGTAAAATATTAGCACCAGCATTACATGAAAGATATGAAATAATAATGGAATGATAACCCCGCCTGCGCTAACGGTATACATTGCTGAGGCACCAGCGAGGGATGATAGGTAAGGATGAATCAGGTCAGTAGGCCCATTGTGATGAATTCAACAATAAATCAATCACGATTGTTTCCAGAGAGAACCGCGTGGACGTCGCCCCGATAGCAATGGGGTTGTTAAACCCAATTGCTAACAATTTCTGCCCCCGATGAAAGATATTAAAGATTACTTTATGACACTGACGTCAGTCTTTCTCCCATTAATCTACATGTGGTATAAAAATTGGCTACTTCTACAGAAGTGTGTCTTTATGCGCAGTGGGTGTCATCTCAATTATTATCCATTTGCGTTAAGAGAGGTCAGTGAACGTGGGATAATAGATGCCACTTACACAAATGTAGGTCAAGTAGGTAATATCTATCAGATCAACTAATCTGCCATAATGGAGTGGCCACATTAGTTTGTTTATTGGGACGGGATAAAAATATTTTCCTGCCACAATGAAAAAAAGGACTATGGATTGGAATAGCATTTTAATGCAAATAAACCGAATCATGCACTTAAAAATATTAATTTTGACATAAAAATTACCACGAAATATATAGAATACAGTAATAACGCCCATAGTAAACATCTCTTATACGTTGCTATCCCTGAGTATTCCTCAGCATGTTATGTACAGTATTATTACTGCCATATCCTCACCCTTCAAATCTAAATATTCACATATTATAATAATAATTATATATTATTTATGAATTCTTAAAAGGAATAAATGTAGAATTGATATATGAAAATATTGAACAAAATCGTATTCCAAAAATTATTTCGTTAATAGAAGGTTAAGCTAATCACTACGTAACATATGATGTATTTTATTATTTCCTATGGATATTCCCACGGGAATATATTCACGTGAGCGAAGTTATGATAAACAGCAATTATAGTTATGATTGAAAAGCTAGGTTCTTTGTGAAATTAATTTGTTATCTAACAAGTCATTTATAATTGAATTAAATATATATTGTAAGCTTTGTATGACTTGTGACATAATTATAGTATCAAAAATATTTAATTGAAGCTTTTATTAAAGTGTCAAGTCAATTCAACACTTTGACAACCAGTAACTCCTTTTTCTGTTTCCTATACATGTATATAAGTAGCACAAGGTTGTTATATTAAAGGTCTTTAGACTGTGGCAGGGTTTGGTATTAAAAATCGTGCTTCATAACGATTATTGTTCGCCACAGAATTGCAAACAAAGGATGACACACATCGAAAGTTATTCGTTGCGATATATATATATATATATATATATATATATATATATATATATATATGTATAATAGTGTATATTGCTATATATGTGTATAATAGTTATTTTCATTTATTCAGATAAAAAAATACAAGTATTTTGTTTAACTTGATAATTATTAGATACATCAATCAATATATATATATATATATATATATATATATATATATATATATATATATATATATATATATATATATATATATATATATATATATATATATATATATATATATATATATATATATATATATATATATATATATATATATATATATATATATATACAACCAACACCGAGATAATTTAGGCAAAATATTGTGTATTACTTAAATGTATTAATTTTTGTCTTTTAAATTAAACCATAAATAATACAATTCGAAAGTCTAAAAATTAATATTGAAAGTATTCTATTAGAAAGTAATAAAGAATAGCAACACCATACTATAATACACAGCATGTAAACTTATATTGTTTAAGATGGAGTAGACAAGGACAACTGATTACCAAATGTCTCACACATTGATCAAATTTTTTTTTACAACTTAGAATGGCAAACAAGCTGACGGCCCACCTGATGGAAAGAGGTAACCGTCGCTCATAGACATGAGCAGTACCATGGACATAATAGAATATACTGTTTCGCCCATGATAACCCCCCATGCGTTGCCATTCCTGAGGACTCAGGTATTATTCCTCCGTACCCCGTAAATTCACGCCATATCTCACCCTTCAAACTGAAACACAGCCATGCAAACACAACTGTTTTATGATTGAAACACGAATGGGACAGAGGTACCCAAGCAATCGACTTTTGTACAAAGTCTCCCTCTAATTATTCGTATACATTCATAACTCGTTTCATATATACACCTGGTTCCGCAAATTCATGGGCATTTTTTCCGAAAATATATGATCTGATTTCTATTTATATATTTTATCTATTTATACTTACTTATTACATACATACCTTTAATTACTGGATCTACTGGAATGCACACACAGGTTCTTGATTGTGAACTAAGCTGTCTAAATTTAAAATATAGCTGAGAGACGTAAATGGTGAAGTTAAAACCATAAAAAATGAGTATTCTCCTAATAGAAATATGGGTGAAAATTTAAAACTTTTTTAATTTATCTAACTTTTTGGTACTCTTCTATCTACTTCTCTTGTCTTTTCTCCTCGGATTACCAAAATGGTATATATGTATGTACTCAATGATTTTATTTCGTCTAAATGAATTATAAATTAAAAATTTTTTTTAAGTACTTCAAGAAAAAATTAAATTAAAACTTGTTTAAGCCTCATTTGGTCCGACTAATTTGTAAGTTAATAAATTGTAGAAATAATAACGTAAAAATGGTATTAATAATAGTTTATTTTATATATCATTAAAATCGATACAGCATAGTATATTTTCAAGTGATTTTAAGAAAAGGAGGTTCTCAGAATTCTTTTTTCACCTGCAAGCATGTAGTTACTGACTGGTATTATAGAAAATTTGTTAAAATCGGTTTAGTGGTTTAGTTTTGCTATCAAAATAACTGATTTAGCCACAATTTAAATTTGATTTTTTTTAAGAATACAATCTTAATCGTATACTTTATTATTTGCATTAGTCTATTATTAATTAGTACTCTATTATAAAGTTCGATATAGATAGGTACTAATTACTTATGTATATATATATATATATATATATATATATATATATATATATATATATACCTATAATAATAAATTCATTATCTAATTTTCTTTCTTTCTTTACCATGTTTATCATTTTCCTAAAATTTGATAAACTTTAGTGCCGATAAGGTATATATCAGAAACATAAAAAATAATTCTATATTAGTTACAAAATATAATATGAGATGTGAAAGTTAAAATTTTCATAATAGTATAATAATGTATAGACAAAATATTGTTGTTATTAAATTTTTATGATTGATTAGTCAATCTTACAGATTATAATAACTGACGATTCTGAGTGAATTGAATTTGTCTATAAATAATTCTATTTTTTTTTGTAAATAAAATATTTATTTTATTATTTTTGTTAGGTTAATATGTATATTATGTTTTATTATTTTTATATCAACTGTCCACTACTGAACATAATCCTTCTTTATAAGGGGAGTTTTGTCAGCAATTACCACGCTTGGCAGACAGGTTAGCAACCGCAGTTAAGCTTTGGTGATGTTTTATAAAAGAAAAATATAAAGGCCAGTTAATGACTTTTTAATGATATATCAAAATAAAATAACAAGTTACTTACATTATAAAATATTGTTATAACCAATTTTTTTTATTAGATGAAAATGGAACGGTAATCCTGCTTGCGCTATCAGGGTACCCTGAGGAATGGGAAATGAGGATGAAGCAAGTCAATTTGTCGGTATTAAATACATGAAAAAATAACCATGATGGCTTCCATGATGAATACCGCCTGGAGGTCGACCTGTCAGAGTATATTACTATTAATGGGCCTGTTGAATCTAATTACTAATAATTCCTTCCCCCTTGTTGGTAAATACTATTTTTAGTCAATTAAATTAATTTTAAAGTTTTTATCTTCATGCGAAATTCCTTATAAAGTGGGCATAGAGAATCGAAAACTAAACTTCCCTTTCAGTTTTAATGTTTCTCTCTTGATTTTAATGACTGGCTATACATTTATCAAGAAGTTTTCTTTATAGATAACCTAAATAAGTATTATTTAAAATTCAGAAGGCGTCTCCATCTTGCGATTATGGTATGAACCACAGTATGACCGTTGTATTTTTCTCACGTACTGCCCTGTGCTTTGTCAGATTTAGCTGGGTACCCGCGACCCTTTCCTAATCTGCTTTTAAAGTCTTTGGATACTTAGTAAAGAAGCAATTCAGAATACTGTCACGATTTTGTGTGACAGTAGACACTGGTAGACAATGAAGTCGATTCTGAAGATATATTCCCTAAACCTAGCATTAAAAACTTGAATTGATAGTTCTGTGAAAAATAAATTACGGATGAAGAATGAAACTTAAAATAGCTAGTCCAACTTAAGTCTTTTCTAAAATTTTATTTGTAGAGATCTTTAAAATAAGTATTTTCTTGTAACATTAAATTGAAATGTCAAATATATATATATATATATTCGTAATATCTAAAATAAAAAAGTATAGGAGGATATAGACTTCAAAATTAGAATGTATTTAAAATAAATATTTGATTATCTTTAATATCAGTAAAATGCTGTTGACTGATAAAAATAATTAATCAGAACTGTTTGTAATTGGTAATTATTGATTACATTTGTATTAGAAACAACAAAAGATTTTATGGTAGTGGTTGAAAATAAAAGATGGATGTTATGCAAAAATTATCACAATGGCTTTATTAAAGTATATAAATAGTATACTCGTGACTTATTATGGACATTTATTTACACACTATATACAAATTCACATAATATACTACAGCAGTCTTATAGAATGTATTTACACCAACATTATGAAATGACCGCCCTTTGTAACGGCGAGAAATTACAAAAATAGATTAAAATCTTAATTATTTGGTAAAGCGCGCGTTGCGATTAATACAATATTCACATGAAGCTTTGACTAAATGATTTTTATATTGAGTTCGTAAACACATAGACTAGACAAGATAGGCTTGCCCTGAGGACTGAGTGTCGATAAGGGGCGGCGGCGGAGGCCAGTGTCTAAACTCACGCCTTCGATTCGGGTTGTTACCCCCAAGCTCTAATGATGAATAGTCGGAATCAATTGAAGAATATATATGATCTGAAGGAGGCCTACCTTCGGGCCCGTACGACACAATTTGAGCTTGCTGTGGACGATCTTCCACGAATTCTGGTGTGGAGCTCACCCCATCAGCTGATCCTCTCATTTTTTCCGTAAATGAAAACGATCTCATCGTTCCATTTTGCATATTACTTCTCATGGTGTATGAATTTATATTGTTCCTGTAACTGGTTGACTTTGATTTAAACTTACTATCCGGCATCGCATAACGCAACTTTTTCCAAAATTTACTCTGGCCCCATTTTATTCTCGAACTCGTTTTTAAATATGGTCTCAAATCTTGATCACACTCCGCCTCGGGTAATACCGAGCTTTCTTCTATAATAACTAAAGTGTAAATTCTGGACTTTAAAATTTCGTGTAATGCTTGTCGAAACTCGAAACGTGACCATTCTGTTTCTATAAAATTTCTCGTTAGTATTATAATAATGCGCTTAGAAGCTTCTGCTGCTTCTAACAAAGGTAATGAACACTGCAAATAAGCTACACCATGTTGTGGTATATCCCTATAATGTAGACACAAATGATACGGAGGGCTACCATTTTCTAATTCAGCAGCTAATGTTTGAATAACAAAATCGTCATCTTTAGGGCTGTAGCACACATAAGCATCGTATAATTTATCAGTGTCATCGTATGCTCCAGTGAATGAAAACAATCTTATTCCGCAGCTTGTATAAAGCCATATGCGAATTGTATCTCTAAATACGAAAGTCAAAAGGATGACTAGCATGATCAGAATAAATCCAGTGAATGTAGTTACCATAGGCATGTAATTTGAGACAAACACGTTATCTATAACAGAATCTCCAGCGTAATAGTCGCTGCATATTGTGCCATTAAGGTTGAGTTCTTTTTTTTGCGGCGATGATGAGTCGATATTCCAACACCATACATCAGCCATATCAATAATTTTAGGAACATTGTCAGATATGAACGCTGTAAACCTTTGTAAATATCTACATTTACAAGACCACATGTTGTTGCCTAATGATAATGCATGTAAGTTATTTTTATTACTTAGACTCCACACAGCAAAGTCCATTAATCTATTTCCATCTAATCTTAGTATTTTCAATGAATGTAAAGACGAGAATGTGGAGTTTGCTATATGGCTGATAAAGTTATTTTGTAAATAAAGCTCGTTAAGCTGTATCAGATGTTCAAACTCGTAGCCGTTCAAATGTTTTAGTTTATTGTTTCCAAGATGTAAAATAATGAGAGAAGATAATCCGGCAAATGTTCTATTCTGTATATTTTCAACTTCGCTTGAATTTACATAGAGCGATCTCATATTTTTTCTGCCGATGAATGCATAATTTTGCAATTCTTTGAAGTTGTTTCCATCTAAGTAAACCTCGGTAGCATCCATGGGTATCTTATCTGGTATTTCCGTAGTATTTGCGTGCTGGCCCGAACAATCAACAACGTTAGTATGCCATGTTGGATCGTGGTAACAAGAGCAATTATTAGGACAAGTCATTTGACAATCGCAGGCAAAATAATCGCAACAATGGCATAATGTAAAACAATGTGTTTCATACATGCATAAGAAATCGGTAGATTGTAAATTGCTAAGTGGTATATGTGTAACACCTCTCGCATGCGTCATTTTACACAGAACATTTTCTAGATCCATAATTCTAGGGTGTTGTCTCATTGCAGTCATATTGTTTATTAAAGGCAACCATTCCATCGAGCAATCACAGATAAACGGATTTCCTCCGATATAGAACTCAGGGAGCGACTTGTTCGAAGGAACCGGGGACAACCGGAGGCTGTTGATATCTAAATGAGATATCTCATTTGCGTAAATATCGACTCTAGTAAGATTATGTTTGTCTATAAATGTATTTACTTGGATATTGTTTATGTGGTTATTATTTATGAACAACAATTCGACGCTATTTGGAATAGCTAGTGGATATATTTCAGTAATTCGGTTATGACTCACGTCTAAAGTTTTTATGTGAATTTCATCTTGAAGTTTATAGTAGTTTCCTAAAGTCTCAATAAAGTTTCCATGTACATCAAGCCATTTTAAATTACTGGGTATAAAAGCATAGTCAAACCATACTAAATGATTTTCTGATAAATTAAGCCATAATAAACTTAACAAGGCCGAAAATACTCCATTAATATCAGATATAAAATTTCCGTCCAATCTTATCGCTTCTAATTGTTTATTTCTTTGAAAACTACCTCTTTCTATGGATTGAACTTTATTTTTGGCCAGATTTAATACTTGCAAGCTCGGTAAATCCCAAAACATTCCGACAGATATATTACCAATTTGGTTATCAATTAATCTTAACCCAGTCAGCTGGTCCAAATTTCGAAACGATCCATTTTTTATATCTGTTACTAAATTCTCTCCAAGATCAAGAGTTTTTAATAGAGACAATTCCCAAATTGCAGAAGGGACATCTGCTAGTTGGTTAGAACTCAAATCTAATTCTTTCAAATCTGAACAATTTTTAAAGGCTTTTGGATCTATATTTATTAACAAGTTATTATTCAAATTCAACTTACTAAGCACAAATAAACCATTAAATAAATACTCGTCTATAGTATGTAAACGATTTTCTGCTAAATTTAATGTGTGTAAATTGTACAAAGGAAGGAATGTGTTTTCTTCAATGTAACCGATAGAGTTATTCTTAAGATCTAAAATCTGAAGGAAGAATAAGTCCTTGAACGTCTTGCCATCTATCCTCGTCAAGGCATTATTAGATAAATTCAGAATGACTAAGCGTATAAGGCCGATAAACGTTCCACCGTCAATATGAGCGCTTGAGAGTTGATTACTCGATAAATCTAAGACAAGCAGCTGTTCTAATCGGTGAAATACGCCACGGGCTAATTCAAATAGTAGGTTGTTATTTAAATATACCTCTCGCAACTCTTTCGTGCTTGCAAACGTACCCTCGGGTATAGACTGGATGTTGTTGTTGGATATATTTAATATTCGTAAAGAAATAAGCCCATTGAAAGTTTCACCTGAAATATCACTGATGTTATTATGTTGAAGTCTCAGTTCTTGCAATCTTCTGAGTCCCGTTATTTCTGACTCTTCAGTTAAAGATTTAACCTCATTATTACTTAAGTCTAAACTTCGAAGACCGGAACCGCAGCTTTTCCCAAATCCGAGACGATCAACACTTCGAATCCTATTATTAGTTAGATTTAACACTTGCAAATTATCCAATGGACAAAATACATCCGAGGGAACGACTTTTAAATTGTTGTTGCCTAAATCGAGTGTTTGTAGTTCCCGTAATCCGTTAAAAGTCCCCAGCGAGAGTTCCAAGTTTTTATTCCAATCATTGTTTTTCGATCGAATCAACAACTTTTTCAGTTCACGTAATCCCTCAAACGTGTTGCCCGGTATTCTAAGTAGTTTGCAATTCTGTAGCGATAGTTCTGAGAGCGACGAAAATCTTTGGAAATAGTTTGCTTCTAGATAACTTTCAAATAGAAGCACTTGATTACACTCGATGTTAAGGCGTTTAGTGTTTTCTGAAGATGCTGATGCTAAACTGGAACCTACGGCGTCAAGCGTCCGCACACGACACACAGTAGCACCCTCATCACCTTTCGACTGATAACAATTATCCACACCTTTCGGAGCATACGCTGCATTAACACCCAAAGTCACTAATAAAACAGTCAGCAATTGAAACATTTTCTACACTCATTTGTCAATACCGATTGAATCAAAACGGTAATTGAAAGACGAGATGACACGAAATCACAAATTAAGTCAGTTTAATGTATTAGACATTTTCAGTAATTGTTATGCACTTCACTAGTTTGTGTTTACATCGCGACGCACGTACATGCGGTATAGGAGGCAACGCGGTCGCGTGCCATCCTCATCATGTTTCATGTGCGACTGACGAAGCGCTCGGTCCGACAGTTTAGCGAGAGTGGTGCGCTCATAGCCGCCCCTCTAGCTGTACCCCTCCCCCCCCGCACCCTCGCCGTCACATAGTTACACGATCCCTCGCATGGCGCCACTTGCGCGCCGACCGCTCTCGCACAATTATGTAATGTTTTCTTAATCGAGCCACCGCTTCGGGATAAAAAAGGATACCAATGGTACGTTGAAAGAATGAAAAATATGAATCTATTGGAAGGGTTGAATTAAAATTAAGTATAGACAGTAAATATATCTTGATATTTTTTTTCATAATATGCTACTTGCAAATTATAAATGTAAATTAATCCTATAAAATGGTAACAATGTTAGTACTTACTTCAAAGATCTACAATTGCTTTAAAACAACGATGTAACAATCAAGTAGCACCCTTCGCTACTATGGGCACCCTTAATTCTTTTAGCTGTCACTTATTGAATTCCTAACACACATACTTCGGCGAAGATACCCAATAAAGCTTATTTGGTCCTGCAGATCCCTCCACATACTTTTGTCTAAGGAAACGTACAGAATTTTCAAATATAGAGTGGCCAACGTTTTCGAAAACAAATTCTGGTATCTCGTACGGAGTGGAAGAGGTGCGAAGTTGGTAGGAGTTGATAATTTGATTTCCTTGTTCGACACGTAAAGTCGTTTACGGTACTAACTGGAAGTTAGTTACGTTCAGAATATGGCTGAAGTTTTGGAAGCAAGTGTTAGGAATAAAGATACGTCACTGCTTTGTTTGTGGTCGATATTTTGGGCACGCAAGCTCGTTATGCTAAAACTTTTTGTCTAAAGCAATTTAACGTTTTCCTGCTAAGCATTAATAAGCTCAAGTATAAAATTAAAACTTATAAGAATAAAAGACATTATCTGATGGCGAAATAAACTTTAAATTAAATGAAAGAAATATAGATTTGAACAACAAAGTGTAGTTAAAGAAAACGTTCTTGAACAACAAAGTGGTTTCCCCGATGCACAATAGAAAAACTACAAGTTTCCCTATATAGGTCGCAGTTAACGCTATGCGAGCAAAAACTCTATAGCGTTAAGAGGAAAGTTTTCCAGCTTAAGTGATAAAACACGTTGAGGACATCCTAAAAAACACTTCGAGTGTTATGATATCCTTGTTATTAATGTCTGCTGGCAGGGTATCCTGTATCAAAAGTTCGCGCTGTCGAGAGTTCTTAGCGGTAGCTTGATAAATGACTTCTCCCACTTTTGTGAAAGTTGCTCGTGTATTTTTTCCCTCTGTATCTAGAGGCTGGATGTCATTGCCTGGATGGAACGTGCCGAGACTGCCGATGACATTTTCCTAACGCGATCTCGTATCATCTCGGCGGATTATTCGGATCGCTGTCGCTTTTAAACTTGCCTACGTTTTTATTTTCTTCCAAGAATTCTGTTTTATTGGAAAGTTTCTTAAGATTTTATAAAGTATGACGTTATCATCATAACCATAATAAATGTTTTTATTTTTATATTGAAAAGTTATAGTAAAAAAAAAAGTTTTCCATAATTAAAATGAATTAGAATTTGGATTTTGATATTAAGATTTATTTTATATCATTTGGAAGATTGCCTATATTTTTATATAGATACATATTGTTCCTAAATTTAATTAGAGCAGGCCCAATAAAAAAATATATTTTTATAATATTGAAAATAAACCTCGTTAATTTTCTCAATCAATCCTGTTAAAAAAATTCATATTTGTATTTCTATAATTGCTAGTTTTTACCCGCGACTACATCTGTGTGACCAGGATATGTTCAGGTACTGATTGAGATAAAAAGTCGCCTATATTCTTCTTTATTCTATATATTAATGTTCTCTATTACATTAAATAATGTTATTATTTCTCAAAATATTTATTTAATTTACAAATTGTTTTTGTTAAATCAATTCACCTCCATTTACTCTTTCTGTTTAGTTAACGGTTGACTGGTAGAGAATGTCATTAGGAACTAAGTTCGCCCTTATAGACATATTTTAATGTGTGCAAAAGTATAAATAAATAGTACCCATATGTCTATAAAATTTTTGTAGTAATTAGTTAAGCTATTAAGCGCTATGAAATAATAATAAAAATAATGATTAAATAGAAATAAACCAATAAACTCAGTTTCTCATTTATACTATTAATAAGGACTTACTCTACTTGTAAACAAAAAAAAATATTCATTTAAAAATTGACTTAGATGATGTTAAGTAAAAATAATGATAAACAGGTATAGTGCAATAAAGTATAAATAAATATAGTGTAAAATTTAATACTAAATCCCTTTCCACTCACTGATACGTTGTCTTTTCCTAGACATCTAAACATTTACAGTGGCAGAACAACCATTTGGAATTTTATCCAACCTATTAATTCTTAATAGGTTGGATAAAATCCGGAATGGTTGAATAACGACAAGGCTCTGTGCATAATTTAAAAGCAAGGAAGTGTAATTAAAATGCACATTATGTGCCTCCAAGTTTATTCTATTGTTATCTGTGATCAAACTGCGTAGGGAATATATCTTATAGGGAATCCTGTTATTGGTTGCTGTTATCTGAATGGATATTAACGTATTGCTACCGTATATCAGAAAGTTTCCCGAGGTAAAGAACATGGAGTATAGAATGAAATTAAATAACGACATAAAGATTAAAAAAATTAAAAAATTAAGCATATTATTTATTAATGGCTATTAAAAAAAAGTAAATTTATATGGTATTAGTAAAATAAAACAAAGTCTTATTGGTAATCTTTATTGATAAAACATTGTTATGTTTGAGTTTAATGAAACTTGTAAGTTATAAAATTAATAGTATAAATAAATAAGTGCGAAACAATCACGCCAATCGCCTAGTCCTCAGGTTAAGATACTCTTTGTTATGTATGTATATACCCTAGCAATGAATATCTTTCCGCACAACCTAGAACACGCAAACTCGAACCTATTTAGGAAAGTTCGTTTCCTAAATTGTCCGACCGAAAATTAAACTCAGGACCTCTTTACGCAAAGAGTACCAACCGTTGCGCTGCAGATGTCGTCATGGATCAATTTTGGTTAGTTTTACTGACATGACATATTCTTAATAAACTATAATAAAGAAAAAATAAAAATATGACCGATTCGTTAATATTACGATAATCTAACATTGTAAAAATCAGCAGGAACTACAAGGATTTTAAATTGAGTTTTGTTGAAGATTTCATTTAAAATTTCAGTTTCAGAAAAAAGTCATTTAAAACTCGAGTGCAAACCATTCCATAGTCTACATTACAATACTCTAGAAAGACCTAGTATATTATTAGGATTAGCGCCTCTAGACTAGAGAGTATTTGTGAATTTATGTTACGTGTATCTCTATCGACTATAGGATCTGTAATCGGCACCTGCGGCCAGTTCTAATACAGCCCTATTCCAGACGGCGACAAGGGCCGGTTGCTTGTACTATTCAAATTGTTCATTGGCTCTAAGCTCCTCGAACTTACAGAGTTATAATTAGGTATTTATATAATTGATACCTACAAAGAGTTTTGCCAGTGTGAATTAGCGTTTTCTGTTTTGAGTACAAAACTGTAAGAAATAAATACATTGCATGTTAACGATTAAATATTGTAATTATGTTAGATATAATATAATACACCTAATATATATACTGTATACACAGTATGAGCACACGTAATGCACACATACACATACAAGCACGCACGTACGTACGCACGCACGTACGCACTCACACACACGCACACACACAATAAAAATAACAAAAGTTTTAAATTTTCTCATGCAAATTGCGTATAAGTATTGCGCTTAATATACCGCACAACCGCCCAAGTTGTTAATAAATCTAATTCAATAAAACAGCCAAAAGTAAACATTTGGAAGTTATGAATAGACACTTTTCTAGATAACAAGGAAGATATTGATTGGAGTTGGTGTCATAGCTACAAAAAGCCGTTAATCTTAGTTATATGGTTGTGTACAATGTATATTTATAAATGTTGATTTATGTAGGATTGCCAAAGACAATGTTAGTTAATGTACTCGAAATGGTGTTATTTATAAACAATCAAGAATAATAATTAATGAGTATTCAGTAAACAAAAATAAAATTGAAGGTTTCTAAGACTAAATTAGGTGGTTAATAATAAACTTTTCATTGTTTGTAAACTTCTAAAGAAACAATTTTACTATAAGAAATCGAAGCCCGGAATCACCTTTGACTGGATTGCTTAGGGCATCCTTATAATACTCGTACATCGGCTTTGGAATCGGCTATAAAATAGACAATGCGGCGCAATTCAGAGGCGAATCTATTCAGACGAGATGATTACCTCTGATAACAATAAGTTTCATTGCTAATGGTTGCTTCTGGTAATAATTTTGTTACTGTTATTAATATGGCTCCAACTTTTACAGTGGGCGTAAGGACTTTAATAAATTTTGTTCATTTAATACTGAAGATAGGTAGAAACGGGTGGAGGGTATTGATTTTATATCCCAAATAATTGAACTCAGGTATAACACAATGGACATGAAAAACATATATGTATTTTAAATTCATCAACTATTCCATATCGATCATACGGTACTTTACGATAGGGATTACACCAGTTAATTTACCCCCTTCATTGAAAACACAAAAAACTACTTAAGCCAAATAACGGAACGTTAGAAATAAAACATTAATGAACTAGTTGGGATAATTTAGTGACATATTAGTGAAATAGTGCAGAAGTATGATATATACTTGATATCACTAAATTTTCGTTTCATTGGACTAACATAAAAATGAATCAACAACAAAAAATTGCTAGAGTTCACAAATATTAAAAAAAAAATCATTAAAAAGCTTAAAAAATGAGCACAAGAATCTTAGGAAAATTTTCAGGATTTTATAAATCTAAGTGATTCTTCGTAGTGATTCTGTTATACTTATACTACTATACAAAAAATATGGCAAACTTTATCCAACCGTCAAAGTGTCATGTTGGACAATTATCTACTTCAACACCGATACATACAGCGATGGGGAGGAGGGCCGGGGTATGCCGCGCCAGCCTAGAGGCGAAGAAGACAATACTGGCTTCACGAGGACGCTGCGACCATTATTGAAAATAAAGGCACTAATACTATGTATTATATTGAAGTCTGTGATTAGTTACAGAGGCAGTAATGTATTTGTAATCCAAGTAATATGAAATTTTTAATAAAATTTAGCACAATCTGTATGTATTTTTATTTCATGTTAAATTACATTTGATTCGATAAGTCTGATGATAAGGATATTTGTATCACACTTTAGATACTGTAACTGTGAAATATTCAATGTTTTATTAAATTCTATTTATTACTAGTAGTTTGGCATAGTTTCGCGCCTATAAATAGAGTTTAAAAAAATAATATACATATATCTCATATTACTTGTTGGTAATGTAGGTTTTTATAGGTGACAGTTTTAAAAATCGGTTGAATAATTTTTAAGTTTATCCGTTATTAACAAACAATAAAATTTTTCCTTTTTGTAATATTAGTATAAATATATATATATATTTTTAGAAAATATCCCGAACTCATGCCGCACATATTACAGTGCAGACACAAGATTTAGAACTCATTATTCGGGGGCATGTCCTGGCTCGAGGAACTTGCCAGTGCCACTTATATGCCTATAAGGAATTATGGTTAGGTTACACACTGTATAAATTATTCGAAGTATCAGTGCTGAATATAAGAACTTAGTGAACTTAAAGTAACGAAATAAATACTATAAATGTTAAAAGTCCAGAAGAAGAGTAAACTTGTAATTCAATCTATATCAATGCTAATAAGAACGAAGTATAATATAAAATAAACAAAACTGCATTGTTTTTAATTAGATACAAGGCCGATCATGTTATCGGACATAATGATTATATCGATATTCCTACTGGGAAAAGAAATAAATATCACAAAACAAAGTTACTGATAAACGTTAATCCATATATTGACACTTGAAAGATAATATTTCGTTTGAAGTATTTTTAAACTAATCTGTATGAAATCGTCGTACACGAATGGAGTCATTTATTTGTACAGTATCATCATTAAACATCTCTTAGATATTGATTATTGCTAATTTGAAACTCTAACGGATAAAAGGATGGACTTTGAAAATTTTACATTTGGAAATTTATGTTGCTATGTTCTGCCACGGTCACTTGTTAATTGATTATTTAACTAGCGATCCAGTCCGGCTTTACACGGTTAGACAGAATTTTCAAAATTACCTTTGTTACTCGCTGATAATGCAGCTTTATGAAGGTGAGAGTTTATTTTATTTATGAAGGTTGAGTAATTTTTTAATTTTATCTATTACAAATAAACAAATCTTTCGTTTTATAATATTAGTATGAACTATAGATTTATTACTATTTCATAATCTACCGTGTGGTCGCGTCATAATAGAATGGGCTACTCTTTCCATTCGCGTAGACGTCGTAAGAGGTAACTAAGGGAACTTAATGATCGATATAGGTAGCTGCGTCCCTTTTAAAATATCACCAAATCCAAACTACGTTTGTCAACCCGCATGTTAAACGTGGCAACTAGTGGCAAAACCCACTTATGGAGTACGCTTATGTTCAGCAGTAGACTGTTAATACCTGATATGATGATGACAGATATAGATTAAAAATAACTCTCTGAACATATTATTATTTACTGCATAATCTATTATTCTATTATTTACATCAGGTGTCTGTCGGAATAACCAGAAAAATAGAGTGATTTTTGAGACCTTTTTTTTAATTAGGTATACTTGCTTCTTGTTTATGAATTATACGTTGATTCTATAGACTCTTCATTCTTATTCGTTACACATTCCATCTCTTTCAAATTGTACATAATGTATCTGACTGCGTTAGTTGTACTTAGACGTACCCCAACTTATTCAATACAATACCCAACACCAATGCTGTATCCTACTCTTTGGTTTTGCCTATTGCAGTGTTTCGTTATCCTTTCATCCTACAATCCGATGTCGTAATACAAAACTGAATAAATTACAATGCTCCGTTGTTAACAGACAACAGTTTGGAGGAAATTAAAGGCTCTCGCATGTAGCTATTGTAATTGAGTTCTAGCGAGGGATATTAGTTGAAGATTGCTCGTCAACTCGAGTTCTCGCTTCAATCACTTCGAATAGTTCCAATCCGGGTACGGCGTTGATTAAACTGAATCGGTTCAGTGGGACAGTGACGTCACTCGTAGGCTGAACTGCCAGTAGCGTGTAAATTTTGCATGTAGAGTAGTAAATTTTATATATAAACCCTATATGTATATACTAAGGGAGAAGAACGTTCAGCCGATGACGATGTTGTACGGTCCACATATATAACGTGCATCGTTCTATGACGATTCATAAAAAAAAACATAGGCGTTCCAGTTTTTTTAAGCAGAATAATTATCTTTTATCTTGTTTACTATCTATATTTTTGGATATTATTATAATTATTTTAAATTTTATATATTATGGTCAGGAAACCACGGTTATTTATTATGAATTACAGATAAAATTAACAAGGTATGACATATCTGTAATATGAAAATCGTATTGCGCTATCACCCAGTTTTAATATTATTTGCATGTAATTTCAACCGATACTACCTTGTTTGAGTTTGTCACCGTTGCAAGATGGTGTTTGTACTTAATTATGGTAATGGACTGCATGGCAAACAGTACTCGGTTCTGTCTCTATTGGATCTGGATGTTTACCTTATAAGTTTCGGTTGGATGCTGCAATTTGAGTTTTCACAGGTGTTTTGATTTATTATTGGATGAAAATATTATTAAGAGGGCTGTAGTTACACAATACATACAGACACACACATCACGCCTGATTTATAGACCTCTAAGGTAGTAAACTTAAATATGATTGACATCAAAAACTTTATGCCAATTTAAAGGTTTCTGACTTGCTGTCGTGTGATGAAAATACCATCAACAAATCAAATTATATACGAAATATTTTTTTTATACTTTCATCTTTTATATATTTATGTAGCATTTTTTGTATTTCCTTTTTAATATGTGCTTGCTTTACATGAATTATTCAAGCTGTGCACATAATGCAATTGGATTATAACCTAGCTGTAACACAAATGTAACTTCTACTTAAGTTTTTTTATGGTTATGATCTATTTTATGTGTCTAATAAATAAATTAATTAATGATAGGCGATAGATATGCCAATTATTAAACGAAATATTTAACTATTCGATGGACGCAACTTTGTATTAAAATAATGAAACTTCATCCAGTTTGCTCTCATTTTAAATTTCTTGATGAGGTGATACGAATAATATTGATCTGGCCTGATGATGTGTCATTTAAATCTAACTAAAAAACCTAGTTTTCTAGAGACCACAAAAAATAATTTGCTACTTTTTTTATAGTGACCAATACGTGTTAATTAAATTTATTACACTAGCAATATTTCATGCCAAGAGTCTATTTCACTCTGCTTTCATAAAGCAATTGTTTCCCCTTATAACCGCTATCTGTCAAAAGACACAGCATAGAGAAATCCAAGTTAAACTCTTCACATACAGCTAGTGGTTTGATAGACCAATACCAACAATTTTATACTGTGGCATAGAGTGTGTTTAATTTGAACAGAAAGCTGAAAAGAAAGCAAAATGAATTGTGATGAACGACCATAGTGCGCGTGTCGAGGTATTCTCCTAGCCTTTTGGCTATGAAGTTTAGTATTGATGGAGGTTTTGACGTGCGTCGAAAATACGGGCATTTCGTAATGTTTTCTTTTTGTTTGCCTTTGGCATTTTAACGTTTAACTCAACGATTCGTATTAATGAATTCACTTTGTATATTGTTTTGTTATGTAATCGTATTTGTTAAAATTTATATAAGTTATAAGAAAAATAATTTATTTCAGTTACAAAAATAATTATGTTAATTTTATGTATATATTAAAAAGATACATGCTGATATTAAATATTTTATACACTGTATTGTAATTGAACAGTCATATTTTCTTTAGTAGTTTTTCTTAAGACTTAATATATTTAAATTCATATACCCAGCATTTAAAGTTAAAGGTGTACTACATTAATTACAGTTATCACTGAAGTGACGTAACGATTACTATCAATGTCAGAAAATTATTCTTAGGTGCCTACCCCCATTTGTTTTATTAATACTTAAAACTATTTCATTTATGACAAAATTATGTAAATATACGATCAATACCAGAGTAAATTATATCGATATCAAAATTCAATAAAAAACAATGTATATACTAAAAAAATACAATTTACCTTTTTCAAACTGATTAAAAATTAAAAATATTGCTTTCAGCAATAAGACTACCTTACTGTACTTATACAACTGTATCGTTGCATTTATTAATTGTATTGCTTATTCCCTATATTGTATAATGCAAATAAAGTATACTCATTCGTTCATTCATCCATTCAATATTATTACTACGTGGCACGATTTTGTAAACAATAATATCTAACCGTTGGACGGTTTAAGGCTTTAATTAACAACTCGAGTTGAACAGGATCAAAAACTCCAATTGTTGTAGGAACTGGCACACGAGATAATAGGCAATTGGCTACAGATTACGGATTGTAATTCACAACACGGGTCGGCATACTATGATATCGAGGTGGAATTAAGAGCCGGATATTCTGTGGGCATGCAAAGGGTTCGGTAGTAGTGTAGGCAGGTACTTACATAAAATACGGTTACGTATTCCAATTGTAAAGGTTGATATGTTGTTTGTGGGAATATTAACTTTTGGGTGGTGAAAGTTATTTATTATACAGTACTGGTAAACAATATATGTATATATACCTTTGCATTTTTTATTTATTTAGATATTACTGCTTCTAGTTAAATGAAAGTAACGCCCTCTGGTTTGCGACAAACGAATTTACTTATCCTTTCAACTGTGTCATGCAAAATGGTGGAAAATCCACATCTGTGGCGTCCCGTGAGCGGACTTTACACAGACTAGGTATTTTTAGCGTATAGGTTTAAATAACCTGATTTTTCCGTAATCTAATTGGAATTATACTAAATTCAGATTGGATTTATATTCCAACTAGATTCCTTATGTAATTTCTTACACTACACTCGACTTGAATTGCATTGCAACTGTTCTATGAGAAAAGAAATGGGGTCACCTATAAATTACCTTTTATTTTTCAATTATTAAAAAACTACGACCTTGCTGGATGTAAAATTATATATTTTTTTGTACAATATTATATATTTGATAAAATAAAAATAAAATGCCTTATGTTCCAATATTTTTTTTTTTATACAGCACTTGTTTATAAACATGGACCAAAAAGTCTCTCTTCAATCGACACTTAAGTGGGTCTCCTATTTCATTATTTTACGTACATTCTTGGAGTTAGGGACAAGAGGTGGTTTGTTTACAATAATTTAAGTTTATCGCCAAGCTAGTTTAAACAAAACAGTATATATGACATTATTATTTATATGTTCGCTCAGCGGACGCGACACAGTTGAGAGGTTATGGAATAGTTATTACTAGGCAGTATGAGATAGAATGAAAGAATGAAGACTCCGGCCTTCTGGATCGAAAATGATTCTGTAGATAGATTCATTTGTCATTAGTCTAGAGGGGGGGGGGGACTATTATCTATTAGTTCTGTTCTTTTTTTACTTTTAAATTTATATAATTCTCGTTTTATTTTGTTTTCTTTAGTTGTTCTGAATTTAAAAGTTTTGAATGAACTGAGAAGTCATAATATTCACTGCGAATTTAAAATAAATAGAAGGTGCATTTACTTATTATTTTTTCTAAGTATCTAAAATTATATAGAACAGGTTGGTGATAATTTATGGAATTTGTATGATTTTTTAATGGGTGATAATGATATGGCAAATCTACGTCCCCTATTGACATACATATATTGACGGGGCACCAGTGAGAGATAATGGCTATAAATGAAAGCAGGTTAGTTAGCCTATATTAAAAAAATCCACGAAAATTCACTACAATGTCCAATTACAATGTATTTAGTTACTCTTCTAGGTTGGAAGAGATCGCTCTAGACAAGGCCGTCCATTGTTTTGTCAGTGTAATATTTTCTTGTAATTGTTTGCATTTATAATAAGTTTACTATTGTAATCTTATGGAGGAAACAATAAATATTATCTATCTATCTACAATGGTTTCCAAGAGAAACCGCGTGAAGAAGCTCGTATTATTACATGTATGCTATCAGACTTTCATACTGTCAAACAATTATAAGGATATTTGAAGGGTCCAAAGTTAATCAACCGGATGATATATGTTTGAGCAAAGTTAGGATATTATATACTTATATGTAACTATAATATTAATCTAATTGCGTATAAACTTTAATATTGGCAATATACTAACAGATGTACCAGTTATGTTTGTATACTCGTATGCTAAAATAATCTTTATTGTTTACTGATAAGGTTTAATTTAATGAAACGTGTGAGTATAATGATAACTTTTTGCAAATAATGAAGTTTTTATGTCTCTAATATAAACTTTGATTTTAAATTAGATAAAACATTTTTTTTTATTTATGTAATAAAATGTATTTGCTGTTTAATTTGAACCTTATTCTAATGCAATAAGATCGGTATTTCTTGGCGATTTTTGGGAATGCAACAAATAATATTTTTATTGCAACAAAATATTTTTTCTACCTATATTTGTCTGAAATAAATTTTATTAAAAAGCAGCAATGTCTGTAATTTTTGTGTTTTTATTATACAGTTTTCTTCACACTGGAATAAAGAAAAATTATAAATAAGTCTAAGTATAAGGTTATTAAGTGGCGACCCCGTACAGGCAAATACAGTGTAGGATGACCCCCCCCACTAGATGAAGTGACGGACTTCAATGGATGGAAGTGGCTCAGGACTGTGCTTTATGGCAATTTATGGGGAATGCCTATGATCAGCAATGGCCATATATAGGCTGATATGATGATGATGATAATATGATAGGTAGATTCTTAGTTTACTGCTAAAGATTTCGATTTCCACCTGTATAGTCTGTCAGGTAATAAAAAAGCGTAAAAGTATATAAAAAATATTTTTTCGTATAAATATATGTAACATTTGTTTCATATTTCTAGAGCGACGTTACATGTGACCGGGTGCCCATGACTGTAAAATATTGATGAAGCTTGACAAATGTATCTGAGAGTTTAAAAATAGTATTAATATTTGAAATTCTAACGTTCAAAATATTTAGAATACAGATACTAAAAATCTGTGTGATGTACTCATTTTACTTTTTATTAGGTATTTATTTAGAGATATTTAAAAAATATTTTTAAACGAAGAAGGATGCAAGTTTTATTGCAGATGTAAAAGGACCTATTTTATTTTGATTTAAGGAATAATTTTGAGTTTCCAGACTCAGTATGTATGAATTAGGCAAATTATAAGAAAATTAATAAATCAAGAAAATATGTAAGCATGTGAGAAATATCTAAACAAAAGCACAGAGTAGTATGTTATCAAAAGAAAATTTCGCGACAAATTTTTGAATAATATTTTACATTACAATACTGTTATATTAATATTTTAGATGATATAAGTCACAGTTTTTTGTCATTTAGTATACAATACATTTAGTCTATAGAATGACATATAAGGCATTAAGCTCGCTAATTGTACATATTTTTATAGTGCAATAATATATATATATATATATATATATATATATATATATATATATATATATATATATATATATATATATATATATAAAGCAGAAATGACTGAACTTTCTTACTTATTGTTCTTATATAAAAGTTACGATACAATAAAAGAAAATTGTGTAAGTAAAAAAGTTGAAACGTACTGAATTTTTATGCCGTTTTTATTTGTATTGAATAACTTCCAAAGTTTTTGCCCGTTACCACCGTCCACAACATAAGCTGGGCGGATCAACCGAAATGCAGAAAAAACTTAAAGAAACACATTGTCCGATTCGTTTACAAACAAAGATTCGTAAAAAATATCGCCAACGAAACCAGCAGAATGTCATAATATATCTCAGTTACAGGGTTCCTGGTAAGTGTGAAATATACGGATGTTCAATATTTATAAGAATTTTTATTGTGTTATTTATTCAGGAGTCACGTTTTGTCGTCGAGACAAAGGAGAGATGGTGCTTTCGGTTCTCCAACTTATTTTTCGTTAGGTCGACGCACACGCGAGATTCTTTTTAATGCCTATCTAGACACTTGTAGGCTATCGTCAAAATGTGTTGCAAATTAAATTAATTAATTGTATTTTTCTCTTGTATAACGACAACATCAGATATAATAAATAAATATAATATATAATACATTTACGTAAGATCTGAGTCCAACAGTGGCAATACTGGATCTTTCTACATAAAAAGACCTTATTATATGATATACTTTCCTTGTAATTTCTTTTTCTTTACAAAGTTTACTGCTGTAATCTTTTAGAAGGAACAATAAAGAATATCTATCTTTATAATATAGAGTTTATTTCGTGTTTTCTTTGTACTAGTCTGGATTATCATAGTTGGCTCTATGACTTTCTGAAGATGAAATGAGTGAAAGATATTCTTACTTTATCACGTAGTCCACATATTTTACGGACCTTCTAATATAATAAATTTGCATCATTGTCTAAAAAGACTTTAAAAAAAATTAAAAAGGATGTTCTTTTATTTTATTTTTTATAAAATCTTTAAGCCATTAAAATTATTTTCCATATGCAGCCATAGTGACTGATGTCTAATATTTTATAGTAAATTGTTCTCCTTTATTAATTTAAAATATTATTTCACGAATCAAACTTTTGTTGAAAGAAAGATTATTAAGATTACAAATGTCGAAGATATAACGTAGTAGACACACACAAAGATACATTAATTCCTGGATGGGCAACTAAAAGTTGCACGTTTGCAATGTAAATAATATCTGCATTCGATTTGGTCTTCTAAGGTGGTATAAATAATGCATTATCACGCGTAGGGTCGTGTCGCCAAGCGCAGGCAGCAAAAGATTTTTTTTTTTTATTTGAAACACTTAACTAAGATATTGTCTGGCTATTTTGATATGTACTAAACTGTATTCAAATAAAACTAAAACTGTTTAAAATTATATTTATATAAAGTCTAAACTTATATAGTTTGCGTCGTACTATTATAGACTACTTCATTATTAATATTAATTTTATATACTCTTAATATGTAATCATTAGTAACATTTTATTATGATACTCAACATAAACTGTTGGTTTTTAAGTAGTCGATATCAGCTTTTATTTTATACTAGCATTTATCTTATACTAGCTCTATCATAAAATTTTGTCTGCATGAATTAGTGTTATATATAATATGTTCTAAATTACAATATAACCCGTCCATGTATCAACAAATGCCATTCAAATTCGTTCAGTACTTTATGCGTGAAAAAAATAACAAACATATATTTATCCTCACATAATATGCATTTGTAATAATAGTAGGTAGTAGTTCAACGTATAGTAGTGAGAAAATCTGATTTTCTATATTAACGTCGCCCCTATTACAACAAAGGAAAGGAACAGTGGTATCACTTTCAAAAGCTTTTGACTTTAACGACAAAAATTCAGGTGAGACTTACGGAGCAACCATAAACCTGTCTGTTTTAATTAGAATGCAAATTTAATATCCAGCAGGTATTTACATGTCAATGGCACCCTAAATAACGGAACCCGAGGCACAAAGGACAAGAATTGTGTAGTAGAGTGTTTGCCACCATCGGATTATTGATCTTGACTTATGGCACTTAGACTTAAAACTAAAAGTTACCACAGGCATGAGAAGTTACTATATGCACATAGAATTCATCGACTCTTTCCTGTAGGATATTTAGCTCGCGTTACTAAAGTAGAATGTTGTTTTACAATATATTGGTAAAAAAAAAATTAAAATAATAAATTAACCGAATCAATTTTAAATTAACCAATTTTGTGTTAGTATAAGATTAAAAAATTGTTAATAAAAAACAATAATTAATCCATATATCACAGTCCACCTATAGTTGGACTCGTAACAATTATGCATCGTTACTACTGGAGTGGACAGTCTGAATTCCCTTTAGGATGCTATTGGTGCTCAAGGAGATCTTACGCCACAAGAAGGAATATTTTATTATTTTAGAAGATAATAGATATATTAAACAAATAAAAAAAAAAGGCTCACACCTATATTTGTTATTAACGTAGTCAACTTCATCACAACAGTTAGTGTTATCATCATAATCACTATCATCATATCAACTATTTACTGTCCACTGCTGAACATAGGCTTTCCCTAAAAGGGAGAGTTTTGCCAGTAATTGCACGCTTGGTAGGCGGATTGGCAACTGCAGTTAGTCTTTGGTGATGTTTTAAGAGGGACGCTTCTACTTATCCCTCGACCATTATATTCTATAAGTCTCCTCTTACGACACCCAATGGAAAGGAAGGGATGCCCCATTCTATACCGGGACTATATGGTCGGTTCATGCTCTATGTCTCCAGTATTTGTCGACTATAGATTTAACATTCGACATGCTTACATTTCGCATATTAGGAATCCAATAAATTACCTCTTTATAATATTTGAAGTAGACTTTGAATTTTATGATCTGGTTTTATGTCACTTGACTGATTAGCACTATTTAAAGCCGTAATAAAACTGTCAAGACCACTTTTGTACGTGGAATATTTTTGGTGAATTGTAACAGTAGTATAAATTGTTATTGAATTAAATATAAAAGAGGTATTGAAAATGTAGTTTTTTTTTTTGGTTATTATTATTGCTTAGATTATATTAAATTGTTATAGGTGTGATAGCTGGTAAGGGTTTACTTGTCTGGATTGTTATGCGTCCTTAAACTAGGTACTCGAAAATTCAAGAACAAATATTTCTCCAAAGTTCCTCCTCATAGAACCAATTTAGGGTTACATGCGCGTATAACAATGTTAATACTCACTTAGCGTCTGAATAAAATAAAAAAATAAATACATTTCAAGATCAACCAAAGCCATTTAAAGCTGAAATATTATCTAAAACTTTTGATTTGAGTCAGCCCTAAATTTTTATATGTATTTTTTTTATTTCTATTTACCTCTTTTTGTGTAAGTTTATTATTTCAATGTTGTGCATGTTTATAATTGATGCAAATATTATATTTCGTTTTTAATGTACGTTGTCAATGTATGTATTTGTATTGGTGATATGCCTAAACAAATATTTTTTTTTTAATGGGTGATAATGGAATGGTAACCCCACCCGCGCTATCGGTATACACCGGTGGGACACCAGTAAAGGATGATAGGTGAGGAGATGAAGTAGGTCAGTTAGCCCATCGTGACGAATTCAACAAGAATTTTTCACGATGGTTTCCAGGGGGAACTACGTGGAGGTCGACCTAATAGGGCATATTGCTAGCAATGGGGCTGTCAAACTCCATTACTAACAATCCCTTTCCCCCCAATAAATAAATATTAGGATTGACGTAATTTTTTTACTTATATATGCTTATATATTTTATTGTCAAACTCTAAGTTTGAACAATAAAATATATAAGCTTAAAAACAAGCTACAATTAGTAACTCTAGACAAGCTGTCAGTCGCCTTACATTTTTTTTTTACATATGATTCGTTATTATAATATATATGTATATTTACTTACATTAATAAAATTTACAAGATTCAATAATAAAGTCTCGGATCTTGCTGGTCTTCAATATTACTGTGAATAACCCAATTCTGTGTTTCACAGTAATACCTTGAGGCTTTAGTTAATACAACATAAGTCCTCTCAGGCTATCCTTGCTTTATTAAATAAGGATCGCAAGAGATTCCTGACTGATAAAGTGACAGATATTTTATGAACTACTGCACTCTTTACAAAGCATCGTAATTAAAAGGGAGTCAAGAGAATCCGTTATCAAGAGTCAAGTTATTTTGCTATGTGCGAGGGGAGTCTCAGCTGGAGTTTGTACTTCATCTCTATTACTAGTTAATGAAGATTCATAAGTTGTTAGCGTTGTAGAAACCTTGGCCTTATCTGAAACTTGTCTGTGATTTATATCACAGTCTACTTTTATTATATTCTGCACGTTATTTTAATTAATATTATTTACGACTTTACTGTCATAATTAATTTTTTGTTAATGTTTAAATTTGTTAATTATGATATCGATTATTTATCTTATGACGGCCTCATTAAATGTATTCATTATATTAAATTTTTTTTAGTTATTGTTAATTGATTCTTTTGCAGGTTTATATTTTGCAGATACATTAAAAAAGACATTTGATTATTTTTTCATTTTACTTTCTTTATTCTTTATTGTACACACACATAATGTTAATCATAATTCATTATAAACATAATGTACAAAGGCGAGCTTATCTCTAATAAGAGATTTCTTCCAGCAAAATCTTTTTATGTAAATTGTTATTTTAAAAATAAAAATAGGCAGTCATACGATCTGCATATATTGTATAAACACATTACTTTTAAGATTTTATCAATTAACCAGTATGGAGGTTTATTGGATATAAATTTATTTTTAGAGTACATAGTAATTTTTAAAGAGGATCTTCTACGAATATTTATTAATACAGACGTGTGATTAGGTTTTTTTGCTGGTTTTTTACTTATGTTACATTCGTATATCTAGTATTTGGGACGGAAAAGGAAGTAAGGAACTTTTATCTTAGTTAATCAATATTCAAATTACGCTGACGAAGTCGTGGATAAACATAGTAATAATTTTTCATGTGGTCCCGGCATAGAATAGATCGCCCTTATATTTCCTATGGGTGTAGCTAGAGATGATTAAGGGAGGGTGAGGGATGGGTAGCAGCTTCCCTCTTAAAATATCTCCAACATGTAACTGCAGTTGCCAATTCTCGCCAAGTGTGCTAGTTACTGGCAAAACCCCCTAGGGGGAGGCTTATGTTCAATAATGGACAGATAAAGGCTGACATGATGATGATGATATATAACAAGGGTTCATTTTTAGTTAGTTCTGAAATACTCTACATTTAAATATTACCTAATTAATATATAACAGATTGTTTCAGTTGATATTAAACTCAATAACAGAAACGTGTATTATACAGAACTTTGTCAGACCAATGACCACTTTATCATAATAGCCATTAGAATTAGAATTAAAACAAAGCAACACACCTTAATAAATTATACCGCTTTTACGAGATACTACATAAATAAAGACATGCGAATGCCATTAGTGTTATTACGCTTTTATAGTTTATTGCAGGTGTATCAAAAACAGGATAACAGTAGTGGTGACGGAAGAGTCATTATTGTACTGGTCGTATAAATAATGTAGAACATTTAAACTCGCTAACCGGTTGTTTGTCTATAAAAAAAAATGTGAATACATCTATTTACAGACTTTAAGGGGAATGTTTATATCTACTTCTATCGGGTCTATGTTTCAGGTTGTGTTGTGGTCTCGAACGCTCGTTGCCTGGTTCTTTGTAATACAAAGTATCTTAACTTGAGAACTAGGTGATGAATGTAATCACGTAATATTTATTATATTTTTTTTAGTTGATTAGAATTGTTTTGTTTAATACTTATTATTGTAATTATTTAAAGTTTCGAAGGTAGTAAGTAAATGCTTACTGATATTATAAATGTAAAATTGAGTTTGTTTGTTTGTTATAATATTGCGCCTTAATAGCTTAACCAATCACTATAAAATTTGGTATACACGTGTTATTTGAGATTGATAACGATATAAACTACTTTTTATTGTGGTCAGTAAACATATTCCAGACGAAGTCACGAATAAAAGCAAATAAAAAGTCATTATAAAAAAATCAAACATATATCAGTATGTAAGATAATTTGTTTTATTTTATTACTATCAATAAATTTGAATTCAGGATAAGGTTCATCTATGTACCAAATTTCATTCAATCTTCAGTCGCTTAGATATTATTTAGTTTCATAATTACAATATATTACATAAATACATACAAACTCTTAATTTTATTGTTAAAGAGGCAAACGAGCAGACGACCCACGTGATGAAAAACTAAATTTCATTCTTTTCATTCATTTAATTCAAACACATCAAGTCGCTTAAACGAGATTTATAATACAAATGAGCAGACACCCTACCTGATGAAAACCGCCTACCGTCGCCCATGAACACCTCATAATTTAACTGTTATAACAAATAACAATCATCGAATATTTATTTTTTTACAAGCGTTTATTTGCGACTTCGTTCTTGTTGTATATCTTTTTTCAAGCCAGAGTATGTATATATTTAATTCCATGGTGATTGGTTAAGCCAATAAAGTACTAAGAGATGTGAAAATAACAAACTTATTTATGTGATAAACAATATTGGTAAGAATATCATATTAATTTACAAATTAATTCAAGATAACAAATTGATACAAAAAAAAAAGAAATATATGCTCGTTCTTACAAAATGAACTAAATCACATTAATTTAAATTTACAATTCAACTACATTTTGTAAAAACACTACGCATACTATTTTCTATTACATTTACAAGTTGGAATAAAAATGAAATGGAAAAGCTCCGACAAACATTGCCAGCTTCAATGATTTAATTTAAATCGAGCAGCAACATTGTTTTCCCGTAGCGAAGTTTGTATTGCTTTGAGCTAGAAAAGTAAGAGGTGTTTATTTTTATTTATAGTAAAATAGAATAGATAAGTGAAATGGTGTAATAATTATCAGGATATGAATTTTAGTATTATTATTTTAAAAATATGTTACATACTAGCAAAATATATGTGAAACAAACAAATAAAAAAAATTAATTATAAAGTTATTATGTTTTATAATTTAACTGCCTAATTTTTAAATCTTTTAACGTTTCTGTACTTCTTAAATATCGATAATTATTTAATTTTTTACATAATATGGCTGCATTGTATATACAGTAGTCAAAGTGACTACCTTATATACAATGCAGATAATCTCAAGATTTTTTAGAAATTAATAATTACTAAAAAATCTTGAGATATCTACACTATATTCAGACCATATTTATACACTAGAACTTCATAGAATATAGGCACAAAGCGTCCTTCATAGGTTTTTTCTTAATAGGTAATAGGAAGGGTAACTCCGCCCACGCCAACAGTATACAATGGCCGGGCATCAGTGAGGGTTGATAGCTGTTAATGAAAAGGCAGGTCAGTTAGCCCATCGTGATGAATACACCTGGAATTCAGCACAATGGTCTTTAGGAGGGAGGGGGCATGTGGAGGCGACCAGAGTGTGTATATTGCTAGCAATGCGATATTTTACATTACTAACAATCCCTACCCACTCTCTCCCTCATACGTTCTCTTTTCCGAGAACTGTGATATCATTTTTATTTTGAGTTTTCCAACAATCATAGGTGTAATATAAAAAGTCGTGTACATGAGCACCTCTATTTCAGTCTCCAAGGATATATTTTACATAACCGTTTTTAAATTTGAAAGATTATATAGTAGCGAAAATATTGAATAAGAAGATAACACCATAATCTTCAGTAATGTGAACATATGCTGTGTATAATTAACATCATACTTCTGTTATGTATAGTGCTCTATATATTTGTACTTGCTTACTATCGCGTTTGATTCTAATATGATCAAGAAAATATGTGTCGACCATATTACGTTCAATACAATGGCAATAGTAGACAAATATAACTAACTATCCTATTAGGAACTATAGTAGTAATTTATAAAAAAATAAATATCTTAAATGCTTCATGTTTTTCTTTATCGGAACACTTCGCAACTCCACGTAAAGCCGGCCCACAGAGATTCGATTAAAGACAACGATCGCGTTTCCTATTAGCTTCTGTTGCAACCTATCGTAACGTCACGTGCGCACTCTACGCCCAGTCCCTTTTTTAGAAAATTCCTCCCCTTACCTGACTTTGATACAATTGCTGTAATTGGAGTGCACGGGAAATTGTTTCAGAATACTCTAAAAGCTTTGTAGTATAGTTTACTAGCTACATACACAGGCAGTAACAGGCACTAACGTGACTAGAATAAAAAGTAGCCACAATTTTTCTCCGTCATAAATATTATATGTGTGCCAAATTCCACAATGATTACTTGAGATATCAAGACGCTAAGAGGAAATAATAAATAAACTCATTTTCATATTTATAATTACTATATTTCGAAGTATCGAATTTAAGGCAACATCGGTAAGGTCATGCCTAAAATTAAAGAATTCAGATATTAAAAAGTACAGTTCAATAATAGAATTTCCTACTGATATTGCATCCGACTCTTTTAAAGTCATATTTTCTCCCCTGTTTTGGAGGAAGAAAAAAAAATTTATCTGAGCAAGTGTAAGCATTAAACTACATAAATAACGACATCTCTAAACTATCGTAAATTTAAAATTTCAATTTATTATCATGCTACCAAAACTTCGAGTATATTTCGCTAGCTCACGATAGTAGTAAAACAAACTCTCGCAACACCTGACTTAATTAAACGAAAACAAATTAAATGCAATATCAAAAGCCAACACTCGACGTGTGAAATAAAGCCATATTACACCAGGCGAAGTAATATTATAAAATAATATACAAGAATTCTTGATCCTCGCAGTCTGGCAAAATGACGCGCCAAGAGAAGTTGAGCAAAAGAGATTGCAAATTATACATCCCCATATCGTATTATTACAACTGCTCAGCGCACTTCTCGTCTGAAGTAAAACCGAGGCATTGATGTTTAAATTTGCTTGTGGCTAAACGTAATGAAATTCGTTGTGAAATCTTATAGTCAGAACTTTAGCGCAGAGGACAATATTTTGTTTAAGAATCTCCACATTTTACTCGTACCTATCAATAGCACTAATCGATTATTATTCAAGTCTAACCTACCCTGCGCTATGAGAAACTAGATAACAAACATCTCGGAGCAACAAACATCTCTAGCACACACCACGACACCCAGATTCGAGTCAAATTAGAAAAAATCCTAAATTGTCCAAACCAGGGACCTCGTTTATCCAAAGCAACTTGTCCATCACTATACAACGGTGGTCCTCAAATATTGATTTATAAACTGGTACCTGTGTTAATAGACTACAATGTTCACCATTTTTGCATTAGTATTTCCTATCAGGTGTATCCTTTCTATCTTTGTATTAAGCTTTGTCTGCATGAATCTAAGTTTTTAAAGCATTCTATATGCTAAGTTTGTATATAACCTACCCGTGTGCCAAATTTCATTCAAATTCGTCCAGCAGTTTTCACGTGAAAGAGTAACAAGTCTCTATCTGTCTGTACATCCATCCTAACGAACTTTCGCATTTATAACATTAATAGAATGCAATCATTCTTATTATCTTTTAATTGTTCTGAACATATGATTCGCTTTAGACTACCAAAAAAACGGTCCAAGCTTCAACTAAATCTGCATTAATTGATTTTCTTTTATACATTTGAGAGAAGGAGCGCCATATAGCGCAAATTGATGTTAGCATATTTTATTGTTCTATTTAAAATAGCCAAGAATTACAGATATGCTGCAATTCTAATATATCTTCCTAGAATTATTCGTAGGTGCGTTCATACCAGAATATTTATTTCTAATACTTTTGATAATAAAGTATTAAATTTAGTTATATTAAAGTTAAGAAATACAATTTAAACTACTATATTTTGTATTTGAAATAAAATATTCATCAAATTTACATTGTATAATACAGAAAACTATACATAAGGATACATAAAAATATTTAATAAATATATTGTACAATATAAAGCAGAATTTAATTTATCGATTACATGATATTACTTAAAATGTTTGCACGTTGTTTTGCTGCCTTTATTAAAAATTATAATGATCAGGAAGTTCCAATATAAACAGTGAATTAGTATTCAATTAAATTTGAAATAGAACAGCTATAACTATATCTCTAGGGACACTTATAGTAACAATAATATCTTCTGCCAACGTTGAAAGTACTCATATAGGCTGTCATGCGTGAATGAGCCATATTACGACTGAGACGAGTGGTACTTAACTCATCTTCTATCGAATGAGTCTTCATTCATGATGTACTCGTTTTTATCTATAAAAAAAATCAGCTACTGTAATCTTAAAAAAAAAACTATAAGAACATTTTTGTTTATTTGATGACCTCGGTGGTGCTGACTTATAATATCGCTTTATTTTCTTGCGATCACGGAATCCAACCTCGGCAAAATACAAATATTTATATATAATTAAAGGTTTCCAATTATTAAAAAAAAACCTGTTTAGTCACTGCGTAAAAATAATTTGTCATTTTCCTCCATAATAAAATGTTCATCGCAATAAAATTTATTTGAGACAAACATCGTCAGTTTTAAAAACACTTATCAACTTTTATTTACACATACACAAAAAAATGTCGAAGTCTCTAAAAAAGTGTTCACTTTAACTTTTTTAGTTGAATAATAAAATAGTTGTCACTATTTTATTATTCGACTACCTTCAACAATTTGCCTTAAAATATTCAATGAATACAGAATTAAGTCAGCCTTGAAATCAACCATAAATACATGTTGCCACGTTCTGACTCCACCAACATCAAGCCCACTGGGACTCTGAGACATAGCGAAGCTTCTAGCAACTAAGGTTTATCTAAGTCTGTCAGGAATGAATATTAATTCAGTCCTGTCGTTTCTAACCGTGTGTGGTATGAATTATCTATTGAATACCTAACTTCTATCTGGTCTGGATAAATTTATAAACATGAATTTGTCCTTTGAAATTCAACACCTGATTTTGTATTGCTGATTCCCAAAGACTTATGTCCTCTATATAGATTTGCATTGTTGATTTATCGAATAACACTGAATCTATGTATGAGAATAAACGATTATTTCGTTATGAAATTGTAATACTTGAGTATGTAAGTTAAGTAAGTCTAATCTATAACGTAATTGCTGTAAATTTTCAATTAATAAATGATTTCCAGAAATGTTTTTAGGGACTAAAGGTAATGGGTTGCACATTACGACAATAAAATGAAACAATTTTGTAATGTAATGTTTTCTCCTACGAACACTCAGGTTATAGAATGAGCTCTCGGCCGAAGTTTTCCCAAGAGACTACAGCATGGGGTTCTTCAAAGGGGGGGGGGGGGGGGGGGGAAATAGGTTTTTTCAGAGTTGGCAACGTGCGCGTAATACCCCTGATATTACAGGCGTTCATTAGCTACGGCAACCCCTTACGATCAGGTCGACCGTATGCTTGTTTGCCTCCTCAGTGGCAAAAGTATTAAAAAATATTTTTACAGATTTTTTTAATTTTTATAGTTACGCTGTTTATATGGCCCGTCATTATTATAATATGTAATAACTTAGCTGATATAAACAAAATAAAGGTCTATTTAGTAGTGCACATTTAACGGCAGATATGATGGTGATGATGATCGTCAAGTAGAGTTTTAACTCTGAGTGACTATAGATAACGTAAAAATATATAAATAATGCCCTATTAAATTAATACAACGTTACTGTATCCTTGAATAATATATACTTTACTGTACTAAGTCGCAAACACAGCTAGTATTTAATAGATTCCATTTTGTAAAAACATTTTCGCTACATAAAAAAAAGCTAGACTATTCACAGTAGATACCTCGCTACCCGTATCTGACGAATTTGCGACATAGTCGATTTGTCTGCGCCAAAGATCTCTAGAGGCAAGCGGTAATGAATATTAACATCTACCGACTCTATCTAACAGCTTGTGTTTGCGTGCGCTGAGTTTCTACACTAGTCTATTATTGAGAATTGTTGCTTTAGAAATTGCGGAAGCTAATATAATTACGATTATCCTCTGCAATTGTCCGAAATCAAGCTCCAATGATTATCATTATCATTATTCATTATTACAGTCGTTAACTGTCCACTGCTGAACATAAGCCTTCCCCATAAGGATAGTTTTGTGACACTTGACAGGTTTCTGTCGCCACACTTGACAGGTGGGTTGGCGACCGTAGTTAGGCTTTTACAGATGTTTTAAGTAAAGTTCTCCATTAAGTTCTTTTAGTCGCCTCTTACGACACTCACAGGAAACGAAGGGGTAATCCATTCTTCATTCATTCACAAATTCCAATCATAATAATAGGTAAATACATTTTTCTTTGTAAAAAAATTACTAATAATGAATGAATAAATACACTTATATCGATAAAAGATGAGGTGATTCGTAAATATTTTTATATGATACTGGCTTTTTACCTGCTACTTCGTATGCGTGTATTTCAGAAGTAGGAAAAGCAACAAAATAGACCTCTTTTAGATGGTGAATCAATGTAGCAGATTTCAAGTTAGATCTTTAAGAACCCAAAACTGTATCTAATTTGGTGCAGTAATTTTTAAATACATACATATCTGTCACGCCTGTCTCCCATTAGGGTAGGCAGAAACAATGGAACGCCAAATGCTTCGATTCAAACAAACCTCTTTCGCTTCTTTCACATTCATCAATCTTTTCATACACGCTCGCCGGTTACGGGTACTTTAATTTGGCCCTTCTTCAGCACGTTGCCTGTTTGGACAACATACGTCCGTCTAATTTTTACGTGATGCTGGAACAAACATACAGTCAAACAGACAGACATGATAGACAGATGTACGGGCAAACAGAAAAAATTTCTAAAATTTCTGAATTGTTCTGGAATAACTGAAAAATTACCCAACCGATTTTAAAAATTCTTTCACCTATAGAAAGTTAAATTATTAGCGAGTAATATGGGTTATTTTCGAAAATTCTATCTAAGATGGACTGGATCGCTAGTCTTTAATATTTAAATATTAATATGTCAGATATTTTTATGTAGATTTTGTTTCATTACAAGTGCAATTTTTGCTCTACAAAGAAAACCACCACGGACCAATAAAAAAGTATGTTTTGAATTATAATTGACAACTTGGAAGTCAAAGGAGACAATCTTCCTAAAAAAAAGAAAAGAAAAGGAAGCATCTTTAAAATACATCTCTCAATCTTTTCTTTTGATTTTCCGTCTCTAGATGAATTTCAGTATCTTTGAGTTATAAGATCTATCATCTTTGACATTTTAATCTTTAATTACCTATTGCAAAATATAATTTCTTTCAACATAATTCAAACTTCCTCCATATGCTTCCATAAGAAAGCATTAATACTCAGCTCCACTACACACACGTCGACTGGACTGCAACTCGATTAATTAGTAATTACGATTCAATATAGCAATAGCGGAAACTTCCGAGTTAAGCGTGTCATACTAATACTCGAGTCACGAACGTGAAGGTGTAAGTTTATGTAGATGTTTATAACATTTTTCTTTTTATTTAAAATAATAAACAATCCTTAGACAATTAGCAAATTGATTTGTCTGTAGATACGTGTACGTAAGAACATGCACGTAAAAAAATAAGACGACGATGTTGCTGTCTCATTTTATCTCTTAGTTTACACAACTTCTAAGTTTGTCTTAGTTAGACTGTCTTTCTAGACAAGTGTCAGAAATATTCGCCTACACTACGTTTTCCCGTATGGGGTCGCCACTCAAGAACCTTTCTCTCTCTCTTCGAACTATGTGTTCACCTCATTGCCATTTCGACTTGCTTATGCTTTATTTCTTCCATATACTTTATAATAAATGACAAGTATACAATGGTAACCTTATTCACTCACACATGATTAAAAAAAATTACCTATTTTTGAATAAAGCATTTTGTTTGTATGTTTACGTAGATAGAGCGTCTCTAACACCCTATCAGTATAATCTAAGCACGTAAGCGAGAACGTATCTGTTATTAGATTCAATTGCCATTTATCTGTAGGAACAGGTTCCTCACAATAATGTCCACGCGAATGTACAAAGAGTTAGTCTACGCTAGCTAAAGTACTTACTCATTAATCGATAAACATTTCCTGAGCAAAACCAGTAAAATGCATACTAATGTAAAACAAACTCGCAGTCAGAGCTTAACGAGTGAAACGTCTTGTTTGCATTTCTGCACTAGACGGCGTGCATTAAAAGAAAATTAACGGAATTTGATGCACGGATTATGCAAATCAACGCATATCCGGCTCCGTCCTTTGTTATCACGTACACTAAATGAGTTTTAATAGCGACGAGACAATTTGTAGGAAGTTCTTGTTTGGAATATTCAGTGTTTTACTGCCTTAATTAATTCAGTAGGGTTTTGTTTAATAAACGCCGTTTGAATCTTTTAACTTGCCTTTTGGTAGTGTGCTTTGATGCGAAACAAAATGTTTCAATGTTTTAATTTTATTTGTTATTTTTGTGTTATTAATTTTACTTAGTTTAGTTAAGTCATAAAGACTTATCACTTGTTGTCTTTTATATTTTTCTCTTTTACCACTAAAGGGTAAATAAGCATACGATCTGTCTTATCGTACATACCTACACACTTACCATAGCTTATAAACTCTTGCAGTATTGTACATTATTATTATTTTTTTTTTTATTACAAGATGGGTTTACGCTATACCTTACTTCAGTTGACGATAAGTGATGATAAGATTTAGGCTAAAGTGCGCCCACCCAGAATATACCCATTCACCATTGACTTGAAGAGCCCTAGATTATATTACTCTAGAAACATGGATGGTATTCCATTTCTTAGTAGCTGGCATTAGAAATGAATAGGCGAATCGCTTCATGCGAATGTGTAGACCTTCTACGACGTAAGAATAAAACCCTAGTGTTCAACGTGTATTATCTTAAAAAAAAATTATAATCGTTTTAATTTTATATAAAGTCTCATTCATCATACAATTATTATTGAAACGAATTATTTTTGTAATTCAACTATTTTACATTAAATATAATATATTAATATTCATATAAATAGATATTAGAAGATATAAACATAATGGAAAAAATATAACTCAGAAGATTTAGTAACCTGCAAGTATCTCATAGATAATATAACTTTTTAAAACGCATTTTCCATCAAAAAACAAACAATGAACCCCTCAAACGAAATTATAGTATCGTAAAACAATAATTTAGTATCTCGAATTCTGGTTTATTTTTCCATTACGGGGAGGGGAGTGAATCAACATGCAACTGTTATCTAACCAGGTATCTATAGCTTGATTTGATAATAATAACTTAGAGACGGGAAATGTGGAAACAGGGGCGAATCGTGGGGGTGTGAAAATGTTTATACACTTTCATAATTTTGAGGGGATGATATCGGATCCTGCACAAAGAGGGGTCGAAGGAAAGGGCTTTCAACAAAATACTTAATACGGAAAATACGACGTGGAAGACCTGGTTATTCCTAGCTGCGCTATTATTTGGGGCTCGATGTTGTATTTGGAAGGATTTGCCGGGTGGAACGCATTACCATATTGTTGAATTACACTATGTATTTGTTTGTATTTATTTCGTTGTTAGTAAAAACTGACAGTGTAATTTGTTTCTATACAGATATCAAAATGTGATCGACTAATAGGGAATTTTAAAATATTTTTTCATTATATTTTAAGATCAGTTTTAGCAACTGCACTTATTTAAAGATCTACATCATAATCATATCAGCCGTTATCTATCCACTGCTGAACATAAGCCTCTCCCCATAGTTTACCATAAGGAAAGGTCCTAAGCTATATGTATGTAAAGACCTACAGAAATATGTTTAAATATAGAAAGGGTTTTGTTTGAACATATAGAGTGTGTTGTGTATTATACGAAGGAATCTTACTCCTCAAAAATACCATGAAGTTTACACAAGTTTTTTTTTATACAACTTAGAATGGCAAACAAGCTAACGGCCCACTTGATGGAAAGTGGTAACCGTCGCCTATAGACATGAGCAGTACCATGGACATAACAGAGTATACTGTTTCGCCCATGATACCCCCCATACGTTGCCATTCCTGAGGACTCAGGTGTTATTCCTCTGTACCCTGTAAATTCACGCCGTATCCCCTCCTTCTAAACGAAACACAGCCATGCAAACACAACTGCTTCACGGTTGAAACACGAATGGGACAGAGGTACCCATGTAATCGACTTTTGTACAAAGTCTCCCTCTGGTGACACACGTACTAGAGAAGAAAACCTTCAAATGAAACTCTGTATAGATCGGCTCGGTCGACATTGTATTTACTACTGGGTTATATTCTTATCTTTATTATTCAGCATATCTACCTAAGAGTACTAGATAGTAAATAATCTATAAATCAAGTCTGAATAACATCATAGATAGACATTATTAAAAGAATTCACCTAGGAACCTATCAGCTTACAAATTCGAAAAAAGAAAATACGATGTAAACAAACATCATCACGATTATCTGTGCATACTATTTTAATTAAAAACCGTTGAGCGAAATTGGATCGGCTTCCTTTGTTCTCTAAGGCTTTGGGGTATTTATTTGAGTATTTTTTGCGTAAATTATTCAGGCTTATTGAACATCGGACGTCGGGTAAGGCAATCTATCACGGGATAGCCGGAGAGGTCTTGTAAAGAAAACTCGACCCGCTAAATGGGTCGCAAATCCATTGCTTGGACCTTAAAAAATTAGTTTTATTCGTTTTTCATGTTTACCTAGAAATGCTCCCTCAGCTATTTCGTTTTATATATTAACTATTATTTGTGAATTCGTTTACTTCACACAAAATGTAATTTATTTTCGTCTATATTTGATGTTATACAAATTATAAGCAATTGATTTTCCACCATTTATTTGTAGTGATGTATGAATTTTTAACTATGTGAGAGAAGACTATTATATGGATTAAAGTTTTGTTGTGTAATAGAAACCAAATTAAAGATATCTGCAGTTAAACGAATGTTATCGATATAGTTTGAGAATCAGGCCAATAGCAACATCCATAAAATATTTTTTTTATTTTTAAGATGTGTGAGGTATCAGGGTACAATAGATACCCTAAACTGATTTTATCTGTTTTACCGACTCACGAAAAGAGAGGAATTAATGGGCATAAATAATGTGCAAAGATGTAAAAAAAATCTGATTCATGTTCAACTAATGTATGTAGACTGAATAAGTTTATTTAGATGAAAATGCCACATGAATATGATAAATCTATCCGGACAGAAGAAACTTTGTGTAAGTTTGATGTAGTAGAATTACAAGTGTTTAATATTATATCGATATTTTGTAGTTCCTTATGATCTAAGGCTTTTTTAAGTCTGCTCTTGAAAGAAGACTTTCTCATTAATGTGCATACAAAAAACTCTTTTTCTTTTGTTATGTCTTTTTATTTTTTATTTTAGAATAAGTATAATTCGTAGACCGATGTATAAGATTATAAATCGACCGTTATTTGCAGAATTTGAATCAATTTAATTATAAATGTAAAGTTAGTTTTTACTAATTGATTCATTTAGAACCACCCTTGAAATATTGTATCAAGTAACAAAAACTAATAGATAATAGAAACAAAACTACCCACTATGTTTTCGAAGACAAAACAAAAGAATATCGAGACCGTCGTAATCGTAACTGTAGAATCAATCTCCATTACTTTCCGAGAGTGTCATTTCTGTAGTAATTCGCGGTCATATGAGATTACCTTATACCTTATACAGCACAGTCGCTGCGTATCTGGGATCCGCAGGCTTTAGAAAACCTCGTTCGGTTTAGATCCCATGGGCCTTTTTATTGCCGTTGTAAAACACAAATCGATCTGTGCAGGATCCCGTTGAGACAGGTAAGTCCTAAGTGTCAATTGGATTCTTCAGCGCATTCCTGATGCTGGATTTAACGGCTGCTAAATGGTGGATTTCATTATACTCGTGTAATGCTAGCGAAAGGAAGTGTTCTTTCTAGACATATATACAAGTACTAATAAGTATCGGTAGGGATGGAGAATGTCATACAAGAGATTGTTATATCGGAAGCCTCATTCACTCATCTCTGTATTAGTCTTTTTCTTCTTTCTTCGTTTCCCTTTAAAACTGCATTTCAACTTTCCAAATAGCTTTTTGACCACTTCTTTTATCCACTATGGCTATTATTACAGGCATCTCGCTAACCGTTATAAATATTTATTAGGAAATGCTGCTGTTGGTAATTTGTTCCACATTTTTATATTATACGTGGCAGGAAGTGATACATGAAAGGTACAGTAGTGGATTGTTATTCAATTAGGTGATGTTGATGGAAACTTAATTTGTGTTTAGTCATACGTTCTTTCTGGAAACACTAATAATTATTAAATTAAAAAGATTCTATTCTCAGTCTGTTTTTGAAACTAGCTGTGAGAAACGGCATCAAGTTTCATTATCATACAGTTGTTAACTGTCCATTGTTAAACATAGGCCTCTCCCTATGGTGGGCTCTGCAATGTAGTTCCTGTATAGAATGGGCTACCCCTTCCTTTCCCGTGGATGTCGTAAAAGGCGGATAGGGGAATTTAATGCTGTTGATCCTTCAACCATTAAATACCCTTAGTCGCCTCTCAAAACATCACCAAAGGCTAACTGCAGTTACCAAACTACCCGCTGAATGTAAAAACTACTGGCAAACCCCTTCCTTATGGGGGAGGCCTATGTTCAGCAGTGGACAGTTAATGGATGATATAATGATTATGATGCCAAACTTTATAGTAATTTGTTAAGCTATTAAAGCACTAGGATGCAATAAATAAACTCACTTTTACATTTGTAATATGTATTAGTAAGGTTTAGTAATAAACAATTTTCATATTAATATTGTAATGTCTTCATATATTTTTTACTCGATACGTCCCTTCCAGCTTACATTGTTTTTCCGTACAATTGACTAAAACATTGTTCTTCTAAGCCACTCCATACTTCCCTAAAATGCCTATCTGCAGACCACAGAGTCGCGGGTCACCGGACATCTAATAAGGGAATAGTTGGAAACAATTTTCCAATCTCTTTGTGCCGGTGGCGGAGGTTCGACGATAAATTTTATGACAAATTGAAACCCTTCGCTTCTGTCAGATTATGTCGTCATTACAAGTCATAGGAAGTTGCGTTTAAATCCCCTGGCATACTGTAATCTGTATATTTGTAATGTTATTACCTTTCTCACAGTTATTTATTTATTTTATTAATACTTTATTGTATACACTAATAATACATAACAAATATGACAGACGTAACCATATGTACAAAGCCGAGCTTATATCTAAAAGAGTTTTCTTCCAGCAAACCTAAAGTAGAAAGGAACATCAGTGTCAGCGAGTAGAGCTGTTTAGTCAAGTTTTGAAATTCTTTAAGTTTGTTTATAAAATGCTTTCATGTAATGAAACTGAAATTTTATATTATTTGGATACTCTAAAATAAAACTGACAATATTTTAATTACAAATAATTTTCATGTATGTGAAACAAAATAAGGCTAACTACAGGCAATATATATTATTATTCTTTATGAGTTTATTCTAATTGTGCTCTTTATAAAATGATACGAGCTATTACAAATATGATTAATATAATATATTTACATTAATAAAATTTATTATTGCCATTACCTTCAAGTAACGTTATAATAAATCCCTATTACTAACCTAATGGTCGAGGGATGGGCAGCAGCGTTCCTCTTAATACATCACCAAAGCCTAACTGCGGTATCCAACCCGCTTGCCCAGAGTGGCCACTACTGGCAAAACTCCACATTACGGGGGAGACCAATGTTCAGCAGTGGACATTTAACAGCCAAGATGATGATAATCATGAAATCGCTAATGATATGGACCAAACCAGTACTTCGGCACTCGTGCGTGAGTGTAAAATGTGTTTTTCGTCTGTTAAACGAAATTTATTTTATTTCTTAGGATCAGCAATTCCATTTCAAGAGCTTCCTTTAGCTTTAAGATATTTTTTTTTTACATATTTCTCAGAATACATTGGTTATATATAAACGAGATTATGGTATTCACTACTGGTTGTTACTGCGGTTGTTAATATAAATAGAAAGGGTCAGTAAATATAAATATCTTATATCAAAATATCTTATATCTTAATATTAATAATACATCCATCATTATCCAAAAATAGGCAATACTCTGTTATAATCCTTAGAAATATTATGAATGTAAAAGTGAGTTTGTTTTTTCGTCTGTTACATTATAGCGCCTTAATAGTTTAACTGATCACTATGATATTTGTTATACCGGTACTACATGGGATGGAGAAGGATTTAGACTACTTTTCTATTCGGTTAGTAAACACATTCCAGTCACGCGAATGAAGTCACATGTGAAAGATAGTATGATATAAAAATATAAAAATAAGAGACTAGAGAAGTACATTATGGAATTCTTACATACAAGAAAATCGAAAAGTAACAGTAACTGAGTAGATAAAACAAATAGATAGAAAAAGACAGATAGACTGTGACAGAAATAAATATCCATTGATAATGACTGTGACAAGTGGGATCAAAACTAGATCTGATAGCATATAAGAAAAGCATATTTACGTTAAAATTTGATACACATTTACAAGTATGTGCATATATTTAGAGAAGTCGCTATATTATACTTGCAATTTATATATTTAAATAATTTTAAAGCGGCGCCAATGAAAATCCTCTCAACCGACTTTAAAAATGAGATGCTCAATTCAAATTATAAATAATAATAGTTTTGAGCTCAAACACGTTTCGTAAAATGCGTAGAAACAAAATGGCAGATGGAGATTGATTAATAGTGATGGTTAATCTTTGAGTTTTGGCAGTGACACACATACTAATGGTAGCGGAATTAAACATAATAGTTGTAATGAAATAACCAATTTTAAATTTGGTTGTTTTTTTATATATTTGTTACCTTCTGTTGGTTCCACACCGATCTGGAAAAGTCTTTTTTTATCTGAATTAAATGGATAAATAACAGACTAAATACGGCTACAGTAATAAAATTACAAAGACATAATACCTTAGTCCTCAAAAATGGCAACGCATGAGTGGTATCACGAGCGACACGGTTTACTCTGTTATGCCCATATTGTTTATGTCTATAAGCGATTATTACCTCTTTCCGTCAGGTAGGCTGTTAGTTTGTTCGCTATTCTAATTTCCATAGAAAAAGTTAAAAATAAAAAAGAAGGAGCCCCTATGATTATTTCTATATTTGTAGTCATCTATCCAAAGAATTAAATACAAAGTACTTATATATGAATACTCGTACAATTAATATTTACATAACAAAAAAAACTTCTAAGTAACTTTGTTTAGAAGAAAGCAAATCCATGGTTGCATAAACATTTGAACCTAAATTAAAGATAAAAGCAAAATGCCATTATTATTCTTATAAGCGTTGGCAAAAAGTACAAAATTGCATTAGTACGAATGAATGCATTATTACGGGGGAAACTGGGAAGTCTACAGGGGCTGCACTCCAGTTTTGATGTCGAGACTTTTATGCTAAAATAAAAATCCAGTGTTTTTCTGTAGATATTCACAAATTTGTGAGTGTAATCAGGTTTCAGAAATGTTCAAAGAGGGACATGAAGTTATCTGTATAATATAAATTTGCATAATACGAGTATATAAATAGACCTATAGGAAATTGCTATCGTGGATTGTAACTTTGTATACATGTTCGCTGAAGTCGATGAAGAAAATAAAAAAATACGGAATAATTATTTTTAATTTTTAAAAATTTTTGACGGATATTACGAGAGTACAAAAAATGTTGCTATTATAAATATACAATTTTAGTATTGCCAGCTAAGACCAAAAAGTAAGAATTATTTTAACAAATATTTTATTTTTAACATTATGTATTGATTCAGAGATAGATTTCTAATTCGTGTCTTAATAAAGTACTTAGTTCCCTATTATTTATATGTATCATAATATAAAATAGTATATAATGCATAAAATTAATTAATTTTAGTTTTTTTTTAATACACTATTCTAACTTCATCATAATCATCATAACAACTTCTGAACAGCTCACCATTGACCACATGTCTCCCCATAAAATAACGATACTAGTGTACCAAACGAACTAACAACTCTACTCGGGTTTTATTTAAATTATTTATTTTATGTACTAGTTTATTGTGGAGAGGGGAACGTATTATTAGTAATGCGGACTACCAGTCGTATTGCTAGCATTGTACTTTGTAAGGTCGACCTCCACGTAGACTCCTCTGTAAACTATAGTGCTGAATTCCAGGTGTATGCATCACGGTAGGCTTTTCATTTTCACCGATTATCCTTCACTGGTTTCACTTCCTTCACTGCCAGCGTATACCGTAAGCGTAGGCGGGGTTACCATTCTATTATCATCTACTAAGAAAGTACATTGTTGTGAAGGGAGAGAAAGGACTGTCAATAATGGTTACTAGCAGCCTCATTATACCTTGTTTCTTCGACCTCCCCATGATTCTTCCCTGGAAACCGTTGTGGTAAATTTTGATGAATTATTCACAATGAGCCAACTGACCTACTTTTCTAAGCTATCATCTCCTGTTACTGCCATGTCAGTATTCCATTTTTATCCATTAAAAAAGAGCACATTGTTGTAGATTAAAATAACACTTCATTCTAGGAATGAACAGAAATATTGTATTATAATAGTCATATTACATTTTTTCGTTTCCTCTTTAATTAGGCGGTGTGATAGGCCGGGTCTTTAAGTTCCTTAAAATATTGTTGAGCACAACGATGGCTGGCTCATCCGTTATACTCATGAACGTGTGCTGCTTGTGGGGACTGGTTTGCCCATGCTTGCTTGTTTATTTTCCATTTAATAATACATTTAAATAGAAATTAATGCCAATTTTAGTCACAGTACCCATACAAATGTAAACATATCTTGTAATCTTTGAAAGGAGTAACTGTTGAGTTTCTTGTGGGTGTTCTTAGTATATAATAACCAAACAAACATAAAAAATTGCAGATTTTTAAATCTCATAAACAAATCTATTTGAATTAAAATTATTTCTATTCAACATTGGACACATTCCATAACTGACATTGGTATACAAATTATTCTGGTTAAAACTTGTACTTCTATTTCGTATTTAAAGACCGCATTGTACTCCTACCTAACCCACGCGGGGGGAAAAGGATTGTTAGCAATGGAGTTTGACAGCCCCATTGCTAGCAATATGCCCTATCAGGTCGACCTCCACGTGGTTCCCCCTGGAAACCATTGTGAACAATTCTTGTTGAATTCGTCACGATGGGCTAACTGGCCTGCTTCATCCTCACCTATCATCTTTCACTGGTGCCCCGCCGGTGTATACCAATAGCGCGGGTGGGGTTACCATTCGATTATCACCCATAAAAAAAAAACTAACCCACGCAGCAACCAAATTCAATAACTCGCATAGTTCCAACAAACATTGTTTTAATAATTCATTAATACAGTTACTATCTTTTAGCAAAACAGTTTGTTCTGTAACATCACACTAAAATGCGGCAAGAAATATAGTGTAACGTAAGTACTAAGTGACAGTTTTCTTTTTTTTTTTTTTTTTTTTTTCTTTTTTTTGTGGCGTTCACCCCGATATTAGGGTATTTTGCCAAGAACAAAACGGGGAAACGATAATAGTAATAAAAATACCTAACACAAACGAATTTAGAAAGGATAAGGATTAGGTCTAGGATATTTATAGGATATGAAACATATACTTGTACATATGAGAATATACTTATAAATATATAGGAAAAGCAATTGATGCAACTATAAATGTATTCATGTAATATAACTAAATCTTAATATTGTTATCATATATATATGAAGATAGTATTTTATAGATAATAGGATCATTGGAAGAAAGTAGAGTAAGAATAGAAGTTGGGAATGGAACACGGATGGATCGGAGATGATTAAAAAGGAGGTGTGGTCAAATTTAGAACATGAGAAGAATATATGATTCAAGTCCGCCACTTCAGCACCGCAATTACACGACGAACTTTGTACAATACCAAGCTTGTATAAATGAGAAGGTGTGCATACGTGACCTAGACGCATACGAGTTATAATAGTTGTTGCGGTCTTTCCAAGCTTTAATTTACAAAACCATGGTTTGAAAGGAATATCGGGTTGTATAAGGCGATAAAATCTTCCTTTTATTGTACTTGTTTTTTCCCAATATTCCTTCCAGGCATACCTTAAATATATTTTTGGGAGACAAGCTAGGTCACTACAGTAATTATGATACGGATACATATCACCACAAGTTACAGCCTCTCTTGCAATAAGGTCAGCTTTGTCATTGCCGCTAATACCACTGTGTCCTGGTAACCAGGCAAAAGAAACGGAATAACCTCTCAACATGCAAAGATAAAGACTTTGTCTTATGTCACAAATAATGGGATAAACTGGTTTTGATTTAAACGGATATTTGGCTAGAGCTTGCAAAGAGCTCATAGAGTCAGTGAAAACTATTGCCTTATGTAATTTCATTAAAAGTATATATTCTACAGCTTTTAAAATACCATAACATTCCCCGGTAAAAACTGAAGACTCCGGTGGAAGTTTAATTTTTTGAACGATATTAAATTGTGAATGAAACACACCCACACCTACACAACCGCTATTGTCTGGTTTTGATGCATCAGTAAAGATGTAGTGCCATTCATTCCATTCAATGTCAGTTATAAACATAAATTTGGCATTCAATTCTGAATCATTTTTTAATAACCCAAAATCATATTTAATATTAGGAGATAAAACTAAAGATTGATATGAGCATTTATAAATGGGAAAACAGGACGATGTAAAAGTGGGAGATTCTATGGATTTATATTTTTCATAACTTTGTATTAAACATGGAGGTTTTTTATGTTTCCAATAAGATGAAGACGAAATAAAGATATATAGTTGAGATAACTTTTGAATAAGCGGATGATCAGATAATTGTAAACAACGAAAAAAGAAGCGATCAGATAGATATTGTCTTCTTAAAACCAAAGGTGGATCACCGACTTCGAGCTGTAAAGCATTGATTGGACTTGATTTCATTGCTCCAGAGATAATCCTCAAGGCCTTTGATTGAATTAAATCCAATTTCTTAAAAGCAAATGAACTTCCTGGAGCTAACAAAAAAGTTCCATAATCAATGACACTCCTTATAAGACCATTATAAGCAAGTTTTAGTGAAACGGGATGTGCTCCCCACCAAACTCCAGCAAGGCACCTAAGAATGTTGAGGTTACGCTCACATTTCGTAGAAATATAATTACAGTGGGACAGACCTGTTAATTTATTATCTAGCACGATACCTAAAAATTTAATTTCAGTCTTTATAGGAATGTATGAGTTATCATAAAGCACCTTAATTTGTTGCGGTGATCTCATTCTTGAAAACAAAACTACACTACTCTTGGTTACAGAAAGATTAAGACCATTTGCATCTAACCACGTTTTTAACAAATCTAATGAATCAGATAATTTGGCAGAAGCAGATTCTATGGACTTCGCAATAAAATATAATAAAAGATCATCAGCATATTGTAAAATTTTGACGGATTTATCAAGGAATAATTCTAGATCGTATGTGTATATGTTAAATAAGATTGGACTGAGAACAGATCCTTGTGGAAGGCCTTTCCATACTGTTCTAGATAATTTGGTATCTTCATCTAAATTCATATATATTGTTCTTTCTGATAAAATATTAATAATGAAATTAGAAAGCATTACCGGTACATTTAGAGCTTGTAATTTAGTTTTTAAAATAGAAATTATTACATTATCATAGGCAGAATTTATATCTAAAAAGGCTGAGAGGATTGACAAATTTTGTGAGAAAGCTATATGAATATCTGAAATAAGAATGCTCACATTATCTAAGGTGCTCTTACCTTTCCTAAAACCAAACTGGTTCGGGGATAGTAAGTTATTACTTTCTAAAAACCATTCTAGACGGTTCTTCACTAAATGTTCAGCTAGCTTTAGTAAGACAGAGGAAAGTGCAACAGGACGGTATGAAGATGGTTCAGAAGGTGGTTTATGAGGCTTTAGAAATGGTATAATAATCTGAGACTTCCATGAAGTAGGTATATTTCCCGAAATAATTATGGAATTAATTATATTTAAAAAGTAAATTAATGTCGCATCGCTAGCATTTTTAAAAAAGGAATACGGTATACCGTCTTCTCCCGGTGCAGAGTCTTTAATACAAGCTAGAACACCTTTAAGTTCTACTAGAGTAAAAGGAGAGTCAAGTTCGAATAATTCGTCAGAGACGGATAGAGAAATATTGTAAAGGCATTCCGGCACATAACTAGGAGCAAGACGATCTAAAAATTTATTCGCTAAAGTTAAATCGAGTGCAGAACGTGATGTATGATCACTAAAGGCAGATCTGAATCTTTTAATATTATTCCAAACGACTGATGAATTAACTTCTGGACAGATAGAAGAACAAAATCTTCTCCAGCCTTCTAATTTCTTTTTTTTCAGTAGTTTTCGAGTAGAACGTGAAACTGCGGTGTAAATTTCAAAATTTTCTGGTGTCATGTAATTATTATAATTTTTTTCAGCCTCTTTACGATTTTTAATTGCTTCCGTACAATCTTTGTCCCACCAAGGTGGCGAGGGAATTTTCCCTGAAGCACTATTTTTAACAGGAAATAATAAATCAGCAACCTCCTTCATATTTATCATCAAGTCATTACAACATTGATGTTCATTTCCATGGTAAACAATAGGTAACTCCGATATTTTATTATCTAAATATTGTTTGTAAATATTCCAGTCTACATTTGATAAATTATATTTAAGCCGAGGACCACTCTTTCGACTTGAGGGAATGGAAATTGGAAAAGAAAGAATGAGGGGAAAGTGATCGCTTCCGAAAGTAGAGGAATGAGGATACCACGACAGTGAAGAAGCTAAATCAGAAGAACATATTGAAATGTCAGGAGCACTAAACCCTTCATTCGGTGCAGTTCTACGTGTTGGTACATCTGAGTTAATAATACATAAGTTGTAAGTGTCAATTATCGTCAGGAGTTTTCCACCATAAAAATTAGAAGTAGAACTGCCCCACGATTGGTGTTGAGCATTAAAATCGCCCATTACGAGAAAAGGTTTAGGTAAAATTGAAAATAATTGTTCTAGTTGTGAATATATTTGGCATGTAGGATCAGGAATATATAAAGTAACAAAACAGATACCATTTATAATTATAGCAGCTGCATTAATGCCGCTATATACAGGAAGCGAAAAAGAAGAAAAAGGAAGGGAGTTTTTGACCAATATGGCAACACCGCCATATCCGTCAGCTCTATCATCACGGAGACTTGTAAAGCCTGAAATCCTAAAAGGATATCCTGGCTTTAACCAAGTCTCTTGGAGAGCTATTATAAAAGGATTATATTTATTAATCAAATAAAATAAGTCTGATTTCTTGTTTGTTATGCTACGACAGTTCCACTGAATTATTAGGACTTTGTAATCCATTGTGAGAAGTTAATAATTGAGAAAATACATTGTAAATGGCATCGTTGGACGGTGGTAAAGTTGTTTGTATCATCTTCGATTGCGATAACACTTTAATAAGCATGAGAATAATATCAAAGATGGATTGATTATTGTCAATATTATTTGATGATAATGCACAACCATTAGAGGGAGCAGGAATATTATATTCCTTAACTATGGCTTCATGGGCAGAACGATCATATCCTTGTTGTGCTTTTTGAGGAGAGCGTGGTTTAAGTGTAACTGTTTTTTTATGTGATGATTGAATATGTGGTAATGATGATTTCTCTTTGAGGAAAGAAGATTGAAAATGAGATTTATTGGACGGAGATGATGATGTTAATACATCTGAATATAGTTTAGAAGTGGGAGGATGAAATTTTGATGCTTCAGCATAAGAAACACAACTGTGGGCCATTGTTTCTTTAATGGCTTTCTGACGTGCATATTCAGGACATTTCTTACTAATTGCTGAATGAGAACCATTACACAAGATACAAGAAACATTTTCCTCATCTACTTCACATTTATCACCTGTATGATTTTGCCTGCATTTATAACACCGAGGATTTGAACGACACTGCATCTTGACATGTCCGAACCTACAGCAGTTATAGCATTGGATAGTGGGGTAAATGTACAAATCTACAGTTAATGATGTGTAAAACATAAATACTCTTTTTGGTAATATTTGTCCATCAAAAGTAATAACAATGGTTTCAGTATTAATAAAACTTGGTTGTCCTTCATTAATGGTCTTTTTCTTAATTCTTCTGGTTTTTAGAATTCTCCCACAACCTATAGGTACTGATATATTTTGGATTACTTCCTCTTCTGTCCAATCTTTAGGAATACCCCTCACAATTCCCATACGGGTTACATGGAAAGAAGGTATAAATGCCTTAAAATTATGTGTTTCTAAGTGACTATTATTTAAAAATGCATTTGCATTTTCAAAATTTGAGAAAGAAAGCGATAAACGGTTTCTTCCTATTCTTTTGAGGCTACCATTCACTATATTATTTATCTTATTAGTGTGTAAAAAGCGACCAAATGCAATAGGATGTAATGTAGTGTTATCATTAGGATGTGTTTCATTTTTTTGTACATGAACGACATAAGGAGCTACATCCTCGGCATTGTACAAAGTTCTGCTTAAAGTACTGGGTGGAGAAGCAGGTTTAACAGACTCGGTATTATTTACAACTGGTATTGATACTTGAGTTTGATTCTCATCCTCAATACATTGACAATCACTATCTTTAATTTTAGATTCGAGACCTTTGGTGTGCCTCCTTCGTTTTTTATTGCAATGTTTGCAAATGCGACGTTCGCCACGTACTCGCTTACGTTTAGAACTTGCAACGCTAGAACCATCTGTGTCCATACTAGATTCACCCAATATATCAAAACTATTATTAAATGGGATAGTTATATTTGCAGACACCTGGGGGGTTGTCCCCCCAGGGTCTATAGGTGGATCCATAATGTCTAATTAATATAGGTAATTTACTTACCAATATTTACAGCAACAAACACTATTACTACAAAATATACAATTATATATACAATCTAATACACAATATATAAATAAAACTAATCCTTATATAATTAAAAATAAAATTAATTTAAAGAAGATCAAAAAACACTCCCGCTTTTTTTTCGACAGTTTTCTTTACACCGTCTCTGGTGTTGTCCGGACGCCCCTAATGCAAATTTTATTTATTCATGTAAATTAATATCTATTCTCTGAGACATCCAGTGAGCCGAGAAATTGAGTACGTGCAAAAATAAAGCGCTCCTCAGCCCGGCTTATGCAAACTTGGCACCGCCTCGGTGGTTACCAATTATAATGTTAAAGCATAGTGCCTTATTTGCTTGATTTGTTATAATTATTTCAAAACAAAACAGACAAGATAGATTCATATATATTAACTAATAAGGATATGTTTATAGTAGATTCTGTGAAGTTATGATAAACTAAATGAACTGTTTCTAACCGCTGTTTACCCTAATTTAGAAAATGATTTTACTATAGAAAAATGTTAGCAAAATTACCTGTTATTATTAATCTATTAATTTATTATCAATCCTCACTTTTTACATTCGACTAAAAGCCAAAGATGCTGTTAAAATCAATATATATATTATAATATAATTGATTTTTTATAATAATGGCCTTATTTCTAAAAGCAATGTAATGTACAGTGTGATAGTTTATTGTAACATAATTTTTGCTACTGTAATCTTTTGGAGGGATCAACTAGAGATAATAGTATCTATCTGTTATAATGGAGCTTTTTGAACAATATATATATATATATATATATATATATATATATATATATATATATATATATATATATATATATATATATATAAACTTTATTGGAAATTGTACATCTATATTTTTGCTGAAATACTTTGGCTCCTTTCCTCTTTCTATAAATTTTATAATATCTTTTCTTCTAATAATTTTTATAGAGTATTTTTGTTAAATTTATTATATTGATTGATGATACAAATACCATTGTAACTAGGTTTTCATTATGACTATAAGCAATGCATTTATCATATAATGAATAAACAACAATGCACTACTAGTTTCTTATATATTCACTAGAGAAATAACTCAAATTAGTTGCGCAGAATTTCATAGTTATTTGAAATATATTCAGCAGTAGGTATATATGTGTCTGTCTGTTATGATAAATCTCTCCAAATGATTTATTATAACAGACTAAACATCAGAATAATATGGAGTAATATTATTGTCGCCCTCGCCTACAAAGAGTTATAAACCCCAAGATGACTAAGAAGAAGTTTTCTTTTCGCTCCATTTACCTCGAATGGGAATATGAAAAGGGTACACGTTAATTGTGATGTCACTTGTCAAACTACTTCGAGAAGCGAGCAAATAGTTTTACTAGCCTTTATGATAGATAATGTTTAATATATATGTTACTCTTTTCCTTTCTTACTTTATTTTTCTTTCTTTTTACTAGATTCGTCTAATTTCCTTGTGTGTGTTATGTATATTTTTATATGTGTATGTATATGTAGTATATATTATTTATTACAATAAGTAGTTTAATACATAATAATAAATAATATGAATTTGATGTTTTTATGCATTATAGGTTTTTATATTTTATGTACGTAAAAATAATTAATTCACTCTTGCGCCACCTACCCACTTCTATATGTTCCCCTTTTATCAAAGGTTGTCTGTAAGAGATTGCCCTAGCCATAAGACTACTTTTTGTAACTTTATGTATATATTTTAATCTGTATTTTATGTTACTGTATTTTACTTGAATTGTTTATCTGTCATTGTTTATTGTTATGTTTCTGGTGCAATAAAAAGTTAATTAAATGAATAAACAAACATCGTAACTTTATATCTAGGCATAGACTTAATTTAACATAACAATAGTTTTAGATTATACGTACTAGATTTTTTATATTATTTAACTACATCATCGTCGTCATATCAGCCTTCAACTATCCGCTGCTGAACATAGGCCTCCCCTTATTGGGAGACTTTGCCTAGTTAGACTTTGGTAATGTTCAAAGAGTGAAGCTGCTGCTCATCCTTCGTCTATTAAGTTCCCTTATTAGCTTCTTACGATAGCCACAGAAAAGAAAGGGGTGGCCCATTTTATGTCGGGACTAAATATTATAACCACATATAATAACGTACATACGTACTAACAATAAAATTATACGTACTATATTATGCATATTATTAAAGTACATATTTACTAGTAAATATAATTATAGTGTATTTGTTATTCTTTATTTTCAACTTCTAAATTATTCTGTTGGTAATGGGGCCGATTCTGAGGAACCATTTCTCCAAACCTATATCTTAATCTTATATTTTAATTTGATAATTTCGTAAAGTTTTTTTTTTTTTTTATACAACTTAGAATGGCAAACAAGCTGACGGCTCACCTGATGGAAAGTGGTAACCGTCGCCTATAGACATGAGCAGTACCATAGATATAACAGAGTATACTGTTTCACCCATGATATCCCCCATGCGTTGCCATTCCTGAGGACTCAGGTGTTATTCCTCTTGTTTCTAAGTTACATATTTATGGGACATCGTTAACTAAAAGTTCAATAGTTTGGACTTAAATCTATTAAAAAATATGTTCATATTAGTCCTTACAATAAAAACTTCGCTGTGATATCAAATTAAAATTTTAATTTTAAAGATAGATTTCGAGACATATCGTTTTAGAATCGGTCCCAATGAGCTCTCTATGTATTAGGTTCTAAAGTCTAAGTTCCATTCTGATATGATTTTTTTTTTGTTTTATAACACGGAGCCAAACAAACATGTAGCTCACCTGATAGTAAGTGACTATCGCCGCCCATGAGTACCTATAACACCAGAAGCATTGCAGGTGTACTGCGAGCCTTTTTAAAAGGAATATATTCTTTTCTTGTTGGTTACAATGTCGTATTGGTTCGGAAATACTGCTGCTGGAAGTTGATTCTAAAGCGTGGTTGTGCGTGGAAGATGTGCTTTAATAAATGCACGGTGGAGGACCACCACTCATCCAGATAGTAATCCAACTAGTTAATATGAATAGATTTCAGTGAACGGTTATTAATTTTCATATTAAAATACTGACCAGAGAAAAAGAAACGACAAAAATTATTAGGTGAAATTATATCTCACTGTAAAATACATCATCGTTAATGCTATTGTTAAAATTATATAATATACGACCTTCAGAACTATGACACATTATTAAGAAATAAAGGAACATTCTTGAACTACTTCCAATAGAATCCCTTTTTGTAGCTATTTTTAATTTCACTTCTGAAATAGGTTGGCTAAGGATGTACACTTTGTTACTATTTCAAATACTTTATAAACCTCATGAATCCCTTCGCAGTTTTACAACAAGGATTAAATTAATTGGATCCAAACAAGACATTGTTTGCTTCTCCTGACTTTAAGCTCGTAACTTGGTAAGCGGGTCTTAACTTCTTAACTTAACAACAACTAATACCGATAGACGTTGTTTTTTCTTTATTAATATTTTCATTTATATACATCTACAGTATTCAAGTTTTAATATATCGCTAAATGAAACATATTTTGTTTATTGGAAAATTTTATTACATCAACATAAACAATAATTTTAGAAATTTTATTAGCTATAAGAACAATATTTCACGATTTGTTCTAGAGATAGAAATATTTAAATAAGATAATATTAACTTAAACATGACTTAAGATTTCCTCTAATTATGTTAGCTTAGAACAATCATCATTATTTAGTGTAATCCTGCTGAAATAACCGAACTTATTTGTTATCCTAATATCGAAATATGGAAAAAAGAAACTATAAATATTAGAAATGAAACAAAACAGTCGTCCTTGAAACTCTTACATACCTATTCAACATCAAACTTGAATGCCTTCCCTTGGCTGTTAAAATTCTAAAATCAACTTGTGAATTTCGACAAGCTCTTGTTAAATAATTATGAGTTAACTAATTTGAGTGTTTTTGGGTTATAGACTTTATTTGTTTCATCCAAAGGTTGCCTGGAAGAGATCGCTCTTAGCGATAATACCGCCCATTGTTTTCTCAGTGTAACATTTTCTTGTAATTATTTGTATTTATAATAAGTTTCCTACTGCATTGTTATGGAGGAAACAATAAAGTGTATCTATCAACCTTTTTTTTTCTCTATTAGTGAACTAATTAAAATTTCATAATTAAGTAAATTGTGTTTTACAAAAAAACGGACTTCAATTGTGGCAAAACCAGTTTATTTAGGTTTAAGAACGAAATTATTAGATCGACTTTAATAAATGTATATGAGACCAATCAGTAAGTACATATATCCTTTTAGATAATAAAAGGATTTTCTAAATTGGTTTACGACTGACAGTTATAGGGTAACAAACATAAAAAAACAACTGAATTGAGAACCTCATTCTTTTTGAAGTCGGTTGAAAATAAAACAGCTTTTGTGCACTATTGGCATACGCTAATGAATGAGATGAAATATAGAGATAAATTCAGATCAGGTAGCCTATCATAAATGATAATGACCTTGGAATTAATTATGACCTAACAAAGTATTAATACTACTAGCAATTTAATGTCATTAACATTAACTATTGTTATAAAATAGATTATTTTTCTTTCTTTTCGCCATTAGAACCACTTAAGCCCATTTTTCGATCCCCCCTTCCCCCTCCAAAAATATATTACCAGCTGCAATGTTAATTAACTTTGTCTGGTATATGTTAAATTCTGATCAACCCTCGACCGCAGATAAACGGCATTAGGGGGTAAATACGATAGGCTGTCTATTAGCTTAGTGGCACCTAAAGGATAATTTGATATACACGGTAATGTATTTAAAGAAACTCTCATGTTTTAAACTGAACCTTAACAACCGACAATAAGGCTGTTTCAACTGTATCTAAATAGAGAAAAACGGGGTTGTACTAATGGAAGTATGAAATACGATAGCATTCGAGCGGACGCATTATTCAAATTTAGCAACGTTTTTATTATATTTTCGAAGACGTGACGTCGTTTCAGTGAAACGCGCTTCAGATTATACGGTTTATGCTTTTTGTGATAAATTCATGAAATTTGTATCTACACTGTGCTATATATATTTGGTATAGAAATACAAAATTTTATTATTTTATCTAGTTCTCAAAATAGCTTATTAGACGTCATGTAAAGTTAGACAACAGACATTGGGACTAATCTAAAATAAAACAAAATAAAAAAAAAAATGAATAATGCTAAATTGCCACAACTGGGACTCTCAGAAAATAAACATTATTATAATAAACAATATAAATATATGAAAACTAAGTACTTACTTTGCACCAAAAAATCTTTAATTTTATGGGAATTATGTAACATGTTAGAAAACTACCTGATTCATTAATATCACAATCTAGTTCTATAAAGCTTACTGTTCCTATATTTTATACTAGCCGTTTTCTGCAGCTTTACTCGCATGAATATGTATATAAAGTATCCGATGTTTTAAGTTAGAATACACCAAATTTCATTCAAAACCATTCAGCCGTTAAAGCGCATATTAATAACAAATATCTAAACATCTCGAAATTTATTTTTTTATTAATAATTACTACGAAATGAAATAAATTTTTGAATTAATACAATATCATATTGCTATCAGTCACTATTATGGATTGAAACAGCAGTCAAAGTAATTCAATGATTTCTCTCAAAGCCTCTATCTTGTAAATACACTTTCCCATTTCTTCCGTCATCCATTTTTTCTCACGTCGAAACATCTGCGTTTGTTTGACGCAAACAAAACGTCTTTGATATCGGCTTTGTTTGCACACAAATACATTTCACGCGGTCCCTCGACTTGGTTACATCAGTTCTAGTACTTTTAATTGTCTATGCTTTGTCTCTGTATGGAATGCGATATGTTTGGTAAATGACAACTTTGTTTCTATCAACATTTTTAATGGCATAAGACGTGCATGGATAAGACAATACATGAAAGTTTATTACAAACCGTTGTTCGTTTGTTTGTAAATCTATCGTCATAGATAGATACTCTTTGTTGTTTCTCCCAAAAGACTACATTAGTAAACTTATTAGAAATAAAAAAAAAAAAAAAATTATACACTTGTGACACCAAATAAAGTATTCGGCCTGTCTGATGGTAAACGGGGTTACCGTAGCCCATAATTGCCTGTAACACCAGAGATGTCAGGCGTGCGTTACTGACTCTTAAGAAACCTTAATATGCCCTTTTTGAAGACTGCCATGTTGTAGTCTTTAGGTAATGTCTCAGCAGGAATAATTACAAAAAAAGATTACACTGAGAAGACGAGAAGAAGAAGAAGTAGAGATCGGTCTTAAGGATAAGGCCGCCCATTGTCTCTTCCAGGCAATCTTTGGATGGAGAAGAGTAGTTATAAACTGACATGTAATTCAATTCATTTTCAACGATGTTGTTTAATTAGCAAAACTGCAGTTACAGATGGAAATAGAAGAAAACTGTATACAAGATTTTTTAAGTCTTTGAAATTAGTGTGTAAGTAACTATAGAGTGAGTTAGTTATAATAGTGGGAGTAGAACTAAAGATTGAGGTATAAAGAGACAGGTGTTCCTGTATAAATAATCCCAAACTTAATGTAAAAATAGAAGTAAATAATCTCAATATAATATTTTTCTTTGTATTGTTGACAACAATTTAGTAGATGAACCAGTTGATTTGTAACAATTTACTATAATCAATAATATTAGGTAAAAAATAAACCCAAGTATATAAAAAAATAAATTATCTGGGCTATATTTAGTAATAGACAGAATTATTTTAATTAATACAAGTTTGAAAAATAGACGAATGCTCTCAACTAAATTGTATATATAAGTCAATCCGATTGGTTTAAATAAAAAATAAAAAACTATTTAATGATAAACTATATTTTTTTAATTATAAACGGGTTAGATTATAAATTAGTAATTAATAAAACTATTGTAATGAAGTATACAACATTCGATTCTTGCAAAAATCCATTACAGTTTCTATTCACTTTACCACTAGACTATTTAAATAAGAGAAAATAGTTTAATTTGTGACACAAATAACTACATTTGCAATTCGGCGGCCATGATTATTTCATTTTCTACGTATCCCATGAGGAATTATCTCATTATTGGGGACAGCACGTGTTTACCCTACAAAACACATTTGAAACAGCCTTTAAGAATGTTATTCGAATTTGAACTTTAAGCCAATGACATAGAAATATTAGTATTCGAATATTGGGAACGTTAAATTTGTTTATGTACACTAATAATTTAATACACATGGTGAATTTATTTAGAGAACTAGATTAGATAGGTAATTTACATACGATTAATATTTACTTTCTTCTTTTGTCACTAATACAGAAAAAGGAATAATTTAAATAGTAAATACAATAATGAAATGAAAGTATATGTATATTAAAAATATTAAACAAATTAGTCGCAATTAAAAGAACCAGAGTAAATTAATAAAAAGATAAGTAGGGGAAAATGTATAAATTTCTAATATCCGCTCTAGAGCTCTTTTTCATTTTATTTAAGCGATTTCAAAATAAAAAAAAATCCTGTATTTATTGATTGTAAATTACACGCCACCTTCGTCAATCCTAAACCGATTTTGAAAATGGTTTTGGAAATAAATACGGTTTAGTCCCAAAGTTTATTTTTTTTATCGTCCCGATTAAGTCTTACATTAATTTTTATATTATTGAAGTGACTCTTTAAAAAAACAAAACTAAATTGTCTTTGCTACACATCGTACAAGGTATTGTGTCCCAAATATAATTTAGTTTGTCATACACGAACTTATTCCCCTTTGTAAATATCGGTAAGTGTTAATGACATGTCGTTATAAGTGTTTGTTTGGCTCTGTTTTGTTGGAGTTACCAGTGTACCTACATTCTTTTGTTTGGAACCGTGTACTGTGTCGTGACCAAAATATATTTTCTATATTACTTGTATACGCAGTTTCTTATGATCGACTTTGTGTGACCCGTTTGTATTCGAATATTCCTTCTTATTAATATATTAATACATGTAGTAAATTTGAGTAGGTTTAAACTAAATCTCGAACACTAAAAAACAAGCATGTTCATAACGTTACTGGCATCAGTATACTGTATTTTTGAGCAAATAAATTATTATTATTAAATACAGAATGTTCTTATAGCCTTGTTTACTTTATCATATTTTATCAAGATTCTACTATTTTTCAGAAGATCCTTTAGATCGCATCGCTGTTCTTTTATGTATTTAAATAGACTTGTTTACACTTTTAAGTCTTTATTTTTTGTCGTGGTTCCACTGTTTCTTGGAAAACTCTTTAGTTCTGATCATTGATATTTTATATACCGAAATTCGTATTCTGGTATGTACAATGATAGCTGTTCGATATTTTTTTTTTAATGGATGATAATAGCATGGTGTCTCCGTATGCGCTAACGGTATACACTGATGGGGCACCAGTGAAGGATAATAATAGGTGAGAATGAAAAGGCAGGATAGTTAGCCTATCGTGATGAATTTATCATAATAGTTTTTAAGGAGGGGGGGGGGGCATGGCATCCTGATAGTGTGTATTGCTAGCCACGAGATTGATAATCCGTATTACTTGCAATCCCTTCCCCCCGCTGTTCAATATTATTTAACTATAATATTTATCCTATACTCATGTACTTTGTAGTATGAATTTTTTTCCACTAAAGCAGCGATGCAGCACTAATGTGAGAGTTGTTGGAGTAGATATAAATTAAAGTGTTGGATAAATTCAAAAGTAAGAAGTAATAAAAGGGATAATTTTTTTATTATGCATTTAATAGAGCTTAAAAACAATTATTAGCTTCTTTATATCTCCACCTCCGTTATTCTGTGTTTACATTCTTAAGAAAAATCATGCTTAAATTAAATATATTTTTTTACAGTATGCTGACTTCCATTTAGAAAGGGATGATTGGAAACTGCTGCTGATTTTCACCATCGTATAACCCGCCATAAACTAAAATTTCATCTCAACCGTCTGGACGAGTGGCGGTCCTCCACCGTGCGTTATTCAAGGCACTTTCTCCCACGCACAACTACTCTTTGGAATCAACTTCCAGCAGCAGTATTTCCGAACCGATACGACAACATAACCTTCAAGAAAAGAGCATATTCCTTTTTAAAAGGCCAGCAGCACACCTGAAATGTCGTTGGTGTTGTGGGTGACCATGGGCGGCGGTAGTCACTTACCATCAGGTGAGCCGCACGCAGGTTTGCCCCCTGTGTTGTAAAAAAAATATACCAACAAGAAATTATCGTTTAATATTAAAAAGTGATATATAATATATCAAAATTTATTACATAATTGGTAAAGATATCGCGTTACATATACGCACACAAAAAAAAAATAAAGTCGATTCAGAAACCTACACCTTCGAACGTCAAAAAACAATGGATTCCGCAACTTTCTTATACGAGCTATATCAATGCAAAACCACGGATCCGATTAGATCGGCCGATAAGCTTACTTGTGCGGATTTCACACGTAGCCTCCTTTACACTGCCGTTCATAGTTGCTCGTTCCGCAGTTTGCGTAATGGCTCTGAATGGCGTTGCATTATTCACCATGCACTAGTTTTCTATGTTACTGCTTATTAAAGAGCCTACTTATTTTACGTTTTATGTACCATTTGTATTCTATTTTTATCCGGCTGCTAAAGGAGGGTAATGTTTTCCTGGTGTAGATGTGTATGTATGGGTGTATGGTGTAATAATGTATGGATCTTTTACATAAATAATTTGACAGATTTTGAAATATTTTTATGGGTGAAAATAACGGTAACTCCGCCTGCGCTAATGGGATATGCTGGCGAAGCACCAGTGAAGGGTGATAGATGAGAATGAAAACAGGCCAGTTAGCCCATCATGATAAATTCATCAGGAATTAACCATGATTTTCCAGGGAGAACCGCGAGAAGGTCGACCTGGTTGGGTATATTGCTAGCAATGGGATACTCAGTCTCCATTACTAACAATCCCTTTCCCCCCGATTTTGAAATATTATATTTGTATTAATTTTGGAATTACAAAAAAAACTTGTAGAAACAATATAGAAAATAAGAAATAATTGTCAAGGTCCTGTTTGTCAAGACAGTTTACAAACAAGGAAATTAAAAAAAATGTAGAACAAACTAAAGAAAAACTTTAATTGATATTTGAAACAGTTTACAAAAACTGGGTTTGAATATTGATTTAATTTTAATTTTCTATACTGTATATAACGTACCATTTTATAATAATTTTTAAGTCTTTAATTAGTACTATATACCCAAGTTGTAATATTTTATCTATGAGTTTTAGTCTTTTTTTTTATTAAATTAATATTACTTTTAGAAAAAGAAAAATAATTCTAGTACATTTTAAAGTTTCCCCATCACAAAATCGTTGAACTCACTTTTACAATTACACACCGTTAAGTACTAACTGTGAAAGGATCCATTCACAAAACAATTCGTGACAGTAACATCAAAAATAATGTCAATAACAGTTAAAGATATCGTTCTCATTCGCTCTCCCTTTCGACTCATCACAATAAAGGAGATATTAGGGTTCACAGTTCGTACTACGAGTTTTCGATCATAATTAATTATCACTCATTCTCTAGTGTTTTTATAATCATGAATAAAAAATAGAGTACACTAAATTAATTGTCATCATCAAATTCACCCTGTAATATTGTACTAATTTTTGACAATTTATCATTCTCTTTAAATGATGAATAATAGCCGCGCAGCTTGAACATTAGGTGAATGATTCGAGTTTATTTCAAGTTTGTCTTCTCTTTCATTAGTGTACTGTATTTTATGAATCTTGTAACACACAACATCGACTTGAATTATTAATATTAAAATAATTGTATTTGTTGATGTAGTCAAGCAGTAGTAGTAGTGGTCAATATAAGTGAGGGAGGGAGTGAGAGAGAGAGAGTAATAGAGTGAAGGCTGAAACGATGATGATAACTAATTCCATTCATTATTTAAAAGCCTTGTTGGTGGAGCCGTGACTCTGTCGGAACTTTTTCCTTAATCTGCTCAATGTACATGTAATTGTTTCAGTCTCTTACTTTCCAGCGCTTTCTTTTAACAACTAAACATATCTTTTTTATTAATTTATTATTTCTTATATATTATTCTTTTTTGTGTATTATTTAGTATCGAAAATCAATCGAGAAACTGTAGTTATTATATAATTTAATACTCGCCACTGGGACTTTTAACTGTGTGCAGCAATGGACTAACGAAATATTTACGACTACACTAACGGATGATTCCGCTCGCTAATGGCGACGTGATTCTGTTAAATCGCGCTAATCGGTCATTGTATATCATACCGGAAAATTTTAATTTTTCATTTTAGTTGAGTATTTTTTAAGTGATAAAAATGAACAGGTTCCGCATAAAAAGTTTTCAAGTAGAAAAGTTATCAGTACTTATTTGAGTAGGTGCATAGGTAGACAATGAATAAATTAAATTATTACATTTACACAGTAATTAATCCAAAAAGTAGAAAGTGGTTAACTAGTAAAAAAGTAGAAAACTTTAGGTACTGACATACAGTATAGACAAATAGACTATGATTATGCGACCATTTACAAAAGGTGAGCCATTATGCACGTACTCACGCACGCACACACACACACTCACTCACGCACGCACTCACGCACGCACGCCCGTACGTACGCACGCACACACACACGGTATTCTTCTCTATCCTATATAGTAGTTGTATACAAAATTTTGTAGCAATTCGTTAAATCGTTAAAGAGCCAAGATACAACAAACAGACAAACTCACTTTTACAGGGGGAAGGAGATTAATAGTTAATCATGGGTCTTACTGCTCCATTACTAGCAATATACTTCTTCTCCACAATCCTTGGATACCATCTTGGTTAAGTCTTTATGGATTCATCACTATGAGCCAAGTGACACGACAAAAAAAATACTCACTTTCATATTTATAATATTCATAAGAATCATTACATTCCTCCTGTTGATATATATTCTCAATTCGAATAAATTACATAATATATATTCATATGGTATATTGCATGGTCTTTCAACACAATGAAGATATAGTCAACTTATTAAGCCGAGATACTTTATCAAGGAGTACAGCCCACATAATTTCCCAACTCGTATATTAAGCGACTCTAATAACGCTCCGACACAATCTATTTCCACGGTCGACACTAAACGTCAGATTTCACTCAGCCGTCCCGTCTCATTAGAAAGTTACATACGAATAGGCTTCTTAGTGTTCTGCTTGATAAAGCGTGCCACATGGTGAGTTTTACGACACAGCTGTAAAAGTATATGTCGTCTTAAATGAGACATAAACACAGGGACGTGTAAACGAATGTCGCACATTTATTTTATTGGCGTCATTAATTCCTACGCTTTCGACGCCGTCCGAAACAGCCGTGGACTTACTAGTGGAGTGAATGGACGCGCTCGGATATTGTTCGGCTAATATACCACTTTGGCGGCGACTAATTTTAATTTGAGAGCAGAAATATTGGTTCTTGTAGAGTATTTCTGTTATAGAGATCGTTATTTAGAGTAGAAAATGTAAAAGCAGTAGATTATGTTGGCAACTTAGCATTACAAAATTCTTAATCTATACTAATATTATAAAAAGAGAAGATTATATGTTTTGTATGTTTTCTTGGTTATGTTTAGTGGATAAGCTCAAAGACAACTCAACCGATTTTAAAAAGTCTTTACTCATTAGTAATATAGGCTATATAATATTTTAAAAAAGTATTAAATATATCTATTAAAATTAATATAAAATACTAGTGATAAGGCCCATATTTGAACGGGTAAATATATTTTTTTTTAATAATATAATGCATCTTTCTGTAGGTGTATGAAATTTTTAAAATCAGTTGAGTAGTCCTTGAGTTTTTCCATTACAAACAAACAAATAATCAAATCTTTCGCTTCTTTTAGATTAATTTATTTTTATATCTATTTACACGTGCGACATCTGGGTGGATCGCTAGTACTAATTACATACATTATTCATATACGAGTATTATATAATATTATATAGCTGACTCGGTAAACTTACGTTTCTCAGGTGGTAAGGTGACGTCTGCGACTCAAAAAACATATCAGTTTTAAATTATTTTAGGGTCGGTTACTGAAAGTCGACGTCAATATGACGAATAACGACAGGGATGTCGAGGTTTCTTCAAGAGACTATAGCATGGAATTCTCAAAAAAAAAAGGTTCCTTCAGTCTATATAGCCTCTGATACTGCAGGGGTTCATAGGCTATGATAGCCGCTTACCATCAGGTGGGCCGTATACTTAACATCACTTCGGTGGTATAAAAAAATATAGTAATTAAAGCTATATTTTATCTTGAGTTTACATTTAAATATCCCTAACAAATTTCCATGAAATAGATTGTATGTGCAGAATTTTCAATCTTTACCATTTCATTATTGTAGATATACAAAATATATTAAGCTCGTGTCTAATCTTTATTACAAATAAACTGTTATTTGTTGACAAAGGTTAATAGTTCCAATAATTCCTAACCGCAAATTAATCTTTCTAGTCTAGACACGTTTTACTTTGACCTCAGAATACAAATATTACCTAAATAAACAAGTATCAATTTTATACTTCTATTATACTTGTGAGATAGAATTTTTATTATTGCGCAACAGTGTGACTTTCTTCACACATACAGAAAAGTTCTTCTATTACTTTCTTCAAGAAAAGGTTCAAGTCTCATATTTTAATTTATAGTTAAAAGTCTGGATACCCTGCCTGTGCTAACGGAATACGCTGGCGGGGCCTGAGGGATGACAAGTGAATATGAAATCAGTTAACCCATCGTGATGAATACACTTGGAATTCAGAATGGTGGTTTTTGAGGAACCATGATGAGATCGACTTGATAAATTATAGCTAGATATGCTAGCAATGAGACTAGTAATTCGCATTACTAACAATCCCTTTTCCCTGCTGCTTGTTTTTGTAATATTGATGTTTGGATGTAGTTATTCACAATATCTATTCAAGCTACTCACTATTATACCGGTCGCTCCCACTATTAATTATTTAATATATACATTATTGCAGCGGCTAGCAACTGAGGCATTGATGGACGAACGTGCAAATGTGGGCCGAGGCGTAGCCGAGGCACACATACGTGAGTCCATCAGTGCTTAGTTGTGGCCAAGGCTTGTATAGTACTTTTCTCAAACATTGCGAGGAAATCAAAAACACAATTTTACGTTCAATTACGAATAAAGAACAATAATAATTTTTCACGCGCCATATGTTTATTTTTTTTTCAATAAAAAGTTTTCTACATTATTTGCAAGCCAGTTTGAAATTTAAATAAAACCTTTTATTAGTTTCCTGCTTGGTGGCCACGTTTCGAAGTAAAAGGTCATTCCATTTTTAAATTACAGGACAGATATGAGTTTATCTCTATATATTATCTTATATCTTAAGAATTTATCTGGCCGCAAAACACGATAGATATGAATTTTCAATACAAAATTTGCCGGCCGCTGTCCGCATGTATCTGGCCAGTATGGAAATTTTGATTTATCTCGAAGAAGATTGTCAAAATAATGCTTACATTTCCAAGCATGTTTGAGAAAATATTATTATTATTTATTACAAATTAATGATATGGCTTGACTTCGCATGAGTAGATAGAATTTTCGACAATAACATTAGCCTATGCCACTCACTGGTAATTTAATTATTTTATTTAATAATGTAATTATCATATGTATTTTTGAAACTGTAAATTTGCCTGAAATATATAAATAAATAATATAGCTATCTATAGGCGAAAGGATTTTAAAATCAGACGAGTAGTTTTTGAGTTTATTCATTACAAACACAAGTATTTCTCTTTTGTAATGTTAGTATAAACTATTAAGTCGTAACACTAATATAGGGGCATAACAATTTATGTATGATAGCATTGGGGTCATAATAAAAAGTTTAGTTCTAAATACCTATATTTGGGTATAACTTTGGTTATAACTATGTTTACGGTACGTAATAATGTTTTATGACAGTAACGTTATTGGTATTGCCAATAATTATTTTACAGCTTATAAACTGTTGTTATATTACTGCATATCAACGTAAAAAGTTCAGATCATGTTTATAAAAAGTGTTTTTCACAAAATTTACATAGAATAAATAGATAGAGAGGTAGATACTTTTTATTGTTTCCTCCATAAGATTACAGTAGTAAACTTATTATAAATACAAACAATTACAAGAAAATATTACATTGACAAAACAAAGAACGGCCTTATCGCTAAGAGCGATTTCTTCCAAGCAACCTTTGGATGGAGAAGAGTAATTATAAATAGTGTGACTGGAGGCACGAAACTCTGTTCATTATTTTAAATACTAAATTTTAACTAAATAAACATGTTTGAGCGTGAATGAGTACGTAAATATGCAGAGATCTCCACAATCCTTCGCATTCATAATATTATTTGAATTCCTTCTCTCTCACCCTTCTATCTTCTTTTATCTGTTTCTGCATTAATTTTTCTTTCTCCAGAAATTATTTTTTTTTCTAAACACATAGCAGATCTTATTTAATGAATGACGGTATACAATAGTGGCAGACCAGTGGGGAAATCAGTAAATCGATAAGAACAAAGATCAGTTAGCCTATCGTACCTAATTTAGTAGGAGTTAACCACGATGGTATCCAGGGCTGACCGCATGGTTGTCGATTTGACAGGGTATGTTGTTAGTGATGGCAACTAGTGTTCCTATTGTTAACAATCCCTCCCCCATCTAATAATTGTGTAAACTGAAATAAAAAAGAATATACTATAGAATTCTATAGTATAAAGAAATATTATTTAACTCAAAAACATTTAGACAAGAGAAGCTTCTAAGAGTACACTGATGTCCTTTTGTGCTGTAGACAGTACGCGGCAGTTTTCGAGTGTGCTAAAGTAGCAAGTAACGAAATCCACAAAATCGCGTTAAAACTTAGAATTTGATGTCCCTATTCTGCAACTATTTATTACAAAGCCAAATGAAAGGGTTATGTTTGTTAGGTTAATCTTTATATATTTTTACCAGAGGGAGACTTTGTACAAAAGTCGATTGCTTGGGTACCTCTGTCCCATTCGTGTTTTAACCGTGAATTAATTGTGTTTGCATGGCTATGTTTCGGTTTGAAGGGTGGGATATGGCGTGAATTTACTGGGTACAGAGGAGTAACACCTGAGTCCTCAGGAATGGCAACGCATGGGGGGTATCATGGGCGAAATAGTATACTCTGTTATGTCCATGGTACTGCTCATGTCTATAGGCGACGGTTACCACTTTCCATCAGGTGGGCCGTCAGCTTATTTGCCATTCTAAGTTGTATAAAAAAAAATGTTTCTATTTTTTTTTTTATATTTATTTCGTAACAAAATTGATACAATACTAAGATCGTTGTTGTGACCTTCTAGTAAGTGTTATCACCTGTATCAGAAGGTCACGCTCCTCCATAACCATGCAAGTACAAATCATTATTAATTTAGGTGTCATCCGCTTTAACACCTAAAATACAAATACTTGGGGGGAGAAGGGATTGTTAGTAATGGGGATTAGTAGCCCCATCGCTAGCAAACATACCCTGTCAGGTCGACCTCCTCGTGGTTCCCCCTGGAAACCATCGTGCTAAAATCCAGACGTATTCATCACGGTGGACTAACTGACCTACTTTATTCTTACCTATCATTTCCCACTGGTGCTTCGCCAGTGTATACCTATAGCGCAGGCGGGGTTACCATTCCATTATCATCCATTAAAAAAATACGAATATTTATTTTATTTTGTTAAATATAGTATCCATTGATTCTTTGCTAGCTATATCCTGCAGCTTCGCCCGCTTGAATCAGTAGATAATTATTATTTAATACATTATGTGTATGTTTATATTAGTCTAATTATATGTTTATGATGTATTAAGTATTAATTTTTATATTGTTTTAATTCAATAATGCACCGCCTAATTATTTCTCGGTTTGATCAAGTGTTGACTGGTAGAGAACACCGTTCGGTGTTAAGTACGCCATACGTAAATAGTGTTTTACTATACTAATGTAATATAATTTTTTTAATATTATAATTATTTAAAATAATTTAAATTATATTAATATAATATAATTTAAAATATTCCAATTGCAAAGATTATAAGGAAAAATATCTTAGCGATATCGCCGTGAATTCAGAATACGTCCGTACGATCACTTATCTGCTCTAAGTGAAGATCGAAGCTGTAAGATCCGATAATGCGTTCAACTTGCGAGTGCATTTTGTTTTTAAGCTTTTTAGAATCTTGTTTAGATTGTACAAACAAAATAACGTTTCTTTTGAACAAGATTTATCGTAGAAGAATGAAGATTAGGTAATGTTTTTTGTATCGTATGTAATATTTTTTATATGAAACCAGTTTTAGGAGTTATTTGAACATTTTTTTACAACAAGATTTTTTTATGCAACTTAGAATGGCAAACAAGCTGACGGCTCACCTGATGGAAAGTGGTAACCGTCGCCTATAGACATGATTAGTACCATGGATATAACTGTTTCGCCCATGATACCCCCCATGCGTTGCCATTCCTGAGGACTCAGGTGTTATTTCTCCGTACCCTGTAAATTTACTGCCATATCCCAACCTTCAAACTGAAACGCAATCATGCAAACATAACTGCTTCACGGTAGAAATACGAATGGGACAGAGGTGCCCAAGCAAATGATTTTTGTACAAACTCTCCCTCTACGAGATTTTAGAATGTTAGTACTTAATAAAGACCCTGCTATAAAAGTTTTAAAGACGTTTAGATGTTTATCACTCAATTACGTTTAAATAATTTAATTAAATTTGGTACATAGATTAATGATAATTAGAGAAAGAATAATAAGATTTCAGTATATTTATTAACTTTGCTATTATATATATTGTGTTATCTATTTAACGTAGTTATGTAGGAGGACAATTGATGGTTAATAATGGGATCTTGGTAATGGGGTCTCATAGTCCCATTGCTAGCAATGCACCTTATCCCCTTGGAAACCATCGTAGTTAATTCTAATTGGATTTGTTACTATGAACTAACTGACCTGCTTTTATTCTGGATCGTCACTAGTGCCCCCTCTCACTGGTGCCCCACCGGTATACTAACGGTATCTATGGGATTATCATTCCATTTTATTCATTATAGAACGTAGTTTTATACAAATACATAGTCATACATTTTAAATTTATTGTAAGAAATCAGTGAATGTAGGTGGCACAAAATTGTTTCTTATGAGGGTCTATGGGAAAGGTCTATGTTCAGCAGTGGACAGTTAACGGCTGATATAATAATGATAAAGATATTTTACATCGAAGAGAAATAATGTCTTAATTATCAATTTGTGATAGATTCTGTAATGAATTCTGTTGGCCATAAACGATCCTAAATCGTACGTTTATATTTAGCGAATTCATTAAGAACTAAATACGATGATTTCGAGGGCTATATGGGGATCGACTTGACTTTATAAACAATACAGAGAGATTACAAATAATAATAATAAATAATAATATCATATATGTTACGCTTTATATACAAACTCTATAGATACTTTATTCTTTCGGAATCTCAATGTTGACTGGAAGAAATTCCATTAAAGGATCCGTGTACATTTTTGTTATAACCTAATACTATTTATATTAAAAGTGTATGCAACAATTCCTTTCTCTTGTTTGTATGAATGAATGAATGGTTTATTTTCTCTTCACAAAAGGTAGTATAAAGTGACAACTTGAGGTACAATTTGATATGAAGACCAATTTTGTGAGAGACTGGTGCTTGCGGTAGGTTTTGAAGAACCTGTGTTACAAGTCACCAGTGCCCCATCTCCATGGAAAACACAAATACAAGACAACCAATTAGTGTTATAATTCACAGATAACAATAATGAGATATTATATAAAGTGCAATGTATGAGGTTGCCACTTGTCACTTCCCTTAATCAAATAATCTACTAATAACACTACCAAGAATTATAAGTGTGATATAGGAAAGTAACAAAATAAAACAAGTCGCGTGATAAGTCGGCTTCCATACAAAAATGTTGGCGTGTTATTTTCACGTTTCACAAACTAAATTCGATCAGACAAAGCGTTAGTTTCAACTAGGAAATGAACTCGATTTATATTTACTTGTGCAAGGTGGTTATGCTTATAATTTTGTTTATTTAGTTTCACCGAGTAGTGTCGTGCTCCAGTAATGTTCAGTACATTACACTAATTTATAACCTCTCTCTCTCTCTCTCTTCGTCCTCTTCATTACTGAAGGTCGTGTCGTTGAAAGGTGTCTGTTGCCTCTCTTATGATGTTATTCCATTTTACACGGTCTTCAGCTTCTCGCAGGGCAGCTGCAATCGACAGTCCCGTAACGGCGGTTACCTGGTCCGACCATCGATTAGGCGATCGTCCGCGTGGTCTTTTTCCCTCTATCTTGCCTACAACCATTAGTTTGTCCAGATTGTCGGACTGTCGTCGAGCAATATGACCGAAGTATCCAAGAATCCTCCGATAGCAGACTGTCGAGAGCCTATCTTTTATGCGGAGTCGCGTCAGGATAGATATATTTGTGCGCTTTGCTGTCCAGGGAATTCTCAGCATCCTTCGCCAGCACCACATCTCGAGAGCATCAATCTTTTTTCGCTCCTTTGCTCTTATTGTCCATGACTCGACTCCATACAAAAATATCGGGAAAATCAAAGTACGGACTAGTCTTATTTTGGTGGCATTTGAGATTTTTCTGTTCTGCCAAATGCAAGTTAATTTGTTCATTGCGGTCTTTGCTATTTGAGTCCTTCTTCTAATTTCTCGCTCGCTTCCTCCTTCGTTGGTCAGGAGAGATCCCAGGTAGACGAACTCACTCACAAACTCCAGATCAGAGAGTTCACCAGTCCTAGATAGTTGGCTGGTTCTTTCGACGAGCATGACTTTTGTCTTTGATTTGTTGATATCAAGTCCAACCATTCTACTCTCATATTCCACTCTGTTGTATAATGCGGCGAGTTCCGTCTCTGACGACGCGAAAAGTGTGGTGTCATCAGCATATCGGAGGTTACTGATCTTTACACCCCCGACAGAGACGCCTCCCTCCCAATCTTCTAAGGCTTTTCTCATTATGTATTCGCCATATATGTTAAAGAGAATAGGAGAGAGTATACATCCCTGTCTTACTCCCTTCTCCGGCTTGAAGTCTTGCGAAATGACCCCGTTGACCTGTACCATTGAGACTCCGTCTTGATAGAGCCCAGAAATCAACGCCACCAAATGTGAAGGCACTCCCATTTCCCGTAGAACCACCCACAGGCAATCCCAGCGTACGCAGTCAAACGCCTTCGAGTAATCGATAAAGCACATTAAAATTGGTGTATTAAATTCCCTGCTTTTCTCAATTATCTGCCGCACATTCACGATCTGTTCTCTTGTGCCTCGTCCTTTTACGAACCCCACTTGTTCATTAGGTATCTGCCACTGAAGAAATGACTGCAGTCGCCCATTTAACACATACAACATCACCTTGCTGGCATGAGATATGAGTGCCACTGTGCGATAGTTACCACATGATCTGGTAGATCCTTTTTTGTGAAGAGGAACCAGCACTGATTCCTTCCAGTCAGTAGGCCAACTACCAGTACTCCACACCTGGTTGCATAAATCCAGCATTATTCTTACTCCATGCTTCCCTAAGTGCTTGAGCTCTTCAGCGAAAATTTGGTCTCTACCGGCTGATTTATTATTTTTAAGTTTGTTCAGAGCGCTTATGATTTCAGATTCAAGAATGCTGGGCTCCATACAATGCCTGTCTACACTCGGAGCACTGAGAGCCCGCACAGGATGAGCATTAGAATATATATTATATATTATAACCTCAATGGTTTTAAATTATAATCTGGCTAAGTCTAAAAAAATTATGTGAAAAATTTACAATTCGAACTAACTTTCCGATGATGAAAAACATTGATAATAAACCAAATCAATCTAAGTGATGACGATAGGTTTGTCTCCTACCACAATGGATTCTACTATGCTCGGTGATTTCGGGGAAAGGGATTGTTAGTAATGAAGACTTGCAACCTCTTTCTTAGCAATATTCCCTGTCAGGTCGACCTCCATGCGGTCCGCCTGGGAAATACCGTGGTGAATTCGTAATGATGGGCTAACTGACCTGTCTTCAACCCTCACTAGTGTCTCACCAGCGTATGTCGATAGCGCGGGTGGGGTTACCACTCTATTTTCATCCATTAAAAAAATATACTTCGTTCAACACAGTGGCAACAATCGACAAATGTTTGTAACTACCCCATCGGAGGTTATTATCAAGATTAGATTATTTTTACCAGCTAAAAAAATAGTAGGTTTGAAATCGCATGTTTTTATTGCTTATATTGGGATATCATCGTAAATTCTAAATTTGTTTCAAATTTGATGTTTTTATCTGTATTTTTTTTCTCTTTACATTAAACAATAGGTACTACTACTAAATAAAAGACTACTAAGTAACATATATTTATCCTTAAATTTCAACTATCAATATTTTTATTCATTTCTCTGTCAATTTATCTTGAATAGTTTCAATAAATATTAATTTCATATCTAGAGACTCGGTTTTTACATTTATAATTATAAAAAGTACACAAATATGATATGTATTTACATAATCGTATGTTCATATGAGTACATATGAGCTGTGTAATTAGTACAAGCCTGTAACATTTTAAGCCTTTGTAAAGCTCAAAAGAATTTTTATTACGGCCATAACCACATTGTAACTAGTCACGATGCTCATTCACGCATCTTTAAAACTCCATGAAATAGACGTTAAATTCATGGTATTATAGAAATGAGCTATAAATTTTGGCACCTAGTTGCGCCCCATTGCACTTGCATGCTTAGGTGACATTATTGCCTTGCCTTGCACAGAACTTGTAAAATTTTCCAAATATTTTCAGTTTCACATGCTTTACTTACTTATCTGAGACACGCGATAGGTAGTTAGCCTTTAGCTCTCTGAAAAATTACAATGGTATTAAAGCGACTTCTAAAAAGGTAAAAAAATCAAGCAGTCTATATATATATACTTATGTCGTTATTTCTGTAATGATTTTGATAATTCTATTTGCAATTATATTAATTTTAAACTTTGAATTTAAGTTTCCGTTTGTCTTTGGACCAAAATCCTGATGCTTATTGTAAAGCAAACATTTTAAAGACATAATTCCGCGTTCTATATTTAAATATTTGAAATATCTAGTCAATAAAATTAGAATAGTAAGAGTACTTTTTTATTATGAACCACATTTTGCAGTCCTTGATTCCTAGCAATTGAGAATTTAGCTGCTGTAACTTGGTGATGACGATGATGTCTATTATTATTTTATCACTTCCCGTCAGATAGTTTTGTTTTTCATTTATTTGGCGATACTTATAAAAAAGGATAATACTATTTTCTGTATGGCAATTATGGCATTTCTTTAGTGTTGCCACTATTGAGGACTAAGATATTTGTATCAGAGATTGTAATACCTGTTGTACTTTACAGATTATACTCTGTGGTTTCTAATATTTACAAGATAAATAGATATATCCTATGGAGCTTAATGTTTATACAGATGGAGTCATACACGCCCCTGATAAAGACATGAAAATAAACACATTCAATTTCCCCAAACACCTTTATTTAACTGAAAATGAAAAATATGACAATTCTGCCGTGTCACAACAACAATCCCCATAGAATTGAACTGCACCGTTTTCCCACACGTAACGTATTATGCATATCACTTTATTGCAAATAATGCATTATCCTTTCACATTGTGACGTGGCTAATGACGTTGAAAAATAAGCCAGGCTTACCGTATGCAGGCGGGACCTGTATAATAGAGTAGGGTGCGCTACTGATGTATCGTCTGTCATATTTTCCGCATTACTACGTACGCATTTACCAAGTGACTTTTCATTTTTAAAAGTGAAATTGAATAACCGGATTTATATATTAACTCGCAAATTATATTTTTGTTTATATTACATAAGTGGAGAAAAACACAGCTCATTAGATACGTAACGGGTACTGTAGTCTTTGGTCACTTCTAACACAGGGATCACGTGCGTGTTGCCGACCTTAAAAATACTTTTTGAAGAACTATATATACATATCTAGTCTTTTTGTAATCTCTGGAAAAAAATTGACAAGGTGCTCTTTCCATAGCCTCAACATTCGCATTAGAAAACTCCCTCTGCTTTCTTCAATAATTCTTCCGAGGCTATTATATTAAACTCTGTTTTTATTTATACTTTAAAATATATGATAACGATGATACCATGATAATGCATTAATTTTCCACTACTAGTTATTATATATTTTCTCCAATAACAAAAGGATATTATAGTACTACCATAAGAATAAATCAGGGTACTATTTCCAATCCTTGAATACAATCCTTTGGTTTTATTTCGAATTTTTCCTTCCTTTTGCATTAGTTTATGTATTTTGTCCCCTCACAGTTGTATCTTATGATATTCTGAGAATAGAACGTTATGGTGACATTTCATTTTTGTGTATATCATACATTATATTTTTGCTAATTGTAAAAGATTTTAATAATAGTTTTAGTAGCAGCTAGAATTTACTATTTTATTCATGTTGATCCTGTAATCATCGTCATATTAATTGTCCACTGTTAAACATAAGCCTCTCCTTTGGAGCAGTTTTGCAAGCAGTTGCCAACTGGGTTGGCAACCGCAGTCAGGTTTTAGTGACGTTTTAAGAGAGCCACTACTCATCTCTCGACAATTAAGTTCCCTTAGTCGCCTCTTAAACACCCACGGGAAAGGAAGGATGGCCCATTCTGTAATCATTTTACCAGAATTGAAATTGCTATTTATTCCCAGAGTACATACATATTATTATTCGATAATTGAGTTAATATTGAGAAAATATTAATTATTCTTTTAATATGGCAAACGTATCTATAACTACGGAAGGTGCAAAGAACTTATTATCCATGAAATATTGAATATTTCATGCTATATTTTGTGGCTAATGGACTACGGAATAGATTGACTGAGAATAACTATTACTAAAAAGATATTTCTAATAACCTGAATGAGTTGAATAAAGTATTATAACAGGTCTCTACGGTGCCAGATATTTTTTTTTATACAACTTAGAATGGCAAACAAGCTAACGGCCCATTTGATGGAAAGTGGTAACCGTCGCCTATAGCTAAATTATTTCTTTCCCTTTTTCTTATATTTTAAATGTTTTTTATTTAAATTGTGTTTTTATGAAGAAGTCGTGTCTACTTTTATATTAACAACGCCATCTAGTAATGTAATCCCACTATAGTAACACTTATGTTACTAGTGTGCTTTATACTTTATATTTAAATAAAATTAAAGATATTTATTTATTTTATAAATTTTATAAAGTGGATTAAGATGTTAGTAAAAAAAGTAGATTTTTCTAAAATATATGCCATTTATTGAGAGGCCTTAATAAGCTAAAGAAATAAAAAAACAAAAGCATTTGCTACTAAAATTAATTTTTTTTTACGACTTCATCCGCGTTACTGGAACATGTTTATTGACCAAGATATAAAGTAGCCTATATCCTTCTTCATTCCATAAACATAGTACATCCCAAATTTCATAGTTGTTGGTTAAGCTGTTAAGGCGCTGTCAGGTAACGAAAACACAAAGAAACTTACTTTCACCTTTACAATATTATTAAGAATCAGTCTCAATTTCATTTTCATTTTTTAAACCTTGTAATAAGACGGGGGTATAAATACTACAGTCTTATTATTTCTGCCAGGAATTTTACAATTTTTTTTTATATTAGACTGATCGTCTTTAATAGAGTGTTTAGGTATACTTGATTTTAGACATTTTACTTTGTTACTACTTAAAATTATTATCATATCAAAGTTCAGCGCCAAGTAAACGTTTGAAAACTTAACGAGCGTCGCATGTTAATGGGTGTTATTTATGTTCTGCATTTTTAGTTCACCTTAGTTTACTGGCTGTGACCTGGAACGTAAGGAAGTGGTATGTAATATGGCATTCCGTTTGTATTGTAGCCGTACAAACAAGTTAGATGCATACTGGCGGCTTTGAAACGCATAAAATCTTTTTAAACAACATTCAAAAGAAGAACGTTCTCAATTCATTTGTTTTTTTTGTTTTGGTTTTTACTATATGACTCGATTAAGTTGATTCTGAACCGATTTTCATGTTTTTTTTTCATTGGGATTTTATCATGCACTGAAATTCTACGTGGTATATATGGTGGTATATGGTATCTCGCTCAAAGATTTTGAATGTTACATATATGATATGTAAAGCCATATTGTTATATATTAACATAAGTTATGCATCAACCAATACTTATATAAGTAAGGGAGAGACTTTGTACAAAAGTCGATTGCTTGGGTACCTCTGCCCCATTGGTGTTTCAACCGTGAAACAGTTGTGTTTGCATGGCTGTGTTTCTGTTTGAAGGAAGGTTCCTTAGGAATGGCAACGCATGGGAGTATCATGGGCGAAACAGTATACTCTGTTATGTCCATGGTACTGCTCATGTCTATAGGCGACGGTTACCTCTTTCCATTAGGTGGACCGTCAGCTTGTTTGTCATTCTAAGTTGTATAAAAAAAAAGTAAGAGAGGATCGCTAGTAATTGGATTTAATTGACTGGCTTCATCACTAGCAATGTACTGTTAAGTCGACCTCTACATGGTTCCCACTGGAAACCATCATAGTTAATTCCTAGTAGATTTGTCACGATAGACAAACTTACATGGTTTCACTCTCACCTATCATCACTCAATGGTACCTCGTCATTGTATACTAAAGACAAAGTCGGGTTACCATTTCATTATCATCCTATAAAAACTACTACCTCTGCCAGGGGAAGGGATTGTTAGTAATGGGGAGGTTAGTCCCCATTGCTATCAATATACCCCATCAGGTCGACCTCCACGCGATTGTCCCTGGAAACTATCGTGACAAATTTATCGAATATTTTTATGAATTCGTCACGATGGACTATCTGACCTGCCTTTTCATTCTCATCTATCACTGGTACCCCGCCAATGTATACCGATAGCGTAGGCGTACCATTCCATTTTCAACCATTAAAAAAAAACTACCTCTGCCACCAAATTTTACTGATGCGTTTTAAACGCTCGTGTGTACTATTTAGTATGCTTTAAGATATATTTTTTATAATCCAGACTAGGTTGAATAAGAATAACGGCAAACGCCATGTAAAAGGAAACAGTACTAGAACAACCTAGTAGATGGAATGTTTTAAGTTTTTATTTATTTTACGTTTTACACAAACTGCCTGAAATTTACGCCGTTTATTGCGCTGTTATGCCTACTTATGCATATTAGCTTGCATTTTAGAATATTTAGATTAAGAAATGAACTAATATGTTGACTACAGTTTCATTCGTCCATTCATTGAATCATATCTGCTGTTATCAGACCAGTACTGAACATAAACCTTCCCCATAAAGGGGGTTTTGCGAGTAGTTGCCACGCTTGGCAGGTAGGTTGGTAATCGCAGTTAGGTTTTTGGTAATGTTTTAAAAGGAACGCTGCTAGCTATCCCTCGACCATTAAATTTCCTTAGTGGCCTCATCCCCCCCGAGAATGGAAGGTGTAGCTCGTTCTATGCTGTAATCGCTTGGCAAATATACTATACGATTAAATTGACTTTCTAAAGAAGAATATTTTCAATTCCGTTTTTCTATTTACGAATATGTTACGCGATTATTTCTTTAATTTTAGGTTAACGTTGAAAAATAATTTAACAAAATATGAATTTTTTTATGTATTAGTTTCCTGTTAATTTTATGACAATTTAAACCATTTTCTTTTGCAGAACAATAAACTGTTTATCGCCAAACATGTGACTGGATTCCCTATTCTAAACTTCAATATTTACAATTTACTTTTATAATTTACAATGACTATATACCATATATATATATATATATATATATATATATATATATATATATATATATATATATATATATATATATATATACATACATACATACATATCTGTCACGCCTGTCTTCCATTAGGGTAGGCAGAAACAATGGAACGCCAAATGCTTCGATTCAAACAAACCTCTTTCGCTTCTTCCACATTCATCAATCTTGTCATACACGCTCGTCGGTATATATATATATATATATATATATATATATATATATATATATATATATATATATATAATGTATTTTTTTAACTTAATATGTTTGTTACTCAGTCTTCTTCAGAGGGTGTACAGCGCTATGCGTTGCAGCAATAATTCGAAAAAGACAAATATAATAGGTCCATAAAATTCCCATATCTACGACATTAAACGGAGTCGTCATTCATGTTTAAAATATTTTTTTTTGTAAAGCAAAATGCACTCATCATTATGTTAGTAATTAAATGAAAAATGTTTCCGGTATATAAAGTAATATTAACAAACGTAAATTATCATTTTGGCAACGAGGGTGATAGTCAGTCTACATAATGGCATAGCTGGGGTGTGTCAAGTGACAGTGCCTCCACCATCCATTATATCTAAGCCCTATTCTGTGTTTCTTCTCGACTCACTTTGAGATGTGAATTACTTCATAAATTGTACAATTTTCTTCCATTAGTATAATTTGTGTTGATAATATAGAAATGTACTAAAAGTGTATTTTTGTAGGATGTGTTTTTTTTTATATTACTTAGAATGGCAAACAAGCTGACGGCCCACCTGATGGAAAGTGGTAACCGTCGCCTATAGACATGAGCAGTACCATGGACATAACAGAGTATACTGTTTCGCCCATGATACCCCCCATGCGTTGCCATTACTGAGGACTCAGGTGTTATTCCTCTGTACCCAGTAAATTCACGCTATATCCCACCCTTCAAACTGAAACACAGCCATGCAAACACAACTGCTTCACGGTTGAAACACGAATGGGACAGAGGTACCCAAGCAATCGACTTTTGTACAAAGTCTCCCTCTAATACCTGTTGTTAATTGGAAAGTAAGTTTCTTGTTTGTCACATTATATATTGAATGTATGAATAGTATTTAGTTAGTAAATTTCACCAAAAATATGTAAAGCTAAAGTTTAGTCACATTAATCTACTACCAAGACAAAATATTTATGCGTATTTGAGCAAAAAATACAGTATTAAGAATTAAATAAAGCAAAAAGAAACAGAATATTTTTCATACCTTTTATTATAATATATGTTGGAATTAAATGTAGATACCTTAGTCTACCATCGAACTATTGAATTTTACTGTAAAAAAATCCGGCATTTTGTATTTCGCCTTTCAGACAGACAGCACTTGTACCCTGTTAGTTTTATTTCATTTTAAAGCTATCGACATCTATTGCCTCCGGCTAGACGCTAGACTGTTTATATGACAAAATAGCGCAACATTACGAAATAACACTATTATGATTATGTACAACATTAAAAAAGAATAAGAAAAAAAAATGAGAATATGGTCTGTTTTAAAGGTTGGTGACATATGGTATAATTAAATATATCAAATGAGTATAATCATTTATAATATTCAGAAGTTTGTTAATAATTACAAATATATAATACTTTTAAATTGAATCGGCTTATCGTAGTTATATTGGCTTGCTCTGTTTCACTTCCAGTAAAAAATTTGTTTTCATAATACAGTAGACAAATCAGAATAAAGGTACAATGGGTCTAGAACTCTCAATTTATAATAAAATTTACTAAATAAATGATTATAAATAGGTATTATATAGTTATATCTATTGCCTGGTCCTTAAGTCAGGGTACCCTGTATTATGAGAAAAAAGCAAGACATAAAATTTAGTTAAATAATATAAGAAACGATAAAATCGTCTATAAATGGATTTCAACAAAATAGTAACGCTATCAAATTTACCAGAATAAGGATCCCGAAGACGCAGCGTACACGTTGCCAAGCGCTGCATTCATTAACTAATGTATAGACTTTCAAAATATTTGCTCATAAATTTTGTTTAAGGAAAAAAGTTGGGTGGAGTTGGAAAACGGGTGGATGGCGGAGATCATTATTTCTGTGTTACATTTTTTTTATTTCCCAGAAACTCTGGGTAATAACAATAGCAATAAGAGTGTTTACATGTTTTTGGGAGCAATTATTAGCAACCTTTGTTCATGTTATGTACATTTTAAAATAAAAAAAAATAAGTAACAGGCAAATAGACTTTTATGTATAACACAATATTGTTAATTGAATTATTCGATGTCTCTTTATTAAAAATAAGAATAATACATCAGTCGCTTCTTTTCGATATTCAGTGAATTAAAACACCAATGCCCAACAAGACAACAATGAAAATTACAGTATAGTTTTCTGTTTTATATTCTTCTTATAAACTCATTTCGACTCTCGCCTCACATCTTGCTTCTGTCCATATATATTTTTATATCCCAAAGGTGGTAAACAAGCATTCAACCTGTGTGATGGTAAACGGTCACTGTAGCCTATAGACGCCTGCAACACCAGGAGTGTCACGCACGCTTTACAGACCCTGAAGAAACCTTAATATACCCTTTTTGAAGAATAGTGTAGTTTCTAGAGTTTCTAGAGAAAATTTCTTTCTATCCTTTTTGTGTGAAAAAAATTTAATAACACTAGTTACATTATTTAAAAAGGATGAATTTTAAAATATTGCATTAAAATAAAAATCCTTTTTACAGTTTCTTTTCAAACAACGAACCTAACCTACACTCTCACCTAATATTTCATTGTTATCCTTCAGCAAATTCAGTTAAATGAATCCGTCAGAGACACAAAGACAGACTTAAATGCGGTTTCAACTTAGATAAAGTCATTTAAAGCTCACATTTTAAAACTACATTAATAACGCGCAAGAGGAAGACGGGGGACAATCTCGGACTCAAAACTTTTATACACGGATATTTTTTTATCAGAACAAACACATCATAAAGTCAAGAAGACCATTCTAAACTAATATTATAAAATGGAAAGATTTTTTGTTTGTAATAAATTAACTCAAAAAATACTTAACTGATTTTAAAAATTCTTTTAACTGTAAAAGAAAAATTATAAGTAGTTGTATTTTATTAACAAAGAAAATAGAGGTTTTATATTCATTTCCCATATGTTGGAGTGAGTTTTTTAATAGGTAAAAATAGAATGGTAACCCCGCCTGTGCTATTGGCAGTGTATCAGTGGCAAATAATAGATGAGGACGAAAGCAGTCCAGATAGACCATCGTGACAAATTCAAAAAGATGTAATTTCGATGGTTTCGAGGGGGAACCGCGTAGAGGTCGACTTAATAGAGAATGTTGCTAACAATAGCACTATTAAAATCCCTATTTTCTTAGCAGTTTATAGTTTTTTCATCTAAAAGTACTATAATATGCATATCTCATCTAGTCTGATACATTTGACAGAGTTGCGACAATTGAATGGATTGTTCTGTACTGTGTTTACCTTTACAAGGTAGTAACTACGATTTGAATCCTTATAACGAAAAATGTTTACTTACCACTAGTTATGTTTACAATTACCTATACATGATTGCTGTAGAAAGTAGTACTCGTATATGCCCTTTTTCATGCCAAATATCATAATGATCGTTAAAGATATGAAGCCAAAATGTGAACAAATAAACTCACTTTCACATTCATATTGGTAATTATCAATATCCTGGCATATCTAGTAAATAATAATCCGTCCCCTGTTCTTTATTTCATTGGTTGCGAGCAACTGCACCGAGACAGACCAAGTCTAATATCTCAGGGTGTCGCGACAGCGGGCGTAATCACAGCGCGCGTCTCAGCAGTGTCAGACAGCAGTTGCTTTGTTCCTTGACATTTCTTGTTAACAGCACACTTTGCCTACTGCTTCTTGTTTTACTATACGAACATTCTATGCTCCTTCTATTTATAATAAACATTATAATATGTGTAAAATATTGGTGACTTTAAATATTGATTGTTAAAAATCGTCGCGCCGTTTCTACCTAACTAATACTTAATACGTATAATTAAAAATAATTACTGTTTGTTTATTTTAATATAATAACTACTGGTTTAACTTACGTGTAATCAAATCAAGAAAGTTCGACTAGTTTCAGAACTATTTGGGACCTTTAATAATCTATTGTTTAAATCAAATTAGATGTGACACAATATCTATGTTTATCACATGTTTTGTAACTTGTAAGTACTAGTAGTGCTGGGTAGAAACAGTTTTTTAGCAATTTATTTTTTTATAATTCTTATTGGATACACTGTACACATACATATGTGCCGTACCCAAAAATCTCGTAGGGATTATCTAGGTATAAGCGCGTCGATGTGACATTTACACAAATAAAAATCTTCATTTTGTATACGTTTCACACAATATACTACAAAACTGGCTTATTACATAAATGCTCTAAAATGTGTTGATACAGCAATGAGATAGTTTGTAGAAATATTTAGATATTTGTTTGGACTGTATGTATTATGCTTACATGCTTACTACAATTTGAATTTAGTATCAGCGTAATCTATATTTTAGATTAACCCATAGACTACTTTTAATGACCATAATTGTTATGAAAGTACCTATTACTTACTTATAAATTATTCATTAATAAATACTTTATATAATTAGAGGATATATTCCATCTGAGTACTAATATTGTTCAAATACGTTTAGCAATTTTAATATGACAAATATATAAACTTCTAAACATTCGAAGATGTTTCCTTACATTAAAATTTATAATATTGGTACGATAAATAGGAAGTAGGATTTAATTAGAACTGGCAAAAGCCTCATAGGCTCATATTATACATTATATATTATGGTAAATTCATTTTACATTTCAACGTCTTAGTTAAAATTCATATTTGGATTTCCGAGCAAAGCTCAATGTAAATACGTAATATATTTGCTTTTACGACAGTTTACGTCGTTCACACGTCAGACTAATTGGTAACAAGATGGCGGCGTATCATATCCATAACATATCAGTAGGTACTTTGTTTTTTTTTAGAATATATCTACGTCTGAATTGGAAAAGATATGTCAATTGAATATGCATAAATTTAATTTATTTTACGCTGTATATTTTTATTTCGCAACTAGTAATTCATCTGAGTTCATAAACCAGGCGTAGAAAAAGCGTACTACTCATAAGAATTATTATTGACCAATGTATATATATATATATATATATATATATATATATATATACATTTTTTTCTTTTGATGGGTGTAAATGGTATGGTAACCCCGCCTGTAACGGGATAGGCTGGCGGAGCACCAGTAAAAGGTGATAGATGAGAATGAAGACAGGCCAGTTAGCCCATCATGATGAATTCATCAGGAATTAACTATATATATATATATATATATATATATATATATATATATATATATATATATATATATATATATACATATATATATTAGATGCATTATTATGTAAAATTATTTAGATGGATTTTCATTAAATTAAATATGGTCATAAATATAAAGGATACAAATTCTATGGTAGTATTTTAGAGAAAATATAATTGTACACCTTTTAGCGTAGCATGCGTATTCATATAATATAGTAGGTATGCAGTTGATAAATAATATACAGAACTTCACTTCACAAAAAAAGCTAAATATTTAAATTGTTACAAAAGTAATGTAGCACTGATACTAGAATCATCATCATCATCTCAGTCATTATTTGTCCACACTAGAATAAATCCTATCAATTGCAATGAGAAATGAAGTTCAGAACTACTGTAGACAGCAGGTAACTTACACAACAAATATAAAGGAATAACATACTAAAAACTCAATAATAAACGAAACATTTCTATTCTAATCCGTTTTATTCAAATGAACCTATCTTTTAGCACTCGAATAACCCGTAAATGCGGATGCGGTGTGTTCAGACCGCCGCACGCTCTCTGAATGAATGCCAGTGGCAGCGCAGTCAACGTAGCGGTATTGTCCGTCAGTCCAGCCGATACGAGAGTTGCGCCTGTACACGTCTTCTGAGGCGCCGCACCGACGTCCACAGACGTTATTTAAGGCTTCATTGTGCCATTGGCCATTCAGATCAAACCCCGAGATTTGAGTGTTGATAAACTGTGATTGTTTCGACTGATGGCACGTCAAATTACCACTTTGGAGGCAATTTAATTTAAACTAGCTTTTTCTAGCGACTTTGTTTACTAAGGATATGTTTTTATTATTGTTAGGGAGGCAAACAAGCAGACGGTTCGGCTAGAGGAAAGCGGCTACCATCGCCCATGAACATTTGTAACACGAGTGGAGTTACTTATGCGTTGTAGACCTTCTAAATGTTTGTAGATACCTTTTTTGAAATGCCCCATATTATATTGTAAAACTGACGACGGGAGTTCATTCCACAACCTAGATGTATGAGATAGAAATAAACGAATACCTTTAAAATCATATATTTCCTTCTTATCACCTGGTATATTTATAGTGGCAGTATTATGCCACATACTGATAGTAAATATCTCTGATTACAGGAGCTTTGTGTAAAAGAGCTCAGCCTTTTTATTAATTTTTGTTTTTACTAACTATTTACCAGAGGAAGACTGTACATAGTCGTTTGCTTGGGTACCTCTGTTCCACTCGTGTTTCTATCGTGAAGCAATTGTGTTTGCACGGGTGTGTTTTGGTTGAAGGGTGAGAAATGTGAGTAAATTTACTGGGTATGTATGTATAGGAATAACAATTCAGTCCTCAGGAATGGCAACGTATAGGGGGTATCATGGGCGAAACAGTATATACTGTTATGTCCATGGTACTGCTCATGTCTAGCCGTCAGCTTGTTTGCCATTCTAAATTAGATACAAAAAAAATTGTAAGAGAACACTTGCCTTATTTTTTTTTTTTTATTATCAAGACGGATTTGCAGCAGTTTTAATCTAGCTACTTCTCGGATCTTTCTGTTGGGTTAAAGATACAAGTAGTGTTTTATTTTTAGAATCCCACCTCAAAAAGAACAGCGAATTTAAAACTTCATATTTCGGATTCCAGTATTTTAGACTCTTTGTTATTAATTTTACATATAAAGCTTTATTATTGAATATCAATGTTATAATAGAAATGCTATATTTTAAAATTCTAAATTCGAAACCCAGTAATTAAGAATGTGTACACTCAGTAACTCAACAGTTTCGGTTGTTATGTTGTATATAGATTAATCCAGATAAATATAATGTACATATAAGTTGTGAAAATATTTTCAATTATGTGTGGAGGTCAAAAGACAAGGTTCCTAAACCTCTCACATCAAACATGTTTAGTGTCAAATTAAACAGCAAAACACATCATCACCACTGAATTGACTTTGCCGGTTCGTCCATCAATCTTTTTGACTTTTTGATTGATGATTGCCGTGTGTATTGACAGAAAGTAATTAAAAAGTTGTATGTACATGGTTCTATCGTATTACGTCTGGTCGTATTTAAATTGTATGTTGCATTGACCCCTCTATCATTTATGTTCTCTTAGTAAATAGTATTGTTTTAATAAGACGATGGGAAACCGAAGGAGGTCTACAGCCATTGGTCGTTATAGCGTTTGAGTCAAATTATTTTATTATCAAGTATACAATCAGGCAAGATACTTTGTCTATGTGATTTTATTGTGACAGGCAATTATATGTTTTATATCAATGTTAATAAGTTTTCAATTATTGACCGTGGGATATTGAAATTACTGAGTTGCTAGACGTTTTGACAAGTTATTAATATAAGTAAATAAATGAATTTTTTAAAAATCGATAGTTTGCTTAGATTGTGAGTGGCAAACGAGCTCAGCTGATGATATGAGTGGTATATAACCACCGCTTTTACAAGTTGCTCCGATTTCATACATATGACGTCTCATCCCACTAGATATAATTATCTGGCGTGAATTTACAGGGTACAGAGGAATAACACCTGAGTCCTCAGGTATGGCAACGCATGGGAGTATCATGGGCGAAACAGTATACTCTGTTATGTCCATGGTACTTCTCACGTCTTTAGGCGATGGTTACCACTTTCCATCAGGTGGGCCGTCAGCTTGTTTGCCATTGTAAGTAGTATAAAAAAATAATCTAGATTCATTTCACATATTGTAGCAGCTGTTAATTGTCCACTGCTGAACACAGCGTCCCCCATAAGAGGGGGGGGGGGGGATTTCCAGTAGTTGCCATGCTTAGTAAACGGGTTGGCAACTGAAGTTTAGCTTTTGGTAACGTTTTAAGAGGGATGCTCTTGCCCATCCCTCCACCATAAATTCCCACGGAAAAGAAAAAAGTGGCCTACTGTATGCCGGGATTTACATTTTACATGATTCGACGGTATTGATATAGATATTTTTCTTAATCTTAATGATTTATATTTTACCGTCAAATTAAACCTTTTCTCCCTTCAGAACCAGTATTTTGAATCAAGTTATCTCAAAAATATTTACATGTAATACATTGTTATATTTTACATGACGATGATGATGATATTAGCAGTCAACTGTCCACTGCTGAACATAGGCCTCCTTCATAAGGGGGAATTTGCTAGTAGCTGCCATGCTTGGCAGACGGGTTGGCAACCGCACTTAGGTTTTAGCGAGGTTTTAAGAAGGACGCTGCTGTCCATCTCCCGACCATTAAGTTCCCTTAGTTTCTTATATTATATATAAAAAAACAATAATAATTATAGTTTTTCCTTCGCCACTTCGTACACATGGATTTTAGAACTAGAAAACTAATTAGATGTACCATTTCTAGATGGCATATCAAGATAAGACATATACCAAATCTTAGGTTAAACCTTAAACAACGTAAATTTAAAAACTGAATCCAAATTCATTTAGTAGTTTTTGATTCTTGTCGGAACAAATATACAGACCGGCAGACAGATATAGAAAAATTCTAAAAATTATTGCCTTGGCTATTATTGCTCTTCTTAAGATCTCTGACAATATTTTTTCTTAAATATCTTCCATGTATAGATATCGTTACAATTTTATTATATTTATAAGATGTATTATAAATATTATTAACAAAACATATTTAGTAAATTTATGTATTTAGTAGAAACCACAATCGCAATATATAGTGTCCAAACCTGACATCTCAAAGCAGTATTATTTTAAAATTTTTAGAAGTATTAATTATTATTCTCCTTTTTGGAAAAATTTAAGTTGTAATTTTTAAAATTTAAGAAACGTACTTTACTGTATTATCTCGAGTATACGTGTTTGGCATATGTCAGGTCAGTTTTTGGGATAAAAAGTAGACAATATCTTTCACCATCTCATACAGTATGTGCTTACCAAATTTTATAGTGAGTTCATTGAGGCAATGATGACAAAAAAAAACATACAAATTTAAGAATTTGCTGTACAATAAAGTGTTATAAACAAACAAACAAACACATTTATACATAAGGATATATGTAGTATGGATTTAATCGCTCTCGCTCCGCTGATTTACTCGCTCATTCCGCAACCCAACTACAAGCGGTCAACTGGCCGTGTTCAATTAAACTGGAGCCTAGATAACCACCGTCACGTACAGTAGTACCGGGATTGTATCGTGTCACATCTCTAGATGTTCTGTATTGAACTCAACGTATTTTAATTAGGGTTGTATTACTCCTATTATACGATGGTTCGATTTAATCTAGTTCGATTCGAATAGGCGAATGCGATAAAAAGTTCATTCGTTTATGCGATTACGTCATGTTTTATCGTATATAAAAATCGTTAGCGGACTTTTTCTTTCCTTGATCGTCAATCATTAAAACTAAACATTTTTTCCAAATAACAATATCTTTTTATTATTTTGAAAAAAAATTGTAGAACAATAAGTGTTGTTATCTGTGTTAGACTAGCTGGTGGCCGTGAATTGGTCTGCGCAAGATTAGTGCTTTGAATAGTTTTTTTTTCTTCTCCAAGGTCCTATCTATCTTTATACGAAAATTCATCAAAATTTGTTCTTCGATTCAGTCATGAACGCATTATAGATAGACAGAGGTACTTTGAGAGAGCCTTGTACATATGGTATACGTGTAACTCTAACGATTTTTGTAGCGCATGCTAGAATAGCTCGAAGATAACAGGATTTTTTTATTTACTCTCTCTCTCTCTGTATAGCGTAATTGTTGACTGGTAGAGAATGCCATCAGGCATTAAGTTCGACTTGTAGACATTTTCTAATGTGTGCAAAAGTATAAATAAATGAATATACTAAATTACTTGCCACTCAACTAAATTACTGAAGCGGTCTAAACTAGGCTCAATGTTCGGTTATTTGTGTGCGGACTACGCTTTATGACTTGCGTAACTTATATTATATACCGTATACACAGTAGTAAGCTCTTTACAATATCCCATGCAACTGCTCAAGGCACTTAGCTTAGACAAATAGCGTAGGAGTTCCTAAGGGCCCTCTCAATGGGACTTGTGTGTTGTTTCATCCGATTAACTTATCCACTTAGTCGTGAAACTTAAATATCTATTTTTAACTCAACTCGTTTATTTATATCTTATTTTATCATTTTAACTTATATAAATAGTTTTTTTAATGGGTGAAAATGGCATGGTTAAGCTAAGCTATCGGTACAAACTGGTGGGGTACCAGTGAGAGGTGATAGGTGAGGATGAAAAAGCAGATCAGTTAGTCCATCGTGACGAATTCAACGACAAATTCGTCACGGTAGTTTCCAGGCGGTACCGCGTGAAGGTCAACCTGATAGGGTATATTGATAGCAATGGGGACTAACCTCCCCATTTCTAATAATCCCTTCCCCCTATATAAAACGTATATTACAATATAGATTTATCTATATTCAGCACCACTACTAATAGTAATACTATTCTTATTAATATTATTTTGCGAATTAAATTTTTTGAATATTTTACTTAAGTATGTGTTATCTTGCGGAAGTCCAAATTACTGGTTATTTGATTAGAATCATTTAATTTAATTCCGCTACCATTAGTATGTATAATATGTGACTGCCAACACTTGAAGATTCACCACCACATAGGTTCTTTACTTTCGCAGTTTGAGTGTCGAATGGTTAACACTAGTATCCGAGTAGCGATTTAATAATTTGCCTAAAGATGCCTCGTTTATAGGTGAAAGACGTGTCACCAAACGTGCGTGAACAAAATGGCAGTCGAAGATTGATGGCTAATATATAAGGTTGTGGAACTTCTGATAGTAATAATGGAAACAATGTTCGAATGTTGGCAGTCACATAAATACTAATGGTAGTGGAATTAAACAAAATAATTCTAATCAAATAAGCAGTTTTATTTTTTAAATAAATAGGCTTAAACGGCTGAAGTAATTCGAATTAAATTTAGCACATACATAGACCATGTTCTACTTCATGTATTAAGATGATGGTAGCATCTTTGCGCAAGAATAGCATACAAGCTGATGGTTTACCAGATGAGAAGTCGTAATCATCGCCTATAGATATGGACAACAACGTGAACAAAACTGCGAGATACAGTTATTTTATTTTAATCTCAAAATATAATAGAATTATAAAATTAAAATTTGGCTAATATATTGTGTGTACATTTTTTGTTAATACATTATTATTTTTTTCTTATTCATTATAATATCAAAAATTATAATAGTATAGTTAGAAAATATTGTTGGACTCATGAAAAATGAGTTCTGAATCGACGAAAATTTGAGTGGCTAGCTGCCACTAAAATTTTCGATAAATTTAAAAATAAATAAACTCAAATTGTTATTAACTTTTCATAGACAATATACAAAAATTGTTTTGTCTATATGGATAACAAAAATATATTATTTCGATAATACTAGTGAAAAAGTCTCGATAAAAAAACATTAAATCTGATACAACAACACAACATAACCATTCTTTGGAATCAACTTCCAGCAGCAGTATTTCCGAACCGATACGACAACATAACCTTCAAGAAAAGAGTACGAGGTCTGTCCGGAAAGTTCGTATAAAAGTGTTCTGGAATGCGAGAAAGAGGAGTGGGGAGGCCAGGTAAGCGCAGGACCCCTTCCTTATGTCCCTAACAATGCTTCAGTTCTGGTCTGACCGCCGTGCGGTGCGAACTGGCTTGTCACGCCATCTGTGAAGTTACCTCTTAACGAAACCCCGTCGGCATGGAGCCCGCTTCCGTTGAAGAGCAGCGCGTCGTAATCAAGTTTCTCTCGAAACTCGGCAAGAATGGCCGTGAAATTTTTGCCGATCTCAGAACAGTTTATGGGGATGATGCTGTGAAGGAACCAACCGTCCACAAGTGGCTAAAAAGATTCAGAGAGGGCCGAGACAATGTTGATTGTTTTTTTCGATGTTCGGGGGATTGTCCATCAAGAATTCGTCCCTCCAGGCCAGACAGTTGATGGAAAATTCTACGTCGATGTGCTCAGACGCCTCAAAGCTCGTGTGGCACGAGTTCGTCCAGAATTGGCGCGAGAGGGGCGTTGGATTCTTCACCACGACAATGCCCCTGCCCACACCTCTCTTGTTGTCCGTGAGTTTTTGAGTAAAAATTCCATTACGGTGACCGAACACCCCCCCTATTCGCCGGATTTGGCCCCGTGTGACTTCTTCTTGTTCCCAAAAACCAAATTGGTACTTCGGGGGCGGCATTTGGGGGACATAAATGAGATAAAAAAAGCTACGACGGGGCAGCTGAGAAACCTACAACCAGAGGACTTTCAAGGAGCCTTCTCACAGTGGAAACGGCGTTGGCATAAGTGCATTATGTCACAGGGGGAGTACTTTGAAGGGGATAAAATTGATTTACCTGAATAATTGTAAAATAAAATTTTTAAAAAACTTTTATACGTACTTTCCGGACAAACCTCGTATATTCCTTTTTAAAAGGCCGGCAGCACACCTGCAATGCCGCTGGTGTTGTGGGTGATCATGGGCGGTGGTAGTCACTTACCATCAGGTGAGCCGCATGCTCGTTTGCCCCCTGTGTTGTAAAAAAAAAAAAAAAAAAAAAAAAAAAAAAAAAAAAAAAAAAAAACATAATATTGTTAGGTGCGCAGAATCGCTACTAACAATGGAAATGCTTTCAATTCAGTGAGAAAACTATTTTTTTTTTATTATTTCGATAGAATTATTGTTTTATGTCTAGACTAGTCATAAATAATAGATTTAGCACTAACATTTATTGGTAGTGTAACCGACGACATTACCCATGTGTAAGGATTTTTAAAGTCAATCTTGGATAATTATGATTTACTTGTGTATTGATTTTCAATAAAATCCGTGCAGCTATTCTTAAAGGCAAACAGCAAACATTTAAATAACTTAATAACTTTAAACATTCATAACTTAATCCCAAGTAACTTAGAATTAAAGTGGAAATACCATCCGTGTTATAATAAAATACTTTTAAGATGACTTTTAATCGGATGAATTGCCACCTACGGCGGCAAAAGCCTAATATATTAATCTGCCTATGAGTTAGCCCCGCCTCTTGTGGGGACAATGTTATCCCTAAGTTCAAAAGGTCAAAGGGAATTTAGTCTGGCACTAATAATATCTTAGAAACACACACGTAAGGAATATATACCTACACACAATATGTTTCATTAGTGATTTTAATCAGTACCTACATTGACTTTCACAGAGAACAGCGACTTCTGTAAGTAAAATTAACGATAAGATGTTTTTGACACAATATACTAAAAATATCAGAACTTCTAACATATTTTTAAATTTAGAACATGGATTTGTGTGTTTACGAGTTAATTTTGTGTCGCAACAAGCAGTTTTATTGCTCTTCAAAGAAAACAACAAATTCCATTATTACAAAATTAATATGGAAATAACACGGGAGTAAACTCTATTCCAAAAAGAACTATCAAAATCGGTTGGCATTTTCATTACTCAGGTACAAAATATAGGCATACAAGTATCTCTTATACTATGTTTTATTCTCCTTTACTATATTTTTAAGCTCTTTCTTTTAAAAGTTATTTAAAATAAGAGATATTTACAGTCTTTGCGACATTACTAAATTATTAATAATAAGCATAGAATTCTCAAAACCGAGCATTCCAATATTTAACCGTCCTACTCATTCCATGTAATTTCATAGAGATCACTGAACTTTATAAATTTGCTTAAAATACGCTTAGACATAAAAGTGGATTTGTGATATAAAATGTCAAAAGTTTGTCTTTTATGCAAGAGTGGGTTGATTCATCATAGGATAAATGGGACATAACCACCTAATGGTTTTCGTATTCGTTCTATTACGTCTCATTACACTAATGTACATTAATTATTCTACTTAAATAAGTATCATCGATATTATATCGGTCGTTAACTGTCCATTGCTGAACAGACCTCTTCATTTTTTTTTTAGGATTTTGCCAGTAGTTGCCGCGCTTGGTAGCCTGGTTGGCAATCGTAGTTACGCTTTGGTACTGTTTTAATAGGGACACTGCTGCTCATCGCTCGACCATTAAGTTTTGTTTAAGTTGGCGAAGGAGTAAAGAATAAAAATAGATTAAGTTAAAGAAAGAATCAAGTGTGAGAGTCATAGAATAAATTGTAGCACATTCTGAACCAAAAATATACGAGTACTTCTAACGCTCACCATAACAATATTAAAATTGCTAGGAGGAGGGCATTGATATTCGCAACACACTTTTATCTTCTGCGAAATACCTTTTTTTTTTTTTTCAATAATATTGTAATCAATATTTTTGTGCCAAATAAAGAATTGTTTTTATTTTATAAAAATAAAAAGTATAAAGTTACTGGAACGATTGCCGGCCAATATTCCAATAAACATGATATTCCTTCGCAAAAAAAGGATTAATTCCAATCGATTCGATCATAATAAAATTTCTATTTCTTGTATTAAAACTTTGAAGAGAGTTAAAAACAAATTTATATATTTAAATATAATCAACAGAAATAGTACTTTAACTTCTACGAGTTGAAGAGTTGAGAGTATTGTTTAGTCGGATATAAACTTGAAAGCTGACTATAGTTGAGAATACCTATCAATACCCTTAACAGAGATTCAACATCTTAAGGTCGATTCACAATATAAACAGTGTCTAATACGAGTGCGTAATTCAAATAATAGGCTTGGAATATTTCACATGTAGCTTGTGAAATATCATATGATACGTGAAATCATATTTCACACTAGCTACGTCACTTCATATAAATCAAATAAATCAGTAAATATAAAGCATCATTGCGAATCATTATGCACAGTTTATTTTGTTCTTACAAATGTTACAAATTACGTAAGAATTTTGTACCGATTATATTTTTCAATTTAACTTTACATTTCAATTTACATACAATTTAAATTTAAATTTCTTCCGTATATGGGAGAAATTGAATAACGAATGTACATTATGGTAACCCTATTAACGCGTCATAGATAAAAAAGTTTTGGTGATAGAATATTACTTTAAAAGGATGTTGATGTTTTAAGTTTCAACAGTTTTACATATTTTGTTGGCATGTCTTTTATCATATATATTATTATTAAATTTAATTATTTTTTTATTTAATTATTTAATTAAATATAATTATTAATAAAAATAGATAGTTTGTTAGATTTTTAACCTAATTAGTTCATTTATTTATGGGATATCGTTAGATTCGTCTTGATTATGAAAATCCTGTCTGTTATTTGTCACCATTCCTTATTATGTTTTTTATTGTTTTCTTTTCTATTTATATCTAAAAATAAAGTTAAAACCAGCAATAAAGTTCTGTTTTATTAGACTGAGCTAAATAAATCAATAATAATAAATTTAATTACAATGTAGAATAACACGTGTATTGACCTTTAGTCTATGGACTGCCAAGGGGATTGAAATCGTCAGAGAAATAAAAGAAGTGGTTAAGTTTAAAGAACTTCAAGTGTTGGAAAACTTTTTATTCAACAATGGTACAAGCAAATAGAAAATTATCTAAAAATCTCAATATATTTAAACTTAATACAGAAACATCTGAAGAACGATTCATAAATTCGGAAAGTTATAAGAACTCTTAAAGGTCAAAAGTTTGAATCTGGTTAACACAATGTAAATTTTGTGTATCAAATTAAATTTCCAATTCTCTGAAAATGGAAAACGTTGTTAAATTAGGCTCATCTTACTAAAACTTATAAGTGTAACAAATAGTACTGATTGATTAAATATTATTACTATAATATATATGTTTTATTTATTTGTGTGTGTATATATATATATATATATATATATATATATATATATATATATATATATATATATATATATGTACACATAAAATTATAATATAATTGGTTATACTTAACTTTGTCTTGTTGATTTTTTTTAAATTGTTACCGCTGACATTAATGCCCCTTTCCAATTTTGATTTGCTGGAAGAGGACTTTTGTAGAGTTGAGCCCGCCTTTGTACCTTTACTTACCTCTGTTACATTTTTTTTATTATTAGTGTATTAGAGAGTGAAGTATAAATAAATAATTATAATTAAATGACTAACTATTCAAGACAACTTTACCATAAAGTAATTTTATATTTTTAATATTAAGTATGATAATAACAGCTTTAAAAAAAATTAAAAAGTAAAATAAAAATCACTACACACCTTTCTACTTATAACTGTCCTATGTAATAGCTGTTACCGACACGTAAAAATATTTATCCTAAAAATACAGTTTATTTATACATATTTCAAACAGTTCTTCGTATAATCTATTCAACACTAACAAAGTCTGTGATCAATCATCGTTTTATATTAATTTCAAATAAATGTTATAAATCCGTATTACACTTTGTTTAAATCAATGTAATCCCAGTTATTTCCTCTAGAAGAGATAAGAACGAAATTTATTAAGGCACTCGGATTGGTTATTAGCAATGTAGGTCTGATTGGAGCGCATTGACTAGCTTACAAGCAAATTGGTTTCTCGATGCCCTATTAGGGATTGGTTAGAACTGTAACTACGGAATTGTAAGCGACTTTCCATATGTGCTTAATTATATGCACGCAAATATATTTCAAGGCGTCGGATCTCAGGATCGTGGTTGAAATATAGAAATGTAGTAGAAACAAATGGCCTCTTAATGAGGCTATAAAATCTAAAATATTAGAAATAATTATTATATATGTTTTAGTCAATTACAAATACATTTAATGAAAATTAAAAAAAGAAAAGAATGAAAATTATATATATATAATAACCCAATTTTACAGGTAGACTGCTGATATCTAATTATCATCATCATACCAGCCTTTAACTGTCCACTCTTGAATAAGCCTCTCTCTTGGGGAGTTTTGCCAGTATTTGTCACGTTTGGCAGGAGTATTGGCAACCGCAGTTAGCCTTTGCTATTTTTTTAAGAGCGACGCATCTGCCTATCTCTTGACTATTAAATTCTTTTAGTAGTTTTAGCTTCACGACACTCACGGAGTAAAAAGGGAAGGACCCATTCTATGCTGAGAACATAAAAAGTATAATTGTAGTTATTTTTTCCATTTATTTTTTCAACCTACTCAAATAATAAGTTTGCAGCGAAAAATATTTACTAGATATATTACATATAAAAACATGGCCATTAAAAACACTCGTAAAGTTGATCTCAGTTGAAATATGTGTTCCACATTCGACAATATCTCGAATGCGACATTTTTTATTGTTGTTTGCACGTAAAAAATGTAATACATGTGATAAGGCTTCTCTATTTTACGCATTTACTGTTATCATGCAGGCAGCTCGGTCGAAAATTAATGAAAATTGAACAGACATAACTAAAATGTTGTGGTAAACACATTTTATGTATTCGTGGGTCACAAAATATAGCTGTAACAAGATCCATTCCACTTTTAAATAGTTCTTTTTCACCATTTCTGGCGACCTCCATGATAGACATGTTGCTTTGCAATCACACGGTCTATTCTCTGTAAAGTCAGTTTAGAAGGGGATGAATTATAAATTTTCCAGAATCGATACATTTCCAAAATGTACTCTCCGATGAAGTAGGTCCTGCCATAGAATAGGCCACCATTTCCTTTCCCATGGGTGTAGTAAGAGGCGACTGTAGGAGCTTATAGTTGAGGGATGGGCACCAGCGTCTTTCTTAAAACATCATCAAAAGCGAAACTGCAGTTGCCAACCCGCCTGCCAAGCGTGGCAACTATAGGCACTCTTATGGGGTGGTTTTGCCAGTAGTTGCCAGTAGGTTATATTCAGTAATGGACAGTTAATGGCTGATACAACATACAACAACTCTCCGATGTCACTAGTTTGATTTTTATAATATTGTGTTCTTGGTGAGGCAACTTTTTAATTTATTTTTTAACGCCACTAGACATATCAAACAGCGCCATCTAGGAACAAACTAAGCAAAATTTGTATTATTTTTACTGGATAACTGATAAATGTAGTGTATATCATTACATTTGTTTTAAGCGCCTAATTAAATATTTTTAATTTGTAAATATATATAAGCAAATTAATTAATATATCCATTCTATCAGAATATATTTAATTCCCATTTATCTGTCTATTATAAAAGCATATACATAAAATTTAGGGTGAAATATGTATAAAAGGGTATCGACCCACTGGATCGAGAAAGACGTAACTTCCATGCAATTTGTTTTGACAGCCATTAAGATGTGTATACATAAGCGAGACACCCTTTATTTTTATTCAAATCAAACAACATGCATAAGATATTAGAAGTACTTACAAATCAATAACAGACACTCTGAGTATAAAGATGGAATTAGATTAAGCGAAAGAACCTTCTTCTTCGTTCTTTGTTTAGGTGTAAATATGCTAAGATTATTACGAAAAGTCTAGTCTATTATGTGCATGTTAAAATTCATATTTATATGCGACAGTTACCATTCACCAATAGGAGGGTCGTCAGCTTGTTTGCCATTTTAAGTTGTATAACAAAAAAACATTTAAAGAGCATGCTTTTTGGTTTATAAATAGTGTCTTTCTTTACCAGAGAATCAGACAAAAACAACAAAGAATTTTGCAGATATAGACAAACGGATTACAATGTTATAAGAATTCCATTTTTACCTTGGAAAATAGAAAAACTTAAATTTTTATTTGTGCAAATAGGAATATAAATAAAAAAAAACAAACTATTTTCTAAGAAACTAGTTTTATTTCACTACCTGGTATCAAGTTTGCATGTTTCTCAAACGGCGAACATCCGTCTTCCCTATACACATAGAGGCGACGTCAAAATTACAAATTCAAATATTATTTCAAGGGAAACTTTCACAAATCCACTTTGCACGAAAGCTTTCCTTATGACACGCCACCACCCATCGGGGGTGGCAGACATGATTCAGATTTATATACGAAATGTACCTTTTTCGATACAAACAAACAATATTTTTATAGGGGACGGCCATTGTTAGCAACGGATACTCATTGCCAGTGATACATATTGTTACGTGGACTATCGTGCTTAATTCTTAGTGTCAATTGAAGACTCTATTCTCGTCTATCGACCCTTACTTGAACCCCACTTGTGTAAACCATAGTACAGGCGGAGTTACCTTTTAATTTACATCTACAAAAAAAAAAAGTTTAATATAATTTAACGATAAAATTAATAAATTAAAAAATAAAAACAAATTTTAAATCACAGCTAATGGTAAGCCCATTGGCTTTTATTAAAAATGTCATTCAAATTTCATAATTTTTTCATACGTATTTTTTTTTCTTTTATTTTGTGTATGTACCAATATCTATTGTTATTTGTAGGCTGTATGTAATGCAAATAAATTATACATGTATCTATCTAATCTAAAAAATTAAGGATATCTCTTATATAACTAAATAGTATAAAATAAAACAAGAATCGTTGACTATTTTTATAAAAAATTGCTTTCGCCCGCAAATTCGGTCACGTGGCTAAGATATATTATATATATCTATATCCTTCTCTTATATATATCTATATCTATATCCTATCTATAGCCTATATCCTTCTCCTTATTGTATAGTATGTGTATGCCAAATTCCATGACTATTGGTTGAGCTCTTATGATACCAAGAAATGACTAACAAATTTACTTTCACATTTGTAACATTGGTAATATTGTGCAAGCTATTCTCTGCGAGTTCTTCGTTTGAAAATGATTATTTAGTGAATTGTATATTACTTAATTTTACTTAAAGTTGATTTTGATTGCTATTTCGTAGAACTCCACTCTCATATACGTTCAAGTTGTGCCTAATGAACTCATCTACCGAAGTTAAAAAATAACTGCATCTTCAAAAAACAGAGGTGTTGAACACCTCACAGGTTTCTTGAGACAAGCGTTGAACACTAGACACCCCTGATGTTGCAAGCCTCCGAACTAAATTGATATAAAAAATAATACCGAAATCCAAACATCATGGTTTATTTTCAGATTTACTTATTATTGGAGAGAATGCTATATCATTAAGCAAAGCTGTTCTTCATTATGAAATATGATAATGGTTGTATATAATTACGTATAATTCTATTAACTTTTAGAACTTTGCATTGCATGGTTTAAATTTTATTTTTTTAATAGATGATATGGTAACCTGCGCTATCGATATACACTGGCGAGGCACCAGTAAGAGATGACAGTTGCGGATGAAAGCAGGTCAGTTCATCCTAAGGAATACATCTCGAAATAACTACGATAATTTCCAGGGGAAAACACGTGGAGGTCGACCTGACAGGGTATATTGCTAGTAATGGGCTTATTTGCCCCTATTACTAACAATACCATTTTCCCCTCATGGTTTAAAGTGTCGAAACAATTCAACTAAATTTATCATCATTATCATCATCAGCCGCTATTTGTCCACTGCTGAATACTTGGTAGGCGGGCAGGCAGTAAGGCTTTTCGTGATGTGGAAATTTTGCATAATTTATCTAAATTATTGTATTAATTCCCGTCTGTTATAAACCATACAAAATGCTTCTCGACCAGATGGTTTGTTTTTAATAAACGTATATGAAACTACCATTATATGAAATATTTATTTTGTCTTCGTTGTGAGTATTTTGAAAATATTTAAAAAAGAAGAGCGCGTCAAATACGAAGACGATTTGATGTCGAGTTACTAAAATATATTATGTTTCACTCATTTGATTAATTAAGATCAATTATATTAATATTGCAGCAATATTCTTAATAAGCAAATATTATTGAAATACCTATTGCAAGTTTAAATCAATAATGCCCAAAAGAAACAATAAATACGTGGGAGCCAATCGATTGCGAGGCATTCGTGCGAGGTGCGAACTGTACAGAAGCGTTAGGGTGTCAACTTTAATTGGTGCTGTATTTCAAGCTAAGGCGAGAGTTCGTGCCCGTATGCATTGAGTAAGCTTGTGTTTCACTAACAGAGAATAGCGGAATATTGACAACCTTATAAATTTTATAAATATGTAAGTATATGGTGTCTTTATGTTTTTGCTCAGTCATGGGTACGTTGATGGTTATTTTAAATAAGATTTTGGCATATAAATGGACTATTCATCACTATTATCATCATACCAACCAATAACTGTCTACTGCTGAATATAGGCCTCTCCTGTAAAAGAGGTTTTGCCAGTAATTGCCACGCTTGACAGGCGGATTGGCATCCGCAGTCAGGCTTTTGTTAATGTTTTAAGAAGTATGTCGCTGCTGCCTTCTTTCAACCATTAAGGTAGACTATTAGTAGGATTACAATACAGTACTCTTTATGGAATCTGGAATTAAAGTTTTATTAGAATTCCATTTTATATTAGAGCCCGGAACAAGAAGATCTAGTAAAAAAAGGTAACCGATATTATCTAAAAGACTGGCAAGCAGAAGTGGCAATAAGCCGGCTACCAAAATTACAGCATGCAGAGGTACAACACCTTAGTCACTAGGAATGGCAATTTTTTTTTTAGAGAAAGCAAAGGGCAGTACCTACTTACTACGCTATGAAGATCGCTGTCAACATTTCAGTCATTAATTCACCATTGCTGAACATAAACCTCTTCCATGTCATAAAGGAAAGTTCTAAGCAATCCTTATGCAATAACTCTCTACAAAAATTTTAAACAAAATATCGATAGATGGAGAACAAATGAAAAACTATTTATTATTTATTTATATGGAATGAGTATTCACAAATTGTACTCGATATCTCTTTAGTTAATAATTATAAAATAAGTAGCAAACGGATTTTATCTGATAATATTCTAATAATAAATAAAAAATATTTTTTTTATAAACGCTTATATGTAGACACTAGCTTCACCATGATGAATTTTAACTTGCGATATAGAGGGATCTATTGTTCGTTTTCGAATTTTACTTGAAGGTACGTCTAATTGGATGGGTAGGGGTTGCAATGTTAAAGCTTTTTCATTTGTATTTTGAAAAGAAACGTAATAATATAAAATTCTTTTCTACAGTTTTTCAAAATCAATCAATACCAGGTAAACTTTGCGCGTAGCTTATTTAAAGCTTGATATTTCGCTATTTATTATTGATCATAAACTGGTAGTTCCTTTAATAATTACTGAAAATAATACTCATGAACTATTTTTGACTTCTAGAATTTGTGTAGTCGCTTCATCTAGTAGACGTAATTACTTTTCCGCGATGTCGGCTAAACTACGACTGAACTATTAATTTCTTCTGCGTAAATAGTCATTATTCACAACAATATTATCATTTAAAGTAGATCATATTATTCGTGTTAATTTTAGTACATATAAGTAAACTAGATGTCGCTGTTTGAAATGTAGTACGCGGTATTGAGAGCATCTGTATTTTATTAATAAGTATGTGAACAAGGTTATTATAATAATTTTCTTACCAGTTCCATTAATGTAAATTTTCCTTTTTTTTTTTTTCTAATTACACTTTAGCAATTCTATAGTAAAGCATATTTATTGACCAATGAATACCAATCAGATAGTTGTTTAGCCTATACAAATTATTAATAATATTTCTTTTTAAATGCATTTTTTTTAGCTTGTGAACGCCTCCAACAATAGGTGCTAAATCTTTATAATTTTACTGCTACATTAGCTATGTAAGCACAATTTTAACAAAGCACAAGCGACATACAAAAGAAGCTGGCTTTCGTCTGTATTTTTGTGCTAGTTTCACTAATTCATAAATAATATTTTAATTAAAATTCATCTTAGATTAAATTTATTCGAATTCATTTCTATGGAATAATAATTACGCGAATTCTGTGAAAGATTTCATGAACGAGAAATAAATTAAACTTTATTTTATTATATTAAAATTAAATCATAATATTTCAGTATAATCCCATTATTTAAATTTGATTCATTTATTTGATTTTATATTACTGAAAGTACATTTACATTATTATAATATTGATTTATTTAATTTATGAATTTTATTTTTTGAAATATATAAGTACTTATAGAATAAAATACCTTTAATATTTACGTATTTGTTAAGAGCAAACCAATTACAATAATATTTTTAAGTAACTATATTTTATATGAAATCAGATAAATTTAAAATAAATAATATTATCTTAAGACTGATTGGACGGGCAGGTCAGTCAATGTCGTAATGTTTCCCTTAATTTCATTCGAAAGCCGTCCAAAAATCGTGCATCGGATAACACTTTGTTCACAAAGATACTTTATATTAACTTAACAATATTCGACTCTTCAATATTCATGTGTTCAATTAAATTTCAATCATACCTTTAATATATTGGAGTTGATATTTCTTTGGCTAGGGTGTAAGTATAAAATACAAAGAGATCAGTAAAAGTATTCGCAGGCACAAGCCTTAGCTGCGAAAAAGGTTGCCGAGATGGTGGGAATATTGATTCCGTTTATCAATATTGGTATACTGTTGCGTGTTTAAAAAATATTAAAAGCACGTTAATAATATTTTTGGTTTATGATACAGCCTGTGTGTAATCGAAATTCAGCTCATTTTAACAAGTAGATACATTTGTTCTGTAAAAAAAAATTGCTTAATTGTAACAAAACACATATCTGAGTACCATAATTTTTTTTTATTTCAATGAAGGGAGAAAATCCAAGCTATTATTAAGCCTTTACAACAGTTATACAATATAGTTCAGAAGCTTACTAATGGTATACAAACTTCCTTTCACATGTACTTCGATTAAGACACTAGACATATTATAGTATGTTAAGCATAAGCTATATTATTACAAGCTGTATATAAAGTTGTTCAACGTTGACTCGTGCAAAACTCGTGTGTTAAAAATGTATTCTTTCGATAGTCCAAATAAGAATTAATCTATGGCTCACGCTTCGCCCGCGGATGAAATGGTGCCTCAGATATTGTGGAAAGTCAAAATTTACGGGTAGTCATGCGCGCCATTCGTGGGCAAATTTATTGTCGCTATCTACCGAGGCGAGCAATAAAGTGATTTTAAATAGCCAGTGTTATGAATTTAACACCACTAGTGCCGTAACGTGTATAACCCATAACTATCGAGTGTTCATCGATAATGATCGGGTAGGTGTCAACGCTGCATAAGACGATCGATTCGAATCAAAAATTCATTTCAATACGCCCATCTCTATTGTCAGTTGGCAATTTGAAGTTGATGACTGTAATTGATGTTGTTTATATCGACTATTGGATTTGACAAAAAACTGTAATTCGAATTGAGTTTATGATCGCGTAATCACAGCTTGATATTGTAACGCTGGCAACTTTCGTCCAGAGCAATTGGGTTTCATAGATTTGCCTCCAAGCGATATGAGCCGTAGTTCCAATTGCTGTTACTTACTATTCAGTAGTAATTTAATCGAGTATATAGTCGTCTAAAATCGATTGAAATTTTGTAGTTGTGATAAAAATTTATAAGTTATGCGACTAAATTTCTAAAGCAGATAAAATATTCTTAAATATTAAGTTCGTATCCAATTAAATTCGTTATCACATTCTAATTATTTATAATGAGAATGTGATAACCAATATCTTCTCAGCAATACATGAGAATGAAGTTGTGATGTCTTTTTTTTATACAACTTAGAATAGCAAACAAGCTGACGGCCTACCTGATGGAAAGTGATAACCGTCGCCTATAGACATGAGCTGTACCATGGAAATAACAGAGTATTCTGTTTCGCCCATGATACCCCCCATGCGTTGCCATTCCTGAGGACTCAGATGTTATTCCTCTGTACCCTGTAAATTCACGCCATATCCCATCCTTCAAACCGAAACACAGCCATGCAAATACAACTGTTTTACGGCTGAAACACAAATGGGACAGAGGTATCCAAGCAAACAACTTTTGTACAGTCTCGCTCTGGTTTGGTTGTCTCTATGGCCATCATATAAAAAAACAACAAATAAATTTGACTATTTATAATTTTAATACCGCATGACATACATATGTACGTAATGGAAATGCTATATTATTAATATAATAAATGTTAAAGTTTGTAAGGATAGATGGATGGACGGGTGGATATTACTCTTTTACGCAAAAACTACTGAAGGTGTTTAAATCAAATTTGGTACAAGGATAGGTTATATCTTGATACACGCGAGCGAAGCTGCGAAATACAGCGAGTTGAAATACAGCAACTGTGCTAGTCTATTTATTCATCATCTCATTTTGTACATTTCCTTATGGCAGTTTATGGGAAGGCCTATGTTCAGCAGTGGATAGTGGCTGAGATCATGATGAATTTATACTGGCTGTACAACTGTACAACTTGCTAAGTTAATATACGAGTATAATCTATACGGGTACATCATTTAGTTCAAATCCGTTCAGTTGTTTTTGCATTAAAGAGTAACAAACACATATTCTTACACATTTATAATATTAATAATATATATGAATGTACAAATATAATATAATATGAATGCATAATGAGTAATTTTAAATCACTCTACTGATACAATATAACATGTATTTCATAAACACCCACGCGCCAAACAATTTCTCAAGACTAATTATAGCAAATTAAAATTTTAAGTCAGTTTAAAAGTGACAAACAACTAATAGACCCGGTTATTTTCGTTTCGGGAGACTGTTGATTTAACAAAGCAATTACTCAGTAACTTGTGCTGTGAGCTTGCCCCCAGCGTCCTGACTATTCTTTAACATGACAGAAACTGCTCTAGATTAATTAGTCCCATTTATTAGTTGGGGGGAAGACGTCCGTAATTGCAGTAGGCATGAATACGTTTGTACTATTGTACAAATTTCCCGTAACGCAGATTAAATTACTCTGTCTTTTAATATTATAACACTGTTGTTGGTTGAGATGGTTTCGTATTAATTATTTTGTCTGTGGCAAGTCTTAAGTGTAGGAGAAGATTGTATAAGCGTAATGTGCAATAACTGTTTTCATTAGAGGGATGTAATGCGATCTCTAGATATAGGCTATAATTATTTAGCTTGAAGAAGTTAGGTACAATGTTGCATGTATTATGTATATTATTAAGGCATTATTACTTTCAGTACCGTCTCAGTAAGTAAAGTTACTCTGGTATGGCCCTAAGAGATAAGGCCAACAAATAAACAATTTTCAGCCGATATTATAAAGAATAAGTCTTAAAGAATAAGTTATTCAATTCCGTTGTTCCTGTACTTTTTTTTTATATTTATTACCTCATAACTCAGTCAGTTCTAAACCAATTTGGTTTTTTTTTCTGAAAGAATATACTTACAGATGAGTTCCATTGAAATGTTATCAAAATCGGTTCATTTGTTTAGTTTTTAAATCAAAATAACTGTTTTTGTTACAACTGAAGTCGGTTTCTTTTGGTGGGATACAATCTTTAATTACTAACATTAGCAATAGTAGTAGAGAAATCGTAAAATAAAAATATATTTATAGATATATAAGATCGTAGATTTTATGATATATTTGTCTAACATTCCTTTTTTTTTTAAATAAATGCTGATAACATTTTTGTGTATTAGAACTGTTATATGTACAAAAGGAAAAATAAAATTCAGTCCATAAATGCCAAAGTAGTCATTTAATACTGTAAAAGTTTATAAACATATGTAGATGTTTATTTAATTACGCTTACATGGTTGAATGATTTTGAAACAAATTTTGTATATAAATAGACTATTAATTTAACACATGAAATATGTTTTTAAATAAAATACGCTAAGTCCTCAAATACAGAAAAAATAAGCCGAATTTAGAAGTTTCTCCTTTAAAAGTACTGGTTCAAAATGAAAAAGAAAGCATAATATTATATTATAATACTCGTAGTCCAGCTATTATATCTGCTACTTGACTTCAAACTACATAAAAATGTCACACCATTCACGTTCTAATGAAGTATGAATAATTCTCTCTGAAAAAGAAGTTATTCCTATAATGAAATTTAAAATAATGCATAGCACATTTTTCTTCTCATATGAAAAATTCCTCAAGTGTTATGGCATATAAATTATATGACCCACGACCGAAGGGATGTAAGTCATAATTTCATTTTCATTGAGACAAAATATTCATATAAGGGGTAGGGACGTGTGCGTGACTGGAGTGCAGAGGGCGCCACTGCGGCACTGAAAATTCGAATTCAATTAGAGGAAACGCTGTTTAAATAAATTATGAAACTGTTTGCAAGCATTACCGGTGGTTTAATGGTATATTTATTTATTAATAGTTAGTATCGTGATTTGTTTGGTTAATTTATATGTACCTAATGTAAAACTGTCGCTGTAAATGCAGTTCAGTATATATAAGGCTGTTTATAATTAAAGTTTCTTTTTACAATTTGATAAATAAATATAAATATATACGGACAAATCACACAGATTGAGCTAGCCCCAAAGTAAGTTCGAGACTTGTGTTATGGGATACTAACTCAACGATAGTATATTTATAATAGATACATATATAGATAAACATCCAAGACCCAGGACAATCAGGAAAAGATCGTTTTCCATCATGACCTGGCCAAGGATCGAACCCAGGGCCTCCACGTCGCAGGCAGGCGTGTTGACCGCTGCGCCACGGAGGACGACAACAATTTGATAGCTTCTATTTTCATATTTATATAATATATTAGATACTTACATTTATTTTTATATAACTGCTATCTTGCTTGTCTTACTTCATGCCTGAAAGTAATGACAAATCTTACTATATTTTATTCTTTTTTTTTTTAATCTCCTAACTGTCTACTGCTGAACATACGCCTTCCCCATAAGAGAAATTTTCCCAATAGTTGCCTCGCCTGGCAGGTGGGTTGGCAACCGTAGTTAGGCTTTTAGGAATGCTTTAAGAGGGACGCTGTTGCCCATCCTTCAAGCATAAATTCCTTTAGTCGTCTCTTACTACACTCATGGGAAAGAAAGGGGTGGCCTATGCCGGAACACACATATACGGCACTATATTCTATATTGGTTTTGGAAAAATTTGTATATTTGTTACTTTAATATGTTTATACATATGAATGAATTTGAATGCAATTTGATACAAGCGTAGCGTATGTCTTTACTTCATACATAGGGTAGTTAATATATTGATTCACGCGGGCAAAGCCACAAAAAACGGCTTGTTCAAAATATAGCTTAATAGAAGCCACCAAATATGCCAGCAATCACGATCGTAATTGTGTTTTGTGTTGAGCGCGAATTTGTTAATATGAAGAGATGGGAACGATACTTTAGCGTAACGTTCATTTCGCGTTCGCTTTACCCGATTCGCGGGAATGGCTCGACGCCTCCGTGGAAACGTGACGTGTATGAATTAAGGAGCCGCCGTGAATAACGGAACAATGATGTATAGATACTAAATACGTCTATTTTACCGTGTGGTACTGGCATAGAATAGGCCACCCCTTCCTTCCTCGTGAGTATCGTAGAGGCGACTAAGGGAGGGTGAGGAATAGGCAGCTGTGTCTCTCTGAAAACATCTCCAAAGCCTAACTGCGTTTATCAGTCCACCTGCCAAGCAAGGTAACTACTGGCAGAACCCCCCAAGGGGGAGGCTTATGAGCGGCAGTGGACAGCTAAAGGCTGGATAGGATGATGATAAAATGCGTTCCCCTAAGTCACTGTAGCGTGATAAGTGAACGTGACAATTGATATAAATGTATACATATAGAGAGCTATATTTATACGTTTATATCGTATGTATATATAAGAGCGGAGAACTGTAGACAAACTGCTTTGCAGTTTCACCACAATAAGAATATTTATTCTTTATGTAATTGTTTACTTGAAATAATATTTAGTTCCACAAAAAGAAAAAAAGATTTTAATTGCCGCAAACCAGTTATTTTGATATAAAAATAATTACTGAACCGATTTTAATAAAATTTCAATGAGACTATGCTACAAATATATTCTTTAAGATAAAATAATATAATTTACCAAACATCTAACGAAGTTAATAGGTAACAAACTTTAAAAAAGAACATACAAACGCATTGAAAACCTCCTCCTGTTTAAATTTGGTTGAAATAAGGAAGTTATCTTTATGTGCACATTCTTCTTGCAATCAATCTGGTTTACTGCCATTTGAATTCCATACTATATTTATAATAAGTTTTCATGCGATTTAAATCAATGTTTTTGTGAAATCTCAGATTATAATTTTTTTGATACCTTATTTCTATTTTTCTTCTACACGAGTAGAAGTATTTTATTTGACAAAGATTTCTTAACTAACTAGAAAATTATAATAATATTTAGAATTAATCTATAACACTTCCAGTTGAAATACGTAGCCACAATACGCCCCGTATATTGTGGGGAGGTGTATCCTCATTTTGGAGTCATTACACGAAATAGTATCACCGTATAAAGTCCCAAGGGAGAAGGGAGTGACTTTGTGCCGGCAGTTTGTTTATACACACCCATATATATTTTGGTTAATTAAGTTTTTGTGCGGTCGCGGATTATGCTGGGGGAAATGGAATTGGCAAGACTATTCGTGATTAGTACGTATAGGTATGACGTTATGAGATTAACGAGGCAAGGAACCTAATTTTCACGAGTTAGTACCCCTTTTACGAGATGATTATGTTAGTGCGCGTGGTTTTCGTTAGACTGTAGCATGGGGTTCGTCGTAATAAAATAAGAGCGTTTTGTTGAAATAGAGATTTTTTTTTTGCAATTTAGAATGGTACAAATGATATAAAATGTTAACAAAATACAATGTGACGCTCATTAACTAGACATGGGTAATATCGATACTTCGCCGATATCTATATATCAGAATCCTCTGGACATTGATAGCGGAAAGGTCATCACCCATTTCGATATCGCTCATACAGATCGAATATCTAAATTAATATCGATCGAATTTTTCATTTCGACATTAAATATTGGATAACACATTTACCATATAGAGTAAATATATAGATATTGTTATATATACTATCCACCTCTATCATCAACACTTCTCATCCGTAAAATAATTACCGTAATGTTATTTCGTACTAGTTATTTTATAGGATGTGTCGAATGCTGGAAGCTGAGTATGTTTGTAAAGCATTCGATATTATTTATATCTCTATATGTAGCGATAATCGTTTATGATCAAGTAGACTATCTTGGCTTGGTAATTACTTTTGTTAGCATAAATTCTTTGTACAAAAGTCGATTGCCTGGGTACCTCTGTCCCATTCGTGTTTCAACCGTGAAGCAGTTGTGTTTGCATGGCTGTGTTTCGGTTTGAAGGGTGGGATATGACGTGAATTAACTGGGTACAGAGGAATAACAGCTGAGTCCTTAGGAATAGCAACGCAAGGGGGGTATCATGGGCGAATCAGTATACTCTGTTATGTCCATGGTACTGCTCATGTCTATAGCCGTCAGCTTGTTTGCCATTCTAAGTTGTATAAAAACAATATAAAATAAGTAAATACTCAAATATAATTTTACAAATATTATTAATATTAGTAAATGGGTAATCTTTATTCGAAGGACTATAAAAATATCTTAGAGTAATTAGGTATCATCTTAAAGGTTTTTTTATAAGGAGAAAATTTCCTTGAGGTCACCGTCAACAGGATACCCAATAGGCTGACTGCATTGCTCCATTGTATAGCCGTAAAAATAAGTTGGCCAAAGTAAATATCTAATAAATATTCGATAAAAAGTCACAAAACGCCGTATAAATATAGACACTTTACGTTACACAAAATGTACTTTTGTTTAACCATTTATCTGTGATAAATCGGGCTCCTGATTACGTACCTATTACGTAATCAATTTGCGATAGCCGAATAATACTCGATATTTGCTGTCAATCTTCATTGTTGACACGTTTTGTATAACCAAAAATCGATTTGTGAGCGAACGTTGGCGCTGCTTCTGCAGAGCGATTTGAAAACTAAAATTACTATTATGATTTAATTTTGTTTGTTTTTTATGTTTAAATAACAGTTTCATAAGTAACAACACAGGAATGGCAGTAGGTTTGCGTCGAATACGTTGAATTCTGATATGCTCGGTAAAATGTGGGCATCTGTGGTTGTTACGCTACTCATAATACCCATCAGAGAATACAGTCTTGAGTATATTTATTTATTTTATATATTATTTCATTATTATATGTATGTTTGTAATTATATTTTAAAGATAGACGCTTATATAATAATTTTAATACCATACAAGCTTGTTAATTCAGCAAATTTGCAAAAACTCACAACTTACTTAGGTACGTACGTAATTACCAAGTTCCTGTAACAGATTGAACATCAAAGAAGGCTTAATTAAGCTTTGGAAGGGCCATAAATACCATCTAAAGTAACAGCGAAATATTTATTTAGTCCCGGTAACATTTTAATTGAGTCAAACGAAATTTCTTATGGTCTCTTTGAACTCGAAATATCGTGATAAACGACGCTAGTAATTACGATTAGGCAAATAACGTACCTACATTAATTGCTATGGATTTTATTTGTTTAGGCAATCAATTTTCTCATTGATCACTAGCTGTATACTACGGTTTTGTTCGCGTAGATAAAAAAATGTATGTGATAATGAATATACACACTAGTAAATCCAAATAGCATTGCGGTAACTAAACGGAATTTTAATAAATGATGACCTATCGAACTGAACTATGTACTAATAATGCTAAGCTGCTATGAATAAGCACCAAGTTACTCAAGCTGTAGAGAAGGTTATGCGTAGTTTTTCTATGATTAAATTCAGAACGTGTAGAAGAATTAAAGACTGATATAGTCCCAAGATCTGCATACTAAAGTAACAGTAGATCGGCAACATAAGAAATCAATAACCAATGAAAAAGAAAGGTTCTCCAATAGTAATTCCGTATAAGCAACCACAATATGGAGGGACTCCTGCTAGATGGAGTGACGACCTCAAAAAAGTATGAGAGTATAAATATAGGTAAAGGTGGATCTCTTTGTAGTGCAATATGAAGGAGACCTATGTTAAGCAGATGACAGTAGATAGATTGTATTTATTGTGTTAATCCAAAACAATTAGGGTTAATCTATTTACCAATTTTTGTAACTTCAAGTCCCCAAAAAAACCTGTGTCCCGAAATATGGAAGGAATCATTATGAAATACTTTCTTGAGACATCAACTTTTGTGAAGATTCGAAAGCAAAAATTTTGACTTAAATTAGACAGAAATAGCCCTTACTGAAAATCATCCAACTTTTATTTGAAAAAAGCAACAGCTGAGTTTCTTGTCCGTTCTTCTCAGCCGAAATTGCATTTCCGGACTGGGCGATAAATTCATAACAAATGAATATCTAAAAATGCTTATAATTAAGTTTCCTTAAACAAGAAATGCCGTTATTTATTTATTTATCTGCACTAAATAATTTTCTTACTTACTCGTTACTACAGAACTAACACGGAAGCAACCTCTGTTATTTGCAAACATACTTGTCAAATCCGTTTAGAATTGACTACATAAATACGTAATATATAAACAAAATATAAATTAGGAACTTCTTTTTAGAAAATTGTTAGAAATGAGGTACATTATTATGTATATCAGGAATCTGAGCAATTGGAAAAGTAATAACATCATTTTATGAGATAGATACTTTTGTACAAACCGATGAGAGCTCGCAAAGCTGAATATTGAAGTTTCACAAAGGCACTCATTGAACCAAAAGATTCAAGTTAAGTTGCCACTCTTATAACTAGAAGATATTCATATAAGAATCTCTCTGTACTCTGCCTGGGGCATTTGGAATTTTATTAAAAGTTCTCCCCTTTGAGATAACTTCTGTTTGATAGAAACCATCTGGGAGGGTTGACAACACCCCACCACCCTAACAATTAATGCCACCATTTACAAAATTTTATTTCATTTGCGAATGCGAACTCCCGTTATTTGATTATTAATAAAATGAGTTTTATTTTGTTGCCCATTTGCATAATTGTTTCATTTTCGCTCCGGCCCGCCGAATCCGATAAAGTCCGACGGAATCTCTTATAAGAAATTAAACTTGAGTTTGCTAAGGATATTTCTATTATTGAATTTTGAACGTCAAAAAATGTCTAGTTTATATGGTTATTATATGTATAAATGTTCTGTACTTTTCAGTTTATGAAACTTTTAGTGCTTTTAAAGTGTTGTTACAACAGTAATTGTCAGTATTATTACAGAACAACCAGCTAAAAGCATGTTTTCAACGATTACATGACAATTCGGGTCACATTATTCTATCTAAATATATCCATTAGACAATTTATACGAAAAAAAATATGGTATGTTTATTAAATTTTACTATATTTTATAATAATTGTAAAAGATATAGGATAAAATCCGAAGGCATTTTTTTATGGAAACAAAAACATAACCCTTCCGTTTGGTTTAGCTACAGTCTGGTAAAAAAGTTTTAGTTATTAATTCAAGTTTGATTAACGAGTTTGATTAAAGAGATCAAAATAAAGTACTAGGAGAACAAAGCGATTAGCTATAATCTATTTTATCAATGGATGCGTGATTTCAGGTCTTCTCATTTAGGTCTATGAGACAGCACTATATGCAACAAAGATTGAAGATTTATCCATATTATTTTAAATAATAGGTCAAAATATAAACTAACGATAGACAAGCAATAAACAAACATGACCTGCTGGTTTACTTTTAATTTATTACGACTTTTACGTCGTAGAGCGAGTGTTCTTACACCTGTTACTTATCTAGGTCATGTTGCATAATAAGAAAAACTCGAGCGATACATATCAAATCTATCAAAGCCAATATGGTTCTAAATATGAGAATTGTATACAATGTCTGTGAACTATACTTACATTGTTACGTCATAAAATGTGTTACAAAAGCGTTTAAACTTATTATCTTTAATGAAGTTGTGGTCGCTCATAGTTGTATCTCTTATACATTCATATTTATTGGAAACCGCTTTCTATCAGGTAGCTTGTCTGTCATTCTATGTACCATATACGTTTATTACGTGGTGATGAAATCGGTTAAGTTTACCTATCGTGACGATTCAGCAGTCATTAACCATGATCTTTCCAAAGGTTTGATTTGATAGGGTAAATTGCTAGCAATGGAGTTATTAGACCCCATACTATCAATGCTTCTTCTCACAATTAAAAGACTATTCACTTGTATCATAAAAGGTAATATGTAAGTTGATTAAAGAATTTAAGGTATCTACACTATTAATTTACATTGGAGATATATCAATGAGAGATGTGATGATGGGGAAAAAGTTATGCCAGTTTGTTTATCGGGATGAGTTCACAAGGAATTAATTACAAAGGCTTTCAGAGGAGACTACGTAAAGGTAAAATTTCTTTTTTTCTAATATATGAAAATTGAATGATGACTTCGTCTGCATTATCAGTATAACCTAAAAAGGCACCAGTGAGAGGTGATATATGAGAATGAAAGCAGATCAGTTAGCTTATTTTGACAAATTCAACAAGAATTAACCACGATAGTTTCCAGAGCAAATCGCGTGAAGATCGTCCTAATGGCAATGGGGCCGTTAAACCCCATTATTAACAATCTCTTTCAACACGATGTCGAGATGTTACCAGCATTAAAATAGTTCCTATTACTAATAAATTATCTCCCATCGTGGTTTCTATTTATGTCATTCTGAAGCCAGTTATTTTCTTTATAGTTTTCTAATGATACTAATTTATAACTGTGTTAAGGTGCAATTGAATCCATCTGTCAATAACTAGAACACAGTCAAGAACACTTCTAACCCCTAGGGTATCGGGGATATCTTGTTATTATTTAATTCCGAAGTATGTATGTTAATAACAGAGGCCAATACATCGCAATGAGCACGTGCATCGAACCTGCGATCTTACTGTGTAATTAGTATAAACATAGGTTTCGGTTACCATGTATAACTACTGAGGAACTTACTCATTAGAAGATCAAATTGAGTAGAATTAAAAGTGCATTGCCGTTTTAATCGAATATAAAACAAAAACGAGATAGGTAATAAAGTTTATCTGACTGTCAAAAAGAAGAGTAGTGTTTTTGGAATATATGTATAAATATGTATGTTTTTTTAATCTTTGGAACAATACCTATGGCTTAATTAGTTTTAATAATTTATTATAAAGATGCTTGCAACAGCTATTAGATTACATGATGACAATGTAGAATAAATATACTTACCATACATTTAAAATCTCATATAGTTTCATATATCAGAATATTAAGAAACGGAGTCACCCCAAGAGAGCATCGAATCTAAGAAAGCAAAAATTTTTATAACAATAAATAGTAAATTTAGAAACATTTTTTTGTATAAATCTTACACATTAAAATTTTCTAAATTTATTATTATATAGAAAAACACTGACTGTATTAAAATATTATTAAATTACAGACGAAAATACAGTGAACAATTAAAATATAGTAAAAATTTGCATTTAATATTATATTCGTACAAAAAAGAATTACGTTTAGATTTTATATCGATCTAGGCACTAATCCATTCTGGTACATTCCATTATTGTTATTATGCATATTTAACGAGAGCAGTTTCTTTTTATTTCGGCTATTTCCACTTATTCTTACCCACATTTGTCCACTGGTAAGTAAAAATGGAAGTTTTTTCACTTATTACTATCTATTGTGCTACTAGTAAAATTAAATGTGCCACTTTTACCGTCCGATAACATAATTTTTGACGTTAATAATGTACGTTTAATAGAAAAAAAATACATCTGGTAAAAATTTTAAAATCAATGCCTTACAGCCCTCAGGTCACTAGTTTACAAGCACTATTCACAAGTTTGCTGGTCGGTAAGTAGAGAACACAATTGTATATGTAACATCCACAATAACAAAAACTGATAATATTTACACAAATTAATAGGTGTTCATGACGAAAAACTCTTTAACAAGTACAATATATCGTCTATTACTTGATTTTTTTAGAGAATTTATATTTTGATAAATTTAATTGACCACAGTAGCGCAGTCGATGTTTATTAGCACAGTGTACCCGCAAAAAAAAAAAAAACTTATTAATAGTACAAGGAGAAAATTTCGATAAAAATACTTTAATAGAAATAAATACTTATGCAGACATTTGCAAGAGAGAGTAGGAAGGGTGGGTAAAGACAATATGTACATGTGAATTAATTGTCAAGCTGATGTTAGTAAAATTAATATACTTTTACTAACATCAGCTTGACAATGAAATCTAATTCAGATTTCCCCATTTATTAATTACATTTGCATTTTTTAATAAATTGTTCTTTCTTTTCAATGTTATAGGTATTTTGTTAGTTTTTATAATAGTTATTTTTTATAATTCCGTAAGAACACTTGTTCGATTTAGAAAGTAATTATTGCAATTTTAAATTTACTACCTCATTTATTTATTTTAAAATGCCGCGCTTTTATAAAATTATTCGAACGATATTGATTTTTAGTCGATATACATTATTTCGAAATATATTATAAAATGTTGTATGACGTAATCATCTGAAACGTCCAATTTTATATAAGATTAATCCTCTTTGACTTTGTTTTCTGTGAAATGAGGTAATATACCAAATAAACAATCGTTTTTGTATTTCTTAATTTATTGACTTTCAGGTTTAGCGCTTTATGCCAAATTGCGCTGTAATAACGCTACTACATATTGTACGCAACCACGAGTTACTACAACTGGAAATATATCATTAACAGCCTGTATTAAAAATTTTTCAAAATCAAAAAGTAATTCTAATAGCTTCCGCTTCCCATGTTGAAAGTTGATAATTTGTAAAAATACTTCATACAATGATCGTTTCTTATCAGGTAGCAATGCATATATTATTCCATAATTATAATTATGTAATTCTAATGAGAATTGTGAAAGCCAATACATATTTACTATTCTATTCGCCATGTGGTTCCTGCATAGAATAGGCTATCCCTTACTTTCCGCGTATTATAAGAGACGACTAAAGGAACTTAATAATGGAAAGATGGGCAGCAGCGTCCCTCTTAAAATATCACCAAAGCTTAATTGCGGTTGCCAATCCGCCTGCCAAGCATGGTCACTACTGGCACAACACTCCAATAGGAGGAGGCCAATTTTTTTTTAATGTGTGAAAATGGCATGGTAACTCCGCCTACGCTATCGGTATACGCTGGCGGGGCACCAGTGAGGGATGATAGGTGAGGATGAAAAGGCAGGTCAGTTAGCCCATCGTGACGGATTCAAGTCAAGATAGTTTCCAGGTGGAACCGCGTGGAGGTCGACCTGATAGGGTATATTGATAGCAATGGGGACTACCCTGCCCATTACTAATAATCCCTTCCCCTCTAGGAAGCCTATGTTATACAGTGTGAATAGTTAACGACTAATATGATAATGGTGATTCTACCCTATAGAGTGCATATTCACTTGTTCATTGCTATTCTAAGAATTGGAAAGTTGACATTATAATAGAAACGTATACCCTACATTGTGGAATAAACTTGTTGATAATATTTCACACAATACCGGTTTCTAACAGCTGCCTTTGCTATTTAGAAAGGATAGTGTGTTTTGCAAGCAATGTGACAGTTACTAAATTAAATTGCTTAAAGTAAATGTTCTTGAAATTGGTATACTGTACAAGTGACAAGTTGGTTTGATAGTTATGATTTATATCAGCAATAGGTAATAAACTTACTAACATAAATATGAATGTTTTGTTTTATACCTCTAGGCACCTTAATAGTTTAACCTATAATTATGTAAATATATATTAAAATAAAAAAAATGTTCAAATTATTTAATTTTTTGATTAGATATTTATATCAACAATTTCATAATTTATAAAATATTATCTAAAATTATATTAAATGCTGTAGATGTACAATACAATAAAGTCAATAAAAATTTTATACAACTTTTTTTTCCATTATAATTATAAAATTTTTGAAAATATAATAAATAATAAACAATTTGCGAATAGCGGCAGATATTTATTAATAGCGAGTCATTTCCGGTTCATTAATTTAGAAGTGTGCCGTGATTTTCAATTAACCAAGTGACCGTACGTCACTTGGTTACTTGAACGCGAACGTGGAATTGAAATGCAATCACATTTAATAGGTACCAAACAACGTTCCACTTCTCCATTATCTTGGAAACATTTAGTGATAATTTACATCGACGGAGTTGAGAATACCGTTACAAGTTAAAAAAAAAAAAGAAACGAAGTACGACAGAACTAGTGCAGTGTTTTGAGGGTTCCGTGTCTTTATTAATTTGTATACGATGACAAAATTTATCGTTTTAGGTATTTACTTGTTCCCTCAGTGAGGAATCACCTAGTGAAGGGGTCCGCCTTGTGTGGCGGACCAATGCGTTCGGGACGGGACGATTGCTCGCGCACAGCCACGTCCTGATGAAAGCGCTGAGAAGGAGCATCGGGGGGTTTTAGCCGATGAGAGTCCGGCAGTACTCTCATATCTCCCCTGAGGTATGCGGGTCTACATGAGCATTTCCCCTCGACAAAAAAAAAGGTATTTATATGTGTCTTTCGAACTAAGTTAAAAAATAAGGACGCTTTCAATAATTCTATAGTATTTTTTTTTATGTTTGTTACCTCATAACTCTGTCAGTTCTAAACCGATTTGGAAAATTCTTTTTTATTTAAAAGAATATACTTATAAATTGGTTAATTTTTATTAAAATCGATTCAGTAGTTTAGGTTTTAGAACAAAATAACTGTTTTTGTCACAATTGAAGTAGTTTTTTTTTTGTGGGCCACAATTTTTAATTTTAGTTTTGTTTTTATAACGCAGCAAAAGTATTATAAAAAAATCTTATATTGATTTTGACTGATTAATTTGTATATTTATTAGAAACAAATTTAATAAACACAATTTTGAAATTCAATATGATTATTAAAAATAACTTACAACATTATACAAATCTGATTGTCAGTCATTATATATTAAGAATAAAAAAATTATTTGAAATAGCGTCAACATAATTGGATTTTTCTACGAAAAGTAAATAATTTAATTTTAATATAGAGTTATGAAATAAAATATATATTAGCAAATTAACTAGACAAATTTATAATTATATTTAGCTAATTTCATTGGAACTTTCAATATCTAAAATAATTACTTATAATTTTATTTTACAATTTGTAATCTTAATAGTAGATTAATGTATTAAAATATTATATTTAATCAATTACTTCAATGTTTAAATAAATAAATTTATTTATGGTTGTTGACGCAAATACTTCTTAACTTATATTTTTTCTTAGATTTATTACTAGTTCTTTAGGTATATAGCCAACTATGTAAATCATTATATATAAATATATACGTTAATTCCCGTCTCTAAAAAATGAAAAATCATGTAATGCGAATATTTTAAAATAATTTATTATAATTAAAAACAATATCAAATTTTGTTACTTTATATTTTTTTTTCAAAATGACAGCTCTAGAAAAAATTTCATATTTGGACCCGCAAAGCGGAATGCTGCTATAGGTTGTTCACCTGTCCAACGTTCAAATCTGATACCCGATATGCCGGAACCTTTGTCTATCAGCTACCTATAATGCCACCGATATTAAAATGAGCTTTCGGTGAAATATCACATGATGTCATTACGCCCACGACTCGTTGATGTCACTATCATAACATAATGGTACAGGTATTTTTATAGATAAGTGATCTGTTATCTACAAGACAAGTGGTAAACGAATCTATCGATAGGTAGAAAGAAGACAGCGGATGTCGGTGTTTCTTTCTAATACACGCTACAGTGACAATGTTATGTAACAATGAATTCGTCTACTACTTGTCTAAAGAGGATCTTTTTAATTAACAAAAATGGAATATTGACTCCGTTTCTGAACTAAGTATTAACCAAATAAAGTACATTATATATTAATTAAGTATTCCTTTTTAAAAGGCCGGCAGTACACCTGCAATGCTGTTGGTGTTGTGGGTGATCATGGGCGGCGGTAATCACTTACCACCAGGTGAGCCACATGATCGTTCGCTCTCTGTGTTGTATAAAAAAAATTCAAAATTAGTCAAAACTATTTACTTTAGATACACTATGGGGACTTTACGCGATGCGGTTTAAATTAAATAAATAATTTAACAATAGGAAAGTATAAAATTAACTAAACCTTAAATATGTTAAAAAATCTTAAATATGGTACAGTTTTATATTACATACTAGCTATGAGTATATATTATAGTACATTATTACCATTGTAGTACAGTAACTATCCATTAAAACTACTTTTGTTAGTATTTTTTTTTACATTTTTAATTTATATGAAATATATTATCAAGTAGCCTTATTGCTGAATGTATCTACTTCTAAAAGCATTAAAGAAAATAACAATTGGAACTCTACTGGTGGGAGTTAAACATTCTGTAGCTTATATTTTTACGCATTTCTAATGTGATGTACTATAAACTTTTGTCAAAACTAACGTAGTAATTTTTACACGAAATAGATAAAACGATAAATACGTAAACAGAAAAAAAATAAATTAAAAATAAAGTTCGTTCATGTGAAACAAGATAAAATATTTAGGAATGGAATTTCGTACAAAAATACCATCAACATATGCATCAGGGTGGGGGGTTGTTAATAATGCGCACCACCAGTCTCATTGTTAGCAATATGCCCAAAAAGGTCAACCTCCACGTGGTCCCCCTGGAAACCATCGTGCTGAATTTCAAGTGAATTCATCACGATGGGCTAATTGACCTGCTTTTACATTCTCAGCTATCATCTCTCATTGATGCCCTGCCAGTGTATACCGATAGCGCATGCGGGGTTACCATTCCATTTTCATTCATAAAAAAAAAACACATTCATCAAAATTAAATCATAGCTTAATTAATTAACATATATGTATTAAAAACTTTCATATTTATAATATTAATCGTAGTAGATTTAATGTATAAAATAAATGGTGATACACGGATTTCTCCATTCTGATTCATTACTTATCTGCGAAAGCTTGATCCTGTCATTTCGTAATTGGAACTGTGACTAATTAAAAATAGTAATATTTTGTTGATTAATTTCTGACTAATGTTTTCTCGGAATAAAATATTTCGCCTGATTTATATTATGCAAATCTGTGACATGGTCCGATTTATGGAAACCGCAAAATATTCGTGACCATATGTGAGTCATAGACTTACAGCGGTTTTAATAAAATATAAAATAAATCCATTATATAATATTTGTATTATTTCAGCCATATTTATGATATCATCATATATGTATCTTTTTTTTATACAACTTAGAATGACACACAAGCTGACGGCCCACCTGATGGAAAGTGGTAACCGTCGCCTATAGACATGAGCAGTACCATGGACATAACAGAGTATACTGTTTCGCCCATGATACCCCCCATGCGTTACCATTCCTGAGGACTCAGGTGTTATTCCTCTGTACCCTGTAAATTCACGCCATATCCCACCCTTCGAACCGAAGCACAGCCATGCAAACACAACTGCTTTACGGTTGAAACACGAGTGGAACAGAGGTGCCCAAGCAAACGACTTTTGTACAAAGTCTCCCTCTGGTAAAATCCTCATTAAAGAGAGTGTAATAAAGTTTCTTATGGGTCAGCAATCTACATGTATCATCCCTGGTACTACAAGCGTTCATAGGCTATAATAAATCGTTTAGATAGGTTATTTCTAGTAGGTTAATTTTAAGATTGTTAATTTGACGTATCTGTTTAGAATCCTTTAAGATAGAAAATAAAAATATTTTTTAATTATTATTATTGCAACATATGTGAGTTAATGATACATAAAACTATTCTAAAATTCAAATTGATAACATTAGTAGTTGTTGAGATATAACGCTGTGATAAACGGACAGATAAATCAACAAAATCATACTATAAAGTTTCCTTTGTACATTTTCGGTACAGAACCCCAAAAAGTATATATTTTACTCTACAAAAAAGGACTTCAGTCGAAGGTTCAACTTACATACCGATTAGCAACAAGATGTTTTGTAGACACATAAATACGGGAGTAAATTCTGTCAATTGCAAAAAGATTTGTCCAAATCGATCTGATACTGGCAGTGTAAATGTATAAAAAAATATGCATTTAATAATAACCCCTTCTTTTTTACACAAGTTGTTTAATAAAGTAAGAAATTGTAGTTGATATTGGAACAAAAGTTGATAGTAACAAATAAATAGAAAAAATACTAATGCACTTCTGGATATAAAAAGGCTTGAATACAATTACTATTGGCGTATTGTGCTTTAGGCTAATGGAAGCAAATAAAGAGTACAGTGGTTTAAGCTTTTAATTAAAGGGAGGGTAATTAGATACGCTCTGTGAATATGTTAATTAATCCATGAGTTAATTCCTCAAAACATACCCATTGTTCTTTGCGCAGTAAAAATCGCGTACTCCTTAAAGAAACATTTGTATGGAAATAGCCATCGAGATCATTTATTAAACTTGATTATTTTAAATTTATTATTATTTCAATTTTATTTTCACATTATAATGTATACTTACAACTGTAATGACATTTAAGGTAGCTAGATATATTGATAAATTTTAATAAAATGATTTGGCTTCATTTCGTGGAATACTTGAAGCCAATAATCCTAGAGATACATATGTTCCCTCGTAAGGGTAACGAACCTACCTCAAACTATTAATTTTATTTGAATAGTTGATGTTACACTATCATCACAGAATTATCAAAAATTTTAAATTATATATATTATGAAAAATATAATTTTAAATTTCTCCGATTAAGTATTAGATATTAAACAACAAGACATTTAGAATTTTAAAATTTACTATATCACGGCCTATTTCATATTGACTAATATGAAAGACATTTTGTATCCTATCTCACTTAAAACTATGGAATACAACTAGTTATTTACCTTAAATGGTATAAAATTAATAACAAAAATAAACCATCACACTTCACCGTAGCAAAATATTCTTTTACCTTATTATTATATTTTGTGTGACCAAAGAACAAGGAGTCATTATATAAATGAGCAATCTGATAAATGAGGTAAATGCACATCTTTTATGCACACTGTCCATTTTACTTCACTCTCTGTTTACCGGTCATTTGGTTTGTATTGCCTCAAGAAAATCACGCCTACATCCTGTGTTAATGGGTGTAATCATAATATATTTTTGTAATAATTATGATGCGGTCCTAATTACTACGGATGGCATTTAATTTTATACTATTTTTTACTCGCGACTTTGACTGCGTAACAAGAATAAAAATAGAAGGTGTATACCAAATTTTATGCAGTAAAAGATGTAGGAAATACATAAACAAATTTCCTTTTAATATTTATAATATTAGTAAATTATTTTTGTTTCGTCGTTCATTCTAGAATTTTCAACCGATTTTAAAAAAGAAGGTTTCATATAGTTACATTTTTTTTATATTTATATTGTTGTAACACTTACTAATACATACGAATGTAGATATATATGTATGTATTTAACATTACTTAATTATTACTTTAACAACGGCAATAGTTAACATCTGTCAATCTATCTCTAAAATTTATAATGAATTAAAGAAAAAAATTTTCTTAGTTAATCAGGGTTGATTTCTTCAATTCGGCTGCATTATTTATTTTCTGTTCTTCAGTTTTAAAACGATTTTGATGAGACTTTTATTCATTGAAATCGTTTATATTTATATTAACCTTGTAATAATGTTATTAAAATTGAAATTGGTTTAATTTTCTTTTTTAGAATATTTTAATTAACAACCTAAGTATATCCTTAATAATCTTTCATACTGAGCCTCATAAAGCACAATGCATTGAAATGAGCACAACACGCTTGAAGGGGCTTGTTATTGAATTCCGTCGTAGTTTGTTATTTTTGTGCGTTTATGCGAAATATTAGCGAGCTTTATTAATAGATTCGCTTTTGTATTACAAGTTGATTAATTAACTTTATTCTCACAATACTGAATTATTTTAACACATTAAAAATAATAGGCATTTTGAAGTTTATTTAAGTATAGTGATAATGAAGTGGTATACTTACTTGCGCTTTTGGTGTACGCTGGTATTAGTGAGGGATGATGTTGGGTGAAGATGATAGAAAGAAAGAAGGAGAAATGTAGGCTAACCCACTGACGAATTTAACAAGTATTTATCAGGATAGTTTCTAAAGAAGATTACGTAGAGGTGGACGAAGCAGGATATACTATTAGCAAAGAGCCTACTAGTCCAAGTACTAAGTAGCTGAGTACTAATAATTCCTTTTTTTATGGAACTTATAGTGGCAAATAAACTGTCGGCCTACCTGATGGCAAGTGATAACCGTCGCCTATAGATATGAGCAGTACCATAGACATAACAGAGTATACTGTTTCGCCCACGATGTCCTCCATACGTTGCCATTCCCGAGGATTAAGGTACTGGTATTTTAAAATAAAAGTAAAAATATAATGTGGTTGATTAAAAATTTAGAATCTCCCATACTGTAGTTATGTTAGGATGAAAGAAAAATATTTATTTATTTTTCGACCAATGTTATCTTGATTAAGATAAATTTATTTGTATTAACGTGTGTATTATTATTATTTCAACCGTTAACTGTCCACTGCCAGACATAAACCTTTTCCATAAGGGGAGTTTTGCGGATAGTTGCCACGTTTGACAGGCGGGTTGGCAACCGATGTTAGAGATGTTTTAAGAGGGACACTGCTACCCATCCCTCGCCCTCCTTTAGTCGATTCTTACAACACCCACGGGAAAGGAAGGGGTGGCCTATTCTATGCCGGGACCACACGGCGATTAACATGTGTATGCAGTAACTCAAACATACATGTTTTGTTAACTAATGTTATGCGTGCAATTTTTTATCTGGTGGACTATAGCTTTACAAAATGATATATTGCAACTTATATAATTTCAAAAGTAATGTAATAATAATAAATACAAAAATAAATGACAAAAAATTGAATAGCATTTAAACAGAGATTAGTTAATGTATGTATAATTATAAATTAAAATATGTCTTATTAAAATTTGTTATTTAAAAATTCATATTGGTGTTTAAACATTTGTATCGGAATTTTATTATATATTTTATGTTTCTTTGGAGAAAATGTTCAGTTACAATGATAAATACACTACCATAAAATCATATTAATAATGTTATTTGCCAGACAAATCCACAAATAACACATAGTAGTTTCCAAATACACTTGTTGATATCACTCTAATTGCTCGCGTACCTCTCAATAAACAATAACCATTGACTTTAGATTTTTATAATCGAATAGATCATGTTGTGACAATCAATTACTCACCGAGGTTTGACGTTACCAAACTACATTAGTATCAATCAATGTCGAATTAATTAGATCAGATACGCCCATCTACGTACGGTCAGCTTTGATACGCCATCAATATGTTCAATTTTCAACCACATTTCCATTGTGTTAAGGGTGAGGCAATTTGGCAAACGGTTTGAGTTTGAGGTCATGCACAATTGTATCCTAGATGTTCGGTAGCTGTCACAGTATAAAGATTAGGCGGTCTCTGATTAATTTAAGTCTGTATAATAATTCATTAGCTATTGTTCTGTCACTTGTTGTAATCGGATCCGTAATGTATTCTATTTAAATATCTTTTTTATGTAACCAAAAACGGCAAACAAAGTGGTAACTTTCCATCAGGTGGCCCACCTGATTTTTTGATACTTAGAATGGTAAACAAGCTGCGCACTTGATAGAAAATGACAACTATTAACAAAGGGTTCCTCGGCATTTCAAGCTTCCGTAAAAAAGTCACCAGAGTTCTGAGAAATTATTTATACAGCGAAACAATTTCATTCTTCACATTAAAAATTAAAGGAAACTGTAAAGTGTTATATTTTTAAAATATTTCTAATAAAAGCTTTCGTTTTTTATTTAAATTGCATTGTTTTTGTTTAGTAATCGTTTGACATGGGGTTCCATAAAATAAAAGGGATTTGGTGGGCCTTCCGTTATTTTTAATATTTAGGATCGCCTGGCCATCGCCAAGGATATGATAAGATGTATTATGAGGCTCTTGACACTTAAATCATCACATCTTCATATTAGCCATCGACTGTCCACTGCTGAACATAGGCCTCCCCTTGGAAGGTTTTGTCAGTAGTTGCTACACTTGGCAGGCTGGTTTGCAACCACAGTTAGTGTTTGGTGATATTTTAAGAGGGATGCTGCTGCCCAGCCTTCGACACTTAAGTTTCGCTAGTTGATACTCACTTTTACTATACTCACGGAAAAGGAAGGGGTGGCCCATTCTATGCCGGGACAACACAGCATTTTTTTAGACAAGTAAACATAATTCTATACTTACTAATAAATTGATGTATTATGTACGTGTATATAACAATATGAAAACTTATAAAGATATTTGGGTGTCAGTGACTCAAAACTGAACGGGCGAATATTTTTTTTAATTAATTAAAATGGAAATTTAACCTCAGCAGCACTATTTATTGAAGCTGGCTATGTATCAATTTATGATGACAGCTGTAAATGATGTCAGGTCAACTAGTCTATGATGAGAAATTGCTCAGAAAGTACCCAATATGATTTTAAAGAGGGATTGTGGAGTTCGACCTTCGCTATAAGGCACATATCATCATACTTTGTTATTTCTGAGGACAAAAATATTATGTCTACGTATTTAGTTGTCAGTAATTTCATTACCATTAACGAGCTTTTTTCAGACAGAAAAGCCTCTTGCACTGCGACCTTTCCATGATCTTTTGTGCTCGCCCTTTTTTAAAGTTCACTACTAATTTCTATCAGTGATAGAAATTTTAAGATGTTTTTTTTTTGGAGCGGTGTTTTTTATCTTCTCAGGATAAAAAGTGTTTTCCAAAGGAGATATATCGTTTATGTATGAGTGGGCATATAGCTACAAATTAAGTGCTGCGGCGTTTCTTCCACATTGTGACAAAATCTGTAAACACTTTTTGGGCAGCCTAGTTGGGTCATGTGCTTGTTTAGTTTGCAGTGTCTAGTGAGAGCCCTTGTTAGTACACATATATTATTTTTACTCCATTATTTTTCTGAAAACCCTTTAATAAGAGCTTTTGAATGATTAAATCCTGACAACAAGAGCCAGCTATCTATATGATTTCAGCTATTATTTAATTGCCATTACCTGCCATTCACACCGAAGCATAGTTGTTTGGTGGTGGAAACATGAACGATGTAAGTATACAAACACACGACTTTTGTACAAAGTCTCCTTTTAATAAAAACCCTTCTACAGAGTTATCGATAGACAATGTTCAATGAATTTTACGTTATGTTATTTTATGTTATGTTACCTATCAGTAGTTCCGATAATGCGTGCGTGGTTTCTGATAATAACTGCGTAGTATATGTTTCCATGTTTATAAAATAGACACACTCATGCGATCGTTTTTGAATCTGTATATAAATATTAAAGAAATATACGAAAAGGGGGAAAAGTGGGTTTATATTAGACCGTAAATATAATATTTTGTATCACAAAAATTGAATTCAGTTATGACCAAACCAGTTTTTTTTTTATTTAAAAACTAAACTACTGACTAAAGATTGAATTTGTATAGCTAAAATAAATATGATGATTCAAATTTTATTTTTAATAAGCCAAACTTTTATTTCATGTATTCATTACATAAACATGTAATAAACACATGTCTATCGTAAATTTGAATTGTCCTTTTACTATGGACAATTTAAATTTACGATAGTTAAAATAGAAACAGATATTTATTACGTGTCATTATAAATTAATGACGTTACTTAGTCTTAAAATTATTTTTTTAATCCATTTAATTTGAAACAGCTATAAGTAAATTTCTAGGTTACGTCCTGTTTTAGTCCAAAATTTTTAAATTTACAACTTAACAACAGTAATATAAATTCTTGAATTGTCGAACGCTTGTTACGAATAGGAAACGAATGTATTCCGGATGTTAGTGAGTGCTGTCATAATAATTTTGATAGGCATAGGTAGTTAAATAAACAGCCATGTCGAGAATGTCAATATTGAGGTTGTATGTACTTCGTAATAATTGAATTTTATTCGTACCTTTAGGTTATATTTCAAAAGACTTTATGAAATATGTTAATATTTTTGATAAATGATTTAAAACTACCTGACGAAGCTGATTTCAATATTTTTTTTCCTACATTTCCATTTTCTATTTTTGTAATATCATTGATAAACTATAACAACGAGTTATTATTGGACCTACAAGTAGAAATAAAAAATATGCAGGATTTTTCAATTTTTGACCAATTTTACAGTCCCATACATTTAAGATATCAAAACACATGCTTTTTATAACTATGGGTTATATTTGCCATTTGTTTGCTTTTTTACCATTCTGAGTATCATAAAAATATTATAAAAAATCTTTCTGTATACTTTCATTGTTTGCTTGTACAAACTTCACTTAGTTTACAATTAGATAATGGAGTCAACTCTAAGGCATCATTTGTCTAAAACTATCTCTAAAAATAAAATTTCATTTTGATATTACAGCTAAATCTTTATTCTAGAGACCACTGTGTAGAAAATTTCCAATTTATTTAAGCAAAAATTATTATAATTTTATTTTGTAATAGTCCATGAAACAGTAATTTCACGAAACTATCACATTGAAATATTACATTAAGAGATAGCTACAGAGAAATGGCGATTCAAAATCGGTCCCCTTGAGTGTTATGTTTGAGTGTTATATGTATATTATATATTTATTTATTTACATTAAGTTATTTAGTACCTATTATAACTTTGTGGTATATATCATCATCATATCAGCCTTTAGCTGTTCATTGCTGAACATAAGCCTCCCCCTTGGGGGGTTTTTGCCAATAGTTGTCACGCTTGGTAGACGGATTGGTAAACACAGTCAGGCTTTAGAGATGTTTTAAAAGACATGCTGTCCATCCCTCGCCCTTGTGTTGGTTATAGGTTGTGACTTAATTACAGATAGGTACTAAAAATATTTCAAAATATCCAGGTGGGTTAATTAATGAATTACCTTACATACTTTACCTCCAACAGGATCAGAATACATTAGTTAGTTGAAAACTTGGTAGATGGCGCCTACATTACGCTTAATGATATTATAAGAGATTGAAAGATTTGAGCACGGATAAGATGCTTCCTTCCGCAACGTAATTGAAAATGAAGGCGTCGAATAGCTGAGCGATACGGATTCATATCCTGCCATAAAGTTACATTTTTCGACCTATTTAAATTTATTATACTTTTTAAATATTGCCTTATGTACTGAGATCTTATCAGTAGATAATATTTCAAATCGGATGATCATAAAAAAGTAACAATTTAAAATAGTTTTCTGTCTTATAAATTATGGTGCAGTACAAAAAATACTATTATATATATAAAGTAGATTGCCAATTTGATTTTTTTTATTATATATTTATACTAAAAAAATCATATTGTCAATCTATTACAGAGTTTAATCGTAGTAATATAATAAATAAATCTACATACTCCATTTATCTTTACTAGAATTGAATACTTAGTCCAAATGAATATATTGGATCACAGTTAAAAATTGAACTAGGTATTTCGAATATTTCAAAAATCATATTTGATGCACCCGTTATATTCTAATAAAGACTGAATATGGCTACAATCACGCTCGTGCTCGTGTCACAGCCGCTCAGGAATAAGGGTCCCGAATGGTTTCGAAACTAGTCGAGCTTTATCTATCAAATTACAAGTAACTTAAACCGGTAGTTATTACATTAAAATATAATAAGGTTAGTTGAAGTATCTCTCATAGATCTAGTCTACAAAAATATTTAAACACTCCTGCACTCCGTTCAAATAGTCAACTAACAGTCGTTTAAGCTAGCTGGTATTACGCAGTGTAAATACTTATAACACGACCATACGGAGCTACACCATTACTAAAAATAACAACTGATTTAAAAATATACCGACCATATTCGGCGGTGATAATGGTAGTTATTAGGTGAGTAGTCAGCTATATACATTTTGCTTTATACGTACCTATATATGTGAGAATATCGGGAGTGAGAATGAAGACGAATCCTTTATTTTAGTTATTTAATTCATTGTTAATCATCTTATATCACAACTAATAGTATTGATATGTCTATCAATCGTAATAAAAAGTAATAAAATAAAAATGGGTATTCAACCTCTTCATATGTTTATGATTCATAAAAAAGTATACAGTCGATGGTGTTACATCTTGTTAGCTTATTTCTAAAAGAGATCTCTTTTTACTTATTTCAGTCTTTTAGACATCATTTGGGTGAGTTCTTTACGTAACTTAGTTTCTTCACAGATTCGATTTGCACGATTATTTTTTTATTCGCTATTTGAAAGTGATTTAATTAGATTCATGGTTGTTTAATTGATTCTGGTAAATATTTTTTTATCACGCTTCTTCGTAATTTCTGAATTAATATCGAAATAAATTATTTAAAACGAATCTATAAACTCTTACAATATCATTCTGTGCTGTAAGATTGCTTAAATGTTTCACTACTGAGCATAACTATGCCCTTAAAAGAAGAATGTAGTATATACTTTACACGCTGGCCAGATGGTCTGGTACAGGATTTATTTTATATTTCCTCTCTCTTTTGCTCTAGTATATTGTGTTTTGTTTTCTTTACACCTCTTACGATATTTCTGACGGCAGTATATGTATTATGATATGTATGATGATATGCATGATGATAAGTTGTTTTCTTACCCTCTCATCATACTTTTTTATATTATTATTATTTTATTATTATTATTTCAGCCGTTAACTGTTCACTGCTGGATATAAGCCTTCCCCGTAAGGGGAGTTTTGCCAGTAGTTGCCTATGTATAAACAATTGTATGTATCCATAAGAAAATAATTTCGTAGGTAGGTAGTAAGTATATATGTACTTTAAGTAAAATATAATATTGAATTTGTTTCTTTGTTTATTACCTCTTAGCACCTTAACGACTGAACTATTTATTATGAAATTTGGTATACAAGCACACCTGAGGTGGAGATGGATCCAGGCTATTCTGTTCAATAAACATATTCCAGTCACGCAGACGAAGTCACGGTGTAAAGCTGGTTAACTGAATGACTTGATTAAGTGAATATTACCTAATGATTTAGTGATTACATAATCCATTATTGATGTGGGAAGGGATTGTCAACAATGGTCAATCTCTGCGCTTTTCTCCCTGAAAACCATCGTGTTTAATTCTTGTTGATTTCGTCACGATAGGTTAACTGATCAGCTTTCATCCTCTCTTATCTTCTTTTACTAGTACCCTGCCAGCATACACCGATAGCGCAGGCGGAGTTAGCATTCCATTATCATCGATTTAAAAAATCCACTGTCAGTGACCCAAAAGAAAATTATATTGTCTCATCAAGATTCTATATCGGCCAAAGATCACGACTAGTGAAGTAAGAGTAATAACACTACTACCTCAGAATACTCCCTGATTCCCCAAAGGCCCCTGCCGGAGATCCAGGAAGCGACTCCTGTGTAAGCTCTTTACATTCTATTTGCACGAGCTGCATTGTGCATACAGTCTGATACAAACACTATTTGTTCAATAATCGTCGGACTTTGTTTGTATTTAATTTCCGTGCATAGTGTAGGCCTATACGAGGTATTACTATTTAATTTAATTCCTTTTGTTGTATTTTTATATGGCACTTTTTCCTTTATTTATTTTTTACAACATTCTGAACATCACAACGACGACTACGCGTTCTAAATCCAAATATCTTAAATGTAATATGATTATCCCTTCTAGTCCCGTAGGTGTTGTCAGAGGCGACAACGGAAACTTAATAGTCAAGGGAAGGGCAGCAGCGTCCCTCGTAAAACATCACCAAAGTCTAACTGCTAAGCCAAATATGGTAGCTACAGGCAAAGTCTTCCTTATGGGACAGGCGCTATATGTTCGAAGACTATATGTTCAGCAGTAGACAGTTAATGGCTGTATTATAAACGTGACTATTTTTATATATTTTTAATTTGCAAAAGATGCTTTTTTAATTATACCTACTTGTACAACAATTAGTCCATTACCTTAAGGTTGTCTTGAAAAGATTGCTCTCAGTAATAAGACCGCCTTACTGTTCTTATACAATTGTATCGTTATGTTTGTAAATTGTCTTGTTTATTTCCTATATTGTATAATGCAAATAAAGTATACTCATTCATTCATTCAAATATTTCATTAACTGTCGGTAAATTTCATGTTTTAAAAATAGTGACATAAAACTAAAAGTCCGTATTATTTTCGTTTACTAAATTTTATCCATTTAAAAATAAGAATAGTGAAATGTGTTTACTAATTGACATTCTTAGTCTTTTACCACGACTCAAAACATTATTTGGAGTACAATCTACTAAAGCAATGAAATAGTAAATACAAACCTTTATTTTGTTGCAAATCGAATATCGAATCAAGATTTTAAAGCGTCGCAAAATGTAGACACATTAGAGATGTTGTAACTTAACAACCAAACTTTGGCAGATCGTAAAACATTCACACTAACATACAATGTTGTTCGCTTTTATGTATTTGTGCATAGAAAACTATTTTACACTAAGTTTTAACTCGGCAAAAACTATCAAGAATTTAAAAGCCGAGACTTCAGGGCTGTAAGTCATACTATAATTTATGAAAGTGTATATATGTATGTAGTTGCTGTTGAATCAATCGTTAATTATCCACTGCTGAACCTCCTTCATAAGGGGGGTTTTGGTAGTAGTTGCCACATTTGGCAGGTGCTACCAAACGTGGCAACTACTGGCAAATACTACTGATATGATTATTTTCCATATGACGTGTAAGGAACAAACAGAGTAAAAATACAAGAACCGATAAAAGTTGACCCAGCTTAGTCACACTCATTATTACTTCGTCATCGTAATATATGGCGTATAGCGTTATAAAGTTTTTAATCAGTCTAACATTGGAGATAGTTACAGTCAATATCACCAGATGGAGTTGCATTTTTTTCTGCAGCTAAACACTTGTGTTTCGGTTTTAATTTATATTTTGTAATCTCCATAAATGCAGTTATAACATTGCATCAGCTTATACTCGTATATATATACCATTTTAAATTAAAAATAAATCTCGTTGGAGTATCAAAAAAGCTCAATAAGAAGTTATAAATAGATAGATACTAAGAAAATATGATACCAAAGGCGGACTTAATACTAGTAGTGTTCTCTACCAGTCAACCTTTGGGATGAACAGTGAATCACTAACGCGGTACTTCATTATTGGGATAGGTGAAGATTCTAACAGTTAATAATGTATATCTTATATAATAATATAAGTATAGATTCGGATATTTTTTTACGTTCATAAAAATCTACTCCCATAATGATAACACGTAAATTTTATTACGACTTAACTCGCTTTTCGTGGAACGGCAACCAAAATTGTTTATGTCAAATGTAATATGTAATTGTAATTATTAAATTAGTTAAGCAATATGTAATTTTGCCGCAACTATATTAAAGGAACGGTGTTTTCAACAAGTGACACTGGCCCCGGTGATTTTAGTTGCGCAAACTGGAGCTGTGCCGTAGGCGGGCGCTCATTAGTCAGACAATTACGCCCAACAAAATGTCGGATGATTGCAGGCGGCCTACGCCGGGGGCTCCACACGACAGATGGTACATTTCTCCACCGAGGTTCTTGAATTTTGAAAGAAATGAAACAGTTGGTGAAATACTCGCAGTACCTATGCTATTAGTGTAAAATTATGGACGTCGCAAATTAATAATTTTACAAGAAATGAATTCCGTTCTTAGTTTTATCGGTTCATGTATGTTATGTGGTTTAACAATACCTCAGCGTCCCACTGCTGGACACTAAGGTATTGTTGGACCCTTATAAGATTCAAAATTCAAGATTTTTATTTGTAAATAATGCTTATAGTTTTTTTTATAACACTATAGTGGCTTATAAGCATATGACCCGATAGACGGTAAACGGGGTTACCGTAACTTATGGACGCCTATAATACCAAGGATATCACATGCGCATTGCCTACGCTTAAAAGACCTTAACACCCTTTTTGAATACCGGGAGTACACGGCAAATTACTAAGTAATAAATAGATATTATAGTAACCCGATTCGTGTATATATGAATTAAAAAATTAAATTGTTTTTAGCATTTGTATGGAGACACTCTATCTATGCAATGTAATGATAGAATCTTTCGATCCCCGAACCTAGTGAAGAGTTAATTTCCACTGCTATTAAGTAATCAAATTAACTAGACTAAATATTGCGTTATTGAACAAGTAAAATAAACTGATTAGTTAACCAAATAAGAAAAAAACCACCCAATCAAACCGAAGGCCGCCTTTTATTCTATTACAAACAAGTGGTACTATTAAGTTACAACACAATCATGCAATGCAATTAAAATCTACTACTAATTAATGATTCACTACAAACCACAAAAGCAAATTAAGAAGCTCATCTGAGTTTGTGAACATCATTGACCTAAAAAGGAGTTCCCATTGAGTATTGCTCAAACATTTAATGAGAATCGATAATTAATATCATCGAGATACAATCACAGCACCCGGATTTCGTATCGGACACTCTGATACGTTTGAAACTATTGTGTGTCTACTGTAATTATTATTTCATTGGCGTGTATACAAAAGAGCTAATAATTTTGCCGTCTATAACTTACAAGCTAAGATATTAAATTATATGACGTGTCCTCCATAACATAATATGTTGCAAAAGGTGATAATATAATGCTATTGCACAATTGCGTTCTGTTCGTATACCCGAAATATTCTATTTTAAAATTTGAATATAGAATATTCAAGTGAATTTGCCTCGTAGTAAACTATTATTTGAATAATAATAAACAAAGAAAAAATACGAGATGTTTCGAAGAAAAATTTAATTGAAAATATTTAAATTTAGAACATGCATTCGAAGCTTGATTTCTGACAAACATCTCTTTGCTCGGTAAAGAAATACAGTATATTTTATCATAACAAAACTAATGTAATAATAAAATACTATCGACTTCCAAAATAATTATTAACATTGGTTTAGAATTGGCAACGAAGTTGTGTAATATATCTACAAAAAATAAATTAAAACTCCCTCCTTTAGAAATAATTTAATATTAACTTACAAAATTTTACATGGAAGTGTTATAATATATAAATAACTGAGTTTTACTTCCACTATTTCAACAATTTATCTTATTATTATGATTAAGTATGTCACCAATATGTTAGGTAAAAGACCGGCAGCACAACTACAATGCCTCTGGTGTTGTAATGTCACCATCAGATAGATCGTCCATAATACCATCGTACTGTACCATCGTTTGCTCCCTGAATTATAAAAAAATAAACTAAAATTTGTATCAAACAATAATAATTTGTATATCTCCGAAATATAGTCAGATAATATTTATACATAAACAACGTGATATTTATGTGTTTGTGTTGATGCAAATAAAAAAGTTATAGAGTCTAAAAAAAGAAGCAAGTTTTTAGTTTGACTAGTTTTATGCCTGCTACTTCATACATGCAGATTTCAGAAGAAAATAGAAAAACTAATGAAATATAGAAATAAAACATAAATTTTAAAATAAATCTACTGTCAAAAAACTGTGAAAATCGTATCTAATTTGGTTTAGTAATTTTTACGTCATTCTGAAATAAATATACTGATAGATACAGAAAAACGAACAAAAAAAATTCCTAAAAAATATTATTTTGGCTTCTATTGACATTTTTAAGACCCCTTATATTAATTTTTCTCAAATATCTTCCATGCATAGACATTGTTCTGTTACAATTTATTCGCAAGTATATTCGTAAGATGATATCCTAAACATCTGTTTATCTACTTTGAAATTTCCACAATACAATAACTAAATCAATCTCTTGTATTTATGACATAATACAATATCGTGATAAATACACAATTGTGACGGCTGATGGTGATCAATGGAAAAGGAATACGGCATTGACTTCACATAATAGTACAAGGGTATGGTAATGAAGAATGCAATACCATATTACGCTATCGAAACAAGTGTACAATACGTGTCGTGAGATACATAAACAACACGTTACATAAAAAAATCACACATACAGCCTGTGAATTTTTCTGGTAATATCTCAAAATATTACCATATTTTATTTTATAAACAAGACGTACAGTTTGCATATAAGTATTTAATTTATTAATAACAATATTATTTGAAAGTTTATAAAGATGTTTGAATATTTAAATGAACTTTTAGTTGTAGTTGTCTTTACAACGAAGTTAGTTCGTAAATTTGAATATTTCAATGGTTGGGACTGCAGCTCAATTTTAGAATGAAAACTGAAGTGAAGTCATTAATTATCACTGATGTATTTACAATTTTACATAGTTAAATATTATATTTTATTTATTCTTTATTGTACACAAAAAATTACAAACATATAATATATATTAAATAAAGATGTACAACAGGCGAGCTTAACTCTGTAAGAGTTCTCTTCCAGCAAACTTATTTTATGACTATTATTAAATTAAAACTAACGCTGTATATACGTTTACAGTGTGAGGTATTGATGCTTGAAATTATTGGATTAAGAGGCAAGGTCTTGTTTCTGAATAATATTTCATAGGGACACCTTGAACTGCATGAGCTTGACATTATATTCTGTAACATCTATGGTGCTATTCATGACTATAGGGAATGATTATCACATTACATTAATTAGACGGTCAGTTAGTGTGATGTTTTAAATTGTATATAATCAACTAAATATACAGAGAAATAGATAAACCATCTTATGGAAAATTGTAAATTTCGTATGTTACTTCTTCCGAGGACGAAATATGTTACCTTTATCAGATATTGGCTATCTTCTAATTTACTACATTTCTATACTAAAATAATGTTATTGAATTCTATAGAGAGCAATAGGAAATGTTGACCGCAATACTTCTAAGAACATGGTGGTGCGTGGGCGTACTACATGCTCTAGTGATAGATATTGTAGAACTGTAATTTTATGGTACAAGTACTAGTATTAGAGAATTGTAATTTTGGATTTACATATGTTATTAATAGTTTGTATTATTTTTTAATACAATAAAGGATAGCAAACTTTTCTATTCTTATATTAGTTTCTCCATTAGATAATTCACTGATCGCTAATATAAGCTATATAATAATGTAAGGCCTAAATATAAATTAATTTAGGCCTTACAATCAATACATACTTCGGTATCGGTAACCACTCATCAATTAGTAAGTCCATCGTATGTCAGTTTTTTATCTGAAATATTCTTTCTTCTTTCCTAAACCAAGATTTCCTTATTTTACATCAGCACTTTCAAACTAGCCCGCTCTCATACTTCAGTATTACAAATGTGATCTGCAAGATTTACTCCGCACATTCTACGTAATACTCGCATTTTGACTACATTCAACATATTTTCACGTTTATATTTAACCTAATATATTTATATATATTTTATATAATAAATATAAAATACAAGATATATATATACATATTATGTAGTACCGTCGGTTCTTTTTTCCTGGAAAATTTTAATTAATTATATTTAATTTTTGCTAATATAAAATAATTTTTGAGACCTTATTCATGAATATTAACACTAGATTTAATGCATTTCTTAATTAACGTAGCCCATTAATGACTTTAATTATCATGCTAGCTATATACATATATTTTTTAATAGAGTAAGAACAGTTCAGTCGAGTAATTCTTGTCGGTAGTTCGGAGATTCTATGATCTACTCGCAGGCTAAACTGAAAAAGTCTCAAATTTAGTTTTACATATATTTAAAAAAAAAATCATCTAATTTGTGTTTCAGAAAATAAATAAAATTGCCCGTCAAACCACTTTAGGGCCTCTAATGTTTCGTGGATAAAGAAGGTGAACTAGAAAGTTTTGAAATTAGAGGGCGAGTAGTATACTCACGTGTAGTGTAGTAGTATATAATATTCCCACAGCCGCAGAAATATACAAAAAACGACACATGCCACTCTTCGGCCTGTCCCACGACATTCCCGTTATGCCATGCGGCAATGATACAAAGCTTAAGACTTTTGTGAGGACATAAAGGCATATAATTCGGGCCGTATCTTGTCAAACAAGATACAGCTGCAAGTTATGGGCACTAGCGGAACAAAATTGGATGTTTAGCTTGATACATTTTACGCGAACACCTTGGTGTCGCAAAGAGATGATTTAAATAAAAATTTTATTGTAAAATTCTAAGAATGTATTTTTCTTAAAACAGTTTATTTAAATCGGAACTATTAAATCTTCTCTCAGCATAATGCAATTGAATAATATAGTTTCTACAATAATATAACAATTCTCATTTTATAATCAAGACAGAAAATACACTATATTTTACACTTAAAATTTCAATTTGAGCACTAAACATTTTTGAGAAATTTTTATTACTAGCTGTATTCTGATTGGTATATTTGATTCAAACTTTTAAAATAACTTTGTACTTACATATTAATTACACGAACCAGATCCAAAAGAACATGTGTTAAATGAAAAGAAACGATGAATGAATCATTATGAGAAATAACCACTCGAGATAATTGCATAATGACATGTGTTTGCTAAATTGAATACACATAAGTGACTGATTAACATGTGAATGTATATTCTATGCTTAGTTTTAGTTTAATTATTATGTCTAATAATGAGAAATGTACACAAATAATTATGACAAATAAATATAAATTTTAATTAAATGAGTTGTTCTGATAAACAGAGATGTAACATATCAATAAAGTTTAAGAGATACTTTTTGATCTGCATTTAAATCAATTTATATGCAGATAAAAAATCACTTATGACACTATTTTACGAACTTTTTACTTCAGTAGTCTTCTTTGAAACTATTCATATCAAAGAAATTACTAAGAGAGCAATAAATTTTAAATTTAATGAAATTTTTAATATCGCATAAGTCCATTGACACGTAACGTAGCTCATGTGAACAAAACTACGAGATACAGTTAGTAGTTTTATACATGTTAAGGAAATATAATCAAACTACTGCTTTATTTCAGTTTCCTAAGAAATTAAAAAGAGGACTTTTCTACATTGTTATTGCCGCTTATAACTTCTGACTTGTTTTAATGTAAGTGGTAATAAAGAGGTGGATTGGCCGTCATTGTAGATCTCGTAGAAACTGGTTCGGACACTGATGCATAAAGGCCTTAGATAAGAACAGCATACGATTGTTTTTTCTTTGTATATTCTAGTAGTTTGTTTGGGTTTAACAATTTTAAAACTGCCCCAGTATAGCACAGTAAGTTGTTTATTACATTTCCTTCATGTGCACATAAACATTTTTATGTTTTATTACTGTTTTAAGACGAAGTTGTTTGTCCTTTGATGTTTTGGTTGACATTTTTTTTGTGATTCATATTGTAAATAGGGATAACAGAATGTGTCTTAATTTTTTAATGAATATAATAATCTTTATGATAGAATGCCACACAAGCTGAGAGCCCTTCTGATTTAAAATAGTAATTGTCATCTATAGACATGAACAGTATGGTACCATGGAAATTACAAAAAACATTGTACCCCTCATGTGTTGCCATTTCTGAGGTCTGTATTATTATTTTTCCATTCTCTGTAATTTCACTGCTATATATCACCATATACTGCTATTTAAATCAAAACAGCTATGCGAACACAGCTGTTTCACAGCAAAAATACGGGTGGAACAAAAATATACATGAAAATATCTCTTGTCAATTAAAAAAAAGCTTATGATACTATGACACATTATTTTATAATCTATTAACTATTTAACAAATTTAATAATCTATTAACTAAATTGTAAAAATCTCTATGCAAAAAAATGAGCAAAAAGTCGACTGATGCTCTTCTAAAAAAAACGTTAAATTTACAAGTTTATGGTTTTGTGTCACTATAAAAGTACCACCATTAAAGCAAGAGTTAGGCAAAAATATATTAGTTTACTAGAGTACTATAGATTAGAGCAGTGTTCTTCAATGTGTGAGTCGCGACCCCCTGGGGGGTCTCCAATCCTTTACAAAGAGTCGCCGAAGGTAAAAAAACCGTAAAAAATATCAGTTTTGCAACGTAATCGACGTGTTTTAGGTACTTCATTTATTTATTTAAACTTTTGCACACTTTCCAAAATGTCTACAAGGCGGACTTAATGTCTGATGGCATTCGCTAAACAGAGTAGATGGCGGTGCATAGATTTATTTATATCATTATATTTAATTTATATATTTTGTTTTATTTAACTGACACCTAACTATGGAAATTACAGGATAGGAACCGCTAAGGGTAGGAGGTCACAAAATATGACTAGAATAATCAATTTCTGCTGCCAATTCCTACAAGTTATAAGTATCCTTTCAAATTTTACTTGAAGGAGTTCGAGTAGGTATGTTTTTTGCAGCAAAAGAAGTATATCTTGTGGGCAGATCGTATACTTGATAACTTCATAATGTGAAATGAAATGAAATGAAATTTATTTGTTATAAAAGTAGTACATAATAGGTGGTATGGTTATTTATGTTAAAACTTAAAATTAATATCATATACTCGACTGTGGCCGACCATTTCATAAAATGTAAAATACCTACTGCCCACATCATGATGTGGTCTGACCAGATCAATGAATAATCAGCATTTGATGATATGTAAAGCTAAATGCATGACTACTTCACAGATTCTTGATATGGTCAAACATTACTGATCATATCGTTAAATAGTTACGTTATCCACCGTTAGAGGCGCTGATATTATTTTGTTTATGTGATCCAACATGGTAGTGAACAACTATTCTAAAAAAAAGCCGGTCAAGTGTGAATCGGATTCACGCAATGAGGGTTTCGTACAAAATCATTAAATTATTTTTTTGTGACAACCAGATCTTTACCTTTACTTGTGCTACATGACATTGCTTTTTGCCAAATTTCATGATTCTAGGTCAACGGGAAGTACCCGAATCTTGAGTATATGATATTAATTTTAAGTTGATACCTCTGCGCGTTACTAAGAAAAAGGGTCTTGACTTAGGGGCGGAGGGACGGACGGACAGACGGACAACGAAGTGATCCTATAAGGGATTAGTTTTCACTTGGAGGTACGGAACCCTAAAAACTAATAATAATATGTCAATTGAAGATAAAAGTGAAGCAAAAGGTCTTACTGTTACTTTAAATGCCTTAGGAGTTAAAAATCTTAGGATTTACCAACACGAATTGATAAATGTAATACTTTTATATAAAAAAAAAGATATTTTAGGGCTTTTACTAAACCGAATCCAACCTAACCTACTTTTTTCACTCGGTTAAAATACTACGCACTAAACATGTATTATTCAACCGACTTCAAAAAGGAGATTCTCAATTCGATTGTATTTTTTACGTTTGTTACCTCATAACTAAAAAAGAAGATTATTTTCGAAACTTTTACTAAATCAAATCTAACTTTACATTTTGTATTAACAATAAAATGTAAACAATTACAAAACAAGAACTAGGTAAGCGTTATAACAACATTATTCCATGAACCTGACCACAATAAGAAGAATAATGTTGAACTATACGTTTATCTGCTCACATTATATTTGACACCTTACATACCTTTGTTTTCACCAAGTGTGTCGCAGTGACCCAAAAAGGCTACAGCTCAGTGATACTTTTGCTTAAAAGCAAAGCACTGATTTTCAGCTGCAACCTGAAGCAAGGCTACACGGACGCGTGCAACAAACCCAGAGTGTAACCTGTGTAACCAATTTAATAGCAAAAGGTAAAATTATATTATATAGATACATACTTATATAGATGATGCATAAATAATATATTTCATTAATTAATTAAACATAATATTTAACATATATAAATAATACACTTTACCATACCATAATATACTTTACCTTTCTCACTCAAGTACAAACATCACACACTAAACCTATATTAATTAACCGACTTTAAAATGAGGAAGTTCTCAATTTGGTTTTATTTTTTTTTATGTTTGTTACCTCATAACTCCGTCAGTTCTAAACCATTTTGGAAAATTCTTTTTTCATCTGAAAGGATATATTTACAAATTAGTTCCAAATAAATTTTATCAAAATCAGTTCAGTAGTTTAGTTTTCAAATCAAAATAACTTGTTTTGTCACAATTGAAGTCGGTTTTCTTATGAAACACATTTTTTAAATATTTTATGTTTAATTTTTATCTAATTTTAAGAAAGTCACTCAAATGCCATAGAAATCTTATATAAATAATATGGTGTTTGACCAAACGTGAATTGGCACAGCATAAAACATTAACTTCATGAAGTTAATGTTTTATGCTGTGCCAATTCACGTTTGGTCAATTGTCGACAACATCATGAAGTAATCAATTCTACGATCAGGCAATGACTATGATTATAAATGCCTTAATATAATAAATAGATTGTTAGATATTTTAATAAAATATAAATATATATATATATAAGATAAATATTATATTTAAACTTAAAGATAGCAAATTATCTTTTTATAAAAAGAGAACTACAGCTTAATTTGCTATTTGCTAATCTAATTAAATGTTTTTATCAATCGAATCTAATCTTTAAAAATACAACTTAAATACTTTACAAAAAAATTTAATCAGAACAAAGTAAGTAGCAGTTACAATATGTATCGTTGCCCTTGTCAGTCAATAGATATTTAATCAATAAATTGGACTCTAATATTATCTGCTAGCATCGAATACCGATACCTGCATAGTATCGTAAATATCTCACATCGATACGATTAGGCAACCGTGGTCTACGTCGAGACATTTTTAATAGAACACTATTTCAACATCAATCTAATTTCAAATCATGCATTCATGCAATACAAGTGACATCGTATGGGATTACGTATCGTTGACATTTTGTTGCTATGTTATACATTAGCATAAATTGTTATAGGCGTGTACCGAAATGTTGTTTTGTAAGCAGCCGCCTCAACTGGAACGGTTACTATAGTAATGGAAATATTACTAATATAATAAAATTGGGAATAAACGATGTCTGTAAGTACGGAGACGTTTAAAAGAAATTTATATGAGAGTTCTTAATAACAGTATTTTTTAGAAATTTTGTCTGTCTATATGTTTATTTCTGCATCACGTAAAAACTACTGCACCAAATTGGATGCAGTTTTTATAATTATATACATGAAAGTCTAACCTAAAATGTGGTATTTGTTTTATTTTGACACGCCATCTAGAAGTGGTTTTATTATTATTATATCAGCCGTTATGTGTCCACTGCTCCCCAACGGAGAGTGCTTCTAAAAGTTAGCACGCTTGTTAGACGGGTTGGCAACTGCAGTTATGCTTTGGTGATGTTTTAAGAGGGATATCGTTGCCCATTAAATTCCCCTAGTCATCTCTTACGACACCCATGAAACAGAAAGGAGTAACCCATTCTATTCCAGGACTACACGGCAAGAAGAAATAGTCTAATTCGTTGATTTTTGTACTTCTATAATTCATGCATACGAAGTAGTTGGCAAAAAACTAGTCTATAATTAGAAAAATATGAAGTTGACTAAATAGAGACTGTACTGAGTCATCCACATATGTAGCTTTGTATCGTCTATTAATTGTGTTACCAAGTAGCTTGATTGATGCTGTGTTCTGATTGAAGGGTGAGATATGGTAGTCGAATGTTGTAATGAACTTACTAAGTACAAGTTACTCAAGGTCTTTATGTCATAAAAATCAGCAACGCTTGAATAGTGAATCTAAATAATTAATACACCATTGTTATTGTAAAAATGTAACTAATATTCTATTTTTTCTTTGTTTAAAACTAGTTCTATTTTTATCCAATTTTTACATACATATGTAACGGAAAATTAATGAACTCAGTGTGTTTTTGAAATTCCGACAACTGTTTATTCTTCAGATCAGGTATGTGTATAATGTGCAGACTTAATGCTACAAGCATTCTCTTCCAGTCAATCATAGGAAAGTGTTAGAATACCCGAACGGGGTACTAGTATTAATTGGTATACATACTTACATAATAAAATTTACAAATAAATATGTATAAATAACAAATACATTTCCATACGTATAAGATATAAATGTATTTGTTATTTATATACGAAGATGAGGATACTATCCTTATTTTTAATTAATACTTACTGCTCGGATAAAATACAAAACTGAACATATTTTTTTAATGATGATATAAACGAATCATTTACGTAACTAATATTCGAATATTGTAATAAATAAGTAGGTATTCTGATTGTATAGACTGCAATCTATGAAAGGTTGTGATAGTTTTTGGTGGTCATCTACGATTAGGCGTACCATATGTTTGATTGTCATATTTATGACATAAAAAATATGTTATTGCTGCTACTTAGAATGGCAAACAAGCTGACGGCCCACCTAATGAAAAGTGGTAACCGTCACCTACAAACATGAGCATTACAGTGTACAGAGTACCATGGACATTACAGTGTATACTATTTTGCCCATGACACCTCCCATGCGGGGCCATTCCTGAGGACTCAGGTATTATTCCTTTGTACCCTGTAAATTCACTGCCATATCCTACCCTTCAATCTGAAATACAGCCATGAAACCACAACTGCTTCACGGTAGAAACACGAACGAGACAGAGGTGCTCAAGCAAACGGCTTTTGTACAAAGTCTCCCTCTGGTAAATAATCATTAATATAAATCACTAATAATTAATTTTAAGATCTCCAAAAATAACGCTATAAATTTCTTTTAGAACTTGAAAGCTATATTATTTCGATTAATTTTTGGTTTTATGATAGTATAGCGAACAAATTTGTAGAATAGTCTACAATTCATTTAACTATCAGTAAAAGCTATATTCAGCAATAATGAATGTCTAAAAAGATGGTAATAAATATTGGATATCAGCAAAAACTAAAATCTGCTTTAACAGAAATTAAGGAAAATTAACTAAGTGTTATTGAAACTATCGTAGAAATTCTCTCTAAATGAAATTAATATCAAATCGATACTGTATTGTCCATGGTATTGTTCATATCTATAGGCAACGTTACTACTTTCCATGAAATAGGCCGTCGTCTGTCAGCCATTCGAAATTGCATAAGAAAAATCGAAACACTCAAACCAGAGTTTTGCGTGTTACTGCGTTGGACAGCTTAAAAGACAGCAGCATTGAAGAGAAGACTCCTTCATAGTCAACTACAACTCAATTCCGATAACACCATTGTCTCATATCACCGCTATCCCTGCCCCCACCCCCATCCGCACCAACGTCTTCATTGGCCTTGCGAACTGCAGCTTACAGTATGAGGCGAGACGCTGTGACACAAAACGCTGAATTCCCCTGAAGAAGACTTCCGGATGAAGTCGAAATGATTGTCGAAGACGGCAAACAGAGTTCATAAAATTCCTATTATGCATGTACTCGTATACAGACATCGTTAAGAATGTATAAGTTCTAAAAATAACGATCAAGTAATTAATTAATTTATATGTGAACATTGGTAGATTAGACATTAGCGAACCGTCTTATGATCGAGTCAATTATTTGATTGTTCACATTTTCATTAAATTCGATCAAAGCACTATATATACTAAAGTATTTTTTTGTCGAGGTCGAATAAACAACTAAGCAATGGTCTTCTAATGAATTTTGGTATTCTTGGAGCCTTTCTGAGAATACAATCTTACTAATAGCATAAATGAAAAAGTTTGAATGTTTCTCACTCAATCGGACTTAAACGGTTGAATTAATGGATTCCAATGAAATTTTGTATCAGTACAGCCTATATAACTTTATTTTAAATTAAGATAATTATACCAGAGGGAGACTTTGTACAAAAGTCGATTGCTTGGGTACCTCTGTACCATTCGTGTTTCAACCGTGAAGCAGTTGTGTTTGCATAGCTGTGTTTCGATTTGAAGGGTGGGATATGGCGTGAATTTATTGGGTACAGAGGAATTACATTTCAGTCCTCAGGAATGGTAACGCATGGGGGGTATCATGGGCGAAACAGTATACTCTGTTATGTCCATGGTACTGCTCATGTCTATAGGCGATGGTTACCACTTTCCATCAGGTGGGCCGTCAGCTTGTTTGCCATTCTAAGTTGTGTAAAAAAAAAACTAATTCATGTGAACAAAGCTACGCGATATCACCAGTATAAAACAATGTAACCACCAATAATAATCGCGTAATAATAGTTATATTATCTATGCTCGTCACCTTAGTTCTTTGAATTGGCTATACAAAAGATGCGTTCACCGCAAAAAAGACACCGTTTGTCGTATCACCTCACTTTCAGGGCACTTCCCTTGATAATAAGTCGAGTCTGGGGATTCTTGGCGTCGATATATCTAGCGACGTCCAGTTTTGCGGTCATCTGGAGGAAAAAGCTAAGATAGCTTCCAAAAAGTTGGGGGTGCTTAATAGGGTGAGACGGTATTTCACGCCAGAAAACCGCCTGAAACTGTATAAAGCTCAAGTGAGGCCACACATGGAATACTGTTCTCACCTGTGGGCAGGAGCGCCACAGTACCAACTCCTTCCGTTAGACCGCATTCAAAGTCGGGCAGCTCGAATTGTTGACGATCGGTGTCTTACTGTCCGGCTCGACCCACTGAAACTGCGTAGAGATGTTGCATCTCTGTGCATCTTCTACCGAATTTATCATGGGGAGTGCTCTGAAGAATTGTTCGGATTGATACCTGCTGCAGATTTTCACCATCATACAACCCGCCATAAACTAAAATTTCATCCCAACCATCTGGACGAGTGGCGGTCCTCCACCGTGCGTTTTTCAAGGCACTTTCTTCCACGCACAACCACTCTTTGGAATCAACTTCCAGCAGCAGTATTTCCGAACCGATACGACAACATAACCTTCAAGAAAAGAGCATATTCCTTTTTAAAAGGCCGGCAGCACACCTGCAATGCCGTAGGTGTTGTGGGTGACCATGGGCGGCGGTAGTCACTTACCATCAGGTGAGCCGCATGCTCGTTTGCCCCCTGTGTTGTAAAAAAAAAAAAAAAAAAAATCAAAAGATGTACCATGGGTGCCACAGTGCCTTGCTGTGTGGCTTTTCACGTATACAGACGTCAGTCCCACTATCTTTTTGGTAAGCCATTGGCTTATTCGTTATATACGCACTTGCCATCTAACGTAAATGTTATAAACGAATAATGTTTCAATTCAGAAGTACTACTTACACTAAATAGATAAAGTAGACAATTTTGTATACTTCAAATATTACTATAATTCCTACTGAATACGATGAAATAATTCCGGTATCAATTGTGTTTAAACTTAATAAGTTTTATTAAATTTTCACTTGTTCATGATTTAATTAATTACATTTTAAGTCGTCATCAGATTAAATGTAAAGCTTTGATCCAAAATCCTTTATTAATAAATGTTGCAAATTCGTAACTAAGTTTTATTCGGAAAGTTGAATTTCCAATAACAAAGGGCAGCGTTTATATTGAGCGACTTGTTGCGCTTAATAAGGTTAAGGGAAGCGCCAACTTTGATTGTAATATGACGTAAGTCCTAAGAGTAAATGATGAATAATGAAGCTTCTAATTATACGTAATATAATACATACACCTACTTACAACGAAGTAATTATAAAGATGAAAGTTTGTATACGTACTTGTATGTTCTTGTACAATTGTTTTATTCTATTAGTAATAGAATACAAGCTGAGAATGTACCTAATTTAAAATAATGGATTTTAATTGCACAATCACACGTTGTCTTAAAGACTCAGATTCACAATTTCCAGATTTTTTGTTAATTAAATTACCTATCGTCAGGACGTTTGTGTTTTATAAAATCTATTATTTCAGACATTATATTTCATTTTCTAATATAATTTCAAAACTAAATTAGTTTAACTTATAATATATAACATTTCATATTAGGTTATTATTATTAGGCTATTGTTATTAGTATTTCCTTGATCTATAAAATTTCAATTTTGACTATGTCCAGTTCCTATTGTATCTTTTATTATTATTTGTATTTTATAAAACGGAATGATGAACAAGCTGACGAATGACCTTAAACAATATGAACAACTGCTTTCCAGATATTTTTTGTAAAATACACAGTATTTACCTTGTATTCCGGAGAATTTCCGTTTAACTTTTATTTTTTTACTACTGAAAGATTCCACGATTGATTACAATCTCACCTGATGAAAAGCGATAATGTGGTCTAAGATGGGGCTCATGATCTCACGAATAGCCTATTCATATTTGCTTTAAATTGTTGTAGATTATACTCGAATAGAAAAACATAAGCAGGAAGAGAGTTCCACTCCTTGGCCGTACGCTTGAAAACGTAAGACCTTTTAAATCAAAACACATCTAGATATCAATATTTTTATTGTATTTACTGCCTAAAAAATTTCTCCTTTCTCTTTTGTATATTAAATTCTCTGTTTATTTAATTTAACGTTATACACTTTATCTATTCTATTGTTTTACGTCATTATTACTTATATTACAGATACACAGTGCGTATGTAGATGGATGTAAGCACCGGAGGCGATCTAGACTTACCTATTATGATCAGATAGACCGTGTTCCATCTAAAGGAGGAATAATGAGTATCCGGGATTGGCGTGTATAAATGAAGTGAGTTACGAAACTGCAGGTAGCAAAAGATGTATGTAAGGAAAGGTCTTTGGCACTTAGTTCTCTCTCACTCTCTCTGTCTATGACGCAAAGAGCTAAGCGTGAAGATAGTTAGATGGCCAGATAAGTATACATGAGTATGGTTATTAATTATTAATTGTAAAACAGGTAAATAGTACAGCTACTTATATTCAAAATCAACATCATGTCAGCCGTTATATATCCACTGCTGAATATAGGCATCCCATATAGATTGCCGTAAGAAACGATCCCGAGCTACCTGCATCCACTCCCTGCAATACATTTGAGGTTGTCAATCCATCTAGTGGGGGTCGTCTTACATTATATGAGGCCGCCACTCAAGAACCTTTCTTCCTTATAAGTTGTCGATCCTTCGAGCTATATGTACAGTTACCTCAAATTATTTTAAAATTAATTTCACAATAGTATGATGTATAAAAACAACCTAATTGTAAATACAAGTATGTTACGTCTATACATTCAGAGTGTATTCTCGTCCTAAGATTTAATGTTTGCTCTGCCCGGGGCCTTCTAATCCGCTTCCAAATCTTTCACGAGTTAGATTGAGTTACAACTCCGGTCTTCGGTTCACAACTTACACAGTATGCGTTTAGAAGGAAACATAGAACTTGCAGGTATTATTATTTTGTTATATACTGTTTATATTATTTTATCTGATGGGAAATGATGATGAAATAAAAATAGAACTCGTGAGCTCATGAACGTATTGATAGGTTTAGAAAGTCTAGATGTGGCCAAAAAACTGGTGAAGAGTGGAAGTCCCTCTCTTTTGACGCAGCATGATGAAAAAAAACGCATTGCTTTTTGTGTAAATAGAGTATCTATTGCTTTACGGCTGAGGTTAAAGACCTTCTCACCTGGCAGTCTATGATAAAAGAACAATGGTAAGAAGAAGTAAATTATGAAATTCTAAAGCGTATTCTACAAAATGTATTCTGTTCACTGTAAAGAATTGTGAAAATTCTACGCTAGTGTTTTAGATATTTATACTTAGAATATTAGAATTTTTGGATAATACCTATGTACTAGTGATTTTGTCATGGTTATTGATTAAATAGTAAATCAGACTACGAAATAAAGCCAAGAGCTGTATAAAAATTAAAGAACGAAAATTGAAAATGGTAAGCTATTTTTCAAAGATAAACTAAGATTGCTGTGCAGGAAGTGTGTTGGAATCTCCGTGTTGATATCACTTATTTAGATCGACCACCCAAGAATTGGTCAGATGACATTCTATTACGAATGCCATCTGTCGCCGCTATGAAATGAACACTGTTGATAAAAGATATGTATGAATAGATGAAGAGGATTAAAGACAGATGCAACTGGAGCTGTTATAAATAGATCGACTTTCAAATCAAAACCACAACAGTGCAAGCCACAACATCTTGGTGGCAGGATTCAAGTGCAGATGACTTTGAATATTCTCCTTCTATAGAATAGTTTCTGAAGAATAAGATATCATTGAGAGTTTATTTTGCATTTTTGCTACGGAAACATATTTCATGCAAATCCATCCAGCCGTTTATGTGTAATGAAGTGACAAACCAATCCAATATGTCCGCAAATTTTCACATTCATGTATTAATGAGATTGCTGGAATATTATCATTAATCAATATCACATACACATGTTTCATCGCGTATTGGTTGGCACTTTTTCATTAATATTTAACAATTATTCAATTTTCCATTGAGGTTAGCTTGTAATCGAGATTTTGTATAATCGTTTTGTAATTATTAATATCAATCTCGCTAACTGTGGTGTTATTATATTAATAATTATTCTAGAGTATTGGTTTTGCTTCAAAATGATTAATATTGAAAATGAATGACACGTCTATATTTATTGCAGATAAATATAGAGATATAAGTAAGCTAAAGTGGCAATGGGCTGGTCACATAGCTTGAAAAACCAACAACCCATGGTAGTGAACTTGAGTGACGATCCTGTAAACAACGTGGCAACGCAGTGTAGGACGACCCACCACTACATGTAGTGCCGACTTCTAATACATTGCAGGGAGTCAGTGGATGCAGGTGGCTCAGGACCGTTCTTTATGGGGGTCTTTGTGGGAGATGTATGTTCAGCAGTGGAAGAATAATGGCTGAGATGATGTTAGAGATATACAATTTACATTTTTTATTTAGATTTATATTCAATCTGTTTTATATATAATAGTAAAAAAAAAATACAAAATTTTCGTTGACACCTGCATAATGCTACAAATATAATTCTAAAGTAGACATAAAGACTCCTAGAAACTATAGACATTCTCCGCCTCAAATACTATATACATATATACAAAATTATGTCATTAAAACATAAAGAGAACTTCTTAGTATTTTAACGGTTCAAACAAATAAATTCACTTACTGAATTAATAATATTTGTAAGGATTACACGATTTAACCACCCTTTGTCAAACAGACATGTAGTTCTACGATTTATGGATCAGTTCCTTTGTCTGTTATGTATGTACTGTATTGACGTCAGATTGAAGATAATTCATAGTTATAATGGATGACTATTGTATGTATATATAAATTACTAACTATCCGACCTGGCTTCCCACGTTTAGACAAAATTTTTGAAAATAATATAATCATTATGTTAGTAGCTTATAATTATAATGTATTTTCTATAGGTAAAAAAATGTTTGAAGAAGATTGTGAGTTTATTCATTTCAATGAAATAAACAATAAAATCTTTCGTCTTTATAATATTAGATGAACGTTGTGCAAAAAGGAAGTATTTTTATGAACATACTCCAAAAAGCTATATAGAAATCATAATGTTTTCAGTCTTCATCTTTAATATATTTAGTTTTTTTTTTATTATTTTTATTTGTGGCATACAAAGCAATTTAGAAGAAATATGATATAAAGATATAAAAAAGGATATGTATTCTAATGTCGGCATTGTCGGTACACATTGTGTGAACTAACTTTCAATTTATTTGTATTTTTTGTGTGTATCTTCACACAATCTTTTAAGTTTTCTTCGAAAGAAATTATGATGGATAATTTCACTAATTATTCGAAGATATCGTCAAGTAAATATTATGTCCCAGCAGCATTATTTCCGAACAGATATTACATTGAAACCTTCAAGAAAAGAAGAATTTCTTTCTAAAAGGTCAGCAATAGACCTGCAATTTCTGTGATGTCGCAAATACTTGTGGGCGATGGTAATCACCTACTATCAAGTGAGTCGTATTTCGTATTCTCATTTGCTCCTATATTGTAAAAAAATAAGTTTAAAATAATAATAACAAATTATAAAACATTTTAAGTAGTGCGAAAATAAAAAGTATTTAAAGATAATGTTTATCTCCACGCGATTCCACTGCACGGACTAAGATTAACTAGAATAAAAAGTTGTCTGTAACATTTTCCATCCATTTATCGTGCATACCAAATTTCATGCTGATTGCTCAATTCATTAAGACTCGAAAAGGTAATAAATTTACTTTCACATTTATAAAAATAGCAAGGCTAATGTATAATGTAACTTCTATTATTTATAAAAGTTATATAAAGACATTGTCACACGATGCCGATCATGTTGGTGGTCGGCCATAAAATACAGTATTCGTCAGATCACAATAAGTTTCAATACACCCACTTCTTAGTCGGAACATCGTGAAATTTCGCATTGGCGCAACAGGTTTAAGGTCCGTGCACATAATGTAACGGTTGTTTTAAATGTAACGTACAGTAATAATAATAAGTTAATTAATAATAGTAAATATAATCTATATCTATACGTATAATAAAATCGTAACTAGTCGCTATCTGTACATGGAAGATATATAAGAAAAACAATTATAGAGAGATTTAATGAAGGCAACAGAACCCAAAACAATTTTTTTTTAATAATTTGTCTATATTTTGTTTGACTTTGCATTTGTACACGCTAATCTTAAAACGGCTTAACTGATTGAAATGTGGTATTCACTAATGCGTTGCAGTTTGGTCTACTTAACATTTAGTGTTTGTTTTATTTCAATCGGTTTATAAATAAAAAAAGAAAATATGTCGATAAAAATAACCGATCAATTGAATTGGCTGAAAAGGTTATATATATTGTATTTTAACTCATACGATATTTTATATACCGATCCACACAAGCAGCTATCCGGGAAACAGCTAGTAAGTAATATGTTTTGTAATTTTGTAGTAATAACAAAAAAAATTATATGCGATATGAACATTTTATCATTATGGTTGGTAAACAATGACACCAAATGCGTATTGGTAAAGCATGTATCTTTAAAACGTTTAGGGAAAAGTATTAGAAAAACATATATTAAATCGAATATATCCCATATTTTTTTAATTATTTGCTCATTCCATTGCACCGTTAATTATATTTTCTGTAATTTCAGTCTGCGGTTGATTGGTAGATAACGCCATATGGTATTAAGTCCACTACACAGTGTATTAAATTCAAATGAATAAATCGGATATTAAAAATTAATATACAAAAGTAAAGTGAGCCAGCTGGCCTAATTGCTGGCAACAAACAACTTTAGGAGTGATAGTGTGCTTATTTTTTTCGTACGGTGACTGTAAGTATTTTTTACAAGTTATTTTTCATTCTTAGAATATTGCAAGAAACGATTAAGTGTATAAAACACAATATACAAGTGCAGAAGAAGAAGAATTAAACTATAGAAATATAGTTTTCTTCAGCTCATAATGCTAAGACTTATTCAGGGTTGTCGAAGATCGGCAAAATATCGAAACTCCTGACACCTAAGGTAATGGATTGGAATGAGTACTAAGTTCTTTTTTCAATTTGAAAAAAAATCTATTTTAGAATTATAGTCAAATATCTAATTACAATACAACAATAAATTAAAGTTAATATAAAATTCCTTAAATACTAATACTAATTATAAGTAATCTCCCAACGCATCACACCGAGGCAGCAAGATACTGGCAGCATTACCTCTTTGGATTGCCAAACTTATCTTTTGTGCAAAGTAGCTCTTGGGTCACCAGTAACCTCGATGAGGCGCGCTGCGATTGTCCGATAAAAATTCTTTGCATCTGGGCCTTTTTTTAGTTTTACTTCTATTCAAATTTCGAAGTAAACTGTTCTTTATTTAAGACAATTGCGACTCTACTGTTTTAAATAAAAATATCATTTCTTTGAAGTACTCAACAGTGCAGTTATAATCCCAGTGTAAATGGACCGCATCAAACCATATGCGACCCAGCATACACCGCCGCGTCGGGGAATTACAAAGCATCAGATATTTTCAAATCGAAAATGTCTTCCTAGTACAACGTTGAATTTATGGCGTCTCTTCTCGCAACTTCAATAAGAGCTTGTACAACAGTTATCTTGACTTCAACTACGCTTAGGTATTCCTCTTAGAGATTTATGTACCTAGTTATTTTAAGGGAGGACTATTAAACGAACAGATGTGGAGTAAAGTGAGATTGTTCACTTATAACTGGATCTACTTGTCTAAGAGAAAATTATGGCCAAATAATTATATTTAGTAGCATAATATTCCTGCAGTAAACAAAATTTGCAAGGCCAGTGAGGAAAGTACCCATATCCGAAATTTAATTTCGGAAACTTCTTGAGGTGCAGATTTGCCACTATCAGGAGCTCTTTATATTATATTGCAGTTATTATATTATAATTATTACAAGGTTGAATTGCATATAATTACACCGATTGCCTAATCTCCAAGCTGGGATTACTCTATATTAAGGGAAATTAAGCTATGACCATCAGGGAGAACAAACGAGAACAACCAAACCCGAAACAAAGGAAATAATTTTCGTCGGTCGGCCCATTTCAGGAAACGGGCTGTAGTTAACATTTCAAATATTTAAAATTAAATTAAGAACGAATTCAGGATAATTTAAAATTGTGTTCCACAAAAAATCGACTTAATTTGGGATAAAACCAATTATTTTGATTTAAAAACAAAACTATTTATTATTATTATTATTAATAAAAAAAACTAAACTACTACTAGAACCGATTATAATAAAATTTCTATGGGATCTATCTGTAAGTGCATCATTTCAAATGAAAATAGAATTATCTAAATCGATTTATAACTAACGTAGTTATAAGGTAGCAAACATAAAAAAACATACAACGGAATTTAGAACCTCCTTTTTTGAAGTCGGTTAAAAAATTATATGTATCACTAGGGTTGTCCAATTAATAGACAAGATGAGTAAAAGGTACACTAAACAAAACTACAGTTTCTATAAATATTTTTAATATAGATATTATGCGAGCATGTAAGTGCGTTGTCTTTTAAACTAAACAACATGTTTCATCCAATTCTGAGTACTAGAAGATCAGCTCATTTAATAATAATACGAGGTCCATAAAATTAGTCACCGAAGCCAAAATCGATCTAGTCCAAATAACTTGTCTATTTGGTAACCGCCAGTGAAAAGATGAGGGTATGACGGGTACGACATTTTTATATTAAATATGACTCATATCATACATTCTAACATTATTATATCGACAATTTTGCCTTCAACGTTCTCTGTGTGTAATAAGCTATAATTCTTAGAACTTTATAAAACCAGGATGAAGTTATGACTAAGTTATGATATGGTGTTTAGAATTCTTATATCTCAACTAGCCATTTGATGCGGCTTTGTACGCGTGAATAGCGGATTTTCTGCAACTAGAAATGGTAAAAAAACTGACAGACTACCTGACAGAAAGTTGTAAACATGAATAGTAAGTACCATCATCAATTCCATTTCAGCCATTATGTACACTGCTGGACAATGACCTCCCACATAGATCGCTATAAGGAACGATCCTGAGCCACCTGCATCTACTGATTCCCTGCAATGAGTTTGAGATCGTCACTCAATCTAGTGGAGGGGAGGGGGGGGGGGAGTTATCATTCACTGCGTTTGCCCGTACGATGTCGGCACTCAAGAACCTTTCTGCCCCATCGGTCGTCGGTTTTTCGAGCTATGTGACTAGTCCGTTGCCACTACTAGCTACTAGCTTGCTTATACTTAAATACATGTCATCAGAGAATCGACTGAGATACCCATGATACCCCTTCCGTGTTTACATTTAAAGGTATTTATTTTATTGTTTATTTATATCACATTTAAAAGAGAACATACAATAGAATACATTCTTGATAACATAGTTATTATGCCTCCGTACTAGGGATCACAGTGTGGTCCCGGCAAAGAATGAGTATCTTCGGAAGACTTGGAATGGAACATTTCAAGGATGTAAAAAGCGACTAAGGGAACTTAATAGTCGACAGATGGGTAGCAACGTCCCTCTTTAAACGTCACCAAAGCCTAACTGTGGTTACCAACCTGCCTCTGAAGCGTGGCAACTATTGGCAAAACTCTTCAATAGTGGGAGGTCTATATTCAACAGTGAACAGTTAATAACTGAAATGACGATGATGATGATAATTCTACAATTTTTCTATTTTGTACTTAAACCCAAAGTCTATTTATTAAAACCAATAATTATTAAAAATAAAACTTTCTTTCAAATATATAGATTAATATTATCATTATCTGATGGTCTTGGATAGTAGCTTGAAAGAACAAAATAAGAAAACATTTTGTTACCATCATGGCCTAATATTACAAAGTATTAATTGTTCTTTAATATAAGCAAATTACAACCTCTTTGGTTATGAATTATGGGGTCTGTATGATAGCGATAAGCGTTAAGCGACGCCTAACCATGTCTATATAACAGAAGTACTGGGCTAATTTGAATGTCAAATGTTGCTCAAAATATTTTATCGTTTATCTATCCAACTTTTTTTGAAAGAATTAAAGATTGTGTCCCACTAAAGATATCCGATTTTAATTACGATAAAACCAGTTTATTTTGAACTAAAACTAAACTACTAAACCGATTTCGATAAAATTTCTATGAGAATAATCTGTAAGAATGTTCTTTTAGGATTTTTTTTTATTTGTTTACAACTGACGGAGTTAGAAGGTAACAAACAAAACAAAACAGACTAATTGAGAAACTTCTTTTTGAAGTAGGTTGGAAGTGTTTAATTTCACTAATATAATAGTAAAGGACTAAAGAATGCTACTAATTTTGATATCACTCTATATACTTTGCAAATAGATATAAACTTATATATTTATACATGTATGTATACATACATATATGTATATAAATATTACAGAACAAACGAAAAGACAAGCTATGAGAAACCAATACAAAATTAAAAACTGCTCCGGAACTTTAACATTTCTCTTTTTATGTAGAACCGCTATAAATAAGACAAGAGCCTCACGTTATGGCTGTGTTTAAATGTTTAATTGTTTCCATTATCATTTCACACAGTCGGCGGGTAATATAAAGGCCTATAATTACATAGTCGGCTATAGAAATATGTTATTACTTTGGATGTGCAACAGTGTTTGTAAGCTAGTATTATAAAATTATATATTAGGCCATGTACTAGGGACCTTTTCTACGTGTAGGACAACATTCCTAAATTAAATTATATATTATATAGGCTTTGCTTACTCGCAACTTTGTCCGCAGGTAAGACCAAAAAAGTAAGATCTAACTAGAATTAGACCAAGTAAGACCTAAGTGACCTATGTGCTTCTCCATTCCAAATAATACTTGCACAATATAAAGAACTATTATCAAATTTTGTGACGATTGGATAAGCTGCTAATTCGCCAGTAAATTAATATAGGTACTTTCAAATGTATGTTACTAGATTTAGTTAATTATAAATTACTGTTTCTCAGTTAATTGATATTAATTTCATCACTAGAAGCTGCCGTATAGTTGAGGCTGTAGGATGAAAAAAATTAATTAAAATCTATTTATTTTCTCCCGCGAACGCTCAGGCTGTGGGATTAGCTCCTTACCGAAGTTTTCCCTAGAGACTACAGTATGAGGTTCTTCAAAAAAGCTATATTAAGGTTTCTTCAGGGTCGACAACGCGCACGTGACACCTTTAGTGTTGCAGGCGTCCATAGGCTTCAGTAACCGTTTACTATCAGACGGGCTGTATGCTTGTATACCACCTTTGTGGTATAAAAAACAATTTTAACTTTCTACATTGCGAAACACCAAATGCGAAAAAGTTATACATAGAAAATTATGTCCATTCAATTCGCATAGTTATGGTCGATTTGTATGAGTATATTAAGTATTTATTTTGCGTAGGTAGTGGTCATTTTGCGAGTAATAATAAAAACGTTCCTTCTATGTAATTGATGTTTTCCGTAACGAACTTTCTGCGTGGGAAGGCTTTTTCATCTATGTTTGTATACACATTATACACACAGTATTGTATTGACCATTGCAATCATGATTTCATTTTGTACAGCAGTTTTATATATAAACATTTGTTTCAAAGAAATGTTATAGATGTCACTGACAAAACTCTTAATCGGAAAGTACTTTCGATCGCACAAATATAAGTAAAATAATTATTGCTTCGTAAGACTTAATTTAACACACACACACGCACACACATACACACAAACTAACTCGCCAATAAATGATGAGAAGTTTTATAATCAGTAATTAAGTTACTAATATAATAAAAGTGAAACTAAATAATCTGTACTTGGTTTGGTAAAATGTTTTAGAAAAATTGTTATGAGGGATCTTAGTAAGAGAAATAGAAATTAAAACAATATTTTTTTTTGTGTTTTTGTTTGCCTATTTGTTTCGGCATAATGCAAAAACTACACAAAATCGGATGCGGTTTTCAGGGTTGTATTCCTAAATATCTAATATACTCGTATGTTTTATTATACTCCATCTAAAAGTTGTCTATTTCATTGTATTTGCCTACTTCTGCAATCCACGTGTACGAAGTATCAGACTAAAAGTTAGTTACATTATAAATCTATAATATACAAGTACTAATAATATTATAGTTACAATTTATAGTTTCAAGGACGGACATTATATAAGGTGTTCCACTTTGACCACCAGCTTGCGGCCGACGCACAGTGGGAACTCTCCTAAGAAAGCCATCTCATAAATACTTTTTCTAAAACTCAGTGGATATGCATGTATAATACCTCAAATTGTAGCTAAAGAGTTACTCTATCATTATAAGTATGATTCAAATCTGTCACTATTCATACTTCATAGATCAGAGCATCTAAAGTCAAGGAATGAAAAAAATACAAAAATAATTATGAAACTTAAATTTCGTTTGGTATAATTTTATAGTATCAAAACAATAGAAGTCATATAGTGTGATACCATTTTAAAATGCTTAGAATGTGTACTTTACTACAAAATAAAAATATATTTAGTTTAGTACAATATTACTTAACCAAAGAACCATATATCGTTATATGTATTATTTTCTTTTCTCAAACTTTCACTTGGAGATTTGACAGTTGCCGAAGCTTGCCGAAGTTCTGATTTTGGTTTAATTTATTAGAAAATATAATGTAATTTGAGGGCAAAAGATTTTTTTTTGCAGTTTTACTGCGTAATATATTTAAATCTAGTATAATATGATGGTGAGAATGTTTTTTTCTAAGTACGTATATTAAGATTTTTTTCTTTATTTGAGATTCTCTGTCTGGACACTCAAAAAAATACTTTTGTCTCAATTATTACTTTATATTTTATCTTTTGCGTTACTTTTAACAAGTATTTCACATAGTATTTAGTTCCCATTTCCATACAGACCTATTCTTTACCGCATAACCGCATAATGATGAATTTTTTAAATCAAGTAATTTTGCACACGTCTATGATCATTATTAAGTATAAAATAGTGCATTTACATATTAAATATTACAGTTCTTTATAAGCATTTGTCATTTCTAAACAATTGTTAATTACTTATCTCTCCGCAATGAGTGAAGTCTCGTGTACCGGACGCGACTTAAGTCTCTTATTGTTAAAAGTGATACAAATTATATTGATTATATCTCAAACTATGTACGAAATAATATTACCGAATCTTCAGATGCGAATATAGCAAAAATTATCGCAAGTATTTAGAAGTCCTTCATAACTCAGTTTCGTCAACGCTATACGAAATGTGGTCGAAAGAAAGAACAGTTTTTAAATCAAAATAGCAATTGATTTAATGTCATTTTCACTGTAAATCTAGAAAAAACTACATGCGAACCTGAACCTTCTACTTCGACAGAGAAAAGAGGAAGACCTTCTAAAAGATACGATGACAGTTCAGAGAGTACAAAGAAACGGAAAAACAAGGGACTGCTTGATACCTGTGGACTTGATTTCATACTGAACTCATATGTACAGGGTTTAAGGTCACGTGGTGAAGTAGATGAAGCATTCATCGTTGATATTTTACGAGCATGGCCGTCAGAAAAAAAGAGTGAAATACACAGTAATTTTCTTAATGAACCGACACATATAATAAACAGCATATTCAAAAGATGAAGATCTTAGCATTTTTGTAGAATTGGATCTGAACAAGGCACAGTATGAAAATATGATGAGTTGTTTGATAGCAAAGAATTGCTTATTGTTTCCATCATACAAGTTGATTCGTGAAGTTACAGAATCTTGCTATCCGCCAAAATCACAAGGTGTTGATTCATTGTGAAAGTGTGATACGTTACTTTTCTGTCTTGCCTCTTGGGCAACTTTCAGAAAATGCTCAAGAGTCACGGAACAAAGACTATAAAGAGTTCAGGCTTCATCATGCAAGACAATGTTCGAGGGTAGCCACTAACGAAGATGTTCTACACGCACTTTTATATACCTCTGACCCATACATAACAAGTTTAAAAAAACCTTCCAATAAAAAATATTTAGAACTTGTTGATGAAGTAAAGGAGCTCTTGAGTGACTTCTAAGTTATCTTTATAAGAGTTTTTGTTTTTTACGCAGATACTTTTACTTATTCCTGTATAAATTTCTTAGGACATAAATGTAAGCCTACAAATTTTATATTTCTTGTATTCCTATATTATTTATAACTATTAGAAATAAATTTTTACTCACAACGCATACATAATTTAAAAGCATATATATTTAAGATTATCAGGAAAAAAAATCATGTACATATCTTTATTAATACGGAAGTTATAGATTTATGAGATGAAAAGGAGTCAAAGTTCCCACTGTGCGACGGATTGCTACAATCGAAACTGGGGCACAATTAGAATAAGCACTGCAGGTTTGTATCGCCCAAAGCTAGTTTACCAGTCTATAAAAGCATCTATCAATTGAACTTTGAGATCTTCATTAAAATTCTTTTAGTTTATACCATGAGAAAGTTGACATGTGTATGAAAAAAGTATGTTGGCAACTATAATTACTAATGGATTAATCAGAGGTTATTATTAACTGTTGCCATTTACTATAATTAATACTTGACATGACCACATTGCCGTGTGCTCCCGGCATAGAATAGGCCACCACTTCCTTTTCCTAGGGAGTCGTAAGAGGCGACTAAGAGAGGGCGAGAGATGGGTAGCAGAGTTCCTCTTAAAACATCGCCAAAGCCTAACTGCGGTTGCCAATCCACCTGCCAAACGTAGCAACTACTAGAAAAACCCCCCCAAAGGAGAGGCTTACGTTCAGCAGTGGACAGTTAAAGGCTGATATGATGATGATAACCGCATTTCCCTGAAAAGATTACGTTCCAACGTAACAGAAGGCAAACTCACTTTTTTTTATACAACTTAGAATGCCAAACAAGCTGACGGCCCACCTGATGGAAAGTGATAACCGTCGCCTATAGACATGAGCAGTACAGACATAACAGAGTATACTGTTTCGCCCATGATACCCCCTATGCGTTGCCATTCCTGAGGACTCAGGTGTTATTCTTCTGTACCCAGTAAATTCACGCCATATACCACCCTTCAAACCGAAACACAGCTATGCAAACACAACTGCTTCACGGTTAAATTAATTTGGCTTGTTATCGGTGTTTATTATCACCGAAAAGTTACATCTATATTTAAAATTGACCCGTAAAACGAGATCGGAACTCGTCGTGAGTTTTTGCAGTCTACATGTGAATAAAATATAATGGTCGTACTATTATGGTTATTGTAAAAGCAAAATATTTCACGTTGAAATAATTAGAAAGCAGTGATTAATTCATCCTTTTATAAAATTATATATATATATATATATATATATATATATATATATATATATATATATATATATATATATATATATATATATATATATATATATATATTGAAAACTTAAACAATATAAGTCGAAAACAATAAAAAATTGAGAGTACCCCATACTGACTTAACATCCGGGCACGACGTGTTAGTATGGTAACCTTATTTTTCCCCCTTTATTAAAATTAAGGACCACTTGTAGACGACCATTTTATTGCAGTCCTCTGTATTAATTAAATTAATTAACAACTGTCCTACGCAAGTCAAGATAAATGTATCTCTCATTACGCAACACGATCTAGATTGTGACAAACAAATAGACCGAGCGACTGATCCGCGATTGTATCACAAACTGATAGTAATTAAAAAACAAAATATTTTTATCTTGCCCGATCGAATATGCAGAACCTTGGCTTATTATAGACTCATTAAAATTGTAACTGGCTTTGATCGTTGTATTAGAAAGCAAGGTTGCAGACCTATTATTTGTTTGGAATATGCTATGACAAGTATGCAAGTAATAAGTTGAAGCGATTCAACTATTAAAGCACAATGTGTCAATTTAACTTATAATCTCAGATGTGGGAGTTAGTAGCATTAATTTATTGTAATAGATTCGAAGTAGTGAATATAGAGATTTCAAAGTTTTTTGAACATATTTGAATTCAATCCTAACGCATTGATTGAAACCATTTTTATAACAAGCATCAGCCATAGGCAAAACATGAGAGCCATAAATGTTTAGATATGTCTATTTATAAATGAAAATATTAAAGTGACTTATGATGTAGTTTAAATTGACATTAATTTATTAAATTTATTTTTTAGTAAATTTTAAAAGATATCAAGAACACTTAATTTAAACATCACATATTTTTTTTATTCTGAACATGTCATATATTTATTATTTTGTAAGTTATTCAAAAATACACATCAATTTCATCGCTTTTATTGTTATTTCAGCGTACAATTGATAATTCACAAGATTAATATAATTCTATGAAAATTTTTATATATTCTGATGTCCAAATAGTATATTTGTCAGTGATACTTAAAATTGTATTAATTAAAAGAATGCTTCCGTTTATTAGCAACAATATTAGGTACGTCCTATATGCAATACATGTTTTTTTTTGTGATTCTGCCTAAATACAATCTGCTCAATACAAATTGATATAAATATTTATTGAGATGTTATTTCAATATTGGTGAATTCTTAAATGACAATTTTTAATAAAACATACCTAATAATTTAATTATATAGATATTACTCACTGTTTAAACATTATTTAATTCTAAATATTTACAAATACTATATAAATTTTTGACATTTATTTTTTAATATTATTATTCGTTATTATGGCCATATATAATTTTCAATATTTCTTTTTGTAAAGTTACAGTTCGTCAAATAAAAATTTGCATTTTAATGTTGGTAAAACATGTTAGAATTACAGCATCATGAAAATAGCTAATATGTACCTACTGCATAAACATATTTATGCCAATAAATATATCATTATCTTTAAGATGGCAAACAACATAATCGCTTGTTCTTATATTTTACAACACAAACTACGCCACAGTTATATGTGATTCAGATAGAGCGACTACGACAAAGCTTGGGAACTAGAGCGGTAAACAACACACAACAAACGTATTTTATCTCTTTCACACTCACTACAAAATACTTTATGACTTCGACTTTATCGACTTCTGGTTAGAAGTGTATTCATTACTAGCTATATCCCGGGACTTTGCCTAGATAAATTCCAATATAAAGTATATACATGTTACATTAGGATATAACACATCCGTGTACCAAATTTCATACAAATACGATCAGTAGTTTTTGTATGAAAAATTAACAAATATCCGTTCATATTCCTTACAAACTTTCATGTTTATAGTAGCACTAGAAATTGTATTTAGATAAATATGATATAATATACTCATAGACATGAGTATTTAAAAATGATGACAAATCTGTCACCTGTTCTTACATTTTACAATGCAATCCTTTTGTACTTGCGTGTGATTCAGTTAGAATCAAATCACAAAGAGTGTCAGCTATAAAGCTTGTAAAAAGAATCAGTATCCAACACATATCTATTGGAGGGAAAGGAATTGTTAGTAATGGGGTCTGGCTCATTGCTAGCAATACAACTTATCAGGTCGACCTCCACGCGTTTCCCCCTGGAAACCATCGTGGTTAATTCTAGTAGGATTCGTCACGATGGGCTAACTGACCTGCTTCATTTTCACCTGTGATCCCTCACTGGTGCCCCGCCAGTGTATACCGATAGCGCAGACAGGGTTACCATTCCATTATCATCTATAAAAAAAAAAAACACATATTTATTTTATCTCTTTTTTACACAGTACAAAAAATTAAAACTATATGATTTACAGTCGTATGAACAGCTAGCTTAGATTTAGTTCCATTTTTACCAGTTTTCTACAAAAATCCACAAATGATAAATTAAAATAAATCCTTCGCCTATTCTTACACTTCACAATGCAATCCCTGTTGTACTTGTGTGTAATTCAGATAGAGTCAAGTCACAAAGAATGCCAGCGACAAAGCTTGGGAACTGGAGCGGTAACCGGCACACGACACTCGCGTTTTGTCTTTGCAATTTCACTATACACTTCATCCGGAGTAATTCAGTTACTTTTGGTATAAAATAATTTGTAGCTATATATATGTAAACTCTACTTTTTTACGTTTTGTACTTAAATTTAGCACTTATACTTAAAGATAAGGGTTTAACGTCCTTGTGGTTATGTCTAATATCCATTTTCTTTTTAAATCCAACTTTTGAGTCGCACATGGCAATGAGCATTGGAAGTATTGATTTAAATTAAAAAGTAGACACGGGAGAAATGACATAGACAGTAAATAGTTATATAATGCAACGCAAGCCACTAAAAATTACAAACACTTATATGTATAAAGAAAAAAAATTGCCTTATAAAAACATGCAATTTTTTTTAAGACGAAATGTGTAGCACTATTCTATTTAAGATCACTTATACAAACCACATTTCAAACAAATAAATTATTATTATTCAAGGTTGCAAGTAATGAATATTAAATAAATAAACATTTTGGATAGAAATAAAAATATTTGTTAGAAACATCAATTGAAGCAGATGTACATATCGTGTAGATTATTAATATGGAGACTGACTCCTTTAATTTTTTTTTTTTAACAAAAATATATTCATCACAATTACTTTAGAATAGACGATGATTTCGTGCAACGTATAAATAAATATTTCTACTTCGTTCTAAATTCGTTTGAAAAAAAGACGAGTACTGTATTGTCATTCTATAGGCACTTTCTCGTTATTCTAGACGGTAAAACAAGTTTTCCTTACATTAAACCACAAGTAAGGTATATAAAAACTTAGTTTATTTACCTGACTGGTGGTTTCACAAACATTAAGGCTCATAATATTGTTTACTGTTATGACCAAAAAGCAACATAAACTACCAATTTCTCCTGAACACACTCGTGTAAAATGACTACGAATGGTTATTTGCTCATATTTTTAATTTATTTCTCCTTTTTTATTTTACTAAAAACAAGGCAACATAATAATAATTGTTAAGATAATATATATATGTTAAGATGATCTATAACAAGGGTGAACAACCTATCGATCGCGACTATTAGTCCAGTCGATCGTGGCAAGGCAAAAAATATAATATTTTGCTAATCTAGCCAAAGATGCTCAGACGCAATGCTCATACTAAATAAGTGCCACTCCACTGCTGAACATAAGTCTCCCCCTTGGGGGGTTTGGCAGTAGTTGCCATTCTTGGTAGGCGGATTGACAACCGCAGTAAGGTTTTATAGAGATTTTTTAAGATAGACGCTGGTGCCCATCCCTCTCCTTCCCTTAGTCGACTTTTAAGACACTCACGGGAAAGGAAGGAGTGGCCTATTTTATGCCGGGACTACACGGTCATAAATAAATAGTTACTAAGAATAATTTTCAGTTTTATATTTTCCCTCTTAACAAAATAAAAAATACTACAATACTACATAATTGTGTGAATTATATTGTTTCATTTGAGATTTCAAGAATTATATAATTGGTAAATCGTCGGCTTTCATCAGTAAACAGTAAATCTTGGATCTAGTTAAATCGACCACCCCGATCTATTACATTTTAATATCTGAGTTGCTATGATCTATCTACTAACTATTAGGATTAATGACCATTAGTTATTTTTGCGTCAGTAATTTTCTTATAATATATATATATATATATACATACAGGGTGCATTTTTAATTTCAGATATAAGTTTAGGATGATTTTAATGAAGATGTTATATATATATATATTACAAATTTAAACAAACAGGTTTTTTAAATAAATTATGTATGCACTTTATAATCGAGTACCTAATACGTATAAAGAATTTCTATAGTCACATGTAACCAATAAATCTGTCAACTACTTTCTATATGGCCGCATACAATAAATATACCGAGTCGTATATCAAGACATACAGCTATTACGTGCCTTAATTTTTAAGTCAGTAATTTTTTTAGTTAGTAAGTTAGTAACATTGTTGTGTATAAAACAATAAATAGATCTCAAACTATACCTACATAGTTTGTAATGTATTTATTGTTTTATAATATTACTAATGATTCGCCTCGACTTTACACCGATAGGTAGGTAAAAATAATAATTTAAGACTGTTTTTCGAAAAAAAATCGACTTCACTTGTGATATAACCAATTATCTTGATTTAAAAACTAAATTACTTATCCGATATTGATAAAACTCCCATGGGACCAATATATAAATATATGCTTTCAGATAAAAAATAATTTTCCAAATCGGTTTATAACTAACGTAGTTATGAGGTAACATAAAAAATATACAACCGAATTAAGATCCTCTATTTTTTTGAAGTCGGTTGAAAATTAGTATTTTTATTAATACCTTTCATATGTAAATTTTTTGTACTTCTATATCATTCTCCATCCCATATACATAGTACGTGTATACCAAATTTCATAGTGATTAGTTAAGTCGTTAAGACGCTTTAAGGTAATAAAGAAACAAACTCATTTTCATATTTATAATATTAGTAAGAACTGAAATTGTAGCTTTCTAAAGTTGAATTTTAAAAATCGATTGTATTGTTTTTGAGTTTATCTATTATACAATTAATTTTTGAGTTTATATATTTATATAAACAAACAAAAAATACAAAATATCATTTTGCAAGATTGCTAGTGTCAGTTGTTAGCACCAATAATGATGGTTATAATTCTCTATAATCAGGTTAAATAAATTGAAAACATTATACGTATATCGATATGATTTAAAATAGAAAAATCCGATTCTTACCAGTTTTCTTTTTGCATGAAAATACTTTCTGAACTGGTAAAAAAAGAACAATAAATAACGTACAAAATATCTTTTTGAACCTAGATACAAATAATGATATTTATAATTTTAATATTAAGATATTGGATACAATGAATTTTAAATTTTACAAAAATTTGAGATTTTTATCACTATATCCCTGTGCCTATATATTCAAAAGTAGACAACTTCGTGCTAATGAAAGAAAAAAGATCCTCACATTAATATACATGAAAATATTTTTAAAATACTTTGTCTTTTTAAATTTTGCTCATGTCATGCGATACGTCACCAGTTCTTAACCAATTTTGATAATTATTTTACAATCGACAGGGTTTACTGCCTTGTTAATCAGTTAATATTATTTTTGTAATTAATTTTCTTTTTCTTTATACAGTGAAAATACTGCTTGTAACGAAGTAAACTCTACTTAAATCGGATGACAATTTCCGCGATTCCAGGAAAATATTTCCAATCTAACGTTCCTACAGAACATTTATTATTTATGTTTAATTATTTTAAAATTGCTATTTCTTGTGAAGAAAAATACATCTATTTATAAGTGCAAATTAATAAATAATAATAAAAATAATAATATAACATTTCTTGTTTATAATAAATAGTACATTTATATTTGTATTTTTAGAAAATACCAAACTAATGAGCTCTACCCTTTTCTAGACCATGTTTTTACGCAGGCGTAGTAAATCACAGTTAATTACCGATTCGGGTCAACACTACCGTTTCCATAAATTTATTGGCAGTAAAGAATATTTTGCATACTGTTATTAACCCATATACTCAGTGGTTACATTAACAATTCATTTGGGGCCGAAATGTTATTATAGCGCAGAGAATTTTATGCGTTCTCATAACAATGCCACTGTTTTGCTCGTTAATTAAAAACAAAATGTGAAATTCTTCAATAATAATATTTCTCTTTACGATAGAACTAATATTATTTATACCAACCTCAAAAGCAAGTGGTAATAAGATTGACTGTGTTTGTTTAATTATATTCACATATATTGTTTAATTAGATTTACATATATATTTTGAGTATTTTTCATATTATTTTTAAGATAAGATTCAAGAGGGTTAAAAGCCAGCTTCTTATTGTTTTATTTGTTAATAATAATATAATATAATATTAATAGTTTTTATAGTGTCCTCACCATAACTGCAATGACACTCTTTCCCTTTTCCCCTATCTATCTATCTATTTAAGAGCTGCGCTCTTGTCGGTGGAGCTCTTACACTACGATTTTCAGCGAGTCTCTTCACCTCTTGATACGACACGACCTCCTTCCTTGATCTGCCTGATGTAACTATGTCTCGACTATTGTCTATGATAGGCGACGGTTACCACTTTCCGTCAGGTGGGCCATCAGCTTGTTTGCCATTCTAAGGTGTATAAAAAAATCTGTATTATTCTGCATCAAGAAGAAAACAATTCATTTAACATGCTTTCACACCGGGACCACTCACATGGCACTGCACAATCGTAGTAACTGTGCAATCTGGTGCAATTAAAACTTTGCATGACTTTGTTTACGAGTGCACCTTTCGCCCGAAATTTGCCAAGTTAGCAGTTCCCGGACAAGTTTGTGTGGCCTTTATCACAATGGTGCTGGAACTCCTACGCCCGGCACGCCGGAGTTCCTCAATATTGTTTGGAACTCCAAGAAATGTCGGGTAACACGGTCTACTTTGCACTTTCATAGTACGCTCTATTGGTTTCTCGGGAGTTGCGTGAGAATAAAATGGTAGACTCTACGTTATGTACATAACTTATAATTTAGATTTAACTAATCTTTACCCTTGACTTTGTTCACATTACGAAATATATTAATTGTCAATATGAACCGTTATAATGACAAAGGTTAACAAGAAACTTACTTTCTCAAGTATTAATACCCGTAGTTAGAGGGAACAATAAATATATAATCATTAATAGACACAAAATGTATTTATTAAGTTAACTAACTAACAAACATTTCATTAAAAAGGACAAAAAGTAATGAGAGAAAAAAAAATTACAAAGAAAAAAAAATATACCGTTATTTATTCTACTCCTACAATATGATTTTTAAAATTATGTTAATTTTATTTACAATTACCAGCACGTATACACGCGAAAGATATAATCATAAATAAATGCGAAAAAAATAAACACCTTAATCGGTTCTCGAAACTTACATGATTGAATATAATCACCTAAATATTATTAACAATTGTTTGCACGTAAGCGGAAAATATAACAACAAATATTAAAAACTAAATCGCCGTCATCTAAATTTATATTTTTGTTGAAATTAGTCGACAATTGTGCAACGTAAGTAGGTCAGGGTCTATTTTATGAGATACTCTATATAAATCGCCATTCGTTTCCCAACCGTTTTGATGGTTATAAAGATATGCAACTATACATCATGTAAATTGTTATTTAAATTTACATTTATATCACATCTGTCTATTTTATGTCATATATCCGTTTACAAAACAAAGGTTCTGCAGTAGTTTTGTGTCAATTGTGTGTGATACTATCGGCTTTTTATCTGAAAATACTATTGTTTTATACATTTGTTTCATATTACATGTATGTTAATTGTAATCAAGCTGATTTTTTTCATCACACCATGTCAGCCTTTAACTGTCCACTGCTGAAAATGAGCCTCCCCTTTGGGGAGGATTTGCCAGTAGTTGCCATGCTTGGCAGACGGATTAGCAACTGCAGTTAGGTTTTAGAGATAAGAGAAACGCTGCTGTTCTTCTTACAACATCCACGGGAAAGGAAGGGGTGGCCTATTCTATACCGGGATCATACGCCGAGATTTTTTTTTCAAATATTTTATTTTATTCATATTAATTGGAAATTTAATATATTTAGACTGTTTTTATTGTTTTTTTAAACAATTATTGATAACTCTAGATTTATCCTTATGATTTAATACACTGAATTCAAATTTCAGTAAATTTAATCGTAACATTTGACAAAGAAAACGCTAGAAAAAAGAAAAAAAAAGAAAAAAAAAATGAATTTATTATGAATATACAGATAGTAAAAATATTTGTATAACTATTATTATTTTAAAGAAGAATTAAAATAAGAATTTAGAAAAGAAACTTTAGTGTATAAGGACAATATTGTGTTTACTGATCGTCGACTTTCGATCACAACGTAACATTTGGAATTTCCGTTCCCTTTGAACTTTCACGATAATTTGTACATAACCTTTAACGAACAAGAAAAAATTACTTGACATTTTACAATTACTATCCATTATTCCATGCAGCTGTAGAAAATATTAATTTCGGGTAAATATGTATCCAATCCTTATCATCATGACAACAACCAATTAATATCCTACTGTCTTTTTTTTAATGAAAATGCGATGTCGGCCTCGGCTGCGCTAACGTTATACGCTAGCGGGACACCAATGAGGGATGATAGATAAGGATGAAAAGGCAGGTCAGTTAGCCCATCGTGATGAATACACCTAGAATTCAGCATGATGGTTTCCAGGGGGGACCACGTGGAGGTCGACCTGACAAGGTTGTCAGGTCCGTTACTAACAATATACCTATATTGTTAGTAATGGAACTAGTAGTCCGCATTACTAACAATCAATCAGTAATAAAACTAGAATTAAAATTGATAAAATTTGATCGCAGAAATTTCAAGAGCATAATATTATGTACAAAGTGAAATATATACATACGTATTAGTAATAGATAAGCTTGTCTATATATACATTTATATATGAAATGTTGCGAAACAGAATAACTTTATAAATTAATATGTTATTATTAACCTATATATTTGAACCTATATATACATCATTAGATGACTATATCTTATTTAAAGGTACTCGTATTGTTATACGTATCGTAAAATTCATAAAAAATGTAAGATTATTTATTTATTATTTATTGACTATATTACAACAACGTGTTTAGTGTAAAAGGCTAACTTCACACTATATGGCATTCTCTCCCAGTTAACCTTTGAAAAAACAGAAATGTAATTATTCAGTATAAAATATTAAAAAAATGTTGTGGGTTATATAGATATATATGGTTACCAGCTGACCCGGCAAACGTTGTTTTACCATATATGCACATATGTAAGAATTTTTTTTGTTCAATAACAAATAGTTAACACTATAAGTGTGTGGAGATGTAATTATAATTGAAAGAGGAATAAAGCGTTGTAGACAATTAAAGTAGCTAACTGATGTTTATATAACCCCTTAAAAATAGGGGTTGATCGTAAAAGAGTGAAAATTTGAAGTTGTATGTATTTTTCAATGCTAAATCATAATAAATTAAAAATTTTGACAAAAAAATAAAAAAATAAAATTTAGGTGTGGAACACCCTTATCATTGAGGAGTATGAAAAATAGATGTTGGCCGATTCTCAAACCTACCCAATATGCACACAAAATTTTATAAATATCGATAAAGCCGTTTCGGAGGAGTTTGGTAACAAACACCGCGACACAAGAATTTTATATATTAGATATACAGACGTATCTTTATTGACTCACAATTTATACAATGTATATAAAGGATAACTACTACATATTATGATTAAATTACATTATTGAAAAGTCTGCAAAAAAATATCAACTTTATAGTATATACTATAGTGTCTATGTTTGTAGCAATGTGACTACCTTTCATCCTAAAACGTACAAGATGTAAAAGCAAATATTTAAAAGATATGCCTTTTTGATAATGAATGCAACACAATAGTTCGGATACAAAATGCCAACGGTGTCAAACGGGACGTGACAAATAAAACGGTGACTGTAGTTCAACGTAGATTGAAAAGTCACCTCTCACTTTCTGTCATTAAAGAGAAGCGTACACTGAGTTTTGTCTTTGAAAAGAATTTAAATCATCTGTTATATTTAATCTATGAAAGTCATAGAATTTAGGAAAAATAAAAGAAATTAAGATAAGTGTCTTATTTGTTATCTAGAATGGAAGCTATCTTTTCCAAATTTAATTCAAATCCAATTAACTATTTAAGAGAGATTGAATAACGTACATCCAAATGTCTTTCCAAGCATTTACATTCTAGTACTGTCAGATGTATATATAATTAATTATGTATTTATAAACCGATTGATTAATAATTTATAATAAAAATATACTGCAAATTAATTCAAAGCAGTGCGCAAAAAAGAGGACTAAATTGAAAACTGTATAAAAAATGGTAGTTTATAGTAATAAATTTAAATAATTTCATAAAAAATAATTTCACTATTTTATTATTAAAAATCACAAACAACTTGTACATAGACAATAAAGTACAAGCAAAAAATGTACAAATACTTTAATAATATATTAAAAAACATATAATGGGGTCAATTCTAAATCGCCATTTCTCTAAACCTATCTCTCAACCTTAATTTGGTAGTTTCGCAAAATTACTACTTTATACACGATCATAAATATAATAATTTTGACTTCAATCTATTAGAAACTTAGTTTATATTGATTCATGGAATAAAGATTTCCATGTAATATCAAATTGAAATTTCAACTTTCGAGATAAATTAGAGAAATAGCGCCTGAGAATCGATCGCAATATCCGTCTTACCTTATACTAGTTATCTCGCAAGGGCGACCAATAAAATATCAGATCAATTGTGCAATCTTACCGCATAATTTCGATAGCAAATTGATCAGCGTACGGTGTACCAACCTTACGGCTTAATCGAAATATCTGATTATATTTGACAGGGCTCAAATGTAATGATTATTGGAATGGAACATTATTGAACTTGTGTAAATTATATATTAGGTAGGTAAGTACAATTGTAATGTCGTAAATTCATACGCCTGAGAAATAAATTCCACGTGTATTCCTTTATTTAATATAAGTGACTAAATTTTGAATATTATTTTATTCTTCAGCAATAAATAATATATTTATTGATGAAGAATAAATTAATTATTAATACAATATTAATACAATAATGACAAAGTAATGAGTAATAAAAAATATAAATTAATTTGAAAGACACTTGTATATATATATATATATATATATATATATATATATATATATATATATATATATATATATATATATATATATATATATATATATCAAGCTGACAGCCCATCCGAAGGAAAGTGGTAATCGTCGTCTGTAATAGTACCATGGACATAACAGAGTATACTGTTTTGGCCATGATACGTCCCATACGTTGCCATTCCTGAGGACTCGTGTGTTATACCTCTGTATCCTGTAATTCACTGCCTTATCCCACTTTTAAAACTGAAACACAACCATACAATGCATTATATTTTCATTTATTTTTGTATTTTATTTAATGGGTGCAGGTAGTTTAGGAACTTTCCTTGGGGCAATCTATGCAGGAGGCCTATGTTCATCAGTAGACAGATAATGGCTGATATGATGATGATGATATGATGATTTGTATTATTAATTAATACAGTGCATCCCATCTTTTAATTTAGAATATTTGCAAACAAAAGGTATACCTTTTTTATACTACTTAGAATAACAAAAATGATAAAGGGCCCGATGGAAAGTGGTAATCGATGCCTGCAGGTATGAGTATTATCATGGGCATCACAAAACATCACTATAACTTCCACGATACCCTTCATGTGTTGATGATCCTAACTACTATGGTATGATATCTCTTTGTAATTAATGTAATATATATTTTTGACAACGAAACATCTCTCACGTTTACAACTTGAATGGTAATGAATAATAATGAAACTAACATTGATATATTGAAATAACATAATAAAATAAGTATTAAAGACCCAACATTTACATGCTTAGGTATGGCGAAATATGTACTTATGCCTTATTATATGTAACACTATGTATCTCGTGTTTCAAGAAATTAATAATAATAGTAACTAAAGACAATATACCAATTATAGCATATGCGAGTTAAATTTGAATTTCGATTCGCCAATTCTACTTTATATTCCATAAAGCCATTGAGTGTTTCTTTTTGAAAATCTGAGCAGGCCGCAGGTGTCCATCTAAATCGGGCGCCAACCATCCAGCGGCCACCACATTTGGTGGGCATAAATCACAAATGCATTTACCGTTCCAGCCTCACCGGCGATTACTATGAGAGAACTATGGTCACTGAACTCGATCCATTGACGATTTTACATATTTAAGTTTTAATTATATAGTTATATGCATTGTTTTATATGTACACTTATCTCTTACTGAACTAAACAATTGGGTAATAGGATACGTTCATAAACATTTAGGTAAAAAATTGCCATACTTTGTACAAAAGTTGATTGCAGCTATGTTCCATTCGTGTGTCTGCAGTGAATTAATTATGCTCGCATGGTAGTTTTTTTTTATTCATGCAACTTAGAATGGCAAACAAACTGACGGCCCACCTCATGGAAGTGGTAACCGTCGCCTATAGACATGAATCTCACTTTGAAGAGTGGGTATGGGTAGCAATGAAATTATAGGGCAGGGAACCATAGAATAATTAACCTCATAATGGATATAATAGTGTATTCCATAATTTCTATGGAATTATGGGATTCATTATGGAATTTCTATGTTCATGTTTATAAACAACGACTACCACTTTCCATTAAATAGGCCGCCAGTTTATTTGTCATTCTAAGTTTCATAAAAATAATAAAAAATGTTATATGTAATATTAATAATTACATTGGTTCGCTCATACGCTGTTGTATGTAAAAATATAAGCAAATTGCAGAAAGAATTTATGGGGCGAATAAATTGTGAGTTAGCGTAAATAGTACCGCATCACAACGGGGTAAAATTTATCGGAAAAGATTTGTGGGCACGCCGATGCTGCAATTTGACTATCGGAATATATATTTTATGACGTCCACGGCACTTTGTTGAGCTTAATGGCAGTTTGCGAACGGTTTTTTGGGAAATTCAAATGTGTTGACGGAGATTTTGATTTGTTGTTCGTATCGGGCTTTGAACGGTTCCCTTTTGATGAAATTGGCACTTACTGGAAATAAAAATAAGAATATGTAGTAGTGGTAGCTTACTAATAGTAAAATATTACGTAATATATACGTATTTATGTAATGATTGTATGTTATATTTATGTAGGTGCCTATTTAATAAAATGAGATAATACGGTCCTCGCTATCTCGGTTCCGGTATTGAATAAGTCACCTCTTCCTTTCCCGTAGGTGTCGTAAGAGGCCACTAAGGGAGGGCGAAGGATGGGCAACAGTGTCCCTCCGAAAACTTCTACAAAGTTTGACTGCGGTTACCAATCCGCCTGCCAAGCGTGGCAACTACTGACAAAACCCCCCAAGGGAATGGCTTATGTTCAGCAGTGGACAGTTAAAGGCTAATGATGATAATGATTGTTACTATAACTAAATATGGACCTCCATCCTAAGGTTGACTGGTAAAGAAGCCTTTCAGGCTTCTCTACCAGTCAACCTTAGGATATGCTGAGATACTCGATGGCGGTTTATAAAAAATAAAATTATATATATATATATATATATATATATATATATATATATATATATATATATATATATATATATATATATATATATATATATATATATAAACACGTGTCTATTACAATAACAACAATAAGTTTTTCAATTATTTACATTTTCAATATTTATAATCATTCGTCATGAATCATAAATTTCAGTCACCTGTTTTAAGTAGTAGTAAAAGATAGAATTATATAATTTGGCTAAAACAATTGAATAAAACAAGCAAATAATTTGACATGAAAAAGCAATTCTATCCACATTTCCAACAAGATGTTAAGATAGTTCTGAACTAAGTTAATATGTTTCGACTGGATGCAATTTCACTTCACTAAACTGTCTTATGTACATAATACTCCGCACTGCCTGTACCTCAATGTACACACAACTTAAGCACAAATTGTATTTTCCTTAGAAATTGAATTAATTAAGGAAATAACAAGTCTAAGAAAAAGTAAAAGAAGTAGGAATTTAGATGAGACACTTCATTGCAAAATTGCTTGGAGCAAGCAGATGCTGCCTACAACCTGTTAATTAAGAATAACTTTTGAAATACTAGTTTGCAATAATTACTTTGCAGGGCGCGCGACATGAGATAGTAAAAAAGTGGTCGAAACGACATTGTTGCTTGTCTCGATATAAAACTCGTTGATGGAATGAATAAAGTAGCAGATGGGTCAATGTATTGCTTTTTTTTTATCAAAGCTTAGTAGTTATTTTTTCGTGCAATGCATCGCAAATAGACATAAAAATTATAAGACAAAATATTTCATTGTATGTTAAAACGTTCGTAGTTTAAAATTAGAATTTACATTTAGTATTATCTATAGTACTTTTATAGCTATATATTTTGAAATACAGTTTTAATATGAAACCAAATATTTCAAATTTGAAATTACAGTACTACAATATGAGTCACTTCCATAAACAATATTTTACTTTTTTGAATATAGACTAGCGTGCATGAATAATAAGTTAAATTTAATAAAGTAACTTTGGGTGGAGTTTGAACCCATAATGTCTATGTCACGTCGAAACTGCTAAAATTATTCAAGTTCAAAGACTCACATGAGAAAACCATTTTAGTAGTAATATACACTTAATATAATGAGAATAATGAAAAAGTTTCAATAAATATATATTAGTTTATTAAATTTCGCTCCGCAAAAAAAAAAAAAGAAATTGTTGTCGTGGTTAAAATGAAATTATTAATTCCATATCACTTTTATCGACCCTAACGATTTTAAGAAGTATTATTGAAATCGGTTTATACTAAATATTATTCAACACAATCAACCAAATAAAAATAAATTAAAATCCTTCTCTTTTCAAATTGTTTAATTTTTTTTTTCATAAAACGAATAAACTTTATTATTCTTTGTCCTATTACAATAGTTGTAGTAAACACTAGCTGGTCAGCTACTATGAAGGGCGATAAAATGCATGGAGACAATGTATCCAGGACAATTACATTCTGGACGTAGATAGTTACGAACAGAACAAAACGAATGTGGCACGTGATATCAGAGTTGGTAGGTATAACGAAACATTTAACGCAGTGAAAAGTCAAGATAGGAAGCCTATTATGAGCGTTTAAAGTTTGTCAATTTTACAAACTAAAATAAGCATAAAATTATATAATATAACAAATAATCAAGAAATATATTGGAGAGAGCTTTAATATCTATAGTAAAGTCCTTTGCTTCTCAATTAGTTAATTGTAAAAAGCCTTATAATATAAGTAAGAGTATTTCAGATTTCTTTTCTGTTTTTAACCTGCCAGGTTTTTAAAATTTGAAATAGGCTCTCTGATCGATGTCCCTGAGCATTGGTCGATAGTCTTATAATTGTACTAATATAAATGTGAATGTTTATAAAGTTATAATATACACCTTTGTGAATAATACCATTATTTATTTCAAACAAATGTAAATATGCCTTTGAAAATACCTTTAACGGCGACACCGGTCAGATATTTGTGAAAACAATCGTGAAAAATGTGTTTTTTTTTAAATAATATTATTTAAAAAAAAAATATTTGTTTTCTTTTTTTTTACGTTTTTTTAAAGCAATTTTGATGAACGCTAGCAACACTAGAAGCTTCAGTCTCACATTGATGGCCCTTGTAACATGAAGTAGGTACTGGGGTCACATTAATTCTGTAATTTTACTACCAAATTCCACTCTTCAATTTCAGACTTCTTGGCAACAGAATTAATAAGTGAGATTAAGTACATATTATTCTTTAGTTATTTATGTCTTCGATGGAATGGTAGATAACACCATATGGTCTGCCTTTTACACTGTCTAGGTCTATAAAAGTTCAATAAATAAATAAAGTACCCTTAAAGATAATATCATAAAATGTCTTCTGTTTACCTGCTGACATCTACTTAATGAATCTATTAAAAGTAAACTTGATTAGCAGCTTGCACAGCTGACAATATACAATCAGGCCTGCAGACATATCGTAGATAATAAAAAAGTTGTTCCTGATTTCATGCAAAAACATAATTAGAGAAATCTGCTCGAGTCCTCACCTGTCCATGTTAAAATGGATAAACAACATTACTCTGTCATCTATTTGGCCAGTTTTTATAACAACTACTGAGTATTGGGTTATTTTCAGACATGCTAGAGCTGGTTTACACATGCAGATTTTAATACGATTTCAAGGAAAATTAACAATTAAAAATTTGATTATAATGTTTATTTAATATAAAGATCCACAAATGCCGAAACTATCAAAGTTTAAATTGTTCTTGCGCTACAATTAACAAGGTACATAACACCAAATACCTGGGAGTAATTATCGATCAGCGTACCAAACCCTGTAATGGTTGTATAAACCTTTGTATAAAGAAATAAATTTATTTATTTATTATATTATTATTTAATGTAAATTACTTTATCAATTAGTTTTACTTTATTTTCTACAATAAAAATTATATATTAGTAATTCTAGATAGGGACAGTGATATTTTCTTTTCTGTTTCTTCGTTTACAATAAACGTTATAATTGCTTCTAATTATTAAAGAGAATAAAGAGAATTAGCAAAGAATAATATATTTTATGTTACAATCAACAACCATATTTGAACATCTAGTTACCATAGCGACCTAAACACAGATATATAATTACACTGATTTAAGATCACTAGACGTGCCACATACTGGAAGTGCTTCCATAACATTCCCTCTCCTTTTTCAAGCCAAACTCATTATATAGCTTTATTAGCATTGGCTTGTAAACAGGCTTCGTAAGAATATTAGCAAGCTGTTCTTCAGTTGATACTTCTTCTATAGTGACTTCTCTTTCACATACACAGTGTCTTACACAGAAGTGTATCGGCTTTATGTGTTTTGCTTTATGGTGTAGTTCATATGATGGATTATGTACTAATTTGATTGTAGAGTCAATGCGTAGAGTAGGCATATTAAGATTCATTTTTAATTTTAAATACTCATTTGCATTGTAATCCTTTTCTGTTCTTTAGCAAATCTGAAATCATCTGAGATCAAAATCAAAAATTTTCAATGTCTCATTCTCATATAATGAATTTATTTCTTTATTCATTGCCTCAATCCACTTATCCTTTTCAGGACTGTTTAAGACTTTTTGGTATAAAGATGACTCAGAAACAGATATAGCCTCATTAATAACTTCCTCAAAATTGAATCTCTCAGGAGGTTTAATTCGGCTACGATCACGAAGTTGTCGCCCCATCGTTGCCTCTATTTCATTTTCATCCCTTTCATTATCTTCTATAAACGATTCAATATTTTCATCCCTACCATTTGTCTCTATAGGTGAATTTAAATGAGTTCCACAATTTGCACAAGGTATTGGTAGTACATATGTTTTATTTCCTACTGGCTCTACATTAGGTTTTTCTGGAGGTTTGTCAATCTTGCGTTTTTCTAGTAAAGATTTCTCATCAAATACTACATCACGTGATCTCATCAATTTTAGATTTTTCACATCGTAAACGCGATATCCTTCATCTCCATCATACCCAATAAGTATTCCTTTCTCAGCTTTACTCTCTAACTTTCTCAATCTTTTCTGTTTTGGGATATGTACATAGCAATTGCATCCTATAATTCTGAGATGATTTATTTTTGGCTTTTTATTATACCATAGCTCATGCGGTGACTTTCCATCTACTGGAGTTGGTCCCGTTCTATTGAGTATATAGACTGCAGCTTTAGATATTTCAGCCCATAAACCTTTTGGTATCTCATTATGAGCATGCATAAGTGCTCTTGACATCTCCACAATTGTACGATTCTCTCTTTCAGCAGAACCATTTTGTTCAGGAGTATATGGCATTGTCAACATTTGCTTTATTCCAAATTCTTTCAAAGTATTACGTACCTGTTCGTTATCAAATTCTCCTCCATTATCGCTCAACAACCCTTGAATGACGTGTCCAGAAGTATTAACTTCAGCTAGAAATTCCTTCAAGCGAGCGTGTACCTCTGACTTGTGTCTCAAAAAGTAGATCCAACGATATTTCGAGTATTGATCTTTAAACAGAACATAATATTTAAATTTTGAAATTGAATAAGAAAATGGTCCACATACGTCTGTGACAATTAGCTCTCCAGGTTTGGTAGCTTTAGGTCTTTCTCCGAACTTCTTTCTGTGGCTCTTGCCGAAGAAACAGCCTTCACAAATGTCAGCAGAACTGGAATCTAGCCTTATTCCAAGCTCTTTTTGTATTAATTTAGCTACATGACGACAATTTTGGTGCCCTAAGCGTTCATGATACAGCTGAAGATTCTGTAGCGTCGATAACTGGTTTGCTTCATTTTTAGGCATTAATAGCTTTACATTTAATTTATATAAACTACCATGCTCCTCACGATTTCCAACTAAAATCACTTTACCATTATTCTTCATACAACATGATCGAGCAGTTGATTGAAAAAGACTATTTTTAAGCACATCTTGCGCAGCTAGTACAGAGAACAAGTTTCGTTGTATACTTGGTACATACCATACATTAGTCAATGTTATCAACTGTTTTTGTCCATTTATATCAGCTTCAAGTTGGATAGAACCTTTGCCAATGGCTTCAATTCCGTCCCCGTTAGCAGTCGTAATTGTATGAGGATCATGAAAATACTCGAAAGACTGAAATACATCTCTCCTATTAGTTACGTGACTTGTCGCGCCGTTATCTACGTACCATGATTCTTTATGAAGATTTTTATCATTGCAAGCTAGAGCTAGACCTGTCGACATTACTGCATTCGTAGATTGCTTTTGAGGTTTTGGAGGTCTACCATCCGCAATCCACTTTTTACATGACCTGACTTTGTGAAATCCTTCTCCACAATAGTTGCATTTGAACTTTTTCTTCTTACTTTGCTTCTCATTACGTTTCTCACCTCGTACCATAAGAAGTTCATTGCCACTTTCACCTTCATCTATATTTTTCTTTAAAGACCTTTCATATGCGCACAGCTGAGTAGTCAAGTTCTCTATCGTATGATCATTCACTGACATCAAGGCCCAACTAGATTTGAAATTGAAGTACTCCTCAGGAAGTGAATCCATAATTTTACATATCAACAACATCTCTGGTAGTTCGGTTTTGCCTTGTTTCATTAAGATCAGATTTACTTCATGCCATAAATTCTTTGCTGTAGTCAAGTGTGTCCCCATATCGTGAGTAGGATCAAGCTTGTATCCAAAGAATTGCATGCAGACATCATAAAAGCGATCTTGTGATACTCTTTCATAAAGCCGGTTCAGTTCATCCCAAGCTTCTTTAGCTGTAGTAAAACGCATAACTTTGGCGAGCATTTTCTCTGTCATATTGGTGGTGAGTAGTAAAAATGCAGTGCTATTGATTCGCTCATAAGCATCGTACTCTGCTTTATAAGTCGATATAGCTCCCGGTGTGGCAGTGGTACTTAGATGTGTTGGCTTTGTGAGTGTCCCTTGAACCGCTTCCAAGGCTCCGGCGTGTGTTCTCAACAGCATCAACACTTGAAATTTCCAAGTGGTCCAGTTAGTTCCGTCGAACGGTCGAATGTCGAGTTTTACATTTGTAGACATGTTTACACTCTCTCCGAACCTTTGTTCTTTACAAACTATCTATTTACCGAGGTCGCGAACGCTCTGCTACCATATTAAAGAGAATAAAGAGAATTAGCAAAGAATAATATATTTTATGTTACAATCAACAACCATATTTGAACATCTAGTTACCATAGCGACCTAAACACAGATATATAATTACACTGATTTAAGATCACTAGACGTGCCACATACTGGAAGTGCTTCCATAACACTAATAACGGCAGATTAGAATGTATTATATTATTCGAGCCTTCTAAAATTTGTTTATTTAATTGAACTCATTGTCGGTGTCTTAATAGTTTTACTAGCTAGTAAGTTTTATAGAATGACAGTTTAGAGTTTATCTCAAAGTACTCAATTTGTCATTTGCTAACTCCATTTCCAGAATCTGGAAAAGGACAACATTTGAGAGTGATATTTTAAAGTCAGATCTTATAATCCTTCAATAAAATAATAAGTCAATTACTTGAATATTATATTACTCGTATTTTGCGTCATCATAATTATAACAAATATAGGTAACTAAATTATAAATTAATAGATACGTGTGATAACGCTCCATTGGGATGACCCCACTTCTGAGAGGTTCTTTCTCTAAATTTATCTCTAATATTTTAATTTGATAGTTTCGCAAAATTACTTTTTTATGGACCATCACAGACTAAATTTATTATAATGTTGTTTTAAATTACTTCATAGCGAAATATTTATTCTAAAGACCAATATGATTAGAAAGGATTACGTTCTCTTATCGAACTGAACTTTTAATTTTAGAGATGGATTTAGATAACGCTTCAGAATCGACGCTATTGCCGTTGTAAATATTATAATAGCATGAGTATTATTATTACGGGAGTCAAAGAACTTGGTGTAGGTTTTTTATTTCCAGTTTTATTTTTATTGCACTGGTTTATTACACTTTGCCCCCATAGACACCTGTTACGACAACCCGGAGATATAAAATTGTAGTGCCACATTTATATTCTTACACCGTCACCCCACGAGGTGTAAACGTACCCTGCACTATCTAGAATTATGAAAGATGACTGTCCAGACAGTCACAATACCAGCAAAACGGGTTATCAAAGGCGTGCCAGGTGCCAACTCGAAAATAGATTTTATGTATAGACTATAATTGCAACTACATAGTTAATTCCCTTCAGCTTGAATTAATGGATAACCAGTGAGCAGGTTATTGCAACTATTAGAGCCAATATTAATCATAAACAACAACATGTATAATGAATCATCTTGTATCGTTCAAAAAGAAAATTATCTCATCGAACACCATTACTATCATCAGCGTGTATAATAGAGAGAGAAAGAGAGATGCTTTATTTTACACCACGCATGTTTAAATAAAAATATAAAAACATGAGACATGTTCTGTGTAATAAATTAATTTGTTTATATACATATATAGCTAAACCATCGCAGGGAGTCAGTAGACGTAGATGGCTCAGGACCGTTTTTTATGACAGTTTATGGAATAGGCTTATGTCCAGCAGTGGACGGATAATTGCTGAAATAACAATGATGATAATATATAGCCAAAACGGCAAAGTTAGTAACTTAACATTTTTTAATCACTTTATATGCATAACGTGAAAACGGCCAAAAATATTTAAAAAGAAAGGCTCTTCGAATTGCGACTCCATAAAGGTAAATATTGTGTAGGACGATAGAGTGATGAGATAAAATCGAACACGATATTGATATAAATATATTTGAAAATATATCATAAGAGATAATAAGAATGTATCGATATAAAATATTTATTTCATTTACAATTTTTTTTTTAATCAACGCACCTCTTTCTCTCTGTGTAACGATTGACTGGTAGAGAATACCTCAGGCATTAATTCCGCCCTGTGGACATATTTTAATTAATTCAAAAGAATAAATTAATTAATAAAATAATTTAAGGAAAAAGCAATGTCTGCAAGTAATAATATCTATAGTAATATACGTATCGGTATAGTTCGTTCATAATTTAAAAACATACCGAGGAAATTATTATGTTAAAAATATTCTATTTTTACCAACTAATATATATTTAGTTACTAATATGTATATAGTAGATAGTTACAATCTACTCTTATGCCAGATTTCTAAGGAATTTGGAGAAAATTGAATATTAAATAACTACTATACACTACGCTACTTTCACTATGTTAACAGCTGCAAAGCAACACAAAGTATCACAAATAAACCTGCATACTTTGATTTACCGATACATTACACAATATGCCTATTTTGGTCTAACCGAAGGCGGAAATAATAGCTCGCGAAATTATAGGGTACACATCCGTACACAGTCAAATTATATTTTATTCAATTGAATAAACAGCGACGTTTCCGTAGAATGCTTGTAGCACCACAATCCGATATTTAGGTTACAGCCAAACCGTGTCTATTGTGCAAAGTGAAACGTTCCCGTATAAGTTCTGGTATAAGTAATTAGATGCGAGCGATTAAAAAAAGAACTAAAAAAATTTGCTTAGTTCTTTTTTATGCATTATGGAATGGTAAACAAACTGATGGTTTGCTTTATATAAAATAATAATCTTCGCCTAAAGGCATGATCAGCATCATGAATTGTCATTCAGTAATATATAACAAAGATTGAATTATATAAAAAATATACATGGTGAACTTAAATAATGATGATGTTCGTTTATATTATTTTAAAATGATTAAAATCTAGATACACTAATGTTCTAGTTTTTACCGACCTGTTAGGGGTGTATTATGCAAATATAAATAAATAATTTTAATTATTTCATTTAATAACATATGTATTTGTGTCGAGGATATTTAGATAATTAACTGTTATAAAACTATAGAAATTGTCAAAATATGTTAATCAATCTCTCAAATTTACCCAAAGCAATTACATTATGTTAAGATAAATCACAGTTATTTTTTATAAATTGATTATTTTTTTATAATATTAACTAACTGTGTCCACATTCTCATTCTAATGTGGATAAAAAGTGACCTACGTCTTTTTCTACTTCAAATACTATAGAAATTTTTGATTGAGCCCATAAAGAATCACAATTGATACCCATTAAACTGACTTTCATATACATATATATATTAATTATAACACTATATTAGAAAGGATCATATTAAACTTTAACGCTATATACATAGTATTATTAATCCATAAAATTATATAAATTGTTAAAGCTTATAAATTGGGCCATTCCAACCACCAATGTTTTATTCAGACCCGCAACTCGTTAGCGTAGTGCATTGTGGTCGCTAAACAAACCACCACAACGGTCACATTCTCTCAATGCACGCTTGATTTTTTATGAATACGTTACATAGGTAGTATCTTAAGTTTTCTTAACTAGCCCCGTAACCTATTTAGATTTCTTTATGCAACTTAGAATGGCAAAGAAGATGACGCCCCACCTGATGGAAAGTGGTAACCGTCGCCTATAGACATAAGCAGTACCATGGATTTTTAAGGTTATTAAGGTATTAAAAACAATAAATAAATAAAGTACTAAGGAATAAAATACCTCTAGAGGACTTTGTAAATAGTCACTGTACAAAAGTCGTGTTCATGGGTAGGTACATTTATTTTAGGTACTCTGTGTTCCTAATGTTAGGTACCAATGTTTTTCGCTAATGGAATTCAACTAACGATGGTGTTTTCATGTGTTTTGTTTTAATGTGTCGATCTATTTTAGTTGTTAGGGTAATTAGATGTAGTATTTAAACTGTTATTAATAGTTAAATATTACTATTTTAAGTCATGAGTACATTTGTAATATTATTTCTATAAACAAGCTGTATTGTAGGTTCGGTTCTAAAGAGTGAAAATAGTAGAGAAATTACAGATTATACAGGCTTAGTTTTCAGGAATTCGTAACACATAATAGATACTATAAGCGTCACAGTATATTTTGTTGTCTTTTTTTTTTTTTTACAACACAGGGGGCAAACGAGCATGCGGCTCACCTGATGGTAAGTGACTACCGCCGCCCATGATCACCCACAACACCGGCGGCATTGCAGGTGTGCTGCCGGCCTTTTAAAAAGGAATATACTCTTTTCTTGAAGGTTATGTTGTCGTATCGGTTCGGAAATACTGCTGCTGGAAGTTGATTCCAAAGAATGGTTGTGCGTGGTAGAAAGTGCCTTGAAAAACGCACGGTGGAAGACCGCCACTCGTCTGTACTGTTGTTTGCATCAATACGCGATAGTTCCTATTTTCTGTCAGATTGCTGTTAAATTTTTCATTATTCTAAATTATCTTAATTAATTTATAATTAAATTATAATTCTATAATAACAGAGGTTCGGTGCGGTTCCAGAGAAACTTTCTCCCAAGAACGTTCAACACAGCCTGGACTCTCTGCCAAGTTTTTCCCTAGAGACTGCAGTATGGGGTTCTTCAAAAACGGTATATTAAGGTTTATTCAAGGTCAGCAACGTGCATGTGACACTCCTGATGTTGCAGGTGTCCATAGGCTACAGTGTCCGTTTACGATCAGACGAGCTGTATGCTTTATACCTTTATTTATGACCTTTATACCTTTATAGTATAAAAAAAAAACAGAAAAAAAATACAATTTATTGTATTTAAATATAACTGAAATATAACTTAATAATCGAACTATTTTTAAGTTCGCCAAAATAAAATAGGTATATTACTACAATAAGACATTATCAGGCATAGACAGCAAGATAAACCTTTTTTTTCGGTGATATAAACAAATCATTTGAGAGATACGAAAAATGTATTAAGGTTAAGGGAGAATATATTGAAAAAAAAAAATAGTTTCATGTTTAATTTCAACCCCCTTCCCCCTCATTCCGCGAACTTTTTGACCTCACCTTGTATAACTACATATGAGTATAAAGATGTCGCGCAATATCTGTAATTCTATTTTCCCCTTTACATAAAATGCATTATCAATAATAGAGTAATTTTCACAATTAATAACAATTCATTTCATCTAGTAAATCAGTTGTGTATTAATAACAAAAGATCGTTTTTAATTTGTATGAACCTACACAAAGAATCGCAAAGAGAACACAAGTTCGAGACACAATATAACAATTATATCGGCATTACCTATAATTGTAAATTAAGTCAGACGTCGTAGTAGGTCAAGAGTACAATGGAGTACAAAAACACCAATGAAATAAATATGTTTAAGAATACATATGTATACCTACAAATAAACATATGTATGTTCTTACTAATATTATAAATTTAAATTTATATTAATAATTAATTGGCATAACTAGATAAATATACAAAATGTGACAAAATATTTATTTATTTATTAAAGTTACAATAACAGTTTGCAAACAGAAATGAACCATTAAAAAGAAAACAATACAAAAATTTATCAATACGCAGTTTGCCAACCTTTCATTGTAAACATCATTTAACATATTGTTGCGATATGTACATATATGTAATTCTAATGAGATTATTTTTATTTTTTGTATCATCATATCAGCCTTTAACTATCCACTGCTGAACATAAGCCTCCCTCTCGGGAGGTTTTGCCAGTACTTGCCACGCTTGGCAGGCGAGTTAGCAACCGCAGTTTGACTTTAGAGATGTTTTAAGAGGGACGTTGCTACCCATCTTTCGCCTTCCCTTAGTTTATTCTTACGATACCCACGGACAAAGAAGGGGTGGCCTATTCTATGCCGGGACCGCATGGCAATATATTTTTTCTATAAAAAGTTTTAATATTTGCACGCCTATATTATGGCAAAATAAGATTATACTATAATTTTCTACTGAAAACCTATAATAATGTACCTTATTCTAGCAAATATATGAAATCTAATTCTAATAATTTGATGTATAAAAATGCTACCAAGAAGTTTTGTAAAGCAACTATTAAAACATAGAGCTTTACTTAACGACTGTCCCCACAGTCCGGTGAGTCAGGTAATGTCAATCTAATTACTGGCTAACTACTATTACAGACAATTTGCTTATTCCGGTACCTGAATGACGACATGTGTTCGCCAATAACATGCCATTAATGTACAATCCACAACAAAAGTCCGTGATCACTAATGATCCTTATTGTGCAACGTTAGAGTCCAAAACAGGTATATTCTTGTTCAACTTTTATTGTCGACTGTACAGTCGCGATTTCTCCGGCCATCCGTCCAGATCAACAATTTTCCCTGTAATTTATGTGAATTTAATTCAGAAGCTACGTATCAATTTTTCGTCGAATGGCACATTATGACGCTGGCCGTTTCAATATATAATTTAAATTTGGAAACAAAAACAAAATATACGTAGTTTGTAATTGATGTTTCAAGTTTTAAGTTAAGCTGTTGTTTTTATATTAAAAATTAAGTAAAGTTTTTTATATTGAAATATAAATATTTTAAATATTAAAAGATATATATCTTAAGCATCTTTTAGCATATTATTATTATATATATTATATAATTTTTTTTCTATAGTAACAAAGTAGTTTATTATCATTCACTGTCAGCATTATTTCTAAGAATTACAATGGGTACTGAGGGTACTGTTTATACATTATTATATCCTGACCATCCTGCGTTCAGACATATATCCTGTTGAGTGTCCAATGTCCAATTGAACATAGGCTTCCGCCATAAGGGCGATTTTACCAGTAGTTGCTACTTAGCGAGTGGGATAGCAATCGCAGTTAGGCTTTGGTGATATTGTAAGAGAAACGCTGCTACCCATCTCTCGACTATTACGTGCCTTTAGTCGCCTCTTACGAAACCTACAGGAAAGAAATAAGTCCAGACATATGTAAGACAATAATGTATAAGTACCACGCCTATTTTTAGCAATGTAAATCCCGGCATAGAATAGGCCAATTCTTCCTTTCCCATGGGTATCGTGAGAGGAATCTAAAGGAGTTTGTAATGAAGGAATGAGCAGCAGCGTCCTTCTTAAAACATCATCTAAAGTCAAAATACGGTCGCCAACCTGCCTGCCAAGAGTGGCAACAACTGGCAAACCTCAAAAAATGGGAGAGGCAATGTTCTGCAGTGGACAGTTAACGGCTGATAAAATAACTTTACCAGAGGGAGACTTCGTACAAAAGTCGTTTGCTTGGGTACCTCTGTCCCATTTTTGTTTCAACCGTAAAGCAGTTGTATTTGCATGGCTATGTTTTGGTTTGAAGGGTGGGATATGGCGTAAATTTACAGGATACAGAGGAATAACATCTAAGTCCTCAGGCAATGGCAACGCATGGGGGGTATCATGTGCGAAACAGTATATTCTGTTATGTCTATGGTACTGCTCATGTCTATAGGCGACGGTTATCACTTTCCATAAGGTGGGCCATCAGCTTGTTTGCCATTCTAAGTTGTATAAAAAAACTAATCCTGCTCACAGTTAATTTCAGCTCAAATATTATAACACGAAGTTACGATTCACTTAATACAGTAAAATCGTTTGCCATACCCTAATCAAGATACCTAGTAAATTACACAACTTATTATATTGAAATTGAATATGCTATTACGCCTCTCACATAATGAACTGTCAATCGATCAAATTATATATATATATATATATATATTTTTTATATTTGGTGTTACGAAACATACAAAAACCACTTCTAATTATAACTCAATAGTACTTAATACGGAGACCTTGTCAAGGTTCAAACGGTAGCTGGTATACAATAAGCTAATCATATGGCTGCAAGAACTAACTGATAAAAAAGGAACATGCAGCTATATAGTTCAGCGAATATTTTTTTTTATACAACTTAAAATGGCAAACAAGCTGACGGCCAATCTGATAGAAAGTGGTAACCGTCGCCTATAGATATGAGCAGTACCATGGACATAACAGTATACTGTTTCGCTCATGATACCCCCCATGCGTTGCCATTCCTGAGGGCTCAGGTGTTATTCCTCTGTACCCAGTGAATTCACGCCATATCCCACCCTTTAAACCGAAACACAGCCATGCAAACACAACTACTTTACGGTTTTTTTAATACTAGATAGAATAATAGATTTTTTTAATACTTAGAAAGGTAAACAAGCTGATATAGCCTAATTATAAATAATAATACCAAACTAATGGAAAGTAGTAACCGTCGCCAATAGGTGTAAATAGCGCCATGTTTTTCAATGGGCATTACGTCAATCCATAATACACTCCATACGCTACTATTTCGCACGCTGTATTTCCAGATTCTGGCAATCTGAAATTCTAAATAATTAATATAACACTAATTTTATAATATAAAATGTGTGATGTATTATGACGCGGAGATAAAACACCATAGTACTTTTTTTTATTATTTTACTTTACAATGGTACACCCATCTTATATAAAAAATTAACTGATCTTATTTTTAAATCATGTAACTTAATTAACAGAAATAAACCTGTTGCACAAACTAACGACCTGTGTGTATTATTCATAACTTATCGTAGTAGAAGGACAGATGAATGGAGGCACTATTCACGCGCGGTATTTCAATATTATCGCGAACCTTGTCAGATGAACAATGGGCCAAATGCTAAGAGATGAAGTAGACTTGTTACATAAAGAAAAAAATCAATAGGTAGCATTAAATTTGAACTTTATTTCAATACTTTAAATATTACAATCGATTGCAAAGTATAAAGCAAGTTACTATGCAAGTAGTCATATGCGATTTTAATAAGCTATTATGAAATAAAAATTAAATATCGATAATTGCGAAATCAGTAAGTTAATTAATTTAAGAACACATTTTTTTTTTTTAAGCAATGACGGAGTAAAAATACAATGTATTATAATTCTGTTTCTTATATTCCTTCCTTTAATTCTTTCCTCATATATCCCCAAAATGTTGTAACAGTTGCAAGGGGTGATTAAGTGAATAAAGCATTAACATAAGTGAAAGAACAAGAAAATACGATTTAATTTTTTTTTCAGCCTTAACTGTTCACTGCTGAACATAAACCTTCCCTATAAGGGAAGTTTTGCCTGTAGTTGCCACGCTTGGCAGACAGGTTGGCAATCGCAGTTAGGCTTTTACATATGTTTTAAGAAAGACGCTGCTACCCATCCCTCTACCATATGCTCGCTTAGTCGCCTCTTACGACACCCACGTGAAAGGAAGGGGTAGTCCATTCTATACCGGGAACTACCCGGCGATTTAAATTAATAATGGGCAAATATGGATATTATTCTCCTAAAATAATATTCATATTTGAGTCCATACTCAATAATGGGATAATAATAAGTAATTTATTATGACCATATCATGATAAATTTAACATCTTTTTTATGTGAAAGGGCGACAAACAAGCCTGCGGTTCACTTGATGGTAAACGATGACCGCAGCCCATGGACACTAACGACACCAAGGCAGTCGCCAATGCGTTGGCGGCCTTTTAAAATCATATAAATGCTCTTCTTGAAGGATCTCATGTCGTATTTATTAAGAAATGCCGCTACTTTTTTTAATGTATGATAACAGAATGGTGACCCTGTCTGCGCTAATGATATAAACTGACGGGGCACCAGGAAGTGATGATAAGTGTGAATGAAAAGGGACCTGCTTTTTCATTCTCACTTATCATTCATTCATTGCATCCAATTAGCCAATTGTGATGAATACACCTGGAATTCCGTACAATGACTTCCAGAGTGACCACGAGGAGGTCGACCTGATAGGGTATATTGTTCGCATTGGAACTAGTAGCCCGCATTACTAGCAGTTCCTTCTCTTTAAAATGTCGCTGTTGGTAATTTGTTATTAATATCAATTAGATTAAAAACAAAATTATATTAAAGCAATATTAATATGAATTATGAATAACCTTTATAGTCAGTAATAAAGATAAATATATGTATTTGAGCGAACAATTCTGAATTACAAAAGATTATTATATATCAGTGACAAATTTAATAGCGCAGCGCTTGCACTAAGGTCACAGTTTGCTATAAGAGATATTTGTGTCAAGGATTGGAACAGATTGTTCAGTTAATATAGTACTTTATTTCAATAAATACAGAGATCATATTCGCAACTTGTATATAATAATCTACAATCTTTACTAGCTGATGCTTACAAATTGATCTTTGTCTTAATAGTTCGCGCCTTGTTTAATTACCCACCATAATTGTCTATAAATTTTGTTGTATTATCGCTTTCAGTAGATTACTCGTAGATAATTTGTACCAAACTTTAAAATTAATAAATACTGCGAGAAGTACCTGTGTCATCATTCTCATCGTTGTCTGTGTACTGCTAAGCATAGACATCCCACATAGACTGTCATAAGGAATGACCTTGAGTTACCTGTACCCACTGACTCTTTACAATGTATTTGAGGTCGTCACTCCATCTAGTAAGGGATCATCCTATATTGCATTTGCCTATGCTGGGTCGCCATTCAAGAACCTTTCTTCTCCATCGGTTGCCGACTCTTCGAGGTATCTGACCAGCATATAGCGACTTCAGCTTGTTTATCTTTCGAACTATATCGGTCAGTTTGGTTCTAAAAAGTACCTGTGTATTATATATATATATCTGTTATTTCTGGTATATAGGTAATTATTTATCGCAATAAAAATATTTATTAGACTGTACATGTTCATAAGACAAAAGCTCAAATATGCTTCTCTTCTTTGTTATGCTATATTTTGGAGATAACGAATGCGAATAATTTACGAATCATTTAACCTTTATCAAAACACAACTAGTTTAGAATACCGATGGCGTTGACGGGAGAAAAAAAATAACATTAATATATCCCTACTAATATTATAAATGTGGGGGAAAAAGGATTGTTAGCAATAGAGTTTGACAGCTAGCAATATGCCCTCAACGAGGTTGATCTCAACGTGGTTCCCCCTGGAAACCATTTTGAACAATTTTTGTTGAATTCGTCACGATGGGTTAACTGACCTGCTTCATTCTCATCTATCATCCTTAACTGGTGCTTCGCCAGCGTATATCGTTAGCGCAGGCGGGTTTACCATTCCATTTTCACCCATCAAAAAAAAAAGTTAATTGTTTGTTTGTTACCTCTTAGGACTAAAAATTATAAATAGTAAAAAATTGGTATGTATGAAATGGAGATATATACTCTTATCCCCGTTAATGAACATATCGTGGTCACTCAGACGAAGTCACGGAAAAAAGTTAGTTTATACATATATGTAATGTGTAGTTTGAACTAATTTTTAATTACATTTTAACCCAATTCAATTTTATTCATTCATAGCGGTAGGATAATTAAATGGACGCTAATAACTTGTAAGTCCGTTTAAAATACCAGTTAATTCCTCCGATAACTCTTGGAGCGGGATTATTAGAAGTTGGGACTAGCGGCCCCATTACCAATAATATACGTTTTAGGCCGACCTCCACGTGGTCCTTCCTGGAAACTACGGTGATTGATTCTTGATGAATTCGCCACGATCGGCAACAAACTTGCTTTTCATCTCATCTGTCGTCACTCACGGAACACCAGTGAGGGCCAGCATATACCAATAGCACAGGCAAGGCTACTAAAGTAAAAATGACTACTCTATCTATGACTCCAGTCGTGAATGGTACTTATAAATCTTTTTTTTTAATGAATAGAATTCCGTTCATTAAGAATCTTGTCAATAGAACTTTAAAAGCCGTGCAATAAAACAAGTTTTTATCATAAACCATTTAAGAGTTATTTAATTAGATTTTTTAATTAATACACATAGCTTTCTATTTAATCAATCCGGCGTGGCGAATTTTATTGCAGATACATTTCGGTAACCAGTTCTATAAATGTTAACTACGGTCGTCAAAATGACAGGAAAATAATAATAAAAGAAAACTTAGTAAAAAATCTATAATCACTTAACGGCATATGTTTTATGACGCATACTTTTTATATAAAAAGATAAGCTATATATTTATTTAACCAACTAGAAATAACAATCAAACTCACGGCCCACTTATGGAAAATCAAATCGCCTATAAAAACGAACAGAACTATAAATATTACTATTTTTTATACTTTATATTTCTAATCAATAGGGCTTACTCCCATGAGCTTCATATTAATACTGTAACAATTTTTTTGGGATAAAATTCAGTAGTTTATTAAAAATAAACTACGTAATTTTATCCCCAAAAAAATTACTACTCGTACTATGGTGGTAACTTTGATGGTAAACGGGGTTACCGTAGTCTATAGACGCCTATAACACCATGGATGTCACATGCGTGTTAATACGCCCTTTTTGTAGAACTCTACACTGTAATTTAAAACTGTAGTTGCTAAAACCAGCATAAATAGTTAATTTTATATTTTAAATTCGGATATTTTCAATCTAATATACTTACAAAACGTCTCAATACTCATCTGTAATAAATCAACTTGATACACAAAACTTTAAAAGCTGTAAATAAAAAAAATAATAAGAAAATTGCTATACTTGTGCCTTTATAAAAACAGACAGTAACGAAATGTATTATTAAAGCACTCAGGTGCCTAGAGAAACTTTTAGTATAAAAAAGTTATCCTTGAGGGACAAACTCCACTTCTCATTTTATCATTATGTAATGTTCTTAAATATAAAAAAGCAAGGGCACTGAGAACGCACAATAATAAGTTTTCACAGCTGTTTGTGTATATTCTGGTTTTAATTTGGTTGCTAAAGTTGATAAATATATATTTTTATATCTAACAAAACAGGCATTTGTTAATTATAATTTGACAAAATATTTATAATACCAATATAAGAATTACAGTTTCAAATAAAATGTTAAAATCTATTCATAATTGGCGAAGTTTTCTATCTCTTATGATACATACATATAGCGCATTAAATATATCATGAAAAAACTATAAATAATATTCGAAATAATAATAATAATTTACTCAACAAAAAATACAGATACGTTATACAAGATACATATTTACAATACTTATTAATTTTTAGTAAGTGTCTCTAGCCTACATGCTAGCAAAGTTATGTGTTATGAAGGTCAGACTACCGTACTTTACATAATTAATTTTCTAATATAAGATTAAAGAATTTTTAATAAACAAAAACTATAGAATTAAATATTAAACTGTAAAGTAAAAACAATAATACTATTACAAAATAAATATAACAATAATGATGGATAAACATAACAAGAATATAAGTATGAAATAATAAATTTACTACCCTTACTAATACAATATACATGTAATACATAATCCATAATAATAATATATGTAATACATAATCCACCGTCCGTATTTTAAGGCACTTTCTTTCACGCACAACCACTCTTTGGAATCAACTTCCAGCAGCAGTATTTTCGAACCGTTATGACATCATAATCAAGAGCATATTCCTTTTTAAAAGGCCGGCAGCACACCTCGTTGGTGTTGTGGGTGATCATAGGCGGCAGTAGTCATTTACAGGTAAACTGCATGCTCGTTTGCCCCCTGTGTTGTAAAAAAAAAGAAAATAATATTCATAAAAATAAGGCTGTTGGTACAATTACATTTTAGCTGACTAGTCACACAGCGTTTAGACTATTTGTGCTGAATACGGTATCAGCGTGTATTTTTTTTAATAACAGCCCCAACGTTTTCCACAGTGCAATGAATAAATTGCTTACAATAGAAGCAATAAAAGCACACCACATTAATATACATGGTGCGCGATATTTTGCGCGGGCAGATTAAATAGATACCCTCTATGAGACCTCCGGGAGACGTTTAACCAACTTACTTTATCAAAGAATAAAATATAATAGGAACAATAGATGAGTCATATCTTTGTAGCAAAAATATTAAATTAAAATTGGAACATGAAACGCCAAATATATAATTCGCTAAAAATATTTATTTTTGAAATTAGAACAAATTAATTATTTAAATTATATTCATGTATTAACAAATTTCCTTCATTACCAGAGGAAAAGTTTAAATAAATGTTATATGTTTGGGTAGGTATCTCTGCTTCATTCATGTTCTTGTCATAAAGTGTCAAACGTGGTAAAGAAATTGCAGTATACGGAGATATAACATTTTATTTATCTTACACAACATATAGCATTAGGAAAGGTAACGAATGAGAGATACACCTTAAGAAATGGCAGTATTCTTACTCTTTGATGCCCATGGTATTATTTGTGTGTATAGCAGACGCTTACTTTCCATCAAATAGATGAGTATTATATTTTCTATTCTAAGTTTCATTTAAAAAAAATCATTCCGATAACATTATCTCTTTTTTCATAATACAAACAGATTGGTGGAATAATTTTCTTTTTCATTCTACTCGAATTCTGTAATGTAGCCTACCCTGATTACGCTAAAATACGTTAATATCAAATAAAATCCCTACGTTCAACACAAGGTGCATTTCTAAAAATATAGTTCTGAATGATTTTGTACCTACCATGCAAAAAAGTGACGTGTCTGTTTAAATATTTGGCCTTCCACCTAGATTAGGTCTTGTTCCTTAGTGAAAAAGTTGTAAACTGTTACAAAAATATATAAATTGCTTCAAATATCACGGGCAACATTACCTTTTATGATGGTGCTCTGGTGAGTAGAATTCTAGTACTCCGAATTAAAACTGTTTGCAATAAAAAGAAATACCCTTTGTGATTACTTCTCTTTTAGTAACACTGTTACTTTGTTTAAACAGCAAACTAGACTGGGTACTTTTTAAAATTTTCAATTATATATACTTAGGTATATACTTTGTTTAGTTTGTGAAAAAACTAATTAAGGTTAGGCTATGATGAAGCTGATACATCATTAAAGGATAAAAGCCTCTAAATAAAAATTTCAAATTAATTTTATTTATTTTTATATATTTGATTTTATTTTACACATTTTTACAAAATATTTAAGTGTTTTTCTCTATTTGTATTTTTTTTCTTAAATAATAATAATAATACGATAACTATGACATTAAATAAGTTAAATAATACTCAACTTGTAAGTATATTTACATCCAACTAGCTATGAGTAAACTTAAGGACGTCGATTTAATTTAGTTTGTTAATTTAACTACTTTTGTAATATTTTTTTATGGGTGAAAGTGGTATGGTAACCCCTGCGCTAACGGGATACGCTGGCGGAGCATCAGTGAAGGGTGATAGATGAGAATGAAAACAGGTCAGTTAGCCCATCATGATGAATTCATTTATTTATTTACTCTTTATTGCACCAAGTAAAAAGAGAGATAACAAATACAGTAAATATTAATGAGAAGTGATACCAAAGGCGGCCTTATCGCTAAGCAATCTCTTCCAGACAACCTTTGGGTAGAGGACATTGAGAAAATTCATCAGGAATTAACCATGATAGTTTCCAGGGAGAATCGCGAGGAAGTCGACCTGGTTGGGTATATTGCTAGCAATAGGATTCTCAGTCTCCATTACTAACAATCCCTTTCCCCCCACTACTTTTGTAATTAAACTACGTACTTTTTGGGATGATAATGGTATGGTAACTCTGCTTGCGCTATCCGTATACGCTGGCAAGGCACCAGTGAGGGATAATGAGTGTCGATGAAAGCAGATCAGTTAGCCCATCGTGACGAATTTCACTAAAATTAATCACGATGGTTTCCAGGGGGTACCAAGTGGAGGTCGACCTGATACGGTGTATTACTAGCAATGGATCAGTTAGATCACATTTCTGATAATCCCTTTTCCCCCTAAACTACGTATTAGGTAGGGTAAAAATTATCATGTTTAATTATACTAGGAATATACCCGTGTCTATGCAAATAAATAAATTTAACTGTCGCTAAAAATTAATCAACAAATTTAGGGACACAAGGTTCTAATTAACAAGGTTTTAAATCCACAAATCAAGTTTGAGTCCAAATAGTAAACAAATAGGTCAAAATTTACCCAAAAATAAGCCAGTTAAATATTAAATATACCTAATATAAACACTACTAAACAACAACACTCTCGTAAATATAAATTGTGAACATGACTACAAAATAGCATGACTCCAAAATCTAAAATATTACATATTTTTTTACGGTATAATAACACGGAACAGTATTCTCCGAGTTTGCTGTGTATAGGGCATTTTGTTGTCATAGGATAGTTCCAGCCACTGTTACTAGATATACGTCTCCCTTTTCCACACTGCCATTAAGGGTCCGACAAGGGTGATCGTTATAAAGAAAAGAGACCACACTAAATTGGTTCCGTAGTACGTGAGACTACGCTTCATTTACTCGTGCCTTAAGGCGCTAGCACCCGGTGCATTGTTTATGTGAACGCCAATTATGTCTTTAGAGCAGACTTCTTTCTGTTTACGGTATTTTTAATAATACACTCCTGTTATAATAGTGCTATTATTGTAGATGATTTGTTGTGTCATTTTTCTTGTTGTTGGTGAGAATTATTTGATAAAGATAGGTATTCTGGTTTTTATTTAATATCTTTTAAGTTGTAATTCAGTTTTAATTAGCCTCTTTTTTTTTTCATTTAGGCCAACATGAGAGAAAAAATAAAAAAAAAAGAATATTTAATTTTGTTAAAGTTTAACTTTTTTATGATATATTTTAAATCGTCAATTTCTTTTTGCTATTCGATCACATTTACCAACGATATCACATTTACCACTATACAAAACTCAACAGTAATATTTTAATGATGTAACAGTTGGCAAGTACGTAACAAACTATAAATAAAAAAAATTGCCAAGTGCGAGTCGAAGTTGAAAATCGAGGGTCTAAAGTTGAATAAAAGTATTGGTAATTTTAAAATTAAAAAAATCTAATAAGAATTTTTCTTTACTTTATAAAACTTGGCCAACCATTTACAGGTCTAAGTTAAAGACATTATTTATCTATAGCATAGATCAATATACGTATTTTTAGCCGTAATTAAGAACGACTTGAATTTAGTTACATAGCGAGCCACTATCGAGGCCGCTGTCACCGCATTCCATCCAAAACTCTGCTTAACTGGGTAATTGCTGACGCTGCACGAGGCTGGTTTTCGTGATGACTTGAAAACGCACTCTTTGTTCACACTTCGAACTGGGCAGTGATTTTAATTATAAATAAATATAGGAACTTTATATTGCAACTTGTATTAATAGAATTAAATTAGTTTTAATAAAATTTCGTTTTTGTGAGTCCTCCAATTGTCGTCCTCGTAATTATTTATTATTTTTAAAGTGTTTAACCTAATTCTGAACAACAATCAACAGATTTTGATTTTGTTTTGTTTGATTTTGGTTTTTGTATGAACACTTTCACAGATAAACAAAATGATCCTATAAGGGTTTTGTTTTACCTTTCGTGTTACGGGACCCTAAAAACAACAAATACGCCACAACACATACACGCAAGTCCACAGAATAGCCCGCGGCCAGAGAGATTTTTCTAAGTGCGTGCTCAGTACGGACCTCAAGGCGACAATTTACGCGATCCCAGCGTCAATGTGATTGGTAACTATGGTAAGATTATAAGTTATCGACATTATGAGCGCACGATACTGGACCGTACACTCTGAATTACGTGTTTTTTGTTGGGAACCAGTTTCTGTTGGCGTTCTGTTTATTCCGTGTTCTTGAATACTTCATCATCGTTATCCTTATTATCCTTATTAATATTATAAACGTGGAATTGAGTTTGTCTGTTTCCTCTCTCTCTCTGTGTGCCTTAATAGCTTAACGAATCACTTTGAAATTTGGTGAACGAATACTATAGGATGGGTGAAAAGGGATTGTTAGTAATGGGGCCTGATCCATTGCTAGCAATAAACCCTATCAGGTCGACCTCCACGCGGTTCCCCCTGGAAACTATCGTGGTTAGTTCTAGTAGATTTCATCACGATGGGCAAACTGACCTGCTTTTATGCCAGGCCCTTAAATATCATCACTCCCTGGTGTCTCGCCAGCGTATACCCATAGCGCAGGCGAGCTTACCATACCATTATCACCCATTAGAAAAAAAGAATACTATAGGATATAGAGATAGGCGTAGGCTACTTTTTATACCAATTAGCCGTTAGTTAAATATATGCCGGTCACTGGTTAGTTGATGAAAATTATTTTGGTTAATTCCGCTACTATTAGTATGTGTGGGACTGGCAACATTAGAGGATTGACCACTATTTTTTTTATGGGTGATAATGGAATGGTAACCCCACTCGCGCTATTGGTATACACCGGCGGAGCACAAGTGAAGGATTACCATCCTTCACTTGTGTGCGAGGATGAAACAAGTCAGTTAGCCCATCGTGACAAATTTAATCGTGACAAAGAATTGTTCACGATGGTTTCCAGGGGAGGTCGACCTGATAGGGCTATTGCTAGCAATAGGGCTGTCGAACTCCATTGCTAACAATCCCTTTCTCCCGATTGACTACTATTATTATTAGTGCTTCCTTACGTGACAGAATTCTAAATAAGGATATCTGCAAAAGAACCAAAATCATTGACTTTGTTCGAAAGATAAGCAAGTTGAAGTGGCAATGGGCTGATCATATAGCTTGAAGAATTGACAACTGATAGGGAAGAAAGGTTTTAAATGGTGACCCCGTACGTGCAAACACAGTGTAAGACGACTCCCCACTAGATGGAGTGATGACCTCAAATGTATTGCAGGGAATCAGTGGATGCAGGTAGCTCAAAACCGTTCTTTATGGCAGTCTATGGGAGAAGCCTATGTGCAGCAGTGAACAGATAATGGCTGAAAAGATAATGAATAAGGGAATATAACGTAAATAATTTAGCTAATCAGCATTCGGTTATTTCGGCCTACTCCTTAAAAGGTCCTTAAATATAGATAAATACTCCTAGATACATCACATTCTTAAGACAGACGTAAACAAAAATGATAACTGAAAATTAAGACATTAATCTTAATTTTAAAGGTCCTGAATGTATTCACAAAAAGAACACTCCGAGGATTTTTTCAGTTCCGCCGGCATTGCGGTGGCTCGTAACCAAATACGAGCCGAGCGCAGCCAAACAGACCAAAAAGTCCGTGAAATCACTAATCCGACCTAATTTTGAACGCTATACGTCATGTGAATAACGACTACGGGGCGTTAACTTGGAATCTTAATACGATTCGTTTTAAAACTTCTGACTATATGGATGTAATTTTAATGACCGTCGCCTCTTCCAATAAAGAAAGTCTTATGATTTTATTTATAATTCTATTATCTATATAAATATATATTTTATTGATAAATTAGTTTTTTTTTCTATTAAGTAACAATTAAAAACCTATTGTTTTACTGAACTTAATTATTTCGTTTATTTTATTTACGTACATACTCGTAAATACATTTTATAAAGTTCTTTTATTCATGTCAGCTCTTGTTATAATAGTTACACCTTATAGAGTAGAAAAAAACCGTTTAAAAGTAGATAGAATTGTCTGTCATTTTTACAGTATTATTATTAATATATACTAAAAAGTTTACCATCAAGTTTTGGAATAATAATGGAATAAGTTCTGGTTTCCACTTATTCCTTACAGGAAATTTACTATACAGAAATTTTGTATGAATCACATAATGGTAATTACTGATCAACGCAACTCACGAACATTTTCAATGCCATAGATTAAAAACGCGCTTAGCCAGCTTTTATATTAAACTTTCCAAGGAAAAAACATAATATGGGAATATAAGTTAACTAGCGCCACTAATAGGTGGAAAAATTTATAAAAATGTTTTGCCGAAAATTTTCGAAATCTTGCATTCTACAATGAAACCCTATGACAAAGCATTCACTATTCAATTACGATGCTAGCCACTTTTGTCTATCGGTGATACTCTAGTATAGTGAAGTAAACTTGCTTTTAACAATTTATTGTCAAGTGAATAAAAATATCATACAAAGAAAGACTGTTTTGATTGACCAAAATAAAAGCAACATCTATTTTTTCCTGTTCTAATTATATACTGCGTATATATCTACTCCTCCACGATTAGGCGCAAAAGGTAACAAATAAATAAACAAACACACTTTATCATTTATAATATTATGATAATACGGGTAACTATTGCTTTGTACATATTTATATCATAATAAATCATGAGGTGTTTAAATAAAAAAAAAATTAACAGAAACAGTAGCGATTCAAATGTTTATAAATTCCATATGAATAAATTCCTGTTATATTTTATTCAATGCCACTTAAAAGCAACATTCAAGGATATCGTAAATTACTTTACGTCATGTAAGCGAAACGCTGACAAATGACATGTGTTTGGTCCCAACATTTTATTTTTAGAACGTCCCACACATAGCCGTAATCAGAAACCGAATGGGGACGGACGCAAGACTCCATAGGATTCGGGCAGGTCGTCAGTTTAAATATCGAACAAAGAGTTTTCTTCAATGAATTTTTTTTAACACTTTTGTTCGCAACTCTGTGAATCTGTTTTGTGATAATATCAATGGAATAAATGACGAAATCGAATACAATTCTTATATAAACACATGTACAGTAATTTTGATAAGCCATAATAATCGTAATTGGTCTAATAAAGACATGATTTTTGTTTGTAACGCAATGTTTTTATGATGAAAAAGATGACCATCATGTATGAGCTCTCATATTCATATCAGTTCTAGACGGACTTGTAATGATAAAGTATCTTCATATAGTGGTCATAATAGCTAATATTTAATAGCTGCAGGCCATATCTCATGACTGTAGATCATCAGGGGAGTGAAACATTTCTATCCGACTTACATAAATGGTAATGAAACGTTACATAATCGTTCCAATTCACAGGTTATAGTCATTTGTAATAAATAAAATAAACATAACATTTATTCGTGACGTAACGTACAGTGGTATTTTGTTTATACCAAACTACTGACAACCAAGTATTGATCTATCTGATTGTAAATAATAAATGCGTACAATTTAAAGGCATTTTCTTGCAATAAAAAAAGTCCAGGTGAGTTTTAATCATTTAAGTTTTATTATTAATTTTTATTTTTTATAATTAGTCAACTTAAATTTCATTTAAGTTATAATAAAAGTATATTCTTTTTTTCATCAACATCAGGATTGTTACTCTAGAATCTAGAGAATCAGGGTTTCAAAAAGAGAAAAAATTTTAAATAAAAATAAATTGAAATTTTTAAAATTTTGTATTAAGAAATAAGTTAAAAGTTCTATTGTTGCTGTTTTTTCAACATTAGTAAACAAAATACACTAAAGATATAAAATGTCTTACATTTTGTGATTACAAATTATATAAACATAGCTTTCTACTAATATTACACATATTGCTTCTTGATGCCTTAACAATTCAACCAACCGTTATGAAATCTGGTACATTCGCAAGATTTAAGACAGAGAAGTAAATATTCTGATCTCATCATAACGGGAGGAGAAGGAATCGTTAGTAATGGAGATTACAATAAAGCCCATCAGGTTGACCACCTCATGGTTTCCCCTTGAAACCATCGTGATTGATTTATTGTTAAATTCGTCATGATGGGCCAACTGACGCGTCATCCTCACCTATTATCCCTTACTGGTGCCCCACCAATAGCACAGGTGGTATTTATTACCTTTCTCTTGTCATCCATTAAAAAAAATTAAAATTATGCCAAAAAAGTCGCCAAAATAATAAAAATAATAGCTAAAATAGATCAATTATAATTAAACAAACAAGTAGCTTCGAATTACAAGTATAACTATAAAAACTTCAGGGGGGTTATTACATTTTTTTTAAAAACTTGATACATTTAGGTTCACATGACAAACTGGCCCGTTTTGTTTACGAAATAAATAAATTACTTTAGTGCTAATTGACAGAGCAGTTGAATTTAAATTGTAAAAATCGCAATTTTTTTAAGTACTGTAAAAAAACCCCCAAGTCAGCAAAACCTAATAATTTGAATAAGAACGAGCGAGAAAAAATGCTTTAGTCCAATAAAAATTGTGAAAGTACAAAAAAAATTATACCTTTACCTAAAATATTAAAGAGAATTATTCTCCAACGTGACCAATAATATGCATGAATTAATAATGCTTCAAGACAACACCTTTAACTGACTTAAAGGACTTGAAATTGCAATTACGTAAATTGTCCACAGAGTAACGTTAATATAATTTCAACCTTTAGTGCATGGTAATAAAGTCCAGGTTTCTTATTCACAGCTGTTGCAATGTCTTAGCGCTTTTAAGACGTCGTCAACACGAAATTATTAAAGGCAAAATAATCGTTACTGAAATATGCTCAGAATATGTTACTAATTTGAATAATATATTTTTTTATGAATACATAAGCGCGTAATATCCTGACGCTCACTATAATCGATTTATAACAACATCGTTTAAACCATACATCTTATACTGTTTTGCTTTTACCCCTGGGCAGAATATTGTGCAACTACAATCAAAATATTAAAATTTCTATCATATACCTTATGCCTCATAAGATAAAGTAGAAATTAGTAGCTCCTATATGTTAGGATAGCAAAATGTGTTGTCACGGTAGTGAATATTTTCAGAAAACGGTGTACCGGGAACCATTATTTAGAATTACATACGCTCTGTTCCCATTTCTACATGGCCAGTAGCATCTCGGGCAATCTTTTTAAAGTACTCATTACCTATCCTCCGTTTCTTTAAAAGCTTAATAAATTATTAATTAGACGATTTTCAGAACTCTTTGACTCGTAAAAAGCGAAGCAAGGCGGGGAATTAATGTGATCCGCGATGCTCCTTCGCAAATAAATATTCAAAACGTAATTTTGAGTACCGGCTTGTCGTCAGAAGTGCTTTTCCTGTGACTACTTGGTTATTTCTAATATTTTTCATTTTAACTTATTTTAAAAAGTATACATTTTGTTTTACACAGACATCTCCATTTAAATTGTACAAGCACTTATTTCTTCTTTCGTGTAGCTTAATTAGATAATATTTCGAGTTATGATATTTCGTTGACCAACTCAACTGGCCAATGCCACTGTGTTATACCAACGTCCATTTTTCTCTAAGTCTCTAATTATATTTATTACTGGATCTTAATAAGCAATGGATTCAGAGCCATTTATTGTACACACAGTATCTTAAAAGAAATTTAAAAAGATTCGAGAAGTATAACGCGGTTTCAGAGATGTTTTCTCCCACGAACACTCAGGCTATGGAATGAGCTTCCTGCCGAGGTTTTCCCAAGAGACTACAGCATGGGGTTCTTCAAAAGGGGGGTAAAGAGGTTTCTTCAGGATCGGCAACGCGCGCGTAATTCCTCTGGTATTGCAGACGTTCATAGGCTACGGTAACCGCTTACCATCAGGTGGGCCGTAGGCTTGTTTGCGACCTCAGTGGTATAAAAAAAAACAAAAAAAAAAAGAGTTAAATTCACTTACTCAATCGTTTACTTCACAAACATGTTTCTGCTTATAATTTACCATGGTTATTTTAATGTTACGTAAATGTAAACTGAAAACATAAAAATTATAATGAAAATGCTAAGTAATGGTAATGCGTAAATCATAAAATGTTAAAGAAGCATTTATTATACTAAATATTGTTAATTTCAATAAATTACATATTTGAAATTTATTAAAATCAACAATATTATACAATTATGAATTTATACATTAAAACAACTTATTTAGAAAATTTCACATATTTAACATCTAATGATATTTAATTATCTAATGATGTGAACATCTTTTGTATATTGATGTATCTTTAAAGTGATATTAGTATTCCACCGTGTTTGACTTTATCCTACAAATGTCTTTTGTAACACAAAACAAAATAAAATTATAAGAAAAGATTTTTCGATTTCGAGATCTTGATTTTTTATACATAGTGTATATGTGATTAGGCTCGGTATAACACCTTTTTTTAGTTTACTACAAAGTTCTCATGTATCTACTCGTTTAATTGTATACCGGTATTGGATTTTGAGTTGCAAATTTTAATTTCAAAATTACTTTCAACACAGAAAATAAAACAAAAACGGACGAACGAAATGCTTCTTTTCTAAAAAGTGCATTAACTACATCAACTCTCTATAGTCTATACATTTGTGAAACATCTCTTTTAATTTACAACAAAGTCTCCAAACATCCGACGCGTTAGTTGTTTACCGACAGTGAACCATAGCACCACGCCTTCATTTCTCGCGCCAAGGTAAGGTCACATCGGGTCTCTATGAGTGATGTTGACGCGAGCCCCCTTTGACTCTCAGTCGCTCAAATGTCCATCTAGCCCGAGGCTCGTTAGCATCTATAGTCGTGTCTGTAAATAAAATTTAATTAAATCTATTATAGTATTTCTAATATTCCACAATATTTAGTGTAACCATATATCTGATAAATCACAAAATATACATTAATACGACAGATAAATAATGTATAGAAAATATATATTACCTTTATTTTATATGACTTGGAATAGCAAACAAGTCGATGTCCTGCTACTTTCCATCAGGCAACCCGTCAGTTTGTTTGCTATTATCATGTTGTATAAAAAAATACGCCTGGACTTCATCCGATTTAGATCAAACAGATCGACATAGGGTTTATTTAGCTATCGATATAGTGACTTTGTTGAACTGCGCTTATTTTGTAAGTAACGCGGTCATATAGAATGAAAGTGTGAAAAATAAATCATATACCGAATTTTAATTTTGGTTACTACTTACTACAACATAAAACTTCATTTATATGTATTCCTCCATTTCACACGACACATTAGCAAACATACAGTAGAATAACAATTTAGAAAATGCTTAAAAACTTATTATAAACACATTTCAATTTATAAACACACAAATTTGACCATGTTTCACACTTCCGTTTAAATTTTTTTTCCTTACTCTTTTTTTTTTGTCCTTACATACCTAGTTGTCTCGTTATTGTGAGTGAAATCATTGTATTTAATTAATATAAATATTTGTTTTATTAACATTAGCGTTTTTCTTTTTTTAACAGTTACACTTCTTGCACCAAATAGCTACCATCTTTTTATTATTTACCTAAAGGTTGTCTGGAAGAGATTGCTTTAGCGGCAAGACCGCCTTTTGTACTCCATAAATGTAATATATATCTTTGTATTATTCTTTAAGTACTGCAACAAATAACTAAATAAATAATATTATAAGGTTATAGATTTTCGTACCTCGGAGTTTATGAAAGCAGTCTTGACTATAAATCTGACGCGCATCACCCGTCGAGACGGCCACGCCGCCAGCCATAATGATTCATTAAGTGCCTCCACGGGATTACCTTTTTGTAATTGACCGATGATGCGAGAGCCGTATCACTGCTTCTCTTTTACACGGCGTGCAATTCACTAGCGATAACCGATAAGTATTTTTAGTACTAGAATTAAACTTAAATAAATATGGTTATTTTGGCATGGCAACGATTTTAATAAAGATTTTGGATTCATCAGATGTTTAAGTAAATATTTTTTGTCTACTTTATATATTAAATCCATAACATATTATTGAACCCATTAAAGCAAACCTTATCGATTAAAAGTTTATTTTGAAGTGACAAAGACACCGCAAATACATACGTATACATACAAAAATAATATACAGGAATAAAGAACATCGCTTTTCAAAAATCGCTTAAAAATAATATAATAGAGACGAACTTAAATAGTTATACAAAACGGTACATAAGTATTAAAGACGTTTTGTAAAGAGCCTTTGACATAGACCACACAATATGTGCATATACCAACGTTCGTTGACCATAACTGACCGAGACTTAACACCATGAGAATACAGCAAAAATTCTATATAACAGTTAATATTGACAGCACGCGTCACTTTTTTTGTTCTAACTTGATTGAAATGGTGTTTCCAAGATTAAAATAAAAAAATATATATAACGTATTTTCATTATGTTCGCTTAAAGACTGAACACAACGAATCTTTTTATAGTTTTTATTTTATTATTGGCTTTGGAACTAATCAAAACATTGTTTTCTTTTATTTCTTTTACCTTTTTAGTATTTAATTCATTGCTTATAATGTTATCAATTTAATTAATTAATAACTCACATGAATAGTAATAGAATGTCTTTAAAAAAAGGAAAAGTAGTTAATTTACTGACATAAAATCATAGTCCTTAGGAATGGTACGCATAATGTCTCAGGCATCACATTGTATTCTATGATGTTCATCTTAATGGGAGATGGTTACAATTCCCCACCAGGGGGGCTGTTGACTTGTTTACCTTTCTAAGTGCATGTGTGTGTATATTAAATATAAACTTCTAATTTTTTTTTTATTATTTTGTTTTTTTTTTTAACACTTTTCTCTGGAGCTACGAGTCGGATTTGAAAATTTATTTGGATTTATTAACTCGTTTCTGAAGTAGAAGGTAATTAGGTATTCAATCTCCATATACGTGTAAGTAAGATGTGATGGGTTAAACCATAGGACACAGCTATTTCTAATTAATATTATATTTGTGAAAGAGTGTTTGTTTGTTTGTTATCTAATAGCACCTTGACGGTTTAACCAATTAATATGAAATTTGGTATACACGTAAGGGTATAGACTACTGTTTAATCTGGTTAGCAAACATAACCTGATCACGCGGACAAAGACGAGCTCTTAGCTCGTACTAAATATAAGGTGATTTTCAAAATATTCCATATTCATATATAAATGAGTATAAGTTACACACTTATGGGACTGGTTGTTTAATTAGAATTATTTTGTTTAATTTCGCTACCATTTATACATATAAATTCAGAAGTTCCACCGTACCGTTCGTGTATTTCGTTTTTCGCAGTTTAGGTGCCGAATAGTTAACACTAGGCTCCGAGTAGTAATCTAATAATTTGTCTTAAGATGCCTCGTTTAAAGGTGAAAGACGTGTCGTAAAACGTGCGTGAACAAAATGACAGTCAGAGATTGATGATTAATATTGAAGATTGTGGAACTTCTGGTAGTAATAGTGGTAGTCTCACACATACTCATATTAGCGGAATTAAACAAAATAATTATAATCAAATAGCCAGTTACATGAATGTACACGAGCGACACGTAGTTCAGTAAAATAACTTATGGGAGTCATACTCCCACAACGTACACTTACAGTGCATAGATTCTTTTACGAAATATATGTAAAAATATAAGACAATGAAGACACTTAACAGTTTCAGTTTACATACGTAATAATTCCCATTTAACACGATACGGGAACCAAATAAATCCATTAAACTCGCAGCAGTATAAATTGAAATATCAAATACGTATAATCTGAACACAGTAATGCTTTTTATTTCACAATACACATCTACGTATTTACGGTCGGGACACACCGGCCGGGACTCGGGAGACATTGAAAGTTTGGAAAAGGGGGACCGTTAAAAAATTAATGTTTTTCACATAAAATAACGACACATTCACAATTTTATTGCTATTGACACTTTTGAGAGTGTTGTGTCCCAGTCAGTGAACTTGGAGTATCATTGGTGATGAGTTTGATGGGTTTTTTTTAAGAACTGAAGATGGAACAATATCCCCGCCTACGCTCTTAGTGAGTACCAGTGAGAGATGATAAGTGGGATTTAAATCAGGTCAGTTAGCCCAACGTAACGAATTCAAAGATAATTAACTGCGACGATTTCCAGGAGCAGCCATGTGGAGATTGATCTGATAGGGTACATTGCTAGTAAAGGAGCTGTTAAATCCCATTACTAACAATCCCTTTCTCTGCCCGTCTTCACCACCCAACGAACTTGGTGGTCTAGGGGCCTAATACACCGCTTTACTCTTTAATAGTTGCGAGTTCGATTCCCGTAGAATGCTGACATTTGTATTAATGATTGTCTATTTGTATTGGTCTAATTGTTTTCCATCTATACTAATGTAGTAAAGTTTATTTGTTTGAACGATCTCCGGAACTACCAGTTGGGTTTTCGAAATTATTATTACCTTTATCTAACATTACGTTACAACTACATATATATAAATAGTAAGTATATATGTCAGTCAAAGCTTTGGTTTGGTTTATGGCTATATGACCCTATGTTTTTATATAACTTAGAATGGCAAACAAGCTGACGACCCACCTGATAGAAAGTGGTAACCGTCGCCTATAGACATGAGCAGTACCATGGACATAACAGAGTATACTGTTTTGCCCATGATACCCCCCACGCGTTGCCATTCCTGAGGACTCAGGTGCTATTCCTCTGTACCCAGTAAATTCACGTCATATCCCACCATGTAATATGTCCAACGATATTTATTACTATTATTGGGCTCATTGGCATACTTCCCTGACTTATACGCCGTAAAGTTGGGAGTTAGAATATGTCCAACACCAACTTTGTGTCAACTTAGATTTCCGACTGACTCCTCGGTAATAGAAAACATTAATAAAAAATTAAAATAATTCGAGTGAAGTGATAGTAGAAGATTTCAAGCTTGAATTCTTTGTTGAATTCGAAAACGTAATATTTGGGCATTTTGAATGTTACGTTTTAAACAACAGTAAAAATGAACAAATGAACTGCTTACCCCACTACTGATCATAGTTATAAGCATATGTTTTAAATTTACAATTAATAAATGTATAATAACTTTAAAATTCAGATTTCACGACGACTGCCTTTGAAGTTCCTAATTATTTTATTACACCGTGGAATGATAAGCATATGCATTTAGCAAATAAAAAAAATATGTTCTGACTTCATTAGGCACAAACATATGCTAAAATATATTTATTTGATGTTCGATTCCAAATAAACAGATATAAAGAGAGAAAAACTGGTTGTTATCTGAAGAACGCTGTACTTATTTTCTTTTATATTCTGAATATAAAGTAATGTGCACTAAAACATACCGAAAAAGGTGTAAATGTCTGAGTCAAATCAGTGCAGATACTGATAAAAATCTTAAAATTCTTGTATTTTAAATATATTGTATGAGCATGTATTATTTTGTGTAGTGATTCGAAAATGGCGACTTCTTTGCCCTTATAAATCGAATTTAATATATTCATTTACATTATTATCTGTTTGTGTACAAACATTTAAATTCATTCACGTGTCATAGCACGATTAAGTCGTAAACATCTTTAGAAACTTACTTGCACATAAAATATTAGTTACCGCCTTTTTTATTTCTTATTTTATTTATAGTCTTTTGTCATAAAATGATAATGTCAGTTCGGTATTTTTAAGGCGGTCTATGTTCAACAGTGGACAGATAACGGCTGATATCATGATGATGATAGTTTATTATATAATACATGTGTCTAAACATTTTTTCGGTTTTCATATTAGAAAAAAAGCTAGAAATTAGACTGCTAACGATTTACTACTTCCATTCTCGTGGATATCGTAAGAGACGACTAAGGGGACTTCATGTCGAGGGATGGAGAGCAGCATCTGTTTTAAAATATTACCAAAGCCTAACTGCGGTTGCCAACCCGCCTGCTAAACGTGGAAACTACTGGCAAAACCCTATTTATAGGTCTTCCCTATAAGGAGGGTTCTGCCAGTAATAATTTTGGCAATGTACAGTTAATGGCTGATATGGTGGCGATTCACCTAATGGAAAATGATAACTGTCGCTTATTGAAATGAATTGCATCACAAACGTCACAGTATATATACTCTGTAACGCCCATAGTACTTTCATGCATTATCATTCTGAAGTACTCGTATATGGCATTATGCATCGATATCTTGTAATTTGATTGCCCATATCCTACCCTTCAAACCGAAACAAGTTCACTGCAGAGTCACGTCTACTTGGGTACCTCTGGTACCCAAATAATAAAATACCAAAAAAGTGGCCAGCATAATGAATTGTTTCCGTAATTGTCTATTTATTTAAATCGCACTTTAAAGCAAAGGAAACGATAGACATTTTGTCCGCAAATATATTTCCATTCATGAAAGCTGCTTATTTGTACAATACGTATTCATTCACTGCAGCATGCAATTAAATGTTTTATTATGAACGGACTTAAAAGTACCCCAAGGATTATGTACATTATACATTTAAGAACAAATCCTGAGCAGTCCAGAACTTTTTTCTGCGGACAAAATGTATCTCACTACGCGGGCTCATAAAATATTACTTTCCTCTCTCTTTAAATGTTAATTCATATTTATTCATACATACATTCATACATTCATATATAAACGTCACATTTACTCCTACATTGATCGAATAAAACTAAATTACTTACTAGCGCAGTTGGGTTAATCTTAAAATGGATTATATATTTTATTTTTACTCACAATAATCCCACTAAATGTATTACCTATGTTTTCTTAGTCACAATAAGGAGCTTACGCACGCTCGTAAAAATCGCATTTGAATAGTCATTCGTGCATTGAGCTTTACTAATTGAGATGTCTCGACAACACAGCGCGTGATTAGATGCTCATAAATACTTCAGTTAATACAAAGCCGAGTTCTCGTGACGATTATGAATTTGTCATGCGGCGGCACGCTGAGTTTTAGTGCGCGTGTGTAAATGGTCCTTTATTATTAAATATCTACGTACCTATAAAAATGTACTAAACGATTTATTTGCATATACTGTGGTACATGTAAGGAAATAAGAATTTTTATCATATATCTTTACGAGACATGTATTAGATATAAAAACTTAAAAAATATAGCGTAGTACATACAGGAGTTTTTATAGATTTTTGTACTTTGAAATCTTAATAACATATTATATTGTAAAAAGGTATTTATTTTAGGTATTTGTACGTTAAAATGTCCAAATTAATATTACAAATCTTACTACTATTATAAATGCAAAATTATATAAGGAATGATGGATGTTAATTAATCCTTCACACAATTTTTTGTGAACTGTCACTGAAAGAAATTAAATCAAATTATATACTTAATATATTAGATAATTTATATACTGTTTCACGTAAGCAAAGCCATGGTATATAGCTCGAAAAGAATACAAAAAATGTCATATTTTTACACATTATTATTTACATTGTTCTTTTTTTTTGTAATTAAAGAGTTTCCTGTTGTTGCAACTAACTTCTTCGCCTTTCTCATACAGTTGTTTCTCAGTCATGCCCTTTCCTCTTTTGCCCTCTTTCTTATTTCTAAAATCATCATGTTATATAAGGTAGCCCAACATATTGCCTCTTCTATTATCTGCATTACAAAAAATAAATTATTCTCGAAATAAACAAAATATATACTCACTTTTTTAATAAACACTTATTGCACATACGTTGTTTTTTTTTCAAGTGATACATTGTTTACGTCTAGGCCTTTGTAATATTTTATGGGGTGTCTTTATGTTGGCCGTAAATTGCACGATTTATCATACTTAATGGCCAATGTATACGTAAATAAAACAGCCTATCGGATGACTTTTATAATCCTGCAAACGCGTTACATCAAATAACCACAATTTTATGGATGGTTAACTTTAATCATGCCTATTCATACCTCACCTTTGATTTTATCGTCGTCGATATTAAATTTAAAATCCACATTAAAATTTTATAACCCGAACGATTTGAAAAGTAAGTATGCACAGTTTTATAGAGGTAATACGTGTTTAGTTTGAGTTTTGTCAGGATTAGACGATTGGCTTATGACAAAGGCAGTTGAGCCCGCTGCCGATTACTTAGGATTACAAAGTTATATGGATCGGCATATAAAATTCGCTGTTAATACTGTTAACTCTAAAGAACAGAGCAGTAAGGCTTAATTTTAATTGATTGAGCTTTAAGGGATAGTATAAAATTATACGACCCGGTGTTTGAAAATATACACCGTTTTACCTTTTGTAAAGTTTTGTATTAATGTTTTTGGACAATTTTATTGCTCTTCCTGATCCAGCTTGAATATCTATGAAAATAAAAAAAAAAAAGATGTTTATAAGCAAGAGTACCACTTGCAAAAGTATGAATTGTTTAAACTGATATTTTTAAAGTTTCACATGCTTTGTTTAGAGAAAAAAATCATTAGGAAATTTGCCCGGATAATGAAAAATAAAAAGTATTTTGTTTTTCCCTAATTTCATTTTATGATATTTTGAGAATTAACATACATAGACATAAATACATAATATAGTCATAATTTTGTTTTAATAACGTCATAACAGAATATTTTAAAAGTAAATGGTTGTAAAAATATTTTAATGATTATTTTTCTATAACGCTTACATGTAAAATTATACATAATATTAAATGTATCCGAATAAATTATAGTACAAAACGAACTATATTAGTATATATTAACCAGAGGGAGACTTTGTACAAAAGTCAATTGCTTGGGTACCTCTGTCCCATTCGTGTTTCTACCGTAAAAAAAGTTGTGTTTACATGGCTGTGTTTCGGTTTGAAGGGTGGGATATGGCGTGAATTTACAGGGTACAGAGGAATAACATCTGAGTCCTCAGGAATGGCAACGCATGGCGGATATCATGGGCGAAACAGTATATACTCTATTATGTCCATGGTACTGCTCATGTCTATAGGCGACGGCTACCACTTTCCATCAGCTTATTTGCCATTCTAAGTTGTATAAAAAAAATATAACACATAGAAGTATGTCTAAATAACCTAAATTATCCTAATCCATGCGAGCAAAGTCGTAGAATACAGCTGAGAAAAAATATTATTTTTAAAACGAATATTCATCTTCTATTCGATATCTATATAAATATAAGTCACGGTAATGAATTAATTTTCCGTGAGTTATATATAGATACATATAGCAGAAAGTAAGTAATAGCTAAAATACTATTTTTTTACCATATTCTTCTATACCTAATTCAATTTAAAATAATAATGCTCTGAGGATTTAGAAAAAGTGAAACTCCATTAACGAAACAGACGTCTGCAGGGAAAGGGCTATGAAATAACTACGGCACTATCAAAGGGATATATCCGTTTAATCCCTTTATTTCTCAGTCAATTAAACCCGTGATATATTACAAATCGAAAAGCTATCCGAACTCGGAATAAAATAGGAGAGTATTTTTTTTCGGTAATTTCGATCGATTGTCACAGTTTTTGTGACTGACAGTGACTTATTGTATCAGACCACTACATGTGGTATGTGGGATAACGAGTGAAATGTTATTAGTACTCTTACGTATAGCATCTATTTGTCTATCTTCAATTATATATTTAACTAGCTTTATCCCGCGGGTTTTTTGTGTGTGCCCCACTATAGAATGGGCCACCACTTCCTTTCGCGTGAGTGTTGTAAGAGCCATCTAAGGGAGGGCGAGGAATGGGCAGCAGCATCCCTCTTAAAACATCTCTAAAAGCCTAAATGTTGTTGCCAATCCGCTTTCCAAGCATGGCAACTCAGTAATTGACATGCTTGGCAACTTGCATTTTGTCAATACAAAACTCCCCTTATGGGGAAGGTTTATGTCCAAAATTGTAAATTATTTTTTATTCGAAGTCTATATACATATATGTAACTGAAAATTAATGAACTTACGAGTACTGTATTTTTGTCGTGTCCAACAATTGTTTCAACTACATCTAGAAGTCTTCAGGGAGTTCTTCTGCTTCCTTCCAAACGCCCTCTAAAGAAGACATACGGATGAAATCGAAACAATTGTCGGAAACGACAAAAACATTGTAAGTTCATTAAATTCCAGTTACATATGTTTATAGATATCGATATCATAATTTTATGAAATTGTTTTTTTACACAAAATCAAAACTACTTAATTTTAAAATTGGATTTCTTATTGATTAATCTCAAATGAAACTGTTTTCCGATTTTTCTTCCTTATTAAATCATACATATACCAGAGGGAGACTTTGTACAAAAGTCGATTGCTTGGGTACCTCTGTCCCATTCGTATTTCAACCGTGAAGCAATTGTGTTTGCATGGCTGTGTTTCGGTTTGAAGGGTGGGATATGGCATGAATTTAGTGGGTACAGAGGAATAACACCTGAGTCCTCAGGAATGGTAACGCATTGGGGGTATCATGGGCGAAACAGTATACTCTTTTATGCCCTTGGTACTGCTCATGTCTATAAGCGACGGTTACCACTTTCCATCAGGTGACCCATGGCAACTTGTTTGCACTTCTGAGTTGTATAAAAAAATGCATTTTTCCAAATTAGTTATTATACTACGAGTATTTTATAATAAGTATTTAAAATCTTGTTTAGAATGATAAAGAAGTGGGGGAATTTAATGAGAAATAGTAAACGTTGCCTATAAATATAAACAGCACTGTGAGCATCACAGTCCGAACTAAAAAAATATGTATTATGTAGAATTTAATTAATTATATGCATACACCTCTAATTGAATCAACCAGCTTCAAAGTAGGTTATCAATACGGTTGCATTTTTTTATGTTTGTTACTTCATAACTCCGATTTTTTTTATTTTCTGAAACGATGTAAATATTACAGATTGGTACCATATAAATTTTATCAAAATCGGTTCAGTAATTTAGTTTATCATACATCAAAATAACTGATTTTGTCACAATTGGTGTCGCTTTTTTTTTAAGACAATCTTTAATTATTGTTATTGAAAATTGACGATCGATTGCTTAATTAATTCTAACGTAATCATGCTTTGGTAAGTTTTGGCATGAAATCTGGTTAATGGATTAGGAAATATATAACAAGCATTATATGAAATTAAATGTTAGAATTCCGTTGTTACGAACCTATTTACATTCAAGAGCACTCAACTATTGGGCATCCCATGCCTCAACAATTCTCAAGAGATAGGTACTTCTCCAACATAGTTAAGGCTACAGACTGTTGCGTTGGAATTTTGTTTAATAATTTACTAAGTTATGCCTTTAGAAATCTAGGTTGTCGTTTCTTTCAATACCATTATGACAATCGAATTCTCAATTCGTCAACAAATCGAAATTATTCATCACCTGTGCATATGTCTGTACACAAGCGCGCGCACGCACGCACGCACGCACGTATGCACGCACGCACGCACGCACGCTGCACGCACACACACACACACACACACACACACACACACACACACACACACACACACACACACACACACACACGCACACACACGCACACACACACGCATACACACATATATATTATATAGGGAAACGATATTATAAAGAAAATCGATTTCATTATTGGTCTGTTTGTTTGTAATGGACGTCATGAGTATTATATGATCTTCATATGACTGTTTATGTATATAGGCGAAGTTTACCACTTTCCATCAGGTATACCGTCAGCTTATTTCCTATTCCAAGTTAGTTGAGAAAAAATAAAAGTAAATATTTATGAATACACTATCGGAACTTAACGCAATGAAAAAATTTGCGGGTATATGGTACCTATATACCTGATTTTTTATTACCGACATTTAACATGGATAGTATAATTAAAAATGTGTCAACAACGCGAAAATTTAAAATTAATAAAGTCAAAACCAAAGATTCTGATAAGTTCTCACAAGATATACTTCTAGAAAACTTTTAAAACCATCACCATAATAAAAAGGCTAAGTTGAGCAATAAAATTAGAAGTGTTTTAATCCAATACCTCTAAGGTTCCCAGGGGACGATCAAACGGATACTCAGCTATTGTTAAGTCCCGCTTTATTTTGACTGACAGCATCAATTAGAAGTCGACAGTGCGGTGTCGTGTTACAAAGAGTACCCGATAACTTGTAGGGGCTTACTGTAATGGACCATCAATATTAAATGAGGTATTCCTATAAGATATCAAACGGACAGACCATGCGAAAAGACGTATTGGTAAACAAAATAAATGTTCATAGTAAAGTCACAAAAAAAATTCTCAAATTTTTATTAATTAGTAATGTCATATAATACAGAATGAAAAAAAAATTCCAAGGAAATATAAAGTATCATAGAATACTAAGCCAAATGTGCACTTTCTGGCTCTAAAATCTTACACACTTTTTTTTTTATACAACTTAGAATGGCAAACAAGCTGACGGCCCACCTGATGGAAAGTAATAACCGTCGCCTATAGACATGAGCAGTACCATGATGTCCATGACACATCCACAGAGTATACTGTTTCGCCCATGATACCCCCCCATGCGTTGCCATTCCTGAGGACTCAGGTGTTATTCCTCTGTACCCAGTAAATTCACGCCATATCCCATCCTTCAAACCGAAACACAGCCATGCAAACACAACTGCTTCAACACAACTATTCCAGGATAAGCACCAAGTTCCGTTTTAGGAAAGCAGTTTCTTAAGTTAGAACATAAGTGATACCTAATCGCTTATCAGAAGATCAGTGACAAATTGTCTTGTGCTATATTCTATTCCTATAATACTGACAGGACAGTAAACCATACTGAATCGCCTGCTTATTTCTGGAGTCTTTTTGCACTGAATTTGCCTTTACAAGATCACCACTCGAGACAACAATACTTCTTGTATGAAAACATACTGTAGTCAAAACAAAAGCGTAAGTTTATATTGTACTTAAGTATAATTTGCCATAATCAAACTTTAGTAAATTATTTTTTATGGTATCAACATCCCAATTATGTGACTGTAACATACCGCCTGTAACCCCGTGGAATAAATCAAAACAATGTGTTGCGTGTATTGTGTCGTCACGCAATGGAACTAAAAATAATTCATTCCTTGCGGAGGCATTTCAGTAAAATACATTCAGGTGAAGCGGTGAACCGCAGAACGCTTCGTACAAAGATTGTACGCTGCAAATACGGGTACGTAATGGTGCAAACGTGCGAGCTCCCTAAATGCAGGTTATAAATTATTTTCATTTTTTGAATAAAGTTTAAAACATCGAAAGTTCCTAATTCGAATATTTATTTTTTATACAGATATATAATACGATATTTTCCACCGATACATATTGATTATTTGATTTTTATGATTTAATTATTTCTTATTGCATTTCATAATATAATTAGTAGATAACATTTCAACTTTAATTAATAACTTTAATCAAAAACTACTAAATAAAACTAGTAACTATATTAAATTTAATATATTATTTTGGTTTTTTTTTTAAATAGACTTTGAAATGAACAGACTTTTAAATTAAAATGTATATTTTATGTAGGTGACTTTATATTAAGTGATATTTTCCGCCAATTAAGAATTGATTATCTGATTTTTATCTCTAATTTCAAAAGTTACTACCGTGGACTCAAAATAATTGTCAAAAAAAAAAAAAATGTATATATATATATATATATATATATATATATATATATATATATATATATATATATATATATATATATATATATATATATATATATATAATTATTTCATCAGAATTTAGAGTCGTGTGCATATTATTTTCAGTCCTCAAAAACCAAGCCTAACAGCCATCCGCATTCGAACCGTTCGTATGCACACCACAAAACCACAAGTGGGCCAAACTCTGAAACAGATTAAAACTTGTGATGAATCACCATTTTCGTTTACCAGCACTCCAACTTTTGGATACGAGGAATTTACTTTATGTGTGAAAATGTAAATATGTTGGGAACTTCGACGCTTGCCAAGGAAATCGCGTTCGTTGAGTGTTGACGGAGACATGACGGCTTTACGTAGTGGATTATCCGATGGATCCGTTTAATGGGGCGTCCACATCAGCGCATAATATACCACAACTCGTAAGTTATTACAGTGACAGTTAAATAAAAAAAAATTATACAACTTTCTGACGTGTGATATGAAATGACAAACAAGCTGATGGTCCGCCTAATAAAAATAGGTAACTATCGCTTACTAAACATGAGTCAATTAATTAAAAAAAGTTCTTCTTTCTTCTTGTATGCAACTTAAAATAGCAAACGGGTTGGTGGCCCATTAGAAGATAATAGGTAACCGTCACTTATAGACTTGAACACCAATATGGACACCACATGATACAATGTGACCTTTTATACTGTGTATCCTATAATTTTACTGCCATATTCCGGCTTTCAAATCGAAACATAACATTTTAAGTACAGGCTACTTCAGGATAGAAACACGAGTGAAACAGAGATACCCACATAGTGTTTTTTACAAGTTCTTTCTCTCTGTGTGTCAAATAAATCACAATTCTACATGATAGAGACTAAAATACCGATGGATATCTCTTAACATTTCATATAAGAGAAAATGATAAAAAAAGGCTAACCTCAACCAAACCTTTAAAAAACGTTTGAAAAAAGTACACGAAAAAGAACAAAGAAAAGTATTTGCCAGAAGGAGACTTTGTACAAAGTCATCTGCTTGGGTATCTCTGTCACATTATTGTTTTAGGCGTGAAGTAGTTATGTTTGCATAGCTGTGTTTCAATTTGAAGAGTGGGATATTGAAATGAAATTATAAGGTACAGAGGCATGACAACTTAGTACTCAGTAATGGTAACGCATGAAGGGTATCATGAGCGACACAGCGTACTCTGTTATATCCATGGCAGGGTTCATATCTATAGGCAACGGTTACCATTTTCCATTATGTGAGCGGTCAACTTGTTTGCCATTCTAATTTGCAAAAGAAAATTTAATTAAGAATCGCCAATGTAAAGCTGCGGCCTCGTCTACTTTCTGTGTAGACACTCCTTTAGTGCGCTTGATTGTGCTAAGGATTAAGTTCGTTTACATTTGAGCTTCTCATACGTACAAGGTTTTATCCATCGGTGTTTTTGCAGGCTAATGGGCTCAGGACGTGGGCTGGTGGATGATTAATGTTTAGGATAATATTAAGATCAAATTAATCAGATATGGTAAATTGCGAGAGGTCATAACTCTTTAATTTAGGATCAAGGGACAAGTGCTAAATTAAGTTATAGTTTACTTCAGTCGAACATAAATTAGGTATAAAGTTACGCTTAATTCAATGTTGCAATTACAAAAAGTTTCTGTTTTAGTTTTTAACTAATTTAGTTAGAAATCGAGTTAGTATAAGAAAATAGAATTTAAATTTTAAAAAATTTATACTTCATTTCTCTAATTAGTCATTTCTTATTTATTAGTAGTGAATTAAAGGTACGGGATATTTGTCGTCAGTTATAAATAATCAAAATTTTGTACTAAAAAAAAACAGCTGAGTTCAGTTTCTGCCATTAAACTGTTCAACCGTTAACTGTCTTCTACTGAACATAGGCTTTGCCAGTTGCTATGCTTAGCAGGCGAATTGGCAAGCGCAATAAGGCCAGTCATAAGTTTAACCAAGATGGTAACATTAAATTAATTCCCTTCTCATTCTTACTAGAAAAGAATCGTGCTCAGTAATGCTACATTAATAAATTGTAATGTATGTACGTATAGTATAAAAGAGTTTGTATATTAAATGCAATCTTTAATAACTAAACTTATTTCGTATTAGACGGTATTAAAATTGACAGAAATATATGGAGAACTATTTTGCTTACAATGCCACATTGAGCGAAAGGCCGAGGTCCGAACGTTAAATAGCACAAAGGTACAATAACGTGTAATTGCAAATGATACAGTGTCTCTTTTGCAACTATAGTGACCAATAATTTAGATACAAATTATAGTATTCAATTAACAATAATATAAACTTAAATTTATCTAGTTTTTTGTTTGAAAATTGTTATAATAATGTATTCTATTTTACCCGCTCACATTGATGCCCCTTTCCATTTTTGATCTGCTAAAAGAGAACTCTTTTAGAGTTAAGTTCATCTTTGTACATTTGCTTACCTCTGTCTTATTTTTTATGTATTATTAATCTGTAAAATAAATATATTTGAATAAACTGTCTGCAAATAGAATGAAACAAGCCAAGAGGCTTTATTAGAATGCACTAATTTCTCAAAATTTCCACAAGGGAGATGAGTTCACACTAACCCCTTATTCATGAAAATTAAAACCTCTTACCAACATATTTTAGCTATTGAAGTGTTTTGTCACTTTCTTCCAAATTGCGTATTTAGCGCAAAAGAAAAAGACAAAAGATTTCAATAGCGAGGTTGAATAGGTTTATGAGTAATAAACCTATTCAACCTCGCTATTGAAATCTTTTGTCTTTTGATTTTTTAATAACGTAAACATCAATTATATCAATAAAGTATACATAAAAATAAATACAAATATAAGTAAATTTGTTCCGTAAAAAAGAAAAGAAAAACACTTATTACACACAACCAGTTATTTTAATTTAAAATCTATACTACTGAATCGATTTTAATTAAATTTCTATGTGACTAATTTGAAAGTACGTATTTACAGATAAAAAAAATTCAAACCGGTTTATGAATGATAGAATACTGAGGTAATAAACGTAAAATATACAAATAATTGAAAACGTCCTGCTGTTTTGAAATCAGTTGGATTATGAATACGCATGCGAATATTAAAGTATTATTTTTATTATTATTTCGGCCGTTAACTATCCACTGCTGGACATAAGCCTTCCCCGTGAGGAGAGTTTTGCCAGTAGTTGTCACGCTTGGCAGACAGGTTGGCAACCGCAGTTGGGCTTTTAGAAATGTTTTAAGAGGAACGCTGCTGCCCTTCCTTAGTCGCCTCTTACGACACCCATGGGAAATAAAGGGGTGGTACATTCTTTCCCGGGCACACACGGAGTAATATTAAAGTATTATACATAGCATTTATTAAGACTTATTTTTAACGAAAAAGGACATTTGGTTATTGTGTGCTTAACGCCCTCATTCCGCTAAAATTAAGCCAATTTTGTTCCACCTTAACACTCTTTTATGCCTTAGGCAACGTATTATTTAACCAGATTTTTTAGCCTGATAAAACTTTATGTTTGTAAAAAGAAAAGGTGAGTGTTTTAATCATTTTAAATTTTGTTTCACAGAAAAAGAACAACTGTGTCATCATAAGAATAAAATTTATGAATTAAAAAAAGGTTTAAAGATTCTCATCGGTTCATAAAAGTCAATATCAATCGCCATAATCAAATTAAAAAATATTAAAAATTAATAACCATCCAGTCACGAAAAGGGCGTGTGGTCACCCTGTATACAGCGTGTTTCTTTGACTACCATTTACGTCGACCCACGCCCGTTCGGTTCCGATAATATACGCCCGTGTATTACTTACCTTAATCTCGATTCATATTTTTGTTTGTTTATAGCGGGCGCGCTTTTATCGAGTTACCATTTGTTGTGGTAGGCGGTTAATTTATTCAGTTTACAACTTGGACAACTTCATTGTTTTATGCATGTATACTGCTTACCATATACAGTCATCATTACTTGCATTAAAATCATTCTTGATAATATATTTGTTATTTTATTTATACATAAATTTAATAAATATTATACAACTGTGAAATATCAAATCTTTTTTTCTCATAACTCATTCGTTATGTGAAATATTGGAAATATTGACCGGCATCCATAACAAACTATTCGTTAATTTATTATTAAAGGTTCTTCATTCGATTGTTTTTTTTATTGTTATTACATCATAACTTCGTCAGTTATACACCAATTTAGATTTTTTTTAACTATATACATGTATATATATATATATATATATATATATATATATATATATATATATATATATATATATATATATATATATATATGGATACTTAAACAAAAGTAAGTTTTTTTTATTGGAAGATAAAACATTTTTTAGAATACTCAGAAACAAGCAACCAAGTTGATGAAAAGTGGTAACTTGGTAACTGCAGCTTATACAACTGGACATGACCAGCACCATGGTCATCGCAGAGAATAATAGGATAAAATATTTCATACATTCGTACCTTGTAATTTCTCTGCCATATTCCACCGTTCACACTGAAACACGAACATACAAGCCCAGCTGCTTCACAATAGGAACTGAGCGGGACAGAGGTACTCAAGTAGACTGATGTATAATATGTACAAAGTCTCCCTTTGATAAAGGTTTCTTCTAATTACATCAGCAATGTACAATCTACAAATTACGCAGAAATGCATTTTTAATATTTATTTTTGATAGCATTATTAGACTTTTTTATTAATATTATTTTTTCATTATTGTATTATAATGTTTGATTTTTTTTATTTTTGGTGAGTGCTTTGGTAAATCTGTAAAGCTCACCAAAAATATGTATAAATAAATAAATAAGTGAATAAATAAATAGTTAAGTAGGTGAATAGGTAAGATATTAATTTAAATAAAAAACTAGGAAATTATACTTCCAAGTTGGCAACCTTTTTTATTTACGTTTTACGGGGAATCCGTCGACTGTATTGTATGTCATTTTTGTATAGTTTAGTAACTTTTAAGCAAAAATGGTCGCTTGGGTGTTTAACGTAGCATTTAGAAAGGGAGTAGGGGGTACAAAAAATATTATAGAGGGTTACACGGGGGAAGGTCCAAAAATCGTCAGAAACTACATTACTTAATACTTGAACATCTCCTAATTACACACTGTATCAAGTATCAACACCTAATTACACAATGTATTCTTACTCTATCAAGACACAATAATACATAAAATACTTATATATATATACAAAACGACCATATTTCAATACATGTATGAATATAACAAGTAAAGCACCTATTCATACCACTATTAGTAACCAGCTTTCATACTCCCAGTCCATTTATTTCCCTCATAAAAGCATAGACAAACATATGAATAGTTACAATAATGTTGCAACAGTAAAATGGCAATATCCATTTGTTTCGGTTATACCAGACTTTATCGATGGCCGGGCTTTAAACTGGAGATAATGCACTCGTAAAACTAGTCCAATTTCAGGAAACAACGATGCCGACACAGATTTATTTTGTAATAACAAAGTGCTTAAACTTTGATGTATGGTTACTTGACTATTCAGTAGTACATATACCCTTAGATTATACAGATAGTGTGTCTCTATACAAATGCTTCGAGAAAAGCGGATCAACTTTTCCAGTTATCAACCTGCCTACCAAGCGTGACTAGTACTGGCAAAATTTCCCCAATAGGAGCAGGCCTATGTTCAACAGTGGGCAGTTAATATTTGGATGGTACTTAGATTATATAGATAAGGCATCAAACCTCAAAAAACAGATCAACTTTTTGTCAGCTAATTGTCAAATTATCTGAACGGTTTTTTTATTAGTATTCTGTATATTTACACATAAAATGTATTTTGACGTATTATTTAATAAATAAAATGAGTGTTTATGCATTAAAAAAAAAAACAGAATTTATAAGACAAAATAAATGTAGAAGTTATAAAGGAATTATTTACACGCAAAATTGTATGAAAAAATTGACTCGTTTTGCTCAAAGTATTTCTATAGAGACACTCTATCTATATAATCTAAGGCACTCATATATTGATTAGCATAATTTCTCAGTAGCAACACCACAATCATACTGTTTCTTTTTTTTACTGTACTCACACACATTCATTCATTCCTATTTTGATGCGCTCTTGTCGATGGAACTCTTGCCACTCATTACATTTTCAGCGAGTCTCTTCACCACTTAATACGACACGATACCAACTGTATCATCACAGTGTATTCTGAAATGTCTATGATACTGCATTAAATATGCTGGCAACGCTTACAAGTTCCCTTCTGTTGGACTGCGAGCTTGTTTGCCATACAAGTTTCACAAAACAAAACATCACCCTTCTTCCTTCTTCCTTATCAATACATAAATGCCACAAATTTAATTACCAATACGTGACTAATATTTCACACTCGAAGAATGCTAAAGTACCTGTTTTATCAATACTTCAATGCGAGTATCGAATAAATAGTAGCTATTGTAGTAACGCGGACTTTCCCATGAATACCGTGGCACCAGTTAAGGCTGGGCCACACACATTGGTTTAAATACCATATTTATAGCTCACTTGTACTGACCTTTAATGTTATGTGGAACTTATAAGTAAAAGGGTGTAACTAAAAAGTAAACATTTTCAGTTTATATGTTTTATTTTAACTTTTGATATAATAACATATGCTAATTTGAAAGTTAGATACATATTCAGAAACGCAAAAGCGAAAATCGCATTCTAATAAGGTACGCATTTTTATCTTTTAATAAAATAATATAATCTTTTAAAAAACCAAGTTTTTTTAATTAAATAATTTATACAAATTCTATGTGTTTTTTCGCTACATTCAAAACATTTTACAAAACCATACGATAACAACACAACAACTATAAAACCAGAAAAATTAGCTTATATTAAGAAGACGCCTCAGAATTTTAATTTTTATTCTTACACGTTTAACACAGCACGTGCTAGTTCTAAATACGGTCTGTCCCGAACAATGTATCGGTACACGGAACAGTATTTTGTATGTCTGACCATTCGTACATCGGAAACCGGCGGCGCCATGCTGTAGGAAGTTATTGGTAACGTTAGCAATATCTCCAATGTACTACTAGACAATGTACTACTCGTATTTTGCCTACTGTAGCAGTTTGAATATTCAATTATATGAAATGAAATTGTAATGGAATATTTTTATAATGAACGACCTTCATAGCGTAAAGGTTAGACCCTATAATTTGACTAGATGTATATCAATTGTAGACGACAGTTGGTAATGATAAACAACAAATAGCCTTTGTACATACAGTATTACTTAGTCACTGTGTGGTCCCGACACAGAATAGGCCGTCCTTTCCGTTCCCGTGGGTGTAGTAAAAATCTACTAAGGGAGAGCGAGGGATGGGCAGCAGCGTCCCTATTAAAACATCCCTAAAGCCTAACTGCGGTTGCCAACCGGCCTGCCAAACGTGGCAATTACTAGCAAACCCCCCCAAGATTATTAAAAATAATCTTTGATGTTCAACTTATTTTTTAATTTTCCATGTATGAAATTTAAAGAACTAGAGAGCTAGATTCATTATTTCATATTAAATAATTATAGTCATAATATTGGCCGTGTGGTCCAGGCATAGAATAGGCCACCCCTTCTTTTCCCGTGGGTGTCGTAAGAGGCGACTAAGGGAGAGCGAGGGATGGGCAGCAGCGTCCCTTTTAAAACATCTCTAAAGCCTAACTGCAGTTGCCAACCCGCCTACCAAACGTGGCAACTACTGGCAAACCCCCCCAAAGGGGAGGCTTATATTCAGCAGTGGATATTTAAAGGCTGATATGACGATGATGATTATCTAGTCACAAACTAGTGTCTATTATGAGTAGGTACTAGACAGTCAATTGTTGTGTCCTGGCATAAAATGGGCCATCTCTTCCTTTCCCGTGGGTATTGTAAGAGGCGACTAAGAGAGAGACCAGAGGGATACTTTGTACAAAAGTCGATTGCTTGGGTACCTCTGTCCCATTCGTGTTTCAACCGTGAAGCAGTTGTATTTGCATGGCTGTGTTTCGGTTTGAAGGGTGGCATATGGCGTGAATTTACTGAGTACAGAGGAATAACACCTGAGTCCTCAGGAATGATAACGCATGGGAGGTATCATGGGCGAAAAAGTATACTCTGTTATGTCCATGGAACTGCTCAAGTCTATAGGCGACGGTTACCACTTTCCATCAGGTGGGCCGTCAGCTTGTTTGCCATTCTAAGTTGAATAAAAAAAACTAATCGCCTCTTTTAAAACATCACCAAAAGCCTAACTAAGATTGCCAACCCACCTGCTAAGCGTGGCAATTACTAGTAAAACTCCTTTATGTGGGTGCTCTATGTTTAACAGTAGATAGTTAACGATTGATATGATAGCGATGACTAGTCAATTAATAGACATGCTTAGTTTTAGTTTGTAGTAAATACTCGTGCATTCATTATATACATAGATTTTGCACATATATACAAAAATAATGAGTTGAATATTAAGTTTGTTTTATGTATATATATATATATAAATCAAACTAGCAACCATCGGAAGATGAGGCATTGTCATTAAATATGTGATCTAGATACAGGATAACACTCTATTTTCTAAATTTGAATAGTTTTTGCTATTTTGGGTTGGATCTCAAAATAGTTGCTGTTTGTTTGTATATTCACTTGGTATGTAAGAGAGATAAAAAATTACTTAAATCGTGATCAAATTAATATAGAAGCAATAGGGAATTAAAATATATTGATTGGAAAATGAATCATTAAAATTGATCCAGAATTGGCAAAGATAATATAAAAAATACAACGCAATTAACCTTTCCCTTTTTGTAGTGGTTTAAAAAGCAATGCCAGCATTTATTACACACTATATTATTTCGCATCGACAGCCTTTAATCCCACGTTTATACCAAAAATATACATTTCAACAGTTTAACCGATTAAAAAAAAACGTATAAAAGAATCCCGTTCCACTTATTTTGAACACAAAAACCTCCGTGACATCCCACACATTAATACAACTTATCATCGATGACCGACTGTGAGATAGCCAAGGTTTTACGACGGTGCCACCAAGAGCTGTTGTCTGCCATTTAAAAGCTATAAAACAGTGTTTTAAAATTCTTAAATCACTAAATTTTGTGTGCATGAAATGTTAAATATTTGAAATACTTGTAACGGTAATAAAAAAAAAATTAAGTAAAAATCTACAAACTACAGCAGATTATGGATTGTTCTAATTATAGATGGAGATGGGTTAAGATATTGGATGCTGAATAAAAGTTCCCGAGTGCTACACTCAGGAACTTTTATTCTAACGTTGCTTATACGTGGTCTAAACACGTATAAGCAAACGCAGTGTAGAACGACCCCCCACTAGATCAAGTGATAACCTCAAATGAATTGTAGGAAGTCAGTGGATGTAGGTGGCTCAGGACCGTTTCTTGTGATAGTTTACGTTGAAAGTCTATATTCAGCAGTGGACAGATAACGGCTGACAAGGTGATGATGATGATGATGATCATAGGTTTATAAGAAATAGTATAGAAATAAGTTTAATACTAGCTAAACGAATTTTATATAAAAAATCTATAATTACCAAATCATTATTCATGTGCCTCTTTCTATAAAGCTTCTGCCCTACGGGGCGTTAAACTCAGAAGAGTAGATCTCATATAATTCCGTACTAATAACCCAATTTTTCCTACATCAAATCCGTACATAGAAAAAACGTGTAATCAAAAAAAATCCATCTCTATCTTATTCTACTAAAACGAAAGAGATGACAGTATAAATTCGTATATCAGCGCTAACCTACACAGCCACAAATGATCATCTCCGACCACCGCCCCGTCACATTCTCGCTAGGCCCACCTGCAGACGGGGCGCCTCAATTTAAAACGGTCACGGACTGGAGCCGGCTTGAGAAAGTCCTCGAGTCGACTAACTCTCCGGTACTGGACCGCATCCCGGACGTAGTCGAATCTATCGAGGAGACGACTACAGCCATAGACGCGCTAACAGAGCACCTGCAGTCGGCAGTCAAGGACTGCTCCAGGGAGGTTCCGGATACGGGCGACCGTAGATGGAACCTACCTGATGATGTAAGGGCTCTGCTGCACACTAAGAATGCAGCCACACGAGCGTATGACCGCTATCCCTCAGAAGAGAACCGAACCCGCCTGCGAGCTTTACAGCGCGAAGTAAAGAGTCGCATAGCGGAACTTCGGCGAGACAGATGGGATAAGTTCACCAAAGAACTCACCCCCTGCCATACCGCGTACTGGCGAGTAGCCAAAACTCTCAAAACAGACCAGTGTTACTCCGACCTTCCGCCCTTAGTCCGAACAAACAACAGTCCGGCCATATTTGATGAAGAAAAGGCTGAATGCCTAGCAGACAGCCTAGAGGCCCAATGCATGCCGAGCACCCTTCCGGTGCCCGTTGATCATCTAGAGAAGGTAGAATCCGAGGTGGAGCGAATCCTGTCGATCCCTCCAGTAGAGTCACTCCCCCCCGTTACACTGGATGAGGTGCGAACACTCATCAAAGGAACTCCCAACCGAAAGGCACCCGGTGCCGACGGTATCTCTAACAGACTCCTTAAGAGTCTGCCAGAAACCATTCTGCTACTCCTAGTAGCGATCTTCAATGCGGCAATTACCAATGCCATCTTTCCAGATGCTTGGAAAGAAGCCGATGTCGTAGGCTTTCCCAAACCTGGGAAAGATAAGTCCCTTCCCACCAGTTTTCGCCCCATCAGTCTCCTCAGCTCGCTGGGGAAGCTGTATGAGAAGCTAATACTCGCACGCCTGAAAGACTGGCTACAGTCCAAAGGCATCCTGATCGATGAACAGTTCGGCTTTAGAGCCAAGCACTCAGCTGTTCATCAAGTACATCGTGTAGTAGAACACGTCCTCAACGCCCGACACCTGAAATCCAACGGGGTCACATGTGCCCTGTTTCTCGACGTAGCGAAGGCCTTTGACAAAGTCTGGCACAGCGGCTTGATTTTCAAACTGCACAAGATGGGAGTGCCAGACAGGCTCGTGCACATCATACGAGCCTTCTTGTCCAATAGGTCATATCGCTATCGCGTCAATGGAGTGCGTTCCAGCGCACGACCGATTAGAGCCGGCGTCCCTCAAGGCGCTGTCCTCTCCCCCACCCTCTTCTCGTTGTACACCAACGACATCCCGCGTCAGCCCCGAGTGCAAATCGCCCTCTTTGCTGATGATACAGCCATATATGTGGACAGCACGTCGGCCGCCTGTGCAGCCAACAGGCTTCAACGGGCGGTGGACGAGCTGGCCTACTGGTTCAGAAAATGGCGCATCGAAGTCAATCCAGATAAAAGCGCCGCCGTGCTTTTCACGGCCAAAAGAAAACCATCCCTTCCCGCCTCTATTCAGCTGTTTGGCACGCCCGTCCCCTGGACGAACGAAGCCAAATACCTAGGCGTGACACTAGATTCCAAGTTGAGTTTCGCATCTCATCTTAAGCGCGTCCGAGGCCTGGCCAATTTTATACTGGGACGCCTCCATCCCTTTATTAACAAGCGCAGCCAATTGTCGCTTAACGCAAAGCTGACGCTCTATAAAGCATGTATAAGACCGGTGATGACGTACGCTAGTGTCGTCTTCGCCCACGCCCTTCCTTCATTACTTCACCCCCTTCAGGTGGTGCAAAATAAATTTCTGCGACGGGCCACGGGCGCCCCGTGGTACGTGCGCAACGTGGATCTACACCGCGACCTCAAAATACCCACTATAAGGCAATTCATGAAGCAAGCGTCTCGACGCTACTTCGCCTCAGCCGAGTCCCATTCAAATCCGCTCATAGTAAGAGCGGTCAAATACAAACCCCCCATAGAGAACGTCGCTCCAAAACGTCGTCGCCCGAGGCACGCACTCTTGGACCCCGATGATCCAACTACGACGGCAAACGCGTCTCCCTCCCTACCTACCGCGGAACCCTCGACAAGAGCCCCTACAAACACACCCACACATCGCACACACCGCCCCCGCCGGCGGGGGCGAAGAACCCTCGCGACACACGGTCCGCGCGCGATTAGGTTTGCGCCCGAGCGCATAACAACCGCGTCGCAATCTCACCCACCCAGACGTACCGACCCTTCGCCGTCCCTCGACGGGGGTCGAAGTGCGGTGGCCTAAGCCGAGGCCGAGCCACTCTGGCGCCCTTAGGCGCACACACACACCGCAGTCCATAAGAAAGAGTCGACACCTCTGTCGCTCCCCTCTCGCGGGCTTGGAGTGCCATCAGCACTCGCCCCTGCATTCGCGTCCGGTGAAGCTGTAAAGGCCACACACGGCCAACAGCAAACACATTCAGAAAAAAAAAAAAAAAAAAAAAAAAAAAAAGCCACAAATGACCCCAAGGCATCCGTGTTCGTAATCCAACTTGCTTTAAATTCCCTTACAAATTACCTTATAAGCATTCAGATATTTAATCTTTGTTTAATGTAAAAATGAATAAGCAAGTTGTTGTACTGACCTTTCTAAATTATATGACGCTTAACATACTTTGTATTGAGGTTAAAAAATTAGTTCCAATTATTTATTTGTCGATAAAGATGATTGATTAAAGTGAAACTAAATATAACGGTCAAAGTGGTTTATTTTTGTTGCCGATGCACGGTAGCGTGTGTGATTGAGTTTTATTAATGCGTCATAAGTTATATTTATAGCTCTTAAAGCATTTTACCATTGCCTCGGGGGTCACTGATGTCAAATGTATATTATTATTTTTTATTCCAATTATCAATTTATTAAATTAATTGAAAAATGAATAAATTTCCTAAATTTATACTATGTCCCTAATTAGATATTTTGAAAAAAAAGTCTTAAGAAGCATCTTCTATTCTTATGAATATATATTTATTTATTTTTATGTGTAGTTATATATGTGTATGAATGTATAAGTATATATTTATGTTTATGTATATATGTGTATATACAATTAAGTATGATATAATTAGTAATGTATAAATTTAAGTTTATATAGTTCTTTTTGTTTGTAAATTGTCACAATGTTGTACACTATTTTACATGCCGACATTTATGCTGCTTTCCACTTTGGGTTTGCTGAAAGAAAAGTCTTTTAGGGTTAAACATTTGTACATTTGTTTACCTCTGTCGTATTTTTAATGCCTACAATAAAGTATAAATAAATATAATAATTATTTACTAGATGTTATTTTGCGGAAGAAAATAATGTTAATCAAATAACCATATATTATATAATAACAGTAGGTACTGCTGTTAAAATACGTAGATAGGAACGTAACTCAACCTTGATAATGGACTAACAAAAATAACTATTACCTAACCACAAAGTAATAAGAAATTACAGGATGTCTTTACTTCACATAATTTAATTACTATATATATTTCGATTTTATTGCAAGCATAAAATACCAACGAAATTTAAAAAATCGTACAAAATATCCACATAGATTAACTTACGATCGAAATCGATACAGACGAAGCCGCGGGTACAGCTAAGTATAATGTAATCAACCCAAATCAAAGATACGAATAGATCCAATCCCGAACCTCACTCCCACTCACGGTGATGCAGCGCGATGCATTTAATTGTTATACGATAGCGCACTAATGCACCTGTCAAGGAAACAAAGACCCGAATAGTTAAGTCTGAAATTGAAGCACGACCGTTTGTTGCGACTGCGTGTCCCTTAAAAGTAAATGTTTATACACACTTTCTTTGATTTCCATCTATATGATTCGAGTCATGATGGACATTTTGACGTTTGGTGATATAAACATTATGTTAGAACTGTTTCAATACGTGTTATATAACGTCACGCCTTGCAGGTCTACGATATTGTCGTAGAATAATTGGAATAATGCTGACGGTAAAATCGTTTCGTATAAATTTATAAAACAGGGCAGAAAATGAAATTAGGTATTGACAATTCGTCATCATATCATCATAACAGATTAACTGCCTACTGCTGAATGCCCCCTGGGGGGGTTTTGCCCGTAGTTGCCATATTTCCCAGGCGGGTTAACAACCACAGTTAGGCTTTAGAGACGTTTTAAGAGGGATGCTGCTGCCTATACCTCCTTTAGTCGCCTCTTACGACATCCACGAGAAAAGGTGGCCTTTACTATGCCGGAACCACACGGCCACGATATCATCGAAGGAGTTTGGCGATTGGAGTAATGGTGACAAATTGAATTGAAATTGAAAAAAATATAAAAATTATAAAGTATGGCAGTAAATTAAATAAAGCATTAACAGTTATCACCTTACCTTTACCTTTAGTGTTAGAGTAAATTTAATATTTAAGTCAATATTAAATAATTTAATATGATATTATTATTTTTTTAATTAATATTATAATACATTACATGAATTAGAATATATTTTATTAATTTAATATTTCAGTAAAAAAGTAAACTAAACAGTAAAAAAAACTACCTGATCTAAATATTTCTAATCAACTTAACTATATAATTCTACCTATAGGGTAGAAATTTAAAAAAAATAAACTAATAGTATTTAGTATTTTTTTTTATACAGATAATGTCTTATATTATAATGATAATGATATAATGATGTATGGTCGTCTCGTTTAGCAAACGAACCAAGTCGCGGTAATAACATGTATATAAAAGGGTATTAATATTAACGATTGTTAAAAGTATCTAAATCTTATAAAAGTGGCTGAAAAATAAAACAGTTATTTTTTGTGGCATAATGAAATTTCGTTTTGCTAATGCAAGATTTTAGATATTTATCAAGCTGATTACGCCATAAAAGAAAATTGAGTGCGACAATTATATGAATATATTATGGTTGAAAAAAAAACTTGTTTTTATTTTTAAATGGATTCACTTAGTTTATTAACACGCTTTATTTTATACCCCTTTCGTTTCCTGTGGATGATGATAAGAGGCAACTAAAGGAATTAGATGGTCGAGAGGTAGGCAGCAGCTTCTTTTTTAAAACCTAACAACGGTCGCCAACCCGCCTGCCAAGCGTGGCAACTGCTAGCAAAACTCCCCTTACAAAGGAGGCTTATGAGGAGGAGTAGACAGTTAACGCCTGATATGGTGAGGATGAGGATGATTTTAAATGTACTAATTTTCATTATATTATAATAAATATAATATTTAAATGTATAAAATTGTAACATTAACATTAATATTGTCATTTTTTCTTTTTGAGTATTTAATTAAATTAGTGCTAATTGGTGGTTTGTATTCACACACTTAAACTTAAAAATGTAAAGTAATAATAAAATTATTTAAAAGAGCAACACGCAAGTTTCTTGCTCGTTCTTCTTGTGATGAGACAGCTTTCCGAACGAGCGGTAGATTAAAAAAAATGTAATGACTTTTCAAAAGTGCTTCAATGTAAGTTTATTTGAATAAATGATTTCTATTCTATTCTATTCTATTCTATTTATAGCATTTTGTTTCAATTATTTAACGATAGATAGATGAATGAATAGGTCGATATAGGTACGTTTGTTACTCTTTCATGAAAAAACTACTAAACAGGTTTGAATGAAGTTTGGTACACGAGTAGGGTTGTTTATAATTTAACAAATAGTCTACTTTTTATACAGATTAACGCAGGTAAAACTACGGAATATTACTGGTATTGCATATTTTATGTAGCCACGAAATTCATTAGTACAAGGTTGTAAAAAATATTTATAGAAAAAAAATCATTTTAATTTGGATTATTTTTTAATAATCATAATCTATTATGAACAGGAAATACACTCCACAGTTGTAGTATTAATATTAACACCACAATTTTGTCCACAAATTTGTCCACTAAGTATTCCAATTAATATATTGAAATTGGAATATTTAAGTTATTCCAATTGTATCTATTTCATTATTTCATAATTATATAGCTTCAATAAAAAAATGTATGTGTTCAGATAAAATGGTATTTGCTTCAATATCAACCAATAATTTATTAACTAGTTACTTTGTTTCATTGAGATTATTTGTTTATTTAGCTTTGCTGTACTACATATGGGAAGAAAGAACAAGTTACAAAGCAAATAATAACGAAGTATTATTCCTTGGAGATATTTCTTCCAGTCAACCTTGAGAATCAGAAAGAAGAAATAAATTATCTAAAAGGTTTTGTATAATATAAATAATACAATGCATTAATACTTTAATATAATTGAAATGAGCTGCATATTTTTCTTTAATATTATTGAAAGAAAAAGGTTCCAATGTACGATATTCGTTTCGTCGTATTTTTACGTAATAGCTCGCTTGCATATTTGCGAACTCGGAGTCCATTTTAACCCTGCCGATGCAGCACTTCTTCGTTCCCCGTAATTGGCTTCAGTTATCTCCATCATTACATCTCGACTCTTCCTTTTTCACCAGCTTTATTTCTCTCTCGCCACCGACTTTCGTTTGTTTTTCATTCAATTACTTTTAATACCCCACAGATCATTATAAAACGCAAACGTTGAGAAATTATAGTTAATTTTTCGAAACGTTCCTTTTACACCTTCAGCGGCCTTCGCCGCAATCTAGATAAGAGACCATTTTTCTTTTCTTAGCCATGTTTATGCGAGTTTAAGACGGCGTACTTGGGGACACGATATAATTCATACAGTATCGCTCTCGCATCGGTATTTCACTAAATGAACGCGTCTCACCGGTCGATATTTATGGCGGCGGTGGACATAATTTAATAAACAAAGCAGGATCGAGCCAACATTTTAGTGCCACCCCGGGCATAGAATCTGATAATGGATCATAACTGGTTTTAGCCTTCCGAGATAGCATTGTAAGGTAGGTACTGGTACTTCGTTACGAGCAGGTAAATGTACCTCGGATCGCTAAGCGAATACTATCTGTAGTCAGGCATTTAATAATATACACGGCACACGGCCATCTGATACCGGTGCGAATGCTTATGGTTGCATTTTGTTATTATTTCTCGTCCATAGATATTGCTTCGATTTCTAGTCCGATCTATTGAGTGTAAACGGGGGAACGTATTCATAATTAGGATATAAGGGCCATAGACAAAAGATTTATTTTAATATACTAGAAATTGACTAACATTGTCAATACACATCTATATAGGTATTTGACATTTGAATTTTTTTTTTTTATTTCAGCCGTGAACTGTCCACTGCTAGACATAAGCATTCCCTTGTGCCAGTTGTTGCCACGCTCTTGGCAGACGGATTAGCAACAGCAGTTAGGCTTTAAAATAAGTTTTAAGAGAAGAGAAAAAACGGTCATCGTCCATTTTGATATCGCCCATACTAGTCGGATATCTTCATTCATTTCAATCGGATGCTTTATTTAAATATTATATATTTTTATAATGAAAATTAAAGGCAACCCCACCTGTGCTAACGGTATACACTGACGAGACAGGAGTGAAAGATGATAGATGAGAATGAAAATGGACCAGCTATTAGCCCATCATGATGAATTCATCAGAAATTAACCATGATAGTTCCTAGAGGGGACCGCGTGGAGGTCGACTGGTTGAGCATATTACTAGCAATGGGATTCTTTGCCTCTATTACTAACAATTCCATTCCCCCAATATTATATACTGGACCTATATATATATATATATATATATATATATATATATATATATATATATATATATATATATATATCATAGCAATATCTATATATATATATATAGATATTGCTATGTATTATGCATCTCTAAATACCAATCGACATCCTATTAGCCTGTTGTATGACCTCGTAACTTTAAACTGTATTAGACATACATTTATTTGAAATCGAATTCCTTGATAGGTTTTGTTAAAATGATCACGATTATCCTCTCAGTCTTAGACATTGGAGTCGACCGTAGTTGGGTCCTTTATGATCATGGCATTTGTTATGAATTGTTCCAATAGATCGTGATTCGATTCGAATGATGCCCTTTGCCTACTTAGATGTTGTGTCATTACGCAGCTCAATATTACAGACCTCTGATCTCGTTCTTGACATTTCGAAATGTTTTTATTTCCTCCAATCATGTGTGACGAAACGATGCTTAAATTTACATTTTTTTTTATTGTCTAGGCTATTATTTTAGTGGTTAGCTGATTCGAATTAAGTTTTACGGTATCAAATGAGAGTCAGTCTAAACTTGTCAAGACTTAAATTGATTTTTAAACACAAGTTAAAATTATTTTAGATATATTATTTACATATGGACCTTATTCTTTTAATGATTTTTTTTTCATATATTGTACCTTGACACTCCAAGACAGAAAATAAAATAATAAAATACATGTAAACTACTAAGTAGGTAACATATTATTTTTTTACTACTAGACATACATTTTAATAAAAAAAATCATTATTTATTTATGCTTATATTGAAAGTGTCCAGTACCTACTTTAATATAATGAAAAGGTTTTCATTATGCCTGTACAAGCATAATTAATATGACAGCATGCGAGCATGCGAACGCATAATTAAAAATCTGTAACATTATTTACTATAAATTATTAGAATATATACCAATATTTTAAATATATTTATTGGCCTAATAATTTCTTAGTTATCACAGCATTTTCTAAAATAAGTTTTATATTTTAAAATTAAATTTATGAAATCAACACTGTAGTGAACAAAGGAATTAACAAAATTTCTCAATTGAACGGGTGAGAACAAGTAGTAGGCTGTCTATACTATAATATATATAGGTGATAAATACCTTATCATCAATAACATTTAAATGTTTTTTTCCAAAAAAATCATCATGTTTCAACCCTTGTCCAAATTGTCCCATTATTATTTATGGTCGGCGCAATAATTTCCGCATTTTTTTTATACAACTTTGAATGGCAAACAAGCTGACGGCATATCTGATGGAAAGTGGTAATCGTCGCCTATAGACATGAGCAGTACCATGAACATAACAGAGTATACTGTTTCACCCATGATAACCCCCATGCGTTACCATTCCTGAGGAATCAGCTGCTATTCCTCTGTACCCTGTAAATTCACGCCATATACGCCCACCCATACCGAATGAAGCCAATCACGGCCATGCAAAAACTGCTTCACGGTAGGAACACGAATAGGACAGAGGTACCCAAGCAATCGACTTTTGTACAAAGTTCACTCCCATTCTGGCCATGTCATCGTTTACACAGTCCATCCATGTCATTTTAGGTCTTCCTCTGCTCCTATAGCCATCCACATTCACTTTTTTCATAAATGCTTCTCGTCTATATATATATATATATATATATATATATATATATATATATATATATATATATATATTCCACAGAAATGTAAAAGAGAAAGCAAATGTCAGTGACAAAATAAAAACATGACAGGCAAAACCGCCATGTTATATTTTTATTATTTTGTCACTGAGTTGTGTTTTTTGTCGTTTACCAACAACTCTTGTTGAGAAAAGTGTCTACTTTTATTGGTAGAAAAGATAAAAACTTTGTATATAAGCATTTGCATGAGTAACTTCGTCTCACTCAATAATTAATTCTACTACGAGGCAATTATTCATGGCCATCTATATAAGAGATGACGGTGAAATTATCGTTACGGAGGTACGGGTATAATACCTTAGTACTTAATAATCGTAACTACTTGGCAGTACTATGGGCATCGCTATAGTGTATTCTGTGATGTTTATAATCCAGTTTATGTAAATAAGTGACATTAAATATTTTCCATAGATTAATCAATTTTTCTATTCTATGCCAGAACCTTAATGGCTTACCTTTGGGTGTCGTAAGAGACGACTAAGAAAGCTGGAGGAATGGGAACAGCATCCCTTTTAAAATATCACTAAAAGCCAAACTGCAGTTGCCAACCCAGCTGTCAAGCATAGCGACTATTACTCTCTTATAGGAGAGGAATGTCAGCAGTGGACAGTTAGTACTTCAAAGAAAAATGTTGGTGTAAATTGTCCTAAAATTATTACGCGACATGAAAGTTGACCCTGTCAACTGAAATCAGTATTCTGAAGAACCGGTATTTTGATAATGAAACATAGATAAAAAATATATATAAACGAACTGAGAACTTCTCTTTTTAAAAGTCACCTAAAACTCAAACAGCATAGTCCTCAAGAATGGCAACGTACGAGTTCATGGTGCTGTTCAAGTTTATAGGCGACAATTTTCCATTAAGTGTACCGTCAGTTTATTTCACAAGTCTCATTCTAAGTTACACAAAAAAAAAATCATTCGAATTAAGTGACTGATGACGTTCATTAAGAAATCCAAATTGAATAGGTTGTTTGGAACTGAGATATATTAGCGCATCATTTTCCAAGATACATAACATGGCGTTCGAAATTCATTCCATGTAGGTGGCATGAATTATGAAGTCCACAGATAACCCAGGGCGGGCTGCATTAATTAAATAATTATGACATATTGTGCGACCATTTCAATGGAAGGGTGGAGCTGATAAGAAACGATGGGTATGGAAGTGCTCATTACGAATTCCGTGCGGCTGTTCCGTTTGCTTGCTATCTATAACCGTATGGTTATAAAACATCTCTAGTGGTACATAATAATTCAATAATAAGTATTTTTTTTATTATAACACAAATTATTTCGGTAATTAGTAATAAAAAACAAAATGCTATGGAATTGAATATGGAATAATTTAAGCGTTATAAAAAAGAACACAAATTCAGTCTGGAATAAAAAATTTATTAAGCAACTATTTGAAGGCGATTCTGAATTCACCTGTTTGTATATGTATGAGTGTGATGTGTGTGTATTTTACATTATACTTCCGTGAATTGATTCTAATAATTCTTTTACAAGCAATAAGGTTTACTATTGTGTTATATCATAACTTTTACCTGCGTCTTAAATAACATGGCCGGGAATTTTGCGTATACACCAAATTTTATAGAGATTGGCTAAGCTATTAAGGTGATAAGAAGTGACAAACAAATAAACTCACTTTAACACTTCATAACCCACAGATAAATGCGTCACTATAAGCCAACTATTTTAACTTCTTCCTGACTTACCTCCCTTTCAAGTACCTACTAGCGTAAACAGATGCAAGTAGGGTTATCCTCCCCTTTTATACATACATATCTATTACAACTATCTCCCAATGAGGAATGAAGAATCATCCATTTTATGTTCTGATAAAATGCTATGTTAACGATTACATATTACATTTATAATATAAAAATCAGTTTATTTACATTACACTGCCTATGATTAAATATATTTTACATATAAATTGTACTCTAGAATAAAATTAATACGAGATTTTAGACGTATCATTAGGATGTTGATAATGCCTTCGTTAAGGGGCCTGATTAAATTTGTACAAATGAACATATATTTAGATATTATTTGAATGTTAATAAATTGGGAATTATTTTTATGTTTATTTAATTAATCTTTAATGTTGTTTTACCTTTTATAATATGTAATGAGAAAACCAATAGCGTAAATACAAAATTAACAAATGGATCGTTGCTTAAATTAAGATCTATAATAGGTTTTGTTATATTAACTATATTTTACTTTTATCTTAAATTATATAGATAGAGTATACTTGTATCAATACAAATGCTTTGAGAAAATCGGGTCAACTATTTCATGCAAATTTGCATGATAAATAACTATGAGAGATTCCTTTATAACTTCTATATTTATTTTGTCTTTTCTGCAACTTTTTAATGCGTAAAATCTCATTCTATTTATTGAATAATTAAATAAAGATACGTCAAGATACATTGTATGCGTAAGTATATAGAATAATAATAAAAAAAGCTAATTTGGCAATTAGCAGACAAAATGTTGGCCCGTTTCTGAGGCTCCATGCTCTACCTATATAATCTAAGACTTTTATATACAATATGTAGGTACAAAATGACTAATTATTTTTTAACTAAAAGGAAAGGCTAGTAGTGAAGAAACGTTTGTGTAACTACTTTGAAGAATTTAATTTTCTTTCAAAAAGTTTCTTCAGGGTCGGTAACGGGCAAAACAATGGTTATGGTATTGTGGGCGTTTTTGAAGTATGGTAACCGCTTTCTATACTAGGCTTCCTATACTTGTTTGCCACTTCAGTGGTGTAAAAAAATACAAAATGTATATTGTTAGAACTTTTTTTTAAATTTAAGTGTTTTCTCTTGTCAGGTAATTAATTCATGTTTTTTTTCCAGCCAGTTCTATTCCAGGCAAGACCTTTAATCACCCTATACGATGTAACACATAGTTTTGTCTTTATCTGTCCCATATAGTAATTTCTCGGTCTTCCTCTTTTGCCCACTATTTTACCTTCTAGTATGCTCTTTAGAAATCATCAAGTTATATAAGGTAGGTTCTCTATTGTTTTTATTAATATTCTTTTCTATTCACCCTTTTCGAGACTTCCTCGTTCGTTACTTTTTCTGCTCAGCCTATACTTAGCTATCTTTATTATCTATACTATCGACACCAAATTCAAGCAATGAGGAGGGACAGGGATTGTTAGTAATAGAGACTGAAAATCCCATTGCTAGCAATATACCTAACCAGGTCGACCTCCACGCGGTTCCCCCTGGAAACTATCATGATTAATTCCTGATGAATTCATCATGATAGGCTAACTGGCCTGTTTTCATTCTCATAGATTACCCTTCACTGGTGCTTTGCCAGCGTATCCCGTTAGCGTAGCGGAGTTACCAATCCATTTTCATCCAACAAAAAAAAAATTCAAGCAACGAAGCTACGAGCAATGGCCACTATGGACTTAAAAGTGTCTGTATTTATTACCAATATCTTTTTTGACAGTGCAACTGTCTAAGATGCAAGATTTGAGTAATTTAACATAATATATGGGGAGATATAATATCATTCCTGATATACGAGACGCACACTTTTAACTATAAAGTCTAATAAAAACAATAAATTTAAAGCTCATTATAATGTCGCACGCGTTGATTATGTCACTACTTGTTGACGGATCACTTCCTTTGACAACCTTTGTTTAAAAATAAAAAGAAACTTTATCCTTGACTTATAAGATTGATTTTTGAAATATAGTTGTAATGTATAGATTAGGCGAAATGCTGACGCTGTGTCAATGTGACCCCGTCAGCGTCATGCCTTTGAAGTATGGAGCACGTGCGCCTAATGTCAACTTAGTGGCAAGGAAAAAGCGTAAAAATTACTGTTGTTTAGAATTTTAAGTGATTTCCATAGACAAAGAATACCAGAGAGAGACTTTGTCCAAAAGTCGTTTGCTTGGGCACCTCTATCCCAGTCATGTTTTAACCATGTTTCGGTTTGAAGGGTGGAATATGGCAGGGAATTTATAGAGTATAGAGAATAACACCTGACTTCTCAGGAATGGCAAGGCATGGGGAGTATCATGGACGAAACAGTATACTCTGTTATGTGCATGGTACTGTTCATGTCTATAGGCGACGGTTACCACTTCTTATCAATTGAGCAGTAAGGTTGTTTACCATTCAAAGATGTATAAAAAAAAGACGTATATATACTGTGACATCTTAAAGAAAGAGGTTCTAAATTGATCTAATTTTTTTGCGATTAAGTTACTCAATAATGTCGCAAATTATGAATTGGATTTTGTAATCAAAAGCGTTTATTGTACATACATACATACATACATATCTGTCACGCCTGTCTCCCATTAGGGTAGACAGAAACAATGGAACGCCAAATGCTATATTATTATCTTAGTCCTATATTAATTTTGTGACTAATAAAACTGCCAGTATTCATTGCGGAACAATAATATTATTCATTACAAACCACTATTTATGTGTAGAGAGACAATTTCGTGTTTTAAATTAAAATATTTTCAATGCAATGTATCTGGCATTATATATTATGTAATGCTTGTGTTTTCTATGGAATCCTCCTGATGAAAACTGGTAACAGTATATTGTGATACCCATAATGTTCTATATGTATAGCTATTTCTTAAACCACGAGAGGTTAACCACCGGTAAAACCACCCGGTAATTTCCCGGATTACCTTCGTTTAGACAATTATACAAACTTTTTATACGGTTCGATTTGAAAACTTAATTTTGGTCATATATATATTGATCAATTTTATATTCTCTTGAACTAATATTTTTGCAAAGTAAAAGAAAAATTCCCACCAAATGTCCGGATAAATATTACCATAAAACTCAAGGTCTTAAAGATACGTATTCTAATTTGATAATTTTACAGATGACAACCCTACTCATACTTAACTATGCTCGTTTAATCCTACCTTCACACACAAAAAATACTAAAAAACCTACCGGCTGCATGTTCCTTCGTTTCGGCGCTACTGAACCCAACTTAGACATTATTACCGATTCTAATGGAAGAGATTGAGATTTAAAATTCAATTAAAGGCCCATTTGTTACGTGACTTGATGGAACATAATATTTTTTTATTGAAAAAGGAATGTGCCAACGAACGCTCATACATTCAAACCTCGTAGTGGTCGCGTGTGTATTGTTTCAATAAAAAAAAAGTCGTAAAGGCAATGCACTTAGTTATTTCATTTGTTTATTATTCACATAATACTGTTTGCTATTTAATATTCCATAGGAATGTAATATCAAATAACAAGTCGATAGTGGGTAGTGATATTTCTAACCAACCTCGAATTTTGATCCTGATTTATGCACATTCGATTCGTTTCAAATTAAATCTTAAATACAAAACGCACTCAAATATTATAATGAATAAATAAATAATATAGATTTGTCTATATTACAGGACCACGTACCTATTATTTCTTAATATATACTATCAAACTAATAACATTGACAAATTACGTAAATTGAAACTGTCTATTTTTGTAGTTAAATCAATTTAAACCCATAGAATAGAAAAGAAGTAAACGTCAATCAATTTAAAAAATAATAGGTACTATAATTACTAAATTGAATCAACTTTAAAAATGGCTACCGAGTCATTATATTTCTAAAAACAATATGAATGATACGGTACTATAAATACTTATATTGGAATGTAAATTATTGTAATGACTGTTATCCAATAGCAAATGGTAATTTCAGTAAGCCAGCTTGTGAGTATTTAAAATTAAAATATTATTTGCATGATTTATGAAATATTTATTATATTTTACAATAAACGAAAAGCACTAAAATGATGTCATTCAACTATACGCCATATTCTTTTGAACATGACGCTGATTTGAAAATTAGCGTCATGTTTAATAACAAAAATATTAATAGCACAAAAATAACAAAAACTTTATTTTAAGAGGACCTTGGATAAACATGATGCCATATATATGTATATGTACATGTATATGTATATGTATATGTACATGTACATGTATATGTATATGTATATGTATATGTATATGTATATGTATATGTATATGTATATGTATATGTATATGTATATGTATATGTATATGTATATGTATATGTATATGTATATGTATATGTATATGTATATGTATATGTATATGTATATGTATATGTATATGTATATGTATATGTATATATATATGTATATGTATATGTATATGTATATGTATATGTATATGTATATGTATATGTATATGTATATGTACATGTACATGTACATGTACATGTACATGTACATGTACATGTACATGTATATGCATATGTATATGTACATGTATATGTACATGTACATGTACATGTACATGTACATGTACATGTATATGTATATGTATATGTACATGTATATGTATATGTATATGCATATGTATATATATACAGATAATTTTAGGTATAAAATTGCATGGGACTTGATGCGATGCGATTACAAGTAAAAAGTTCATAAATACATGATTTTTGTTGTCAACGTTTATTGTATGATTGGTATAGTTATTATTGAAACCACGAAGTAAACTTTCCCTCTAAATCCATCCCTGTTAGGTTATTATGTGCTCATCTCTCTTTATCACTCTTATCACTACCTCTATTTTATTCATATTTCTGCCACTGTAACCTCTTTATCCTGAGGGTAAGGAATTGTTAGTAATGGGGGCTTGCGTTTAATTACTATCAATATACCCTATCAGATTGGCCTCTACGCAAGCTTCTGGAAACCATTGTTATTAATTCTTGTTAAATTTGTCGCAATGGGTCGATTGCCTTGACTTTATACTTATTAATCATTCTTCACTTGTAGTTCACTATTAATCAATAATTAAGGCAGAGGTGTAAAAATACACTAATCTTCAGAAATGGCAAATAATAAAATGTATTGTAATGTAGTCCCCTGTTCATAGGCAGCAACTGCAAATTTCTTATTACTTGGACCATCGATTTGTTTGCCATTCTAAATTAAATTAAAAATATACCAATAACTGAAACATAAGAATTTGAATATTATATTAAAAATAAGGTAAACGTATTCAATTACTGCCACCATCAAGAATCTTAAATCAAAAATATTTGCATGATATTAAGGAAGACACTTTATTATTTATAGCGAAGGACAAAGATTTACGAAGCAGATAGCTTGAGTTATGTCCCAGCTTTTGCGGATAGCGTTTCTGGCCGAAAGGAAGGTAAAAATAAAACCACTGCCTTTGTTCTTTGTCGCCCCACTCACATGCAAATACGTCTGACCTCACTTGATTTAGAGCCTGCATTGCCGATTTGCGAAAACGACGAAAGGGTATGTGCCGAGTTGGCGAACTCACTAATTCTAATACGAACTTACTAAATATTCTAATATTTATTCAAGTAACTGGAAATGTCACAAAAGATGGCTACCTACATAATAGCAAATAGTAATTGTTACCTATAGATACAATCAGCGCCATGGATGTCACAGAATACATCGCAACGTCCATGGTATGCATTATGGGTTGCCATTCTTGACGACTAAGATATTATGCCTCTGTATCCTGTAATTTTGCTATCATGACCTTCAAATTAAAACACAGTAAATACCACTGATTATTATAAATATACATAGCCTAACTATTTCGCACTCCAGTAATTTTGTAATAATTTGTCGTGCCGTTTTACATCAATTTAGAAAGTCTTACAACAAAGGTCTGAAAATAAATAATAATATTCTGTGGGTAATGATAATATTACAGAAAACATTATCAATAAAATGCTCCGTTTTTAGGTATCAGAATTGTTCTCTTGTTGTGTTTTCTTTTATTACTCGTTCCAAATTTAAATAATTATTTTCTTTTCTTATAACAAATAAAGAAAGCGATGAAGACTAAAAATAATGGGTGCCACTGACTCATGTTAATTGCTTGGTCTAGAAAATAAAATATCGTATATATTAAGAAAAATAGCAAACATAATGTATGGGCATAATGTGCGTGCGTGCGTGCGTGCGTGCGTGCGTGCGTGCGTGCGTGTGTGTGTGTGTATAATGGGTAGGGATATATATTTACATTATTGCATAAGTTTACTATTGTAATCTTTTAGAAGAAACAAAAAAGACTATCTGTCTGTGTAAAAGGATGATATATGAACAATGCAAAATGCTAAAAATGATTTGCACAGTATTTTCATATTGCATAAAAAAAACAGTCAGATAATCACTTTTCTGCATGACATGAAACATATTGTATCACTCAACGAAGACTATATATCAATGCCACGATTGCCACCTGATAACAACACTGTTTTATTTAATAAAAATATAAATATAAACCGAAGCAAACTACACTCGTAAAATCATTACTAATAGTATAAACTATATAATATGTATAAACTATAGCTTTTACACAAACAATAAATAACAAGCATGTTTAGTATAGCAATGTATAGCAATACCAAATATCATAGTGATTGGTTAAGTTGTTAAAGTACTAAGATATTTGGAAATTGTAACGTAGTAAAGATATAAGTTTTGTGCTGTTTACATCTATAGACGATGATTACTTACTATTACTTAAAATGGAAAATGAAGTCAGCTTGTTTACAAATGCACATTTAAAAAATATATTTTGAAGAGCTACCTGGCCATATGTTTCTCCCATAATGTTCTGACATCGTAAATTCTCTCAGTATTTTCAATTTTATTATCATCGTGCGGCAAAGGGGTTGATATAATAGCCCTCTAAATAGCTTGATGATTTTAATGCATTCTGCTATAAGTTGAATACCATATAATGACGATTCTAATAAAACGGTATGGCAGTAAAAACAAAATGCCGAATCCTGTTCTCGAACGAGACTTTGATAGAATACTAAAAAAAAATAGTGTTGCATTGTATATATTTATTTTGTTCTTTTGTTTTACATGATTATTTTGTTCTTTTGCTTGGGCACCTCTGTCCCATTCGTGTTTCAACCGTGAAGCAGTTGTGTTTGCATGACTGTGTTTCGGTTTGAAGGGTGGGATATGGCGTGAATTTACTGGGTACAGAGGAATAACACCTGAGTCCTCAGGAATGGCAACGCATGGGGGGTATCATGGGTGAAACAGTATAGTCTGCTATGTCCATGGTACTGCTCATGTCTATAGGCGACGGTTACCACTTTCCATCAGGTGGGCCGTCAGCTTGTTTGTCATTCTAAGTTGCATAAAAAAAAAAAAAAAAAAAAAAAAAAACATGAATTGAACGATAAAATGATGGTTTATTAATCATGTTATTATCGCACCATTCCCGTCAAAGTTATGATATATTAGCCTTTCTTTCGACCAATACAAATACGAACAATTTTCAATTTGAAATCATCAATTTCACCCTTATTGATAAATAATGATATAGGATGAGAACGGATTGTGAATAATTTGCCAAGATACTTAATATTTTCTTGGATTCAATCCACAAAAATATTGGTATTGTACCAATATTTTTAATCATAAGTATGTCTACAATTGCACATACTATCTGGATATCTCCAATGTATAATATGTACAACTACTAATTATCAGGTATAGTTCGCAACTAGATGGCGGTCTGTAATATGTTCGAATGTATTTATTTTATAAAAACCTACATTAAATATTAATAGAATTAGTAAAAAATATGTATTAGGGGTATTATGGACGAAACAGTATACTCTGTTATGTCCATGGTACTATTCATGTCTATAGGCGACGGTTACCACTTTTCATCAGGTGAGCCGTCAGCTTGTTTGCCATTCTAAGTTGTATAAAAAAAAAAAGATTAATAAACAAAAATTATTTAATTTAAAATTGAATTTATTAATAACTAGTACAAAAAAAATTTATTAGATTTTGATAAATGTACAATACAAAATGAAATTATTACGTACCTACATTTCTTAAAAACCCAATAAATAATTATGATTTAAAAACAATACCAATTCTAGGGAATGATTTAATTGATTTATAAAATGTTTTGTCTAAACTATGATTAATATAGCCCTAATAAATGTTAATGTGCGCAAACTCTAAGAATATTATACCCTTTGATTTATTATACCTGGTAGATAGGAACATACAACCTTGAGCTTTAAACAATGAATCATTGAAAGATTAATACCGTTTTCTTGGGAACATGTTTAGCGGCAACATTTTCTAAAGAAATATACATAGAACATTACTTCAGTGTACATGTTTGTAAAGTAACTTCAATTTACAAACACAAATGGAATATACCTACAAAGAAAATATGTAGCAACTACCTATTGTGTGTGTAAGCCGTTTTGCGTGCGTGAATTAGAATAGAAAATGTTAATCTAGGACTTATTTTGTTTTTATTTTATATACTTTGTATACTTTTTCTGTAAGTTGATTTTTATTGAAATCTATAAATTTATAATATTAGTAGAAACACACTGTATTGCATATTATTTATATTTATATAAACATTAAAAAAATATATATCAAATTGTTTCAGCTGAAAAAACACCATTCATTTATGTATATTATTAAATAACTACTGTAATTATCGTTATAATAGATAGATAGATAATAGATAATTATAGATCTTTTTAACATAATAAAATTGTTAAATTCACGAGAAATTTATTTATTATTATATAATATATTATTACATAATATAGACATCTATCTTACTCGTGAATATGGTATTCCATATGTCTTATTAAAAGCATTAAGAGCCAAAACAATTTTTTTTTATAAATTTTGACTTTTATGTTTGTACGTTTGTTTCGTCATCACTCAAAAACCCAAATTGGATCCGGTTTTGTTGAAACTTAAAAAATTATGTATGATCTTGACACACCATCTATAAGCGCCAGCTAATTCTTTTTTGGTGTGCTTGTAATCAGCACAAGATTTTTATGAAGTAAAATGTTTGAAAAATCGTACAGGAACAATTGATAAACTTGTTTACATTGTTTTTTGTAAATACATTTATATATAGAAAATGTCCAAATAGACAGAGTGAAAGACATAGGTATACCTATGAATACAAATGTAATATACCTGTATTGTTTGGCGATGAAACCTGCGATTATTGGACGATGAGGCGAATTTAAATAGCTATACCATTAAAAATTATACTTAATGATTTAAGTTTGTGTTCTACAAAAAAACCGACTTTACTTTTGCCAAAACCAATTACTTTATGAGACTAATCTATAAGCACATCCTTACAGATAAAAAAAAAACATGTTTCTAAATTGGTTTATAACTAACGGAGTTATGAGGTAAAAGACATAAAAAAGATACAACCGAATTAAGAAACTCCTTCTTTTTGAAGTCAGTTGAAAATAAATTAAATTAGCGTATACACGTTCTAACCTTGTTCTAACGTATGTCAAATATTAAGGTGGGACCCATTTATTAGCATAAGGTAACCGCAAGTTCACCAAGCGGCATACAGCAATAACAAATTAGGGTAACTGTTCAGAAAGCGGTCGCACCCAAACCGCTATTGTGAGTACCCCCGCACTGGTGCTAATTGTGTTTTTGTTTGCTATTTTACGACCAAGTGTCGTAATATTTCGCAAATCTCGACATTTGTATTAAAATATAAAATGTTTTTTTATTTTTTTTTATTATTCCATTTCAGTTTTTTACATTTAGTTTTCTCATGAGTTCACATATAGAAATGCATAAAACGTAACTTTCTTAATGATGATTATTCAAATAATAACTAACATTTTGGTGGAGCATCTAGTTATTTGTTTTTTGAGCTATAATTCTATTCCAAAAGTTTTTAATTGGAACGCTAAATAACATTTTTTTTTTTATTTTCATTAATCACATTTTGTTTTTACTCAATTACTTATTACTACATCTGCTTATTTACTGTTATCGTATATAGATGACGCCCATTACATTGGATAATTTTGATAGTAAGCATATTATTTTTCTTAGAGATATTATTTTGGTGCCATACTAATCGGCACAGATACTAAAATATCCGTGATGTTAAACAAGATTTCCTATTTCTTAATTTAATTCCTTAAATGAGAAAATAGTCACATGTTGAATAAACTGTAATGTTATTCTATAACATATACATAAAAATGACAGAAATTGAATCACGGACTTTGAAATTTATCAAAAAAAAATTACTAACCACTTCGTTAAATTATAAAATGTAATCAAAACCATCTGAGTGTAAACCCGGATAATACCGGTTTAGACTGAACAGGGTTTGAATATTGGCAATCCGTACTAAACCTCTCTTGTCATGTTGCCCATATGTCAGAGCGTTAACAATGGAATTAGTCGTCATTCAAAGTACCGAGGCAAATTCACAACATATCTGGATAACGTGTAGCAAGTGCACTCGTCTGGCAGGGGTGACACTTTGAGCCCTCCGATACTGACATTATGTGACAACATGGAGTTGGGGCGTGCGATCGTACAATGGTCCATCATCGGAGCTTTTACCCTATGCATGTCAATGACATTTTATTGTAGTGATGAATATGAAATCGATTTGAATTTCGAAACATTTAAAATTCAAATAAGGAATTAGAACTTAAATAGGAATAGATACAATATTTTACTAATAAGTATTGTTAATGCTTACCACTTTTTAGAGAATGGCAGTTATACTACCCTAATATTTTACTATTTATGTTAAAGTCTTAAACTATTGTCTTGTCTTGTTTACTATTGTAATCTTTTGGAGGAAACAATAAAGAGTATCTATCTATCTATCTATTGTCAACAACAAATTTTTTACCCTTGAAAATGACAACAAGGGAGAGTACACTAAATATAACTTTTTTTAATATTTACTATACTATATTTGTATATGCAGTATCGTATATATAGAGTAGATTTCTACTGCAAATAATAATAATTATTTTTTTGTATATTTTCAGTAATAAACTTATTAATAATAATATAAAACAATCCTTATATAAAATTAAGAATGACAAGTATTTCATTTCATCACTCAAAACGAGGAAGAAAATAAATTCACCCACAAGCACTGCTTGAAATATTCAATGAAGAGATTTTATAAAGAAAAAAAAACTCATTTGCATCTTAAAGCGGTCCGTGCTAATGGGAACGTTTCGGATTCAAAACACGTCGGTTGCGACTCGCGTCAACCCTTACGACGCCGGTCCTTCCGGTAGATTATAATGTCGTAATCCAGGTATTTTTAGACAATTTTTTACACATGTACTTAAAGTTTTATATATAACAAGTAAAAGAATACGACGTCATAATTTTATGCCTTTTTACGCAAATAAATTTGAAATGTATAATAGTAAACTATGATATATAATATTCTAGTATCCTTATTTATATTTATTAGATTTTATATTTTTTTTAATTATACATCACGTACATTATAAATTTTTTTGGCATGACCACTTTTTCAAAGACATATGTAGATATGCAACTTTGAAAAATAGTATTTACTATTTAAAACGTAGACTTTTAATATAATCAGTAGTAAACTTTGATATCATAATTCAGGAGTTTAACGACATTTTTATAACATGTTTAACGTTTAAGATATCATTCAAACTAATTAACGTAGTAAAATTAAAAACTGTTTAGTAAACATATATCATACTTTGTTTAATAAATCATTGACAAGAGTACGGACTCGGTTTCTGAGTTTATCAGAATCAAGTGTATTAATTGGTCTCAAAAGCAATTACTTAATTATATTAAAAAATCAGTCGCCTGGAATTTATCGTTAAACGATACCCACAATCGGATTCTCTTACGTTGTTCTCATAAGACAGAGGCATTTAATTTCAACAATTTCAGCCATAATCTATTCAGATTGTTTTTACACGACTATGCTGGCAAACAAGCATACAAACAGTCTCATGGTAAATAGTTACCGTAGCCAGTAAATGACTTTACCATAGTCATACAGTCCGTCGACAAAAAATTTGCATGCTAATATTGGCAAAACATGTTCTAACTATAACGTCATTAAAATACCCAGTATGTACTTACTGCACATACATGTTTATACAAATAAATTTATCTTTGTTTTTAGCCTATGAACTCTTTGAACACCAGAGGAGTCCTGCTCGTGTTGCTATCGCTTTAGAAGCCTTATTACGCTTTTTCTAAAGAACCCCACGCAGTAGTCTCTAGGGAAATAAATCTAAAATATCATCATCCTATCCTAATAATTAACTTATTTAAAAATTTATCTAATAAAAAGCGAATTTCTTTGTTTATTTCTCTTAACGTCTAAAGAAATCAACCAAATTGCTTGAAATTTGGTGTACATATACTCGTAATAATTGGGATGGATGGATGATGGAAGAATACTGACTTTTTATTCCGGTCAGTTGATATATGACGTTCAACAAAACGAAGTCACGTGCATGGTCAGTCTAAAAATAAATTGTCTATTCGTTTTTAAAAGGTCATACCGAATCAAAAAAAGCTCTGTCTGAAAACCCACTGTAATCCCAGATGGGCTGGTCAGAGGCATTTGTTGACTGTTGCCTATTTTTATTTGTTGTTGCTGGTAAAGACTTGCGCAGACAAAGGGTATTTATAAGCTACATAAGTACATATACACATACTTGTGCATTGTAGCGTGCAATTTTACGTATCCTCATATCAAACTGTAGCTTATCACACTTTAAAAACTAGATTAAGAAAACATAAACTAAAAATTCGTGTTTTACAGTAAACTAAAATTAGAATCTAATATGAAAAGAGTTAACCTACAATCTTCTGACTAATTAATATTATGTATATATGTTTCCACACTGGAGAGTTAGTTGCCAAATTTTGTTTTCGGTCGTCGATCATCCGCGACGAACCGCCAGTACTCGGGCACATTTCGCATTAGAGTATTCATTGCATCGATGTAACACCGCGGTACGCTTATGCGGAGTGCCGATCTTATGTCGAAGAAAGATAGGCAATTATGTTTGCCGAATAGTCCTCGACAAACAGTTTAATCTGATTTGTATTTAATTGGCCGAGAAATACACTTTATATTCAAGCCTTAAACTTTCATAGAGGGAAATGCTAAGATTCATACAACAATTAGCTCATCGAAATAGGAGGCCGTATGTGTACAGTCTAAGCTCCGTGCGAGCGAACGTATGTCACCATAAAATTAGTGTACCCCAAAGCGGCGAATTCCCGTACTCAGTAAATTAATAGACATTCAAAAGCCTGTTTCACGTTGATGTATTATTCAACAACCCTTTATTGATGTCTTTTTAATCTCTGGTATTTATGTGGTTATATTTAAATTCCTTTTTATAAATTTGTTACATAAGGTCATAAGGTCAGAGGATACATTTGCATTAGGGACAGATACCCGCCTTCAGTAGCATCTTTTTTCTTACATCTACAATAGTATATTGCTCTCGAGGACGGAAATAAAACAATTGACAGCCGAATAATTTTATATAACCGAGGCGAAGGCCAAGTCAATATAAAATTTTTTACCATGTTTGTCATGTTTGCAATGAATAAAATATTAACCTTCTACTATAGAACTACTGTAATGAGTTTTTATAATATTTTTTTTAGTAATAGCGTAAACTATCGTTCCTATTTTAGGAATCGATAGCAAATATTATATTCTACCCAATATAATTTCTCATATCTTTTATATATTTAATTTTATGGGTGGTTTACTCACAGATACAATTATATATACTATATAAAACAAGTATTACGAAACAATAGACACTTTTTCCATCAGATCTCATCAATGAAATATCGTTGTGAATAATTTATCAAATACAATTAATTATAAAAAAACTAAATCTGATATATATTACGTACATTGTACTTTATCTTATTTAACAACATACAAGTTATATCTGCGTAAAACATCAACAAAATAATTATGATCAGGAAAACACAAAGCAACATTGTATTACCAAAAATATTTGTATTATGCATACACGCACAATTCATGGAAGGCATAAACTGACCTGAACCACTCTATAATTATGTAACATCGATAAAATCGGAGCATCGAGCGAGTATCGATTCATCGACCGATCCCAGATCCGATTGGAACGAGCGCGACCAATTTTATCCATGAAACATTTAGCTTCTAGATAAAATCTTGAGTCGCACCGTAATGGTCTAAGCTGATTTTAAAACAATAAAATGCAAACTCGTTGGCATTGGTGCGTTTGTTAGTGTGTTTCAGATACGGTCTGATATTGATTACTATTGAACAGTGTTAATATTCACGTTTTATTTAAATAAAAACAAAAAATAGGGGTTGAAAAATGAGAAAATGTTTCGTCGCGCGTCACGCGCTTCTCTCTTTCAAATTAATATAAAAAATATCATTGTTTTGTTCTCTCTGACCCATATTTCTAGGAAAAAAGGTATTCAGTTTCATTGGAGGACCTATTTTTAAACCGATGTTATTTACTACAGTTTCGACCTGTATTGTAATTTATTATGGGTACCATGTTAGTTAATCCTACTGATTGGTAAAAGAAAATTATTAGAGTCGGTTCTGAATTGACACACGTAAATGGCAAGATACAATTTTCTACTTTTTTGTAAATAAAATCTTAAAGATAGAGACGAGGTATGTCTTATATAAAACATTTTTAATTTATTTAAACATTTATTACATATTTCTTGACTATGTTAATTTAAATATATTTATATTAAATAAGCAATGTCATACAGAGTTCTCTTGTTCTAAATTCATTTAGAGAACAAAAGTTATTAAAACATACATGTTAAGGTTTTCGTGGAATATCTATTTAAATATGTTTGCTGATGTTTCCTTAGCAACATAAAAATAAATAAAAGTATGTTATTAAATAGGTAAACATATTTAGGACAGATGATACTATACATTTTTATTTCATATCCAAATAAAAAGTGCCTACTCAGACACAGAACGCGGACGAATTGGGCACGACATTATCATTAAAAGAAGTGATCCCTGTCTCGAATCTTTGTTAAGGGACAAAAAAGATATAATTCACTCCTGTTCGAAAAACGTTATTTTTTGCGTCCATTACGCCAAATTTCAAAGATAACGATTTACGCGGAAGCGAACGCGGGACGGGAGATTTATCAAAGAAAGTTTGAGAGAGAAAAATCTTAATCGGCACATCAAAATCTGGGAGGGAGTTCCAATTATTATTAAAATCGCTCCCGATAAAATCGAGTTAATGAAGAACGGTACTCGAGATGTCGATCGGCGTACTAACTTTGAAATTGATTTCGTACCATCGGCTGCGTTGCGAGCCGATCGTACACACTGATATAATTTGCGGAAGCGATTCCCTTTTCATTCGAGTACCTATCCTTTGAAGGCTCGTTGGAAAAATTTACTGCTACAAAGTGTAATTAATGCACTCACTGGAACACGGTGGAGTTGATTTAGTTCAATTGAAGGGATTAAGAATTAAAATTGGCAGTAAACTTTAGAAATTTCTAGTCAGTTAAAAAATCAATTGAGAAAGTAATTTAAAAATTATTACAAAATTATGTTATTTTTTTTTACAACACAGATGGTAGATATCACCATAGATTCTTTAGAATGACTATTACAAAAAGTGACATCCTATTTCATGTCAAAGACTACATATATCTAAATCTCTAAAATCAAATCAATCTGTAAAAGCAAATCAATCTGTGCATACACCACCATAATATTATTAACAGAATTTTGACAAAATTTTGTTATGATAGTAGACTCTTTTATGAAACATATATAATATTTCCAAATACAGTGAAAGGTCGAATACCCATGAAAACATACAAAAGCTATACAAAAGCATCCGTGAGGTAATCCTCACGGATGACGTTGCAAACATAGCTTATAAAAAAATATACAGTCGAACATAGAACCTTCTTTTTTTGAAGTTTGTTAAAAATAGTAAGGATTATTTAAATCTTTAAGCCGCAAAGACAAACAAACAAACAAAAAGTAACGTTAATATTTTATAAGATTAGTGAAGATATCACCGAATATTAAATAAGCAATGAATCGTATTACGAACAAAGGATGTCAGAAAGCAAACTTAGTTTTAACAGAAATAATAATATATAACTTATTTATACCTGTTTCCTATTACCTATTCTCCATTCATTCATCTCCACCTATGAGGAAATCTTTAGATCTTTTTCTCAATTATATACCAAAGTCGTCAGACTTATTGTTACATCGTATTGCCTGTAACTATGTAAGCCACTCCTATTTGATAACAACTAGGAGTGGCTTACATAGGAGAGAGGTAGAAAATTGTTAGTATCTTGGATTAGCGTCCCCATTACTAGCTATATACCTTATCAAATGGATCTCCATGCGATCCTGGAAACCATAGCAGTCAATTCTTGGTAAATTCGTCACGATGGTCCAGCTTGACATTATCATCACGTATTATTCCATGCAACTTGATGCCATGACTCCTATTTCAGAAAAAAAATCCAAACATGGAGAATATATTTGATTATATGGTAAGTGTATTTATATTAAACTTATAGGTACTTAGAATTATTGATCCCGAATATTTTATTATTTTCTATTCTCAAAAGAGGACAGTATTTCGTTTGCGCAGGCCTGTATAGAAACTATTTATAGAAACCTAATATTCAAAGGTGCTTAATCTCTTTGAATTCTCAGATAAACATTTATTTTTTTACAAAGGGAGAAATTGTATAGACGCAAATATGAATAACAAATTCACCTACGTTTTTATAAACTTTAAGCTTTTAATTAAACAAGCGAATATAAATACTGGTAAGAATGAATAAATGAGAAAATTTTATTCCAAAAAAAGCAAATTTAATATTGACTAGTGTTCGTTTCAATAGAATAAAATACAATAAATATTTGTTGTGAGCTGTGTACATTATAATTATTCGCAAGATTTTATTAATATCTTAAAGGAAATTTACACAGATTATCCATACTTCGGGCATACAATACAATTACATAACATTATTTTACATCTATACAATGAATGAATTAAAGAAATAAAATACAACAATCAACAATAATAACAACTCAAGTGGTCTCAATTACAATATATTATTATATTATTTTATATCAATAAAAAAATGTCAAGAAACAAAGAATTTATTGAAATTGTAAAATGCATTTTTAAATAACCAGTATAGGTCGCTGGATTATTTATACAAGATTAGCAATTTAAAGCGACTTTGTAGCATACTTATAAAATTATATATTTTATTTATTTTGTAAAAACACGCAGACAAGCGTAAATATTTTATATATATATGTAATACGGTCGGTCGCGCACGCAGCTTGTTTGATGTACCTATGCGCGCGCAGGACGCGCAGGCGCTCGGCGACTACGGGTTGCGCGCGCAGGCCGCGCATGCGTATATGAAAGGAATTTTGTTGTTGGCGCCACGGCACACATATCGTCTTAATATTATACCTTTTTTTATATTTTCTATTGTTCTCCTTCTTTACTATTATATTATTATTATTACTGTATTAATAAACGTTTACATTATACATTCTACAAATATTATTTTCTCTTAACATCATCCGCTTTACTGGTGACCTCAAACTGTTCACGAATATCAAGATGAGCGTGAAGCCAGGCGCACAGAGCATGGAATCCTGCCGTGTGGGAGTCAGGGTACCTCCATTCTACCCTGAAAAACCTGCTTTGTGGTTTGCACAATTAGAGGGGCAATTTCAACTAGCCACCATTACTGCAGACTCTACGAAGTTTTACTACGCTATAAGCCAATTGGAACCACAATATGCAGCGGAAGTAGAAGATGTCATCACAAACCCACCGACGGCTAACAAATACGACAGACTTAAAACTGAACTTATTAAACGATTGTCAGCATCGAGAGAGAAGAAGGTTAAACAACTCCTCATTCATGAAGAGCTTGGTGATCGCAAACCTTCTCAGTTCGTCAGACATCTCCAGAATCTTGCTGGGCCTGGGGTGCCGGAAGAGTTTTTACGTACTATATGGACCAGTCGTCTACCAGCAAGTACACAGACAATTATTGCATCACAACCGAAAGCCTCACTAGAAGAACTAGCCGAGTTGGCAGACAGAATACATGACGTTGTACCTCCAATTCTGCAAGTAGCATCCACATCGGTAGCAACATCTTCTGGTATGTGTATTAATCACCTAAACCAGCAAATAGAAGAGCTCACAAAACAAGTCTCCGCTCTCACTACAAGGTTAGACAGAATATCTCGTAATAGCGAACGTCAACCATTTAACCGATTGCGAAAAAGATCACAATCTCGATCAAGATCAGCTTCAAACCATAAGAAGTACCCCAATTGCTGGTACCATGTCAAATTCGGTGATCAAGCTAGAAAATGCATTCAACCCTGCGATTTTTTGGCGGGAAACGCAACGGGCAATCGGTAATGGCGGCCAACGATTGCACTACAAATGGTCGCCTATTTGTAACAGATAAGAAAACGAAGACGCAATTTCTAGTGGACACGGGTAGTGACCTCTGTGTTTTCCCTCGTACTTATCTAAAAGAACGTCGACCAAAATCAGATTATCAATTATGTGCAGCAAACGGCACTACAATTGCAACATATGGTTATGTACATTTAGTATTAAACCTAGGCCTGCGTCGTGACTTCGCTTGGGGATTTGTTGTTGCGGACGTAACAAGGGCGATAATCGGTGTCGATTTTTTGTCATATTTTAATATTGTTGTTGATTGCAGGAACCAACGCTTGATCGATAACAATACAACCCTCGCGACCCCGGCTTCGCCTGCTCAGTCTTGTGATATCATTTCTTCGGTAAAAAGTATCATGGGTGAGTCTATCTATCACAGTATACTTAGGGAATATACTGACATTACTCGTCCACATGGTACACACCGCATCCCCACTCACAACACTGTACACCACATACGTACAACTCCTGGCCCGCCAGTTACATCAACACCACGCAGGTTAGCTCCTGACAAATTAAAAATAGCTAAACAGGAATTTGCTGAAATGCTTAAGAATGGTATATGTACACCTTCCGAGTCGTCCTGGTCCTCACCACTCCATCTTGTACCTAAAAAAGATAATGGCTGGCGTCCATGTGGCGACTATAGAATGTTAAACGCACGAACAATACCTGACAAATATCCTATACGTCATATCCAGGACTTTGCCCATAATCTCTCAGGCTGCAAAGTATTCTCTACCATTGATTTGGTGAAAGCTTACCATCAAATCCCTGTAAGCACCGGGGATATCAAGAAAACCGCGATCACGACGCCGTTCGGTCTTTATGAATTTCCGTTCATGACGTTCGGACTTCGTAATGCCGGACAGACGTTTCAACGTTTCGTGGACGAGATGCTGAGAGGCCTTGATTTTACATTCCCTTATTTGGACGACTTCTTAGTCTTCTCGAAAGATGAAGAGGAGCACAAGCACCATCTAAGACAGCTGTTTACTAGGCTACGCGAATACGGTATGGTAATTAACACCTCGAAATGCGTGTTTGGTGTTACCGAGGTAAAGTTTTTAGGATACCTCATTTCTGCCGATGGTACTAAGCCGCTTCCCTCCAAGGTCGAAGCAATACAGAACTTTCCGGTGCCAAAAACAATACGGGAACTCAGGAGATTCTTGGGTATGCTTAATTTTTATAGGAGATTCGTTCCTGATGCTGCCCAACACCAAGACCCCTTAAATTCTTTATTAGTAGGCTCGGTAAAAGGCTCTCATCCTGTCACATTCTCTCCAAAGGAACTCGAAGCATTCACGGCCTGTAAGAAGGGACTCTGTGAAGCAGCTCTGTTAGCACACCCAGACTGCCAGGCTAAGTTAGCAATCGTTACAGACGCATCTGACACAGCAATAGGTGCAGTGCTACAGCAATACAAAGAAAATAAAGGATGGCAACCTCTGGCATTCTTTTCTAAAAAATTAAATTCAACCCAACAAAAATATTCTCCATATGATCGGGAATTGTTGGCGATATACGAAACGATAAAATATTTCAGGCACATGGTAGAAGCACGTGATTTTATTATTTATACAGACCATAAACCCTTATGTTTCGCTTTTCACTCAAGAAAGGAAAATTGCTCTCCAAGACAGTTCAGACACTTAGACTTCATTTCGCAGTTTTCAACAGATATCAGGCACATTTCAGGTAAGAATAACGTAGTAGCTGATACTCTTTCACGTGTAGAAGAAATAGTTCAACCAGTGGACTTAGAGCTGTTAGCGAAAGCACAACAATCCGATCCAGAACTACAGCTGCTACTGAACAGCAACACATCACTACATCTAAAAAAGATTAAACTGCCAGGTACACTGTCTGAACTGTATTGCGATGAGAAAGACAATGCTGTGAGACCATATGTTCCAATGGAGTATCGCCGGCGAATATTCGAAACTCTTCATTCGCTTAGTCATCCAGGAGCAAATGCTACCTCCAAACTGGTAGCAGAGAGGTACGTCTGGCCAGGGATAAAAAAAGACTGTCGAGAATACACAAGGACTTGTTTGGCTTGCCAAAGATCAAAAGTCACTCGTCATGTCTCTTCACCTCTGGGCACATTCAAGCTTCCGAAATCGAGATTCAGTAATATTCATATTGATCTTATTGGACCCCTGCCACTGTCACAAGGATATCGATACTGCCTTACAGCCATCGACAGGTTCACTCGCTGGCCTGAGGCAATACCACTCCAGGAAATCACAGCTGAAACAGTGGCCAAGGCTCTACTAAATGGATGGATTTCTCGATTTGGCTGTCCTCATACTATTGTCACCGAAAGGGGTGCACAGTTTGAGTCATGCCTGTTCAAAAAATTATCTGAACTCATCGGTTTCCAACATAGAAGAACGACCGCCTATCACCCTTCATGCAACGGCCTTATAGAAAGGTTCCATAGACAATTAAAGGCAGCAATTACTTGTCATACCAATTCTAATTGGGTGGAATCTCTCCCTTTGGTACTTCTTGGGATTAGGAATGCATACAAGGAGGATCTTCATGCTTCATCAGCCGAACTTACATACGGAGAAACACTTAGGCTACCAGGAGATTTCTTCCAATACGAGGAAAGTACCATCCCAGATGTAACTGATTATTTGTCACGAATACGTTCATTCGCTAAAAGGTTACAGCCCACAGCGACATCGTGTCATGGCAAAAGATCTTTTTTTGTGTATAAAGACCTCAAAACAGCCACACACGTATTTCTTCGGGACGATACTTGTCGCAGCCCTCTAACACCTGCTTACACTGGGCCACACGAAGTAATAGAAAGGACAGACAAAGTCTTCAAAATACTTTTACGTAATAACCCCGTCACAGTTTCTATAGACCGAATAAAGCCAGCTTACATATTGCATGACATTAACACATACACGAGTACAACCACACCAGACACACACACATCTAGTAATCAATCATCAAGCAATCACACACAAAACAATCATAACACAACACACAATACAAACACTTCTTCCACAAATTCGCCACAACACACTACGACAAACAAAACTGGAAGAAATGATATCCGCAAGACGAGATCAGGTCGTACTGTTCACTTCCCTAAATATTATCGCCCGTGAGACGGTCTCTGGAGGGGGGTGATGTAGCATACTTATAAAATTATATATTTTATTTATTTTGTAAAAACACGCAGACAAGCGTAAATATTTTATATATATATGTAATACGGTCGGTCGCGCACGCAGCTTGTTTGATGTACCTATGCGCGCGCAGGACGCGCAGGCGCTCGGCGACTACGGGTTGCGCGCGCAGGCCGCGCATGCGTATATGAAAGGAATTTTGTTGTTGGCGCCACGGCACACATATCGTCTTAATATTATACCTTTTTTTATATTTTCTATTGTTCTCCTTCTTTACTATTATATTATTATTATTACTGTATTAATAAACGTTTACATTATACATTCTACAAATATTATTTTCTCTTAACATCATTCCGCTTTAACTTTATGATTTGGTCCAGCCGTTAAAATGCAATGATGTAGCAAACAAATTCATTTCAACTTTTAATTCCTTGCATCTATATACCATAAGAACTGAGAAATTGAATTTATTTCTTGTCTTTTGGCATCTAATGGTTGAACTAGAAGCCTTTAAATTTGATATAAACCTAATATTTGAAATAAAAGAGAATATAAAGTTATAACTAGACAATTTCTTCATACAGCAAAAATTTAAGAAAAACTAACATTTTTTATATATCAGCCTGCCTATCTATATATTTGATTCGGTATCAAACTACTGCACCAAATCGGATGTGATTTTCACAGCTGTATTTCTGAAAATCTAACTTAAAATTTCGCAAGTTTTTTTCATGCAACTTAGAATAGCAAACAAGCTGACAGCCCACCTGATGGAAAGTGGTAACCGTTGCCTATAGACATGAGCTATACTATGGACATAATAGGTTACTGTTTCGCCCATGATACCTCCCATGCGTTGCCATTCCTCAGGACTCGGGTGTTATTCCTCTATACCCAGTAAATTCACTGCCATATCCCACTCTTCAAACTGAAACACAGCCATGCAAGCACAACTGCTTCACGGAGGAAACACAAATGGTGTCCAAGCAAACGACTTTTGTACAAAGTCTGCCTCTGGCATGGCCATGTGTTTTATCTTGACAAAACATTTAGAAGCAGTTACCTATTTTGACATCCACGCATACGAAGTCGCAGGCAAATGCTAGTTATTAATAAAGATAATTACAATTCATATAACAACAAATTGTAGACACTGTATTGATTTTCCAATCATGCATTCAATTTGGGCGCATTCCCCCGACAGTTGGCGTGTCAATAATAATTCGTAACTGTACACTGTTGAATAAAATGATTAACCTAAAGGGAACGGTTGACCGGAGTAATGTTACTGTCTGCTCATCTACAGGATGATTAATTATTGAACGATAAAAAAAGAACGTTTTCAAAATGATAGTAATTTTTTACATATGTACACATTACAATGCGCATGTTTGCAATTTTTTATGTAACATACAATGGTAAAAAAGCTTACGGCACACCCGATGGATAATAGTTACTATCATCTATAAACATGAATCATACAATGGACATCACAGAATATACTGTGTCGCCTAGGATATACTTTACGTATTGACTTGTTTTTTTAATGGATAATAATATAATGGTAACTCCGCCTGAGCTAACGATATGCATTGGCGGGGCACCAGTGAGGAATGATAGATGAGAATTAAAAAAGAGATCAGGTAGTCCATCGTGATGAATACACCTGGAATTCAGCTTAATGGTTTCCATAGGAGACCATGTGGAAGTCAACCTGACAAGGTGGATACATTGCTAGCAACGAGACTGGTAGTCCACATTACTGACAGTCCATTCCCCCCAGGACTAAGATTTTTTTAATGGATGATAATGGAATGGTAACTCCACCCGCGCTATCGGTATACACTGGTAAGGCACCAGTATGATAGGTGAGGATAAAGTCAGGTCAGTTGACCCATCGTGACGAATTTAACAATAATTAATCATTTAGCCACAACTTTATCCACGTGACCGGAATATCTTTACTGATTGGATTAAAAACTAGTTTACGAGTATATCCTTTTCCATCCCCTATATTAAGTGTATAGCAAATAACATAGCGATTATTGAAACCGTTAAAGCACCAAGAGATAACAAATACACTCACACATTTATAATTTTTGTTTACAACACAGGGAGCAAACGTGCATGCGGCTCACTTGACGGTAAGTGACTACCGCCGCTCATGATCACCCACAACACCAAAGGCATTGCAAGTGTGCTGCCGGCCTTTTAAAAAGGAATATGCTCTTTTCTTGAAAGGTATGATGTTGTATCGGTTCGGAAATACTGCTGCTGGAAGGTAATTCCAAAGAGTGGTTGTGCGTAGAAGAAAGTGTCTTGAAAAACGCACGGTGGAAAACCGCCAAGTGGGTTATACGGTGGTGAAAATCAGCAGCAGGTATCAGTCCAAACAATTCCTCAGAGCACTCCCATGATAAATTCGGTAGAAAATGCAGTTTTAGTGGGTCGAGTCAATTTAGTAAGATTTATGTTATCTTTATATAGTATAGGTTATGAGCACCCTGTATTCTAATATAAATGTCAACATTGAACTTGTATCGCGCGAACACCGAATATATGACATAAATTTAATGTCGACCCTTGTTGGCTGAATGGAATGAAATAAAGAGCATATGTATGCCTGCTCGAGTTACGTAGGCCGCGTCTACTAATTCGCAGTTTCGGGTTTGGTGTAAACAAAAAACGCAAGCGACAATTTTTAAAATTCTAAAATTTTGTATAAAACATCCTCTAAACTGAGCTGCCAACCAAATATATTTTTATATATATATATATATATATATATATATATATATATATATATATATATATATATATATATATATATATATATATATATATATATATATATATATATTGTTAGAATATACAATAGATCAATATGTAAATGATATACAAAACAAAAAAGGAACAGTGAGCAGTTGTTTTTTTTTTTTTGAAATCATAGTTTTTAGCAAGAGTGCAAATTAATGAAGTATAAATAAATACAGAATTATTATTAATTTACATTATTTTACATTGTATAATAATAGAATTTTATCTTTTTCTCTTGAGCTCATGAATTACACCCGTATTATGTCACAATGGCTAGTATCGGTACCATCACCCCACTGACATTACTCCAAAATCTGTATGACAGTTTATTGTGGTAGAATTATAACTCATTGTTCATTTATTATGTTCGCATATTGCTCACTTTCCAAATTTATTTGTTGGAGCCAATTACAGTTTACTGAAATAATATATTTTTGTTTTTTATTTTTCTCACTTGTATTTTAATAGCTAATTTACTATATTTATGTCAAACCTGTAACTTAGCGAAATTCTCATATGAGAATTGATTAAAAGCTTAATTAAGTTTACATGAATAAAAAGTATTTTTATCCTATTATATGTTGGGCGTATGGCCTCAGCATAGAATAAGATAGCTTTTTCTTTCCCCTGGGTATCGTAAGTGTCGACTAAGGAAGGGCCAGAGATAAGCAACAGCGTCCCTCTTAAAATATCCTTAAAGCATGGCTGCGGATGCTACTCCGCCTGCCAAGCGTGGAAACCTGCTGCCAAAACCTCTCAAGAGAGGGCTTATGTTCAGCAATGGACAGTTAAAGGCTGATATGATGATGATAATATGCTGTTCAGTTTTATTCTGTATGTAAGAATTCAGACCAAAGAATGTACAAATTTTTAAAACAGAGAAATACAAGAGCTCAATATCTTTTAACAATTTACCCATATTTTTACTTTATTTACCCCACTTTATTATAATATATATACCTATACACCTCTAGATCGAATGTTTTTTATAGTCAGAGAGTTAGTCAAGACTCATGTTTTTTTTTATAACACAGAGAGCAAATGAGCATACAGTTTACCTGATTGTGACTACCGCCGCCTATGAGTACCCGCACAACAAGAGAATTTGCAGGTATGCTGCCGGTCTTTTAAAAAGGAATAATGCTTTCCTTAATGGTTACGATGTCGTATCAATTTAGAAATACTACTGTTGTAAGTTGAAGTTACGTTGTATAATTTATGTTTTATAAGAAACGGGAATTACTCGTAATCGTAACTATCGATTAATACTGAAAGTATTCGATATCGCTTAAAAGATAGAGTTTTTAATAAACGAAGGATAAAAATAGACAAATTTTGTTTTATTATCCCTATCTCTTGGAGTACAGACGTAAATAACTAATGAAGTAGTAAATCCGACAATTATATCAATTGGGACCGGCACAAACGCGACGACCCGCTGATCCTGCATTATCTGTGCATTAAAGTGACGCAGGAAATGAGCAGGCTGCAGTGATCGCTTTATGCAACCTTTTACTCTCATATCATGCAAATAAATTACTGTGATTTATTCCATTAACTTTTTGGGTTCATTTTTTTTAATTAAAATTAAAAACTTAAGCCAATTTGTTTGAAGCCAGGCTTTCAGTACCAGACTTATCATATACAGGGTAAATTAAAAATGATTAGCATTGTTACATATATTAAGAGTACGTGACCTAAGACCATGTGTCAGCCTACGACCTAATCATTATAATATTTGACATTCCTATTTGTATATTTGTATTTGTCCATTTGATATCGAAATCATTATATTGTTTAATATTCATATTTGTATATTTGTTTATCTCATACAAATTTCCATTAGTAAGTTATTATCTGTATTTGTTGTCACTCTTTCGATGGAAGTATTTGACTATTGTAATTGTAAATAGTAATTAAGATATCTCTACTATATATATGGACGATTTGTAATAATAAATACAGTTCAATTCAGATACTCTACGAGTCTAGTCATTTCAAAAACACCAACTGTGTTAAAACCCTGCCCCATAACAATTTTGGCGCAGTCGGTAGGATCCGTCGCGTAATAGTGCAAGTCGAACTTAACGTCTGGGACTCGGACAAACATCGCCAACAATCCTAGGACGGTGCCTGAAGGGCTTTGAATAGTTCGCCGAATCTATACTCTGCAATGCGTATCCTGTTGCTGTTACTGGGGTAAGTGGTCAACACATGTTGCTCTGTTTCCTTTCTCTGTTTCCTTTTCATAAATCTTTTTCGCCTAAATCATAAAATAATTTTATTATTCAAACTCAAAATCTATTTTTCTATCTATTTTTAATATTCTATTATACTATATCAATTTTACGAATTCAATTATTCTAATTTCAACATTCATTATGTCACAACAAAATATTGACGTAAAACCTAAATTTTGCGAACAAAATGTTCCGCTAAATACTTTATTACAATTAATACCGGATTTCGATACAACTCAATCGGGTCAAGTATATAAGTTCATAAGATCGTGCGATTCAGCTTTTAAATTAGCAAGTCTAGAGCAGGAAGAAATTTTATTAATTTACGCTTTAAACAAAATAAGTGGGAATACTTCTTCTGATATCCACGCGAAACTATACTCAAACTGGGACGACTTAAAAACGTTCCTTATACAAAAATTTTCGCAGACAAAAACTCTTTCACATCTAAATCTCGAACTACAATCACTCTTTCAGAAACCAAATGAATCGGTAACGGAATTTTTCCACCGCGTAGATTTATGTAGAAATAAAATCTTAGAAAAATTAACAACTGAAGTGGTAGATGCGACATTAATAGGACGGAAAACTACTACGGAAGAAACAGCTCTGAACGTTTTTATTAATGGATTAAGTTCTGACATAGGTGTAATGTTAAGAACAAAAGGTTTTGATTCATTAACTCATGCTGGAAACTTTGCAATTCAAGAAGAAAAAATTCGAAAAATGAATACGGCTAGGCAAAGTTTGTTTAAAAATAGTCGAATAACAACACCGCTATATAGCAATGTCGTTCGTCAACCACCTCAGATCAATCAACCTCAAATACATAAACCACCAGATAAACATACTATTAATACCAATCCGCGAAAATTTATTATATGTAATTATTGTAAAAAACCCGGACATCATATAACTAATTGTAGAAAGAGAATATTTAATAATAGTCGTAATAACCAATTTCCGCGAAATAATCCGACTCCAGCTCGAGTAAATCATTTAAACTTGCAACCGGCCGAGCTGACGGGCACAGTTTCGGAAACGGTTCCCACGTATTGCCCAAATATTTCAATGATCACCGAGGGTCAGGATATTGCCCTAGAACCTCAAATAAACGATCTTCAAATTCAGTAAAATTCAATAGTAATCAGTGTCATACTACATTATCTAATACAAACATCACTACACAAGCGCAAACAATTCCAGTCCATCGGGGACAATTAAGCGATGTGTGTACTTGTGATAATAAAACCACGATAGCTACTAAGTCAAACTTAGAGCTCTCTGAATCATTAATCATTAATCTCACAAAGATCACTGAATCTCTTATAAAGGTCACAGAAACCTTACTAAATCAATCAAAGAAACCTATTAACTCTGTAGATTGTATCACTAATTCCACTAATTCTGAAAAAGATCAATGTCTAAAACCTATATTAAAAGAATCTAATTCAAATCCCATGCGCAATCAACAAACTACAAAGACTAAAAAATCAAAAAAATCTCGTAAATCGAAACAAAAATCAAAAATAAAACTAAAATCGAATCAAATAAAGAAAAGAGCTTATCCTAATGAATCTTACAATATCTCTACATTAAATATACCTCCTGAAAATCTTTTGCACTGTAAATTTCATATTGATGGCCAACCAGTTACGTTATTAGTAGACACGGGAGCAGCCATTTCAGTTATAAATAAAAATAAAATCGGTAAAAATACCATCGATACATCAAACGTCGTTTCTATTATTGGTATCTCTAATGAAAATTCGCCTTTTCAAACATGTGGCACATCCCACATTTCATTAGATCAATTTCCAAAATTTAAATTCCATGTCGCAAATTTAAACATACACGCTGATGGTATACTCGGTAATGATTTCATGTCAAAATTCAATGTCAACATTTATATTCAATCAAAAACGATGCGAATACATGACAGGACTTATCAGTTGTTCCTTCTGGGAGATGAACCAAAGTACTTTGATAATGGTAAACAAATTATCAAACGTCGTTCGGAGACAGTTATATCATGTTTAACTAATGATATATCAGACGGAACTGCAATGATAAATAAGCAAAACATTAGTAACGATATCTGTATTCCTAATGCTCTTGTTAATGTCAAAAATAATAGCTTTCTCATTACTTGTGTAAACTCGAGTGATAATGACGTATATATTTCAACGCCTATTATAGATGTAAATTCTGTTAACGAATCGGAACTAATTCAACAGTCTGTTTCCTTACCCAATTCACAAATTAACAACATCTCTATAAAACAAAGAATAGATATCGAGAGCCTTATAAGGTGTGATCATTTAAATAAAGAAGAACGTGAATCTCTCGATAAAATAACTTCAAAATATTCAGACATTTTCTACGTGGAAGGCGATCCACTAACGTTCACGAATCACACTAAACATTCTATTCCTACTACGTCAGATATACCAATTAATACTAAAACTTATAGATTCCCTCAAGTACACCAACAAGAAGTAAGAAATCAGATAGACAAAATGTTACAACAGAATATAATAAAAGATAGTACTTCTCCATGGAGCAGTCCAATCTGGGTAGTTCCAAAAAAATTAGACGCGTCTGGAAAACAAAAATGGCGTGTTGTAATTGATTATAGAAAATTAAATGACGTCACTATTGGAGATAGTTACCCGTTGCCTAACATAACTGACATACTAGATAAGTTAGGACATTCAGTATATTTCACAACTTTAGATTTGGCATCCGGTTTCCATCAAATTGAATTAGACCCCAAGGATATTCCCAAAACTGCCTTCAGTACTCCTTTTGGTCATTACGAATTTTTAAGAATGCCTTTCGGACTCAAAAATGCACCAGCTACATTCCAACGTGCCATGGATAGTGTACTTTACGGATTACAAGGAGAACGATGCTTTGTTTATCTTGATGATATCGTAGTGTTTGCATCCAGCCTTCAAGAACATAAACAGAAATTAACTGAAGTATTCGATCGGTTACGAAAATACGGTCTGAAAATACAACCAGATAAATGCGAATTCTTGAGAAAAGAAGTTGCTTACCTGGGTCATATTATATCGAGTGAAGGCGTAAAGCCAAATCCCGAAAAAGTGAAATCAGTTCGTGAGTTTCCAGTCCCTAAATCATGTAAAGATATTAAATCATTTCTTGGTCTCGCAGGCTACTATCGTAGGTTCATACCTAACTTTAGTAAGCTCACTAAGCCTTTAACAAGCTTATTAAGAAAGGATGTTCCGTTTACATGGAGTTGTGTACAACAGCAGGCTTTTGACTCCTGTAAGGAAATTCTCACAACGACTCCTCTGTTACAATATCCCGATTTTACTAAAGAGTTTATATTAACTACGGATGCTTCAATCCACGCTATCGGAGCGATTCTTTCGCAAGGTGAAATTGGCAAAGATTTACCTATTGCTTACGCATCACGTACGTTAAATAAAGCTGAAAGTAATTACTCTACCATAGAGCGTGAACTTCTCGCAATAGTATGGGCCGTGAAACACTTTCGACCATATTTATTCGGTAGAAAATTTAAAATATTTACTGATCACAAACCACTCACATGGTTATTTTCCATTAAAGATCCGGGATCACGTCTCGTTCGCTGGAGACTGAAACTAGAAGAATATGAATATGAAATTAATTACAAAGCCGGAAAAAATAATACAAACGCCGATGCTTTATCACGACCACCTATATTAAATATGGGTACAGACAATCCTGACAAACAATTTGAAACATTATTAAGAACAAACTATGAACAATTCTTATCTCAAGGTTGTAGCGCTAATTCACATAAGCTTAAAACTTCACCTGAAAATCTTTTAGAGTCTAATCATAAAAATATCTTCATCCCTGTGTCGTGTCAAAAATCAGATCTTAATAACTTATACAACGAAGCTTTAGATCTATGTGCTTCCCAAAGCAATCAACCTGAAACAGAAAAACAAGTCTACGACATAGATAAAATAACTTCTGAATATCAGCAAAACATTTTCCTTTGTTATACTAGAACATCATACTATGATCCATGGGACGCGGAGAGTTATTTTAAATCATTGTTATCGTGCTTACATAAGCATAATATTGAAACTTTGTATATACCGAACCTGAAATATGATCAAACTTGCAAGCTTCAGGGCAACCAACAGCTACATATCTCAGCTTATTTGGCAGAAATATATAATTGCAATATAATCATTTGCGAGAATAAAATTACTCATCCTTCGCCTCAGGAAATTCCCAGCATTCTAAAAACATACCATGATGAACCGCTCTCAGGACATCGAGGTATAATTGAAACCACTAGGAAAATTCGAGAACATTACTTCTGGAAAAACATGGCCGAAGACATCAAAAATTACATAAACTCTTGTGAAATATGTCAGCGCAATAAGATTCAAAGAAAAACTTTTAAAGCTCCAATGGTATTAACATCCCAATCTAATGAACCTTTTGAACGTGTTTCTATAGACTTAGTATCATATTCTGACATTAGTGACAATAATAACAAATACATATTGACACTACAAGATGAACTAACTAGGTACGTCCAAGCTTATCCAATTTCTGATAAAGAAGCTCTAACAGTTGCTAAGCAACTCTTTCACTTCTGTCAACATTTCGGTGTACCTAGACGTTTCCATTCTGACCAAGGTACTGAATTCATGAATGGACTAATGAAGCAATTAATAAGACTTCTCGGTACAAGTCAAACTTTTAATACAGCTTACCACCCTCAAACTAATGGTGCATTAGAAAGGTTTCATGCCACACTTCGAGATCACATACGAATGTACCAGGCACGTAAATTGAAAAATTGGGATCAAATTATTCCACTGGCTATTATATGTCATAACACCTCAGTTAATAGCTCTACAGGTTTCACACCCTACGAACTTCTATTTGGTTTTAAACCAAGACCTTTTTATTCATTAAAAACAATACCCGATTATACTGCATTCGATTATATTAAAGATTTAAACGAACGACTTAGAATAGCCCGCGATGTCGCAACACAGAACGTTCAGAAAATGAAAGAAAAAGCCAAGGAACGTTACGACGGGAAAATTAAAAATATTGCTAAATTTAATGTAGGTGACAAGGTGATGATCAAGGTCCCTAACCCAAATAATTTAGATAATAAGTGGGAAGGGCCATTCGATGTGATACGTGTAGGCTTTAATGAAAATTATGTTATTCGTAAATCCGGGAGACATCAGTTAGTTCACGCAAATAGATTAAGACCTTATGAAATAAATAAACTCGTTAATTAAATAAATAATTAGCCGTGTGGTAGCCGGCTTTACCAAAGAATAGCACCAACGTTTAGATTTGACGTGTCGTATAAGGCGACTAACAAACAAGTAGCCGTGTGGAAGCCGGCTTTACCAAAGAATAGCACCAACGTTCAGATTTGACGTGTCGTAGAAGGCGACTAACAAACAAGTAGCCGTGTAGTAGTCGGCTTTACCAAAGAATAACACTGACGTTCAGATTTGACGTGTCGTATAAGGCGACTAACAAACAATTAGCCGTGTAGTAGTCGGCTTTACCAAAGAATAGCACTGACGTTCAGATTTGACGTGTCGTATAAGGCGACTAACAAACAAGTAGCCGTGTAGTAGTCGGCTTTACCAAAGAATAACACTGACGTTCAGATTTGACGTGTCGTATAAGGCGACTAACAAACAATCAGCCGTGTAGTAGTCGGCTTTACCAAAGAATAGCACTGACGTTCAGATTTGACGTGTCGTATAAGGCGACTAACAAACAATTAGCCGTGTAGTAGTCGGCTTTACCAAAGAATAGCACTGACGTTCAGATTTGACGTGTCGTATAAGGCGACTAACAAACAAGTAGCCGTGTAGTAGTCGGCTTTACCAAAGAATAACACTGACGTTCAGATTTGACGTGTCGTATAAGGCGACTAACAAACAATCAGCCGTGTAGTAGTCGGCTTTACCAAAGAATAGCACTGACGTTCAGATTTGACGTGTCGTATAAGGCGACTAACAAACAATGAGCCGTATAGACGCCGGCTTGTACAAAGAATAGCTCTAACATGTTAAGTTGTTTCCACATCAAACAACTTATAGTATTAATTTATTATAAGCAATATTCAAAATCAATTAAATCAATAATTCCTCAATAATCAATTAAATCAATAATTATTCTATAAGCAATGAAATCAATAATTCTTCTATAATCAATTAAATCAATAATTCTTCAATAATCAATTAAATCAACAATTCTTCTATAATCAATTAAATCAATAATTCTTCTATAATCAATTTAATAAATAATTCTTCAATAATCAATTAAATCAATAATTCTTCTATAATCAATTTAATCAATAATTCTTCAATAATCAATTAAATCAATAATTCTTCAATAATCAATTAAATCAATAATTCTTCAATAATCAATTAAATCAATAATTCTTCTATAATCAATTAAATCAATAATTCTTCAATAATCAATTAAATCAATAATTCTTCAATAATCAATTAAATCAATAATTCTTCAATAATCAATTAAAGCAATAATTCTTCAATAATCAATTAAATCAATAATTCTTCAATAATCAATCAATTTTAATCATTATACAAAATATCATTTTTGTTATATTCGTTAGCTTACGAATCGTCCTAAAATCGTCTTTATTTCTAATAAAAAATAAAACATAATTAAAACATAAATTTATAAATAATAGTTCTTATGTTTGTTCAATTCGATATTACCTTAATAAATTAGAAAAAAACTTGTAATAGAATCTTCTTTCTTGATGCTCGAACAAATCTTAATTATTTCTTCAACAACTAAAAACTTCAATGAAAATATATTTAAGATAACTTATGATGATCGAATAATTAATGAAAATATTCAGTCTCAACGATGACTTACATTCAAGTTAAAAGGTTCTTTATTTTAAATCTTTAGATTAGGCTAGTGTAGACATTTCCGTAATTTCTTTGCAGATAGTAGAATCCGTAATAAATCTAGAAAATGAAATTAATGATTGTTTAGCAAGCATATTGTTCGTAAAATCAAATATTAAACTTATCTTCTCTTTCTGCTTATGTATATTCTGATAGGCTTGTATACATATTAGATTTTCCATTAATTCAAGGCGAACCTCTCAATCTCTATCACATATATTCCATTCCAATCCAACATTTTAATTCCTCTCTGCATACAACCATCCTACCTGAGCACATGCATTTGGCTACAAATCCTAGCGGTAATATATACGTATCTACGAGCGACCTCACTTCATGCAAGTCCTACGCTATAAAGAAGAAGATCTGCACCTCTTTTGTCGCATATGAAGCAGCATCACGTCCATTATGTGAGCTCCAGATCCTGTTAAGCATTTCAAAGACTTTACCTGAAATTTGTACCACATCCACATTTGAAGCAAGAATTAACACTTTTCAAAACATTGACAACAACCAATGGCTTTACATACTTACAGAAGACACTAATTGTATACTTCAATGTAAAACGGAAGTTACACATCATAAATTACAAGGAGCAGGCATTTTATCCTTACCGGAAAACTGCAAACTTTATACTGGGTATAGTACGCTAACAGCCTTTCAATCTATTGAAGAAAATGTGACATATCCTGTAATAATTCCAGACATTAGAACAGACGATTGCTTTGAAGAATACAAGAACTTTGAAGCTCCAAACTTAATTCCTATTAAAATTAATGAAATGCCTTTGGATTCACTGAAACAAATAAAACATCATGTCGATAAATTTAAGGAAAGCTTAGAAAATATGAGATCTCGACCAATCTTACAAAGATATTCGTCAACGTTTACCTGGATATACTTCGTGTTATTCATAACAATGCTAGGATACTTCATTTATAAAATTAGCAAACGTTGTCCTAATGGATTACTCCTGCGTAACCGAAGACCAAGCCGTGATAATGGTTGTATACAAATATTTAACAACTGTTTTTCAAACACATCACGACGTCAGAGAACCCAAGTTGCCGTCCCGATGACTACTATAGCAACAAGTACCTGCGTAACGGAAGACGAAGAGGAAAATGAAGAAAATTATCCAAGAACTTCAACACCGAGAGTTCAAAGATTAAGCTCTCAAGCCCAATCTTTATTCTAAGGGGGAGGTGTTACATATATTAAGAGTACGTGACCTAAGACCATGTGTCAGCCTACGACCTAATCATTATAATATTTGACATTCCTATTTGTATATTTGTATTTGTCCATTTGATATCGAAATCATTATATTGTTTAATATTCATATTTGTATATTTGTTTATCTCATACAAATTTCCATTAGTAAGTTATTATCTGTATTTGTTGTCACTCTTTCGATGGAAGTATTTGACTATTGTAATTGTAAATAGTAATTAAGATATCTCTACTATATATATGGACGATTTGTAATAATAAATACAGTTCAATTCAGATACTCTACGAGTCTAGTCATTTCAAAAACACCAACTGTGTTAAAACCCTGCCCCATAACAGCATCCTTTAAAGGGAGTATTTTACCATCAAAAAAATTCAGCCTTCCATATTAATTTAACAGGAAAGAAATGGATTATTGGTTATGGGGTATAAAAATCCTATTGCTAATAATGTCAAGTAGACCTGATTCAACCTGAGCTGAGTTGAGGAAACCATTGCGGTTAGTTCTCATTGAATTTATCACGTTCAGCCAACCGACCTGCTTTCATTCTCGCTTATCATGATTCTATAGTGCCTCACCAGGATATACTGATAGCGCAGACGGAGCTACCATTCTAACTTAAAAGCTGGATGCCTTATGTATCTTATTTATATGGAAAAATTAAACTTTTTTGACAATATATATATGTCAACAAAATTAGGATCAATATCCATGTGTCTTAGGAGAATATATTCAGTTTAACTGACAGTAAACTGTATTTAAAACATGCTAATGATTATGCTTTTATCCTATATACTCGTATATCCATTGATGACCTACGCTTACGTGACTCGAATGTATAAAATTACAAAGACAAAAAGTAGCTTAAGTCCTTATCTATTTGAAATACCAAATTTCTGGTGTTGATGTGTGGTAACAAAAAAACAAATTTTCGTATTTATAATCTTTTTATTTATTTAATATAGAATGGTTTGCTAAACTATGTCGAAGTCGCCTGTTACGATATTCTAGGAATGAAAAGGAGTTCAATATATTATACATTCTTACTCATCACACAAAGATAAATTATTTATATATATATATATATATATATATATATATATATATATATATATATATATATATATATAAAGCTAAATGTTTTTACATTATTCACGTTTGATTAATCTACACTTTGTTCTGCATTATTTCACATAAAGTTTATAACATTTTCTCTCGAAGACGCTGTAAAAATGTCTCACGAGGATTTTTATGAAATTCTTAGATATTATTTATACTCAAGTTTCTAAGATTCCTTTTAGTCTATATAAGATATAGATTTTATAAATATTCCTCTAAGAAATTCCTTCGTGAACTATTTTTATGAAAACTATAGTTAAATGTTATGCAAAATAGATGATGTTATGTTCTAGTGAAATTATGCTTAAGATAAATCTATCACAATTCTAAAAATATTGTTAATACGAGTATTTGAATATTTCAATCAGTGACGTTTAAACTGTAAAACAGATTCGAATTTGATACACAAACAAGCTTACAGTTGATATCCTATTACATGCAGAAAAAAAAAATTATGGCATTTCTATTTAATACTGGCATGTCAATAAATTTCACTTCCTGTATTTAATACTTACAAAGAAAAAATAAAAATTAATATACAATACAAGAAAACATTGTTACGGAACCAATCAACAGGTTCCATCACTTTCTTGTTTAAAATTTTATTTCATTAACGAATAAGTTCATTATTTAAGTAAATAATATAAATTGATACGAGCACAAATGTGACAGATCGCTGACCTGAATATAATTAAACGGACGTGATAATTATTCATATTTCGAAATTAATAAAAATTCTGAATGTGAAAATAAATTAACTTATTGAGTTGGTTGATTTATTTTTACAGCTCGATTAAGGGAGAATGGGGGAAAGCTGGACGATTGTCTGATGTAGCGAAAATAAAACCTTATATCGCTTAACATACACATAAAATAAAGGAGAAAATTGGGAACCTCTTTCTTTTAGAAATACTGTAGTCTTTTAAAGATACTGTAACGAATGTAGCTTTATAGCAAATATTATTATTTAGTATAACATCTGAATGACCTTTTTCATACTTAACACAACACAACAACACTTGGAATGGCGAAAAAAGTGATGACCCACGTGTTCGTAAGTGTTAATCGTCGTCAATAGGCATACACCATGATCAACATTCAAGATGTGTGCATGATGTCCAGATACCTCTCATTCGTTACGTTTCTTGAGAATTTAAATATTCTGTCTTCATGCTCTATAATTTTACAGTCATATCTCTCACTTCAAACTGAAACAGCTATCTAAACACGACTAGTTGGCGGCAGAAACACGAATGGGACAGAGATACCCAAGCAGACAACTTCTATACAAAGTCTCCCCTTGATGAAACTAATAGAATAAATTTTGAATATCTCTTTAATAATAACTACCAACCCAAGGGTTTACACTCTGTTATTTTAAGTGAAGTTGATATTTTCATCCAATTTACATAGATATTCGTGCAGAAATCTTCGAATAACAATGCATAAATTAGTTACAAATAAATGGAGAATGAATTCATTGAGTTCTATTAATGTATTGTTTCTTTAATAAACTTATTGAAACTTTTAATTTCATCTATATTATTTTATTTTAATAATATAAAAAAAAATTTAACTACATGATTTACTTGAGAGATATTTAAGAAAAATTAATACAGGGAGTCTTTACTTTTTTCTTAAATATCTCCCATGTACAGTACGTTAATTAATGTAACCCATTCCTTAAAATTGGTATTAGTATTCATAAACGGCACTCAAAAAAAAGTTTTTTTCCTATAAATAAGTTTCATTTAACCAACAAATAAAAATAAATTAAAGTTCTCGAATAGAACAACAACCTGTAAACCTGTACCAACGGCACTACATAGTATAATGTATATATACACCAATTATTATGTAATGTCATTGTAACAGATACGGATTATTATTATTATATATTTTTGTTTTTTGGTAATATATTTTTTTTTCTGACAAAAAAAGAAATATATTTTCGAGACCTTATTTATGAATACTAATACCACCACGTTTTAAGTAACTTCGAACTTTTAGAGATGTTACGATACGTAATTAACATAGTGTATAAGTATGTGTATATGTGTGTATGTGTGTATAAGACCAATAAATGTCCAAATAAAGATTTCTAAAAATATGATCTGTCTGTCTGTCTATATATGTTTTCACTGTTGTGTTTTTAAAGATTCAACTTAGATCTCTACTTTTAATCTTGATAAGCCATCTAGAAATAGTCTATTTCAAGATTCACTTGAGACTCACCTGTATGAAATAGCAGACAAAAAGCTAATTAAATAATAAAAACATTATCACATAGTACTCGTATCTACATGTTACGTATAATATCGTACGTAAGATCTTTGCCAATTCTATACCTGAATGATGATTTAATATTTGTGTCAAAAACATTAGAATATATAAATTAATAAATAAGGGCAATAAGTTTTCAATTATAATATTTTTGTTTATGTTATATTTTATGACAAAAAAAATACCTTCGAATATTGAATGACCTTTTTGAAATTCCTCCATTGTTTTAATTTTATAAATTAAAATAAGTTATGTTAAAAATTATGCAAAAATGAAATTAGGTTATGCAAATTAAATGCTTATTTTGAGTCATGAATATAGAAAACGAACAAAATAAAACAACAATCATTTTGTGTTGGCACGATATGCATAAATTGCATGGGAGACGTCAGCTGCTCTCGTTCAATACCTTCACATGAATACCGCGCCGAAGTGCGTTGCAGATTAATTTGCAATACAAATTAGGATGACGCGTGGTTTACAAAAAATACAAAATGCATATCCGTGGATAAAAACAGAAATAAATTTACAGAGTATAATTTGTACGCAGTAATTTCATCATCATCATCATCATCACATCAGCTATTAAATGTCCACTGCTGAACATAGGCCTCCCTTTTTTGGAGAGTTCTGCCATACTTGACTGGCGGGTTGGCAACCGCAGTCAGACTTTGATGATGTTTAAAGAGAGACGCTGCTGCCCATCCATCGACCGTTAAGTTTCCTTAATCGCCTCTTACGACACCCACAGGAAGAGAATGGGTGGATTATTTTATCCTGGTACCACACAGCGAACGCAGTAATTTAGTTCCATCTTTAGTAATTTAGCCACTTCTTGTGACTCCAAATTATATAAAAAATAATTGTGATTATCCGACCGTCAAGAAATTTATCATATATGTAGTATTTGATGCGAAAAAGGATGTAAGATACATCGCTTGAACAAATGTACAGGCGTCGCCCTTGACACAATCAAGAGTTTCTAGGCTGCCTTCTTTATATAGAAAGACCTGTTGTTATACTTTGGCTTACATACTTCAAAATAGTTTGAAATTTAGTATAAGTAACGTGGTATATATATATATATATATATATATATATATATATATATATATATATATATATATATATATATATATATATATATATATATATATGAATATCTATTTATTACATTACATAGGATATTTTTATCCCATTTTATACCAATATAGTTAGCATATAAAGTATAATGAAATATTAAAAAATAAACAATATACATACAGTGACAATCCTCTCAATCGAAGGCAATCGAAGGATTTTGAATATGAACTATATTGGAATAACATCGATCGTACTCATCTACCCTCAATAATGCACAGTTGATTTCCCACGACGAAATCCCATAGTTGGACTACAATGAATCATGCAAGTGTTATATGCAACGCGTGAAATGACGTCATTCGACCCCTCCATATAGATGGAAAGGATAGACTTTGTAGGTGTTTGCAACCCTGCATAGTAAAGTATAATAAATGTGTCCATTGTTTCATGACACGATATTTTTAAACGACTTCCTATGGATTTTCTGTCCTTAATTCGTCTATATCTTTTGTAACATTTTGTAAAATTTGTTTACACTCGTCTTAATTCCTTATAAGCGTTGGAGACATATTTTTTCTTTATGGTACAAAATTCTTCTTATTGTAGAGCAAAATTTTTGTTTATTACAGAGTATAAACTACTATTTAATATAGGATTCAATATTTACACCTAATCTGATAATGTTTTCTCGACCAAAAGAGCGTTCTGTTTGATTTTAAATACGAATTTGGGTTTACTAGTCAACATTATTTTTTTTTTTTTGCAAAATTTACTTTAATATTATTCTTGCTATATGAGGTACACTAAAGTGGTTATTTATTTATATTGCGCTATATATTTATAACTTTTTTAATTATTCTAACAAATTATTATTTTCCTCTCATGTACAATGGAAACAGATCACTCAGCTTTGCATCACCAATAAAGTTCAATATATTTTTTATTTAATATTATTGGAAAAGCGTTTTGACTGCGCTGAAGCTATTTCAATAAATTCAAATTTAAATTCAATTTACTTTTTGTAAATTTAAATGACTAACTGTATGAAAGTCTGTGTGTAAAATACTATTAGAGCTTAATTTTTTATTATCATTCGATTCAACCAATTACTGTATCACTTGTTATTTTTTTCATAATATTCAATACCAATGTTGTTATGTCGGGTAAATTGAATGGCAGACTGTCTAAAGTTTAAAGGCATAATAAACGCATATAAGGTCTTAGTTCTCAGTAATGGATAGGAATACAGTGGGTGTGTAGTGTATAGATGACCGTTAGCCTGTTTACCCTTCTATGTAGCATAACAACATATTCAAGGTTGCTCCATCTAGTTAGGAGTTGCTTACTTATAAAAAAATACATTTATTTACTTCATATCTGCATCAGCGTAAACAAGGAAACTAGCAGAGGTGTGATAATGAAATGCAAATATGCCTGTACTATATTCCGAGACCACTTTACCTCGGCGCGGCGGTGTAAATAACGGGCGACTTCTTGATAGTGCTTTGAAGTTAGCTGTAGAATATGGTTTGGGTTTAAGAATAAAGCTATACATGTAACTTGTTATATTCCCCGGCTCTTGCCACCTGAATCAATACAGGAAAGTATCGTATGACTAAGATAGGACCTACTGGTTCCTCTCTTTGGATATATTCAATGTAAGCTGAATATTTCCAAAGTGAAAAAAAAAAAACACGAAAAAGAGAAACTATTCGTAAATACTGTCTATTTTTTTTTAATTCTTATTGTTATGTTTTTTTTGTTACGTCAGGTACTTTTTTTCATATTTTTCATCTGCTCTGAGTTTCTATCTCTTCGTGTGAGTTCTTTGTGGTAGAACTTCACCATTATATATTATTGGTATATTAATTATTTATTTCTTCTAAGAATTGTATGTTTCCTTAATAAAGTAAAAATAAATAATAATATAATAATAAAATATATATAATAATAAAAATAAATAAATATCGATTCATTAAAATCCGTTCCGTAGCTTTTGCGTGAAAAATTAACAAATATTAGTAGTTGCCACGCTTGCAGGCGGATTGGTAACCGCACTTAGGTATAGGAGATGTTTTAAGAGAAACGCTGCTGCCCATGCCTCACCCTCCCTGTGGTCTGTGGTTCCGGCATAGCAATAGGGGTGGCTAATTCTATTCCGGGATCACATGGTACCCGACAATAATCAAACCCAAATCCCGCTTGCTTCGAAACTTTTTCAAACGCACAATCATTTGCATATTTTAACTGCATCTCTATACTTTCATAATTACTACTAAAATACGATTAAATGAACATTTATTACGGATACAATTAACTAAGATGAAATTGTACAAACGAGTACAGTTACATCTAAGAAACACGGCATCCGACTCTGTGTGGTCTATTTCTAGCGCTATTAACCTGGTACATCGAAGACAGATACTTTTCCGTCTGCATAAATTACTATTCATTATGTAAGCGAATGTTTTATGAGCCAGGATATCGTGATGAAGGCATACTCTTTAAACTGGCGGCGATATTTTTTACAATGTAAATTCTAACGCTTTATATCATGAAAATTCCTCGTTCTCCCCTAATGGTCTCAGTTTGTTTAAGTTTCCTTGTTTCGCAGTATAGATATCGTTGCTGTATGTTTGTAACATTGTTTTATGCAAATACTTGTTTGTGTATTCTATTTTTCTTTTATTTTTTTCTTCAAATTTATGACCGTATATATGTATAACATGACTTCTAGAATGCCGTTATTTGTGTTTTTACAGATATTAGGTATAACGTTTTGTGTCGACAACCTGTATTTCACTAACTAGAAATCAACGTATGCGAATGAGACAAGTCAAGAAATTGGATAAATCAAAAACTATATGTAAGGAAACCTTTGGTGTGATCAGTTTTTCTTACTTACTCCACAAGAAACTTGGCTTGATGATACAAGATTAGACGTCAGATGTGACATATTCTCACTCATATTAATTTACTTAACTGCAGTATATGCTCATCAGGTACAATAACGTTTGAGAAAAATAATAAAAAAATATAATCATCATCATATCATATCAGTCTTTAATTGTCCACTGCTGGACATAACCTTTCCCCTCGGGGGGATTTACCAGTAGTTGTCTCACTTGGCAGGCGGATTGGTAACCGCAGTTAGACTTTGGAGCTGTTTTAATAGGGACGTTGCTGCCCAACCTTCGCCCTCCCTTTGTGGCCTCTTATGACACCCACAGGAGAGGAAAGGGTGGTGTATTCTATGCTGGGACCACACAGCCAAAAAAATATACACTGAATAAATAGTGTTTGTTCTCACACCTCCGCAGTGTAATTGAAAATACACTCGGTTTTAATTTATTTATTTATAAATAAATAAATAAAAATTAATAGCTGAAAGAAGCGCCTTCAAATCTTCTATAATTGTACAGTTGATGGGTTATATTTTGAAAACTAATATTTCATATCTTAAATAATAAATTATAAATGCAATAATATAAGAAATAAGATTTATGTTATGAAAATATAAAATATTTCATTTCGCAAATTCGTACAGGTGTTCTATCAAACTTTGGTCTAATTTTAAGAATTACGACAGTAATCCAATCCTTTTAACCGAAATCTTATAGAAATCTTGCAAGTAGCACTTACAATGTATGTATCCAGATGGTAGATTGTTAACACTGAGAAATACCGGTTCCGTAGCTTGTTACCTTTACGCGAGACCGGACACGATTTGGAGTAGGGAATACATCATGCAAAATACAATGTGTTAATTATACTATATGGAAAGTTTAAGCTGAAATTTTTTATTGGACAACCTAAAATATGCCCATATCTTTAACATAATGAAGCGTATATAATTAATAGAGTTTCGTTAGTTTTATTGTATTTATGGTGGTCAAAACTTATCCAAATATTGTGAAAAATTTCAGTTTTGAAATTATATGACATTAGCTTTTACCTATGTGACCAGTGTGTTTATTGACTGGGAAAAAAAAACACTTTTATCTCATGTACTTATATGAGATGAAATTTGATTTTTTTCGTTATTAGATTAGTTATGTCCTTAAGACGCCAAGTGGTAACAAACAAACTTCTTTTCACATTTATAATATTAGTAAGGATTTTTATGACTACTTATTTAATAATACTAATTTTTTATTACTTTTATACACATATTTACTCACACATATCCAATACATATAACATTTTAAATTATTGTAGTAAAAGTAAAGAAATGTATATTCATAATGTTGTTTCATGTTAATTTAAACATGGCAAAAGCTTTACTCAGCTATGATAGAGTGAAACATCGCCTAATGTATGCAAAAGTGAACAAAGAGATTACCTAGTATTTATAACTTAGAAAAAATACAGCAATGAAATTCTCACTTTACAACTTTATACGGAGTACACCATAAAAATATGTCTACCAAGAAATTTAATGCACTTCTCTTGGTTTTATTTTGAGTTGCCACAACACCGTGCAGATTTTATCGACTCTTATATATCAACTTGGTACATTGTATTCTAAAATAATATCTTGTTGACATGTCGTACAGATGCTAAGAGATAACAAGGATATCTCGCCGTGAAATAAACTGTAACAGATAAGCCGGTATAGGACGGAGCGAAAGCAAAAATAAACAAAGATAATGTTTAAATAAGAAACGAAGGGACGTCATAAAATCTATTTTTTTTTTGTATTTATGAGATGTTGGATATGGAAATTTGTGCAGTACAACGATGTACTAATTTTTTTTTTCCTATCTATTTTCTCTCTTCGTTTTTTTTTTATACAACTTAGAATGGCAAACAAGCTGACGGCCTATCTGATGGAAAGTAACCGTCACTTATAGATATGAGCAGTACCATGGACATAGCAGAGTATATTGTTTCGCCCATGATACCCTCCATGTGTTGCCATTCCTGAGGACTCGGATGTTATTCCTCTGCACCCTGTAAATTCACGCCACATCCCACCCTACAAACCGAAACACAGCCGTGGAAACACAACTGCTTTACGGTTGAAACATGCATGGGACAGAGGTACCCAAGCAAACGACTTTTGTACAAAGTCTCCCTCTGGTCGTCCACTTCGTTACTATAAGTCGTGAAAAATATTGAGAGAAAATTAACCTAACCTACCTAACCTTCAAATAAGCGAACAACTTTTAATAAAATTTTATTTACTCAAATTTCCATCGTCACTCAAAGACGGCAGCACACACGTCAACAAATTTCATCGGCCCCACACGTAGAGAACTTTTCTCATTAGCTAATACCAACACAATTTAAGCGTAAGTAACTCGGCAAGTCTCTAGGTGTCACACAAACAGTACGAGGTACCGAGCGTAATATTAATTTGCAACTTGTTGATGATCACCGGCATCGCGTTTATCGTGCACGTCACGGCAACCCCCCGCACATTAATCACGTGACCTCACCTCGCCTCACACATAGAATGAATTTGAGAAGATAGTACATTTTATTAGTTTCTTAATTAAAACATAACTAGTACGAAAAGTCACTAGATGTTATACATGCAGTACGTCGGACGTGACTCAATTAGTCTCATACTTAGAATGAATTTGAGAAAATGGTAGATTTTACTAATGTATTTTTTATTTAATTTAAATATAAGTAATTTGATAAATTTCTAGATGCCACACATAGAGTACATGGTACTGAGCGTAATATAGTAAATTGTCTATGATCATCCTTAAATATCACGATAATACATAGAGAGATATTTGTATAATATTAACCGCACTTCACACCTATAATAGGTCTGTATCCTCACAAATAATAATAGATATTTTTCCTTAAACGTTATGACATTCATGCCACGGAAATTTCTATAAATATACGACCTTATATTGCCTTATATATATTAAAGAATGGATTTGAGTAAATAGTACATTTGACTAACGCAACTTTTCAATCAAGAAACTTGTTGAATGCAAGTGATTCAACAAGTTTCTTGATGTTACATATATGATATATGGTACTGAAAATATGAACAAAATATTAATTTGCAACTTGGTAATGACCGCCGATGTTTACTCCTCTGAATTTTTCCATGTATATATACCTCGCTTTGTCTCATACATAGAATTCATTTAAGAAAATAATATGTACATTTGACGAATGTAGGTATTTTTTTTTATTTTAACGTAAATAATTCAACGAGTTTCTTGATATCAAGCACAAAATACATGGTGCCAATCGCAAAAAAAAATCAAAAAATCCGCTGTTTGTTGATAATCACTAATGTTAGGTTTATCGCATACGTCACTGTGACACACCCATAAATTAATTGCGTAATTTTATACACAGAATAGTTTTGAGAAAATGATTGAACTTGTATGAAGTGTTTGCTTACACTTTCAAAGAAACACAACTCCCAATATCAGCTTTTTATTTTTCTTATATAAAAGTGTATAATCCATATTTAAAACTTAATTTATTATTTTTTTTATTATAACAGCATTGAAAAAATTTTTAACATATCAACTGAAGTCTATGTTTGATTATTTTCCTATAATGTACACACAAAGAATTCTAATACGGTAATAATAACCTCTCCAGAAAATTTTTACTCTTTGCCCAAAGCGACGTCCCTTCTCCCCAAGGTGAGATGCGATGGCTTATTAGGGGAACCTAGAACTTTGGGGTCGAGTTTACCTTACGTGGGGGAGACACGGGAATATGTTTACTCACATAACTCCGCACCACGACATCTGAATGTATGGCTTCTCAGTAAAAATTGTGTAGTTTACTATCTCTATCGTATTTACCTTATTGAAAAGAGATAGCTATATATATATTAGACTTTACTGATGAATATGTTGCTACTTAAAGGGGGATTACTATATGATCGTGATGTGGAACAGCCAGAGGCTCTAGGGAAATACGAGCTGCCTCCATAAACAGGGGCGATTCGTCAATCAGTACTAAACTTTGGAAGTCGTTCGTAAGGGAATTGATTACCTTCATCAACTTATTACGTACGTATACATTCTGCTTTATTTATAAATTTTCTATATTAAATAAGTATTTTAATTCAGTATTAATCTTTACACTTACTTATGGTTTTATTAAACTGATTTATTTATACAACAAAAAAAATATTGAAAAATATATTAAATTCAAAAATGACAAAATGCTTTTTACTATTACTATTCTACTCATTTCATCAACAACTATTATATTTTTTTCTACTTTTATATCACTACAAACTATGCCCAGAAGTTTTTCCCAAATGTATTAGAAATAAATGTAGCCTATATATTTTTTACCTGTATAAGTATTCAAATCTATTGTGCTATTTAATTTAAACATATTTGTGTAATAAATATCCAAAACACTATTAAAAGCTTTTGCAGCAGCAAATTAATAAAATTTTAGTGAATATAAAATTGAATAATCACTACTGTATTAAAACAAAATACCAAACTTCATGTTTATTTGTATGTCAAATAAACATGAAGTTTGGTATGTCAAATAATCAGGTGTATCACAAAGCACAATTCTAGGTACATAATAACAGCTAAATATAACATGACGAGTTAATCGAAACGAACATCTAACATGTTGTGTGAATGGTTAATATCCCAAGACGATACGCTACAATACTCACAAGACATGGACCATTAGATCCAAAGCCCGCCGAATTAATACCGGATCATTATTATTAATAAATCAACGATGAGAGATAATTTTGCCACAACCAGAGGCTAATAAATCTACAGTATTTCGTTATGTATACTTGCAATCTGTCTTTATCTTCGTTCAGTTATTATCTATGATATTGTCTTTCTTTCGCTTTATTTAGTTCTTTTAACCGACTTCAAAAAGAAGGTTATAGTTTTAATCGAATGTCTTTTGCGTAGATTTTCCGTGTAACTTATGAAGTGAGTTGTAAAATTCTTTTTTAATGAACTAGTTTTTATAATAATTTTGTCAAAATTTAAATCGGATTATAAATATCAAACTCGATCGGAAAACTTAATATTAATTATGATTAAGATCATTTTTCCAATTTGAATGGCCCTTAAGTTGATGACTATTGTAATAATTTTTTTTTTTATTTTTCACCTTCACGACTTATGTCGGCTTAAAAACATACCCCGTCCTGTAACCCACAGGAAAAAAGGTACATATGCCCCAGTTTTATTTTTTTATGTCCGTCTTCTACCTCGCCTTCTCTTTTCAGTGTATACTGAATTTGTGAGTGATTGTGTGTTTGGTGTATGAATTGTGTTGGATGAATCTGGTGTGTTTGTTGAGTGTTGTGTGTTAGTTATAACTTATTATAATGACTGGATTATTTTTATATTTTATTATCATTTATGAAACTACTATAAAGATGTTGTTTATTAATGCAGAATGTTTAAGAAAAACAAAATTGTCATATATCCAGAGAGATTTACTTCTAGAAGCGTTATTGTTATCTATAAGATTGTGTTCTGCAAAAAAAAAACATGTATTACATAAAATGTTAATAACCGAACTCGAGAGTTATATATATAGTTATATTTTCTACAATGATTTTACAATTAGCAATGTTTTTGGGATACAGAGTATTTCAGCTCGCACTGAAAGTTAGTTATTCAAAACTCGACCTTATAACTATGTTATATTAGCCTTAGCCCATACATAAAAGCTACTTTCATGTTTCGAACTTAAACTCTTATCCACACTAAAGAGCTTCTATAATTTAACTGTAGCAAAATTTGTACAAGAGAATTTTGAATAACTTATCGATAAAATGTATGAACTTTGTATTATCGAAACTTCTAAAAATGTCTAGTACTATTATTGTAATAGATTTTTATTCTGTGTACTAATAAATGAAGCACGTTTCATAATTATATTCATAAAATTAATTCTATTCTTTGTACCAGAGGGAGACTTTGTGCAAAAGTTGCTTGTTTGGGTACCTTTGTCCCATTCGTGATTCAACCGTGAAGCAGTAGTGTTTGCATGGCTGCGTTGCAGTTTGAAGGGTAGAATGTGGCAGTGAATTTATAGGGTACAGAGGCATAACATTTTAGTACTCAGGAATAGTAACGCATGGGGGGTATCTTGCGCGAAACAGTATACTCTGTCATGTCCATGGTAAAGTCGTCGCTTATTTAGCATTCTGAGTTACATAAAAAAAAATTAAATGAAACATTTACATTACATTACATTACTTAACATTTTTTGCATCAAAATAAAAATCTTACATAAAAATCTTAATAGATTTTATTTTAATATAATAGTCAGTTTTTTTTTTACATTTTATAAGTAAATACTCTTTACTCACTATTTCGTCAGATTGACTAAGATTTAAAGTAACCTATATTTTTCTCTAATAATTATAATAAGGACTAGTAAGGAAGTTCAATTTAACTATATTATTGTCTTATGAATTTCCTTACGTGAATAAAAAATAGGTGTCCTATATAAAAATTTCCAATTGTTAGGAATAATTATAGCTTATCTGTGCACTGTTTTAAATTCAAATCTTTTCAACGATTTCAGCATGTCCAAGCAACAAATGATTACTAACACCTACATTTATAATATAAATGAATGGATGAATGAATGAGTATACTTTATTTGCATTATAGAAAATAAGCAAGACAATTAATGAATGTGACGATACAGTTGTATAAGTACAGTAAGGCGGTCTTATTGTTGAAAACAATCCTTTGACGATAACCTTAGAGTAATGGACTAATTGTTGTACAATTAGGTATGATAATGTTGTATCATTAAAAAAGTAAAACATTAAAGAAAATAATAACAAGTACCTGTTACCAAATTTAATAATTAAAATTATTAATTATATACAATATATAAACCTATACACATATATTAAATATGTTCCTAACACTAAAACAAATATATATAACTACAGGTACAAGAGATAGATTAGATAAGATAATCTTTCACATGTCGTTTGAAAGCATCAATGAATTTAGTGTAGTAGGTAACCTTGTTATTAAATTATCTAGTCTAAATACAAAATTATTGAGTAAGTAATTGAATTTTATTGCTAATTCAATTTCTATTCGTCACCACAAGTACATTTCATACAAATAAAAGCTTCAAGTGTTCAATTATAAATAATTGTATAAGTCATTAGAGGGTTGTTCCGCTTGTTTCTTTATATTCCGTAACTCGTTTACGGAAAAAACACCATGAATGGCTTGTTAACGTTTTCCAGCAAGTCTCAAGAGTAAGGTTGAATCGTTAAGGGTGTAACCGCATAACTCTTAGACGCGATCTATTTGAATAAATAAACGTAAATATCTTATTAGAATTTAAAAAAATAAATAATGTCTACAATGATAGTTTTCTATGTGTTTTTTATACTTTTATACTTTTCTTTGTATTTATATATCTATGTTAGTTACTACTTTATTGATGTAATAAATATACGTGTATGTACTATTTACGTTTATAGGTAACGGTTGTTACTTACATCAGGTAGACCATTATCTTGTTTGCCATTGTAAGTTGTATAAATATATATATATATATATATATATATATATATATATATATATATATATATATATATATATATATATATATATATTAATTCATTCATTTACAATTATTTTCTGTTTAATCTATTGAGTAATGTATAGTACAGTGGCACTAATTGTTTTTTTAAAATAGTTTTTCCTGTTTTTTAAAACCCTGTAGACAGTGATATTTGGCCAGTTCTACTTATCCCTACCAACGATTTCAAACTGAAGGGCGAGAGTGGAATTTTATTTCACTTATCTTCACTAGTAGATTAATAACATAGCTTAGAACATCGAGATTTGAACCAATTAGCACGATCTATATTTAAATTTAAATAAGTTGATATATTTAAAAAAAAATGTATAAGTGAAATGTAGAAAATCGCTCATATTATTTGCATGTCCATACCCTTACAAGTGGTCATAATTTTCGATGGTTGAAGTCAAAGGGGAGCTGACATAGTATTAGGGGTTGAATGTTGCAATTGGTCTCATACAATGCGACATATTTTTTGTTACACCAAATAAGTGTGGGGGGTTCGACTACGTGCTAATTCTGTTGCCCATTCCCTGTGGATGGCCTTTTGTTATTTTAATGTGGCGCTCAAAGTTAGCGAAACGATATTTGTGTATGCTAAATTGGTTGTGGGTAATAAATAGTAGAGGAACAACAAATAAAAGTAACTTAAATAAAAAACACGACTCTAATTATAGCATACTTTAAATCAATTAATTATATAAAAATTTCATAGTAATCAATCAATATCAATATTACTATGATGGCAAACAAGCATACGGCACACCTTATGGTAAACGAGGTTACCGTGTTGCTAAATAAGCAGATTAAATTATATTTTTTAATAATATTATAAAAGGAAAAGTGAGTTCGTTTCTTTGTTTGTTACGTTTTATGCTAATCAATAAATAATTTCCGCTAACACAAAGGCGCGGGTAAACTTATAACTAATAAATAAGTAAGAACTATTAAAATAGTATTAAAGTGTGTACAATAGATATTAAATTGTTCTATCTTTCAGAAAAGCTTCTTCTCTTTAGTTCAATATTTAAGTTATTCAGAGTATCTTTTTAGAATTAAACAGTCAAGTAATAATAGTAGAGTATTCATTCGTGCATATAAATTTCTTTTAATTACGAACTCAATTTTTGTTACTTGAATTTCCTATAACATTATATAATTTGAACGAGAGACTAAGTTTTTTTTTTTTTTATAACGAACAAAGCTGAATAAACTATTAATTAAGCTTATTTAGCACAAGAAGTCTTAGTGACCATTTATATTAAAAATAATTTAAACTTTAATCTATCTGACTACCCATTCTGAGAACACATTTTAATGAAATTTAGATGTTATTTTCTGTATTAAATTATTTTTCTAAGAGAGAGTTATATAACAAAATAGAATAATTTTCTCAAAAAAAAAGCTATTTTTTGGTGTTTTCAACTTTTGTTCATCATCATCATTAAAGTCATTAACTAGCTATTGCTGAAGCCATAAGAAACCGTCTCGAGCCACTTACATCCACTGACACTCTGCAATGTATTTGAGGGCATCGTTCGATCTATTGGGAAGTCTTTTTACACTGCGTTTATATAGGGAAACAAAGTTTAATTTTACTTAAAGAACCTTAATAGATAGTATATAAGGAGAACGATAAATATTTACACAAGTATTTTTAATAATCCAAACATAAATTTGAAAATGCAAAAACCGCAATCCGATTTGTAATTCCCCGCAACTTCAAGATTATAATAGTAATACATATATATAACGTTAACTTTATAAATTTACTATATCGTATCCTACAATTATTTCGAAACGACAAACGTAAGTTAAATTCCCGTTATATCTAATTAAAAACGACCATAAGTTTCAAAAATAATACAATAATAGCTTTATTATGTTGAAGTTGTTATTTCTGGACTGTAGCAGCTTCAAGATAAACCCAGGTAGACATTTTTATTAATTAAACCTACTTATTATTTTAAAACCGTTAGAAACTGAGATTTCTAAATTCTTCTCTATTATATATATATATATATATATATATATATATATATATATATATATATATAACATTTTTAATGATGCGAAAATAAAATCAAATATGTTAATGGAAACATAAATAATTTTTGATTTTTAATATAATTTTTATATAAACAATCTACGGACATTCACATTAATACAGGCAGTTAGTTCATAATGAGCATGACTGATTGAACGTTATGGGTAGTGTAATGACACCAAATTAAAATGATCTCCCACACCTTTCGTTTTGTTTCGTTGCGCGTTATGTTTTTAGAGATGATATAATTTCACGAGGGTCTAGTTTCGTTGGTCATATTGTTTTTCGTCTGTCTATTATATGAACGATTTATGTTGACAGTTAGCAAAATAATTTTAAATTGTCATAATACTAAAAAGGAGGATTAGCAATTCAGTGTTTTGTATGCATATTAAGCGATATCTTCACCAATCCTGAACCGATTTCGATTACTGTTTTTTTTATCTATATTATTACTGATATATTTTTAAGACTAACATAAAGTTCACAGTTTTAAAATGTTGACATAGTATACTTTTTTAGAAAAAAAATATATATGTGTCATTTGTTATAATGTATACCTGGTATTCTCTTTATCGAAGCCATCAGAAAGTAAAATATAAACTACTCAATTATTTATAAAAAAAAAAAAAATGCGTCACACGCCTTTGAGTCAACGTTCTTTCATCTAAAAAAAGTAACATTATTTTTGCCTTGTTTACTACTGCGAAGTGATTCTGTCACCACGTAAAGTGCGTTCACATCGGACAAGTTGTGTCACGTGTCATAAGTAATAACCTGTAATGACATTAATAAAATTTGACGTTTCGTTGTAAGTGTACGGGTGTACTGACGTGTAATTTGAAAACAAACGTCCCTACAACGCAGGTGTCACAGGCGATATGATGTCAAAACTTCTTTATTAGGGTACCGTTGGATTATTTGTGAACGATATTCGGATATTTATAATCCTAATTTACTTATGTACGTATTCATATTTCATTGTCATGTTATTTAGTCACAGATAATATGACACTATATAATTTAGTATTGCAAATAAATATAATGCACTTTCTCCAATGGCCAATTTATATTGGTCGGGTTTTTATCAAACTGGGACAAAGAGTGTAATGGATCAGACAATAGTAGTAAATCCGTATTCAGTACAATATACGTGAAAGTGCATTAGTGCAGTCACTAATTACGCTACTGATCCCTCTACATTTTTAAAACATGACCAATGTAAATCAAGCTCGATAATTATAAAATGAAATTAGAAAAAATATATTGAAATATCTCATATAATACAAAATTAAAAATATGGACTTTTTTATATTATATGTTTTGTTTTCTACTACGAACGTGAAAACAAGCATACAGTCCGTCTGATGATAAACGGTTACTGTAGCGTATAGACGTCTGTAACATTAGAAAAACGATATTTAACATTTTCAATCGATCGCAAGAAAAACGGCTCTTAACTGTGACAATTATACTTTTTATATACGCCATATGCTCAGATTATATAGATAGAGCATCGAGCCTCAAAAACGGGTCAACTTTTTGTCAGCCAATTGTCAAATTAGCAGAGTCTTTTTGTTATTAATGTTCAATATATTTACGCACACAGTGTATTTTGACGTATCTATATTTAATAAATAATTATTTAATAAATAAAATAAGTTTTTAAGAATTAAAAAGTTGCAGAATTTATAAGACATAATAAGTATATAAGTTATAAAGGATTAGTAGGCAAAATTGTATGAAAAAGTTGACCTGCTTTTCTCGAAGCATTTGTACGGATCTATCTATATAATCTAAGGAGATAGGATATCGTCGTCAAATTTGTATTAATTTTCGAATACTAATCAATAGTCAGTTTTTATTTACTCCCATGGTGGCACAATAACTACTAATTTTGTAAAATTGAAGTCGGACTTTCAAAAGACTTCAAAGAGGATAAATTTCGTGAATTAAATCACTTGAAATAGCTTTTCTTTTAATGAGATAAATTCTTAAAGTACTTACGGAATAAAGATATAGACATTTTACCATAAATTATATAAATAACTTTTGACATAAAGCGTGGATATGTTTCATATCAAACAATCAACACCAACAGTTACGAGCGTAAAAACATAATAAGTTACTCGTAGCATATCAATTTATCTATCGGTACGAGTATCCGAATATGTCGTAATCGATACCAGATTTCCCGAAGGCATCATTTTAATTAATTTTTTTTATGGATATAATAGTAATTAGAATTCTCGAGTCACTTATAAAAATATACAATATTTCGTTATTTATGTTTTAGAATTAATAAAACCAAACCTGTATAATATAAAAAAAAAAACGGGCGCCGCAGGTGTCATAGACAACATGATGTCAAATCGGTCTCTGCGCATGCGCCGCTCTCGGTTGAGAGTATAACTTGATTATGTATTGAAATTCGGTTTGTTCGATACAAAAACGTCTGTTCTAATCAAAATTTTAACGTTCCTTCCATCAAAATCGATTTTAAACTATTTCTGAAAAACTATTTTTTGTGACTGTGCTGTGCAATCAACATTATCATCATATTAGCCGTTAACTGTGCACTGTTGAGTATAAGCCTCCCTGGGGGGTTTTGCCAGTAGTCGCCATGCTTGGCAGACAGATTAACAACTAGTCAGGTTTTGATGATATTTTAAGAGGGATGCTACTGCCTATTTCTACCATTAAATTCCCATACTCGCATCTTATGACACCGACAGGAAAGGAAGGCATGGCCTATTCTATGCCGGGATCACACGGCTGGAACGGTTGTCGATCCTGCTATTTTTGAATTCGTTTCTTCATCAACAGTTTGTTATATACAAGTAAAGTTGATTTGGTCAATACGCAGACTTTTAGTTTTCTTTAATTTTCTCATTTATTAGAGTATGCGCATTTTTTAAATCTGTAAATGTTTTCAGAAACCAATTTCAATTGCAATTATATTATTAAATTAATTATACAATCATGTTTCATTGGGTATTCAATAATAAATATGGTGACTTTAATTACTTCGGATGTTAATTTGTTGATTCAATCTCAACACAGTATAAACATTTGTATATATTAACTATATTTTGCGGCTTTATCTGCGTGAATTAATATATAGAGTACCTTATATGTTAAGGATTATTAGGCTTAGCTTAGGATATAATCAACCCGTGTGCCAAATTTCATTCAAATCTGTGCCCAGAGACACAGAAGCTTCCTGCGATCTTCACATACCTCACAAAGCGACCTCACTGTTCCGAGGATTTAGAAATAATATATATATATATATATATATATATATATATATATATATATATATATATATTACGAACTATTACGAACAATCCTTGGCGAGAACTCAGTATATTCAGTGTTGTTTATAATAATGTTCGTATTTATAGACGACGGTTATCATTTTCTATCAAATGAGCAGCCAACTTGTTTCCTATTTCAAACATAAAAAATAAATAATCTTATATTTTTACTTCACTAACTTTACATATTTATATATGTAAAGTTACAAAATTTATGTCAAATTAAGTACTGATGCGTGTGACACCTACTAATTCCCTCGTGCAATTAATTAGTTTTATTCCTCTTAGCTTAGATCGTGACTGGAGATTTTCTTAATGTCACTTCTATCACGTTGCCCGAGATAATCCGGTGCCGGGATTTTATCGCAAACTCGTTGTACATCGCCTGTAGTAATTAACTAATGAGGTTTTAGCTATAAAAAAAAAACAGCAATGAATATTAAATTTATGATAATCTATATATAAATATATATAAATTGTAACTAAACGATGTATGTACATATGCAATATTAAAGGAAAAAAATTGTATAAGGAGTTCTAATAAGAACAGAGTAATAAAAAGCTAAAATAATTATTTTTAGAATATTTTTCTGACTACATGTTTATTCCGGAGTTACACAAAAATTACTCCACAAAACTGAATGTAGTTTTCATAGTTGTATTCTTTATGGGGTAATTTATAATCTGGTGTGATTTGTCTTACCACGTCATCAAAAAATAAACTATTTATTGGTTTTTGTACTTCAAAAATTCACACGTGTAAAGCCACGAGTAAAAGCTAGAGGATAATATAACAAAAAAAATCTACGACACGATTATATCACTTACTTAAAAACTAATGAGATTGCTAATTTTTTTGTACATCCTGTTTTACACAAAAAATGTTGTATAAATCACTTTTGGTACAACTTGTGTGGTATTGGTTTATTAGTTGAATTTATAAATAGCAATAAAGCAATTAACTCGATATTAGAGTTCTAAAAAACAACAGCAGTACAAAAACGGAAGCCTTATCATTCCATAATGTTTGTCTGTTTGATCATTTATCTGTGTTACAGCATCATAACTTTTGCAGCTTAAGTTTTATCTTTATGTAACTTCCAGACTGCAACTCTGTCTAGGAAGACGTAGTCTAGACATGTACGATGTCGTATTACAACTAATAAATGTACAGCTACAAGTATATCGTAACATAATAATGCACTAAAGACATTGGCACTATTGTATTACGTATCTAGTAATTTAGTAATAACACACTCTACTCAACAACAATCGATAAAAATGTTGTAGTTCTAATTTTAGTCTCTCTCATTCTATTTGATTAAAATGCGAGATAAGCAGGACAACTCCTTACTAGAAGGGGGAAAGGCATTATTAGCAATGGGGACTAATGCCCCCATTGCTAATAAACCCTGCCAGGTCGACATCCACGCGGTTCCTCCTGGAAACCATTGTGAGTAATACTTGTCGCATTCGTCACGATGGGCTAACTGACCTGCCTTTTCACTTTCACCTATCCCTTACTGGTGCCCTGCTAGTGTAAACCATTAGCGCAGGCGAGGTTATCATTACAGCGTCATTTTTTTAACCTTTACTAGTAACCCTGTATACACTAGGTAAACCTTACTAATATTATAATTGAGAAAGTGAATTAGTTTGTTTGTTATTTGTTAGCATCTTAATAGTTTAATTAATTACTATGAAATTTGATATAAACGTACTATGTGGGATGGAGAAGGTTATAGTTTTTTTCCTTTATTTTGGTCAGTAAATATGTCCCAGTCACGCGGGAAAAGTCACGGGAAAAGCCAGTATAATTAAAAGACCACTTGCAATTGCTATTAACGTCACGACATAAAGAACATTATCAGTGTACACCATAAAACCAGATTTTACTACCCAATAACATCAATCGTCTAATTATATGGCTAATGCTAAAACTTAGCCATAAAGTGTCGGCTCATTGTTTATAGTTTCCTATAAGCTTTTGTATCTAGAATTAAGTTACCATCGACAACGAGTATAAAATTAATAGAATAAGTTTATGAACTTATTATAACGTATACTTACGTAGAATAAACTTTTTTTTCTACTACAACAGGTATTCTCTGAAAATTTCAAATTTCATTCCAAATTTAAAATTAATTATGTAAATGATTTGTGTCATATTTAACACTAAAAGAAACGGGTAATTCGATCACAAACTTTATTAGATCACCAAATATTAATTTCAAATCTTTATCTATATAAATATTAATAATAATTATAAAATCAGCCATTAGCTGTCCACTACGTAACATAGGCCTTTCCCATTAGGAGGTTGTATTGGGGGATATTAATAATGATTTCATAATTAAAAATAATAGGATTCATACTTTAGATTTTTTTATTCATTTACTTAAGTAAACAATGACAAAATAAAGATAGTGTGGCGTCTGTAAATAAATATTGTAAATATTCATCTCATAGCTACTTATCAACATCATTACTTTCTTTTCCATCAAGTAGGTTAATTAAATTGCACATAGATATTTCACCACTTTCTTTCCTTCGGACTGGTCAGACATGACAGCAACGTTTACTTCTTACATTCATTCTGTCATTCTCTCCATCTTTATCCCTCGCCTCGCTCGCTTACACTCCTAATTTCCGTTTTTATATATTATTTTCTATATATATACTGGTGACTTGTAACACAGGTTCTTCTAAACCTACCGCAAGCACCAGTCTCTCACAAAATTGGTCTTCATATCAAATTGTACCTCATGTTGTTACTTTATTCTACCTTTTGTGAAGAGAAAAAAATAAACCATTAATTCATTCATTCATTATATATTCCTTTGTATATAATATTTACCTTCTATACATAATATATGTAAATAGACAAAGTTAGTTGTTATACTTATTTCCATCTAAACAACTATAATAGTACACAACATTAACAAAACAATATAACTAATAGGTAAAATTGCTTCAACGCCGTTTACCACAGTTTCGTTTCGAATATTATATAAATAATGTAAACAATAAAAGCCAACAAATATCATAGTAGTCTTTGAAATTATAGATTTTTTTTAAATACTGGTGCGTTCAGCAATAATATCAACATCATTAAAACCCGCCACATTGAAAACTTTTGATTCTTTAATACATTAAGAATACATAAAGTACACTATAAACTTGATCGATGACCTATATGAGATGATGATGTGATAACACACTGCTTCAGTTTTCTATAAAAATAATTTATATATGTACCATTTCTAAGCTGTATAATGTATTCACTATGTCTATATACCTATCTCTGTGTTCGCTCGCAAATTGCTTTTTATTAGCACACAAAGATTTTACGACGCGTGCAATATGACGAGCGAATGTGTTAAGACGAAGAGAAACAAAGTTAATATCGGTCTTTTGTAAAAGAATTTTATGATCATTTTAATACAATATAATGTAAATTATGTAAGTGCCTATTGTGTTATATTCTTTCATTTGTTGGAATAAAATAAATTAAAATTAAAGTAAGAATTTCCAAATAGAGATATTTATTTATAACGGAGATATTTTTTATGTACTGTATCTCCGTAACTCACTGAGCAACTTAAAGCTTACATTTATTGATGATGTTTGATTGATTTTATTAGTTCAAAAACAATAATAAAAATAGTAATTGTCTTGTTATGCCTGTAGTGCTGTTCATGTCTATAGGTAACGGTTAGCACTTTCTACCAAATAGGCAGCTTGTTTGCCATCCTAACTATCATAAAATATATCTCGTTACTGATTTGCTTTGATAAACTTATTCGTAATTTTATTTCACACAAAACCCTCAGTTGTAACAATATTCTTATGAAATCAATACAAGCGTTAACCTTATCAATTAGAAAAAGAATTGTCGAAATCGGTTCCAAATTCGTATATCGCGTTACGTGCATACAAAAATACTGTTGAAATAAAAATCTGCTATATTTTAAAGTCTCTTAGAAAGACGAACTCGTTCACTATTTAATAGACAAAATAATACGTGGCTTTCTATATTCAATATGGAAATCAAATAAAGAACATCAAGTTACATTACAATGACTCCCAAACTATTGCGTCATCTCGCGTAACCCATCTTTGCGACGCGCGACTGTACGACGGTACCGCTAAATTATACACTCGGGGTCGATAGTAAGCCATTACGTAGGAAATGCGCACTAATGCATCTCATTCTCTATTTGTCAAATTATAGGTCGGTTGCGTGGTAGTAATGCCACGAAATAAGATAATGGCAAAGTGAGAGTCGCTCGCAAGTTGGATAGTCTACGTAAATGACGTCGACATCTGATAATCGCACGGAAATGTGAAAGTTACGAATTTGAAGCACACGTAATCAGATTATTATGGACATTTGGATTGTTTTTGATTGTCTGCTTTATACTGTAATGTTTGGTTGTAACAGTGACTGAGTAGTTCGGTTGAGACAATTTTTTACCGACTTTAAAAGATAATAACTTACAAATTCAATTGTAAATTATGTAAGTATATTATTGAGAATTATGAACTTACTTTGGTGATTTTTTTTCTTCCATCTTTGCTTAATGATATATTAACTTTTTTATGATTAAGACTAGTTTTCTTTTATATTTAATTATTTGCTGCTTTGCACATTTTCATGGAACTTTACATCAAAATATTAAAGTCCAGATGTATGTAGAAAATAAGCAAACCCCAGACGGACTATACAGTATACAGTTCCTGTGAGGGTAAAGGGATTGTTAGTAATGGAGTCTAATTGCCCGATTACTAGCAATGCACCCTATCAGGTCGACCTCCACGTGGTTCCCTCTGAAAACCATAGTAGTTAATTTTAGTGCAATTTGTCACGATGGGCTAACTGATCTGCTTTCATCGTCACCTATCATCTCTTACTGATGGTGCCCTGCCAGCGTATACCGTTAGCGCAGGCCAGCTGACCATTTCATTATTACCCAATAAAAAAAGATACAGTCCCTGTAAATATATCAGTTGATTATATAAAAACCGTTTGTCCATCTGTCGAGGGATACATAATATCATTGGCCTAGAAACTCTTAACACCGAAGAGTGAGACCCTCTTACGAGTAGCACTACTAACGTAACGCCCGAATTATCCTCATTTCAACATGGTACTCAATTGTAACGTAACGTATCAGAGGACAAGCCTACTGCCGTCTCTTTGACTAATTGATTTTTCCCATGTCCTCATTTTTTGTTGAACTTTTTATTAAGAGATGGTCAACATTTACCTTCTATGAGGAAATAGGATAATATTATACACATATTACGCAGCGCGTACAATCTCAATGAAAAGGAAATGTGTTTTTTTTAAATACAACATTTATAATGAATTTCATCCCCCATTTTTCTTATTATAACTACATGCAATATGCGAAACAATATTATCTTAAAATTAATGAATTATCTATATTGATTTCTTTATTAAGTTACCAGAAGGAGACTTTGTACAGAAGTCGTTTGCTTGGACACCTCTGTCCCATTCGTGTTTCTATCGTGAAGCAGTTTTGTTTGCATGGCTGTGTTTCGGTTGAAAAGTGGGATGACAGTGAATTTACAGGGTACAGAGGAATAACACCTGAGTCCTCAGGAATGGCAACGCATGGGGGTATCATGGGCGAAACAGTGTATTCTGTTATGTCTACGGTACTGCTCATGTCTATAGTCGACGGTTACCACTTTCCATCAGGTGGGCTGTCAGCTTGATTGCCATTCTAAGATGCATAAAAAAACCAAGTTGCGATGATTCTGTGTGTTCTAGTTGCTATGTATAATTACTATACATAGCAACTAGAACTAGATTTACTATGTATAATTTTAGTATTGATTTATTGAAAACATTCATAATCATATCAGCCGTTAAATATCCATTGCTGAATATAGGCCTGCCCCTTGGGAGGTTTTGGAGTAGTTGTTACGCTTGGCAGACGGTAGACAAAGGGGTGGCCCATTCTATTCTAAGACTACACAGCTTAGAATGATTCATTCTAATTATAGTCACAGTATCTGTGCAAATGTAAAATTATCTTGTACATAATAATTTGAAAAATTGTTGAGTTTTTGCTGGTTCCTTACAGTAAATGACAACATCCCGAACCCAGCAATACAGTCATAAAAAATTTACTATTTAAAAGAGCTTGTAAATAAGTCTACTTGAATAAAGATTATTTCAATTCTATTCTATCGTAACGTTCACTATATTGTTTTATAACATTTTTATTTTAGTCCAGATTTCATAAGCAAAAATTCCTCCACAAAGAAACTTGCTTTCTCAAAGTGTAGTGACAATATTAAAATTACAATCACATAAGCGTAAACTTTATTAATTATACAAAAGAAAAATAGCAAAATCAGTTCATAATGCATAATTTAATTAATAAAACCATAAGAAAAGAAACAATTGCGAATAAGAACTTTTGGAAGTTGCTTCAAAATCATATGGAAGTTACAGTATGGAAGTATAGTAGGCATATTGTACTTCCATATACTCGTAGATCATAGAACGTTAAATACGCTTGGAAATCATTCTTATCGCGACTGTACAATACCTATTAGCATACAAATACTACTACCGAAGATATGCGAGATAAATTGTCTAGATAAGGCGGCGGCGAAAGAAGCAGGCAGTAATTACAGGTCAGCGCTGGGTGTGAAACCGCACGAATCGTTTCATTGCACTAGATATGCAATGTCATTGCAAAGTCGGTATGTAAATGTAACGAAAATTCCAAGTAAATTACAAATAGTGACACATTTCATTTAAATCCATTCAATGGTTAAAGCATAAATTATGCGTATAAACATTTATTTCCAAATTAGTTGCCTGTTTCAACTTCGCACGGGTGTATAACATGAAATCAAATCTTCCTTTTCACTCACTAATTCTTTTCTTTTGCATGATATTTTTAATTGAAATGTTTAATTTTTTTAAGATTTTTTAATTTCTTTCATACAAACCTAACTATTTATAAATACAACAAAAAAAAAAGATTTTTAATTGGATGAAAGGGTTTGCTAGTAATAAGGCCGATTACTAGCGATATGTCCAATCAGGTCGACATCCACGCAGTTCCAGCTCGACCTTCATGTAACTTCATTCCTTCTGAAAACCTGGGTTGATTTTTATCGATTTCACATAGTGGGCCGACTGATCTGTGTTCATTATATATCATCAAGTATAGAGATCTTAATTTTGTGTGGCTAATATTCAAATAAACATTTATATATCCAAACATCTACATAAACTTGCCAATTTAGACAATTTACACACTAACAAATCAGTAATTACCAGTAATTAAACAAATATCGACAAAAACAAACATCTATTAACAAAAGTAACAATTTAGCGAAATTGTTATAATAAATTAAGTACAATTCCTTTTTAAAATTCAGTCTGTCAATTAAAAGCTGAAATAATGGTTGACTTTAAATATACATATATCGATGTGCTCGAAGCAGATGCAATGCCGATACCGTTAACTGATTATCTTGTATCCTTGAGTGACGTACACCGTAATATGTGCCCAATTAAATGCATGGCAACTTAAAATTCAACTTGACGTATAAATCGCTCGAGTTCGCTTGTTTTATTACGCATTTTACACTTCTCCGCAAATAATTACGTCTGTCTCTTTTCAACCGCTTTCATGGTTATTCGATAAAACATTATTCTTGGCGTAAATATCGTGTAACATAAAAAAGGTAACTGAGAGCTAAATTGATTAACAGATTATATGTTATTTTGAATAATAATCAAACAGCATTATGTTGCTACTTTTATATAGCAATAATTTAGAACCTATTTATAGGCGCGGTATTTTACGTTGCTCGAACGTGTGACGCCGCTCATGTAAGCAGCTTTGATAGCATACTACTTGGTACTTACGCGTGAAATCGGTTACTTTGAAAATCGCATCACTCTATACTAGAAGTGTCTAATATTTTTTATGACTACTGATTTCTAGAACATACGATACTAATACCTAGAGAAATGTCTACTGATAAATCGTATAATGAGAGAAATGTTAATAATAATATAGTATTAATATTTAGCTATACTGTAATATATGTTATGAACAAAGAATACAAATAAATAACCTTTTTCTATGAAGTTTATATGAAAGTAAAACTACCTACTAATCCTATAACTAATACGTAGAACCAGAGGGAGATTTTGTACAAAAGTCGATTACTTAGGTACCTCTGTCCTATTCGTGTTTCAACCGTGAAGCAGTTGTGTTTGCATGGCTGTGCTTCAATTTGAAGGGTGGGATATGGCGTGAATTTACTGGGTACAGAGGAATAACACCTGAGTCCCCAGGAATGGCAACGTATGGGGGGTATCATGGGCGAAACAGTATACTCTGTTATATCCATGGTACTGCTCATGTCTACCATATAGGCGACGGTTACCCCTTTCCATCAGGTGGGCCGTCAGCTTGTTTGCCATTCTAAGTTGTATAAAAAAAAAATAAAAAAATAACAGCATTAAGAAGATTTTGTGTTTTTACAGAAAAAAATGCAGTATTTCTTTTTGTTATAGCGGTGCGAATTATTGATGATCAGCGCCTTACTATCCGACTCGACCCACTGAAACAGCGTAGAGATTTTGCATTTCTGTGCATCTTCTATCGAATTTATCATGGAAAGTGCTTTGAGAGATTGTTCGGGTTAATACCTGCTGCTGATTTTCACTATCGTACAATCCACCACAAACTAAAACTCCATCCCAACCATCTGAAAGAGTGGCAGTCCTCCGCCGTGCGTTTTTTAACGTGCACTTTCTTTCACGTATAACCACTCTGAAATTAATTTCGAAACAACATCATAACCTTTAAAGAAAGAGCATATTTCTTTTGTAAAGGCCGGCAGTACACCTGTAATACCTCTGGTTTTGCGAGTAATCATGGGCGGTGGTAGTCAGACGACTATCAGACGAGCCGCATGCTCGTATGCGGTGTTATATATGTGTTATAAAAAAAAAAGATAAAATCTTACTCAGTAAATATTCCATACCATTCATTACATTCACATCACAAATTTTCATTTCTGAACATAAACCCATATATGGAATAGTCCTAAAACTCTCGCTATACATTTTAGGTCACTCCACAGATATTATTTTAAATTAAAATATTAAATCCTTATACTCTTTCATAGGCCACTTCCATTTCTCAGTATATGATTGGTAGCAGAGCATGCGAACATACTGAAGGTGATTCAATGTTTATGATCACCCTACTTTACGTTTATAGCTCCGAGCAAATGTGAGTCGATAATGTCATTCCTATTTGCAATTGCGAGAGTTGCTACACACATACATATCATTTGAAAGTAAAGAACTTACTCTTTGACATCTCAAGTGAAATCAATTGATGTGAAAATATCTAATCTCTTGAAAAGTGCGCTTAACTGAATAAGTGTACATATTTGATAACATATTAAAAGATAAGACTATACAAATTTGTATAAATTATCCTCGTAAACGTTTGCGTCGATTGCTTGGGTACCTCTGTCCCATTCGTGTTTCTACCGTGAAACAGTTATGTTTACATGGCTGTGTTTTGGTTTGAAAGGTGGGATATGGCAGTGAATTTACAGTGTACAGAGGAATAACACCCAACTGCTCAGGACTGGCAACGAATGTAGGGTATTATGGACGAAACAGTATACTCTGTTATATCAATGGTAGTACTCATGTATAGACATGAGCAGTACAATGAGGTGACGGTTACCACTTTCCATTAGGTGGGTCGTTAGCTTGTTTGCTATTCTATGTTGCATAACAAAAAAAAATGTTCATACGCAAAACGTAAAACTTCATACGACTCGCACTAGGCACTCTGTTGATGAACGATTACCGTAGACTACAGGGATGCCTGCAACACGAGAGTACTTACCATACATGTATAATCTTTTGAAGAAATTTACCATCTATTTAAAAAAAACTTATGTTGTAGCCTCTAGAGAAATCGTTGACATGAAAATTATTCCATAATCTAAGAGTATATGAGACGAAGCTTTACTGAAACCACATTGTTTGTGATCATTTGTATTCTGGGATATGAGAATGAATTCCTGTTAATAGCGAGAGATGCCATAGTAAAAGTTTTGGGCAACATGTCGAACAATACCTCAGAACACAATCCGTTGTATAACCGAAAGAAGTAGCATTCGGTTCCGCGTATGATTTTAAGGTTTTTTTTTTTTCATGTAACTTAGAATGGCAAACAAGCTGATAGCCCACCTGATGGAAAGTGCTAACCGTCGCCTATAGACATGAGCAGTACCATGGTATCAGTGCAGTATCATTCCTGATTTGAAAATACCTCTGTACTGAATCTAATTGTTTCTATAACTGATTCGGTCACAGTCGGCAGATTGTGTCACCTTTATTCAATGTTACGTTTCGTAATGAGACGACCTTCTCACGTGGTGACATTTTTGACCACAAAATTGATACTCGATGTCGCCTAGCTAATAGTGACGCCTCTGTAATGAATATCAAGTGGAATTTGATACCGATGGATAAACGGAACTCGACGTTACGAAAACTGTTATTTGGTTAGTTGTTACTTAAGCTCTTATCTATCAAATTTCCGGTTCGTACAAAAAATAATGTTACTAAACACAACTGTAATTGTAACTTTTAAATTGGCGGTTACTGACAGTGTACTTTTAACATTCTAATGAAAGTCCATATTCTGTTACTGTTTGCTCTACGTAATTCCGTTAATGATAGGTTAATTGGTGTTAGTGTATCATTTTCTATATACGTTATAATAAATTATATGTCTTATATTTTTCTCAGACCATACAAACAAATTTACCAACTAAAAAATAAAATATTTGTTTTGTACAGCGATGAAAACCGTAACCGTTGATAGGGAAAGCAAAGTGTTCAATATCTGAATCATCTAGAATGTCATAAAATAAAAAAATATACTTGAATATGTTTTATCTTATTTATTACAATTTTAAAATATTTTAACATAATAATTTGTAAGTCAATATGAATACGTCTGTAACTGTTTATCTACAACAATTTTCAATTTTTCACCGCATAATTACATTTCCGTTTTGCTAGAGGTTGACTGGTAGAGAATGCTATAAGTCTGCCTTTTGTACCAGACATTCTTTGTAATGTGGTCAATAAAGAATAAATAAATAATAGATTTAAATCATAAAACCCAAGATGCAATAATTAATAACTAATGAATACTTTCAGATATGTTATACGCTTATTAGTAACTAAACTAATCAGTGAATATTACTGTCATGGTTAAAAGATGTCGATGTATTCTTTTTTTTATAGGTGACAATGGCATGGTAATCCCGCCTGTGGTATATAATATAGAGGTGATAGGTGAGGATGAAAAGGCAGGTTAGTTAGCCCATTGTGACGAATTCAATGATAAATTAGTCACGATACTTTCGAGGGGAAACCGCGTGTAGGTCTATCTGATAGGGTATATTGATAGCAATGTAGACTAACCTCCCCATTACTAACAATCCCCCCCCCCCATATATTCGTACAAATTTTATCAACACACGAAGTTTCATATTGTCGGTAAGAGTTCGACTCCACTCACATCTTGTCCTAGATAGCTACTAATTTCATTAAATTTCAATTAGAGACAATTTGTAAACGTGACTTTTGTACGGGATAGTGTATCTTGTATTTTTTATATCAATGAATGAAATAAATACATTATATTAAACATATTCAGAGTAATGCGGTTACAAGCCTTCCATTTCTAATCGGCTTATAACAAATGCGAGATGACGGATTTACTGATTACATTTATCGTTGCGCAACGAGACAGCTACTCGTCAGTATGTCGATTAGTACTTTGAACATGGTTAAGCCGATTTCAGGCGGTTAGCTATTTGTAACGGCTAAGGTATTTATAACGGTTTTGTTTCTGGTCACCACAATTTAATATTAAAGCAACGAATTGTTTCAAATTAAGCTTTGTGAATTACGAGTATATTGAGATCATTACATATATTGTGTATTATATCTATTAATAAAAAAAATATAACGTAATTAAAAGTCAAAGTCTTTGTACAAAAGTCGTTTGTTTGGGCACCTCTGTCCCAAACAAACGACTTTTGTACAAAGTGTCTGTGTCTGTGTCTGTTCGTGTTTCTACCGTTAAGCAGTGTTTGCATGGCTATGTTTCGGTTTGAAAAGTGGGATATGGCAGTGAATTTACATGGTACAGAGGAATAACACCTGAGTCTTCAGGAATGACGACGCATGGTGGGTATCAAGGGCGAAACAATATACTCTGTTATGTCCAGAGTACTGCACATGTCTATAGGCGACGGTTACCACTTTCCATCAGGTGGGCTGTCAGCTTGTTTGCCATTGTAACTTGTATAAAAAAATATATTACATAATTATTATTATTACATATATACCTACATTATACTTATATATAATATGCCATGACATTTATAGCATGAGGAATGGCTTATAATCTCATGGTGATATAGTAAACATTTACCACTTTCCATCAGCTGAACCATTAGCTTGATAGCTATTTTCAGTTTCAAAGATAAAAAAAAAACAAAAAAAATGTAAACCTTTTCTTAAAGTATTTCAAATCTATGCTAAAAATAAACGCCCTATAAGTTTTATTGAAGTGACCTTACGTGACTCATTATTGAAACGCAATATACCAACTAGTGCGTAAATCCATTTAAAAGCAACGAATAAGAATCCTAATATCGTACTTAACGAACAAAAATACCTAATTCAATAGAGTAAATATGTTTAAGCATACGTCTTTGCGGTGTTAAGAAATATCGTTGATATATTAAGCTCAGTAAATTTATTCTCAAAAATATTGGAAATAAAGAATCACATATGTAAGTATTATTTGCCTAAAATAGCATTCCGTTAAAGTCTAAAAATAAACTTAAATTTGTGAAAATTGCATAAATAACTAATGTTGATATTAACATGTTTCAATTTATTACCTAGAAAATGTGAAGTATTTTTTTTTCATGTAACTTAGAAAGGGAAACAAGCTGACGGTCCACCTGATGGAAAGTGGTAGCCGTCGCCTTTAAACATGAGCAGTACCTTGAGCATAAAAGAGTATACTGTTTCGCCCAGATTAAAATACAAGATCAAAATGTAACTGCTAGACTCAACTATTAATATTAAGAAAATAATAACAAAAACATTTGTTACATTAATAAGTTCGAACAAGTATACACATAAAAATCTGTACAAGTATATGTAGAAATTTTTATCAACCAATCAATACCTTATTATATAGATTAAAACTAGTACTGTATAGAATGGCATAGATGAGGTCTGCATCCATACTCACTTGTCACAGATTAAAAAAATTCATTGCATAACTCAATCTTTTTTTTTTTTTTTTTTACAACACAGGGGGCAAACGAGCATGCGGCTCACCTGATGGTAAGTGACTACCGCCGCCCATGATCACCCACAACACCAGCGGCATTGCAGGTGTGCTGCCGGCTATCTTTTTGTCTACATATTTTACCTAATTTAATCGCGTACGTCTCACAGATTTAATCTTATAGTAAACCTGAGGCAAGGTGAACTTTGCAACGTTGTATCTCATTCTAAGTATGAATGTCCCTGAGCCTGTTAATTACTAGGTCGGCAATATATTCAAGTTAAGAACCAGTGATAGCTAAATTAAAGGGCAGAAACGAGGGCTTAATTGCGAACCGACGTGACTCCGCGCTTTAACTACGACTCGCACGGTAACTTAACTTTAATGTTGAATACGAAATTGTTAATTACGCACCACGGTGTGCATTAGTAATTTTTTTACACGCCAAAGGTGGCAAAATTGCAAACGGCCCACCTTACAATAAGTTATGGGCGGTAATATCTCAGTTGGACAACGCTTGACTGCAATTTGGAGATCCGAAAACCGAATCTCGGCCTTAACCTTTAAATGATAAAAGAAAATGATCATTTAAAAATAATATTCACTATAATTAGTGCTTTGGAGGATACTTAGTCTGAATTCCCATTATCATGCCTGTTTCTATTCGCTCTCCTTACGTTCTCGGTATGGTCAGCGAAAAATGTTTGAGAATGATCAAAACAGAACTGGATTGTAGTGTGAATCCACAAATTGTTTCTTACTTAATAATACAAGACCGAGAGCGGACCGAGAGTGAACCGAGATCAACACTATAGTGTGAATCGGGCCTTAAAGTCATCGTCCGGTAAGCTACGACTGAGATTTTTTAAGTTTAAAATTTTGTGTGAGAATTTTGAGTCATATGTACAGTAATGACACATTATGTCTTAAAAAGTGATAGTGTAACACAATTATGCAAGTTAGTACTTGCATAATTATATTTCTGTTGCCAAGCTAGTGCTTGGAAATATATTAGAAATATTTCTTTAATAGCAAGGGTTGCATAAGATGGGGAAGCCTTTCTGTGAAACAGTCTAAATTGTTAAAAACCTTCTAAAAATAAAACTCTATTTTTTGTTAATATTAAATAAATCTGATTTTTTAGTCGTGATCACAACTGATCTCTTATAAAAAAATCATTTGAGTAATAACAAAATTCGAGTAGTAAAAATTATTACTTTTACTCGTTTTTTATTTTGTACGCAACAAATATATTTGAAAATAATAATAAGATATTTTTTTAACTTTAAGTTTTTGTTAATGTGTCAACTCATGTCTAATTATAAGTATCTTTTGTGAAAATTTCATCATAGAACCGTTTTTACATAATACACTAAAGGACAAACCGATAACACACAAAAAATATTTTCTGAACCATCGCTTTTCGATTTAGAATCACATTTATTATACACCCGTCAACTATATCTCTAAAAAAATTTGGCTTCGTAACAATTTTACTATGTATATAAATATTGAAGCTGCATTTATTCCCAAAAATAAATAAACAGGCGAACTTCACATCCGCATCACGTATTATATAAATAAAAAGTAATCGAATGCATTAACCTAATAAAGAATTGATCTGAAATGTTTTTAATTAAGGAACCATTTTGCTTGCAGGGAAGCGATCCGATTGTACAATCCGTCGCTCACGAACCATTTAATCGTCTCAATATACACATTAAGCGTATGTTTAACGTCCAATGCGTAATCTTACACCGGTATACGGCTAATATGAGTAGAAAAGATCGTCTTGATATATTAAATTCCGTTCCGACGACGCGATATTGAATTACCAGAGTTTCTGCAGTTTGTGTCTTGAATTCATAATTGTTGTAATTGTACACACACATTAGTAATCTAGACAGTGACAGACATACTATCCTATAGCGTAAGATCTCGCCACTGATTTCTGCAGGTGTAATACTTATAATAAAATTAACCCGTGTTACCAGTTCTTAGTTAACCGCAGTCTAGGGTTGCCAGGTGAAAATAGATAATTATTTTAGTAATAGTAAACTTATGGGGGGAAAGGGATTGTTAGCAATGGAGTTTGAAAGCCCCATTGTTAGCAATTTACCCTATTATGTCGACCTCCACGTGGTTCCCCTTGGAAACCATCGTGAACAGTTCTTATTGAATTCGTCACGATGGGCTAACTAACCTGCTTCATCCTCACCTATCATCCTTCACTGGTGCCCCACCGGTGTATACCGTTAGCGCGGGTGGGGTTACCATTCCATTATCACCCATTAAAAAAAAATAGTAAACTTATCATGCTTATTGATAAAATTTACACTAAATAAGAGGTTTCTGTTAAAAATAACTGCAAATAAGGGTTGCCAGAATCAAAAATTCTAAATAATAGTGTTATAAATATAGGAAATTGATTATTTTTGATAAAACCTACACGAAATTTATTCTCTTTCTATACAATTACATAGTGTTTATAATATGTTTATAAAAATGGCCGCAAGTAAGAATTATCGTCGCCAAATTTAAACTGATGTTAAGTGAGAGCTGGCAAGTCGGGGGAATTGCATTATATTTTCACTTTTTACAAAGTTTTTACGGGATCTTGGAGTATTATTACAAGTACATTCTAATTAATATTATAAATAAGGAAATGAGGTTGTTTGTTTTTCAACTCTTAGCTCGATTATCTTCAAATATCTTATACACGTGGAGGGGTCAAATTACCTGTAAGTTAAGTTCCGATGGTAAAATTTTCACAAATTATCGTTATAACCTCTTTTTCAGAATTTTCCAATAATCACTATCACACTTGCTAGATGATTTTATATAGAAATTATCTTAAAATTATGCTCTCTTATTTAATTGTACTTTATTATAGTATCAAGAGTTTGGCAGTTTTATGAAAGTATTACTTTATGGACCATTATAATAATCATTATATCAGCCGTTAACTGTCCACTGCTGAACATAGGCCTCCCATAAAGAGGGCCTTGCCATAAGTTACCATGATTGGCACACGAATTGGCAACCGTAGTTAGACTTTGGTTATGTCTTAAGAGGGACGCTGCTGCATTCCTCAACCATTAAGTTTCGTTAGTTGCTTCTTATGACACCCACGGGAAAGGTAAGGGTAGCCCATTCTATGTTGGGACCACGAAGTCACTGCTAAATTTATAATAGTTTTGGTTCAAATCTATTAATAATTATATTCATACGAATCCTGAAAATTAAAATTTCATTGTTATATCGTTTTTTAATGTAGTAAAGAAGCATACGGCCCGTCTGTTGACCTTATTGCCTTATGTTGGAGATAACTTTAGAGCATAGTATCACAGAATAAGTCTCAACGTATTCTTAATTCAATCAAAACAAAAATCCCACCGATTACACTACCGCTACTAAAATATTTCCGAACCAATTTGATGTTACTATCCTAATAGAAAAAGTAGGTAAGTAAGTAAAAGTTAAACAATCCAGTCACCGACAGAAGATTCGTAACTCTGGAATAGCAAAACGGCACTAACAGTTCAAAATAAAATCCAATTTTCTTCATTTGCTCGACAGTAAAGTTCACATCCAACTCTCAAATTGAACGGATTATCTTCTGATGTTGTTACTTGCTGCTTGCTGCATATCTCAACATTTTCAGCGCGGAAATGTTTGTATGATTGTCGGAAATGCATATATGTAAGGTTGTTTAAATTTTATGTTCCTATACTTCATGCAAGTTATTACATAAAATGAATAAATGTTCAGAATATAGTTGAAAATTAAAACATTGCTAACAATCGAGAGAAACATCTCTATAACTGACTCCTCTCCCTCCCTTAAACATGTGTGAACATAATGTCCCAAAATATGGTCGGCCAACTGTTTGACTGATGCATCTTTTATTTTTAACCGTTTTCAAACAAAAGATAGTTCTTATTTCGTTCTTTTTTTATGTTTGTTACCTCATAACTCCGTCGGTTATAAACCGATTTGGAAAATTCTTTTATTATCTAAAAGAATGTACTTACAGATTGGAATTTCGTAGAAATTTCATCAAAAACGGTTAACTAGTTTAAAATCGAAGTTGGTCTATTTTCGTAGAATACTAAATATGTGATATTCATGCCACTGCATCGAGTAATATTGTAAGTATAATATAAAACTTTATACCTAGCACAAGCCACTTAGTGGCACTACAATTAAAATTGTATTTCAAAGCAACTTTTAATTTTTCCCAGGCTTCTTACTGAATACTCGTTTGTTTTCCACCAACAAAGTTATTTGTTACAGAAACTTCACAGATTTACATTATAAAAGGAATAATAATATTGTACTTAGCAAGAATTGCCTCTATTTTTATAACTAGGTTTTACCTGCGACTTCGTCCTCGTGATAAGGATATATTGATAAACGTAAATAGAATAGGAACAATCTTTATTCAAATAGACATGTTTACAAGCTCTTTTAAATCGTAAATTTTTTAGGATTATGCTACTAAGTTCGGGTTGTTGTTATTTGCTGAGAAAACTCAACTGTTACTCTTTTGAAATTATTATTTAAAAAATAATTTTACATTTGCATGGCTACTGTAACTGTAATTAGAATTAAGTTGTATTCATATGTATTAAATAGAAAAAAAAAAACAAACATAAGCAGACCAGTTTCCACAAGCAGCGCCCGTTTACGAATAAGATGGATGAGCGAGCCACCATTGCACTCAACCATATTTTAGGGAACTCAACGATCCGGCCCAACACACCGCCACTGAAAACTAAGAAAAAAATTTACTTATGTCCTTCTCCAACTATACTACGTGTGTACCAAATTTCAAGATAATCTTTAAAAGTAGTAAAGACATCAAAAAGTAAAAAATAAACTTTTACATTCACATTTATAGTCAGTTTTAAATAAATAAGAATACTAATAAATAATTTTGCCCTATCTATATACATATAAAATAAGAGTGAGTAATATATAGTAATATCTATATATTTTAATTACAATATCTATACATATATTAGCTCAATAACAGATATATTATCGGTTACCCAATATATCTGTTATTGAATAGAATATCGAAAAGAAGGACCCGCTTGCAATGAATATAGATATCCGACTAGTATGGGCGATATCGCAATAGGTGGTCATCAGATATCTATCTATTGAGCTTGTCATGTCTAGAAATATATATATATCTGATATTACTCATCTCCAGTATAAAAGAGGATGTAGAGTGATTAGCTGATTGACCAATATATTACCGTAGAGCCGAAAGCGCTGAAACTAAAATCTTAAAATTTTACAGATAAGTTCTTCATATAGCGTAGGTGAACAATAAGAAAGGGATTTTGAACATTAAGAACTACGGGTACTACATCCTACGGGTGTAAATCTTCTAAAATCTATGCATACAAAGTCGCGCGCAAAACCTAGTTTATTATGTTACAATAATTATAACATCTAGTTATATTTCACGTAACCAACAAACCAACCATCAAGTACCTAATTACAATTAGTATATTATAAGTTTCATTTTTAGTCGTATAGAGGAAAAGCGTTGAAGAGAGATAAACAACAAAAACAATCATATAAGCATTCTATTTTACTATTTTAGGTGCAACTTTACAGTAATTTAGTGATAATGTTAAATGCAAACGTATAAACGCATTAGTCATTATAAAGGGTAATTGTACCAAATATTGTAATCACTCGCATTTAGAAAATCTTATTCCGGTAAATGAAAAATAAAAGAGTGATCTACGGATATTGAAATTGAGCTCTTTATACTTCGGGTGGAAGTTTTATTGGAATTGAAAGCATCATGCCACTTATCGGTCCCGCGAGCACAAGAGGGAATGTTATGGTGATTGGCGAATCACGGAGTTTAACTTTTTTAGGTCAAGGTTAATGTTACAAAGTTAATGTAATTTCGCTAAAAAAATGATATATCTGTAGAAATATAGGTTATTAATATATTGAAGAGATTTTTTTCTGTGTATATACTTATGTTAAAAAAGATGTACCAATTGTGAACTGATTTATATGATTTTTCTAATTTCAATTAATTCATCCCCTAAATGCTGTAGCACATAACCCTATAGAGAACGTCATGAGAGAATAAAATAAATATCATTATCATCATATCAGCCTTTCACTGCCCCCTGCTTAATATAAGATATTGCCAATAGTTGCCATTCTTGGCAGGCGGATTGGCAACCGCAGTAAGGTTTTAGAGATGTTTTGAGAGGAACAGTGCTACCCATCCGTCACCCTCCCTGAGTCGCCTTATAACACCCACAGGAAAGGAAGGGGTGGCCTATTCTATGCCAGGACCACACAGCCACTATATATGGTAAAATAAATTTGGTGTCTATGAGTTATCAAAATCTTATTTTACAATATTTTTTTTGTGACTATCATGTCCAAATTTTTGAGAAAAAATCTGTTATTGTTACTAAGTATTTTTAATCTGTTCATTTCATTAATATTGATAAAAACATATTTTTTATTTTAATTTACACGCGAATATTGAATTCAGTTTTTTTTTAAAAGAAAAGTGAAGTGAAGAAAATTTATCTACCCATTTTCTTTATGTGGATACTTACAGGAACCCTTACCCTGCACAAAATAGACTCTTTATATATTTATATACGGATATTGCTACACAAAACCTATAGAACATCCTCGATGTAGAATAACAAAAATGTATTATTCTAAAAAAGAACTAGAAAACCTAACAATCTTTTCTCAAGTCTCAAGTGGCACATAACAGAGATAGCTGATAACTTTTTTATTTTTCCTATGCGAGTTATCTTTAAGCGACGCTGAACAGCGTTCTGGTTTAAATACTAAGAAAATGTTTTTACTTTCCATAAATGTAACCAAATAGAAAATGTGGAAATCTTATCAACCGACTTAGAAAAAAAGTAGGTCCTTAATTCGGTTATATTTTCTTTTTTATTTATTATCACATAACTCTGTCAGTTCTAAATCGTTTTAGAAAATACTTTTTTTTTAAATGCAAAGATATATAGATTGGTCACATAAAAATTTACATAGTTGTTTCAAATGTTCAGTTAGTTTTTAGATCAAAATAACTGATTCTATCAAAAAAAGTTGGTTTTTGTGAACAAAAAGCTGTTTCTAATTACTCTTTTGAATCCAAAAGTTACTTGGAAGAGATAGCTCTTGGCGATAAGACCACCCATTGTTTTCTTAGTGTAATCTTCTCTTGTAATTGTTTGTATTTATAATAGATTTACTATTGTAATCTTTTGGAGGATACAATAAGGAATATAGTATATGTATTTTTAATTTATCATAACTATCATTATGAAGTAGTCTCTCAAAATAACTGTCTATATTTTCAGACACTATTTTATAGAAATACAATCAAATAGTCATCAATATATTTACTTATTAAGTTACATATTAAATTTAACTTATACATATACGAAATGATTTATTTAAAATCCCACTCATCCATTAGTTTCTATAAATGAAGACAAAGGCCCACTTAAATTCCAAGAATAAACGAGAAAAGATTCCAAACGCAACATTTAAATTTGAATAAATATAAACATGAAAACTCAGATTGTTGCTTTTCATTTTTAACACAACATTCTTCGTGAAAGTAGATACAAATATGTAAATTGTTTTGAAATAACACAATATGCAGTGCCGCATTTTTTGACTAAAAATGTGCTTTGAAATAAAACTGCTTTACTGCTGAGATCTTAATTTTTTAAACTATTTACCTGACTAGCGGTTTTCTTTTGTTTTGTCCGCGTCTACCCTGTATCACAATATTTCGACTGTGGTTTTATCAGTGAGTTAGACAAATTCTTTATATATATATTTTTTATACAATTTAGAATGGCAAACAAGCTGACGGCCCACCTGATGAAAAGTGGTAACTGTCGCCTATAGACATGAGCAGTACCGTGGACATAACAAAGTATACTGTTTCGCCCATGATACTCCCCATGCGTTGCCATTCCTGAGTACTCAGGTGTTATTCCTCTGTACCCAGTAAATTCACGCCATATCCCACCCTTCAAACCGAAACACAGACATGCAAACACAACTGCTTCACGGTTGAAACACGAATGGGACAGAGGTACCCAAGCAATCGACTTTTGTACAAAGTCTCCCTCTGATATATACCTAATTGATTTCAAAATAATATTGAGTTTCAATATTTAGTTTACTGTTATAATTATATAGTAAAAGAATATAAGTATACGTATTTTATTACTTAACTCCTTCTTTTCCCATAAGTGTCGTAAGAGGCGACTAAGGGAGCTTATGGTGAACGGATGGGCAGCAGCGTCCCTCTTTAAACATCACCAAAAGCCTAACTGCGGTTGCCAACCCGCCCACCACGCGTGGCAACTACTGGTAAAACCCCCCTTATGAGGGAGGCTATATTCAGCGGCGGACAGTTAACGCTGATACAATACGCGAATACAATTAATAAATCTAACTCAAAGCAGTATTAAAACAGCATTAATAAACGAAACTTAAAGTGCTTACAAGATAGATTTTAAAATACAAACCTTGATAAGGATTTATTAGTAGTAAGCACTTTTTTTTTAATGGATGACAATGGAATGGTAACCCCGCCTGCTCTAACGGTATACGCTGGTAGGGCACCAGTGAGATAATAGGTGAGAATGAAAAGGCAAGTCAGTTAGCCCATCAGGATGAATATACCTTGTATAAAAAATATACCCTTATAATAGATATAGACAGTGTAATCTGTGCATAATATTATTTGTAGAATGGTAACCTTGTTTTTTATCTGTTGGCAACATTGCCGCGTGTGTCAAAAAGATGTGAGTCCTAGGTAGCCATGTGTGTTTGGTTGTTGATTGTTGTAATATTAAATAAACTCTTCTAATCTGATTGCTGGGCGTTTCACTGCAAAAATATTATTCATATTACCTTAGCTAATCGTCAAAAGATTTAATATTTATACTATATTGTTTCGTTTGTATAAACATTTTTATAATAATTAGTCAATAATGTACCTACTAAATATACGCGAATAAAGTCACTGGTAATAGTCGTACAGAAGTTCAAAGAAACATCAAGGATGTAAGCCGACAAATTCGTTTTTAAATCTGTTGACGCTGCAGTCACGTTTCAAGGATTTCGGTAACTTTAAAACGCTATTAGGTCGATCGTTAAACTTTGGATGAGTGACATCTATAACGACACACTATTATTGTTTCAGTTTAAAAAACACATCATTTAGAATTGTGAACCTTATTTCCATTGCTATATAAAGCTCACTTTTATTGACCAAAAGATAGCAGTGAAAAAGTTATTTTGGTGTCGGTAAGTTGTCGACTGCACTGTCACATTCGACTTTTTGGGTCGTCATTCTAATTTGACGCGTTTCAAGAAACGTTACAGATTAATTTTAGTTCTAATAGGAATTCCGTCATTATTAAACTACAAAGCTGAGTTTTGTTGATATACTTTCAACACTGGATACTGTGTGATGCTATAAATCTCTTTAATTAATTTGTTTCTTAAAAGTGATTACATAAACCGTGGTGCTGTCTGATAGAGGAGTCAAGAGTTTTGAAACTAATGTACCTGCATGAAACGAATTTATAAAATTGATAGAATTATGATTTATAATTAAGCAAAGTGGTGTTTAAGACTCAGTTCTTTGTGCTTATCCTGCAAGACTTGGCGTGATGGTAAACAGAAATCATCGAGTTTTGACTAATACTATTAGTATATAATAGTAATAACTCCATTGCTAATAATACCCTATCAGGTCGACATCCACGAGGTTCCCCCTGGAAACTATCGTGGTTAATTCCTGTTGAATTCATTACAATGGGCCAACATATCTGCCTTCATTCTCACCTACCATCTATCAATGGTGCCCTACCAGCGTATACCACCATATGAGTAAGTTATTGTAACCGTACCAAGGCTACAATAACTTACTAATAATAACGTTTTTACTTATACATAGACTAGTGATAGTTTGCCAATAAACGAGCTGTATCTTTGTTCTAAAAAAAATCTTATTTATTCGTGTAATATGCAATTTAAACCTATATTTAAAAAGCATTTAGAAAAGATCATGTAATAATATGAATATAACCTGCACAAAGTAACATTTGACGATACCTAAACCATTCTACTAACATTATTTTACCAAACTTCAAAACAACGTTACTCTTTTGTGGCGACCTTTTTGAATCGAATCACTAACAAGATCTACATATTCTGCTCTATTCACACGCCTCCGATACCAAACTTATTCACCCCATAAAATAAAGAATAAATTACAATGTTTTTTTCTAGTTTTATCTACTTTGTTTCCGAAGCGTTTATTTATTGATATAGCGTGTAAGAGATTAAGCCATAAAGACAACGTAGGTACGGCGCGAAGCTGAGCGCGGCGGGAAGCTCACTATGGGCATAACATATTTTATAGCTATTAGTGGGGGCGTGGGTTTATGATGGTGCACGTCGAGTAAATCAATGTTTAATTAATTAAGATACAGGTGTTTGCACGAATTGGCAATTAGATGTGGCTGTATTATTTTTTAATAATCAAACAAAAGACTGGATTAAATTTTATATCGTTAAACTTCCAGGCGAATTTGATACAATTATCGGTATAACAAATATATATATCAATTTCTCAATAATTGATTATATGTACATAAATATATAAATAAAAGATACTGTTAAAAAAAAAAAACAAAAAGAAAGTTATTCAGTAACTTTGTAATTGGAAACTGAATGTTATTGTCATAAATAAATGTGCTTACTTTTAGCAACATCCTGTACTATTTATTAAAACTGGTGGTGACCACCGCTCCTTTCCATTAACTCGCTGATTACAACCATGAAGTAACATTAGTCTACTAACGGCTGGCAGAGTATCGCTGACTCAGTAACGGCTGCCGTTGTGTACTATTGAAAAATTAATTTATAATTTAATGGTGTTGCATCTATATGCTACCGCAAAGCTTAAAGAAGGCCCAAAACTAAAAACATTATCATTTCAACTATTAATTGTCTTTACTAAATCCATAGATTACTATAAGATACAATTCTGAGCCAATTTTATGTATCGATTCTCTGCAATATATTTGAGATCGTCACTCTATCCAATCAGCACTACGCGTACCTAAAATAGTACGTAAGTACCTAAAATGTATTTTTAGTTCCCAATATGAAAACGAAAAATTGTGTTACCAACTCACCAAACTATACCATATAAAGCACTAATTAGTTATTTGCCACTAGCTGTATGAATTAATGAAAGAATATAAAGAAATTTTATATAACACACTGGATAATTAAGTAGATAATTACCGAAACTACATGTTTATTAACACAAGTGTCTGACATAATTATTGTCACCAACACTTACAATTATGTCCTTATTAAAGAATACATAATTACTTTATTACATGTTTTGGTGTTAGGTATACTTTTGTGTAATATCTACTAAGTACTGTATGGTAAATCAATTTATCAACCTATAAAGCCAGTCTCTTTGCGCCACCTCTCTAACTGGGAAGGCAAGAAGAAACTGAGCTGTAAATCATCATCATCATCATGTCAGCCTTTAACTATCCACTGCTGAACATAAGCGTTCCCCTTGAGGGGTTTCCCAGTAGTTGTAGTTTGGCAGGCGACTTCACAACCGCAGTTAGACTTTGGAAATGTTTTAAGAAAGACGCTGTTGCCGATCCCTCGCCACTCCCTTAGTCGTCTCTTACAACACCTACGGGAAAAGAAGAAATAATCGATTCTATGCCGAGACGACACGGCAATAACCTCTAAATACATCTTGTAAAATACATCTGTATTCATATTTATAATTCTATATCCGTTTTGAAACTTCTTACTTTGGGTATATTACGAATTAATATATCGGAAACTAGCTGAGGCTATGGCTTTGCACGAGTGGCGTCGTGTTTCCCCTTTAAGTTAAAGCGGATACTCTTATTATAAAATAAATAAATATTCAAAATTTTAGCTTTCTAGATTTATTAGTTTTAGCTGTATAGTGATAACCAATCACAACAAATTATTTTATAACTAAAGGTTTATTTAAATTAAAGTAGGTAACATGGACTATTAAAACTCTGTTCTGTGATCTCCGTTATACTATTTATGGTACTTTCAACGGTAACCACTTCATCATATAAACGTTAACATATTTATCATTCCACGTTATATAAAAAATGTTCTAACACAAAATTAACTTATTGTTAATTAAAGAATATGTTTTATATACAAATAGAGTCTTAAAATATCTGTATTATTGTTCCTCAAATCGATAATTGCTATTTTAATGTCATAAAATATCTTAGTATAAATATAATAATGTGATCTGAATGTCATTATAATATCATTATTAATTTATTACTCAAATATAAATTTATAATAAAAACATAAAACAACATGAAGTCAAGAGAATTTTGAATGTCAAATTAGGCATTAGTATATAAGTTATGCTCCATTTAATTTTATAATTTATGAATATATTGAGATATTACGAAAGGTACTGTTCGTGTCTATAGGCGGCGGTCACTACTTTCCATCGGATGGGTCGTTCAGCTTGTTTGCCATTCTAGGTTACATAAAAAAAGGTAACAGTATAAGAGTAAGACCACAAAATATTCTCGATTTGCATCGATTCTGTATTTTGCTATGAAGAGTAAGATGCTAAAAAGTACCTAATAGATTTCCCATAAAATACAAAGTACCAAGAGAGTAGAGCTGTAAGTTTTACATCCATTTATAAAACTGAATATGAAAATCGACTCGCGATTTCTTAGAGCAGGTAACTGTATTCTGAATATGATTGTGCCTTTTTTTTAATTATAATATTACTCTCGATGAAAAAAAAAACAAAATAAAATACAAGGTAATGAAGATAAAGATTATGCTGGGACCCGTACTTGCTGTGCTGTCATTAAAAGGTTTCAAAAATAAATGGAACTCTTTCAATTGGGCAAAGATAAAGTGCAATATTTATGTACGTAGATGAAGGAGTACGAGACCAAATCATCATTGTATACTATGATTACAAATTTTCATGTCACATCCTAAGACAGTATATATGAGTGGTAATGTTAAAGATATAAGAGTTCATAGGTTGCAGTGAGCATTTAGAATCAGGCGGGCTGTATGCTTAATTATCACTTTCGCTGTCTTGTAAAATATTAGTCCTTTATTAGAAAAATGATTTACACATAACAAAGATAAGAATACCAATATTGCCATTATTTTTATAAGACAAAGGATCAACTAAACCCTTTCTAAAAAAAACACTAATTAAAAAACATGAAATTTTAATTATAATTAAATTGACATAAAATCAATATGAATAAATATCAATAAACTATAACGTATCGCTTAACAAAACACGATTTATCAATTGAAATCCTCCTCCTTTTTAAAGTCGGTTAAAACAGGAAACAAATATTGATATTTCTGTAAACAAAAAAGACAAGATTACCAAGTGTAATAACTAAATAAAGATAATCCTCAGCTTATTAGAAAATTACAACATTTTCGCAAACGGGACATAGTTTATAAACACCATCATTTATAAGTTTAATATCTGACTAAAAATCTCATAGGGATTAGTCGAGTGTAAGCAGTAAAGTTATACGACATAACTATCCAACGTGCTTATTTAAACGAGACCCGAGTGATATCTTTAACGACTTTATCTTATGGAATAATGCCTACTTAAGCACACATTGGGATAGTGTTGCCTAATATCTGATTATCGATTAATCGATAGTGATCGCCCAGAATAATCTAAATATCGATTATCCGATAAGAAATTCTATGCAATATACTCGATTATACTCGATACTATCGATATTATAAATAGCTTAAAAAAACTACTATCGGCTAATTTATATATAACTATCGATAACATTAAACCAACACTTGGTTCCGATACTATCGACTGATCTACAGTATCTTAGTTAATTATAATTAATTCATTACTAACAATCGATTATAGTTTACAAGAGAGAGGAATTAACGCAATCATTTAGGTAAACTATAATAATTTACCTGGATTATCCCGATGTTTCGAGATAGGTTCGCAGGTTGCTGTCATAAATCCATCTCTTATGACTATGCAACGTGAAAGTCTAAAAGTTATTGTAATCGAATATATCGATTAATCAATAGAGACTCAACCAAGGATAATCTATATTAGATTATTAGCCACAATAATCGAATTGTTGATTTATAATCGATACTCGACATCGATTAGGCAACACTATTTCAGAGTTGGTGCATACTTAACGATATTCAATTTATGACGATAAGGAATCAGCCGTCTAAAAATTATAAAGATTCCACAATTTATTGCTTTCGAACGGACGCTGGTGCTAATCGGCTTACTGTCCGACAACTTATTAAATGTGGGACTAAATACTGATATATATTTTTCCGTTTACTTCTTTTATTCCAATTTTATGCTAAGAATAAGTTTTTAATATTTGGTATCATTGGTGTTTCCGAGCATTAAAAACTTACTAATACTATAAATGTGAAATTGTGCTTGAGTGTTACCTTTTACCGCCTTAACTGTTTACTATAAAATTCGATATATACATACTAAAAGGGATGGAGAAGGACATAGGTTGTTTTTATCAGTGAATGTATACCAGACATATGGAGGAATCACGCATAAAATGTAGTGCTGATATGTATATTTCGATTTACATCTTTCACTCCAATTGTATACTAAGAATGAGTTTTAATGCCTAGAATTGTTAGTGATTCCCATTATGTTACAGAGAGCATTACAAACTTACTCTCTGTAACATAATGAGTATCTATAATACACTGCACATAATTATGGCTTCTGATACTGTACAATAGTAATGTTAAAATAATTAAGTAATTTTTAATATTTAATTATTCAAGGGAAAGGTATTGTTAGAAATGAGATCTAACATCTCCATTGCTAGCAATGTACTCTATCAGGTCGATCTCCACGTGATTAATTCTCGTGGAATTCTTCACGATGGGCTAAGTAACCTAGTTTCATCCTCACTTATCATCTCCCATATCGCCCATATATGCCATCATCGCTCCGCTATCGTATACCGATAGCACAGACAGGATTGCCATTTTTAGTACCCATTACAAAAAATAAAATATTTAATTATTTACTTGCTTCCTTAATTTAAGAACAATACATGGCAAATAGTTATGTGCGATGTATAAATCAATTTCATTATTCAACTTATCAGTATTTTTTTAACTAAACATAGCTTAAACCTCGTAAAATTAAACCACAAATAAAGAATATGTTCGCCAAATTAAGTAACAACTATTTTCTAGTTATCTGAAAATGACTACTAACACATTAAAACTGCAACTGAGCATTCATATTTTATTGCAAACACCAATGCGGAAGTAGCATCGTGTAGCAATTACGGCAGATTGCAACCGCAATGCGTAAACCATTTCTAACCGACGTTTAAATACGAAAAGACTACCAATTCGTCTGTATGTTACGTTCTTAAATTATATAGATAAAACATCAAGTGTAAAAAACGTACCAACTTTTAGTCGGTCATACGTCAAATTGGCTGACACGTTTTTATTTCAACCACTTTTTTCAAAACGCACTTACTTCAGTTTTGCAAGTAATTGGATTAAAAATTTCCCAAATTCTTAAATTTTTAATTGTTTTAAGTTGTTATTATTTAACTATACAAATGTACGTATTACTTACAAATTACTATACGTATATTTATTAAAATGGCAACTATTTTCAATTATTTAAAAACGAAAACATATTTTATGTTTTACTCAAATATAAATCAAAGTATTCGATAAACATAAGCATAATTACGAATCATAATAGACTGTTTATTCGACTCTTTCAAATATATTGTAAGAATTGTGTATTATTTTTATTTTTTAATTTAACTTCCCAATATATTTTCTACCATATACTTAGAAAGGTGGTTCAGGACCGTCCCTTATGGCAGTTTATGAGTAAGGCCTATGTCCAGCAGTGGACGGATAATGGCTAAAATGATAATAATACTTAGTAATTAATATACGTTATGGTAACTATTCACGTGCTAGATATTTATTTCAAATTATATTAATTTTCTTAAACATCTTGTGTCAAAATGTGTACCTACATTTATTAATAAAAATCAGCATAACAACTTTAAGTATAATAAAATATTAAAGTTATTATTATACCAAATTTTGTAATGAATTATTATTGTAATTTATATAATACACTAATTTATATTTTAATTGATTTTATAATTATTTATTATCATGATACTTGAATAAAAAGTAATGAAATTGTAAGAACACGTGGTCTCGCTGACTTCTTTACTCGAATTCGGTCCTGTATATATAAAAGATTGTTATTTGGGTGGGGAAGCACTTTTTGTCCAACCGTTGAACAGAGCAGAGCTTCCTGCCGTATCAAGTGTGAACAAGTATATTAAACCACGTAATCATTATATAAAATATATCACAATTATTGTTGATGGAAGTCCTAAAGAAGCTATATATATTAGTGCTTCCCAACCTTTATATTGCTAAAGAATATATCATATACCATGTAAAGTTATAATTACGTAATTAAATTACTATATAAATCTATTACCCTACATTATTATGTTATTTATTTTTATTTGAGACACGCAGCATGAATAAAAAAGTTGACCTATATTTAGCAAAGCATTTGTTTAGAGACACTATCTATAATACCTAATGTTACATCATATAAATGATATTGAGATCTATAGAGAATACAATAATAGATCCACGATGCATAGAAACTGTTATAAATTTCCTAAATATTTAATCTGGTGTACATAAAGTATATTTACATACAGCTAAGATATTACGACGACGACTAATTATTCTTATAAGTACCTTTAATTAATTTTAGCAACATGACATTTGAATTATTCACGGCTCAAGCAAAATTTAAACGCAATCATTCGTAAAAATGCCAACAAGTAATGAGAACACGAAGATAATCATCAGCGTTAAACGGTGAAGCTGATTATCTATCAAAACCGAAATGACGAATTATAAATATAATTTAGGAAGTAACTCTTATATATCTGACTAAGGAATCTGACTGGTCATCTTTATAAGATTAATATCGAGCCGCGATGATCGAATAAACAAATGATACAGATGGACGGTCAACGACCCGAGTTGTCAGATAAGTCGCCTTGTATTCTATAACAGCCAACAATAGGAACCTATCTGTTGAATAATAACTCATTGTCTTATTTTTTGTTAAACTAATCACTTTATTGTTTCATTCTTATAATCAATTATTCGATTAAGTTTCGTATAAACGACGGCATCGATCCTATCGAATATCCAAAGTCATTAATTAGTTGCACATACAGATAACTTCGACCACGCATCATCGGGTTTCGTTTTGTCTTTTTAAATACCCTTTCGTTTTGTTTTACATTTGTATCATTGAGAGTTTTAGCTCTTCGTTCGATTCGAAACATTCCATTCGAATGCTAACAGAATTTATTCAATTTCGATTCGGTAGGTAACAACTCTAACAAGTTATAACGATTCGTGTTTTCAACAAGTTAACAAAACAATGATGGAATGGTTTGCTTGATTTTTTAATTGACTCAATGTTTCGGGGTTTTTTTGACCTGGTTTTTGAAACCCTCATAAGCTTATAGTTTAGACTGCCCACGTCGTTAATACGTTTACAATCTTTCCGCTCATTAACCGCCAATTCTGTGGCGATTAAGTCGTAACATGTTTTATAAAACTAAGTTTGTGTGTACCAATTAAAATTTATTCTCCATAATGCATCTCACGCCTGGCATAAAAGATACACATCTGTAAGGTGGAAAAAGAATTGTGTGTATTTCATAATTACTTTTAATGCCATTTGTAACAGTAGGGAGATTGTTCGAAAGATAGAACTTGAGCGCAAACATCACATTTTGTTGATGTTAAAAAATGATTGATGGGACTAATTTCAATATTTTGTTTGATAGACAAAATAATTAAGGCAAAATATTTACGACAGGCTCATGAATTTGAAACGGAGTTTATAAAAATATTCGTTGTTGACTTTAAAATGTAAGCATCTTGATTTTTTGGATAAGTGAATATAAATTGGTCAAATAAGCGATAATAGTTTCCGTTTCAGTAGATTAGAATATGCTAGGTTGCTATTTTAAAAATGGAATATTCCTATTGGTATAATATTAAAGGCTCTCTAAAAAGGTTTGAAATATAAATTTATTTTCTGCACAAGAATAAATTTAAAGCGATTTAGGTTGGGATGGCAAAAAGTGTCAAATCAATTGCGTAGTAAGGTCACGTTCTGAGGTAGTGGGTACGGACTGGGAGTCTGTTCTGTGTAACTAAACCAATCAGCCGACCATTGTCTCAGGTAACATCTATTCTACACATCGAAATCGATTTATTCCCGACATGATTACTAATGTAAATGTCCAAATCACTATTTCGCTATATTCAAGAATTAATTAATTTTTTTTCATAAATATTTTTTATATTTTTACATGGATATATTATACATGGGTCATTGTTACTATCATCATCTTCCTGTTCTTATCCTAATTATTAATTTGGAATCTTAATAATATGTTTTTCTCTTCAATTCATCTCGATTCACACTTATTTCATTCGCTACCATTCAATCTTTGAATATACATAGACATGGATGGACTGTGTGAAAGATATAAATGAATAAAAAATTAAAAACGTTTATTTTATTACTTATAAAAATATTCAGTAATTTATTGCCTATTCATTCTACAAAAATGAAACAAAATATTGAATATTTTGTTTCATTTTTTGCAAAGCAATTCTTGTTTATGCAATTTGGAATGGTAAACAAACTGACGGCTCATTTGATGGAAAGTGGCAACCATCGCCTATAGACATCCTGTATTGCACCTGTCATAAGTTATTAAAAGGTTAAAAGTTAATTTAATTTACATAGAAGTATTTAAACGGTAGCATTTAAGTCATTCATCATCATCTTCATCGTCATCATATCAGTCATTATCAGTCCCCTGCTGAATATAGGCCTAGGTGATTAATAAGTACTAATCATTAATATGGGATGGGGCAACAGTAGGCAGTAGCTGAACGGCGATATATTTTGAGGACACATTAGATTTACAAATTACTTGAAGTTATAAACAGAATGTGTAGACACACGATTCTTAAAGCTTAACTGCAGTTGCTAACCTGGCAAAACTCCACTTGTGAAAGAGGCCTATATTCAACAGTGAACAATAAAGGGTTGATATAAGGATAGTGTGATTGAAAGAGATGGCATGTATTGCGATGTAATATCTTAGTATTCTTAATATTCTAGAATAATCTTAGTATTAATATTTAGTATTGTTTCAATGTTGCTTTTTCAGATCATATATAACTCCATAAAGAAACTTTGTTAACACTGGAGACAGGAGGAAACATAAAATTCATACGTGATATGAAATGCCAAAGTTAGGAACTTCTCTGTGATCTGAAATGCTACACACCTTTCAAAAGTGCTAAGTTACATAACACTTGCTACTTCAAATGTTTGTGCTTAGTTAGAAGGAAACCTAACTAGATCGTGATACTTTAAATCTTTACTATAATATTTTTTATTTTATTGTTAAAGTTTCATAAGTACACATTATATTTTGGCAATTCATTGTTTCTGCCTACTCTCATGGAAGGCAGGCGTGATAGATATGTATGTATGTATGTATGACATAGGGTATTTATGACGAATATCTCCGACCAGTTTCGAGACCATTCGGGACCTATCAACCCCTAATCATGAGCGGCTGTAACGCAAACGCAGGCCTGATTCGAGTTTCTCTAACATCTAAAATATTTTTAATAAGTATTATAAAGTTTTTTTTTTTTTATGAACACGGAATACCAAACAAATAGAGAACCCATCTAATGGAAATAGCCATTGTCTATAGATAATAACAGTACAGACTCCCAGAATATACAATGATAGCGTGATAATATACAATAAGAATAGATATACCCTGTACTTTCACTATATTTCACTCTTAAAACCAGAACAACCGCTGCTTCGCTGCCCTACACTACTGATATAAATGTCAAAGACATATTTATTATTATTTTTTTTTCCATAAGTGGAGCTATCAGCCGCGAAAATAACATATCTTTTATTTCTTGGGATATGGCAATGAAATTAAGGGGTATGTAACGAAAGTTTTATTCGAATTTAATTATTGTTAAAATATTAATTCTGTTCAAATTATTTAGATTTTTTTTACAAATTTATCGTAAATTTCACGACACAACAAACTTTAGAAATAATAGTATGCTTATGTTTATAACCATTAGCTTTAAAAATAATCCGCGTAATTAAAAGTACAACTCACCTGCTGTTGACTTTTACAACACCATACAAAACGCTAAAGTTATAAAAAAGTTTTCTTATTTCTCCCGTATGGGACAGAACGGGACGGGACGTATTATTTAATGGCCAAAACTAAAATGACTTACCCCTGGGACAAAAGTTATTTTAAACGAACATAAACCCAGACTGTGCATACTTCTGTCAAGACAACATTAGGAATTACTGCAGTAAATGACTTTGGACTAATTTTATGCTCCATTTATGAGGCACATTTGAAGTTATATTACTACTCTTGCGATTTCGTTCACAAGTGTTGGACTTTATAGATGTACAATTTGGAACAATAGTTGTCCATTTAAAACTTACAAGATTTGTAATATGTAGTTGCCGTTGTAGCCGTTGTCCTTAACTTCATTTGGTGAATCTTCCGTTTGAATTTTTGAAGAATTCCAGAATTTGTAAAAGCAATTGCTAAATATCAACTACATTATAACATAAAATTGTTTTTTTTTTTTTATAAAAATAAATTGCTAATTACAAAAAAGGAGAAAAATCGGATAATAAAAATGTAGGTAACGTTTTTATTACCCACTTTTTTCTTTAAATCATAAATTATGATAAGATAGGTGTGTGCAGTGAAATAATACAACTTCTAGAAATATAACAGTTTTATGATACTTAAAATACCAAGCTGTTTGTCCACGTAATCGAAAGTGGTAACTATCGCCTATGACATGGCGTAGCACTTTGGACATCACAGTATATTACACTATGATACCCATTTTAATTAGAAATTTCACCTTACCTTGTATTAACAATTCAATAACATCCAACTACCAACCACTTCATGACTTTTTTATACTACTAAAAATGACAAACAGTCTGACACTGCACCTGATAGTATTCCAATTATTCGAATAATCTAGAACATATTATAAAATTTAAAATTAAATTTTAATTTAGTTACAAATAGTCTATTTTTCATATAAGAGGCTCGATTGTCATATTAGGAAGTTTGAATTTCCTTATGCAACTTAAAATGGCAAACTAACTGATGGCCCATATGATAGAAAATGGTAACCAGCAAAACAGCACCATGAACATAATCGAGTATCTTGTGCCATCCATGATATTCCTCATGCATTGCCATGCCTGAGGACTAAAATATTATGCCTCTATACCCTGTAATGTCACCGCTATATCCCACCCTTCAAACTGAAACACAGCCATGCAAATACAACTGCTTCATGACAAAAATACAGACATTTACTGTGTTATGTCTAATCTCCTTCTTTTAAATTGATGTATTCTTTGTTCTTCTTATTATCGTAAGATAGGATTGAAAAGGTACAATGACATATTGAGTTGTTTCTTTAACATCACCTATTGAATAATTTTTATTAGGTTATTATTATCAATGCAGGAAACGTTAAATTCAAATATAGTGTTATATTACCCTACTGGTTTCAGTATCAAAACATTAACATTTCAGTGTCGTGTATTCTACTCAAGATAAAAATATTTCCATGCTCTGTCCTTCGAATCTTCGATCAATACTTACGTTGCCTTGAATTGTCTTATAGCCTTTCCCCTTACCATGTCATTTTATGTATTTTCTAGCATATACTACTTTATAACATACTGATATTACTGCCCGAGAATATGCTGCATAGTAGAAAATAAGGCTATTAAACATGAGGATTCGTTTTATGTTATGAACTCCATATTCTGAGGGACTGTTTTTGTAGCATAGAGATTGGTATCTGGCCTGCCTCTGGCTATTACCCGCGTTTATTGTTAAACCCATCTGGAACTATTGAGCTTTTGACCCATAAGACTGTCATTGCTTGATTATCTGGCATTTATCTATGATATGGCATGAGTACTGAGATGTTGTTAGGTAAAGCTCTTTTGTATTCAGTTAACCTTGGCGTGTTTTTTAAATATTTGAACCTTATGAATAACATGTTGGGTATTGTTTAGGATGACGTAATAAGATATTTGTGGGAGAATTCCTATAGTGTTTTTTAACATGATCTGTAAATATTACTAAAGGAATATGAGGAAATTCGTTATTTTCACTTGGATTATTAAACATACCGATATTAAATAGTAACGATCACATAGAGGTATAAAAAAAATATAAAATATGAATATGAAACACCATATAGCTCATGACTCTTGATACGTTGTCATTGTATAGAGGTAACCAAGCAGATGATTTAATATAAAACTCCTTTAGGTGTATAATTGAACTCTGAAGTTTTTCATAAAATATAATTGAGATCCAAAATTGAATTTAATGTATCTACTATTGAACGAAGACATAACAAATTCGTGCAAAGAAAGTTGTGAGTGTCAACTCTAGTTTATTTTATTTAAAATCTATCGTAAATTTAAGTTTATCGTTTTATTTCCTTGTCTATAGTAGAAACTATGTTCAAATCACATTACATTCAGCACCCTTTAGTCGAGGAAAAGTAACAATAAACAAAAACTGACAAATAATGCGTTTTTCCTCGTGAAATTCGCATAAGTGCCCACCCGTCCAATGTAAGCCTATAAGACTTTTAGACTATCTGATCTCTAATACAATTTTAATATTAACTTCTATAAAGAAAGAAATAAAAAATTAATTTCATTTAAAAAATTAAGTTGAAAATATATTTATTATGAATACTATGATATTATTTATAGTTCAAAATCATTAATTTAACTAACAACCAATAATTAAGATTATGTTCCGCAAAAAACAGACTTCAATTGAAACAGATCCAGTAATTTTAATTTAAAAAATACCGACCTAATTTGAGTATAAATAAAATTAAATATTTTAAGTAAGTCTCGAAACATCTGGACAGATCATGCTAAATTATATCTAACCATCTCGATCTTGTTAGCTTTCAAGCAAACAAACGCGTTCGTTTATTTAAAAGCTACGATGCTACATACAAACACAGATACGCAGACACGTCAAATTTACACGTATAACACCCCTCTTTTAGCGTCAGGGGTTAATAATTACTAAGAGAACAATCTGTAAGTACATTGTTACAGATAAAATAAAAAACAATTTTCCAATTTATATTGAGAAAGCTATGTGGTAATAAATATAAGATATATAATCGAATAGAGAACCTCCTTATTTTTAAAGTCGGATGAAAATATGAAAAAATCACTAGTTACTAGTACTAATATATTTGACCTAAACGTTACCAATAACAATCTTATCAATTTGTCAATATTTATGTATAATCAATATACCTTTGCTGCCTATTTGATTTTTGTTTACTTTTAACACAGCCATAAATATGTCGGTCTGTCCATACAATACACAGTAAGTGTCAAATAGACATTTCACACATCAACAACTATTTGTCGAACTATCAAACGAAGTGTGAAGTATCGTGTCATCTTATTTTAGACTGTTGCCTCAAATGTGACCAACAATAATTTGTATTTGTTTTTTGTTTTTATGTATATTAACATATTTTTTTTTTATTTTTTTTATACTACTTAGAATGGCAAACAAGCTGACGGCCCACCTGATGGAAAGTGGTAACCGTCGCCTATAGACATGAGCAGTACCATGGACATAACAGAGTATACTGTTTCGCCCATGATACCCCCCATGCGTTGCCATTCCTGAGGACTCAAGTGTTATTCCTCTGTACCCAGTAAATTCACGCCTTATTCCACTCTTCAAACCGAAACACAGCCATGCAAACACAACTGCTTCACGGTAGAAACACGAATAGGACAGAGGTACCCAAGCAATTGACTTTTGTACAAAGTCTCCCTCTGGTAATATATATATATCAAACTACCGTAATTTTTTTTAATATTTTTTTATTACAAGATGGGTTTACGCTTGACCTTACCTTCATACCATACCATATCAGCCTTTAACTATCCACTGCTGAACATAGGCTTCCTCCTATTGAAGATATTTGCCACGCTTGGCAGGCAGTTTGGCAACCACAGTTAGGCTTTAATAATGTTTTAAGAGGGACACTACTGCCTATTACTTGACCGTTAAGTTCCCTTAGTCACCTCTTACAATACCCACGAGAAAAGAGAGGATAGCCCATTCTACGCCGAGACTACACAACACACTTATCATCAAGTAATCTTACGTCACCTGATGGCAAGTGATGATTATATGCAGTAATTAATATAAAAATCTTCATATCCTTAGAACACAGTAGAGTCTAGATAGTCATAATATCGGGTTTAGATTTAAATTGTTTTCATTTACGAATAAAAATGTAATAGTCAAAATGTCTAGGATCAGATGATGACAAGGACATCAAAGTCAGACGTTACAATTTCAAAATTCCGTAACTTTTTTATTTAATATCAATTTAACTATGTCACGACTGTAAGATCGTAATATGTAAACAGGCCTCAAACACTCGTATCGGAAGGCTACATATTGGGTAATATCGAATAGAGGGCCGCGGCACCTCAACTCTAAATTTGTACCATTCCGAAATGCGCTTATTCCGACGCATTATCCCGTTTTATGACCTATAAAAGTCAAGCGGAATGTACTACATTTGTGGTGCTGCCCTTATTTTCGGAATCTAATATAGCATTTTCTTTATTGGCCCTCTGTCCTTATATTTTATAGCGAGCGCTATGCATAGATTTTTTTACCGCGTTGATTTGTGTATTTTTACCGCTTCCCAATAAAACTGGTGTTTATGTAGGTATTTTATTAGGGAATCGTGACGATTTTGCTAATATGTCGTTTTTTTTTTATTATAATTCATAAAATGTTTAGTGGCTGCAATAATTCGCACGTACATGTTACGTGACAATCAATGTTCTTATTACCGTTTTCTTGTGTATATGGAGCCAATTTACTTCTTTTGTGTAAATGTACGTTGTAAAATATTCCAAACCTTTAGGTAATATTAAAGGATGATAATGAAATGATAACCCTGTCTGCACTATCGGTATACACTGGTCTGACACCAGTGAGAGATGATAGGCGTGGATGGAAGCAGGTTAATCGATCCATCGTGACGAATAAATACATCAAGAATAATTCACATCGTATGCTTGTTTGCCACCTCAGTGGTATAAAAAAAAACAATGGTTTCCAGGACGCTGAAAAGGTCGACCTATCAGGGTATATTCCCAGCAATAGGGTTACTAATCCCATTAACAATCCCTTCTCTCTCACACTGGTACTTTATTAATCTATACCAGATAGATAGGTACCAACTTGAAAGACATATGTTTGCTATTTACCTATTTTGGCAAGCATAGATAGCGTCCACGTGATTATATTGTATATTCCATCCCATTGCTATCCGATTTGAACTTGGAAGGTTCTCGTATTTTATAGTATAAATACATATACTCACCTTTACAAGGCCAACCTTACTTTTAGAACTTGATTACCTCGTTATTTTGTAAAAAGTGATAATTTAATTACTCGGAGGTTCGACGCGCGCAGATGTTGCAGCTACTTAGGAGCCAAGTGATTTATAACAGGTGAATAATCTTGTTTCGCGTTACCCTGAAATCCGGTCGTTCTCAGGAGAAATATGTTGCTTAATTTGTAAAGGGAGATGAGTTATGGAGATACCTGGAAACTAGAAAGTAATATTATATGACACCCGAGATTTTCTTCTAGTAAACAGGCTTTGGTGATAAATCTTTTAGATGGGATAGTAGCGCCAGTCTGTTTCTGTCGTATGAATAAAATGTACCTATTGTCTATAGAAATGAAAAACAGAATGGACTCATTAATCTAAATTCAACGTGTAATATTATATTGTATTTTAACAGATTTCATGAGAAGTCCTCTTTTATTGAAGTCAGTTAAAAATGTAATATTTCTCAATCAATATTAACAATTTTATTTCCAAAATATTTAAAAAAAAACAAATTTTCGATGAGCGAAAACCACGATATGGTTTATGTGTCATGTGTCGAGTCTTCAATAGTAGCAATACGTAATAGTTGACTACCCACCTGATAGAAAGTGCTCACCCGTCACCTATAGATATTAACAATACCATGAACATAACAGAGTATACTGTGTCGCTCATAATATCCCTCATAAGTTGCCATTCCTGAGGATTAAGGTGTTAAGTTTCTGTACTAATAAGTTAGTTCAACAAGTATTTTTGTAGGTGATAACGCAAGTCCAAAATATATATTATTATTATTTGACGAATTTCTAAGTAACATGTTATTTTTTATTCCAATTTATTATATTTATACCCGTCATTCATCATCAAAATGTACAATATTAAGTTATTTACTAACTTGAATTTTTTAACCCTTCAATGGTGGAGAACAAGCGTGGGAATGCAAAAACGACCAAACATCTCCCGTGCTCACCTGATTCATTCACGAATTTCCTGCACGCAATGAAACCGCAAAAGCGCACTACCTGCTAGCGCATGTGTACTGTTTGTGATTTATTCTACAGTAGGATATAAAAGACCAAGTGTTGTACTTGAGGGTTTTCCGAACCTGTTGTGTTATAAAAACACTTTGCTAGTATTTTTTTTTTTATTTTTTCTAATAGAACTTCAACTTTTAAACAATTTCATACTTGCTATTTTTTAAAATCAAACGAAAAAAAATCTTTTTTTTTAAGTAAATATTTTTATTCCATGTATAGTTAGTTTTAGTTGCAGATACAGAACTGTTTTATATTACTTCAATTATATATTATGAGAAGCCCAAAATCGTCTCCAATGGAATGGGATTATCAATAATTGTTCTTTGGTCACTTCTACCTTCTACAACTCTCATTCATGATACAATAATTAAATTAATACTAGATAAATATATTTGGAGAAATAAGAAGTAGCGAGAGCCTCGTAGAATATATGCAGTTTGCACACTCTACAGAGATACCCTATCCTACCCTCAACCTGCATAAGTCTGCCCTACGCCTTATATAGAGAATCATTGTTAGAAAATTTTAAAGCATTTATACATATTGTCTTATGCTACAAGATCAGAGCCTGATATGTCAAGACAATTAAGTCAAAAATAGATAATATAGTATGTTCTATTACTTAGCTTCTACGAAATTACAAGATTACCTAGCTATAGAGCTAGTAAAACTTGCAACTCCATAAAAACTATGTAATAATACAACGCCATACTATCTGTATTTAAAATTCTATCAAATAATTTTCACCAAGATATTATTTTATTACTCGACTTACATAATATAATTCTTTTTATATTACTCGGGCCTTGACAACAGATAACAAGAGGAACTGGAAACACATTTTGTACAAAGCTCAATAAATAGTACTAAAAATATAACCTTCCAATACATCGATTCGACAAGATTAGAAACTATTTTTCAGCTATCTAAACTGAGTGCATTAGACTATTGAAGGATTAAAAAAAAAGCTGCCTTACACGTCTTATATATAAGGGATTCATACAACCTGTCAATGAAACGGTCTTAGTTCATTAATAATACAACCTCAGGACGAAATGTCAACTAAACTTTGCTCGGTGTACAAACTTAATTATGATATAACTTGAGCGGCTTTTTAACCCCCCATCATCATCGTTGTCTCTCCGCCGTTATCAGCCGTTATCTCTTCACTGCTGAACATAATCCTCTCCCATAGACTATTTTAAGGGACGGTCCTGAATTACCAGCATCCATTGACTTCCTAAGCAGCAACTTGAAGCTTTCGCATACGGCCAACCGTATGGGACTTTGCGATTCCATAGATCACTGGTAACATAGTGCATGTTACCAATGATGATCTATGGATATGGGTTAAAGATCTTCGTCTTCAAACTTAGAGGTGTGGATAAGAATATTTTATTTATTTATTTATTCATTAAAAATAATTATAACATTATAACAGTAAAAGCCAAATTAAAGATTTAGCGTAGTTTTCCGAACGCTGCCCATGTATTTGTCAATTTAACCACTCAAATGGTTGATATTTTTAACATTTTTCGAAGTAAATTAGGTTTAAATTAATGCGTTATTAAATATATGCAGTAGTAGACTGATAGATTTTATTAAATACTTTTTTTTTATAAATACACACATTTACGCGGGGATCGAACCTGCGACCATCAAAAAATAAGTCTATGTATATGTTGTGTTCGACTGCTGTTATATCGTTTGGAGTAAAGTTATCCGAGGTCTAAAGTTTTCAGTTAAATATTTTATTAGTTTGTTCGAACATTTCTGCGCTAGGCACATGAATAAGACATTGTGCTTGAGAATATAGTTAGTTTAAGCCAACTTAGACTTTGTTCTAAATGGACAGCAGGCAACTTAGATTGCCGCCAACTTCACAAAGGATCCTGGTGATATCAGGATCTACGCTAGTCATAGAATATAAAAATTATTATTAAAAAAGAGAGGAAGTTATTTTCTTCTGAAGAGGAAGAGATTTTATTCATAACAATAAATGATAGAATTCCAAATACCTAACAATTTAACAGTAAACGAAAACTTTCACAATGTTAGAGCTTTTAGAATATGAAAATCATACTATAATAATTCTTATTATGACTGAAACTTGATATTTCTCTTTGCTCACTCCACAAGAAACTTACCTTTGAACTTGATATACTATATCTGAAAACGTATAATGAGTCGTAAGTATATTTTACAAACTAAGAAAATTTAAATAACCTTATAATTATTTTATAATCGTAGACGTATATTAAAATTATATTCAAAAGTAATAACTTTTCAATGACATAATAATTTACGAAACAAAAAATTAACGTACGCCCACACTCAATTAGTAGCGAACGCTATTACCAAGATCTTTAGCTGGGTCGTCAGCGTAATTTGCGTCGACCGGTTTCAACCTGACTATTAAATGTCACCTTCCTTTTTAAGTAACGCCCGTAACAGCTGACACTTTTGTTATTACGGGAATTGGGACCCCGCGGCTATGGAAATTAAAAATTTTAATAACACTTTTATCTAGCAGGGAACCTTGTCTACCTATACTTTTAATCTTATTACAATCCATTTGTAATTAACAATGAATTTCTTTGAAATACTCGAAGATATAATTAAATTATAAGTTTCGTTTAACTTTAAACATTTTAGTTGTTGCTAAAATGGAATCCAGAATTCTAAAATTAAATTTTATTATTATGAAAATATTTTGCAACTTTAATAGGTATCGAGGTATATTTTATTTTCCACTTGTAAACAATAATGGGGAAATTTATGCGAAACAAACTTTTTATCATCAGAATCAGAAGGGAAGATTAATTTATATTGTTTTCGTGAATTTTGAAGATAAAATATTTTTAATTTACACTTCGAGTAAAGCTTGGGCCCTGAACGAATTAAGAATGAAATGCCGCCCTTCGGGATTGCACAAAATTAAAAATGGATTAAATTAGAATCAGCCAACCAAGTATAAAATTATACATTTGATTATTTCTCGTTATGAAAAATGTATTCGATAGTTTGTCATTAATCAATTTATCAGAATAACTATATCTACCGTAATAATGTTAATTATATAAATAAATAAACAAAATACCAATTCAATAATTGTATTAAACAAATAAGTAAATATTTTTATTCAAGTAAACTTTATTATAAAGTAAACTTAATATTTATACTCGATGAAAAATTATAGATATTTATTATTAGAATATTATTTATTTAATATTATCGATGACGTTATTAAAAAATTCATTTTGTGTATAGTTGTTATTATTCATTGTTTACATTATTATAATGAATTTTAAAAATTTTACAGTGATAAGTGTATAATATAAATTGTTGTTTTTCACATGTAACATAATATTCTTCATGTTAATTGATACAAATAATTTAGCAAATTTTCGTTTTCCTTTTTCCGTCATCGTTTTGTTAAAATTATTCTGAATTTCTCTTTTTATCTGTCTATACGTATCTAATTATAGTCAGTTACTTAATTTTAAACATTCGCATTGTTTACATGTATTTTAAATACACAATCGGGACTTATTGCAATAAAAATACAATCGGCAATAAAGAAGCAAGTATGTATAATAGTACCTCTATTTACCTGCAAAGATTTTTCATAGCGTTAAGTTCCAATTGTGTATTTAAAATATAGTCAGTTATATAAATACATGTAATCATATTACGTAAATTGTTTTCCCTTAGTGAGACTGACATATGTGGAAATTGAATAAAATGACTAAATAAAATAAAGAAAAAAAAACAATTTTGAATTCGCGGCTTTTTGCGTCGCAAAACGTCGACATGACAAGCACTCGATATAGGTAGGTAGTCAATCAATTTCGCTTTGTGTGATATAAAAGCTCTTGTGAATTTTTGAATTTAAGTTGTACGGTTTTAACGGATGATGATAGGATGAAGAGTTGAACCATTTCATCTGTCAATTTGCACATTTAGGGGCTAAAACAAACGGAATTTTTATTCATTTATTGACTTTATTTCTCTCTCAAAATAATAATATATAAATAAATCTTACAACTACATAGGTCACAATTCAAAACAATCTTTCTGGAAGTCTGGTGTCGGTACAAGGATAACAGAATGAAAAGGGATTTTTTTTTTTATTTTGTTTTTATTTACATTAATCTAGAGGCAACACTTTTTTTCTAATGGATTATAATGAAATGGGAACTCCGCCTGCGCTAACGGTATACGCTGGTGGGACACCAGTGAGGGATAATAAATAAGAATGAAAAGGCAGGTCAGTTGGCCCATCGTGATCAATATATCAAGAACTCAGTACGATGGTTTCCAGGGTACCACGTGGAGGTCGGCCTAATATATTGCTAGCAATAGGCTGGTAGTCCGTATTATTGACACGCCCCCCCCCCCTCTCAGCAACACTCTACAGACAAATCTAGTGTAAAAAATCTCCCAACTACATGAAGTGAGAAATTAAAATGTGTTAGAGTCAAAAGTGACTCAGGACCGTTACTTAGCTATGGGAGATCCCATACAAACACAAAACAGTCTTCCTCTACCAAAATAACATATAAAAACAACAGAATTCATAGTTGTGCTTAAATGAATGGTAAATAACTTATGCTTATAAAGAAGTCGAAAAGTGCATTCAGACTGTAATTACTTAGTACGCCACCTGTCAGATGCAGCGCCACCACGCGGTCGCCGATGTAATTACGACGACTCGAAACAAAAAAGGGAGCTAACGTCGCCGAGTTTGATTCAAAATTGCTTCTCGTATATTCAAAATGAATTTCCTTGGTACAAATAATTTGGTATCGTAACAAAATGAACTGAATAGTTTTTTCAGTGAATAAAAAATATTTTGAGTTTATTAGTATGTAGTATAGTATTCATTTCATATTTTATTCAATAATTTAAAATTATTAAAAAATATATAAAATTTTATATTTATTATAAAATTACAACGCATCTAAGGACAAGACAGTAAAGAAATTACGTATATCGTAAAAGGAAACATAAAAATCAGTTTAGTATTAGCGAATACATCACGTAACATACATACCAAAAAACAAACAGGTGAATTTAGAATCTCCTTTTGTTAGAGTTCGTTAAAAAAAATTCTGTTGTCCATGATACTGCCCATGTCTACAGGCGACGGTTACCACTTTCCATCAGGTGGGCCGTCAGCTTGTTTGCCATTCTAAGTTGTATAAAAATAAAACTTTTTTGCATGAATAAACAAGAACATATAGTATACACAAGTATTCCAGTTCGGGTATTGAGGTAATTATTGTTACGAGTATATCAGCCGTTAACTATCCAATGCTGAACATAGGCCTCCCCCATAAGGTAGGAGGGATGGATGGGGGGGGGGGGTTGCAGTAGTTGCCATGCTTAGCAAACGGTTTGTCAACCGCGGTTAGACTTTTGGTGATGTTTTAAGGGGGTCGCTGCTGCCCGTCCCCCCACCATAAGCTCTCTTAGTCACCTCTTACGACACTCACGGGAAAAGAGGGGTGGCCTTTTATAGTTACATGGCGATTGTAAGGATATTTAAATACAATAATTGTTACTAGATTGTCATAAAGCCAACTGGGGGAAATCAGCACAGTACGACAGAAATATCGAAACTAAACACTATACTAGGCCACCTAGCCAGTATAGTAATAGTTCTTATCCTTATAAAAAAGATCTGAAAAGATCTGTGCCCAACTCCAGGCCGTTAAAATATAATAGACATATTTATATTCGATTAACTGTACCTAAAAGTATATTTTAATTAAAATTTAATTAAAAGTGTGTTATCCTTCACTTTACTTTAAGTAACATTCGTTGTAGTTAATTTGCGAGTTGAAGGAGAAAAATCGGGCGGTCCCCTTTAAACAAGGTTTAATTTGTTGCCATTAATAAAGATGATGTGGACAGATTCGCTTCTGCGGCTTTTAACTGGTGGAATACAAATCCCAACTAATGAATAAATGCAAACCAACATCTAATTATTCGTGTTTGCTTTTTATTTTTTATTTTTTTTTATTTAAAGTGCTTTACATTGTGACTGTGATAATACGAAATTGAATTTAGTACGACTCTTCAAATGAATAAACAACTATTTAACATATTTTTGCTCTTGGTAACATGACATGTTTTGAAAGTAGTTATAGCTGAAAACAATAGCCGAATGACTGAATACTGATATTTTTGATAAAAATACATTTAAAATAAAAAATATATCAGATTTTTATGTGTATAAATAGACATAAGCAACATAGGTAATGTAAATAAATAATGGAACAAAAACGTAAAAGTTATTACGCTTTTATTATGTATAAAGATACAAATGAGAGTTAAATAAAAAATAAACGTTCACGAGTATGACGGTTTGCCGATTATTATTACATTCAATTATGTTTTAGGATATTTAAAGAAATCATGTCTATCTACAGTTTACAGACCAATTCCAATTATTCTAGTAATTTTTAAATATTCTTATAAGAAAATTTTCTTATAAGGGATATTGAGATAATACAATCACTACACATACACAACTAGAAAAGGAGAGGTTTTTTTATACCACTGAGGTGGCAAACAAGCATACGGCCCACCTGATGGTAAGCGCTTACCGTAGTCTATGAACGCCTGCAATACCAGAGGTATTACGCGCACGTTACCGACCCTGAAGAAACCTCTTTACCCCCCTTTTGAAGAACCCCATGCTGTAGTCTCTTGGGAAAACCTCGGCAGGAGCTCATTCCATAACGTGTGTGTTCGTGAGAGAAAACATCTCTGAAACCTTGTACGCGACCATTTAGGCTGTAAGATATGAGGATGAACGCCCTGTCGATGACGAGCCGTACGATGATAGAAAGTGGCCGTAGGCATCATATTGAATAAATCCTCTGAGCACAATCCGTTGTATATATATAGGTCTTCTATATATATAGAAGACCTACATAAGATAGGTCGTGTAGGTCGCTATCAGTCAGAAGCCTTGTCAGTTAATACTGTCGTGGTAAAAGTAATTTTGATTGCACACTTTCGCTCATTATTGGAATCCAACTGGCACTTAATACTAACGTTTCTGTGATGATAACGACTTGACTTTTTATAATATCAGTGTAGATTTTTCCATTAAGATTAATTATTTACATCAATTTTACAAAACAAACAACTACGAAAATATCATCATTAGATAATCATTATAATAAATAACCATTATCTGTACACTGCTGGACATAAACCTCCCCCATAGACTGCTATAAAAAACGGTCCTGAGCCACCATCCACTGACACCCTGTAATGAATTTTAGGTCGTCACTCCATCTAGTGGGGGTCGTCCTACACTGTATTTGCCCGTACGAGGTCGCCACTCAAGAACCTTTCTTCCCCATCAGTTGTCGGTTTTTCGAACTATGTGACCAGCCCATTGCCATATAAAAATATAATAAAACTAAATACCACTGGACACATTGCACAACGCCACCTAGTGTCAAACTAAACAAAATTTGTACCATACTATTATACAATTAATAAACATACATAAATATCTTGTAAATATATATAAATATATATAATATATGTAATATATTCTATATAGAAAACATCCAGACTAATACAGATATACTCGTGACTACAAATGTTTGTATTGTACAGAAATATATAAGCCGCTAGACCGCCAAAGTCATATTTTTTTTATACAATTTCGAATGGCGAAGAAACCGATGGCCCACCTGATGGAAAGTGGTAACCGTCGCCTATATACATGAGCAGTACCACGGACATAACAGAGTGTACTGTTTCGTCCATGATACCCCCATACGTTGCCATTCCTGAGGACTTAGGTGTTATTCCTTTGTACCCTGTAAATTCAGGCCATATCCAACCCTTCAAAACGAAACACAACCATGCAAACACAACTGCTTCACGGTAGAAACACGAATGGGATAGAGGTACCCAAGAAATCGACTTTTGTACTAAGTCTCTCTCTGGTATAAAATATAGATATTCTAATATGTATATAACTGTTTTCAAAATAATGAAATGTGTATTCTTTGTTCATTCTATAAACTATACTGTGCCACTAATGACAAGTCCATAGTTTCAGTAGACTTATTGGGTCACCTTATCTACGGTGGCCGTAATAAACTTTAAGCACTCCATAGTATTCCATTCCTCTGGAAATTGATAGACGTCGTGTTATCATTTGACAGTGTGCGTGCAGTATTGTTTTGTCACGCAACGCTTTGCCCGCTGCCGTGCCCAAATCGTCAAAGAGTATGCAACGAATTAACGGTGAGATATGGCACATTTTACCTACAGTCTTAGATGAGATTAAAAAAAAATAGATTTACCGAACAAAAATGCATACATACATGACGGAACTATAATTATATTATTATTATATTATTTAAGATATTCTTTCAAAAAAACATTTCAAACAACCTTTATAGACTTTCGTGCAAAAATTAATATGCATATATTTACATAAGGAGTGGCGAAAATTATAATATAAATAAATAAAAAAAACCCTAGACTACTGAAAACCTTATTTTTAAAATGTGATACAAAACTAGGCACATTTATTTTGTTCCATAAAATTTTCATGCTAAATACTATTATGGATATTTCACATTTCATAATGACAAGTCGACCTGATACGATGTTATAAGTTATCAAACAAAAAAAAAACAAACAAATCTATTTTCACATTTATAATATTAATACGGATTCTAAGGATATTAAATTGAATTATTTAGGTATTTATCTTCAAATCTTATCTGTATGTATACCTTTTCACACGGAAACCTATAAAAAGCTTATAAAATGTGAATTAATATTGTAGTTCTTCAGAATAACAAGTAGATTATTGTAAAAGATTGAAATTCGAACTCGTATTTTATAGGTTTGTTGTTATATGTCATGTTTTATATAAAGCTTTTAAAATGTTTTGTAGATAAATACACATTGTTAATATATTTTTTCTATATTAAAATTTGCATCTTAGACAAATATCTGATGGTCAAATTAAACATAAGCACACCTAATAAGAATTTGTAATTCTTATTAGAATAAAATATTATAACGGTTTTTTTTATATAACTTAGAATGGCAAGCTGACGGCCCACCTGACGGAAAATAGTAACCGTCGCCAACAGACATGTGCAGTACCATGGACATAACAGAGTATACTGTTTCGCCCATGATACCCCTTATGCGTTTAATTTTTAATTACAAACAAACATACAAACCCAAACAGACCGTCTAATAACATTGTATTGTAAAAAAATATTCCAATTACAGTTCAAAAATATTCCAATTAAATTTTTATTTATATAACATATGATAATTTCTAACTCTCCAAAAATAAATACAAGTACACAGTCAATTTATGTAATATATTTTACAACCTATTTAAAATGTTTATGCTTTTTATTTCTACCTCCAGTTGCTTATATTTATCTTTTTTTAAATATTTAAGTTAATTATTTACAATATACTAGTCTGTATACATAAAGAATAATAATCTATGGCCCAGTATCGTAGTGTTTACGCCCTATTCGTCATAGTGTCGTACGTAATAAAACTCGTTTTACCCGTCAGCGGGGCAAAGACCCTACTTTTATGATTTTTTTACTTACACCCTTCACGAATATAAAAGGTCACATACGAGCAACAAACGGCTTCCAATAAAAATATCCAAACCAACAATTATTGATACGAAAACCCATAGTAGGGGTGACAGTAAATTAACTAAATTACTTTTTAAAATTTTTTACATGACTTCAGTTCTTTGGAAATATAATAATACTGTAAATAACATTAGATTCATTATTCAAATTGAATTTGACCTTTGCCGTAATAGAGGGCAATTATTTTTAGAAGCCCTGACTTTTATGCTAATAATTGTAATTAATAACGGGAACCTGTTAGTAGAAATTATTTTTAACCTAATATCAGATTCGAATAAAGAGTTTCCGCCAAGAGATTATACACTTTATGAGAATCCAAACCCAATTTTGGAAAATATTAGCAAACAAAAAATTACATTAATATTACATTATTTTTCGAAAGACCATCTTAGTAATACTTACATTCAGTGTATAAAGTATTTTATTATCTGTTTTATTAAAAAAAAAAAGACAAGTGAACTTAAAAAAAATTTCGATTCGTATTGACGTCATACCTGTCCAAATAAAACATTTTGGTACCGCCCAAAACCTTAACAAGGTTAAGTAGATTACAATATTTTGTATAATTAAGAATTCGAACTGTCACCACGACAGGTCACGCTAAATGGCGTGCTAAAGGAGCTTACTTATAGGAAAGTTAATGTACCTACCTACGACAATAATCGACGAGATTTATTCAAATGCACTGTTTATTCTTCTATCAAACTTCCTATTATTGTATTCATAAGTTATTCAATATGTTTATCCGATCAATAGAAATTGTAGCCTTTAAGGTATATAATAATAGAGTTTTATGTATTATATTTTATGCGTAGTACGTAAGCAATTGCGATTAAATATCTATTCTTAACTTAATTTCATAAATCATTCAAATATAGTAGTTCATATATATATATATATATATATATATTGAAGTAAATTTAATGTTAATTTAATAAAAGAGTATTATAAAAATAAAACTGCAATTGAGATTCAAACCCACGCATCTAGGCATAGAAAAAAAAATATTAAATCAATTTTAAAACAAGAATAAGATATGCTCGTTTCGAAATTCGACCCACTAAAAATATATTAAGAACACAGTAAACTGAGTATAGGCACCAAACGAGGCACACTCATATGATTATTTTTTCACCCACTCACTCAGGGACATTTCAACGTTCCTTTTAACGCATTCTAAAAAGGTCTCTATAGGCGCAAATAAAAACACGATAACCCTTTTGAACGGCGCTCCCGTTGTTTCTATTATCACTGCTTGCTTTCGGCACTTGGAAAAAATGAGCAAGAACTCCGGATATGGAAGCCGTTCTCCATCTGTTTTATTAAAACTGCGATATCGATCTCAATCACCGTTTGTTGCGATGCGATTAAATTGAATGATCCCACCGCTGAGGATCAATGCAGATTGTTTAATATGTTGTTTTTATCGGTACGTTCGCCCTATAACTTATCTGTTGGAACGCCTTTTAAAACGCCACTTCGATGATTGGTTTCGCTTATCGATATATCGATAAGTTATCCTTTCGTTAGCATCGCATCGCGTTTGGTTCGATATCGAGTAATCTTATTCGTAAGTGTTGAGTTCGTGTTTTGAAATGTAAAAATAATTGAAGTTGAGAATTATTTATTGCATTAAATGCGATCTCGTATTCAAGTATTATTTTTTGTATTTAACCGACTTCAAAACGTAGGCCACCTACCCTTTGTCTTTTTCTCAATGTCCTCTACCCAAAGGTTGCCTGGAAAAGATTGCTTAGTTAGTTAGATAAGACCGCCTTTTGTATCACTTCTCATTAATATTTACTGTATTTGTTATTTCTCTTTTTACTTAGTGCAATAAAGTATAAAATAAATAAAAAATATTTTTTTTTCTAAACAATATTGGTTGTTATATGAAAGGAAAGATACGATAATTTGTTTGTAACGGAGACACTTAAAAATACTTGACCTATTTAAAAAATTCTTTCACCTATAGGAAACGGCTTACTTAGTTTATATGGGCTATTTCTTATTATTTAAAAAAAAAATACAAATGAAGCCGCCGTGAGTCGCTAGTGTATAATATGTAACGCGATATCTTGGCCGATTTTGAATAGATTTTTTAATCGAAACACTACTCTTCCGTTCGATCTATATACTAATATAGTCAATATTAAAGTTGATTTTTCTTTACAAAAACTTAAATTATCATTCGCGTATTTCAGAAACGAGACAAAAACAAAAATTATTTACAACTGGTCCAATCAATTACGATGGACATCAGACGAGCACCTTCCTAAAATACGGGTACTCCACGAAGCGAAATGAGTTTGGGATATCGCAAAAAATTTCCGCTGTCGCATCGCGTCAGTAAAAAGTCACGGACAGACGGACGGATGGTTGGACATAGCAAAAACTATAGACTGTCGTGGACGAGAGCGTTGTGGAAAAACTACGCTATTGAATGGATGCGGCATACGGCTGAGTAATCATTCGGAATACATAAATACAATAATTGTACAATAGCAATTTACTTAATAACTCGTATTATATTACGTTTAAATAGTAGCCATTTTACTCTAAATAGGAAATAATAACTATTCTCCTTTCTAAAATTTCTAATTGTAATAAGCATCTAATTGATGTATCATTTATTTCTAAGTTGCTTAAAAATTATTATTTGTTCTATAATTTACGTAATATAGTTCCTGGTTTTTGAAATAAATTGTTTATTTATTAATGTATTTTAAATATAATTCTTATAATTTTTTTATTTTGTTATATGTAATTATTATTATTTTGCTTTTATTTGTTACTGTATTTAAATAAAATTATATATCCAGACTTAATTTAGCATATACAGATTGGCTAAATACGAAATTTACCAAATAAGTCTAGACAATTTAAACTGCTTTCATTTGGATAAGTGGCAATCTTTCAATGTGCGTTTTCAAGAAACTCTCTTTCAAGCACAACCACGCATTGGAATCAACTTGCAGCAGCAGTATCTTCGAACTGATACAACATCGTAACCTTAAAAAAAAGTGCATAATCCTTTTAAAATCACTCACTTGCAGTTTCTCCGGTGATGCGAATGTTCATGGGCGGCGATAGTAACTTACCATCAAGTAAGCTGTATGCTCGTTTGACCGCTGTATTATTAAAAAAAAAAGTTACAAATTGTATATTAATTGAAGCTATATAATTCTCGACAGAAACTATTTTCTTCATTATTTAAAAAAATGACCTATTTTGCTTTGCTTTCTAGATCTGGTGGTGAACTAATGAAATCTTGTCCGTACACCAAACAAGTCGGCGGACGCATCAAAAAGCGCTTACCGCGCTAGGTTTTTACTTCTAATTGTAAGTTATTTTGTCAAAGGGAATTGGAATGTGCGCTTTATTCACTAGTAGCTACTATGTAGACATTGAATTATACTGATTGAGAAAATAGGTTTCTTTGCTTTCTATAATGTTCAACAATGTCGTGTAATCACAGTAACAACGTTATATTTTTCATACATCGTTGACCATTTATAAATAAATAAAGTAAAAGTCATAGTTCTTTTTTTGTCAGGTACGTTGTCTGTATTTATTAAAAAATAAATGTGCATTTTTCATGTTAAATCCATTTCGTTTGTACTGTGTGCGATTTTTATAAGTTTTTTTTATCCCAGTTCCAAGGGATAAATTGCAAGTGATATGATAGACATGTGACAGAGATGGATATTTTTTAAAAATCATCTAGAGTTAACTTTTTAATGGGTTGAGCTGGACTAAAAAGGGTAGCAGTGTATGAGAACGGCATTTTTTTAGTTTAACAGTATGGAGTATTACAGAGTTGTAACCATAATTTATGTAATTTGGTAATACTCTGCGTTTTATTTGAATTATATCACGCCGAATAGACGTCAAATATAATTTACCTTATACTATCGCATATAGATATTATATATTGCTAAAGTTGCATTTTACATCTATGCGATATCATTTTAATTTGGTCCCAATTCCATTACGTCAAATCATCCCATGAGTCATCATTGACATAATGTACTTTTATAAATAAATAATATCCGACTAGTTTTGAGTCTTTTACTTCAAACTATAGTGAATATTTTTACTGGATTCTTTTAAAAAAAATTTTTACTTTCATGACCGTTACTACTGGATTGTTCTTAGTATATCTATGTATGTAGATAGTAAAGTAGTATAAAGATGTTGTGGCAAAACTTTCTAGATCACCTTTTTTATATGCAAGACCTTGACTTACCAGAAATTCATCCTGAAGCATCATATGATACCTCTTTCAAATGATCCAAATATGATTTTAAAATTAAAAAGGTTAGGGCGGAACTCAAACTTGGACACCCCGGACTTCAGTCAAACACTATCCAACTGAGCTGTCATATATATTTTCATAAATTAATCTATCGCATTAGTTACCATGTTCATTACCACACCATTCATTTCGGCACACCCTAAACATTCCCCGCTTGAAACACATCGGCTCCGGAACACTCGGAATGGTAGTAAAACAAAAGTCGCATCGACATCCGCACATATATCACTTGCTATCCCGGTGGGCGGCAAATAGCCCGTAGTGGTAAATCGTGCGTCCAAACGTAATATCAATAGTGTGCAGCGTCATTACCACGATGCTCGATTGCACGCACGCGTCGCTCGGTACCTTCTAGTCATAGATTAATACTATATAGACTAGACGTTGGTGATTCCTTTTTATTACTTCAATTACCAAATAAAGTAATGGCTTACCTAATCTAGATCACAAGCAATAGTTGCCTTTATACACATATGAATAGTAACACCATGTACATCATAGTAAAATGAAAAGGATTGTTAGTAATGGAGGCTGAGAATCCCATTTCTAGCAATATACCCAACCAGGTCGACCTCCTCGCGGTTCTCCCTGGAAACTATCATGGTTAATTCCTTAATGAATTCATCATGATGGGCTAACTGGCCTGTTTTCATTCTCATCTATCACCCTTCACTGGTGCTCCGCCAGCGTATCCCGTTAGCGCAGGCGGGGTTACCATACCATTATTACCCACCAAAAAAATTATTATAAATGAGAAAGTTTGTGTAATTGTTACAATGTTTGTTATCCAATCACACTTATAATTAAAATATTCGTCTATTCAGCGAGCAAACAAATAAGTAGTCTATGTCCTAATTTAACACATATGGTATTTTATATACGTATATACGAAGGCAAAGCCACGAAAAACAGTTATTGAATAAACTGTGTCTTTCTAGAGATACTAAGATAAACATCTACCTCTAATGAAAGTATCTACATACGAAGTTCTATTTAATGACTAAATATTATAGTTGTGCGAATGAAAATTTAATAAAGAATCAAGTGTTATACGAATTCAATGAACTAACACTGACACTTTTGTATAACATTAATTTGTAAATCATATCAATTCATATTATTACAATAAAATACTTGTACAATAAAAATGTACTTTTTTTTAATTTTTATCTTATTGTCGCTACGTTCGTTTCGATATCACGCTAATATTACTATATCAAATTAGAGAACATAAAATCCGGCGCACATTTTATCTTCACTCTCCATCAAGAAATAGTCCATTACATTAATACAATATTTATGCTTTATGATATCAAAGACTGCCATAAGGTAGGGATGGCCCATTCTATACTGGAACCACAAGCAATATTCATGCTTACGAAGTATTAAATATTACTAAAAATCCATGATATTTTAGATAAATATTCAAAGTACATTTTTAATATAAATCAGATCAAATGATCAGATAAATACGTAGAATGAATAAAACGTTAAAATACTTTGAATCTTTATTAAAGACTTTTCCTTTTGTCACTACCTACTATGTTACAAGTGTACAGTCTATATGAAATAAGTATAACAGTTTTTGCTCTTTGACTTGTACTGGTAAGTATTTCGTTTAGCCATCAATTTTCTATATACGGTATCCATGTTAGTAAATACCAACTCTCACTTCACAAAATAAAGTGAATTGTGTTTTTCTTATATTACAAATTGCATATTGACATATAAATCATTCACTGTTTTCCTATTAGCAGAAATCTTCCACTCAATCGCAGACTGAACAAGTTTATTGGATTAATATTTGGCTATTTATTCATTCATTCACAATTTACGAGAGCAGTTAAACTATAGACGTAATCATTTAGTAAATTCCACCAGATTCAGTCCCCCGCTCATTAAAATTCCAATTAGTTTAAAAATAAGACAGAATTACGCAACTTTGGACAGCATCGGACATTCAATTTAGCATTCTTTTATTTCCCCTCATTGTTTTCATTTCCGTCAACGGGAATGAAGAAAAACGCCATCTATAGAAAAAGTTCCATCGCTAAAGGGCTATTCGAGCGTAAACCTTCGAAACAGCCAGAACAAGAGACATAACGGTGGCTCAAAATATCCGGGTGAGTTTGAGACATCTTCACAATAGTGCAATTTCTTAACTAGCTCTTTTGTTCGTTGCCTTAATGACCACAAGCTTCGTTTGTCCCGTCTGACCTAGTTAGTTCTTTGTGCTAGACTTCCCCCATTTTTGCGATGAAAAAATAAACATGCTCTAGTTTCAAGGTACTAGTCTGTTCACGGACAGACGCCATTTGAGACGTTTTAAAGGGATCAAATTTTGAACAGAATAAACAAGTCTTTTATGAATTTAAAAGTTTTCGGTCGTAATAAAAAGGACCGCTACGCTACTAATAATTTACACAAAAAATAATCAAAAAATACGACTTAAGACTAGTAATCTAATAACATATGAATCTGAGACATTTGTCGATTATCGTCGTTTGATGATCATAATACCCAAAATACCCATGTTTCCCCGAGAATTCTAAACAACAGGACAGAGGGCAAGCCTACCGCTGTCACACGAGTTAATTTGGTCTATCAACGTTATTTTTTTTTTTTACCGAAGAGCATAGGGTATTTAAATTAATTTTGCATTTGGTATCTGCCAAATTTGAACTTTTGGGTCTAAACATTCTCGATATTAATTTTAAAATGTATCACAAGTTAAATAACAAATTAAAACTCTCAGTCAAATTTGTTGTTATATTATAAAATATTGAACATAGTCATTAGTCATCACACCGAAAACACTTAATAAAAATTCAGCAAGCTGGTAAATTTTTAAATTTATTAGTCGAAATCTCTTGTTTTATTGTTAAGCAAATTTGCTTTGTTGCCGATCCCTGCCAGTAGGGGGCGCGAGTAAGGCTACACGTTGAAATTAATATTCGAAATGCAAATATAATTTCGGCACTGCATTTTTAACGATATCAGTGGGATTTCATCAGTACACAATATATGATTTTAAGGACCTAAGTTATTTATGATGTAATGGAACACAACAGAGGTAACATTTGGTTTTATTTATAAACTAGCGATCCGACCCGGCTTCGCACGAGTAGACAGAATTTACGAAAATCTGAATACAATAAAAAAAGTTTCAGCCAATTCGACTGATCGATTATTTTGTAGCATTTTATATGTGATTCTGTAGACTGATATAACTTTTTAATTTATGAACCGATTGAAATAAAACAAACACTAAATGGTTAGTGGAGCAAACCGTAACGCATTATTGAAAACCGCATTAGGTTAAGTCGTTCCTGAGATTAGTGTGCACAAATGTACAAACAAATAGACAAAATTTCTAAAAATTATTGTATTGGGTTCTATTGCATTCATAAAGCCCCCTATAATAGTTTTTCTTATGTATCTTCCATATACAGACAACAGTCAGTTACGATTTTATTATTTATTTATACTTTTGCACACATTGAAAAATGTCTACAAGGCGGACTTAATGCCTGATGGCATTCTCTACCAGTCAACTACCACGGCAAACAGAGAGAGAGAAAATGGCAGTGCACAGATTTTAAAAAATATCAAATTAAATAAATATTTTAAGAGATAACAATTTATGATAAGTGAACATGCAAACATATAGAATAATATACTTACAAAAAATATACACACATAAATGACATACAATACATATATAAATAACCATACATAATATATACTAAATTAATTAATAATAACTAATTATATAACAGATATATAATAGGCTTTTCGTTGTTGTGACAAATTGAAGTAATGTTCACGAAGGGACTTTTTGAAGGAAAATTTGGTTAGCGATTTTTTCTATATCAATAGGCAGTGCATTCCAAAGGTTGATAGCTGAGATGGTAAAAGATGTATATATTGATATTCATGACTATCCTTAGTAATGTTATAAATATGAAATTAAGTTTGTTGATTTATCTTTTACTTCTTAAATCTTAACTACTGAACTACGAAAATTAGTATACACTTACTATATATATATATATATACAACTTAGAATGGCAAACAAGCTGACGGCCCACCTGATGAAAAGTGGTGACCGTCGCCTATAGACATGAGCAGTACCATGGACATAACAGAGTATACTGTTTCACCCATTATACCCCCATGCGTTGCCATTCCTGAGGACTCAGGTGTTACTCCTCTGTACCCTGTAAATTCACGCCATATCCTATCCTTCAAACCGAAACACAGCCATGAAAACACAACTGCTTCACGGTAGAAACACGAATGGGACAGAGGTCCCCAAGATATTATTTAACATATTTTATTGCATCAATATTACAGAAATAATCGAAGGATTTTCAATAAGCTTAATATTACTATTGTGATAAACCTAACATGTGTGTTTTATTGTTTACTGTTCCAACCGTTCACTGTCCACTGCTGGACATAAGCCTTCCCCATAAGGGGAATTTAGCTAGTAGTTGCCACGCTTGGCAGGTGGGTTAGCAACCGTAGTTAGGCTTTTAGAGATGTTTTAAGAGGGACGCTTCCCTTTTTTTCCCGAACTTTTGCATTCATTATATAATTAATATAATAAATGCAAAAGTTTGTAATCATGTTTGGGCGAATGGATATTTGTTGCTCTTTCATGCAAAAGCTACTGAACGGTTTTTAATAAAGTTTGATACCCGATTAAGGTATATCCTAACTTAGGACATAGGATGATTTATATACTATTTCATGTGGGTAAAGCCGTGAGATATAGCCAGTGAAACAATATAACACGATATCACTGTGCCATCAAAAAGTCGACATGAGATTTCGAGTATACTGCAAATATGTTACGTGTAAGCTTTGTTTTGATCATATTTGTTTTGGATGGCAATATTGCTGTCTATTATTTGAAGAAAGAAACTTCCATTCGATATTCTATATACAGTTTGTCTTGAGACGAGCCTCTGGCGTTGCTTGAGCAAAAAGGGTTTGAGAAACTGAAATAATAATAATATCAATATTATTTTATTTTTAGGGTGGAATATGACAGTGAATTTACAGGGTACAGAGAAATAACACCTGAGTCCTCAGGTATGGTAACACATGGGCGAAATAGTACATTTTGTTATATCCATGGTACTGTTCATATCTATAAGCGACAGTTACCACTTTCCATTAGGTAGGCGATCAACTTGTTTGCCAGGCCATCAAATTTTTTTTATACAATTTAGAATAATTGTATAAAAAAAAATATCGAGATAGCTTATAAATTTTTTTTTGTACCTAAAAATATAGTGAATTTAATCGTATCAAAATAAATTCTATTCTGTCATTATTATAAAAGCAAAAGTTTGTAACGATGTATGGATGTATGGATGGATCGATTGTTTACTACCTTTTTACTCGAAAAATGTTGAACAGATTTGAATGAAATTTGCTATATGGGTAGTTTATATCCTAATTTTGCACATGAAGTACTTTATACTGACTCATGCGGGTAAAATCGCAGGATACAGCTAGTATTGAATAATAATCCACTATTCCTATTTTGAAATACACCGATAGCGTGATGTTTTGTAGGTATTTGAAGCATTTGAATTTAGAACGCCATGCTCTCGATTTGTTTTATCGTTTTTTTTTACTTTTTTATTCATGAAATTTCTGTTCTACTCGTAATTTGTTCGATATCATGGGTAGAATCTTAATTTTACTGCTAGCGATTTAAATTTTATTATGACATAATAAAAAAAAATACCTGACAAATTTAATTAGATTTATGGTATGTATTACTATTATATTTTAATCATCATCACATCATATATATAACATACATATGCCTCCCTCTATTGGGGAGGTATAATCTTGCTAATTATATTGAAATGTTTCCTATACTGAATAATGTAATAGCAACAGTCGATAGTAGCCCTTATTACACTATCTGGAATTAGAATGGCATATTTCTAGTATTACCACAAATAGAAATAAATTCATTACTCGTCATATCCATACTTCAAAATCCATACTTCAATATTCAATTTAGTTAAAAGCCCCACAACTATTTTAGACATTCCATGTCGTTCCGTTTGAAAGCTACCAATTTAGATATGAATAATTTATTTTTTAATCTATAATCGTAGTTTTTTAATATCATAATAACATGACATTGAAATTCATGCCAGGAAGCGGCAACCCTAACGGCGATCGTAAAATTCGGCGTCATATAAAATATTCAAAAACAAATAATCTCACACGAGATATGAGGATAGTGTCAGGCGTCCTTAAATTATGCGATCCCGTTGTTAAAGCCCATTTAAAACCCTCGTGTACACTGTCGCATAATCCTGTCGCCCAAAAAATACATTCTAATATCTTTTTTTGCAAGTTAAAAAACAAATTAAAAAGTAAATGGTAAGTGTAGATTTTATAATAATATATATGTATGTATAATATTAAGGCTAGCTTAATAATAAATTTGAAATAAAAAATAATTATATAGCTAGCTATATAATTATTTTTTATTTCAATTTGTCAGAAAATGTTTTAAAATATTTGGAATAAATTTAAAGAAAAAAATTAAAATATAATATAAACATAATAATTTATAGTTTTTTTTATTTATTTTAAAAATATTTAAAAAAATATTTAAATTAACAATAGTATTTAATCGAAGATGTTTCAAAGAATACTACTAAATATTTTATTCTTACTATTTCTGCTGAAAATTAAATCCATTCTACAATATTAAGAAAGACATTTAAAATAAAAAAAAAAACAATTTTAATTATAACAAAATTAATAGTTAAGCGACACGGGAGTAAATTCTATCGATTGCAAAAAGAATGATTAAAATCAATTCAGAATTATATATCGCAAAGATGTCAAATTTATAACCCCTTTTTAAGGACTTTTTTAAATAATATTTCAAAATCGACTATCACTAGATGTGCATACATTTACTGATTACCAACAGGCCAGTCATATTTCTTTAGATTTTCAAAGCAACAAGTCTTGTCCCATAATGTGAGGAAGGCCTTATGAATTCGCGGTATCCACATTGGAGATTAAAATTCATTTGGGAATCCGTCGGAGGGCCCTAAACTAATGTGCTAAGATGGACGTAGATAAGTCCCTGAATGCGATACAAACCCTTCTTAGAACGTGGTTCTTAAATTCAAACACAACACCCGATTTTTTACACCGCATTCAGATAAACGGAGGCGTGTGAAAATCTTCGTTCCGTTGAACTTTTGTAATTCAATATGGCGTTGCATTAATGGCGAATTAATTTAGATACAATCAGAGCCGTTGGTTTTCATGTTTAGTATTTTTTTCACAAAAGATATATAGGCACCTACACAAACATAATATACAACTTTATTTTCGGCCAACTAATTGCTACCAGGTCTTTTATGGGGCCTAATTAATTTACACGCGAAATATACTTTTTCTGAGAAATCGGTCGAGGGGAATTTGTACTTCAGTACTTTTGCCTTTGACCACAATAATATCTTTACTAATATCTAGAGTGTATATGTTTGTTACATGTTAATACCTTAATAGTATAATCAAAAATTTTTGGCAATAGACATAGTATTTACAATGGAAAAAGTAATACTATTATTATTTCGATTTTGAAAGATTTGGCTAGCATAGTTACTAAGAGATAATTCCATAGCTCAAAGTTATTTGTCTAAATTAATTTATTAATTGTAAAGGATAAACTTAAAAAAATACTTAATAGATTTTTACAATTCTTTAATCTATAAACTACATATTATGCTAGTGATACGAATCATTTAATTTAATAAAAATTAAAGATCTTTTACCCTTTTTTTATATACACGATTGGAATTTTGATAAAAATGTAACTCAGAAACAGAACTATGAAAGATGCATAGACTGTATGAAATATTATATTGTGCATAAAACAACAGTACCTAGATCCTCACTTGCATTTACTATGACAAAAATCAATAATAAAAGAAGACTAGATCAACTACAATATAAAGGACAACGGGGATGATTCCTAATTTTTTTTTTATTCTAAATTATTATCAATTTTTTTTTAATGGTTATACAGATATTATTTTCATATAATGTGTTTTTCTGAAAAAATGTTTTATTAACTTCTGAGCGTTACGTTGACAATGTTGCTGTAGTTTTCAATAGTATTTGTTTGTTTAATTTTGTTTATATTTGTTTAATTTTGTATTATCTAATTTAATGTTTCGTTTACTTGTATTTTATTTTGTGCAAATTCTAGTGGCTACCAAATTACTATTTAAGTATATAATTATGTATTATTTTAGCTGTTTGTTTTCCTTAAATAAATAAATAAATAAATGATGATAGTTATGAATGAAACAGTTTGACATCATAATTACCGAAATGCTTTTTAATAAAATTTAAACAGTTGTCTGATTTCTATTTCTATGTTTATCCAGTCTGATTTTTATATATAATATTCATGATTACTGCAATATATAACTTACTTATCTAATCTACGCAAAAAAATGTATTTTCTTAATTCTAAATACTCTCTATAAAATAATAAAATATTCTCTATAAAATTATAATAAGCCAGCAACACTGTAATTCAAACATAGCTTGTTAAAGAATATCAAAAGACAGTACATAATACACATAAAATGTCCTCTCCATCCATTCTATCCTGCATTTAGCATAGAATTCGTTCAGAAACGTAACCGTTGAGGAAGTGGGCGTTCGCCAACGCGATAGATTGTACGATACCGGGCGTAATAATTAAAAGCTCTGACATAGCAATAAGCCGTGCGGAACCCAGCGAGCCACACTTTGTATTGTAAAAGAAAAAGGAAATATGTATGGTCAACGTGTATACATTAAAGCACGTTTGACGAAGAAAAACCTCTTGGATGAAAACGAAATTCAACCTAAGCTGGTCGAATTGAAGGTGCAATTTTAACTGATGAAAAAATACTGCGATTTGTCACAGTGACTAATGTGAGAATTGTATACATTTTCAACTCATCATCGGCATATCAGTCGTCTACTGTCCACTGCTGAACATAGGCCTGTCCAAAAAGGGGGTTTTATCAATAATTACCATGCTTAGCAGGCGAATCGTCAACCACAGTTAGGTTTCGGTGATGTTTTATGAGGGACGCTGCTGTTCATCGCTTGTTTATTAAGTTCCCTTAATCACCTCTTATGAACCTACGGGAAAGGAAGGTATAATCCCTTCTATGCTGAAACCACACGATATGGTTTTAGGCCACCTTCTTTTTATTTGAAGCCGGCAGTGGACCTCCACGCGATCCCCCCAGGAAACCATCGTGGTTAATTCGTGTTAAATTTGTTACGATGGGTCAACTAACCTGCTTTCATCTTCACCTATCATTCCTAACCGGTGCCCCACGGGAGAAAGGAGTTGTTAGTAATGGGGAGGTTAGTCCCCATTGCTATCAACATACCCTATCAGATCCACCTCCACACGGTTACCCCTGGAAACCATCGCGAATTCGTCACGATGGGTCAACTGACCTCTCTATTCATCCTCACCAATCATCCCTCACTGGTACTCTGCCAGTGTATACCGGTAGCACAGGCAGCGTTACCATTCCATTATCATTTATAAAAAAATCGATGCCCAACCATGTAGGTTAACTTTAAAATAAATAGGTCACTATATAAATTATCCTGATAATCTAAAAGAATTGTACACATTACAATAACTACACCATATTTAAACGCGAAACTGTAAACAAAATCATTTCAGTCATTAAGTGACTTTGTGTATAATTAAAAAAACTATAAGGCAGTCTTTTTTTTTTATTGGATGAAAATGGAATGATAACCCCGCCTGCGCTAACGGGATACGCTGGCGGGGCACCAGTGAAGGGTTGTAGATGAGAATGAAAACAGGCCAGTTAGCTCATCATGATGAATTCATCAGGAATTAATCATGATAGTTTCCAGAGGGAACAGCGAGGAGGTCGACCTGGTTGGGTATATTGCTAGCAATGGGATTCTCAGTCTCCATTACTAACAATCCCTTTCCCCCCACTATAAGGCAGTCGTCGTATACGCTTTATTATATGTAGGTATATTAAAGTACAGAAAATATTATACAAAACAATACATTATTATCGCCGGTTTCAATACTAAAAATAAAAATGAAATGCAATTTTAATTTATCACAGTTGGTGCTGCGGAGGCGTTCACGACAACCGCCTCTGAGGCCATTTAATTGGTCACTTAATGACTTTGTATAATGATTTTGTATACGGTTCGTGTTCATGTTCATATACAATTTACGTTTACATCTATATATCAGTTAATAAATAGTTACCAGATACATTCTATTTACATTAAAAAAAAGTTACCGTATTTTATATTTTTAACTTTTTTTTATGGAATGATAATGGAATGGTGACCTCGTCTGCGCTATCGGTATATACTGGCGGGTTACCAGTAAGGGATGATAGGCGAGCAGCAGTTCAGTTAGCCCATCGTGACGAATTAAACAATAAATCAATCACGATAGTTTTCAAAGACAACTACGTGGAGGTCGACCTGAGCGTATATTTAAACGTATATTTCTAGCAAAGGGTTGCTAATCTTCATCTGTAATATAAATACAATAAAATAATAAATATAAATATATTAGGTAAAAATTGGGTTACCTCTTTCTAAATCAAATATATATAAACGATATTTATTTAGGCTCTAACAAAAGGAGCGCAAACTGATAATTCATAACACATTACAACAAAACCTTTGGGAATATATGAACCTTTTCTTATCTCGGGACAGGCAATATTCTATTGTTTTCTGTACAATATTGTAATATAATAGACTGAAAGCTGTAGTCCCAAAAGTTATCAAAGATTTTTCTTTTGTCTAATTTCGGCTTTGATTTCACAAATCAAATATTAATATTTAATTGTTAAAAATAGATTTTTAATTTAATATTAGTATAAAACAAATCTGAAAGTAATAATTTTGATAATATCACCATCAGTATCAGCCATTAACTGTCCGCTTCTAAACATAAGACTCTCCCATTAGGAAGGTTTTGCCAGTAGTTGCCACGCTTGCCAGGCTGGTTGGTAACAATAGTTAGGCTTTGGTGATGTTTAAAGAGGGACACTACCGCCCATCCTTCGACTATTAAGTAATAATAATCATTTAATAATATACCGAAACAAAATATTTGGACATCTTTCACAAATTGTTATAATTACAATCTTAAATCATTATTTATAAAATATTCTTCTACTGAAACCCTATTTTTATTGGATTTTTTTATCAAATAATTATATGAAACAGAGTTACATAAATACTTAGATACTATATTATGACCCATTGGATTGTAGATAGTAACGCAATCTATGGATGCCTATAACACTAGAATTGTGACAAGTGCGCTGTTGATCCTAAATAAACCTTAAGAGTCTTTTTCGAAGAGCCCCTTAAAACTCGCTTAAAAAGGACTTCTATAAAGCAGCGGACCTGTAATAAAGATCATATTTATCTTATTGCATGTCTACTGATTTTTTTTAAATTGCACAAACAAGTTCTAATAGCTTTATTAATTTTTAAAACATATTGCATCCTATCTCCAAGACTATAGACTTACCCATGAAGCATACATCGCGCCAAACGAAGTTATTCAAAAAGATACCGCCTCACTCCTTTAGGTCGGGCCCTTTTTCGATTCGTTTCATTAATGCGGCGAGATCTAATTTGTTATTAAATAGGCCTTTAAACCGTTATTTGTTAAGTCGAAGGGTGACTTTTGGAATTCAATGAATTTTAACTTCTGTCGTTGGGTTTCAAGATGGGACAACATGCTTCCGTTACGTTTTATATTACGAATTTGTATCGAATATTGATGAGGTATTTATCTTTTATGCAATACGTTGATAACGATCAGGGTTGTGTTTATGTGTCTGAATTATTGGAGCTTTATATTTTTTTATGTATTTTTTTTAGATTAGAATTTTAAATAATGAGGAAAATACAAAAAGAGCTATGTATAATAACAAAATTGAGGATTCTCCATTCAACCAATAGATGGAGTTGTTTTTATATTTACGTGTATGTACAGACTTAGATTATGTCGAAAGCATATGAAAATTTATTTATATAATTTGACATTTAGCTGATTCAAGTTGTTACTATTTTTTTTTAATCAAAACAATACATGCTTATTTTTCCTTGTTGCAAATAATTAGACTAAAAATTTTCCAAATGGGGTTGATTTTTTAAATTTGAGTTGGAAACTACTTTATTCTGATGTAATATAAAGATATATATGTTTTCATTGTCCATAATTTAATATACTAAAATTATTATGATTAATTAAAATGGCGGCCATTATCAATTATTTAAAAAAATAAAACATATTTTATGTCCATACTTAGATGTAAATCAATGAATCCAATAAATACATATAAACATTCATCGTCATCATCATTATATCAGACTTTAACTCCCCACTGCTGAACATAATCCTAGTCCTTGGGGGGTTTTGCCAGTAGTTGTCACGTTTGGCAACCGCAGTTAGGCTTTAGAGATGTTTTAAGAGGGACGCTGCTGCCTATCTCTCGCACTTCCTTAATCAATTATTCAATATTATATATATGTTACTCACTTCGCTTAAAAAGAAGTAGATTCTCAATTCGATTGTATTTGTCTATATTTGTAACTTCATAACTCCGTCAGTTGTGAACCGATTTACAAAAATCTTTTTTTTATCTGCATATATTTACATATTGCCCCATAAAAAATTTATTAATATCAATACAGTATAATTTAGTTTTTAAAACAAAATAACTGATTTTGCTACTACTGAAGACAGTTTTTGTGTGTGGAACACAGCTTAATTATATAAGATAAATATAGATAGTCTAGTAAATATATTACAATTATATCTTACAAATTATAGACAAACTTCTATAAAATAAAAATAGCCTCATAATAATTACTTATAAACGAAGCACAAAGAATATAAATAACAGATGAATGAATGAAATACTAAATTAAAACAAAGATAATAAAATTCATATTACTGCCGCTGTTCAACCCGAGTTATAAATAAAGATATCAATAATACACCTACGTAAATGTAAAATAATAAAGTATAAATGTAATACTAACATTGCCTGCAGCGAACGTAGAAATGAAATAGGTATTGCCCATTACGTTATAAATGTATAATGATATTGCCTAGAAAAATTTCTTTGATATTTGTCAGAGGGATTACTTATTACTATTACTAGCTTTTACTTAAAACTCCGTTTTCGTTACTGTGTAAAAGTAGCCTGTATTGGTGGAGAAGACTTCGTCCTATATAATACCTGTATAACAAATTTAAAAGTAATTGGTTAAGCCATTAGGGCGCCGAGACGTAAGAAACAAACTCACTTTTAGTTTCGTAGTAATATACGAGTATATACATAACATTATAGTATATATAATTATAATAACCGTTAAATAAACATACATCTTCTAGAAGATAGAAGAAGTATACATAATATAAAGACTTAAAATTTTTTATCCAACTTGTGATAACAAACAAGCTGATAGCTCACGTAATGTAATGTAAAGTATTAACTTATAAACTGTAGTAATAGCTTATACATATGAACTGCACCATGAATATCACAAAATAAACTGTGACGCCGATAGTAAACCTCATATGTAGCCATTCCTAAGGATTAAGGTTATATCTCGTATCCTATAATTTTGCTGCTATCTGAAACACAGCCATACAAACACAACTGCTTGATGTCAAAAACACTAATGAGATAAAGATACTTAATCAAACAATTTTTATACAAAGTCTCCATCTAGTTTGGTTTAATCTTTGACTAATGCAACAGAAGCATCGTCATACTAATAATACAGGTAATATCTATAAAATGTACCTAATTTTACTCGTTGGTTCTCTGTCTATAAGCTCCAAAGCTACATAATCTATGACCGATTCTAGTCTCCATACGAATGTTATCGCAACCGCATCGTGGAGATTAAGGTTGTGCAGCAAGCGAATGCATCGTCATGCCTCCGGGAGTATGGTCTCGATGATAAGAGAATGGCTGTAGGTAAAATATTAATGTTTTATATTAGTACTAAAATATTCAATACTAATAGAGTATTTGGGGCATTTTATCCAATATTTCTTATATAACAAAATAGTTATTACAGCACGTACTACTTGTAGACGTATAAGAATGAAAAGATTATTTATTTGTTTATTATTAAAACAAAATGTATATAATAACAATACACTGGTTTCATAGGATTTTTTCTTATTTTTGATAACTTTATTGCAATAATTTGATATCCGTATCATCAAAGTAATATATATATATATATATATATATATATATATATATATATATATATATATATATATATATATATATGTGTGTGTGTGTATGTGTGTTAAAAAACTTCTTTATTGTGTTTTTTTTTTTTTAATTAAAAGATGTAGAATAGTAATAAATATAAATCGCTCTCACTTTTTACTTTTACTACAACCATAAGATGCTCTAAGCCTCAGGGAATGAAGAAAATAAAAATGAACAGTCTCCTTGTTGCCTTATCGGAATAGATTACTTTTTCAAAATGTCCTCAAGAGGAGCACCTTGTTGGACCTTTAGGGATTTTATTTTTCCGAACCATTTAACTCGAAGACAGATTTATAAAGAGTTTTTTAGCAATACTTCAATAGGTATTTGAGCCGTAACAAGCAATACAATGTTCATTAAAACGGTTTCTTCAAAGGTCAGCACAGAATCCTTACGTGACGATTTTCTAGTTCAACAATGTGTTCTTTTATTCTTTTCATGTTTTTTTTTTCCCGTTGAAGCACGTACCAACGGCCTTTGCGTGTGGGCACATTAAAACAAAATAACCACCCATTTAACGAATACCTCTAACGTAGCCTACCGCACGCAGTGAGCAGTCACATTTTCAAGTATCAACTTAAAATGCCGCGCTTATTTTTAATACTAATAATGTTTTGGGCGGCCATTGTTTTCTTTTGGACATATTTATTTTTGTCGCTACAGCTTATTTTGCTTCTTGTTCTATTGTTTTAAACACGTCTTGTTGTTGCTTCAGGTATTTTTAACAGCTCTTTTTTGTATGAATATTAATAAGTTGTTCCGAAGATGTTTATGTATATATTAAAACGAGGATTTATATAAAGCAAATGAATACGTATTCTTCTGCTACTCTTATATATTATTTAGCGTAAACATGCTAAAAAGATTATTGCTACATGGCAATATTTTTGCAAATAATTTCGGCTTTCTGTACTTCTTCTACCACGCTCATTGCCTCTTTAACCTTAACATACATAAAACATATTTAATACATTACATTTCTTATTATTTCTCATTTTTAATAAATTGAATGCAAATATTTGGTATTAGTATCGTCCAAGTAATATATATATATATATATATATATATATATATATATATATATATATATATATATATATATACATACATATTACACATGTTTGCATATTAATAATCATCATCATTATCATATCAATCGTTAACTGTCCACTGCTGAACATAAGGCTCCGCCTATCAGGGGTTTACTAGTACTTATCACGCTTGACAGACGGATTGGCTATCGCAGTTAGGTCTTGATGATGTTTTAAGAGAAATGCTGCTGCCCATTTCTCGACTATTAAATAGCCTTAATCACTTCTTATAACACTCATAGGAAAAAAAGGGGTGGCCCATTCTATACCGAGATCACACGACGCATATTATATTAAAAATGTATTTAACCTTTTAATATTATACATATAGATGATGTGAGTATTATATGTATATTATTTACATATTACTATTTTATATCAATATCGCTTTTGTATGTATTATTATGCATATAATTATATTTTCTGTTATTACTGTCTACGTTCGACTGGTAAATAACACCATATGGCGTTAAGTTAGCCATTTACGCTATCTAGTATTAAAGTTTAATAAATAAATGTAAATAAAAAAAATTACATATGATAGTTTATACAAATATTTGCATCTCTAAATGTTCAGGTTATTTGTACGTTTGTTACTCATCACATGCAAATAAAATGTACTTGGAATAAATTAAGTATTAAAATGAATACTGTACTAGATATTCTATAGGATATTTTTATCCCATTTTACAAGTCGGCGGGATAGAGCTGGTTTAATTATAAAGAGCATTAGTTTTTGTCGTGCCATATGATAGTAAGATGATAGCTTCATTCGTTTTATCGCTCTTTTATACAATTTTACTTCATTATAATTCGCCACGGGATGCCAAACGTGGGTTTGTATATTGAACTCAACAAAGAACATTAAATTGTTTTAGTAGTCGAATAACGAAGAGTCATTATGTATTGTTGTATTGAAAGCTATCATCCCTTTAGTTAGAACACCTGGCCGTGATTCAGATTAAATCAAATTCTAACACCCAAAGATTAAATCTTTGGGTGTTATAATTAAAACAGCGCGGCTACTCATGTGTTACATATTAACACCTTTTAATTTTTATTGTCTCAAATTAGAGGCTCGCTTTGACTGTTACGAATTTATGTTTTATTATTCAAAACAAGCAATTATTAGTTCTAAAACAAAGTAAGGTATACAATTTTATAATATTACGAACCATCATAATACATTGAAAGCAGTTGTATCTTGTAAATGACTAGGAGTAAATCTATCGCTAACTTTTTTTTATGATAGGTACTAAAACAACAAACAAGATATAAAATGATAACCGTCACCTACACACATGAACAAAAACATGTCACAAAAGTATATCGTCTGAGGACTACTTCCACCTACTCTTTAAACCGAAATATAGTCATGCAATAACAGGAGATCAATAATTGGCGACAGAGATATCCAAGCAGACAACTTTTAAACAAAATCTACCACTGGTAATCATATTTGTTAACGGTGTTTGTTGTCAACTTGAAAGTAAATTAATAACAAGTTATTAACGGCGTTTAAATAAATTTTTTTAATTCAAATCATTTTTATTCAAGTAGACTTGTTTACAGGCACTTTTAAATCATATTTTTTTTTAATCTACTGCAGGGTTCGGAATGTTGTTATCTGTTGAGAAGAGCTCGTAAAAAACTCAGCAGTTACTTTAAATCTCTGTTAACATTATGTGTATCTATTTAAAAATACTATGTCTAAAATTACATGATCGTTAAAAGCCCGTGTATGATCGACTAACGTCATGCACATTTGTCATTCAAGTAATCGTTTAGTAATTGGCTTTGTTTAGTAAATATTTTTTAACATCTACAAATTGGAATACTGAATCACTAAGCCACTAACTCTCTCTTACTTATAAATGTATAGACATAATATCGTAAATATAATGACATAATAATAGATATAATAAGCTAATGAAATTATTCTAACCTTATTACATATGAACATACAATTTCTCAACCTAGCGGATACTTACCAACTTTCACAGTGTTTGTCAAATTAAATATGATTTCACTAGCCACTAGCTTTAATACAGCGGTATAATTTTCTATTCACTAATTGGCTATTAGACCACCATGTTTGTTCAAGTTTCTAACTAGCTACTAACCGTCACTAAAGTAATAATCATTGCAATTTGCGTTTATACATATCAAATCATTATAGAATGTTTTTCATATAAGTACATACTACATTTATACGTACTAAATTGATAAAATAATAACAAACAAACAGGTTGAAATAATGATGATGATGATAATTTTATTTATTTGTCAGACATCATCTGAAACGTAAAGTGACTATCGAAAAGACTCAAGTAGTACAGGCGAGATTACCATTTTATTTTCATCCATTAAAAAAAGAGACGACTAAAGAACATGGATGGAGATATTACTAGTTGGATTGTCAGGCGATATTGCCAAAATAGCCGTCCAGACATGGATGTTGGTACATAATCGTACGTCATAGGTATACTCAGCAGAGACGCTCAGTAGATGTGGGTTGATATGATGACGATACTAAATTTATCCATGCAGTTACGTGTACATATAAGTCACCAACCCTTTTTATCTTCAGGTCGCAGTTAGAGCCGGATTAATAAATCAAGTGCATTTATTTAGGAGAAAGGCAGGAAAGGTATTGTTAGTAATGTAGACTGAGAATCCCATTACTAGCAATATACCCAACCAGGTCGACCTCCACGCGGTTCCCCCTGCAAAATATCATGATTAATTCCTGATGAATTAATTCATCATGATGAGCTACTTGGCCTGTTTTCATTTTCATCTATCACCCTTCACTGGTACTCCGCCAGCGTATCCCGTTAGCGCAGGTAGGGTTACCATTCCATTTTCATCCATCAGTAAAAAAAATTAAGAGAAAAAGGAGATACAGAGTAAGATTTTATACAAAAGTTGAGTTAGGTATGCATGCAGAGAACTTGTTTGCTATTTTAATTATCATAAAAATAAAAAAAAAAAACCTTTACCGATGCTCTTGGCATATCTAGTAATATTACTCTAATAACCTCCTCATATTGAAAAAGATCTGTATTCAGTAGTGAGATGTTAATGAGTTGTTCAATATACTAATTAAAGCCAAATGTCCTAAAAAACCTCATGAAGAAAGATAAAGAAATAAACATCCCCAACACTGGGATTTAAATAAAATGTTAATTTAATATAGCCAAATTTTATACAGGAATTTGGCTTGAATGTAGACATTTTCAATAGCCTAAAATTGACTATATGTTTAGGTATAGACTCATACATTTTCGTGTTTCGCAACAGTATTACAAGCTTCAGGTGACATACATGGGCTTAGAGCAGGGTTTACTTGGTCCCTTTACGTGAAACCAGTGGACGGCGAAATTGCCTCAAGTTGGCTAAGCGGCTTTCTTTGATGGAGTCGAGATTTTGTATTGACAGTACAGAATGGGCATGTTCGTGCAATACACGGTACTGACATAGTTTTGTAAGGCTTTTCATATACGTCAAAATACTAAAGCAAGATATTTGATGCCTCACTTGGTACAAAATGGCAATAATATTCCTTTTCTAATAATAACTAACAAAATTCCTGTTGACAGCCAGTCTAACTACAGCCTACAGTCATACTAATAATGTTTTAAATTTGCCATAACGGCAACAGTCGTCGAATGCTTCTGACTATTTCATCAGAGAACCGTCATCGTGTTCATCCATTTAAGAATTTTTATATCTACAAATAAAAAAATGCACAAAGCTAGTTCCTCTTTAAGCTGATATTCCATCTGTAATAAAACGCTAATAACTGCAGTGTCTATTCTATCATTAATAGTAATAAAAACATTGCATCCAATGCAATTACATGTAATACTGATAGAAGAATTAACAAAAAGCTTACCAATATAAAACAATAACTTACTTGTACCAACAACTTCTATAAAAGGATTAACAATTTTTCATGTTAAATAGAACGCAACTGTATCTGCTTTCATTCAAAAGATTAGATCGAACCAAATCGGGAACTAATAAGTGTACATCTAACAGAATCAGCAAAGGAAGTTACTACGATGAGAAAAACAAATAGGTTTTGCAGATTTCAAATTGTGAACGGAATGTCAGTAACAAGATTAACTGAGCTCCAAAATAAGTAATAATTTAAAAAACTGTAAAATAAAAAAATACACACATACTCACATTCTGTATTTATTACCTATGATTCCTTTTTTTATCATTATTTTACTGGAATTCACATAGACAAACTTGAATCTTTGTCTATGATGGAAAAAGATCCAAGAATCTACATTAATGAACATGATAATGTATCAATATTATAATAAACTATCCATAACATTCCTCATGAAAAATAAAACTATTAGGAAATAAAATCATTGGTTCCCGTGTCAGAAAATGCTTCTATCTTTCCTTCTTAGTAAGTATGAAAAAAAACAGTTACAATTGTAATGTACTAAAGCAGATGATTCATACAAAACTCTATAATAGACAAAAATACTGATATATAATATGACTGACATCAATCAAGAATTGATCAATTAAATATTTCTTTTTTAATGAGTATAATGAAATGGTGACCCCACCTGCGGTAACTATATACATTTGGGGGGCGTCAGTAAAAAATGATAGGTAAAAATGAAAGCAGGTCAAACAGGCCAACGAGACTAACTTAATAAGAATTAACTACAACGGTTTCCAGAAAGAATCAGATGAAGCGAGGCCTAGTAAAGTATATTGCAGACAATGGGATTTTAGACCCATTGCTAACAAACCGTTTCCCCCTAAAAATGATTATAATGTATCATAAATTATCATCGTTGTTTGGAATAAGCAGAAACATTTGCCTTCTCCTACTATGTATTTAATTGAAGACTAATACCTTTAAAGCATAAATGGCATTCTTTATTTCAGTTGTCAACTACAAATCTTTCTGGACCCACCCATGTCTGGCATGTGTCGAATACTCACATGTTACGCAGTCTCACATACAATAATAATAGGCATTTTCTTGAGACTATTAAGTCATAAACTAACAGCGTGTAATTTTCCATGACATGTGAATACATTCATGTGATTTTTATTACTCTTTATTTAAAAAAAAAATGTACTCCAAAAGTGAATAATATATTCATAATAAAAAATTACATGTAACCTGATGATGTAGCATAGTATTTTCAAATATTTTCATTGCAATAGTAAAGAGTAATGCACTTAAAATTTAAATTCTCTCTGATATTAAATAATATTGATTTAATAAAATTTATCCTGTGATCGATCTATTATAATGACATAATAATAAGCAAGAATTTTATGTTGATAAAATTTCTAAATGAGTATAAACGTTGTTCAAATCGTGGACGCAACTTTAGTATGTTGCGTTAATAATAAATTAACATTTTGTCAGTTTCATAAATAAACCCCATAAAAATCAAAATTTGTTAATTTATAAATATAAATAATATTCTGTTTACTTAAATATAAAGCTTTGGATTTGTATATGCATCAAGTTCTTTTTAATAGCAATCTAGTTTTTGTACCATACGAAGCAATACTTGAATGACGTTGTCCGCCTATAAATAGATCCCAATCGATGAAACAATACGGTCCAATCCTTACAGAACAATAATGACTGCGACTAGTGATGGACTGGGTTGTTCTAAACTAAACATTAGTCTTAAACTGACAAAATAAAGAATTTTTTTAATAAAAACAAAAAGGGAGAACATGCCTCTTTTGCATCACACGTAAAATAAATAGATAATCATAATGTTATTGTGACGTAATTGAAGTGACAATTTTATATTTTAGACCACACTCGAAGAATATTGTCAATTCCGATTTAAAATAGTTCGAGATTTTGAAATAGTTATTACGATTACTATACATAGTATACTTGTTATCCTAAGTCATACGAAAAAACTGTAAAATAGAGAAATTAATATATTCACGACTGTGATTCCATATAGGACAGTCAGAGGTGTTTGTCGACTGTTACCGCTGTAGTGAAGGCTCGACATGTTCACATTAACTAAAGTAGCAGAGGGCAAGCCTCCCGCTGACTTTTACATTAAATTATTTTGTTAACGATATTTACTATATTTGTCTTTAAATACCATTACAATATTACTGTTTAACTACTCGTAATCAACCAACTAAGCATTTGACCTATGACCTTAAAGCAGTTTCACAGTTTTAAAAATATTTTAACCTGTGTAAACAGTGACAGTTTAAACAGAAACTCATACATTTTTATTAGTGTCATGAGCCAAGAATAGTTCGTCAAACCGTCAAACCCCGATCATGTCAACTTCGTGTATTTTCTTTTTTTTGTCACCGTCAAATAACAGAGGGTCCTGTTACTTTGATCTTTTTAGTGCTTTCACAGTATATTCACACGAGACGCAAACGTTTAGTAATTATAGAGGGCTGACATATTCAATTTCAAGTGACGATAATTTTTACATCCCGGCAGTTATGACAGCTGATATTAAAATATCTAATTAGATTTTAAAACGAATTTCTTACTGTAGTAGTTGTAGTTCGATACTCTTATTTACCACAGAGTAATATAACTTAATAGATGCAATAGACTAAATAAATAGACTTTAATCATTGTATAGTTTCAAAATTTTAATATCCAAATAACATAATATTACTTGTTACTTGATTATATATTGTTTTGTTTAATTTCGCTACCATTCGTATGTACCGTTAGTATGCGTTCGACTGCCAACACTTAAAGATTGACTACTATCATTTTTACCAAAAATTCTACAAACCGTTTTTCAATTCACGCGTCTAGTGTTAACCGTTCAAAGTCGAGCTGTGAATGATACTAGACTCCGAGCAGCGATTTATTAAAACCTCGTTTAAAGGTAAGGTGAGATTCGATGTTATTTTAATTTTACTTATTTTTTTATTTTACCTAATACATAAAAATATACAATGACAATTAGAAAATTCAGTTAAAATACAAGAGGATATAGTACAGATCATATTATAGGTAAAAAAATACAAAAGGCGGCTTTTTGCTAGAGCTTGAATTATTTTTTTTTATTATTATTTTTTTTTTTTTATTATAAATGAAGTCCTATAATTACTTATTTATCATCATCATCTTCTTGATCGTTATCCGTCCACTGCTGAACATAGGCCTCTATCATTGACTGCCATAAAGAACGGGCCTGAGCTACCTGCGTCTACTGACTCACTGTAATGCATTTGAGGTCGTCACTTCATCTAGTGGAAATCGTCCTACAATGCGTTTACCCGCACGGGGTCGCCACTCGAGAATCTTTCTTCCCCATCGGTTGTCAGATATTCAAGCTATGTGACCAGTCCATTACCACTACAGCTTGATTATTCTTTGAATATCGGTCATTTCAGTTCTTTCGCGGATATCCTCATTTCGGATTCTGTTAATTATTTATTATTTAAAACCTATTTATATCATAAATCTCTACCTAATTAATATACTCATCTTATTGTGTGAAAAATATTAATTAAAATAAAAGCTGTTCGACTTGCTGACCTAATAACCCGTTCGTAACTAGATCAAAGAATTATATATGTATACTAAAGTAATTTACTTGATCGGCAATCATGTCTAACTATCCTAATTGACCCGCTGCGACGTAGTTGCCATTACTTTTGAATAATTGATAGCGTTCCACTTCTATGTATCTATTTGAAATAATTATAGTTAAAACAAAAAAAAAGTAAATAAAAGGAACGGAATAATGAAAGTAAATTACTTACTGACAATTTAATATTGACAATTCAACATTCAATAAACAAAACTATTAATGAAACAGGAAGTTGGAAGTTTTATTATTGAAATACAATCTTCTTATATATATAATAATTTATAATCTGTAATAATATATATCTATAGATCTTTTTTTATACCACTGAGGTGGCAAACAGGAATACGGCTCACTTGATGGTAAGCGGTTACAGTAGCCTATGAACGCCTGCAATAGCACGGACATTTTTTTTTTTTTTACAACACAGGGGGCAAACGAGCATGCGGCTCACCTGATGGTAAGTGACTACCGCCGCCCATGGTCACCCACAATACCTACGGCATTGCAGGTGTGCTGCCGGCCTTTTAAAAAGGAATATGCTCAGAAATATTACGTGCGTTGCATTGCCAACCCCGTAGAAACCTCTTTATCTTATTACATGTTTTTATATTTTATGCACGAAAATTATTAATTCACTCTTGCGCCACCTGCCCTTTTCTATCTGTTCTCCTTTAACTAAAGGTTGTCTGTGAGAGATTGCCCTAGCGATAAGACTGCTTTTTGTACCTTTATGTGTATATTTCAATCTGTATTTATGTTACTGTATTTCACTTGAATTAGTCACTTGTCATTGTATATTTTTATTTATGGTGCAATAAAGAGTTAAATAAATAAATAATATCTCTTTTTTGAAGAACCCCATGCTGTAGTCTTTAAGAAAAAACACTTATTATTGTATATATTATCAAAAATAACAGTTATAATTCAACTACTTATACTGTAAAACTACAAGTGGTTACGATGTCCTTCGCGCAGAAAATTTGTTACTTTTTTCTTTCTTACATAGAAATGATACATTTTAGCACAGCAAAAAGTATAAAGTACTATTCATAACATAACTTCCACTAGAAAATGTTGATTTGATCTTTAAACATACATTTTTAATGAAAGATGTAAGTAGTAATTAATAGTAAATAGTACTTATAAGTTATCAGATACAAACGATTTACTTCTAATCGTGTCGAGTTTTATCGTGGAAATTAATTTAAATTATGTTCTAGCTTTTTGCTGCTACTTCGTAGGCGTGGATTTTAGAAATAGGAAAAATAATGAAATAGATTACGTCTAGATGGAGTATCAAGATAAAATACCAGTTTTTTAAGTTAGACCTTCAGAAATACCATTGTAATAACTACATCTAATTTCTTGTAGTAGTTTTTACGTTATGCCAAAACAATTATATACATACAGACAGACAGATACATAAAATTTCTAAAAAAAATATTATTCTGACATCTTTTGTTCTTATTAAGAACTCTCATAATAATTTTTCTTAAATATCTCCCTTGTACAGACATCATCATGTTATAATAAAAAAAAATTATACTTATCAGTCAAATAAGAATTAAAATTATGAAATTGTCTATTCAATTTACCTAAATTTCCATATTTACCTTAATTATTCTTGTAACTATAATTTGACAATAAATGTATTGTAGAATTTATGTAAAAAAAACTACCGCAGCTTAAAATACCATTAAGGAATACAGATGATTTATATGGTGCCTCTATTAAAAAGTTAAGCAACGTGATGTTTAATTACTATTCCCAATGGAAGCATTCCATAAACGTTAGGTAATAAAGATCAATTTAATTATGACTATACTAAATAATGCTAGTGACTTGGTCTGAATTCAGTTTGTTATAATAGAACGCTACTAAATACAATAATTTTACATTATCTTCGCCAATTAATTTTTGTAAGGAATTATACTGTAGAATGAATATACATATATAAAAATGATCTGGTCTTTTTTTTCTGATGGATGAAAATGGTATGGTAACCCCGCCTGCGTTAACGGGATACGCTGGCGGAGCACCAGTGAAGGGTGATAGATGAGAATGAAAACATGCCAGTCAGCTCATTATGATGAATTCATCAGGAATTAACCATGATAGTTTCCAGGGAGAACCGCGAGGAGGTCGACCTGGTTGGGTATATTGCTAGCAATGGGATTCTCAGTCTCCATTACTAACAATCCCTTTCCCCCAAATAATCTGGTTGTAATGTTGTTGCCAGCAGTGCTTGCTTGATAATATTTTGATTTTTTATACCACGAAGGCAAATAAGTATCGGAATAGGTAGTGGGATTTATTTAATTAATTTAATTTATTTAAGAAATCGATTATCACTTTCGTTGTAAGCTTATTTGCCGATTCAAATTTCATAAAATTAACATCACTGCTTAGTTTGAAACATAAACCTACACATTACGACTTCCCGTTAGAAGTAACTAAAACGGTAGCAGGAGACTCATAAAACTGTACTATACTTAATACACTAAAATTGTAAATTACAAATGAATACATGAATCGCAAATGATCTCATCAACACGTAACTGTTTATTACCATTGGAAAAGCTATAAACATTAAATCAATGAACACAACAGGCGTATAAAGGGCGGAACAAATGTGTATTTTGATTGATTCAGGTGCACTTATATAAGTATGGGGGAGGAATAATTTGTAACCTGTGTGCTTCTGGGATGCAGGGTCTACTTGCAGTGAGAATAGTATGGACATGATTTAAAATTTATCTATTTATTTTTTTGGATTTATCAAATTAGGTCAGTTATATTATATTAGATTACCAACGCGATGGACTGACATCATCAAAACGACCACACAGCAGTCTATTGTAAAATGCTCTAGCTTGGCTGTGAGCAGAAGTAGATGGAGATGCATTGCGAGGACCTCAATCGCGAAAAAGAGCCTCATCGAGGATCCACTATCATCATGGCCACTCTGTCAAGAGTGTTCAACTAAAGAGAGAGAGAGATATTATATTAGACTTACCTTAGAGAGAGATATTATATTAGACTTACCTTTATTATTTTTTCATAGTATAAAACAAAGTCGCTGTCGCTGTCTGTCCGTCCCTATGTATGCTTAAATCTTTAAAACTACGCAACGGATTTTGAAGTGGTTTTTTTTTTAAATACATGATACAGTGATTCAAGAGGAAGATTTATATGTATAATACATGCATAATATAGTAAAGAAACACTGATAATTTTAGAAGTTTCTAATGTAGTGTGATGTAATGTGCACTCGTGCGAAGCCGAAGCGGGTCGCTAGTTCAAAATAAGATAAAAAGGAAAAACACCTGTATTAGTTCTATCACAATAATGCTCTCTGATATAAAGTTTGTAGGCTGACTGACACGATTGTAATTAGATTGGTGATTAATATACTATATATGTCTTTTGAAGCACATAAAGTGAATTACGATAATTTTTAAATAATACAAATAAAAAAAATACAGATGTGGACTGGAATTCGATCTCATGATTCTATAACTACAATCTAACATTCCACTTACAAATCTGTTACTACTTGTGCTTTAAAGTTGAAATAAATAACAACGAAAGAAATATTAAGAAGTCTTTTAGTAAATACTGCACATATTTTTCATTATAGTAACAACTTCATAACCACTTTGATGATTTCCCAAACCGTCTGAAATTCAGTTTACCCACACGAAACTTGCAACAAAGTTATATAATTGACCTGCTTTCTAACTTTGAGGATAAAGGGTAACTTCCGTGTCACAAAATTCCAGCCAACTTTTTGCGGAATATATTTTTAATTCATTGAGTGTTTATTTTTAGAATTATTGTATTATAATTCACTAATAACTAGAACAGGTATTAATATTAAAACAATTCTAATGTAAAACGTAATCATTTATATATTACTATATGTATTTTATTACCAAAATCGATTAGTTTACTTACGAAAATGATTGGAAAATTGTTACATTGTTTAAAAAAATCAATTAAAAGCTGTAAACACATTTCTGTACGTAATGAGATTTTGGATTCGATTTTTGTTCGGACCAATTTAGGAAACGAACTAAATTGGCTCAGGTCTGGATGTTCTATTGTGTTATATATAAATTGATCGTAATAAAAAATAGCCCATGTATTTCATCATAAATAGTACATACATGTATGCTAAATTCCATGACAATTAATTGAGCGCTTGAAGCATTAAAAAGTAACTATAAACTCGCATTTACATTTTTTAAGGATATTATTATTTTTCACAATTTCATTAAAAATATTATTATGCATATCCATTATTACCTAACGTTCCACCAACAGTACCGTACAGTCCACTAAACCCGATACACTATTATGTCCAGTCATCCCTCAACCTCAGTCAAGACAAGCTTACATTATTCAAACGAATACATTTCAACAACGATATTACAACTTTTAATAATACAAAATTCAAATCGCTCGTGTCTTATGCGTTTTAGAATAAGAAATAAAATCGTTTAGCGTACACGCTGTGATAGTAAATGACAATTGTGAATGATGGTCATGACCGGTATTCATAACAAAGCTCAGTCATGTTGAAACACGGAGCATTAGCGAGACGGTTGTGCTTCGATTATGATAGCGTACACTATATCCTGGCTTTTTTTTTCAATGGATGATAATGGAATAGTAACCCCGCCTGCGCTAACGGTATACGCTGGCAGAACACCAGTAAGGGATGATAGGTGAGGATGAAAGGGCAGGTCAGTTAGCCTACCGTGATGAATACACCTGGAATTCAGCACGATAGTTTTTTTTATGGATGATAATGGAATGGTAGCCCCGCCTACGCTATCAGTATACACTGGCGGGGCACCAGTGAGGGATGATAAGTGAGGATGAAAGCAGGTCAGTTAGCCCATTGTCACGAAATCAGCAAGACCGCGTGGAGCTCGACCTGATAGGTATATTGTTAGCAATGGTAACATTATACCCCATTACTAACAATTCCTATTTCCCCAGCTCACCGTGTTAAATACACCTGGAATTCAGCATGATGGTTTCCGGGGGGAATCACGTGGATGTCGACCTGATAAGATATATTGCTAGCAATGAGACTGCTAGTTCGCATTACTAATAATCCGTTTCCCCCCATCCCAGGATATAGTCCTGGCTGTGCTCATACATCCTGCATCAGCATATCAATCGACCTACATAACCGGTAGTATTTGTAAATATTTATTATATAATTAGTGAAAGGATGTAGACTACATAGTATATCTATGACATATATATTATGTCATTATATTATGTATATATTATAACATATATCGTACTCATATACTGAAATCTAACAATTCAGTAAAATATTATAAATACAACGTATTTATGAAATAATTAAAAAACAAGGACAACGCAGGATTTTTTATAACAGTAGATGCTCTTCATATTTTACTCTGGATAGTTATTTTTCTTTACTTAACACATGATCTTCTTTATGATTATAACCTTTAATGAGATTTTATTCCCATATAGATCTATTTTAAATAAAGTTTTCTAAAATTATTTTAATATATTTTTATCCTTTTTTGGATATAATCACTATTCGTATTTATATACGAACTACGTAACTATTGACAAGTTTTATCGTAAAAAACCTTTAATCTTAACGCAGATAGCTTTATCATTCGAATAAAAATACTATTAAATATAAAAAAATATATATAAAAACCAATAGAGACTGCATCGTTTAAACACAATAAACACCTTCATTAACCGAATCTTATACAGTTAAAATTGGTAACGACTTGGAGATCTCCAAATCGCCGGATAAAATTCCCATACAAACATAAAGTAGATAAGCCGAATTTATACAACATTTAATTCTCTCATTATCTGTTCAATACCAACCAAATCTTTAACCGGTTTCTAATTTCTATCTGTGGCTTAAGAGCTTCAAACTTAATTACTCGATTAGATAGTTCTCACCAACTATTTTTTTCTGCAGGTCGCAAGAGCGTTGTTCTGTTCAGCTAATTGGTCCTGTTTTATAATTAAATATTAAAATATTAGCACTTTTTTAACTAATATCCTGCTATTTTTACTGATAAAATATATGATTTAATTAAATTGACGGCTTTTTAACTTCCAGTAATTTATTATCTATATATGTAATCGCTGATTCGATTGCAAAATATATTTGTTAGAATTTTATCGGAGGATTTTTTATCCGCCAATATTTTTTTTATAACACAAGGGGTAAACGAACATGCAGCTCACCTGATGATAAGTGACCACCGCCGCCCATGATCACCCGCAACATCAGAGACATCGCAGGTGTGCTGCCGGCCTTTTAAAAAAGAATATGCTCTTTTCTTGAATGTTATGATGTCGTATCGGTTCGGAAATACTGGAAATAGTGGAAGAAAGTGCTTTGAAACGCACTATGGAGGACCATCAGATGGTTGGGATGGAATTTTGGTTTGTGACAGCAGCAAGTATCAATCCGAACAATTCCTTAGATCACTCCCCATGACTACCAATTAACTACGATGATTTCTAATGAGAACCAGGTAAAAATAGACTTATCATAGTATCTTCATTACTGGCAATGAGATTATTATACTCCGCTACTAACAACCCTATTTTAAATTTGACATAATATTACAATTCGTTGATTATGGTTAACATGGAATGACAGCATTCGTATCCCCGCAAAACATGTTTAGTAACAGGGATTAACAATCCTTGCTAACAATATACTGTCTCAGGTCGACCTCCTCACAGTCTCCCCTGGAAACTATTACGCTTAATTCCAGATGAACCCATCATGATGGACCTGTCACCGGATACTGTTATTATTATTTCATAACCACCCAATAAAAAAATAATTACAAATGAAAATGCAATATCTATAGTACGGTCGTGTGCTAGCGACCCAAAAATTGAGCGTAACTGGTTACTAATACAGTTTGTTCCTATTTACATCAATAGTAGGAACGAATCGAATTTCATATTATTTGAGTAATCTAACTCTTTTGACCTTTCCGTCGTGATTTTGCAAAAAAAAAAATACATAATCAAATTAATTTCATTTTAATCTTTTTTGTATGCTTTAATATCGAACAAAATGGCAGATAAACTATTCAGATTTTCTTTTAGTTTATAAACTTTAAAAAATTTTTTAAAGACGAGGCAAAGAACACGTAACTCACCTGATAGCAAGTGACTACTGCGCCCATGAACAGCCGCAGCAACAGAATAATTGCTGGCATGTTACCTTTTAGAAAGGAATTGCTAAGAGCATACTCCTCTTTTTATGCTTATATCGTATATTTATATTAACAATATGCTAATATTTATCGACACTTTGTTGAAGGTCAAATTCATATTAATATTTTGCACAAAAACCTTTCCAAATATTTCAAAAATATTGTTTACAATGGAATTCATGTATTTTTGAAAACTTCCACGTAGTACGATTGTGCAATAAAGAATATATATAATATTCTCTAATTTTCTTGCATACAAAATCACCTTTGTAAATTGCCTTATTTTTTTTTTAATAATGAAAATTCAATCGCACTGCATGCGAGAATGATGCTAAGACTACTTTAAGCTCGCCTAAATGCATTTTCAAGCTGGCATTATTTTGGTCTCTATTAAATTTAACCAAAAGACCAGTATTATCCTGCTAAGTGCTATGAGAGTTTAGTTTAAACTGAGGATTACAAGAAAACTATTGCTATTTAAGACCAGTGCCTCATTTACCAAAGTTTATATTTCGCTAGAAAACCACCCATACTTATTAGTTGAAAGGAGTCGAATACTTAAATATATATTCTATTTCTCGATATGAGTATTTTATTTATTTTGTCATGAGAGATATGCAAATTTCGATAATATACGAGCATATAATCACATCGAAGGTACTCTTCTTATACATAACACTATGGTGTCAAGATCAAAACTGCCATTACACGTAGGCCACTAACGTATATTGCCGCATGACAGGCTTTACTTGCTCTCTGAAATACGAAGCAAGTGACAATATTTTTTTTAAATAATCCAAACTTAAAAATTAAGGGCGTTTAAGTCGAAATCCAACCCTAGGACCTTTGGACCTCAATCAAGCATTTCCTAACTGAGCTATCACCGTTCAATGACGTAAATACATATAAATCGTAGGATTAAGGTCACTTTAACATTTATTATCCGAATAATGCTAATTTATTCAAATTATAGGACCTCAGCTGAATTAAAATGCGAGTTAGATCCACAAATTTATTTACAAATAAAGTATAACATATCAGTTAATGGCAAAAACCACAAAGGACGTTAACAATGGTCATTGGAAAAAAGATTCATATTGAACCTACTGGTCTGAATGAATCGATGATAGTGTTGCAAACCGCAAAAGACAAATCGACAAATTTGCTCGTCACCGCAAACAAATCGATCGTTCTATATAAATGACCTTGGGTTCCGTACCATTTAATTCTAATTAAGATTCCGTATCGTGATTATATGAAAATATTAAAATATATTCGCTTCTTTGATATTATAATGATATATTCTTTATTTAGTCTCACTACTCTTATAAACTGGATAAATGTTTGTTACGCAAACGCTAGTTATGTATAAAATTTTATTCATGAAAATAACAAAAAATATAACAGTGTATACCCACACAGATGCTGTTATATAAATTATTGCACGATAAAACAGTAACAATAATATTATTTAACAAGGAATTTTCAATTTCAACTGCCATTCCTGTGGATAAAAACAAAATTTATATATGACAAGTGTTTTGATTTATTTTCAGTGACTTTAACGAATATTTTGTTAGATATTTCATTACATATATTTACATATCTGCAAAAAAAGCATAATGTAATAAATCATCTATTTTATTTTTATTTTACTCGAAACATGTTTAACGAAGAAACATGTTTTACAGAAACAAAATTATTTTATGTTTTTATTAAAAATTGTTTAAACTGAAAAACGATATGAGAAGTGATTCTACACAAAACTATGTATTATTACAAAAACGCAAGAAACGATCAGATAAGTGTTTCACAATAGATCCAAGACATACAGACATCATATCATTTTCTGACAATAAATTTAGAAAGGGCAGTTTAATATAATACACAAAAGATTAGGGTATGGGACGAAACCCATGTTTTTTTTTTCTTAACGACACTACTTCCCTTTTATGCAATGTTCTGGGAACAAGAGGAGTGATCAAAATACAAAATAAAGGTGTATTTTTGTAATTTATAGTCCACAAATGGTAAACAAGATTAAATATAAAAACATCATTGCGATAATAAATTTCATGGTTAACTCTTTGAGGTGATTATAGAACAACAATAGTTGGTAGATTATGACGATAAACTTCAGAGTAAAGCTATGGGATTTTATTCACCTGCCTAGAAAATAAATTAGAAATCCTTAGAATCCAGCAGAAGAGCATGCATTGACGGATATAGAAAGGAGAAAGTAGGACTCACCGACCGGGTTAACTTGCTGAGTAGTTGAAGACCATGGGTGCAGCCTATGGCTTTGACTCTTTTTCCACACATCAACACTGATTAGATTCACAATTAACATGTAAAAGTCACTCGAATTTCCATAGATTTTCTAGTCTTTTTTCATTAAGAGTATGAGCGACACAAGCGCAGGTACTAGTGACCGCCATAATGATATTTTTCGTTTTACATTCAAACACAGAGGTCGCCGGTCGGCGCGAAAATTTGAATTGGAGTTGTTAATAAATTAATGGGAATATATTATTACGAATTGTTAAAGGAATTAGGAAAGGATGTCGGAACAATAGTATATACAAATATAAAGAAAATAAAAAATATTTCAAATATGTAACATGAAAATAGTAACATATTTTTTATTTAAGAGTATTTTCACCCTATACAATATCTATCAAAGTTAATTTGTAAAAAAATAGCATTTACAGATATATTGCTCATTATACACCTTAAATTTTAACAAATATATTTACATATATACCTTTTAAATTGTGCACATATACTAAGAAAAAATTTGGCTAAATTTCACAGTAGTAGGAGATATCTAATACAATGTATAGTCAACAGCCAAACTTCACATAAGTTTGGTAGATATTTATAGATAATGCCACAAAAAAAGCCAAACCTACCACACCGATACAGTTGTAGATACTAAAATATTGTGACGGCATCCCGCTGTGATATATTTGCCAAAATGTGGGTACGTTATCAAGATGTGGCATCAACAATCGATGCAGCTGATGTCATTGTTAATACATAAAATGCACATTGCACTCAAAGTTTTATAGACTCCACTATAATGTTTTGGTGTTTCGAGAAGGGTAACAATGCTGCATGTTCATCATTTTTATGTCCCACAGAGTCATTTTAAAATCGAATTATTGTGTATTTCACATTACCGTTTGATTTGACCACTTAATAAACCAATTGTTTATTTAAACCTATAACCATTTTCTTTATTAATATTATTCTTAATGTAAAAGTAAGTTAATTTTTTATTACCTTATAACGTATTATCGGCTCAAGTAATCATAAAATGTAATATACCTACTCGTAGTGTTTGGTACGAAGAAAGATATGCATAGTAACGTATTGACCGGGATAAACCGGGGTAATTTATCCTGATCAATATCCCATGTATACAGACGAAATCGCAAATAAAAATTAGTAGTGTCTTTATAGTGTCTTTATAAATAAGATTTTCTCAGAAAAATAAATGTATCAAGTTACGTTATTTTCCAAAATGTTTTCTCACTGCACGCGTTGAATTTTATGAGTGACTTTTTCCAGAAATCTGTGACTTTTAATTTAACGTTGTTAAATCTTATAACACATCAAAAGATAAAGTTGAAGCGTTAGCCGGGACGTGTAAGAATTTCTGCCCAGAGCCACCGTAGTGTCAAGATAAAAAACATTATTTATAGCGCCGTCTACTAACACGCAATCTAGACAAATTAAACGGGTAACTTGATCGGCCGGTACGTTGGTTGCTTTTGAAAGGACAATAGGTGTGTATATTCTTAGAAATTAATCAATATTTAATTTCATTTTGATTAAATACTAGTACGTGTGACTTGCTATATTGTGTGCTTTTCTTCCTTTATTTTTTAAATAAATCTAATATTAAGTAAAACAAAACATGTTATCAAAAGTCGATTTAATAATACTTGAGTCTTTTAAACTTTGAAAAAACGCTCATAGTCTTACCTTTAATTCACTTTAAGAGAATAAATTTTAATAAATATAAGGTCATGTATCTATTATTTACTTCACTACAACCAAGAGACTACTTAAAGAACCGCAATCACTCTCTAGACCCCACTTACCTCACTCGAGCATCAAGCAAAAACTGAATACACGCCTCGAGCATACTTCAGCGAGAAAAAAATACCAGGTGCCTACCGAAAGCGTTCATTGTTCCAACCGAGTAGAGATTAATAAATCTTTAGAGAGAGGAATATATCTGCGGACGATCGCGGGATGCCTGCTTTAGACCAGGACGTGTTATTGCAAGCCTATTCAGATGCCACAGTTCAGGCCAAACAGCCCCTTTGTCATGACAAAGGTGTCGTGCGAAGAAAAAGGGGCCCTATCGACGATCTACCTTATCAGATCGCGTTCCCTTCCGAGAGGTCTCAATAGGATAGTCGGAGTTTTGAATGCGTAGGATCTAATTCCCCCGGCCACAATAACGTACACGGATTCCAATTTAGTTGGGACATCGAGAAATAAAAAGAGTCGCCGCGATCGAGGATATGTTATCAGACATCATTTTGATAGCGCTCCCATTGTGTCTGAAATAGCGTTCCGTGATAGACTGTTGCTTTTAATGTCGGTTAGAGTGTTGTTTTATTTGTATTCTGTGACTTTTTATTTATGTATATTACAACATATATTTAGTATAATTATGTTAATAAGAAACGAAATATTGAGAAAGTCTGGCAACGATATTCCAATTATGTTTATGTTGGAATTACTATACGCAACAGTGATACATAATAATTATTGTATTTTTTATGTTTCTTACAATTTTTTCTCATGCTATCTCATCAATATGATGTAATGCCAACATATTGAAATCTCTCATATGTTATCCTTTTATATCTTTTTGGAGGTAACTAAAATGTTTAGTCTTCACTACAAATATGAACTGTCAATCCTATTATAACTAATTATCATATTTAAATCAGATTTAGTTTCAAATTTTCAATTTATATATTTAATTGACAGCCATTTAAAAGAAATCTTTCTTAACATTATTTCAGAATTATTAAAAATATTATGCAACACAAAAAAAAATACTGACCGATAAAGAATCTCCTTCATTTTGAATTCACATGAAAACAAAGCACAAATATTGTAAACATACTTTAATAATATATTCATATATATAACTACAAATATTAAAAATAATAATAAACTCTTTATTGCGCACAAAGGAGATATATACAAGGAGTAATTATACAGAATGTGCATATAAAAAAAGCGGCTTTATCGCTAAGTCTATCGCCTTAATAACAATAATTCCAATTTGCAGTCAAAACTTTAACGGTTCCATATAAAATTATTGTCGTATTTTGGCATCACATATAGAAGATCAAAAGAAATTAACCTTAACCAAAATAACGGCTAATAGTATTTTATACGAAACAGCTGTCAATGTCACTCAAATCAAACACAAAAAGCGAACATACAAAATATACACCTCATTACAAACAATTTCCCATTCATCATACACGCTCTTAAAATCGACGGATTAGACGAAAATGACTGGACGTCGACTATGATTAATGTATGTCCTCCAACCCCGCATTCCCGCAACACTATGCCTAATAAGCTGGTCTTTTCGCTTTCTAAAACCGATGGTAAACACAATACCAACAATTGGTCCGATCAACCGGAATATTAAGTTTGCCTGTCATTTTAACGATACACGTCTCTCTTTCCCCCATCTACAGACTCGACGACTAATTTCAAGCCTTATTCTTAACGCACAAGATTAAAATTTGCGCGTCAACAATTTCGTCTAGGAAGCAAAGGAATGAAAAGGTTATATTGTCAGCCGCGTTTTATAGGTTATGATTTATGACCGATGACTCCCAACAGGTTCTGGTCTCTTGATAATCTTATTCAAACGCGCCTCTCTTGGCTTCACAATGCTACTTAAATTAGCTATACATATCATATAGAACTTGATGTTAGAAGTTTGGATATATCCGTGTGTGGTATACACGGCGTGTTGTCATTTTGTTTATGTAGTGAGCTATTTTGAGTCATGATTATCACTTTTACAATTGACAATGACGTGATACGCTTCCCTTGGATTAATGATTATTTAATGAAGTGAACCAAGTTTTTCTATAACGAATGGATTGCGACCTCTACGTTATGAATAAGAAGTAATAAGATAATATGCTCTAATCGATGTGGATTTAAAATCTTTTTTTTTTTTTTTATTTCCATATATGTGCATAATTCTTACAAATATAGTAAATGTGAAAGTGAGTATGTATATAATCTTGGGGCTTTAACGACTTAACCAATCACTATGAAATTTGGTACACAGGTGCTATATGGAGAAGGACATAGGCTACTTTTTTTCCAATCATGCAGACAAAGTCGCGGGTAAAAGCTAGTCTTTTATATGTTTTAACATCAACATATTATACACTACTTCATTGTAACCTGATGGTAAGTGACTATCGCCATGAGCATCTGCAACACTAGAGGCATTGCAAATGTATAGTACATATAATGCGATATTACGTATATAATCTAGTTTGAAGAAATACAAAAACAATATAGAATAATATTATAGAATTGGAACCTATTAAAAATGTTATCTTTGAATTTTTTAACATTCAATATTAACAAACTGATGCTACATGGAATAAAAATAATAATTACCGCTTACTATCACTACTATCTACTAAATTTATTTGTTTTATACCTATTTTAAGAAAGCATTTTATAGAAAAGAGCTGTAGCTACTACGACGTTTTTTACCGCACAGCCGATCTGTCATACGAGATGAGCGTCCCTTGTGGTTACATACAAATAAAATAGTAAAAAATGTCCCATTATTCAACCCTTCCATTGTGGTATCAAAGGTTCCTCGCCACAGATTAGTATACGCTGAGAAAAGGGATAAAATCTTAACGATGTGCCACGCAACTGTAGGTAGAATAATTCTTCATACAGAGATTTTTATTGATAAGAACATAGAAGTCGTTTATAAAAGTAGCTTATGTATAAAATGATTATTAACTACATTATATCTGCCTACGTATTATAATAAAGTTATGAATAAGATTATTTGTAATGTACAAAATAAGGATATGAAATATATAGAAATAATATTTTTAAAATCTTTATAAGTATATATAGACACCAGAAGCAGACTTTGTACAAGTCGTTTGCTTGGATACCTCTGTCCCATTCGTGTTTTAACTGTGAAGCAGTTGTGTTTGCATGACTGTGTTTCGGTTTGAAGGGGAGGAAATGGTGGTGAATTTACAGGGTACAGAGGAATAACATCTGAGTCCTCAAGAATGGCAATGCAGGAGGGTATCATGGGCGAAACTCTGTTATGTCCATGGTATTGCTCATGTCTATAGGCGACGGTTATCACTTTCCATCAGGTGGGCCGTCAGCTTGTTGGAAGGTATCATGGGCGAAACAGTATACTCTGTTATTTCCATGGTACTGCTTTTACGCTAGCACAACGCCGGCATGATAACGAGATGACTATAATTCTATGCCGTAATAAAACATATACAATAATATCCCAAAGTCCAAATAAATATTGATGTCGTTGATCTAAGATCTAAAAAACTGTTGATGAAAAAACTAAAAATTCGGTGTCAGAATTTATAACCAAAAACAGAGCCATGCCTAATTAAAATTGCAAATTAGATATCGTTGCTAACAAAAAGCAACTATTCGCCAAAACAATTTGGCTTACAAACGAATACCGCAGATACTAAATAAACAATCAGTGAACGAGATATTGTAAAGGAAAATAAAAGGAGCAAGTAGATATAAAAGCGAGTTCTCTTTAACATTTTACTTAATTATTTACAGTGTAAACGGATGTCTTAATTTACCATAAAATTTTCTTTTATAGCCCATTTTTTTGTTTATGTGTATTTTGGGTGCTATGCTTAATTAGTTTGGATAAAGTTGGAAACATTGTTACCGCCATTAGATGCATTGGTGTGGAACGTTTGTTTTTTTTTTTTTTTTATTCGCCGCATCCTGCACTAATTGATTTATTATAACTCAGATGTAAATTATTACACGGATATCTGAGGAATCATTAAAATGCTTTGTGTTTGCTTTATAACAACTTAATTCCATAAATCTTTCAACGCGTTTATTGCAGTTTGCGCTACATTGTTGAACGATTATCTTTAGTAGTTGTTTGATCTCTTTGATAAAAACTAACTTTAATGTAATTAGTAACTAACTGTAATAAAACTAACCTTATGATTATAATTTATTTACTCGCTGTACTCGTATTTCAACATAAAACAGATATATTGCAAAAAAAAAATAATGGACAGACCATGTGCAAATTAATAATAAAATTAAACTCCAAATACGTACAAAGATTTCCTTGCCAACACTTTGTAGATTAAAACTGTCTTACTAGTTTTTAAGATAGATAGATAGATAAACACTTTATTTGAGCCATTTATGACACACGTAAATTAACAAATAAGTTTATACAATCAGATTATTTACATTTTTTCAAATATAAAACAAAAGATGAAGTATGGAGATATGTTTCCACAAAGTGTGTCGCAGTGACCCAAATAGGCTACAGCTCAGTGATAGTTTTGCTTAAAAGCAAAGCACTGATTTTCAGCTACAACCTGAAGTAAGGCTACACGGACGCGTGCAACAAACCCATAGTGTAACCTGTGTAACCAATTTAACAGCAAAAGGTAAAATTGTATTATATAGATACATACTTATATAAATGATGCATAAATAATATATTTCATTAATTATTTTAACTGGTTAATCACAGCTAATGTAGGATATATTAAAACACAAGTAAATGATAACAAAATTGATAAATCGAAAAGATAATAATAAATAGGATGTCTCGTCCTGTAGTAAGTTTAGCGAAAACACGTTATCAGGGCTGCACTGAAGAATGCAGAATAAACACAGTGTACAAAATTATCACGGTAATTAATCAAGCAATAATTTTGTACTTTTCCACATGCATTTTGATCACAACCAGTCTGGACGTGATAGCTAACTGCACTGCTAAATTACCACAAAATCTCTCTCACATACTCAAATGACATAGTCATTTCCTTACGTGTGTCAAAATTATCAACTCTTTTTAAAGTTGTCAGCAAAAGTGTTAATAAATTGTAACGATTCTTGCATACCTTGATAGAATATTAACTTAACTCAAATCCCTTATCTCTTTCAGTTAATTGTTGACACAATTAAAAAACTTTTTAAATATATTTTTTAGATAAATTTCAGACATATATACAATAAAATGAACCATATCTAGATGGTGTATGAAGTTAAAACATATTACTAAGCAGATTTTAAGTAACACCTTCAGAAACACAACTGTGCAAACCGTATCCAAATTGATCCAGCAATTTACGTGATGCCTGAACAAACAAGAGACAACTGAGAGGCAGAGAGACAAAATTTCTTTTTCTTTTTTTTTACTTTATTATTTGACATTTATTACTTTTTATTATTAAATATCTCTCATGTACAAACATCGTGTAGTTAGCATTTTATTATATTAGTAAAATTCCATGACTCGAAGTAAATTTTTGAGCGATTAGTGCATTTTAAGGGTAACAGTTGTGAATAAAATAATAGGCCTCAGTCATTCACAAATTATTTCTGATTGTGGTTATAGATATATAGACAGATAGGTAAATAAAAATATTACATACATCAAATTACAATTTCAAAACAACCAACAATAAACAGTAAAAATAATTTTAGAATATATTATAAAATATAGCTTTCATATACCTGCACGCTTACACCTTAACATTGCAATAAGACTCGAAGCTCAATGTGGAATTTTCCTCAAAGAGCAAAACACTGATTTTCAGCTGACATAATACATATTTGTAGTAAACTAAAAGTAAATAAATAATAAATATAAATAATCAGATGTGACGATCGTTGACGGGTTAACTTATACTAAAAAAAAACTAATCTTACAAACGCATTAGATTTTATAGGTAAGAAAACAAACTAGTTTGTAGAAGCAAATTGTGCGCGTAGGAGCCGACAGCGTGTATTGAACTTGAGAAGGCAAGCGCATAACTCCACTTATCTCGGCGTCACTGCTACCGGTTCCACTTAAGTACAGTCCTACTCATATTCGTGAAGTACAGGTGATTTAGTTTTAGGGTTCCGTTGCATAATTAAGGTAGTTTCAAGATTCTTTTAAGCCCAACTAGACATTGTTAGTAGCAAGTCCTTGTAAGCCCCTAGCAATATACTATGTCAGATGGACCTCCTATAAACCAACCGCCTTCAGCCTTACCTAACATCACTCACTCATTGTTAGTAATGTGGACTATTAGTCCCATTGCTAGCAATATACTCTATCAGATTGATCTCCACATGGTCCTCCCTGGAAACCATTGTGCTGGATCCGAGGTGTATTCATCACGATGGGCTAATTGACCTGCCTTTCCATCCTCACCTATCATTCCTCACTGGTGCCCCGCCAGTATATACCGTTAGCGCAGGCGGAGCCACCATTCCATTATCATGCATTAAAAAAAAACTTCACTAGCTGTTATACTGCCAGCGTATGCGGAATTTACCATTCTATTTTTATTTGATAAAAAATCAGACGGTTAAACATCTAATTTTCTATAGAATTATACTATATATACATACATAATACTTGTAATGCGTTTTCATTGCTACACTAAATTATTATGTCTCCATATTTTTCAATTCTGCTGTCATATTCTTCAAATATCAAAACTATAACACGCCATGCAACCTGGCAACAGATAAACGGGCTTCAGCAGTGATTAATCTTTAGTCCTTGGTTTGAAATTCATTTTAAACTAGAGCGAGACTAAACAAAATTGAAATAATTCTTTTAATATCTAAAATATTGTGATAGAAAGCATCTAGTTATGTTATGTTAGTTAGTTACAATACAAGAAAAATAAAATTGTTATTAGAAAACTGTGTATATTGTTCTTCCTCTGTGGTTAGTTCAAAATTTAAAAGCGAAAAGTGTAGTTTACAAAAATTTTATATGTATAACATTTTATCTAAACATCTAAAAAATGCATTGAATTTTCTAATAGTTTAGTCATACATATCTCGTATTTCTATGTCGAAACATTCGAACATGTGAATCGACATTTGTCTTATGAAATCCAGATTATTATATTTGGACGTTATTTATTCTGACAAAACATTAAAAGTCGACTTATTATGTTTCAAGTCGCGTGTCAACTCTAAAAACAAAATGTTAACAATTCCTCACTTGTAATTTAATAGTGCATTGTTCATATCAATGTTAGCTAGAAATGTTATTTATATTTCGTTGTTCTATATGAAACTGTATGTATATGGACAATTGGTACTGTGTTTGTCACTACGCATTATAAAGTTTACATACATACATATCCATCACCCCTATCTTCCATGGAAGTAGGCAGATTAGTTAGTTTACTTGTTTATAAACTTCATTTCTTGATAAATACTAACGAATAAGACACGGAACCCTATTGTTAGCCTTAGGTACTTTAATTAATCTATAATTTTTATTAGAATACTTAAAACGGTTATAAAGTTCTATCTTTGTTATTCGGATACTAAATATGATTTAAGATGTCCTATAGGTAGGTACAGGAGAAAAGCAAAACTCAGTTTATCTCATCGCGCCTCACTGCTACCGGTTCTATAAGTACAAGTACAGTCAAACTAATATAATTTATATTTTTATTTTCTTATCGAAAGTATTCTTTATACTTTTATATAGTTAATATAGGTATATAGTTCATTATTATTGTTCCCTCCAAAAGATTATACTAATAATCTCATTTTATCTGTATAGACTTAGAATTTAGTTTTGCCTGTAAAACAGAACGGACTATATCTAGTTCAATTAATAAAAAATAACAGAGACAAATTGTATGATTTAGTACCACTAATAAGACAGAGCTGATAAAAAAATACTATTATTAGCACAAACAAATAAAAAATGTAAGAAAAGATCACCTTAAGTAAATATTTATAATACTAATATTATTTCTAAGAAATTATTTTAATTTACAAGTAATATAAGTACTTATTTAATGTAAACATTTAACGTCAGTAAAAATGTTTGTATCAATAAATAAATTTCGTAACACCTTGAAGCTTTAACTTTGAAATGTTTAAATTTATTTCTTGGATTTTATTTCTTATTTATTGAGTACAAATATTCTTTGTAGAAGAATCTTCTTTTAATTAATAACTTTTAATCGAAAAACTAAAGTAAACAAGCTGTCGGTATTATACTTTTTTCTCTTCGATATTTCAAATGGAAAAATATTGTTTACATTTAAAATCTCAAAGCTTCAATCATTAAACGTTTATAACTACAATTTCTGTACTTAAAAATTATATTGTATAAACTACTAATTTAATTAATTAAATTACTAATTATATTTATATTGTTGCATATTATTATTATTATTCTTTTAGCACGGTCGTTATATTTTAATATTCAGAAATTTCCAAACTCTGGCATACAGCATTTCTTCAACAAGCTTAAAAATTACCACTATTATTTTATTATATCATCCAACTAACTAACTATCCACTGCTGAACATAAGCCTTCCCCATAAGGGGAGTTTTACCAGTAGTTGTCACGCTTAACAGGCGGGTCGGCAACCACAGTTTGGCTTTGATGATGTTTTAATAAAGACAATGCTGCCCATCCTTCGATCATTAAATTAATTTAGTCGCCTCTGATAACACCTACGGGAAAGAAAAGGAGTGCCCTCCTAAATTTTTTTTTTTTTAAACTTAGAATGGCAAACAAACTGACGGCCCACCTGATAGAAAGTGGTAACCGTCGCCTATAAACATGAGCAGTAGCATGGACATAACAGAGTATACTGTTTCACCCATGATACCCCCCATGCGTTGCCATTCCTGAGGACTCAGATGTTATTCCTCTGTACCCTGTAAATTCACGCCATATCCCACCCTTCAAACCGAAACACAGTTATGCAAACACAACTGCTTCACGGTTGAAACACGAATGGGACAGAGGTACCCATGCAATCGACTTTTGTACAAAGTTAATTGGCTTTTGTTAATTGGCTTACAGTATACTAAGTCAAAAAAGCACTTTAACTTAAAATATTCAAACCGACTGTACTTTCTCACATACTAACATCATTTTCAAGCCGAGCTCTTTCGAGTGGCCGAGAGATGAGCACCGAGATATTGACTTTTTATTTATTGACGTTTTCTAATGTACCACCGCAGTCATTCATCATTCCGAAGTCCGATACATACGTGTATGATAACACGACTCATTGTTTGGCGTACACATAATGGATTATTGATAAAATACGTGGGTGTCCGTTTCTCTAATCTCGCTGAGGTGAATCTACGGACTAAAATATATTAACGTAATGTTTCAGTAATGAGTGATCGCGGCTAGATATTAACTGGACACGATTTATCGGGGTGCTGTCTTAATGTTCGAATTTTTTTGATAGCGCGCCTACTCTCTTAAATGGGGTCTTGGGGCGTTTCGTACCAAGTGCTGTTTGAACAACGATATACATAACTAATAACCTAATGTCCCACTGCTGGGCTTGGATGTCATTTAATCATTCATTCATCTAATTTCAGCTTTTAACTGTCTACTGCTCAAAAAAATAGAGTATCTATTTCAAATATATAAATTACTCACATTTTTGCATTATGTCTATTCGAACCATGCTATTTATTATTCTGGTCCCAATCACCCCAACGAAAACAGCAGTCAAATATATTGTTCACACTTACCGAGCTATAAACAGCCCCTGTACAAAAATTTAATTAAATTTTAAAAATTTAATTAAATTTTAAAACTTTAATTAAATTTTAAAAATTTAATTAAATTTTAAAAAATTATTTAAATTTTAAAAAATTAATTAAATTTTTATAACGTACTAAAATCTTTTGTAAATTTTTGACAGATTTGTTAATGTAATTCATAAAACTTCATTAAAAAAGAAAATATGGGCAATTGGTACCGTGTTTGGAACCACAAGTGGGGTCAATCGCCCAACGATTGGAAAAATGTTGTAACTGTATAAAAGCTCGTATAAAATCATTTGTCAATGTGAACATAGCAGTTTCTCTTAGATTAGCCTACCGACATTAGAGCCAATTTGTAATTTAACTTATTTTTCGGTTGTTGCCTTATGAAGGTCATAGGTGAGGATTTGTCTTTGGAAAATATTAATGTTTAGATATATATTGAATGGCTAATCTTGAAATAAATAATTGCTTGTGTGGAATTTCTATTTCTTAATTTACGATCGCATTTGATGATATAGTGTAACGGAATTTTTGTAATATATAAATATACCTATCATTTCGAATATTAATTAATTACAACAAAAATTTCATATTTTTATATAAAAACAATAATGTTACTGTTAAAATGGATATCTTTTGTTTTCATTTTCTCTTACCATTTTATGTTGAATAAGTTTTTTAATCTAAATTACAAAATAAAATTAGACAATCTAAAATTTAATTACATTTATTCTTTTGAAAACGTTAATTAAATAAATCTTATTATACTACCTATCACTATTTTATACAATATTAATAAATACTTAAAAATATACGATGGCAAAAACTACATCATTATTTCAGTTTTTAAATGTTAATATTTTATATAAATCGGTGACCATTTTGCTATAGTGTCTTTTATCTCCATTTTAGTTAAAATCCCAGCCACAAATCAATAAAACAAATGGCGGCCATTTATTCAAACTGCCTGTATCTTGCAACTGTTTAACAACCATAAGAAATCGTAATCCAATAAATTGCAATATCGTATCAAATTTCAGAAGCGAAAACTAATATTTTTTGTTCATACCAAACGATCCATTAATATTCATTCGCTAAAATCAGCAATCTGCTGATATATCGAGAACTATTAAGTAAAAATTCACAGCAATAATTTTGCTTTTTTTTCTCTATACATGATTTCTAATACGACTTGTGCCTTATATGTACCTAACATGTAATTTAAACAAGTTAAGAAAAACCCCATTTTTTATACATTTATGTAATTCGAAATAGTATTATTCGTCAAGAACAAAACGCGTTAGTCCCACTGCTATATTATAGAGAACTAGTATGAGAGAGAGAGAGACGAGAAGAGAGATACATACTCATTATTACTGATTAAAATGTGGAATGAACAATACACAAGTTTTGGGGTGCAGCCGACCATAATATCCCACATTTACCATAGGTAAATTAATAACATACTGTAATATATTATGTATATCTTCTCAATTATCAAATACTCAATAGTGAACAGAAATGTACTGACACCGGAAAAAAAGTCGTTCCTCCGAATAAGACAAAGTTCAGTGAAGTCCAAACCGAAGCATCCTGTAGCAATTATTGAAACAATAAACCTAAAATTGCACCGCCCAAGCTCGGTCACTGATCCACGACTTCGCAGCAATTACATGACTTCCTACGACCCACTTTGCAGAATAGGAATTCATTAAAGCCATTCAACTTATCACAATATGACTATTAGAGATCCCATTCGTTATTAATTAAAAAGTGCAGAGCGCATTTTAAAAAAAGTAATTGTTACATTGATATTTGATAACCTCTAGATGCACAATCAAATGCTAACTAGGGGGAGGGAAAATAGAGCGCATTTAATTTAATATATAAATATATATATATATATATATATATATATATATATATATATATATATATATATATATATATATATATATATATATATATATATATATATATATATAAATTTAATAACTTCACCGATATTTATAAATGGATTTAAAGCTCCTGATGTATTAATATATATAGTAATATTATAAACAACTGTGTTAAAAATGTATTGAACACAATTTTACACTTATTTGCAACCATTCATCAAAATGTAACTAAATGTTCCATTTTAACAAAAGGAGCTTCATATTTTACATCAACGATCAACAATCATTTTATTGTACCTTATGCTTTATGATCCCTATTTATTTTATTATGTATATTATAAATTAAACAACAAAATGTAGCTTGTATATTCCAGAAATGCAAATGTATACAAACGAATTTCTAGATATATCACAAACTGATAATCAAATTAAAACACTATATGCTACAAAAAAATTGGCATAAGAATGTGAATCTTGGTCTTTTTTTTTATTTATATCACTGCATAGCTACATGTATAATGCAACATTTGAGTGGCAGTACATTCGCGGTTGGCTTTTGAAGTTGTGTTTATTACTGGAATTGGACTATTTATGTCATGTCTTATAGGAATTTATGCGCTAAGTTTGTTGCGTAAAGTCGAATGACTGAATTAGAAATAATAAACGTGTGACAGAACGTATTTTGCATATAATGAAAGGAAGACTTCAGTACAATGCACTATTAATAAATTATCTTTTCTGAGCTCTTCAAGAAAACATCAGAAGCGTATTTCAAATAGATACTGAGTGTAATAGTTGATGTTTTTTTGATTTATAATATCTCATGATTGTATTTCCATAATAATTATTAAAACATTGGCGGTAGTAATACTACTAATAATATGTAATATTATAAAGAATAAAGATTTGATTATTTGTAATGGATAAACTCAAAACACTACTCAACAAATAAAAAATAAACACCTAGATTAATTTAGAATTAGATCTATCCTTATGATGCTAGATCGAATCATTAGCGTTAAATCTCTATCTACTTTTTATTATTCCTTCCTTTCTCGTGGGTGTCGTAAAAGGCGACTAAGGGAACTTAATGACCGAGGGACGTCCAGCAGCGCCTTTCTTAAAATTCCAAAAGCCTAACTGCAGTAATACTCATACACCTTGTAAACTACCAGTGGGAGACTGTACAAAAGTCGTTTACTTGGGCACCTCTATCCCATTTGTGTTTCTACCATGAAGCATTTGTGTTTGCATGGCTGTGTTTCGGTTTGAAGTGTGGGATATGTCGTGAATTTACAGGGTACAGAGGAATAACACCTGAGTCCATAGGAATGGCAACGCATGAGGGGTATCATGAGCGAAACAGTATACTTTGTTATGTCCATGGTACTGCTCATGTCTATAGGCGACGGTTAACACTTTTCATCAGGTGGGCCGTCAGTGAATTTATGTATATAATGTGGCAGTGAATTTACAGGGTACAGAAAAATAACAAATGAATCCTCAGGAATAGCAATGGGGGAAGGGGTATCATGGACGAAACAGTATACTCTGTTATATCCATGGTTCATGTCTATAGGCGACGGTTACCACTTTCGAACAGGTGGGCCGTCAACTTGTTTGCCATTCTAAGTTGCATAAAAAATACTTACAAGATAAAATTTATTATTACTAATATATTACTTATAATAACAATACCATTAACATAAAACAACTATAGACCAAGAGGGAAACACCATAATATCGAAGAATTGTAAATTAAGTTTTCAATTTAACTCCACGTAACCATTTCAATGTAAAATTGCTCTCCAGATGTTCATGAGCAAATAACTTACGTCGCACGGAATGAACCCTAAATCTTCGCCGGCTGGATGGTCTCGCGCCAAGAATTGAATTTGGCTCATACTCCTACATAATAATATAGGTGAGTGTCTTGACTCTTAGTTACATGGGTACTATTTCACGGTACGGTAACTAACGTTAAAGCAGCGCAAATCAAATCAAAACAAATGAATTTTTTGCTGCACAATTCTGTTTATTATTCTCCTGTCCTGTCCTGTCCAGTCCAGTCTAGCTCAGTATTGATTAAGAAGTTATTAACGAAAAAGGTGCAATACAAATATAGAAGGACGCAGTTACCGGAAGAATCTTAATATAATGATCAGATAGATCGATTTCTATCTAAGGAGTCGTCAAGTATCCAGAACCGAAATATGTTCACAATATGAGTTATGAAAATAGATAAGGCTTATATTATTTCCATTTTCGTGTATAATAAAGTATATCTTATATATGTGTATTTGTGTATCTATGTAAATTTTAGTACGTATGTATGTCAATTTTACTAGTACCGCATTCAAGTATTCTAACACTTCTCTAATGTTGACTGAGAGAGAATTCTTCTAGCCTTAAGCCCGTCTTGTATACATACCTGTACTAAAAAATAAATAAATGAAGCAGAAGAACGCTCATTTCGCCTACCCCGTAAGGGTCTTAGCGTAAAGATACATATAATTACAAAGTGTAAATCTATTTATAATTGAAACTGTTACGTACATTCGTAATCACTAAAAAAATTCAAATCTGCATTAAACGAGAATGCTTAATAACTGATATAAAAAAAAACACTAAATATCTAGCTAGAGATCCATTTAAAAACATATTTCCTATATTGCTTAGTCCTTATTAATTAATAAATTTAATTACTCGTGTACAAATTTCTGCATAAGAATAAAAAAAGGTGTTGATACTAAGAAAGTTAGTCCCCATTACCAGCAATAGGATAAATTCCTCATATCAGATGAACCTCCATGACGTCTCCTTTAAAGCCATTGTACTTAATTCGCAGTGAATTCGGTAGGATGGCTAAACGACCACACTTCATTATCACCTATCATCTCTCACTAGCGTAAACAGAATATATATGTGGTGTCTGTAAATAAGTATAGTATTTATTCATCTCACAGCCGCTTGTAGACACGATCACTTCCTTTCCCATCAAGTAAATAGCCTACTTAAATTGTACATAGTTATTTCACCTTTTTCTATCGAACCGGCTGCACAGATATGTAAGCGACATTTCTTTATGCATAATTTTTTTTTCTTAAACACTCCTTGTTTCGTAATTTCTATTTTTCTATTTTACTTTCTGTATATTTTCCAATATACTTTCTGAATACATATATATATATATATATATATATATATATATATATATATATATATATATATATATATATATATATATATATATATATATATATAGGCAAAATTAGTGGTTTATATATTTATTTATTTATTACATCTACTGGGTGAGCCTTACAGTCTTCTATTTCTATTTACTGAATAACTACAAATACAAACGGAATTACTATTTCATTTTTATATATAAATAAACCTACCTACAGAAGTGTGGTACCTAATGGACTTAAAAATATTAGAAAACGTAAAATTCGAAAAGAGACCATGTTATATGAAAAGTTGAAATTCCATTCGCAATATATGAAGTTTTACAACTATTGCCTCGAGCGTGGTTCTCAATATTCGTGCAAGATTCCAATACATTTGTATGCAAGACTCGCCTTATCGATTCCTGGTCCATGTGTATGATATTGCAGATAATACCTAATATACTAATAGCGAATACAAATATTCCAAGTACTAAACATTTATCTTAGGTTATAATAGTTACATTAGATGTAACCATTTTATTATTTTTATAAATGCCATGTTTTATTATTATATATACATAATTCTCTATATTATACATACATGTGTGCATGTGTGTATGTATAATATAGATTTTTTTTATACCACTGAGATAGCAAACAAGCATGCGGCCCACCTGACCGTAACCTATGATTATGGCTGATATATATATATATATATATATATATTTTTTAAATTCCTGTTTTATTATTGTTTTTCTATTTATTTGCTCATCACTGCACTGACAATCATTTTTTCTATTATACCTGTCTATTGTCGACTGATAGATAACGTCATATGGTGTTAAGTCCATCATTTGCACCTAGGTGTTAAAGTTTAATAAATAAATAAATACAATCACTCCAATCACATGGTCCTCAAGCTATAATACATTGTATTATGAGGAACCAGGCTTCGAATATATGGAGATACTCCCAGACCAGAATCAATTCAGAAAAGTTTATTTCCTAAATTGGCCGGACAGGGAACAGATTCCAGGACCTTATTCACGCTAAACAACGTATGCACCACTGCGCCACGGATGTCGTCAAATTTTTATCGAGGCGAAATCGAGATCTTTAGGATCCTAGCAATGGAATATTTTACCAGTAGTATTGAACATGTTTTCTAAAAAACATTAGTCGGAAAAGAAGAAAAAATTTTGAAATTTCCATATTAACACGTTGCATCTAGCTGTTACGTTAGTATAGGTTAGCTCTAAATTTTATGTCGTATTTAGATCCATGTTTATTTGAAAAAAATATTTAATTACTTTGAAAATTGTCATAATTTTGTGCTCCGCTTACCCGTTGACTTTGATGTTCTTTTCCAATTTGGATTTGCTGAAAAATAACTCTTTTATATATTATTAGTATATATAATAAAGAATTAAATAAATATAGATAGTGTTTCTGTACAAATATTCAAGTGATTTTATGTCATAAACGTAGAAATACCCGATTTTTCAGTGTCTGCATGAAATATCAAAATATGTATTATAGTAATATTACTTGCAATACATTAAATCAGGATTCTCAGTCATTTAAAACAATACACGTCACTTTGCTGATAATTTTATATCTATATGATTTAAGATCTTTAGATTTGAGATTTGTTAAGAACGAACATCAGCATTTTTTTTACATCCCAAACAATTTAGTTTCTAGCGACACCCATAAATCGAACTTTTTATTTTATTAACGCTGTTAACCATCATTGGAGAGTAAGTCGAAATTTTAAATTGTAACAACAGCAGTGTATGTTCCAGCATAGAAAAGGCAACCCCTTCCATTCTCGTGGGTGTCGTAAGAGACAACTAAGTGGGTTTATGGTAGAGGGATGGGCAGCAGCGTCGCTCATCAAAAGCCAAATTACGACTGCCAACCCGCCTGCCAAGCGTAGCAACTACTGGCAAAACCCCCCTAATGGGGAAAGCTATGTTCAGCGGTGAACAGTTAACTGATACAACAACAGTTATTAACTTATTCATAATCAAACCAACAACAATCAAATTAACAGTTATTATATTCATAATCAAAAATGTCCAATAATTTAATGATCATGAATATCCAGCACCTAATAGATATATGAAATATATGAACTGCAACATTTCGATAGCACTGCACAACCCAGACAGACTCTAGAAGCTCGCTTGAATTAAGTACTCCTCTATTCACTAGAGAGGATGTTAATTAAGCCTCTGAAAGCATTAGTAAAAAGCTGGTGCTCTCTGAATAGGCTCCGTTGCAATATGAAGCGAGCCAAGTGTTTAAAATTGATGAAGCATTAAAAATGTTAGTACTCAGTACTCACTGTTGATTATGCACTGGAATTTACTTATGAATTAAATGTTAGTTTTAGTGTGTATGTATTCGAATATTCTGACACGTCTCTAAGGTTGACAGAGAAAAAATGCTTTTAGCACTAAATCTGCTTTGTACACATACATATCATCATCATTATCTATATATTAGTCTTTAACTATCCACTGCTGAACACAAGCCTCCTCCTTTGAAGGTTTTACCAGTAGTTGCCACGCTTGTCAGGTGGATTGACAACTGCAATTAGGCTTTAGAGATGTTTTAAAAGAGACGCTGCTGCCCAACCTTTGGCTCTTCAAACATCCACGGGAAATGAAATGAAATGAAATGAAATGAAATGAAATGAAATGAAATGAAATGAAATGAAATGAAATGAAATGAAATGAAATGAAATGAAATGAAATGAAATGAAATGAAATGAAATGAAATGAAATGAAATGAAATGAAATGAAATGAAATGAAATGAAATGAAATGAAATGAAATGAAATGAAATGAAATGAAATGAAATGAAATGAAATGAAATGAAATGAAATGAAATGAAATGAAATGAAATGAAATGAAATGAAATGAAATGAAATGAAATGAAATGAAATGAAATGAAATGAAATGAAATGAAATGAAATGAAATGAAATGAAATGAAATGAAATGAAATGAAATGAAATGAAATGAAATGAAATGAAATGAAATGAAATGAAATGAAATGAAATGAAATGAAATGAAATGAAATGAAATGAAATGAAATGAAATGAAATGAAATGAAATGAAATGAAATGAAATGAAATGAAATGAAATGAAATGAAATGAAATGAAATGAAATGAAATGAAATGAAATGAAATGAAATGAAATGAAATGAAATGAAATGAAATGAAATGAAATTTATTGCGATGAATGTGGTAAGTTTAGATAACATTATACATTTTGTGTAACCATGACATTCAGCCAGCTTGGCATGCAACATTTTATATGTATTATTAATAATCAACTATTAATTAGAAGTCATATTACTAAAGCCACATTGAAGTTCAAATTATTATTGTAAAATTATACATGCATGTCATTATTTTTCAGTAGGTTACGTCCGTCATACATTTACAAATATGTGTTGCATACAATATTCTACATTCTAGATTCAATTATATAATGTCGTCCATTTTACTTGCAAAATAATCTTTCAGTGTATAAAAACATTTTGTTATTAACCATTTACATAAAATGACTTTAAACCTTTTTAAACACAGATCAGTAAGTGAATTTGGTAATTTATTGTAAATTCTTATACACGATGAGTAACTGTTACTATGATATAGACGTGTTTTTATGTTTGGTAGCTTAAGCCTTCCAGGATGTCTAATAGTAAATTTATAGTAGTCATCTTTTTTTACAAATAAATAAGAATGTTTTTTCACAAAGAGGCAACACTCCAATATGTATATTGATGGAACCGTGAGTACTTTCAGCTGCTTAAATAGTGGCGTACAAGGTGTCATAGGTCGCTTATTACAGATGGCACGGATACATTGTTTCTGAGTTATAAACGCTCTGTTAATATTTACCGAATTTCCCCATAATAGTATACCATATTTAAGGTTTGATGCCACATGTCCATGATATGCCATGACTGCTGCTTTTTGATCTACTAATTTGGTTAATTTCCAGAGAGCATAGACAAATCTGTTTAATTTATTACATATTTTTATTACGTGGTTTTTCCACGAGCATTGGTTATCAATAGTAATACCAAGAAATGAAATTTCTTTTATTTCATTTATTAATTTTTCACGAATTGTAATTATTAATTGATCACTTTTTGGTCTTTTATTATAAAATCTCATATATTTCGTTTTTTCAATATTAATTTCTAAGCAATTTGAGTCGAGCCATTCTACAACATTAGCAATAGTATCACAGATATCAGTATTGAAATCTGTTTGTGGAGTTTGTGATATTACTACTGAAAAATCGTCCGCAAATAAGGTGCATTGGTGTTTAGTTACATTTGGTAGGTCATTTATATATATTATAAATAACAGGGGTCCTAAAATTGTTCCTTGGGGAACTCCCACATCATTAACAGAGGTTTTGGATTTATAATGTATTTCTTCAGCATGATCATTAATTCCACTAATTTCGACATATTGACGGCGATTTTCTAGGTAACTAGTTAGCCATTGTAATACAAGTCCTCGTAGACCATATTTTTCACATTTTTTGAGAAGAATGTCATGGGATACACAATCAAATGCTTTGCTCATATCAAAGAAAACTGCAACTGTGTCAATGTTCTTGTCAATATTTTCAGTTATTGTCTTTATAAGCTTAAATGCAGCTAAAGAAGTAGATTTTCCTTTACGAAAACCATGTTGGTCATCTTTTAAAATTTTGAATTTGTCTAGAAAAGCAACGATTCTTGTATATATTGCCTTTTCAAACACCTTTGCTATTATTGGTATCAAGGAAATAGGTCTGTAATTATCTACTAACTGTTTGTCATATTTCTTATAAATTGGTTTTATTACTGAAATTTTAAGTAAATCTGGAAATGTCCCTTCTATGAAAGATAAGTTTATTAAATAACTTAAAATTGGAGATATTATATGTGTACAGGTTTTTAATAACTTTGTTGGAAACTCATCATATCCAACGGATTCTGTATTATTTAAAGATATGATGATTTTATATATTTCATCGCATGTTGTTGGTGATAGAAACATACTGTTTTTCTGATAATTTATTTGAGTAAGTTTAGTCGGTTTTATTTTGTCATTATGAATTTTTTTTACTATATTTATATAAAAGTCATTAAAAATGTTACATATGTCATTACAATTGGTTATAATCTTATTGTCATGATATAGTCGATGTATATATTTATCTCGCCTATAAAGTTGATCTTGTTTGTTTATAAGGTTCCAAGTGGCCTTATTTATATTCTTTGCTTTAGTTACATATTTTTTATTATTTAGTTTTTGTGCTACATATATACATTGCTTTAAAGATTCAGCATATTTACGATACTGGGTCCTACTTTCTTGATTTTTCTTCTTGTAATATTTGAACCGCAATTTTCTTTTTGTGACACATGATTTTCTTAATCCCTTCGTAATCCATTCAGAATTCTTAGATTTGCTTGTTATTTTTATTTTATACATAGGAAAGCATAATTTATAAAAAAGAATAAGATTTTCGTAAAAAAAATTAAATGCGTCATTTAATTTAGTTGCTTCAAAAACCTCCATCCAAGAGAAACCACTCAAACATTGCACAAATTTATTCATATTGTCTTCGTTATGGTCACGCTTAAATTTAAACCACATCTTCTTCGGCTTTTGTTCTTTTAGAATTGGAACATGGATCGTTTGGCATGTCTCATGATCTGATAATCCTACCTTGTGTGTATGTCCTATAACATTGAAAACATTACTAATGATTTGATCGAGACAAGCATGTTGTCTTGTTGGTTCATTGATATGTATTGTAAATCCATAATTTTGGATTATTCTTATATAATCAGTCTGAATATTGCTATCTTTTAAAATGTTTATATTAAAGTCTCCTGCTATTATAATTTTATAATTTTTTTTGTATCGTAGTTTGTCTAATAAAGTTTCGAGTTTATTCAAAAATAACTGCGGGTCAGATTTAGGAATTCTGTATATACATATAATAAAGAACTTCATTTGTGGAATACTAATACCACAACACTCAAAAGTGCGTTCAGTAGCATATTCAGAAAGCATGGATATTTTGTTAAAACTGTAATGGTCTTTACATAGTATGCATACACCACCTCGTCGTTGATTTGGTCTGGAATAAAAATCTGCTAAACAATAACCCTGTATGTGTAAGTTTTTTTCATCATTGGACTTTAGAAAAGTTTCACTAAGGCATATAACTTCTACAGATGTGCCATTTGTTTTCAATTCATCTAGAGTTATTTGAAATATTTCTTGTTTATTTAATATACCAGCAATATTTTGGTGCATTATTACAATATTATTTTCATTGTCACTATTAATCTCGAAAAAAGTCTTATCATTACGAACTTCCGATGTATTGCGCAGTCGTGGTGTCAGGGTTAACCTAGCACCATCAACGTAACTATTCTCGTCAATTTGTAAAATATCTGTACGTGTCACCTCTGATGCAGGATATTTATTTAATTTAGCTTTACGGGTATATAAAGACCTTGGGAAATAATCTAATAAAGTAGTCTGTACTGTAGTTCTAGAACGTCTTAACTCATCAAGTGAATTTGTATTATGTATTATTTTTTTGACTTGATTTTCTGATGGCATCAAGCATTTATTACTGTGTTTTAAAAATGGTAAGTATTTATCATTATAATCTAAAGAGTCGATTGTTAAATTTAATTTATTACAGATATAAGCATTAGATTTTAATTTTACTTCTAAGTAGTGGCAATTCCGAAAATTGTTACACAGTAAATGAATCTTTTTATTCAATAGTTTTACATTCAGGTGCTTATTTTCAAATATATTCAACAATATTACAGAACAGTTTTGTAGAGTTTTTAAAGCAATTGTTAATTCAATAAGTATACTGCAAGGATTAATGTCATTTTCGCCTATAATTAGCACAATTTTATCGGCAGAGGTTAATTTTAAATTGTGACACTCTTTCAGAACTTCTTTAGTTGATGCATAGGGCTTCGTTAATCCAGATATTTTGTATTTTTCGTATTTGTTATTCCATCGCGAATTCATCGGAAGGGGTGGCCTATTCTATGTCGGAACCACACGGACATATGCATAACTGTAATCATGAACGGATTAGTTAGACATGTTTTATTAATTGTTAAGTAAGTATTATATATGTGATTATATTGTTATAGACCGAACCCATCGAGCTATCAGCTATTATAAAATGGGTAGGAATAATAATTTCAAATCTATTATTTTCATTTATGGAACTGAACAACTACCCCCAAAAAATTATTCTATCAAATTATGAAAATTATTTTAACCTCAAAAGTTATTAAAAACCATTCGTTCATAAAAACTGCGAGGCTAGAAAATCAACAAAGTTGTAAATAGGTGGTTGATGACATCTAGAAGTATACCAAGCTTTGAGGTATTTACTTAAGTGACAGAAAAAATATATATTAATATTGCGAGTACTTTATACCTTAGTATATAATACTTTAATAAAGGAATGTCCATTTTATTTTCATTTTAAGCCCTTTAAAATAAGACATTCTTTTCAAATCTATCCTATTGTTTAAACTAAATCCTATTAATAAACATTCCAACATACAACGAATTAAAAAAAAAATGTATCTCTTAGTTTTTTATGTCAAACATATTTTTTTATATTTCTTGTAGAATTTTGACCGAACGGAATAACAGTCTATTACTTTATTACTTTATACTTTCGAATATTACAATAATTAGGTAATATTATTATGATTACAGTTATTGTACGTTCAAATTAAATTTTTGCGGATCATTCATTCTAATACGTACGTAACTCGAGCCCAACTTGTACAAAGTTAATTAAATCTAAAATAACATTTCATTTCGGATCCAGATAAATTGGTTTCACTTGTCTCGAACGTAAGTTGTTCATTAGCGTTTAAATAAATTCATTAATAAGCCTAGAAGAGACAAGCAGTCAGCGCTCAAATCTATAAATCAAATAGTGAGGGAGTGTCAAAGACAAAAGGACGATAACACGACTTTACCGGAATACATACGGCGATAATGGTTAACCGATAAAGATCGATGTTTGTCGCTATGGTTGGTGCAGTTTAAATACCGAAAACTTTCACTATATTTTTTTCTAGAGCATAGATGGCAAAGTATTTATCTAGACGAATTATGTGACTCTAGTATGTACTAGAGTATACTACCATTAATTTTCATTGTGAAGATTTTATTGATTTCTCTAAAACTATATCTTGATTTATTATTTTGGATTATAATGTCTCGTAATTACTGTTTTATGGACAAAATTCATAATAATTTTGACTTAAATCTATTATAAATTTAGTTCATATTGATTCTTAGAATAAATTTCGTTGTAAAATTTAAAGAAAGATCGTCTTAGCATTAACTCCAATGAGTCTTTATTCTATGCCTCTAGAAACATCGATCGATTAACGAAATTTAAAATAATTTTGACTAAAAGCTATTAATAATTTAGTTCATATTGGTTCTTAGAATAAAGTTTTTGCTGTGATATCAAGTTGGAATTATAATTTTAAATATAAATTTAGAAGAATCACGTCTCAAAATCAACCTCTTTTTTTTACAAACACGCTTTATCGATATTTGAGGAGCAAGCGTTCATTATGAATATTTGTATTAGTTTCTGCCACTCTCACTTAAACTCATGTATTAGCAAAATATAGAGTACTGAGAGAGTCTAACAAATGGAAAATAAAAGAAAAAATCCATCCTGACTAGAAACGTTACTACATAGTGACTGTTGCCTCAATGTAGTACATCATCACGAGTAAACTCCAAGTATTAGATTTGTCGAACGACAGGGCCGTGTGTCACAAAATTTCACTCTATTTCCAAACGCGGTTCCCACAAAGATCTTTCTTCACATTCGATGTGGCACGCACATTAATCTAGGTAACGGTCATACACACACGCCTTCACATGTTCATCCATTGTTGCTTCTAAGTCTTGACAACTTTATATCCATTTCCCTTTGTAATTGAAGCGTTTGGATGATTAGATGATGTCATCGGAATTTGCATTGTGTTTGGATGGAGAAAAATACATTGAGCTTCCCAGGATGTTATAAATAAACATTACTTATATATATTTATTTTCGTTACATTAATGAGTAACCAGAGGAAAAATTTTTACAAACGTAATTTTCTTACAGATCTTGGAAAAGTACTCCTCTGCACCAATAATTTTTCTACCGCGAAGCAGCTTTTTCTATGCAACTTATAATGGCGAATAAGCTGACAGTTCTGACACCTGATATAGCTGATGAACCGTTGCATATAGACATGAGCACTAAGATGGACATAACAGAGTATACTGTTTTCGTTCTCAGGAATGACGTTGCCATTCCTGAGGAGTAAGATGTTAGGCCTCTGTACTCTGTAAATTTACTGCCCTATCCCCACCCTTTCAACCAAAACACAATTATGCAAACACAACTGCTTCACGGTTGAAACACGAATGGGACAGAGTTAAAATGGGTAAGAACTGTATTACCTGATTTTGTTTAAGATAGGAAGGTAGAATATGACAGTAAAATTACAAGGTACGGAGCCAGAACATACTCGTATTGGTCCTCAGGTCCTGCGCTTGAAACTTTCGACACATTGTAGTAAACTCTGGAATACCCATAGTATTGCGAACGTTTACCACTTACTATTGGATAGGTCGTCAACCTATTTGCTATTCCTAGTAGCATTAAAATATTAAATTAATCTTCTGCGAACAAATAATAAACACTTAATAATCTCTCTTCATACGAGAATATATTTATACCTAAATAATAAGACATTTTAGAAAAAATCTAGTTATGTATCAGTTTCTAGATCTAGAATAAGACCTTTTTATCTACTGAAAAGCAAAATTTCTTTAAGAAATAACCTTTTATTCGGAACAATGCTTTTATCCATATGTTTAATAAAAGGTAATCCTCACACATCTGCTTTTTGTAATCTATAGAAAAGCAAAGATTTACTCGTATTTATTCCTAATATTTATATTATTGTGAGGTAAAATGTTTTCTTTGTTTATTATATATAAATGTAAAATCTGGGACAATGTACGATATGGAAAAATACAGATAATAAACTTTTTTCTTTTAGAATTTAGCTTTTTTCAGCTACCTTTAACTATTGTACCGCTCGCCATCGGCAGGGAATCCATCGTTACACCTTGGAACCAAAACGGTCACGTACAGTGCGGTTTTAGAAGAGCTTCCTCCCGTGAACACTCAGGTTGTGGAATGATTTTCCTGCCTAGGCTCTTTCTAGAGACTGCAACATGGGGTTCTTCAAAAAGGACGTATTATGATTTTTTAAGGGTCGACAACGCGCCCGTAACATCTCTGGTATCACAAGCGTCCACAGACTACTGTAACTCCGTTCACCATCAGACGGGCTGTATGCTTGTTTGCCACCATTGAAGTTTAAAAAAATATACTTTTCAATTTTTATTTTAGACATACTTTTTATTACTGAAAGCGATATTTACCAATAAACAACGTGTTGTTACAAAGTACTTTCTCCTCTTAACGAATATACATTTTCATCCCGAAATCTTATCACAATCATCTCTTTGAAGCCGCCCTCGACTCGCACATAGACGCAAAATCACCTTTAACCCTAAACTGATTCCGTACCAGAGGTCGTTAAGGGGGGCAATGTAGCGGAGACTTCCGACCGATTTATCTATGTTAGCGCACCCGCGCCATCTACTGGCGTTAAAATGACAGCTCCATGTTTTCCACACGACACATTGAATATCTCGCTCGTTTACATATTTTTCAATTTACGAACGTGATAAAGCGGGTTTCGTGTTGTAAATAAAGCATTGGAAGCGATTTGTGGGGGTGAAAGGTTTGAGTTAAGGCATAACCCTTCACTACACATATTGCTTTCGATACTAACACTTAAGTGCTTTCATATATTTGTATCGTACATAATATAAAAATTTGAGGTTATTCACACTACATTCTCTCTACCTACATCGTAGAAAAAAATCTTTTTTTTTTAAGATGGTAGTGAAATTATAGAAAACTAGCGATTCCGCCTGGCTTCACACGGCTAGATAAAATCATCTGTAGTCTATGTTACTCAGGGATAATGTAGCATTCTTATGATGATAGAATTTTTAAACCCGGTTTAGTAGTTTTTTAATTGATTCGTTACAAACATACAAAAATTTCTCTTAATAATATTAGTATAAATAAAAATATAATATCTTAGACCCCCAGAACAGCAACGCATGATAGATATCATAGGTAATACTATGTATTCTGTAATCTCCATTGTCCTCAAGTCTATACGCAATAGTTACCACTTTCTATCAGGTGGGCTTTCAGGTTGTTAGCCATTTCAAGTTACATAAACATAAATACGACTTTATTTTCTTTGTTTACATCTCTCCATCAGCCAGTTTCCAAAATTTTCGCGTGTCATAGACAAGAATCTTACCATTATTTATTGTTTTAAAGATTCTATCAGAATTGTCTATTATACTCCTTTTATAAAAATATGACGTTCCAAAATCAATGTTTTAATCGAAACTATAAATCTCGTCACGATCGAAAATAACTTGTTGGTGTTCTACGAGTATAAAGACGCGAACACACAATACACAGATAAACTAAACTATATCTTGTCACAGAGTAGCTGAAAGAAATACGAATTAATATCCTTTTAAGTGTTTAAAGTTTCGTAAGCACACATTACATTTTAATTTAATAAATACCGTTAATGTAATTACCACTTTTTCGATCTAATTACCCATAAAATAAACCGGTAGTTTTTTTTTTATACAACTTAGAATGGCAAACAAGCTGACGGTCCACCTGATGGAAAGTGGTAACCGTCGCCTTTAGACATGAGCAGTACCATGGACATAACAGAGTATACTGTTTCGTCCTTTGATACCCCCCATGCGTTGCCATTCCTGAGGACACAGGTGTTATTCCTCTGTACCCTATAAATTCACGCCATATCCCACCCTTCAAACCGAAAAACAGCCATGCAAACACAACTGCTTCATGGTTGAAACACGAATGGGACAGAGGTGCCCAAGCAAACGACTTTCGTACAAAATCTCCCTCTGGTTGCATCATTTTAAATGTTCTGTGCGAGAAATTAAATATTTTTCCAAAAGAAATATACGTTGATTTTTTTACTTGAATTGTTCGTCCATAAATTTTGTTATATACATATATTATATATAATATATTATCAGATATACTCGACAACTAACTGGTAGTCATCATTATCTTATTATCTGTTTACTGCTGAATATAGGCTTCTCCCATTGGAGGAGTATGCCAGTAGTTGGCACGTCTGATAGGTGAGTTGACAATCGCAGTTATACTTTTGGTGACGTTTTAAGAAGAATGCTGCTGATTATCCCTCAGCCATTAAATTCCCTTAGTCACCTCTTACGACACCCACAAGGAAAAAAGGGGTGGTTTGTACTATGCCGGGACCATACGGGGGCAAACTAGTAATAGTTAAAACTCAATAGGTTCACATACATAGTTTACTATAAAAAATTGTAGTTTACTATAAAAAAAATTCTTCGTTGAGCACTTAAGACATCAAGAGTTAAAAACCTCAATCTCATTTTTTTATATTAAGTAAGGATTATTTAACACAATTTAAAAGAATGTTTTCCAACTCACTTGACACATTATTTATTTAAACACGCCTTAAACCATGATTGTACGCTTTCTGCATTAGTTATGATAACTTTACGTAACTTTAACACCTAATGCCCTCCGATAGCGTTGAGCTAACCGTCGCTTTTGTGAGAAAACGTGACGCAGAAAGCGAGTTTTACGATTGGCCATATCTTTATGCGGATCTCTAAATTCACTTCGCACAAAGAAAGCAATTTCGAATGAAACTTTGATAAACGAAACTGAAAGTGAAGTCAATGAAACCGCCGATATCAGCGCCAAATTGAAATGGGCAGACATTTTATGTTCGACTTTTTTAAATGTTATGGTGATACTATACGTGATAATAATATTATCATTTTACTGCGGCACGTGACAATGAAAGTTATTTTTGAATAACTTTTAAAACGGAGAGGGTTCAATCCGTTTGTGTTTATTTCCCCTATTTACTCGATTACGTCGTTAGAAGGCAGACAGGCAGAGTAGTACTTGTACTGTACTCTCAAAAAAATAACTATAGCAATTACTGGTACAGCAAATAATATCACAAAATACTCAATGAAACATTAAAAATATATATAACTTTAATATGAAAAAAATATTTTTAACAATTGTTTAAGTAATTGCATAAAAAAAATCAATTAATAACAGTCAATATTTAATTAAATTTAATTTTTATTCAGAATATAAAATTTATTACATCAATTCCAAAATTTTAAGTTCGATATTGAATTTTAATAATTTTAATAATAATAATAATTTCGGCATACAATTTCATTGTCATTAAAATTTCTGTCTACGAGCTATTGAACAACGAAATTTTCTATAATATTATAAATATAAAAATCATATTTTCTTTCAAATTCCAAGTCTATGGTTAATCACCTAAGTCATTATCATATCAACCGTTAACTGTCCACTGTTAAACATAGGTATGCCCCAAAAAGGGGAAATTGCGAGTAGTTGCTACGCTTAGCAGGTGGACGCCAACTGCTTTGTTGTTAAGCATTGATAATGTTTCAAGCAGGACGCTGCTGCACAACCCTTTACCATTAAGTTCCGTTAGTCACACTCTTACGACACCCACGAAAAAGGAACGGGTGGCCCATTATGCGCTGGGAATACACGACAAGTCGCCACAAGACAGATCACTTAAGCAATTATTGACATTATATTTAGACATGAATATTATATTATATAGACAAATGATAGAATGGAAACGGCTAGGAAGCCACAGGACATTCTGAGTATTAAACCCGGAATTTGATGTGTAATGTCTTAAAACATATCTAAAAGCCTAACTACAGTTGTCAACCCGCTTGCCAAGCGTAGTAACTATTGCCACAACTCTCCTTATGGAGAAGGCTTATATCCAGCAGAGGACAACTAACGACTGAAATAATAATAATGAAAAAGGATGTATAACATTTTTAGTTACAAACAGTTAATTATTATATATATAACATCAGCAATGAAAGCGTAATATATTTATTGTACACTTTTTATAATAGAATAAATAAATATATTGTAATACTATATTATTAAAAAAAACCCGCTGATGTGAAATTGACAGCTACTACGGTACTGTCTCGTTGGATTTTAAAATACTGAGCAAAATACAGGCTCGTCGAGTATTATGTTCTCGACATCGGTATTATCACAACATCGATCTGCCCACAAATGCCTCTATTTACTTCGTTAGAAATTATGGGAGTAAGCATATTTTTTTAAATTGTTTTTATTATTAGGTTTTTGAAAGGGTTGTCCATGCATGTACTGATTTATGGTAAATGCTCGTATGTATAATAAAGGAAAAGATATGTATAAAGGTAAACCTTTAATATTCAACTTTCTCTGCTTCAATCGTGATCTGCCAAGTAGAAAAGTGGCATTCGAGTCTGTTGACAGATAGTTTTTGCCACCCTACGCATGAGAAAGAACACTGGATCATAGACGTAGTATAACATCGTACCTAAGTGCTAGACGTTGTTGATTCGTTATGTCTCATTCACATGATAACATATCTATGGCTAGATTTCTGCCATTTATCTAAAGAGGATTAAAGTGAAGATAAAAAGAGATAATTCTATATTTATCCACATGTTACACAGGACTTGAGCAAAAAAAAGCCGACGCGTCAGTCCGAGGCCGTAAGTACATCATACACATGCAAACCGACCATACCCAACTAGTTTCGCGTACATATCACTACATTATTATATTTTGTATATTTTTTGTCATGATTTACGTAGACGGCACCAATGCTAAGACCGCATTGGTGGCAGAAGAGGTCTCCTATGATTTATACTATCAACTCGAAAGAGCTCGAACATCCAGTTTAATATGTTTGATTTACGATAGAAACTACGCGCACAAGAGCCATTTCCTCCCATGATATGTGGCGTGCCTGTTACGATTCACTCCTTTTTTTTTGTTTGAAGAATAATGACATAGTAGGAGCATTTAATAACCGGCATCGTGGTACGACGGTTTTGGCCCAAGGCGCGAATTTCACAACGATTTATCTCGTATGCATTTTTATTATTGAGTGCTAATGTTGCTGCAAAAGTAGCGCAGTAATTAAGATCTTGCATGTTAATTGAACGATATTTTGTACGTGCGAACGCGGAACCGTTTGAACTGAAGAATTGGTGGTAATAACACGTCTTTACACGTTTCCCACAATGTAATTGCTAGGTTGAGGGTATTAGTCATTCGAATGACGATATGATATGATGGGCTTATAACTAAAATAAAAAATACGGTAGGTAAAAATAAAATGAACACATGATTATTATAAACTCATTTTCGAGTTTTTTTTTTATAAATAAATATAGATGTAAAAAGACTTGCCATAAATTGTGGAAGAACAGCAAGAAGAGTTCTAACGACAAGAGCTCAGCTTTTAAGTCATTATTATTTCGGCTATTTACTGTGCACTGCTGGTTTTTTTTAATGGATGATAATGGAATGGTACGCAGAACTGCGTATACCGTTCGCCCCCTGCGCGAACGGTATACGCAGGCGAGACACCAGTGAAAAAGTGAGAATATAAAGGTTAGTCAGTTAGCTCATCGTAACAAATACATCTGGAATTCAGCACGGTGGTTTCCAGAAGGCACCATGTGGAGGTCAACTTGACAGGATATATTACCAACAATGGGACTGGTAGCCCTAATAATCTCTCCCCCCCCCTTAACTGCTGGTTATAAGGCCTTACACATACACTCCCGTAAGCAACAATTTTGGCTGATATACATCTATTGATCCATTGACGTAATCTAATAAGAATTCAATCAATATGGTATCAAATAAGAAGTCAAGTAAGAAGACAATGCATAACATGACCATAAAGAGAATATGGTCGAATTGTGCTGTTACTTTTCGAAGCTATTTGAAAATAAATGGTTTTCTGTCCACCGCCCGTGTTGAATGCGTGAACAGTCGTGACTTGCAAGCGTTAAAAATGTTTCGAGGGGGACACTGCAATAACTCATATGTACCAGCAAAGTTATTTCCAAGACAAATAGTTTGATGTCACTACGAGAGGGACTTATCAATTGAAGAGCACGCCATATGCACACACTATTTGAAGTCTCCTTCAAGACAAACACATGGAAAACATAGTTATTATTCTTTACCAATACATTTACCACTTTTGAATGTTAGTTCATACAATATCTTCAACGTTACTGTGAACGTATTGAGTATACATATTTCATAGTTGCCACTGGCAAGTACTTCAGTAATAACGGTTCGAATTTAAGGTGCTATATTTTGTTTATAGAACCATTAAATGGGTCACGAATGGGTGAATTTCGGAGCATTAATATTTTCTTTTACGTGTAAAATGACAGTTATTAACTGACTATAAAATTGTGTTTATACGCACGTAGTTATGTAGGTGTTTTTCATTCTCTCATATCATTAAAATAGTTGATTACAATTATTAGGGAAGTGTACGTTTGTGTTGATAGTTTAAGTGTAATAAAAAGTAAACATGGCGGTCGTAAAATGAACGGGTTTAACCAAACTTTCAAACTAAGTAATTAGTATAAAAGAGGAAAACAAAAGACTGTAATGGCTAAAATAGGTTTACGAGATGTTCTTAAGATTTTATATAATTATAGTGTACTGAGAACAATGGGATTTCAAAGGAGTTTCCTTTTGCATAACACAAGTTATGGAATGAATTTATTCACAAAGTTTTTCTATAGAGATTCTTTTAAAAGCGTATAACAAGTTTTTCTCAGAGTCAGCAATGCATACGTGATAACTCTGATGTTCTGAGAGTTTGTAGGCTGTGGTAACCATTTACCACTAGGCGACTTGTGTGCTTATTTATCGCCGTATGGTATGCTTATTAATACATTAAATGTGAAAGTGAGTCTGTTTGTTTGTTACCTTATAGTGCCTTGACGGCCTTATCAATTACTATGTAACTTAGTATACACAAACTATATTTATAGTTAATATAGTTATTATAGTTAATAACTTAATAATTATTATTATTCAAGTTGTTTGAATCCAGAATTTTTTAATTCATGTTTAAAACATTGTCAAATGTACTTATTTAATAGTAAATTTGAAACATCCTTGTTATCATCCTTATAGTAAATCTACAGAGGCAGGACTTAGAGAAAAGCGTGTCATTAGGTTGACGTCTATTACAAATGGAACGATATTTCAAAATTCTGCCAGTAGGTGAATGAGAATCTATTTTTCAACCAACCTCAAAATAAGAGGATGTTCTAAATTCGGTTTAACTTTTTTATCTAAAAGAAAATACACATAAATATATTTAAAATTGATTCCATAGAATAAAACGGATAAGTAATTTAGTTTTTAAATCAAAATAACTGGTTTTGCTACGAAATCGATGTTAATCTATGGATAGAATGGCAAGTTTAAGAATAAAATAGAACTGCAAAGTATGGAAACAAAACTTTTTAGTCCTTAGAAATGTCAGCACATGAGGTGTACCATGGGAATCACATTATATCCTGTGATATTCATGGTGCTATTCATGTCTATGCTGTACACGCGATGATTGCTATTTCCAATCAGGCGGGCCGTCATCGTGCTTGCTATTCCATGTTTAAAAAAAAATTCTACTACTACCCGGATAAAGTTGCAAGCACCAATAGTTTATAGTAAAGATTAAATTGTAAACACATTATTTATTTTAGCGATTAAACGTCTTTACAGAGAGTTTTGCGGAAAGGTGGCAATCGACGTTACACAAAGGACAAATTGCAATGGATTGTTTACACAGGTCTGTGCAAATCTACCGTCAGATTAACTTAAGCAAAAGTGAATGACACAAACGCTTAGTGTTTATTCAGAAGTATGGGACCTATGCCTAAAAAAACAACGTGTCTCTCGCGATGCGGAAAGGCCAAGGGGAATTGTACATTTCAATTTAAAATCAGCGCTATTGGTGTGAAGATAAAGCTCAGAATGTTGTGTATTGTTGTGATAATATCAGAGTAATGTTGTCGGATGGTACGTAATCCTTTTTGTCGTTTCGTGATGCCTGTCAAAGTCACCAATTGTTTACAACTCCTTTCAGAATAAAGAGACTGTTAAATGACAATCTTTTGTGCGTGTCTTTGTACAAGATAAACATCATAAATTTTCGAAGAACACTTTTGTCTAGTCTCATGCCACACAAATAGATTTTATCATTGTTATAGGACAATAATGGATGCTAATAATATGAATTTTGGCAGACATATTCAATGAGTTAAGGCTGTGCAATGGTATTAAGATTCAAATGAGAAGATTATTTTGTAGAATTATTAGCTATAATTAAAGACTATCCACATGGTTAAGTTACATGAGTCACAATAAAGAGTTATATTCAATGTTATTACACATTATAATCTATCTATATATTCAAATTTATTCTAATCTATTTACTATAAGCTACATATGTATAATTCAGTAAACTTCTAAATATCACTGTAGATTTTAATAATATTTTTTTTACTTTTTAAATTTATATTTTAAATGTATTGAACTAGTTACATAGATTTTATACAAACTTTTTTTATTTGAATCGTCTATCTATATAGTAATAAACTACGTAATGCAAATGATGAATCACTAAAATAAAAATAAAAATCATTACTAACCATTAAATGTTATTTATGAATTTAACAAAATATAATAATGAGCATTTACGAATTATAGTTATTAGATATAGTTCGTCCTAATCGTAATCTAAACAATTCTTTTACAATAAAAAACTGCAAAAATATCAGCTTTATACAACATGCACTATAATTTATAATTTATCGAAGTTATATTACTCGAACCATGTATGTACGTACGTGTATGTACTATAATTTATATTTCTCGAACCATGTCACATATATACCAACAGTTTCTTATACCATCGCTCATTTGGCTCTAGTGATATCCCCAATAATATCAATATTAATAATGTCAAACATATTTCTATACCAAAGTTACTACTTACCATATATACATATATGTGTTACATCTAAATACAACGCAAAAACGATTGTATTCTCCATCTATCACACAAATATTTACAAATCATGACAACATAGTTACTCGTCTTTTATCGTAATATACGAATCGAACCACGACCATTCAACTCGGCAAACAACTACTGAACTTATCGGATTGTCAAACATATAATGGAAATAAATAAATCAAATCGAACAAAGCGTATCAAGAAAAGTTTTCAGTGGAACTTTCATATAGCAAATTTTAGTAGAACTTTTGATATAGCAAGTGACCTTTCTTTGCATGATTCTAGTGATTTTAACATGAAGTTTTACCTTGAAGTGTCAAGTTTGATATCGAGTACAATAATATTACTATATTACTTTTTAGTTAGAAATCAAAATCCTCAAAGAAAATTTGGGTCAACAAATAAATACATACTGATCCGCAAAGAAATATGACAATACACTTATTGTTTACGCAATCGGACTTTAATAGAGCAATATTTAAAAAAAAAAACAATGTATGTACTTATATATACTAATAAGTAATATACATATCAAGTTTAGTACAGTGTTAATAAAGATGACACCAATGAATCCCAAATCGAAAGTTAATCCGGCAATATCGAAAAGATATCAATAACCTAAATCTAGCTTCGAAATAAAAGCTTAACTAAAACCACATTATATCCTCCATCTCACTTACACCGGCCCGAGGCACACGAGATGGTAGGAATGAGTAATGACGGTAATCCGCTTGTGGTAAGCCTTAAGCGAAGGGTTAAGGCTCCTGCAAACTATAACTTTTATATTTATTACGGCTAACTCGTGTTGGCCCAGAAAATCCGCTAACTGGATGGGAAATAATAAAAAGTTTGCCACTGTAACCCATGTCGATGTCCCGATCATTTTGTTAGTTTCTGCAATTAATTATTATCAAGATGCCTTTATTGAGTTACGGAGATGAAATAGTCATAATATATTTTTGATAGCACGCCGTCAGGTAGTCCAATGTATACAGATGATTTCGTATGGTAATTTCTGGGAAGGCCTTTTTATCAATAGGTAACAAATGTTTTTTTCAAGGCACTTTCTTCCACGCACAACCATTCTTTGGAATCAACTTCCAGCAGCAGTATTTCTGAACCGATACGACAACATAACCTTCAAGAAAGGAGTATATTCCTTTTTGAAAGGCCGACAGCACACATGCAATGCTGTTGGTGTTGTGGGTGATCATGGGCGGCGGTAGTCACTTATCATCACTTATCCGCATGCTCGTTTGCCCCCTGTGTTGTAAAAACAAAAAAAAAATGTTTAAAGTACATAATTAAGTTTTGTTACAAGTTGCGATGTAATCATTTGCAATTCATGAATATAGTATAAGACAAATAATTTACTATGCATTTGATATCATCAATTAGCTTCGCTACTTTTAAGGACTCAGACATGACGCATCTTATGATGGTAATTACACTGGCAGTTTGTACTACAACACAAAAGCGTAATGTTTATTTAATGTTAATGTTCTATGTATTTATGTATATATGTATTAAAAGATTTAAATTTATTTAGGGTTTGATTTTCGTTTGACTAATTACTAAATTAGCTTCGGCCTGAATATTTTAGCTTGTTTCTAGACCAGGCAAGTGATAATAATGATAGTGTTTGTATAGTTTGAGTTCTTTTAATTTTGTAATAAATAGATATTACGCTTTTGTCTTTTAGTACAAACTGTCAGTACAATTACTATCACAAGAGGCGTCTCGTCTGAGTCTTTAAAAGTAGCGAAGCTAATTGATAATATAAAATGCATAGTAAATACTTTGTAGTCGTGTATATTTGTATTGCAAGGTATTGCAAATTGAAAAACTTATATCAAAACTTAATATCTTCAAGCATTTGTTACCCATTAATAAAAATGACTCCCACAAAAATTACCATACAAAACCATCTCCATACATTGGACTACCCGACGGCGTGCTATCAAAAACATATTATGGCTATTTCATGCCTGTATACGACTGTTTTAGTAGCTAAGTGAATTAGACATACGCAATTAATAACATAACTTATCTAACCACATCGTTTCATATATGTTCCTATTACGTAACAAGGGTCATCAAATTACAGTGTAGAGGGTTACCTATAAATAAACCGAATGGAATTTCTTAATAACATTGTAAAACACGTATATCCCCTCAAAGAAGTCGATGCCCGCATTCTTGCTAACCGAAATGGTAGAGCACATACCAACAATTTGTTAAGAGAGGCAGTGATTAATACGCCGTCTTTCGTTATTCCAATCGAGTTAATTTTGCCCCGAACGTGGACAATAAATAAGGGAGTGCTAGTGACATTTGTCATTTTGAAAGATTGCGATCTGATTCAGTAGTTCCGGATGAGGATTGGCGTAGAGAGGGAAAGATAAACTTCCTTAACTCACAAATCTTCTAATTTAAATGTAATTGTAATAAAACTCTTGCTCAAAATTTTATTATTATATTAACCGATAATAGTTAATAAGAAGAGTTTTGCCAGAAGTTGCCACGCTTGGCAGGCGGATTAGCAACTGCAGTTAGGTTTTTACAGATATTTTAAGTATCAAAATATGTAAGTGTAGAAATAGTAAAGTTAGATTTGGAACATTTTTATAGACGCCTGACTCTAGATTCGGTTTTCATACAATACTACATATGTCAAGTACATTAATACAAACTATTCCAATATAACTATAACATTTAAGCAATCGTATTCATACCTAGTTATTGACTGTGGTCTGTGTCCCATTAATCATGCCAAGAACGATTCCGATCCCATTTAAGCATTTAATGTTAAGAATCGAAATTAAATTTTCTCAAATGTATTATTAGTTTACCATTGGGGTGTTTTACCAGTTGCGACGCTTGGCAAGCAGATTGGCAACCGTAGTTAGGCTTTCAATGATATTTAAAAAGGACGTTGCTGTCTAACCCTCGAGCACTTGTGTCTATGGGGGAGATTTATGTTCAGCAGTAGACAGATAATGACTGAAATGATGATGATTATTATTATTATTTTACGTTACTTTGTTTCTGTATCCACTTCATAGGATTTCAATTGTGCACGATGCGCTTTTTAAGTTTCCTTTTTAATTTTATAAAAAAGAAGTTTTTGTTAGTGATTTGAAGTTAGTGTCAGTTTAGTTTTGTTTCGTTCATTTTTTTTGCTCTCTTGGTTTGCTTTGTATATTTTTTATAATTATATTATCTTTCTAAAAATACCGCGTTTCCATACCAGCATACAGTCCTTTCACCCACACGATTGATTCCTCTATACCCTAAATATAACACTATTTCTATAGTATTTTAACTGACCTCGGTCAACAAGTTATATTGGTATATTGGTAACAAACATACTACGTTCTCTTAATTGCTGATTAAAGCTTTATCGTAGAACTTACCACTACGTTTCTTATACTAGGTCAAACAATATCGACTTACTAAATTATTCAAGAATTATTTGGGAAAGTGTTCTGTTCAGTGGATATAAAGGTCAGTTGATGCTTTTTATCATTAATCATGGATTTATTTATAACCATATACCAACATATAGAAAATAATCGATATAACAAAGCCACAAACACTAAGATAGATTTTTGTAGACGTTAAAATTAAATTATATAAGCTCAGTGTTTGACAACTTGTTTATTTCATAAAAATAGTATCCTTCAGTTGCTTATAATATAGAACTAAAAAGTGTAAATTTGAAAAAATAATTTAGTTTGTCGAAAATGTTCATCATATTAATATGGAAGAAATTTTACTCTTTGTCAATGACTAACTTTACTTCTAAAAGTAAAAAATTTAGTCTAATCAGTATCATCATATCACTGGCTGCTGCTGAACATAGGTCACCCCCATAGACTGCTTAAGGAACGATCCCAAGCCACTTGCATCTACTAACTCTGTGCAATCCATTTGAGGTTATCGCTCCATTTAGTGAGGGATCGTTTTACACTGCATTTGGCTGTATGGATTCAATTTAATATTACTTTGAAAGTATAGTACTAAGGCCTAAAATATTTCTAATAAATATAAATCATAACTATTTAACATTTTATAAATTGGTGATCCGTGGTATCATCATGGCAGATGTTAATTGTTCATCGCTGATGCCTCTCCCTATTGAGGGGTTTTACCAGTAGTTGCCATGCTTAGCAAGCGAGATAGTAACCGCAGTTAGGCTTTGATAACGTTTAAAGAGAGACTCTACTGCCTATCTTTCAACCATTAAATCCCCTTATTTGTTACGATACTCACGGGAAAGGACGATGTACCTTGACTTAATAATATCACCAAAATACTAAATTAAAATCTTAATTACGTTCAAGGAATGACAACTCAGATTCGAACCTATTGTCTCCATTAATAATTAAGAGCCTGTAGGATATTTTATTTAAACAATACGAATACAGAATAACTTCGTGATCCTAAGTCACAGCCCACTGATGACAACTATAAATTCCCATTCTAATTATTTTAGAAAGATATGCCGACAAATAAAACATCGCCCCAAGCGCTCCGAAATTGAGTCACACTTACTTTATTAAGCTCCGAATTAGTTTATCAGGACCAACCAGCTAAATTAACACTTTTTTTTATATATGTACGACCATTTTAATTAAACTTAATTTATTCCAAGTAAAAAATATGTATAAAACCGTAAATTTAAAGGCAATTACGGCCATGAATTGTTAATATAAAGGAAAAATTAATACCTACCTATTATAATTTAAATTAGAAAAAATATATATCAAAGACTAAGATGTTGCAGTTGAATTTATCCGCAAGCTATTTGACTCTTAACGTTTAATTTGTACGCTATTGTATCCGGGAGAGGAGACCGGCGAAATTAATTACCGTTTGCTTATTTTTTAATTAAAATTAGATTTTATGAAAGGGCCGTCTACGTAATCCTTAATATTTCATAAAAGATGGAAATTCTAGTGGCACCATATTGTGAGAAAAGGCGTCCATTTCGGTAATACTTTGCATTTCCAAGTGGATTTATTTCACGGATAACTTGACCTACTTCTATCTTTGGTAAACACTCTATTGTGTTACAATTCTAGGAATGATATATTTATATCATTACCTTATAATATTTCTTACAATCATTTCTAGATCATTATATCTCAAAATGGAATATTGATTATCAAAAAACGGAGCAAAAATCGCCCAGTAGAAACTTATAGTGGCCACATTTGTTTTTAAACAAAATATATTATAGCGTTACAAATAATTCCCGAGATCAAATTATTTTAATATGAATTGAAAACTGTTATATCTTTTATATAAATAAATATATATACATATTATATATAAATTATTATATGCGTATTAATCAAAACACAGAGGTCGCATTCAGTGATTTTATCAACAAATTTAAAAAAATAAAGTCTATTTTCCAGTTTCGATCGTAATAATAGACAAATACAAGCAACATTATGAATCACATTTTCATAATTGTGTAATTTTAATTTTTCTACTTAGCTTTGTGATATATATTTTTTGCTTACTGAATAATAACTATAAATTCTAGTTGTTTGTTCACGCACACTAAAATAATGGTAAGCCTGTTTTTGACAAAGCGTTTATATTCGCACACTCTATCTACAGATATATGGTGTAAGAATCCATTTCAAATTTTATCAGTGCTTATCGGCCATATAAAATATTTCGTTTAAACATCAGAATGGAATTGAAGTAAATTTTTGTTCACCACTCAGTCAGCAATTTGTAAACATTGGTACGGTCTTAAAGCAGTCCGTTCACTACGAATTCAAAACACGCCAACACATCAGGAACCCAATCACTTAGTAGGTCATATCGGCTCTCTCGTGGAGGCCAAATTAACATATTTTCCCTTATCGACGAATATGGAGGCCGGAGTCGAGCTTATCAGGGATGTTTTAAACGAAATATACAACAAGGGTAAATATCGAAGGAAACTCAACGTTTTGAACAAATGCGCCCACGCCCAAGGGAGGAGAGATTACAACATGTTCGAATATAAATCTTCCTAGACAGTACAGTACATTTTGTGGCCAGCTACAAATAAATGTCGTTGTACTGCTCCCCTAGCCTGGTTTTGGCCATCCGCGCCCCACGATACGCCGCGGCTTGCACGAAAACATTTGTACCTACGACTTAAGAATTGGCCTTGTTAACAAAATACTGTTATTACTGGGTAAAAGAACTCGAAAGAGAGAGAAAGAAATATATGTATTAATAATAGAAAAAAGTACTTATAGGTCTATAAGTAATTGATAATATTATTATTCTGTGGAATTAATTACAAAATTTATAAATACGCTAACATTTAGTCGTTTCAAATTTCTCTACTAAAACTAATTTTACAGAATTATGTGCTTTAACTAACATTTGAATATGAACTGTTTCGTCTTAAGTTTTCTCTGACTCTTGATTAAGATAAGAATATTTGGTACAATATTAGCTAGTTATAGAATGGTTTATCACATTAAAAATTCATTATTTCTGCTATTACGAGTACTTCCTTTACTAAATATCACCTATATTTGGCATTAATCCCCAGTACAGTATCCCGTAGACTGCCATAAGAAACTGTCTTATATTGCCGTATAATGACATCTTGCAATACATTTGAAATCAACATTCCATCTAGAAGAAGCTTACAGATTATTTGTTGTAGTTCTGGCATTTTTTTTAATGGGTGATAATGGAATGATAACCCCGCCCGCGCTATCGGTATATGTGGTGATAGGTAACGATGAAAGCTAGTTAGCCCATCGTGACGAATTCCACTAGAATTAACCACGATGTTTTCCAGGGGGAACCGCGTGGAGTTCGACCTGAGTTTAAGTGTATTGCTAGCAATTCAGTTAAACCCTTATATCTCTGGATTACCTACTTTAAGGAAATAGTACGTATTTATTTATCTGTCAGGTTAACATCCACGCGATTCTCCTGGGAACTTTATCGCCTACCATCATTCATTGATACCTCACCATCGTACACTAATAACAAAATTAGAGCTTCTCACCTATTAACATGAAAAGCACAGTATTATACCCTGCGACTCCCATGGTACCCGTCATTTTAACTTTAAAAGAATAGTACAATTTTTTTTTATAATTTTACTTGAAAATACTATTATGATTTAGAATATGCTATACCCGCAAATTTGCCCATATGACTAACTTTTCCTTAATAGAAATAAAAAGTATCCTATTTGTTGTACTGTAAAATCTTTATTGTACATAATTTACATTGGACACATTAAAAAATTTAATATATAATGGCGGACTTATCCCATAAAGGAATCTCTTACAGTCAACCTTTGAGAAACTGAAAGAAAACTATAGAATGTTCAAGGGTAAAAACCGTACAGCTAAAGGTAAACTCAATAATATGTTTTTATCCATACAAAATATGTCTTATATATCAAATTTAATGACAATCGATTGAACCGTCAAAACTAAAAGGTAACAAACAAACTCACATCCACAGTTATTGCATTACTATCTTTTATCCATAACTTCATCCGCATAATTGGGATATGTTTACTCACTGGGATAAAAACTGGCCTATATCCTTCTCCATCCCATGTAGTACGTATCTACCAAATATCAAATTGAGTAGTTTAACTATTTTGGCGTTAAGAGGTAACAAACAAACTCACTTTCACATTTATAGTAAAGATTATCCCACTAGTCTCACTGCAAGGTCATTAACTCGTCTAAGAACAGTTTCAGTGGAGATTGGTGGATTCTCATTATTGGTTAACAACGCTGTCAAAGTTGTCAAACAGCTCGTAAGCTTTTGCATAACGACTGTTATCAAGCAATGGCCGAGGCTAACGGCTTAATGTGCCCACCAAAGCATGGAAATCCTCAAATTTACACGTCACAGTATGTTCATTAGCATTGCGTACTACTGATGCCATACACTATACAGGCAACTGGTATAAATTAGTTAATTTTATATACAATATATATATATATATATAGAGAGAGAGAGAGAGAGAGAGAGAGAGAGAGAGATTATTATGTTCTATTAGAAAACTCAATATTTTTCCAAAAGAAATATAGGTTGATTTGCTTGTCCATTCATTTTGCTTGTTACTGACGAACCTACATATATGTATACATATACTATTTAACTACATCTCCTAAAGTCCCAAGCGTAAATTTAAAATACAGTATATATTGTGTGGTAATAACTTTTTAACAAGTATTTACTATAACCTTTAATATATTCTTATATGTAACGAAGCTAAAATTATTCAATATTTTTGCAAATCTAATTTGGGGTATGAACGAGTTGTATTTTTTTTTATGTGGTATAAAAAAGATGGCAACTAGCATACAACATGTTTGATGGTAAACGGCCACTATAGCATATGGACACCTGCAACATTACGGTATCACGTGCACGTTGCCGACCCTTAATAAACCTTAATACACACTTTATGAAGAACCCATACTGTTGTCTCTAGGGAATTCTCGTACCTCGGCATCCCTGCCTTGCATGCCTTCCATAACCTAAGTATTTATGGGAGAAAACAGACTCATGTAGGAACATTCGGGAAATGTTATTGTATTTACTAACAGATTAATAAAACACATAATAATTGTGAATCTACTTTGTATAATAATTTTAAACAGGTCGAAATTTTGCACACTCTATTCTAAGATAAAAAAAAATACCTACTTGCTCTAATCTAGCATCGTGAACGAGCACAGCAGGTAATCATGAATTAATTAATCACAAATAATCGAATAACGCTCCTTCTTGTTTCTAGAATTGATAATTAATCGTTTAATTATAAAGTCGATATTATGTAAAATTCTAAATAAATAAACATTAATAATAATTTTATTTTCAAATTTAGAATCAATTCGATGCAATAAAAGAAAAATATATTGTAAATTCTATTGAATAATCATAATCAAGATTTTGATTAATAACATTATTGAATCAATTAATTATGTGTCATATTTTATCTACACAGTCGGTTTCACCTTGATTGAGGTGTATAAATACATGTGTTTTAATAATTTTATTACACCTATAAATAATTATGTATGGTAAAACTATTTTACCGTTTGTCAGTTTATTTCGTACTTTATGATTTTATCACTTTTCTGTGACACTATATTTTTAATACAATACACAAAATATGAAAATATTAATTAATTGATGCAAGAATATATAGTTTCAAATGAAATCATTTGAAACTATATATTTCTGCATCAAAAAAGAGAATTAATCTATAAGAAAGGATATCAATAAAAATATCAAATTACATACATAGACTGAATCTAAGAATTTGTTCTTTGGATAATTATAAAACTTATTTTCATTTACTATAAGGTACAGAGAAATAACACCTGAATCCTCAGGAATGGCAACGCATGGGTGGTATCATGGGCGAAACAGTATACTCTGTTATGTCCATGGTACTGCTCATGTCTATAGGCGACAGTTACAACTTTCCATCAGGTGGACCGTCAGCTTGTTTGCCATTCTAAGTTGTATAGACGTCTCACGTCAGCTTGTCAGCAAAAAAACTTGATAATTTGGAAAACATTTAAAATCATCGTTCAATCGTCAAAGACAGTATAAAAACTCTTGCCACCAGAGGACGATACTTTCACACGACTAGTGCCAGTAGCAATATATCACCTTAGACGGGAAGGGATCTCATAATATCTCACCAATTCTCACCCAAGGGGAGGAAAAGAAAGGCCAAAAAATAAATTAAAAGCCAACATGTGCATCGTCTTTTATTTTTCAAATGTTATCATCTCTTTTACGTTCCTTGAAGACAAAAAAAAAATACATAGGCATACATTACACTGTTCTTCTCCACAATGTTTATGAATTATGACTTTCGCCCGCAGACCGTCTGCGGTTGAATTTCCATTCCAGTAAATGGAATTATCATTGAATAGTGACTATAACAACAATTTGGTTGTGGCCCAATGCAATTACGTTCCGTTTTACACACCGAAATCTCATTCGTGATGATTACGTCAATTGTCCACGATGCGGGTGGTGACAGCTTGTTGATTTCGATATTGTAATAAAATTATTGAAATATCATACGGGATTAATGTTTTAGTTAAACGATATTGGTTGAATTGATAGATAAATAATTGGGATATAATATATATATATATATAAATTTTTTTAACAACAATAATATGAACGTCACGTCTCACTTCAAAAGTACGTTTCATGTTAATCAAAGAAAAAAATAAACTTTAATAATCTTCTTACGATAATTTACTCGATTGGTTCTGTGATTAAGTTGTCAATTATAAAAACTATCGTAGATTATCATCTCTCATCTATATTGATAGAAATCCCATTGTTCCACAAACTAGAGCCTAATCTTCTTATAGCAAGAAAAAATACAATTTGAAAATAATTGAAATATTTCTCGTGTACTAATGGATTAATGTTAAAATCCCTCATCGGCTTATCAAATGATGGGGGTCGTCTTGTCTAAATGAAATGTCTCTCGCCGTCACTTGTTTTTCAAATGCAATCATCTCTTTCCTACATACAAACGGTATTAAGCGTGAAAGAGACCGAAAATAATTTGTAGAAAAACATAATATAGGGTTGGAAGCGGCGAGATTCGTGTCACCCCAGGTAGACCAATAAAAACGGATGTTTCATTAACTTTATGTTAGACAGCACTTATAAAGACATTAAAAACCTCAATTCGGTCGGCGACTAATGCGTTTACCATTTTCTATCTACGTTTTGTATTATTTTTTGTCCTTTCTATTATCTGTTACAAATTTCTTTAATGTGTTAGAGCGGTTCATTAGATACATATTATGAAAACAAATATTCGCTAACTGTAACCTGAACGAATAAATTCGTAAGTCTGTATCGTATTCAGTCGAATACAAAATAATAATATAATATATAAGTATACAATATTATTTATTTATTTAAACTTTAATGCAAAATTAAACTACGTACATATGGCGAACTTAACACCGGACGGTGTTCTCTACCAGTCAACCATTGAAATAGGCGGTGCCTTATTGAAGTACTATAGACAAAAAATATTAATTTAATACTCAATATATTAATATATTTTAAACATATAATTAGATTAATATAAACATACATATAATATATTAAATAAATAAATATATACATACATAAATAATACTATAACAAACAGTTAACTATATTAGAAGAGCAAATGAGACAGTCTATGATTCAAACAAATTAATAAGTAAGATTAAGTGTAAAAGGAAAAGGAAGAATATAGTCTATTTCTAGAGAGTCTAGTAATGTTAAATGTTCAAATTCCAAACAAAATATAGTAATAATTTATATAAATTTTAAATTATAATAACAAACTACCTATTACCTATAAATACTTCCCTAAGTACTATACACGATACGTATTGTGATTCGAAAAAAAAACTTTTTATAAATACTTCTTATATTAAATGAACTACCTATTTGACGGACTTGAAACGTAAAAGATTCTCAATATTATTGTAAACTTATTATATTTCTTTTGAATGTAATCTTATTTTGATGTATAAAATTTATTATTAGCACTAATTTAGTTCTATAAGTAAATCCAATAGTTAGATACTAATCAGATATCACTTTAGACTTTTGCTTCACAATTCGCAAATTTAAAGCTCAAAATAAACCTCCTTTTAGGAAATTGTGCACAAAACAAAAGAAACACTTTGTGAATAAGCACAAGAGTTCTCGACGTCTAAGCCATTCATCATTCACTTGGTACCAAATCCTCGAAGAACGGATACCACTCGAGCAACAAAGAGTGTTTATTGTATCAAAACAAAGGCATCGTTTCATATCGTAGTGACAGCTAACTTGCCAATTATAAGTCTGAACGAGGGCTGCCATCCGTGAACTTGTTATTTTGTGAAAAGCCTTAATTGCTTTTAGTTTTCTTTTTCATAAGTTCACATGAATGTTGTACAAATCCAAATATCATTTACCAAGTTCATCTGACAGATGTAGTTGTTTATTTTAGACGTTGTTAACAATTTTCTTTTTTAATTCTTTGAAAACCTTGCTATTTATTACAGATATAGAAATAATAGCCAAATCGGTTTAGTCTTAATCAAGTGAATATGTATTTACATTTACATACTCGTAAATAAACACTGAAAGTTAAAACATAATTTATATACACTTTTTAAGGGATATAGTTGTATCTTTTCTATTCTCTTAACTATATCTTGATATATTTATATATGTAATATAAATTATATTGAATTAATAATAATATTAAATATATATATAAAGATACCACTGCATTTTATGTGTCCATTGTTTGTATTTCGTATATCTTTATATTTCGTTAGCAACATTACATAAAAATTAACACCTTCCAGTACGGATTTAAGACACTTCGTCATTTCAGCCATTCAGTGTTCACTGATATAGACCTCCCTATAAATACTGCTGCTGGACCACTTGCTAATACTGACCCCACGTGACACTTTTGACACTATCACTATATTTAAGAAACGGTCATCTTATATTGATTTGGTCTGTATAGAGTTGCCACTCTAGAACCTTTTTTTCCCATTAGTCCTTAGTCAGTTATCAAACTTAATTATTTATTTATATTTTTATATAACTTATTAAAGAGTAAAATAAATTGCACAAATCCACTCTAACCTATTACAATGTGAACATGCAAAACGCTGGATCGCGCTTCCTATTTATGAGTACAAATAGTCGTCTATCTGTGCAACGAACTGCTTCCTCTAATCTAAGTTTTGTTTGATCATATTTATTGCGACTTGGTGTACCACCATTTGTTCTTGTGTTTTATACGGCTCGGCATCTCATTAAAGAGCGGAGCACTATATCGTTCCTATCTAGGCTGTTATCTTTGAAAATGTTTTGGTGCATAAATGTTAAGTTGAATAGATTGATCCAGTTGAATTCTTGTCTATGCTCGAAAGTGTAGCTATTCTCAAACTTTTTTTTTATACCACTGAGGTGGCAAGCAAGCATACAGCCGACATATTTTACATAGAATTAAATTATTAAACATTATAATATAATATTGCTTTTTTATTCAAGATTAAAAATACCATACCATATAGATACAGGAACACATCTATCGATGTTTAGGATAAATAAATAAGAAATAAAATTATCAAAGACATACTGTCAGGAATTAAAACAATATTTATTTAACTTTTTAACCTCAGTAAATAGATAATTGTGAGAAGTTTCAAATTTAAAATTAATGAAATTAGTTTACAAAACTACTTTTATCTAATTTATCATAAGAATAATTTTGATTTGTAAATTATTTTATCAACACTATTTATTTGTTTTCACTTTTAATATAGATATTTCAAGACTAGTGCACAAAACTAGTAATTCTAAGCTGTCATGAATATAAATTGTAGCTATATAGTAAGGTCACATTGAAAAAATATCCAGACATTCATCGAAATTTGTCGAAATAAATATTATTTAAAATTTTAATTTAAAATCCAATACTTGAATTATATTTAGTTAAGAGTTGTAAGTATTATTTACTTTTATGAGAAAAAATTAAAATGTATTTTTTATTTATTTTTTGTTTATTTAACACTTTATATATTTTATGAAAACATATTTATTTATTAAAACAGGCTAAAAGCAATTTATGTAGTTATACAGAGAGTCCAGGTTTAGTCTGCATAGAATCTAAAAATTTTAACAGATATCCCAATAGAAAAAGGACTTATATGACAGAAGCATTAACCTAAACGTAAATTTGATTTGCATGCAACATAAAATAACAAACAAGCTTGTTAGCTTGTTTGTTATTTTATGCCTTCCATCCCTTTCCCCCGGTGAGCTGTTGCTCACCCCGGGGGAATGGGATGGGTAGTATAAAATCTAACAAGCTCATTACTGTCAATATAACAGGTCGACCTCCACGTGGTTCCTCTGGAAACCATCTTGGTTAATTTTAGATGAATTCAATATGGGTAAACTAACCTGCTTCATCCTCATTTGTCATCCCTCACTGGTGCCTCGCCAGTATATACCGATAGCGCAGGCGGAGTTACCATTCCATTTTCATTCATTGGCATAAAACAGCCCACCCCACTTTGTGGAAAGTGGTAATAAATATTATGTGTATGGTGATGTTCATCATCACCATACACATAACATACTTTTTTCATCGTCATCTTCTCGCTCTTATACCAAATATTTCGGGTTGTCGTAATATGTTTTTATTCATATATCGTCAACCCGAAATATTAATTAGTTAGGTTTTGGCTTTTGGTTTTTCAAGCGACTGTTTGCCTGATATCAATCCTCCTTGGGAATTCATTTGTTGGTGATATCCACAAACTATATAAAAATACTGTATGGAAGAAAGGATTAAGGAAAAGGGAAGGATTTTGGAACTGAGTAAAGGAAGTTGGTAAAAATGGAATAAAGAATTAATTGGGAATAGAGAAAGGGGGGCATTGCAGTTGCGGATTATATTGGTACAATACATCAGTAAATACAGCAGTAGCTCGAGAAGCCAGGGTCGCACACCCGTGTGTCTTTACTCTAGAACCGGACAGATCACTAAAGGAGAACATCCTTGGTACAACATAACATACTCAATTATACTATAAATATATAACAATAGTATACTACAACACGTTCAAGCCTAGTTTTATAAAACAAAAAGCCTAAAACAGTCGCACTGATCCATCGCCCACATTTCATTATATCTAGAGACCTCACAGCATTATTTTATATAGTTATTTGCTGAGATATCCACGTTAATAAATCAAGTAGGATATCATGTAATGGACACCGGTCGAGGACGGTCCCTGTAGACACATAAATTTGTTTTTGTACGTTTTTTACTATATCATTTGTTGTGGAAACACGAGTGTAATTCCACAGAGGTATCGATGACTAACGGCTATTTAATAAGTGTGTATATTTGTATATATATGGTGTTTAAAATACTGCAATCGTTACTCGTTAATTTAGAATGTTGAAATTTATTTTTTATGAAGAGAAATTGCTGGTGAAATAAAAAAATATATACTTGTAAATCTTTTTGAATTTTGTAAATAAAATTAAAATAAATTTAATATTAATAATGTTTATTTTTTTTATTTTTCGCTATGTGGTCCTAGCTTAGAATAGGTCACCCCTTCCATTCCCGTGGGTGTCGTAAGAGGTGACTAAGGGAGGACAAGGGATGGGCAGCAGCGTCACTCTTAAGACATCTCCAAAGCCTAACTGCGTTTGCCAATCCGCCTACCAAGCATGGCAACTACTGGCAGAACCCCCAAGCTGGAGGCTTGTGTTCAGCAGTGAACAGTAAAAGGCTGATATGATGATTATGAATGATTATTTTAAAAAATAAAAAATTCTTAATTTAAAAATATGACCGTTGGACTTTCAACATTCAGAAAGACTTAAAATGTTCGACCTTAGGTTCAAGGTTACTTAATATTTATATCAATCCAACAGTCTAGTCATACCTATCAGATAAATAGAGTTCACATATACTCTTCACGATTACAATATTTATGAATATAAGTAATCACATTATTCACAGTTTTTAAAAATATTTTTGTACATTTTTAAACACCATGTGTATATCTTTGTCCATTTATAATATGGCCATTTGTATCGATGTCCGTTATTTTATGACTCTAAAATAACATCGCTGGCGAACTAAAAGACCGTGATTATCCGTTTTGTATGATAGATGTAAATTTTAAACTAACCTAAATAAAAATATTACCGCGATGATGGTGAGTTCAATTGCATTGATTTTAATTTTAATTTATTGCCATCTGGCAACCCAATCAATTGGGTTACCAGATGGCAACCGGGAAACCAAACCGGGATGGCAGATAGTAAAAACTTTGTGTCTCAAATAATAACATATATATATATATATATATATATATATATATATATATATATATATATATATATATACGAGGTTTGTCCGGAAAGTACGTATAAAAGTTTTTTAAAAATTTTATTTTACAATTATTCAGGTAAATCAATTTTATCCCCTTCAAAGTACTCCCCCTGTGACATAATGCACTTGTGCCAACGCCGTTTCCACTGTGAGAAGGCTCCTTGAAAGTCCTCTGGTTGTAGGTTTCTCAGCTGCCGTAGCTTTTTTTATCTCATTTATGTCCCCCAAATGCCGCCCCCGAAGTACCAATTTGGTTTTTGGGAACAAGAAGAAGTCACACGGGGCCAAATCCGGCGAATAGGGGGTGTTCGGTCACCGTAATGGAATTTTTACTCAAAAACTCACGGAACGATCTTGGCGCAAATTTTGAAGTTCGTTTCTTAGAATTTCGTGGACCACGGTTTTGCCCAAATTAAGCTCTTCAGCCACCTGTCTGACCGTTAAACGACGGTCCCCATTAACACAAGTTCGAATTCTTTCCACGTTTTCGTCGGAATGTGAAGTGGAAGGACGTCCTGAACGTGGGTCATCTTGAACGCTTTCTCGGCCCTCTCTGAATCTTTTTAGCCACTTGTGGACGGTTGGTTCCTTCACAGCATCATCCCCATAAACTGTTCTGAGATCGGCAAAAATTTCACGGCCATTCTTGCCGAGTTTCGAGAGAAACTTGATTACGACGCGCTGCTCTTCAACGGAAGCGGGCTCCATGCCGACGGGGTTTCGTTAAGAGGTAACTTCACAGATGGCGTGACAAGCCAGTTCGCACCGCACGGCGGTCAGACCAGAACTGAAGCATTGTCAGGGACATAAGGAAGGGGTCCTGCGCTTACCTGGCCTCCCCACTCCTCTTTCTCGCATTCCAGAACACTTTTATACGAACTTTCCGGACAGACCTCGTATATATATATATATATATATATATATATATATATATATATATATATATATATATATATATATATATATATATATATATATATATATTAACTTTCCAATAGTAAAAAACACCAATAACAAACCATATGAATTCGAATTCATATGTTTTAATTGTTATTGATGAGAGGGCAGCAGGTCTCACATCAGATTAGATTCTAACACGATCAGCGAAGTGTTACATTAACCACAATTATGACAGTTAATGACTACCCCTGATTAACCCATTGTTGATGGGGGGAAGGGATTGTTAGTACTGAGATCTACTAGCCCCATTGGTAGCGGGGGGAAAAAGATTGTTAGTAATGGAGATTAAGAATCCCATTGCTAGCAATATACCCAACCAGGTCGACCTCCTCGCGGTTCCCCCTGGAAACTATCATGGTTAATTCCTGATGAATTTATCATGATGGGCAAGCTGGCCTGTTTTCATTCTCATCTATCACTCTTCACTGGTGCCCCGCCAGCGTATCCCGTTAGCGCAGGCGGGGTTATCATTCCATTTTCACCCTAAAAAAAGCCCCATTGGTAGCAATATACTCTCTCAGGTCGACCTCCACGCGGTTCCCCCTGGAAACCATCACGGTTAATTCTTGTCAAATTCATCATGGTGGACCAATTGACCTACATTCATTCTCACCTATCTTGTTCCACTGGTGTCTTGTCGGTGTATACCGATAGAGCGGGCAAGGTTACTATTTCATTAAAATCCATTAAAAAAAAAAACCATTGCGGATTATAGTCGTTACTATGTTTCTTTTTTTTTTTTTTTTGTATATTACAATATTCTTTTTTTAACATATGCTGTGAACACAGTGACAATGATGTATCTTCGTAATGTGTATTGTTGTATAAATCAGTATAATTTACTTAACACTTAATTTATATATAATGATACGGTAGACGTGAGATATCGTGAAATAACACTAATATGCCATATGTTTTCCGCCTTGATGTCACCTACTAATTTGACTTTGATAAATAGGTTGAAACATTATAGGCTGACTATACAAAATCGTTACTATTTGCTCACAACTCGATACACATCGAGTACACAACATAAAAATTATAAATTTACTTTTACGAACTAATTATGTATACACAAGAAAATGTAATTCTCATTTTATTTGTTTAGGTCTGAGGTGAGATCTCTCACCAATAATACGCTTAGGTGGGTCACTAATGGCTCTAATATATTTTTACGTAATAAATATAAGAGGGATTCAGAGAGAGGTTTTTTTCTTTTGTTTTATATCGGCGCGTTATGTTATTGTTATTAATATTGCAACAAAATGTTTATGAATATTAATAGAAGCCGATGAATATTTACGATCAATTTATAATTATAATTCTTATCATTATTTCCTATAAAATCGTATTATTTGTGACAGTCATATATGATAATATTGAACAAAATCTATCAATTTTGAGGACTATTCTTCGCTCATAATCATAACTAATTTAATTCGAAACAATTTTCTATGTATTCTATTTATACTAACCATATCCAATTAATTTGCTTGCATTAATTATTTCTAAAATCTGCCCTATAATATGTATTATCTGTACACCAAATTTTATTTAAATTTTTTTAACCAAATAAATACGAGTAAAAACAAACTTTATAAATTGTTCACATTCATAGTATTGGGAATAAACTTTGAATAATGTACAAAAACTTCATAGTTGGTTACATTTTACTGGTATCGCATATAATTTAGGAGAGATGATAATAAATACTGATTACCCATGGTAAGGGAGATCTAATATGGTTATTCGCGCCTGTAACATATGTTTAATGTTAGAGTGAACTTCAATTGATTGACGCAACGTCTGGTTTCGTCTTGAGTACCCAACGCAGATTAGGTCGGTTACTAATATGAGTTATTCATTAAGTCGAATAAGTGTAATAATGTTTCAACAGAAGGCGAAAGATAGTAGGGGATATATATGATTCCTACAGTGGCTTTCAAAGTTTCAACACGGTTACACATTTCATATTATATATATGTTATTTAATTACTTAATGGTCAAAAAATGAGCAGCAGGCCTCTTTAAATATCACTAAAGCCTAACTGCGGTTGCCAATCCCCATGCCAAGCATGACAAATGCTGACAAAACCCCCAATATGTAGTTAGTGGCATATATTTCGCAATGGACAGATAACGGCTATTATGATTATATATATGATATATATATATATATATATATATATATATATATATATATATATATATATATATATTTATTTATTTTATATATATATATATATATATATATATATACACTGTAAGCTTCCCTCAGTAGAAATATATAAATCTACGTAGATTCTCAAACCATGAAATTATTAGTATAAAATATACTACCATATTTATTAATACTATAACGTATACAAATAATAACCTTTTTTATATAAAACCATATATAGACATGCATAATCCGTTCTCAGACTCAAACTCGATTCCTAAACAAACTTGAACTTGAAATCTTATTTGTATGAAATAACAACATCAACCACTCGTCTCCAAACATCTTGTAGTTTTCTTATGAAATGCAATATATTTTTACCAACTTCCAATGAATTCTGTTTCTCAATTTGCTTGTATTTTTAACGTAGGTATATTTTATCGAAGACACTTTTTCGTAAATTTCAAACGAATTTTGATAATTGTTTTAACAATCAATAGGATTTATTTCTATATTGAAATGAAATTAAATGAGATTTATTCGTAAAAAACATAACTGTAGTTTCTTAACTAATAGTAATATTATAGTTTTATAAGGGTACAGTAATTATGGTTTTAGAACTGGGCTCCTGAATAGGTTAATATAATAACCTGTGTTAAGGAGCCACAGCCCCAACCCCCTTTAGTATTAAATTTAATATTGGTCTGATATTAATTTTATTTCAAAATAAAACGTTGCTTTTTTTATTATTATTCTTTATAAATAATAAACTCCTATCGTAATGATAGATAAATACTGAGTTTCTTTTTTAAATATGACCTTTCATAAAAAAAATAAAGTTGAACTAACTGTAGTAACTTTCTTTAGGTAATAATATTTGAACAAATATAAATTCAGTTTTTATTTATTTTACAGCTTTTTCTTATAATGTATGATAATGTAATGGTTACTCCGCCTGCAGTACCGGTATACGCTGGCGGGGCACCAGTGAGGGATAAGGTAAGAATGAAAAGACAGGTCAGTTAGCCCATCATGATGAATACACCTGGAAACCAGCACAAGGCTTTTCAGGAGGGACCGCGAGGAAGTTGACTTACAAGGGTATATTACTAGTAAACTTAATCCAGCTACAGCAGTTAAAATTTAGGTACTAAGACACTGAACATAAAATGTACCTAATTCGTTAAGCAAATTCAATATTTAAAAAAAAAACAATTTAAATCGATATCTAATAATGGAAAGGCTATTTTATTGGTTATAAATTAAAACCTCACAAAAATACGACGGGTACCTACAGTTGAGTATGGCTTCAAAAATATATGTAGAAGATAGTCGTTCGGCTAATTTTGATCGTATCTGTCAAATGGAATCAGTCATTCACACATAATGTAATCGTGTCTTTTCCCACACCCTATCATTACTCACTCCACTGGCAATACACTGATTTACAAGTCCACATTACAGTGAACGCAGTGTACTCGTAGAGTATTAAAATTATATAAATTGTAAGTTGTTCAACTCCATATCAAATATACAATTGCTTTATAGTACGATTTTGCGTCACACACGTATATTTCCAAGGATACATTATTGTAAATTAAATATTTAAACTAATAATAACAAATAAAATGTTGTTTATCAATTATTTTTTTAATGTACTCGTATATTAAGCTTCAATGCGAGTATAGCATCACAGTTTAAAGAATTCTATTCCGTACTTTTAATATGTATATGTGTGTGTGCGTATGCGTGTGCGTATGCGTGTGCGTGTGCGTGTGCGTGTGCGTGTGCGTGTGCGTGTGCGTGTGCGTTTGCGTGTGCGTGTACGTGCTGGTATGCATGCGCGCGCGCGCGCGCGCGCGTGTGTGTGTGTGTGTGTGTGTGTGTGTGTGTGTGTGTGTGTGTGTGTGTGTGTGTGTGTGTGTGTGTGTGTGTGTGTGTGTGAGCGCGCGTGTGCGTGTGTGTGTGTGTGTGTGTGTGTATGCGTCAGGTGTTTGCCAATAATTGCCACGCTTAGCAAGCGAGTTGGCAACCGCAATTAGGCCTTCGTGTGTGTTTTAAGGGGCACATTGCTAAATAATAATAAAAAAATTATAAAAAAATACTATTACTTTAGCAAAATGTACAATTTAAAATAAAAAATAAGGAAAATAAACAAGAAATAAATATGATTAGATTTAATTAAATGGATTTCAAACCCATGTAAGGACTACTATACATTGAACTACCGTGCGTGTATTCTATACTGCATTATGACAATGGGTCACACAAGTCCACGTAGCTCTGTGGGTGGGCATCCTACCCAGTTTACAATGAATCTATTGTACCGGGTGTACGCTTGCATTATTCCATAAACGGCACAATATCGCTAGTTTTATTAATTATAATACGACATAATACTATGTTGCTCTCTTAACCTTTGGATAATTTAAGTGTAGATAAAAGTTCAGATAAATAATAAAGAGAGATGTTTGTTTTATAAATTACCAGTCGTGAACTGCGGCTTTGTGTCTGTGAATGCGAACGAAAAGTATGTGTTAATACATGGCATAGGCCATTAATATATCAACACTCATTCAAATCAAATCAGCTATTTAAGCCTTACCAAGAAGCAAATACCCAAACATAATATATAAACATCAAAACATATAACCAATTCCTATATCTATGTGAATTAAGAGAAAAATATAAATGAGTTTCAAAATCCTACAATATTTGAATAATAAGAAATGAGGATATATAAATTTACCTCTTAATTGTTTTCAATCTGATTTAATTTGCTTTACAGTAAATATTACGCAGTACGAATATTAAGTCAGGACTTTACTGCATTGTAATGAAAATAAATCTTGGCAATTTTTTAAAGTTTATCCCTACAACTGTTTTCGGAATGCCGCTACATTAAATTGAAAATTTCGACTACAACTGCCATCTCCGGTATTGTCTAGTGGTTAGGATACCTGGCTCTCACCCAGGAGGCCCGGGTTCAATTCCCGGTACGGGAATTTACTTTTTACCTACATCTCGAAACGAATAAGATATAGTAATTTTCTTGTTCGTTACAATTTAAATTTCATTGTTATTTTAATATACTTTTTTTTATTTTACTTTGTTGCTTGGCATATTCATTTTAATTTGTTTTAAATGTACAAAAATAGCACAAAATATACACAATCATTTGCAGTATCAAATAAATAAAACTTAAAATAATAAATAAGATGAATAAATAATTTGATATATTTTTTATTATATTAATAAATATTTTTTTTTTAATGAAGACATGATAACATATATGAGTATACATGAAGACATGATAGTTTCAATTCTCTTGCAAAATAATCTCAGATATATCTAATGTCCATAATTAAAACGCAAATGAACAAAAACAATAGTTTTCTGCCACAATAAGGCTATTAGTATTAGGTGTTCTACGCCGTAAGTAAGTGAGAATTGAAAATGTGTTTTGTGCCCGTTTCTTGGGAAAGCATTGTATGAACACACATGTATGACGCACGAGCGTGAAGATTTTAAAGGAATTCCTTTGTCAGTTTTCTCATCAGTAAAATGTTTAACGAGACGTGCAAATTATTATCTTAGCAGGAAGCAAGCTGTAAGAAGCAATACCTGGCTACAATGTTTATTAACACATAGAATAACTATGCTCATTTATCTCCTTATATTCCTAATAGGTACTTATCTTTGTGTTAAACAAGCTAATAGAACCACTATGTACCGTTTTGGCGCCAATTTTTTATCGCGTCGTAGCGTCAGTTGTATACTTGGCACAAAAAAAAATGGACGCATAGACTTTGAACTGTGACAAAATACTTTCTAACTTAAATTTAAAATTAACTCATAACACCAATCGCTTTTTTAATTTACAAATCTACACTTGTGGAAGAATTGTATCCATCAATGGCACATTAGAGATAAAACAGTTTTACCAATATTTTAAGCATAATTTTTTTTTATGCCAAATGAGAAAAGAATACTCTTGCCGAGCTCACTAGTAGCATTAGGTATACATACATGGAAGATCGACTGCCTTCCGCTTAAATTAATAAAAATATTTCCAAAAATATATGTAGTAGAGAATCTTACTCCCCACAAGTGTAGTATAGAGTTGTTGTTGAATAATTATTTTTCATACCTCCATTGATGGCGACTTCTATAAGGTGTAATGTCTATTTTTTTTATAGTTTCGAAAATACGCTTCCGCTAAACACAAAAATCCGCGTATTTTCAATCGACTTCAAAATAAAGAAGGTTCTCACATTCGGTTCTATTTTTTTTATGTTTGAAAACTATTTTTTGTCTGAAAGTATATACCTACTTACAGATTAGTTACATAGAATTTTTATCAAAATCAACTTAATAATTTAGTTTTTACATCTAAATAACTGGTTAAAACTGGATAAAAATTAATATCTAAATAAAGCAAAGGCACTCAACTTTATCATAATATTATATTCGTAAAATAAAATAATATAGCTCTCTTAACATTGTTTTTATATTTCACATCAGCGCCATATCTATTTTAAAGAGGAAATATTCAAAAGCCGTCCGCCGTAAATTTCGTTAGACATCCAAATGCATTATGCTAATGCAACGATTTCCTGTTAAACTTTGAGACATGCCGAATTCTTCGCGTGTCGATACACGATTGTATTAAGAATTTCACATTTTAAAATACACTTCTTAGAATATAGACCGTTTTTGATATAAGACCACGAGAAATTTACTTCTCGAATTTACGACTGGATTAGAAACCAGATATTCTTATGTCAAAACATAATTTAGATAGGTCCAACCATTATGAAGACGTAATATAATAGGGATCCGAAGAATTCCTCGGCGGATGATTTAAGGATAATAAACATTTGAATCTCGTCCTCTAAGAATTTTCCTTAATCTCCGATTGGTTTTTAATTGCTTTTTGATTATTCATCTTATTTATTAGAAAATACATTCGTAGTATATTAATTTGAAATACGTATAAATTAATAGTTCATTTAGCAATATATTATGAATTGTGACATACATTTAAATGTTTTATTTTTTAAATCAGTATAATTTATACTTTGTTATAGTGGACGAGAATGGAACAATAGATGTATAGATTAGGCCTTTGTGCATAAGTTCTGATTCTTGTTTTCTTTTTCTTTATTTTAATACTACTATTCATGTGGATGATGACGTCTTCTGATATTAAAAGTTTCTAAGTCGCCTTTTTATACATGAAAGTCTTTAATAATACTCAGAATCTTACACTAACCATTAAAGTACATTGTATTCAAATGTTAAACTCAAATATCAGTTTATCATTATCATCAAATCAGATGTAAAACATTCACTGAAAAACATAAAGGGGGTTTTGCCAGTGCTTGACATGAATGGAAGGCGGGTTGGTAACCATAGTTAATCTTTGGTGATGTTTCAAAAGGGACGCTGCTGCCATCCTTCAACCATAAAGTTCCTTTAACACATATGGGAAAAAGGAATAGCCCGTTCTATGCCAGGACCACACGGCATATCAATGGAATATAATGGTACTTACTCGTACATTCCCATGCACGGTCTAATATTTGACCAGCAAAGAACTCTGTTTCAATATAAAGAAGATGTAAACAAACGAATAATTGACTCAAATACAAGACAACGTGCCGATATCGAATACTAACACCGATCAAAAATCGATTAATTGAATGAATGTTTCGATTTGTCACTAATTGTATTTATAGAGCATTTATGTGATAATTTCAACAAAATTTGAACTTTGTTCTATTGAAATATACCTTAATATACAATTTATGCATCAATGTAGACACATACATATCAATTGAAAAGTGATTTTCTAAAATGGTATCAACAAACCAGATCACCTCGTAGAGAGCGTGTCAAAATTTATAACTTTATCATTTACTGCACGCAATTCCTTTCCTAGAGTCCACAATAACTGAGATATTTTATTCTATCTAAGAAACTGGTTTCCTCGACCCCCAGTACTGTAGTTATCTATCTCTAAATACTTAATAGAAATGTCTTACGAGTAGCATTTCTGATTTATCTGAGGTTTGCAACAAACAACCCAGCGATTACTAAATATTAAACGAAGGTTTATTGAGTGGCTTAGAAGTTTGTTTATTAATCTATATTGCTTTATTTTGTAACAGATTAGTAAAATAAATAATCAAAACATGATCGGTAAAATTTTATTAAATAAATATATGTAAGTATACAGTATTATTAATGCTACTGAAAAATTAAAAAAAAAACAACAATCATGTAACTTTAATTATATTATTATTATTATATTAGCCCTTAACTCCAGTATTGCCACGCATAGCAGGCGGGTTGCCAACCGCAGTTAGGCTTTGCTAATGTTTAAGAAGGAACGCTACTGCCCACCCCTTTACTATTAAGTTCCCTTAGTCGCCTCTTACGTGTCGTAAGAGGCCATTATCTATGTTGAGACCACACAGCATAAAATAACATACAAACAATAGATTATTATAATTGAAAGAACTCCACAAACTTGCTTTAAATAATATTAAATAAATCCTATTAAAACATTTATATTATTATTGACAATTATAAAAATGAAATAAATTTCACTTCGCTACAAATCACAAAATAATACAACGTTCCAAATTCATTTCTTTCCATGCAACTAATATGCAAAAACTCAAGCTATTATCTCACGTCCTGTCAGCCACGCGACCAATACATCTCCTGCCTTATTTTTCGGAAACTATACAAAAGCTCTGACGCTAAACACTGCCATTATTGCTCTTATAATAGACAAAGCAACTTTGTTCGAGACAATACAATCAAATAAAAGACTCCCCCCATTAATTTTTGGACGTTTGACACTTTGTAACGGTGTATCTTTTGTATAGAATGAACAACTTAACCCTGTGGAGGCGAAAAATTATCTCCCAGCATGCATGCTGTCGGTACCAATGTCAGTACAAAGGAATTCTGTTTATGCTATCCCGTTTCTCTCTCAGTACGATCGGATTTTTAGACAAAATTAGTAACGCTAGTGTCAACTATGTTAGACCGAGAACAAAGATCCGTATTTTGATCCTTCAATAACGTTCAATACATAAATATTATTCGGCCGGTGCGGACCCCACGGGAATAGAGGGCCAAGTTTTTTATGTCGTACGTTATAATTGTGAGATACGATGTTTTTGTAATTATTTACGAGCTTTGTATCTCGGGAATGTAATTTATGTTAAGCCGGTGCCTAGAGATACATGTTTGTGTGCATTTTATCTTGTTACTTTGTATAATTAATTAAAATTTTCTTGTAATTGAATGAATGTTTAGTCATGTGTCATATGTTCCGGTTCGTGGTTGCTTTGCTAGTTTTACTACTTTAAGAAGACCGTATTAAAAATATCTGTTAGTATAAATCAAATATTCTATATGCTATATTAATTCATATTAATAATAAGGAACAAGAAGGATCATACTGAATTCTTTAAGGCAAATAAGTCTATTATGTAATAAAAAAAAGCTATCATGACGTACATATTTTCAGAAGGCATAAACAATAATAATTACTTTATTTATGTTAATAAAATTTGGAAAACTACATTTAATTAACAAAATAAATAACGATCATGCACAAAACAAAATAAATATAAATGTAACATTGACTAACAATTGAAGTTTAAATCCTTCAAGCAAGCACGCGAGAGCACCAACGGTTTTTAGCATAAATCCGTCGAAAGATATTGTAACTGCGACGGGAGCATATAAAATAAGTTCTGGAGCACGTAATGGATCTTACACTTTATGACGTGCTAACTCATAGCGTAGATGAAATAATATCCATAACAGAACTATGTCAAGTGTCGTGAACTGCTAGAGTTCTTAGCAAGTTTACTCCCTAATGCTCAACAATGTTGTTTCATTGTTTATAGTCTAACATCATTTAGTGAAATTAATACTTTTTTATAACAATCTATTTAAGTTTCAAGAGAATGTAGGAAAATTAATAATCGCTAAACCAACAAAAAATTACGTACCATTAATTTATTAATTAAAAGTATATTTAGTCTTTAAGCAGTTAATAATATATTCAATTTGGAATATGTTACTTATTATTATTTGATTAATTTCATAAAACGTTTAATATTCTCGATATATACTTACCCTTTCAAGAGTTTAGAAAGCAAAAAGGAAAATGATTGCGAATCGTTCTTGCTTCATTTTTACATCCCGCTGGGTGTCGTTGACGAAGGCGACGTAGGTACAAGACACACACAGCGCCAGCACAAAGCGAAGGAAACGCTTAACACACACATTCTGGAGATCAAAGAACGCGCAATCTGTGTGAAAAAAATAACGTTTTGGTCCCAAAAGGGCGGACCCGTTTACGCGGCCCAATTCACGCGAACGGTTCGGACGAAGAAATTGAATTGAAGTCAGCCCGAACAACAAATTCAAACGCGTATCGAATTGTTTTACGTTTGACGAATTCGCTTTTCGAAATTTAAAATTTGGCACAATAGGCCATAATGATGCAGGTCCGTTTCTTTGTCCATATCAGAATGTTGTAGAACATAGGATTTGAAGAATTCGTGACACGCGACATTAAATTCGAGCTTCAGATTAAAAATTCTGTTGCCCGTCGGGTGTCGTTGGAAAATACCGTACCACATTGTTTTTGTAACTATTTAAATTGATTAAATTCTTGGCCAGGTATCGAGATTTTAACCACACAGATTATGAATATTCTCAATCCAAATAAATATCCTTATACAAAAAATATTTCATAACGATCTCAATGCATTTTAATGTATTAAGTTCTGGGTCTTGGCATTTTAAATATAAGTAGTACAGTAAATATAACTTATTTTCTATTATATATTTTTATTCGAATACACAACTCTGTTACTTCCCCAGATTTGGTTCCTTGAACTACATTAATCATATTATAAGGAAAATTACCTTTCAAAATTTGCCTTCATTTTCTAGCGATGTTATCTCGTGATGCTTCCAACTACCATTTGTTAGTGTCTTGTTTAGAAAATCACATCTGCTAAACTTTATTAGCTTACCTTTGACAAAGACCAAGTTGATGGAGACGCGTATCAAATCGCACGATTCAGCGTGCTCCTTAACGCAGCTGGTTGGGCGAAACGAATCATTTTATTTATTGTTCACAGATCTTATGCGTTATTTATGAAAATCTAAAGTCATTTGCCGCGGTATCCGTACCGGGCGGGCTGTCTTACAGAAAGTGTGTCACCTTGCGTAGAATTAGTTACGCGTTCCCAGTTGATTCTACGGTTTTCGATCACTGTTTCTATACGTAGGTCTATTTTACTATCTCTATGCGTATACGTGATTGATTTAATCGTGCCATTCAACGTACGCTTTGCTCTTATTTACTTGTACTTACGAACTGCTAAATTTACGTTCCTAAATTTATTGTGTACTAATCTTTACGCGCGACTTCGTGCTCGAGATCGGGATCTATTAATTAATCACTATAGAAAATAGTCCATTTACTCGTAATAAAAAGTAGCCCTATCGTAAATACCAATTATTATCATTAACTTTGGCATATTAAGTATATAATTGATTGAATTATTATAACACCAAGAGGTAATAAACAAACTAAAGACACTTTCACTTATATAATATTAATACTGATGTCACAATTCTTCTAAGCAACAAGTTCTACATTAACTTTGAACTCATAAATATTTGTGCCCAAAAAGTGTAAATGTATAACTATAAAAATATAATTAATTATTTAATTAAGCAACTGTAAAGCATAAAATAAATATGGATGGAGAGCACAGAGCGTGGAAACAATCTGCCAAGCTGCGCTACCTTATTACGAGAAGTCGACTCGCCCGTTACGTCGACCGCGCACATCCCGAAGTTTTTTGCTGCACAGTAGCCGCACCGATTTGATTGCTCTGCTTTTTGCTTTCCTTTTCAAATAAAGTGAAGTAATTGTTTGTTTTAAGTCCCGTAGATTGCGTCCGCTGTACGGATTTGTTACAGACGTTTTCGGCGTTAGAAAATAGAGTTTTCAAAACGGTTCAGTGATTCCAACATTCGGATGTAATCTTCTTTTATAATTTACACTCCAATCTCAGCTTGACGATGTCATTGTCAATGTACTCCACGTTTTAATATGTGGATTAAATTATATATAACTGAGAAGTGTGTTCGCTTTTTACTCCAGAGCAGGTAACAGGAAACGGGTTGCCTGGCGTTAATCCCACACCGATCAACGTGTGTGTCAAGTGTGTAATGAAATATATGTGCGTGTGTGTATTGTAGACGTCGCTTAGTTTTTATAAAACTGAGAGTTGGAAGCCGCGAGGCTATCAAGTATCGTCCAACTAATCACATTATACTTTGTCTCACTCATGCTAGTGGGAAACCGTGAGATGGCAGTTCTGTAATCTGCACGCCACCATCTACCGAGATATCGTATAAAGCAAATGCCGTTCATAGTTACTTCAACCGCATTCGTTCATCAGAGCTATGCAATGTTAGAATGAGATTTTATGATTTAGTTCCCTAGAGGCAGGCAGCTTGTAGTTTCTCAGGCTACCGACGATTAGATGGCGTTATTTCCGTCATGTCTAAATAAGGTATTCCTATTTGTACTGTCCATTTAAGAAATGAAAAATTTAATATCATTTTAATTCTTTTTTTATTTAAAACACATCAAACTTTCAAACTCTATGTAAACTGATGATGGTATCAGTCATTAATTGCCCACTACTGAGTTGCCAGTTTGACGACACGTTTGACGAGCGGATTGGTAGCCTTAGTTATGATAGCTTTAGAGATGTTTTAAGAGGGACGCTGCTGCCATTCCCTCGACCATTAAGTTCCCTTAAATGTCTCTTACGACATCCACGGAAAAGAACGGGATGACCCATGCTATGCCGGAACCACACAGCTAAGTAAACTAAATATATTAAAATACATTAATTACATCTAGTCTTCTGTAATATGAAGATATAGAAACTATGCAATCTGTAGTGTTTACCGTAATTTCTGTAATTATTTCTTTTCATTTATGGACATGTATAAAATAGTACAGTGAAATTCTTCGAACGGTTTAAATGAAGGGCAATCAGCCGTAATGCATTATGTAATGCTATGTGCATTCATCAATCATACTAATCAATCAATTTTAATCAATCAAACAACTAATCTAAATAGTTATAGTGCTATCTAAACTTTAGATAGAAATTTGAAGAGACATTCATGGGCCATGATATGTATTAGCCTGGGTTACACTACAAGGAATGGAGAAAGCTATGTCTTTCTCCATCCCTACACCATCCTACCTACATCATCTACTTTCATAACGATTGATTAAACCAACAGACAAACTCAATTTCACATTAAAATATTAATAAGGACTAGAAAGCATTACAATTAAATTAAATAATTATTTTGTGGCACTTCGTAAAATAATATTAGTGATATTAATTTACAAATAATTATAGTGAATAAAATTATATCGAAATATAAGTTTTCCAACTGTTTGATAAATACATTAATTGAATTGTTCAAATTATTTAAATATTTCACTATTAAACCTAACCTGCATGTGTTGGGGGAAAAGAGATTATTAGTAATAACAATCTAAAAGCTCCATTACTAACAATATACTCTATCAGGTCGACCTCCACATGGCTCTCCTTGTAAAAACCATTGTAGTTAATTCTTATTAAATTCATCACGATGAGTCAACTGACCTGCTTTCATCGTTACCTACCGCCTCTCACTGGCCAGTGTATACCGATAGCGCAGGCGGAGCAAACATTCTATTTTCATCCATTTAGAAAAAATCCTGCCTGTGTCATTTTTTTAACTCACTTCATTTTGATATATTATTTTGTTTTGCAACCAAACTGTATGTACTCCAACACGTCCAGTAGCAACTTGCAACAAATTAGATAACAGAAAGACTTTCCCAGTGAAAAATACAAATACATACCTACCTCCTGTTTGATCCACCACCATGAAAGCAGTTCAATATAAAAGTAGTACACTTTTATTATGATTAGACAAATAATCTCGACGTTTATAATCTCAACTGTATTGATGTGGGGGGAAAGGGAGTGTTAGTGATGAGATTTAACAGCCTCATTGCTAGCAATACACCCCATCAGGTCGACCTCCACGCGGTTCCCCCTGGAAACCATAGTGGTTAATTGTTGTTCAATTGGTTACTATAGGCCAACTGACCTGCCTTCATCCTCATTTGTCACCCTTCACTGGTACCCCGCCTGTGTATACCGATAGCGCAGGCAGAGTTACCATTCCATCTTCATCCATTAAAAAAAAACTGTATTGATGTAGAAATATATCTATATTACATTTTGTACTTCAAATTTCAGTTTCCATAGAAACGATACGATAATCTCTAAATATGGTTGGATCATGAGTGAAGTCTGTCAGGGGACGATTAGAGGAAAGGACTGAGTTTATTAATCCTTACGTCCCCTTACCTGTCTGGTCCGTTATCTTTGTCAACGTTACCCATATGAATGTAAGGACTTTGTAGGGATTAATGTAGAGTACATACTTTATAGATGCACTACTACCTTGGGCATTGTGTAAGTAGATTAAATTGTATTTGTATTCCATTTATATATGGATAATATTAATATCGCGCCAATATCTTTATATCGAGTTACTTTAGACTTTATGGCGGAAAGAAGGTTCATCACCTATTTCAATATCGCCAATACCGGTCGGATATCTATATTATATATGTAGTATACTATATATATAGTAAATAAATATATACTATAATATATTATATATTATAATATAGTATATATTTTTGAAGAAAGATAATAATAGTTTTCCCTGATCATTATTAGTAATCAAATAAAGCGAATTTTTTTTTTTTACTAATAGAGCTCTATTAGTAAAAAAATTGTTTAAATCGTTACATATATAAATAAAAATATCAACGTTTTGATTACTATATTATTGCTCATATGCTAGCAAATTATAATAAAATAATTTTAATTAAATGACTAGAAATTATAAAGTATTATTTAAATAAATAATAAATTATTTGGATAAATTTAAGTAAAAAAAAGTAACAACTATTAATTGCAGTAAATTTATAGAACTAAACAATCAAAGTATCTAGTTTGTTGTTAAATTTCGATGGAACAATTTCAAGTCACGAACTTGTGAGCTCAGTGTAATGCTTGAGAGACATCCTATTACGTTACAAAGAGAGGTAACGTAGCCGCCTCGAGTACTTTATTTTCTCGAGGGCTTCTGTGCGAAGTCTATCTAGAAGCATGAGACATTTCTGAGTTATTTTTACTTTGCTAAGCAGTAATATACTTTAATGCAATGAACTACGATTTATAATTATTTTGAACTGTATCAGAGAAAAATATCTTATGGTACCCTAAAGTATTTTCTATACTTATTTTCTTTGATAATATTTATGCTCCATTAAAACAAGATACACATACATTAAAATAATTTAATATGGTCGATTATTTCGTTCAGTTGACTTATTAAAAGTAGCCTATCTCCATCTCCATTCAAAATACCAAATTTCACAACAATTAGTTGATTCGTTAAGGCGTAAAATGGTCACAAATAAACAAACTTATTGATGGATTTATAACATTAGGTTTTATAACATCTACGTTTAGATGAGAAAAGGTCATAATGAGGTCCTAGATCTAATTGTTTCAAATTGACCCCAAGCCTAGATATTCTAGCACGGTACAAAATAAAGATGTCTTTCAAAGAGTATAGATTAATTTACAAAATTAATTTATAATAACAAAAGACAAAATAGCTTGTCATCAAGAATGTAAAGGCGGAAGGTTACAAGGATGTACCCATTGTCTATATAACATACATATGTAAATAAATTAGTAATCATTCAGGTAGATTCTATATTGCTTTATAAAAACTAAGGTAACCACCAAATTGGATCGCAGACGTGTTTACTCTATAATTAACGTAATGATCCTAATTTTCGTTGAGTTCCAATAAATTTCGCTCTTTTTACCTGCCGTGTGATTTGCTAATGACTCCCTTCAAACTAACGCCGGTGAAGTTTCTCTAAGTATTTAAATAGCTAAGTGTATTTTTTCTCATTTTTCTGTTTGTGGTATTTACGTATTTTTAATGAATTATAATATAAGTTAACTACCTACCTTCGTGTAAGTAATAAATTTAACATAAATATTTATTTACACTTTATTGTACCATTTATAAAAATAATAAATACAGTTTTACTTTTAATGAGAAGTGACAAAGGGCAGCCTTATCGCTAAGCAATCTCTTCCAGACAACCTTTGAGTAGAGGACATTGAGAAAAAAGACAAAGGGTAGGTAGCGTACTATTATATAATACTATTATATATAAACATATATACACATTTTATTAATAGCACATATACAACAGGAGAGAATGAATGAGGAAGATGAAGAAAGAATTCTGGGAAATAGTACTAATTAAAGTACGTATTATTTTTTAAATTAAACAATGAAAAGATAATAAGTATATTTTATATATTTCTTTTTAATTACAAGATGGATTTGCGCTTCATTTTACCTCATCTATGTAGATAGAAAGAATCGTACTTGGAGTATGGGTCATACTTAATAAAATAAATCCCATTCCTATCAAGTATTTTTTTTATGCAACTTAGAATTCCAAATAAGCTAACGGCCCACCTGATAGAAAGTGGTAACCGTCGCCTATAGACATAAGCAGTACCAGAGACATAACAGAGTATACTGTTTCATCCACCTCCCCCCCCCCATGTGTTGCTATTCCTGAGGATTAAGGTGTTATTATACCCTCTATACCCTGTAAATTCACTTCCATATCCCACCTTTCAAATCGAAACACAGCCATGTAAACAGAACTACATCACGGGAGAAGCACGATTGGGAAATGAGGTACCTAAGCAAAGATTTGCTTTTAAATATAATTATCGTCATTATAATATCTCAATTCCAATAATGTCCCATTGGTAGATATGAGAGGATTATAGTAGTCTCTTTCCATAAGTCTCCTTAGATGGATATGAACCAACTATGTATTATTATACTAATCAGTTGGCTAGGGTCCGTCCGAGTAAAATTTCCGATCCCGATTCGATTCAGTTTAAGATCAGTCTTTTGGACGATATTGGCTTCATAACATAAATAAACAGGTAGCGAAGGAAATTTTTTTTTCTTATTTTCAGTAAGCACTAAACTACATTTTTACCAGAGGGAGCCTTTGTATAAAAGTTGTCTGCTTGGATACTTCTTTCTCACTCGTGTTTCGGTTGTGAAGAAGCTATGCTAGTTTGGTTTTGTTTCGGTTTGAAACGTAACATATAGCAGTAAAATTACAGGGCACAAAGGTATAACACCGTCATCTTCAGGAAAGGCGAATTACCCATGGGCATCTCAACATTATCTTGTAACACCCATGGTGCTCTCTATATCTGTAGGTTTTTTAATAGGTGAAAATGGAATGGTAATTCCCCCTGCGCTATTGGTACTGACGGAGCATCAATGAGAGATGATAGGTGAGAATGAAAACAGATCAGTTGACCAATCGTGACGAATTTTACAGTAACTAACCACGATGATTTCCAGGGGATACCGCGTGGTGGTCGACCTAATAGGGTGTATTGCTAGTAGAGTGTAGGGCTGTTAGACCCCATTACAAAAGATTTTTTTTTATCCCTATGTCTATAGGTTACCACTTCTCATCAGGTAGACTATCCGCCTGTTTGCCATTCTAAGTATAATAGAAAAATTACACATAAAATAACTATTATTTCTAATTTCTAGCTAAATCTACCAGTTGCTAAACTTATTTTCAAAACTTAGGTTCATTTTTTATTTCATTTTGACACAGTGAGTTCATTAATTTCTTGCTACTAAACTTGTCCTTTAGAAATAAAATGACTTTACACCTATGTTCAAAATCTATATTTATTTAATAAACCAAACACTATAATCTAAAATCTCGCATGTAAATTGTGTCAGGTGTTATTTTTTTCCTAATAGCGACTTAAATATTACTATGTTTGTTTAACAGTTAGCTTGTTTTGTTAGTCTAAGCATTTTTGTATTTATATGCGAACTCGGTTAATACTTCCATACAAATTGTTTATCTTTACAAAATTCAACGTTTATTTTAATCGTTAAATTATTAATCTTAATATTTAACAAGAAATCATAGTTATTCTATTATAAACCAATTATTGTAAACGTTATCGTATTGGTATACAGAAATTTTCAGAGATGACAAAGTAACTGAATTAAAAATTTACCTACAATGAGGTCTTTGTAAATCGGTCTTTAATTCTTATTCTATGGACGTGATCTTATTATTAATAATTAACTATACAATGCGTTATAAAAATAATGACTATATATGGTTAATTAATTACTAAATATTGCCTAAGTAATTTTACATAATCTAAATTTTCAAATCAATACAATTTGAAATAAAAATACCTTTCTATTATACCTTATAAACCAATTGTATAATGAACATAGACAGAAATCAAAAGGCGATGAATTATTAGTGATATAAATTATTTAACATTTACCCTTTTAAAAGGATCCTGGATTCTCAAACTGGTTATACGACAATAGGCGGTTTAATAAAACGGTACAGTAATCCCATACAAATTGTAAATTCTCAGAGCCATGCATTATCTCCCATAAAAAATTGATGGTGGCAAAAAAACATGATAATAAAATACACGCCTATTTAATACTAATAATGGCATTGTTCCCATAGAAATTCACCACTTACTTTATGTAAATAGTTTTTAACAGTATTCAAATTTGAATATAAATATTTTGACTATGTATGAATAAACTTATTAATAATATAGTTACCTACAACATAAAGGTAGAGAATCGAAGGAAATAGCCCCTAACGTACACGCAAATCTATCAATAGAATCGCTTCGGTGATGGTTTACATATGTCAGCCATTAACTGTCCACTGCTGAACATAGACCTTCCCCATAAGAGGAATTTTTCCAGTAGTTGCCATGATTGGAATAAAGATTGGCAACCGCAATTAGTCTTTAGTGATGTTTTAAAACGGACGTTGCTGATCATATCTCAACCATTAAGTTCCCTTAGTCACTCTCGTATATGTAGCATCCACGGGAAAAAAACCTATTCCTTACCGATACCACACGGTGAAGATAGCGCTTATCGCCATCTTATTATGTCTAATAACTAGCTAACGTTATAAAAATTCTATCAATAGAATCATCTGTACTTTATATAAAGGGGCTCGACAACTGACTAATTATGCCATAGATAAAACAAATATGAAATAATAGTATTCATATGGTCTTTTCAACGTCCTCTAGATGTTAAATTTCTCATCATATTTTACTTTACATTTCTTAAAAACGTCATAAAGAATAAAACATGAATATGCTGTAACAACGCATTTTATTAGTGGCTAGACATTAAAAAAATAACACTGTATTAAAATGAAATTTTTACATTAAAGAAGTATGCTGGACCCTTATTATTAACCCCAAAATTCCAAACTCGGTTAGAATGGTCAAAAACTGTAACGACATAATGACAGTGAAGCGATGTCTATAAAATGCGACTCCTATCCGGGATAGCCCCGGATTAATGTCGATTTAATTAAACCTGTGTAATTTTGATCCCGACCGGTCTAGGGACAGTGGACAGGGGTACAGGGATAAAAGAATTTTACTAACTGGAGGAGGCAAAAACAACACATTTATTGTGCTTAACAACAAAATCAGCTACTCGATTTTGAGTAAATAATTGATCAACAATGAAATGCTTCACAGACATATAGATGTAAAATATAAATATACCTATATATTTAAATTCAAATTGTAAATTATTTGTATTAATCTACGAATAGATATTGCTTAATATTGCACTTCGAAAACAGTAGATTCAATCATCACATAATTAATGTTGGATTAACACGGAAATACACTATTATGGTATATCGATAGCAAAAATAATCATCAAAATAGGTTTAGAATTACGCAACTACGAAAATCATGCAGCACAAAAACAAACAAATTTACATATCTCTGCTTTGAGATATCCCTTCAAAATATAAATAAATATTCACAAACCTAAAAAATATCTACATATTACGATACGTATGTATTGCATATTTCGCTTTGAAAGACTTTTATAGGATTATCGTTTTGTTTATTAACTATTTAATTTGTATGGTATGAACCATAGATAATATAATGTATGAACTGACAAAGGGCGCTATGTAATCTACCTTTTCACTGAGTAAATGACCAGTTTGTTTGACGAGAAACTTTCTAAATACAATAATGTTTTTATGTATTTCTTCTTTTATCAGAAACATACTTTTTTTTTATTTAAATGTAGATATAGCATACACATCCAAATAGCAATTTCTGTGAGCATCCGCGACCAGATTGAAGGTTGCGTGGGCTCACCCTCAAAGAAAAGGTCCCGTGTTGTAGGCGGGCTGGGCTGACTTTATCAAATTACAACTTGTGCCGTTTTGTGTGCCGACAAAGAGACCGATATTCTTTGGTCTACGTTTTAAAACTATAAGCAATTTGTGTTATGCAACACGTCTGTGCATTTTTTAAACGGCTACATGACTGCTAAAAGTCCATTGCAAATATGAATTTGTTATATACCAGTTTATAACATTTTAAAAGCGATTATTGTCACTTATACGTTTTATTTTTTATATAGTTTGATATGGCGAGCAATCTAACAGGTAATCTAATGGAAAACCTTGGCCTTCAACATTCAATAAGTCTGTGCAATTACACAAAAGTGACACTCATGGCACCCCTCATTTAATGTAACGAACTACTTTAACTACTAACTGACCGTTATGAAGTTTACTATCATGGCAACGCATGGGTGGTATCATGGGCGAAACAGTATACTCTGTTATGGCCATGGTACTGCTCATGTCTATAGGCGACGGTTACCACTTTCCATCAGGTGGGCCGTCAGCTTGTTTGTCATTTTAAGTTGTATAAAAAAAATCAAATTTAAATTTGAATGAAGTATAAAATAATCTTATATCACACATTAAAAATTATTCTATTATATAGTAATGTTAATAATCTACAATACTTTAAACTATTTTAATACTTCACAGATTATAACATGTGTTTTTTGTATTTGAACAGAGTATAATTCATGTCATTGATGTTTCCTATTTTTGCTTTTTCAGTTAAATCCTAACATTTTGGTATGTTCTGTTTTGATGTTTTATCATCATCACCTCACCTATTATCCGTCCACTGCTGAACTTTGGCCTCCTCCATAGACTACCATAAAAGAAGTTGATGTTTCATAATATTTCACTATTACATTTTTATAATTTATCTTGGTACCATCATATACCCTCATGAATTTATAATAGCTACTTACTATTCAAGTAAACCGTGGTGCCTTTTATATTTATTAAGTCTAATTAAATGTTATTAGTCCCGTTTTTTGTTTTAGTCAAATGACTGGGTTTCCAATTATATTAGCTGAGTATAATTTCACAAGGACCTCACAAATTTTACAAAAACACCCATCTATTAATAAACAAACAAAAAACGTTCACACCCAATTCAGACTATTATAAGAGAATAAAGAATCTCTAAATTTCTTATTAAAACAAGGACCGCCTACAAACGTTTTTCATACCTGGAACGGCGAAATCGTATTGCTAGTTTTTATGTACTTTATCTCCAAGTAGTAAAGTCTAAAATTGTTCAGGATATTTAAAAAGAACGAGTGTTTAGTGTTGACTTAAGTTTTATCTCGCGTTTCCCGTGAAGAATTAATTTAAAGCGTGCATAGGATTAAGAATTCCTCTGGGCAAACATTACAACAAAAGTGGTAACATACCAAGCAAACATGCGTTTTAGGATACCGTTTGAGACGGAAATTGTTTTTAAGATTCTCAAGCGTTCATCCGATGTTCTTACAATACCAAACGTAGTATGTAGTTTCATTACCAAGAATTAACCAAATGTTAAATCATTGAAGACGACAACGACCCTCTTAGAAGAGTGACGGTAACGCATGCTTTTATAAAATTAAAATAAATTTGTATTTTAGTTGAGTTAATTAGGGTAATTATTTTTTTATACTGAAAGATTTAATATTAATTAATATAATAAAATAGAAATATATTTTGAAGCATTTTCGAATAGTATTTTCTTGGGATACTATCGCCTAATTCGACAAAATTCAGGTGACAAAAATACAAGCAAATTTTGTATGTAATAGTGTATTAGGTATAGCATTTACCATGATATATTATATACATATATTACTATGATATATATACATGTAATAGTAATATTTATAATATTAATGTAATACTTTTCGAGAAAATTAAATTATACAAGCAAATATGAGTCGTTCAGTTGCTATTCAATTAACAACAGCTGTAATTACTAATGCAAGAAGACAACAAACATAGTATAAACTGACATCGCCCCATATGGCATGTTGAATGCATTTTTGATGCATTTACCATAATGTTTTCTAGAAACTTGTACTCTCAATTAATTAAACAGAATGTCTTTCATAGCGTTGATTAATATTACAATCACGAACGTATAATTACATAGCGCTTTCTGAAGAAAAATGTACATCAATGTATCACTTTAAATACTTCCTGAATATTCATTGTTTTGGTTTCATGTTATTAATTGTAATTCACATTTTAATACCAATTTTTGCATGCAAAAAGAAACCGATGGAATGTAAATTGCTGGTAAAATACACACCAGAATTTAAGGTCGACTTTTAAGAATACAACTCTGAAAAGTGCATTCATTTTGATACAGTCGTTTTCACGTTATGTCTGAATAAAGGTACAGACAAACAAATATTTTTTTACAATGGGAGAAATGGGGGAGCTACACACTAGCATTATACCTTGTCAAATAATCAATTCCTAGTAGGTCAGATTACCAGAGGGAGACTTTGTACGAAAGTCGATTGCTTGGATACCTCTGTCCCATTCGTGTTTCAACCGTGAAGCAGTTGTGTTTGCATGGCTGTGTTTCGGATTGAAGGGTGGGATATGGCATGAATTTACTGGCTACAGAGGAATAACACCTGAGTCCACAGGAATGGCAACGCATGGTGGGTATCGTGGGCGAAACAGTATACTCTGTTATGTCTATGGTACTGCTCATGTCTATGGGCGACGGTTACCACTTTCCATCAGGTGGGCTGTTAGCTTGATTGCCATTCTAAGTTGTATAAAAAAAAGGCATAGGTAATATGGATACCAATCTGATTTCCATTCATAGCGTTACTCTGAACATTTATGGTGGAAAAAAGGCCATCACCCATTTCGATATCGCCCATATCGGTCGGATGTCTATTTGCAAATATAATAAAAGTCTGTTATCCAATCTTATTTTTTGGATAATATACTTTTAACATATTCCTTATTGAACCAGTATATAGTAGATATTGTAACTAAAATATATAGATAGAAAATAATAAAATATAGTATATATTAAGCCTCATTCCTAGTGAATTCATAATGATGAGTCAACTGACATAACTTTATCCTCATCTATAATCCCTTACACAGCCAACAAAAGCTTGATTATCATTACCATTAACATTAAAAAAAAAACCTAAAATTCAGGAATATTGCCATACTTATAACCATTTTAGTCTATTTTAAAACTGTGTTTTTTTTATACAACTTAGAATGGCAAACAAGCTGACTGCCCACCTGATGGAAAGTGGTAACCGTCGCCTATAGACATGAGCAGTACCATGGACATAACAGAGTATACTGTTTCGCCCATGATACCCCCAATACGTGGCCATTCCTGAGGACTCACATGTTACTCGTCTGTACCCTGTAAATTCACGCCATATCCCTTCAAACCGAAACACAGACATGCAAACGCAACTGCTTCACGGTTGAAACACGAATGGGACAGAGGTACCCAAATAATCGACTAAAAGCGACAGTTATCACTTCCCATCAGTTGGCAAATAAACAGACAAAGCTTATTTGTCTTTCTAGTTACATAAAAAAAAATATGCGCATTTCATATTACTAGAGACCAATAATTTAAGCTGAGTATTACTGAACTGATAAATTGAAGAGGTGCGTAAGGGAACATAATTGCCGAGGGATGGGCAACAGCGTCCCTCTTAAAACATCACCAAAGCGTAACTGCGGTTGCCATCCCGCCTGCCAAGCGTGACAATGTCTAACAAAACGTCCCACAGGTGGGCTTCTATGTTCTATCTTCTATGTTCAACGGTAGACAGTTAACAACTGATATGATAATGATGATTATTTTTGAACTCTCAACCAGTTTCTCTATTTTAAACGATTTCCATTTTCTTGTACTTTTTTATATCTATATTACATGCTTACTTTGTAAATCCTAAAATCGATATGTTATATAATCGTATAGCCTTCGATCTTCTTTTCTTCGTTCCACATCATTTAGGTTTTAAAAAAAAAATAAAAAAAAAGTTGTACAAGATTTATAACAAAAATAAATTGCCATCCGATTTCTACTTAATTACATTCCCTCAGCACGCACGGACATTCATTAAAACAATTTCTCTCTCCAATAAGTATACATATTCACAAAACTCATTACGTTCCACTCATCACTAATTTAAATATCATTAATTTGATCACATCTACTTAGGATTACTAAATGTTGTCGGTCCACATGAAAGAGGGTTCTAATATAGAACTTCCTAAAAAACAACAAGCACCATCAACTTTCATTATTGTGTTATCTGCCAGCCCACATGATACGGTATTAATTAAACACCGACTCGTGTGTTATCAAGAGGTTAATAGTCACCAATGAGCTTGGAGTAATTATGTAGATGAAGGTCGATGCGCGGACGCAAAATGGTGGGGATTGAATCAAGGTCAGAGAATAAATAACGCAGACAAGTTAATAGGTACTCATTTGAGAACCTATGAATTGAAGACAAATATCAGTGGCGAGAATATTTATGTATAATAACATTGATCTACTTATCAGATATTATACATTATCTAATAATCGCTGCACACATTCATAGACTCATTTTGCAATTATGCGGTTTGTAAAATTCTTTACAGTTTAAAAAATTTTAATAATATAACTACTTTGTTGTAATAATTAATACGTTAGTTAGCGTCAGTAGTAGGTAATAACAAAAAATGCAGTAAACATAATAGCTACTTGCTCTACTTACAAAATTACAATCAAAATTAGAATAAAATGTAAAATATTATAGTCTATTTTTAATAGGTTTGCCTTACCGACTAGAAAATCGGTTAAACGTAATAATTTTTTTTCTAAATATTACTTACGATTACACATTTACTCCCTTATTTATAAAAACTAAAACCTACTACAAACCTTTTTTAACTATTATAGAGTTTTGTCATTTCATTACAAATTAAGAATTTAGTACAAAATAAAAAGGCAAAACACTCCGATAACTCAAATAGATTTATGAGGTCTTTGACGTTTTTCTGAATAAGGATGTCCAGCTTTTATCTTTTATGTAATTGACAAAGACAAATGAGTAATTTAATACAATATCAATTTAAATAATTAAAATTTTATTAATTAAATTTAATCGGCAATTCACACTACAGACTTATTTTTAAATTAAAAATCTCATCTTTTTATTATTATTTTCTTTCTATCATTTATATGCGGTGTGTAATGGTCTCGAGTCAGTACCTACATTTCCGTTAGTGGTAATAATCTTTGACAACACAGGAGGCGGTCCGGCTGGCCGTAGCGCGCACCGCTCGCGTGCCGCCAAGTGTGCCACCCAACGCGGCTACCGAAGATGTACAAGATACCCCACCGCCGTCTTTCGACGTAATGCTTTTTGGTGTAAAAATATTATGCAACTTTTCGCGAATAACTGTCGACGTTTCACGTGTAACTACCTACTTATTGTTGGATATAGTCGCGACCGTGTAAAATGCTAAAATACGGAGTAGGTAGTGTTGTCAACAAGTTATTGTTACATTATTGTAATTTTTACACTAGGCACTTGTCATACTAAATGCAAGTTGCACATTATGTATAACTATTCATTTATGTCTAATTTATTTATTTTTATCTAAGCTGGTAAATGATATTAACGGTATTCACTGGCGAGGCACCAGTAAGGGATGATATTATTGAATGAAATTTATTATATCTATTAAAAATTCTATACATTAGTATAGATTTTTTTGTACCGATTCTCTTGCACGAAGCGTTGGAAAACAGCTAATTTGTCATAATACGAGGTTTGTCCGGAAAGTACGTATAAAAGTTTTTTAAAAATTTTATTTTACAATTATTCAGGTAAATCAATTTTATCCCCTTCAAAGTACTCCCCCTGTGACATAATGCACTTGTGCCAACGCCGTTTCCACTGTGAGAAGGCTCCTTGAAAGTCCTCTGGTTGTAGGTTTCTCAGCTGCCCCGTCGTAGCTTTTTTTATCTCATTTATGTCCCCCAAATGCCGCCCCCGAAGTACCAATTTGGTTTTTGGGAACAAGAAGAAGTCACACGGGGCCAAATCCGGCGAATAGGGGGTGTTCGGTCACCGTAATGGAATTTTTACTCAAAAACTCACGGACAACAAGAGAGGTGTGGGCAGGGGCATTGTCGTGGTGAAGAATCCAACGCCCCTCTCGCGCCAATTCTGGACGAACTCGTGCCACACGAGCTTTGAGGCGTCTGAGCACATCGACGTAGAATTTTCCATCAACTGTCTGGCCTGGAGGGACGAATTCTTGATGGACAATCCCCCGAACATCGAAAAAAACAATCAACATTGTCTTGACATTTGAGCGGGATTTTCTTGATTTTTTTGTTCGTGGTTCCCCGGATGTCTTATCGAATTAGATCGGCAAAAATTTCACGGCCATTCTTGCCGAGTTTCGAGAGAAACTTGATTACGACGCGCTGCTCTTCAACGGAAGCGGGCTCCATGCCGACGGGGTTTCGTTAAGAGGTAACTTCACAGATGGCGTGACAAGCCAGTTCGCACCGCACGGCGGTCAGACCAGAACTGAAGCATTGTTAGGGACATAAGGAAGGGGTCCTGCGCTTACCTGGCCTCCCCACTCCTCTTTCTCGCATTCCAGAACACTTTTATACGAACTTTCCGGACAGACCTCGTAGACTTACTGATACAGCTTCGTCACCTATTATTAATCACTGGTACCCTACCAACGTATACTGATAACACAGACGAAGTTAATGTTTCATTTTCACCGTAGTAAAAAAAAATGCATACCAGAGTAATACTATCAAGTCCTAGTGTCAAATAAACATTAATCAGTCAATGAAGTTTCGATTCTAAAACACACAAAATATAGTTTACATTTGTTTAAACGCAACAAGCCTAATTATGAATAGCAAAGCAAATTCCAGTCTATCTCAGCAGAGATTTATCTGAAAGCATTCATGCTAGACCACCTATACACAGTGCAGGTGCTCAATAAAGGCATTATAGAGTATCGCCCATTATGATTAAGCTAAATTGCTTGGGTTGTCTATGTTTGCTATCAACTGAAGTAGTTTGAGCCCTTAGGGTTATTGATTGACTGGCTTTCTTAGTGAGATTCTCTTTCTGCGATAAATTGGGAAGATTAAGCTGAGAAAATTATAAGGGATAAATTATTAAGTACCACTACAAATATATTACGTGCATTATTCAAAGAAATAACAACAAATAAAAAATTCTACCTATTTCAAAAGAATGTCATTACGTTGTCAATTTTAAACACATTTCTATTTGCACAATCTGTAGTGTAGTGGAATTAGCACGGTATAACCGTGCTAATTCCATTTTAAATTTGTAATAATTAATTTTATTTTCAAAGAATTTAAATAAAGGAAGAGAATCTCAATTCGGTTCAATTTTTTTTGCTTCCTTTCCTTTCAAACTCCTTCATTTTTAAAACGATTTGTAATTTTTTTTTGAAACGTTATAATTTTTAGGATTAGTATCTACATTTTTAGGATTAGTATCTTAGATTAGTATCTACAAAATTTTTATCAAATCGCTTAAGTAGTTTAGTTTTAAATCAAAATGACTGGTTTTGCTATGTTCTATGTCGATTTTTTTGTGGAAGAAAATCGACTTGTCGGTGCAAAAAATTGTGTGTTGCGAAATAAAACCTATATGTAAACACGTGAACCACGTTCTACATTCAAATATTGGTAACCTTATATTACCTATAAAACATCTCGACCTTAGTCGATGTGCTGTATTTATGCTTGAAGTCTTTTTTTTTTCGAAGCAATACAAGTATATATAAGAGGACGCAGCTGGATAATGACATAAACAAGTATAATAGTGTTACCACAAAAAAATCTTTATTCATGCTCTAAAGATTGCAATACTATGAATTATTAAAAAGCAACGCTACACACTTATTGTAACTTTTTCCCTAAAATCATTCTCTAATGAAAGTGTGCCCTTTCCCAACAGTGGAACGTTTTAATGGGTGATTACAGGGATATAGATTATAATTTTGAGAAACATATATTATGTAATAATATTAACATCTAATTGATTATTCATACCATATGTCAACATTTTGTTCTCAAAATCAATCAAATTAATTACATTGTACCGTATTCGTCATCAATATTATGAACGTATGACCTCGTATCACCTTACAGTTTATTTTGCATATTTCCAATTTATAAGACCACCCATGGTAGTATGCGCTACCTACCACAAACATAATACAAGACACGTTTCATTCTTACAGGTGACGATCAAACATACGACTTACTTGATACTATAAATGCTGATAATGTATCGGCGCTAATACTGTCCGCAGTGAAACACAATATGGGTATCATAGAATACCTATCAGGCATTTTTTTGTTATAACACGAAGATAGCAAACAAAAATACAGTCCATCTAATGGTACACGGTTACTGTAGCCTATGGATGCCTGCAACACTAGACTAGAAGTGTAGACATACGCAATGTCAAACTTGAAGAAACCTTAATACACTCTTTTAAAGACCTCCATACTGTAGTCTTTAGGAAAGCCTCGGCATTCCTAGAAATTCATCCACCTCATTCCACGGTCTGAGCGTTCGAGGAAGGAAACTCCTCTGAAAACACACTATACGCAATAATTTAGATTTTAACATTTGAGGATGAATTCTCAGTCAGTAACGAGCGGTGCGATGATAAAAGGTGTCTATCAGCATCATTTCAAACAATTGCTCAGAACACAAAAAAATAGAAATAAACAAGTTATACCTAAAGCAGTAGAATACACGAAGTGAAAACAACTGTGGTTTTCATATTAACAACTTTTGTAATATTTCTAGTTTTATAAATAAATTATGAATTAATATTGTTTGTTATATTACCTACCTAATCAATTACATCAAAAGCACATAAGATATTTGTATAAATAAGTATACCTCTGTCCCATCCATGTTTCTGGTGTAAAGCAGCTATATTTGAATAGTTGTGTTTCGATTGTTAACAGTAGTTGACAGCATTTGGTAGTGTAATTACAAAATATAAAGAGACATGTTTGTTCTTAAGAATCGCTACGCATGGACGTCACAATGTATTTTGCAATGTCCATGGTACTTTTCATGTCTATAGGTATTTACCACTTTCCACCAGTGGGCCATCAGATTATTACCATTCAATGTATCGTAAAAAAACCTAAATGTAGCCAATAAAGTTTCATTCATACATTTACACATTTCGGAAGCTATACAAAATATTTACCATGCAAGTGTCCTACAAATCGCCACGTGGCCTTTGTCGCTGCGTCCGTTATGAATGTTATGATGTTGCATGCAATTTGCGCAAACACTTTACATGCCGGACCATGCTCTAACGGTCCACTATCCGCTTTAGGATACCGTTTTATCTGACAAATAGACATGTTTTATGATGCACCATACAATGTAATACAGAAAGAGTAATTACTTGCTCTCTAAATTCTCTTTCATCAGTTGAATCTTACTGAGTAAGTAGTTCTAATTGTACTGTACCTTTACAGTGATGTATTAAGGCAAAAAAGATTGTTTGTCGTGTTTATTAGTTCTCACTTAAAAGGTTTACAAGTTTCAATGAAATTTGGTACAGAAATACACCTTATTCACCTTATAATAAATATCATTGAAAACCGATTAGTTAAATGTAATTGAATATTAAATATAAAAATAAACTTATGAATATAGTATAAAGTTTATTAAACTTTTTAAATAGGTACGTACTTGTATGTTAGAATTCAAGATAATTATTTGTGGACCTATGCTTATATGGAATCTATAATATAGATGATATAATGATATAGATTAATAAATAATATAAAAAAATAATGTCAACGCCACCTCAATTTTAAAAAGGAGACGGTTTCGATGACTTTTTTTTGTATGAAATTTTTTAATAGATTTTGTTGATATTTTTCAATCGACAAGGTTTTTCTATATTTATAAATTCAATATAATATAAAATTTGTAAATAAGTACATACGTTTCAAATTTACAGATATTATACTAGATAAGCTCTAATACATCAATATTTTGCAAAATGTTGCAACATATATACCTATTAATTTAAACCCGAAAATCCCTGGCCAAAACAATGCCCATATGTCTGAACAAGGCCTAACAGTTTGGTTGGCTATCTTCTTAATCCTAAAAGGGTTGGCAGCTAATTCAAAATAACTCAGTGAACCGACGGCCATGAAACAACCATTTGTGATTACAATGGATTACCCAATGCGAGGCAACCCTACTCTCTCGTAACTGTTAAGAGCATTCGTTCCAAAGTACGGCAATGTATGCGTTATCTATAAATTTCAACGGATTTTAAAATTTATGTGATTCACAATTCTATTTTTTTTAATCTTTGTATATATTAATTCACCCTTCTTAACTAATTTTGTTAATTCTGTTTTAATTGAAGAGGTACAGTCCTGTATCAATTTCATATTAATTTAGTCAAAATTCAAGTTAAATTGTTAAAAGTTTTGTAAGCACACATCATATTTTAATGTAATAATTACTAATTTAACTTACATGAAATTGGATAAAGAAAGCTGGACTAGTTTCGGGATCAATTCGTGATTCTTAATCATGAGCGGCTGTGACGTGAGCGTGAGCCTGACTGCGAGCCTGCGAGTTCACGCTCAACGGGCCGAGAAATTACACATAAATTAAACCTGTAGATATTACATTAACATTAAGTTAAACACTGTGTTTATTTAAAAAAAAAAATATTATTATTATTCTTTTACAGTTTGTGAATATTTACCAAATATTAAACTAAAACGTTGGTTATACAACATATTACAAATAAATCTATCACTAAACAATTAGCTTTCATTGGACACAGGTGGTTTGGGATCGTTACTTATGGCAGTCTATGAGGGAGGCCTATGTATGTTAGGCAGTGGAAAGATAATGGCTGATACGATAATGATGATGAAGCAATTAGCAACTGTTACTAATAAAAAAGTCTCTAAACACTTTTTTGTCGCCAATTTAAAAAAAATATTTTTCAAGAATATTGATTACATGTATATGATGAATTTATAATTAACGATTTAAGTAGTTTGTTTATTATTTATTGCTTTATTATACAACTTATATATAAAATAACAAGGCAATTTTGAAAATATTTTTATTAAAATAATACCATAATAAATTGCTTGAATGTAAGACTTAGCTGCCACGACAGAGGAAACTATTAAATGAGAAGAAGAATAAATTGCTTAATTATACTCGAATTTTGACAGATAGAAATAAATATTGCATAAGTTGCAGTAAACCCTCTTAAGACATAAAGCTATTCCATTAGAAGGTCACCATATACCATGACAACAAAAGTCTACTATTTATGTGAACTGAATTGCCATTAAACGCAACCATAATACAGTGGCTGTTACGGAGTTATCGCCGTCTTGCCTCGAGATGTTACCAGTATTTTAGTGTCTCACAATGTCTAATAGGTGAACCATAAAATTATACAACCTTACACATAACTTTAAAATCGTTTCGTAAAATAAAATTTACTGAGATGGGATGACATGGCACACTTTATGTGCTTCTCGTGTTAAAACTCTATTTTTAAACTGTTTAGAAGTATGTGAGAATTACGAACCGACTTAAAATGTATTTCTTACAAATATCCTTAATTAGTTAGAAAGTGAATTTGTTCAAAAGGTATCATCATCATCATCATCATATCAGCCGTTAACTATCCACTTCTGAACATAGACTTCTCCCATAAAGGGAGATTTTGCCTGTAGTAGCCATGCTTGGTAGGCAGGTTGACAACCGCAGTTAGCATGGTGTTGTTAAAGATGTATTAAAAGGGACGCTGCTGGTCATCCCTGAATGTATTATGTACTCGTAAATAATGTCAAATAAATATATAATATAATATGCTTACTTGTCTATACCACATTTACATAATTATGGCCAAAATATTTTATTCTGTACTGCAATAATTGCAATAGCACCAAGTTTCGGAATAAGGAAGTTCCTATGATCTCCGTCTTAGTATATATGTATATAAAGCAGTTGTGTTTGCATGGCTGTGTTTCGGTATAAAGGGTGGGATATGGCGTGAATTTACTGGGTACGGAGGAATAACACCTGAATCCTCAGGAATGGCAACGCATGGGGTGTAAATAGTAACACAACGGCATCATTTGTGTTAATGACACATTTAATTCACATCATTGTTTTTTTAGAACATGGGCAAACAAACATGCCATTCACCTGATGGTAAGTAATTATCGCTACCTATAAGTATCCGCAACATTAGAAAAATAGCAAATATGGTATCGACCTTTTTAAAAAATTCTTTTGTTAAAAAAATCGTTTGTTACATAGAATAAACATGAACAGAGTATACTGTTTCGCCCACAATACCCACCATGCGTTGCCATTCCTGAGGAGTAGGATGTTATGCCTCTGTACCTTATAAATTCACTTACATATTCCATCCTTCAAATCGATTTCAAGGTTAAACAACTTTACAAACAATCACTGATCATACGTGTTCAGAAAACAAATACAAAGAAAGCAAAACTGAGAATAAGAAGGTTAAAGTAATTGGCAACTACCGTCAGTCAGGTATATCAAACAATAAGTGAAAGTAAGCAATAATAATAATGTATTATTACCAAGAAAGTTATAGGCAAGTTATTTGCCAGATCATGTTCTGATTGTCTAAGTTCGTTTTATCAGTTACTTATATCAATAATTTTATGTTTGTCAAATTGAGTACTGAGCTAGGGACAGGTAATATATAGCAATATGTATATAATTTAGTTACAATATCTATAAAATAATAGTATAATATTTATATAGATTGCCCTAGCAATATGACCGCCTTTTGTACCTTATATATGTATATTTTGATCTGTACTTCATGATACTGTATTTCAGTTGAATTGTTTATATGTCATTGTTTATTTTTATGTTTTTGGTGCAATAAACAGTTAAATAAATAAATATACTGGTTCTATAACGAATATACTAAAGGTCTGGGGGTGTACCATGAAATGAAATTTCGAATTTTCGGGCTCAATTTCGTGTTTTTATTCGTACCGAAATCGACCTAGTAAATGGAGCTTAACATTTTGTTCATTACAAATCTTATCCTAATAATCCAGAGGAACGATATTTTAACATTTTTAATAATTTTAAACGTGTTAAAATATCGTTCCTCAACATGTATTATGTAATTTTTACATCAAATTTCTATTTCGTTCGTCCACGAAATTTCGGAAAATATTTCATGGTAGGCCCCCTGTTATCCATTATTTAATGTAGAAATAAAGAATTCGGTCGAAATTAATATAGATATATGTGCAATATCGAAATGAGTATGACCTTTTTTCCTCCATAAATGTTCAGACGAACCCAATATATAGATATTGGAGCGGTATTGATATTACCTATGCCTATATTGGATTATTTAATGTATTTTTTTTAATGGGTAATAATGACATGGTAACCCGCCCGCGCTATCGATATACATCGGCAGAGCACCAGTGAAGGATGAAAGATGATAAGTGAGGATGAAGCAAGTCAGTTAGCCCATAGTGACGAATTCAACAAGGATTGTTTACGATGGTTTCCAGCAGGAACCACGTGGAGGTTGACCGAATAGGGCAGATTGCTAGCAATAGGGTTGTCGAACTCCATTGCTAACAATCCCTTTCCCTCCCTATTTACTGTATTGAATTATAAGTAATAACATACATATATCTCTATAATTTAATGTCGGTTATTTTAGGTTTGTCTAATGGCCTAATGAAAGAGATTAAAAAAAACGAATTAATATTAATTCTTATTATTAAATGAAAACTTAATAATAACAATCTATAAATCCCATAAGGGAAGAATATTAACTAAAATTATTGCACGTCCAGCAGTGGACTGGTTATTATTATTATTGCATGGGCCAGATGGCTTGGTATAAGGTTTTGTTTCGATTTTAAGCTATTTAAGCGTAATTGAGTAACAAACATACAAACATCTTTACATAACATTCACATCTATAATATTAGTGGGATATTATAAATGTTAGGTTTTTCTTATTTGCGTTCTTAATTAAAAGTAAATAAATTTGCTTAAAAATAATCATCAAACATGCTCATTCTTCCAAATATAAGACTCAAACTAAAAGAAAAACACAAATAAAGTGCACAATAAAATACGTCACTGATATGGCTGTATCGAATCCTTGTAACTTATAAGTACCTTTAGTAAACTGATATATATTGCCAATGAGTATCAACAATAGCCCTTTGATACTAGTATAGAAACAGAAGCAAAGAGGTCGATTGTAATAGACCGAGAGACAGACATATCTTGCAATTTATTACAAAAATTACAATTAATATAAAATTATTTCTGCCATTCGGGTGCGAATTTTTAAAGGCACTTTAAAGAGACTAAAATCTACGTGCCAATTTTCATAATTCAGACAATTTTGTTATTAGACAATAAGCGATAATTCAATTTTAAATATTATTATTATATTTCTTTACTTTTGTGTTTTATATTTATTTAACATTTAATTTCATTATAATACACACAAACCGACTCCTGTACTACGATATTCATAACAAATCGTCAAGTTTGTTTGTAATTAACGACGCGCGTGCATAAGAACATTGTCTCAGCCCGCCGAGCGTCCGAGAAGGACAAACGACCTCCACTTGTGTGGTAACACGATCCCCTGACGTCAGTCGACAATCGGGGATTGTTGGAACTGTAGGCACAATCCGTAGGCGGTCAAAAGAATTAAACGCATTCTTAATCGTGGATTATACTTTTATTAGGCCTCGGGCGTACGACGTGTGCACAGTTTAAAACTATAGTTTAAATGATTGTTAGAAATCGGGTCTCATATACCCATTGCTAGCATATCATCCTATCAGGTCGACCTCCACGCAGTTCCTCTAGAAACCATCGTGGTTAATTCTAGTGAAATTCGTCATGATGAACTAACTGACCTGCTTTCATCATCATCTAACATTCCTCACTAGTATCCCGCTAGCGTGTACGTACTGCGCAAGCGGGATTACTATCCCATTATCACCCATTTAAAAAAAAACACGATGGTTGTAAAAAAGCAAACAGCTAATCTGATGATAGACGCTCACAGTACGTTATAACCATAACGTACAGTGACCTTGCCTGCTGCATTAAGGATGTCACGTGCACGTTGCCGACCCTGAAGAAACCTTAATACACCCTTTTTGAAGAACCTTTTTGCATATTACAAAATAAGCAAAATTTTCTCCACAAAAAAGCTATAGTCGTGAACGTACACACCAATGAACGACGAGATGTTTTGTATAATATTGTTATGTGACATTAAAAATATTTGAAGTAGAAACGCAATTCCTCAGAATCACCTTATTAACTGGTCTACTTGATTTTGCTTCACAAGCTGTAGCTTCTGCTAAAAAAACGATACTTTTCATCACTAAATCAGAATACGGGAATAAACCTCATCAAATGCAAAAAACAAAGTAATAAAAATCAATTCAGAACTGTCAAATATACTCGCATAATAAACTCAGAAAAAATATTATTGAAATCACAATTTAACAGTTCATCGCCATATTTATAATGTAGCCTATGTAATACTCTTGTAATTAAAACGAATATAAAAACATCTCATTTACAAGAAACCATCAAATACATGTTATACGTTGTTTCATAGATCTGAATATACTTAAGTATGGACTGTAGAGTGAATTTTTTTTTATTACATGTTTTTTACGACATGACATGAAAAGAGAAGGATTTCGCATAATACTAATTTCACTACATAACAATGTTAATACATATATATATCTCTGGCTCTGGATAACAGCACTATAGAGTAGTTAAACAACAGATATAGATATAGTGTTATTTTTGTTTACAACTGGAAATGGGAAACAAGCGACTTTGACATTAATTTGACGTCCGAAATCCGAATCAAATTGCAGCACGAATCACATTGAGTGCTCTTAATAAAGCAAAAAAATAGGCACACAATATAGATGGTAAATGCCGTTGGCTAAAAAATTTTGGTTATTTGTTTGATTGTAGCGTTAAGTACTTTACCCTTCAATGCGTTAAGGTTAAAATTGTCTTGTTACTATCAAAACTACTAACAGCAGAGCTCAATGAAGAGATGGAAGAATATATATTTTTCCTCCTCTTCATTGAAAATGATATGAACATATATACTATTTTATATATATTTTATATAATATTTTCTATCAGATGGGCCGTCAAATTGTTTACTATTCTATGTTACATAAAAAACATCGATTTAAAACAAATATTCGAAAATTCTCTAAATTAATCAAAGTTCTCTTTACATTAAAGTTATTTTACGTAAAGCTATGAATTTATAACATGACAACAATAAAAAGTTATATATATGAATGATAAATTTATAAAATATAAAAAGCCTATTCGCATATTACATTTTTTGAACTTCAATAATATTACAATAACGAAGAAAAACACAACTTCCATTTCATTTAAGGTACATGTAAATATTTTATAAACAACATTAAATATTTGTACAAATAAGAAAGATTCGAGAATGTTATTCTCGATTTGCATCACAAGCTTAATAAAACAACATATCCCCGAGCCATGAACACGATATACCTGACCATAGATAAAGGTAAACAGTACAGAGATAGTTCAAATAATAACCGGCATAAGTAAGTTCGGAGACCTTGGCTGTAATGAGCTGGTATCTAAGAACGGGAATGTCTAGCTTGTAGTGCCGCAGAAACACGGTAATTCCTTGTCATTATAGTATTATTTATAACCGGAGCAGCGGAGGCGCAACGGTGGAAAGGAGTCATTGCATGCGGCACATAGAATAAATTTTGTAGATCTGTCACACTTTAAATATGTAACATAGGTTATAGGTAACAAATATAAGAGTATAAAAATGCAAAAATATGTTATATTATGAAAATATAATTAAATTATTATCCGTTTTAATAGATCCTAATGAAAATATAATATATAATAAATATAATTGATCCAATAAAAAACTGTTGATGTCTGATAGTAGTACAAATTAAAAATCGATTAATAAATTTATGATAATTTCAAGAAAACTTTTTTACTTAGGTTCTATTGAAATAGGTCATATATAGTATTATAATATATTGGTATATTGAAAATGGATAAATAGACGATGAAGGTTTATCTAATTTATTTAAAAGTAAATATAAACATGTAACATTTAGATCTTAGATAAATAATTCTAATTACTCTATTAGGCTATTTATCCAAGATTTAGTTAAAAGTAATTATCAGTACATCATTCTATGTCTATAGTAATTACAAAAGTTATAATGAGGTTTACTTCGTAAATAAGATAACCCTGATTACCTCTTTGACTATATTTACAATTTTACAATGCGACAAAATTATAAGTTTACTTAATTAAACCCAGACATGCATATCGTTATGACGAATATTACATATAAAGATCCGTCAGTATTCTACGACTATGACGATATTTAACTGACTTCAAAAGAAATAAAGTTTCTTGCCTTATAACTACATATATCAGTTATATACTGATTTGGAAAATTCTTTTTTTATCTGAAAGGATATACAAATTAGTTCCATAGAAATTTTAACAAAATCGATTCAATAGTTTAGTTTTCAAATCAAAATAACTGATTTTTTCACAACTGAAGTTTGTTTTATTGTGAAACATAATTTTAAATTTCCGTTTAATTATATCAGACTTTATCATATATACCTTAGCACATAATATTTTAAATACTAAACAATAAAACTATTATAATATTACAATTGAATCTAATAAAATTAAAAATAATACTGGAAATAAATTTTTTGGCGCAAATCTTAGCGCTTTAACAGCGCAACCAATCGTCTAATTTACTAAATTATATAATTTAGTATGCACGTACATAAGTATTTTTTGGGATAGAAAAGGATTAATTTATTATTTATTATTATATTAAATATACTATTATTTATTTAGATCGATCAATATATAAATTATCCCGCAGGTAATATTGAATAATGAATAAGATATTGGACTGTCTGCTTCTTATTTCATCTAGTTATAATCTTTGTGCAAGATCCGTCGTAACGCCGGCGGCTAACCAACCTGTTCCCTTAGAGAGAGCAGACATACGTCATTGGGCCGACTTAAAAATTATTCCTGCATTATATAATAAATCATAGTAAACCGGTAATTAAGTCAGTCATAACCAGAACCTCCAAATAAAAAGAGTTCTATAATTTTTTCACATTAAATACCCATTTCGGCCGTGGCGTTTGGACTAAACGATCATCGATAAAGATTTTTTTTTGGTCTTTTCGAAACCGTTTCCTATGGTCGCTTTTATAAAATGATTAAGTTTAGTACGGTCCGAGTACCTACTTACATACTCATGGTAGATTTTATGTAGGTAACTCGCTTGAATAGGTAGTGCTGTCTTCCAATTTCTTTTGTCATTCAACAAACCTTATTTTCGTATTACAATAAAAGGTAAGACGTTCAACCATAAAGCCGCCCATTGCATTGGATATTATACCTAGATTAGGTATAATACCAGATACAATGAGCAACGCAGTGCATTCAATAATATCCATTATATAATTCATGTCAATAATTGACGATTACTACCTGAGTAGAGGTCAATTCTGATCGATTAATACTGAAATTATAATGATTCGCACTATCACATTACAACACTAGTGATTATAAAATATCATTTTATTAATAAAATTAAATCATTAACTGTGTAAAAACGTAGTATATTATATTTATTTTTATTATAATTAAATATAATATTACTTATTATTAAATTACGTATAAATTTAATTAAATACATTAAATATGTTTTGACTTCTATTATTCTTCTTATGTGCCTTATATGTCACGTAAATTTTTCTTAAACGTCTCCTATGTACAGATGTCGTCTAATTATAATTTTATTATATTACGTTTAAATTTAATAAGTAAATCACAAAAACACCTACGTAATATTTTTATCTAACCCCACGCCGTGTCGACGTACACAATGAAAGTAATCTTTCAGTGAGGAATTAAAAACATTTTTCGCAGTGGGTATGTCTGATTTTCTATTCTAGATTTTTCCCCGCGATGCTTTTTAATTATAATAATACTATGCTACCTCTTGGCGTTAATAGTATGAGTTTTTTTTTTTTTTTTTGTTAAAAATGTGTAAAGAACCATTTAAATATTGCAACTTCATACATAGTTTCATAAGTAAATACTTGGATACTTTATATGGGTTTTTAACAAAATTTATCATTAATCATGTATTTTATTTATTTTATTCATTAAAATTATTTAAAACTATAAATTATATAAGAAATTAGTATTTTCGAAACTATAAACAATTAAAAATTATATTGATATTTTAATTATTTATAGTTTCATTATGACGTAAATCTTGTGGAAACAAATCATTTTTAATAATAATTTTTATTGAAAATATATAAATTAATAGGTTTAATTATTAAAAGTCGTTTATTATCTTGAATTATTCTTAATAATATTTTAGTTGTCTATGAAAGAGGCCAATTATAGTTTAATATTGGACAATGAATTACTCAAATGACAATATTTATTTATAATTATTATTAAATGATAGGTGACTCTTAAAAATAATATGATTATTAAAATATGTTTTTACTTTTTCATTTTAATAATTAAGTGAGGATATTACAAAGTTAAATCTAGAAGTACCTACTTCTATGTGAAATACAATATGGTGTTCTTGTAATATTTTCATAGTTAAATAACAACTTTTATTACAATACAGTTTGAATATAAGTCTAAAGTACATCCGTTATTCACATACTATAATACTATAATAGCAGTTTAAAATCTTGGACGAAAATAAATTTAATTGTGAGAACTAAACTCATTGCCATTTACTACGTATCGATTAAAACAAAATGCGCTATAAAATAAAAGAATTTACATACAAACTATTCGAATACGAATAATCGAAAATTATTAGAACTAATTACGTCAACGCACACCGTAATTAAAACTTCGAGATCGATCGAGAACATTTCTATTGCAATTAACTTACGCTGCTAATAAAAAAAATAAATAAATAAAACACGTTCAATATTCTTCACATTGAACAATATCTAGTGAGAAGAAGTCGGCAGAAAATCAAACGGTACCCACGCAATAAATCATGCCTCTAATAGTCTGCAATACAGAAGCCAAAAACGTTTCGAGTAGCTGAACTAAGAAAAAGAACGCCTCCCGATTCTTCAGTAGTGATGGGATTCGTTGAGGAAACCCGTTATACTTGATTCTCTTTATTAACTCCTCGATTGACTAAAGCTACAACTCAATAGTGAATGAACACTCAAGTCAGTTTATAAATTTAATGATACTATTATCCATAAGATGGATATTGACCTTTTAAGCAATGAATTGAAATTAAAATGTTTATGATTAACGTTTTATTTAAAGTATTTAAAATAAAATAGATTACTTTAACAATAAAACCACTTTTCTTGGTTAGTTAAAATTTAATTTTGTGTTTTATTTTTTTATTAAAGTCATAGTGATTTATCTAATAAATTGTTATAGCTATTAATTAATTGTTTAATTACAATAATAAACACAATGAGTATTTAAATATTTTTTTGTGGAACATGGAATAGCAAACAAAGTGATAGCTCAATTGATCAAAATTAGTAACCTTCGCCTACATTATTATTATTATTGTTATTCTAAATTGTATTTTCTTTTTACGTAAACGAATTTATCCCAACTACCAAAGAAAAAATCGAATCGATATTTAAACCGATTTATCGCATCACTAATATATTTAGTCGAACATATTAGAAACTATATTGATAGCACCCGTCTCGTTCCACGGTAATTTACTTTAATAACTTTAAAAACTCATTAAGCACGTTTCAAAATCGGTGCATCCCATTACGCACCTACAAGTAGGTGGATTGGATACCAACTCGAATACTTTTACGTGTAAATTTATTTTTAAGTCAACATTTTATCTCTACTATGGAAAGTGTGATGTTAGATAATTGTGACATAAAATTTTATTAGTCAATATGATTCAAGTGATAAAAATTTTAGTTGACCGTGACTAATTTAATGCAAGTACAAAGATTCTTACATATAAAGAAATAATTTTATATGGACAAGAGAAATGCTACGTTCACCACAACGACAATTGTCAACTCTGGAGTCATTCCATTCGTGAATTATTTTGTGGGTTACTTCTTTATATAGTCTTGTTAAACTACAAAAAAAATCAAAGAAATTAGATATGTAATTTTATTTAAAAAAAAAACAATCATTTTATTATTTTAATGTATTTAATTTTGTAAACTATGAATAAATGATCTGTATCTGTATAATCAAAAACTAAATGATTATAACTAAATGCAATATCAACACCTTAGATATCAACCTACACAAAAACATGTCTGAATCAGTACTAATAGCAGTATATTTATGATTTATGGCAATGCATTAATAGGTACATACTTTAAGTTTAGATATATAGTGCAATTTTTAAGCAAAAATACATTACATTTGTCTTAAGGATTTACATTATGAAATTTACTTTTAAAAATATTTAAATTAAAACGATTCCATTATATATACAGGTAAATGTTATACTTTCACGCCTAATTTACTTCTGCTAAGTTGTCAACCGTATTAGTAACAAAAAAAAGCGAAAAGCAAAATTATATGTGTTTTTTCTCAATTTCCTCTACCCAAGGTTGTCTGGAAGAGATTGCTTAGTGATAAGGCAGCCTTTTGTGTCACTTTTCTGTATTTAGTGCGATAAAGTGTAAAATAAAATAAATAAATACATAGACGCAACCCTAAATACAAAACCGTTTCCTAATTTGTCACCAAACAACTATAAAAACTAGACCTACAAGTAATTTATTCGACATGATAGTCTACTTAACGCAATTAAGTTCGCCATACAAGGAAATATTTTATTTATCTCATTTGTACAATCTTGCTCATTTAAAAAGACATTCACAAACTTTGTCAATAAAGCTGTTCTACTCTAGATGTTTTAAGGTGTCTCCGAAACACATTTTATTGAGTACAAGTGGACAGTTAGCGCAAAGTCCAGAAATATCGTAAAACAGTAAAAAATAAATGAGCCGCCCGTTTGGTTCGGTAGTACGCGCAAGTTGCCAAGGCTTCAACGATCCTGAATAAATTAGTTCCCGGAGCGGTCCGAACCAATAAAAGTTTTAAACAAAAGAATCATAAAACGAACGATTCAACTTCGGTAGCAAGCAACAGGAGTACTTCAATGATTTACGACGAAACTGGGACACAATTGCCTCGGAAGTTTTCGAATAAACTAGCAATGAATAGACACAAACATGTGTTCGGTGCTTTCGCGCATTGTTTTTTGAATTTAATGAGCTACATTATATCGCTTGAGATGAGAAAAAAAAAACAGACAATGGACAAATTAAATTTTATTAGATGTCGCCCGAACGCTACCGAATGGTTTGAGGGGAGAGCATAGTTCTATTTGGCATAAACAGGATGTCACGGAGTACGCTACTGCGCAATAAAACGCGGTATTTTTAGGGTACCCGTGTGTCAGCACAGTATGCAATATGTCAGGTATTTCTGTACGCTTGTTGTATAAACTTTGCATTCCGTTTAGTTTATGAAAAAGCTATAAATATATATTTGAATATTTAAAATTACAAAAATATATGTAAAGCATTTAAAAATGTTATATGTTTATGCATACGCTTTATTTAGAAAGAAGACTCTTTTAATTAATCTACCTTTAACACATTGAAAACTAAATATTTTATTTTTTAAATTTATATTTACATTTCCAATGTTTAAATAACAAATTTATAAATTAGGTATGCAAATGTAATTTGCAACGTATTGTAGGTTCCAACCCACGACGTTTTCTAGAATACTAATGTTAGAGATTAAATAATTTTACTGTCAAAGTCACACCTAGTTCTCATTGGCAGAAAAAAAATAATAATAGTCGATGATAAATGGCAAGTATAAAAAAATTACCTACGAATATCTCTGGTAATATCAAATATCTTATTTATAATATTTTTGTAGACACGTAGAAATTTTCCCGTGGCGTTTCAAATGACTTTCAAAACTGTGTTTTATCTAAAAGGATATACTTACAAATTAGTTCCATAGAAATTTTATCAAAATCTCTTAAGTAATTTAGTTTATAAATCAAAACTAAGTTTTGTCACAATTGAAATCGGTTTTTAGCAACACGATCTTTATTTATGTGTGTTGTATTTGTATATTTTCTGCAAAGTTTTGATCATAAGTAAGCACTTTTTGTTTAAAAAAAAGTGCCACGCAAAATAGTTGCATATTGGTAGCATTTATCTTCACCTTTTATACAATATCAGTGAAGATCAGTTTGACCCACCAGGATCTGTTGTTGCTACAATTAAGAAACAGAAGCCGCCATTACCATTGTTCTCACGTCAAAACTTACTCAATGAGAAAAAATGCGATGCAACAATATCGCAATAAAAGTAACATTTTACAAGTCCAAATATTTCTACGACAGTAGCTATACGACTTTTGTCTGTAGACCCGCTGGGCCAGTTTATGGGGCCATTTCGCCTTATTCTTTCACGGCGCGCTATTTTATTTTTTGTCGTATCTCTTAAATAAGACATAATGTTCTTAGAAACGGGACATTAGAATGGACGGGGGCTTTCTTTTTGTAAGGTACACGTACGGAGGATTTTATGGTCGATTGTTTTACTTAACCGTTGACGTAGCAAAATGGCTGCTTTCTAACTTATGTTGATTTAAAGTCTTGTTCGGGTGTTAAACGAAGCAAGATGACATAAGTTCCACTTCGACGAGCCTTTGTTTCTTTTTTTATTTTATTTGTTTTATTTTGCAGATATCAAAATACCACTAAAAGTAATATCATATCAAATAATGAATATGTTTAATTTGAAACACTGAGGAGAATAAATATTAGCAACAGGTAAATAGTACCTATTATACTTGATTTTTATTGCCGAAATTTCAACGTGAATATGCCATATCGTGGACACAGCAAGTCTGAAATTAACAACTTCTTCTTCTGTAAGTAAAAAATAAGCAAGTCCATCATTTAAATCCTGCACTATAATTGTCTATCGTTAGATAATATTACGTACTATGAGTATTTTATTAATTCCCACCCGTTACAACCACATCTAAACAAGATGGTAATCTGTATCTTAGAGGCGGAAGTCAACAAACTGAGAACTTAAGCTATGCGTATCCAATGTTACAGTCTTTATCATGGTGGTTACAGCACAATACTAACTGGTTTCTGTGTCTTTGCTCTCTTGATAATCAGTAGGTACATAAAGTATTCTTTGAATTAAATTAGGATATACCTAGACGTGTATCATTCAAATCTGTGCAGCTATATAAATGTAATACAAATACTTAAATGCCTTTACAAACTTTCTTTCATTTCAGTCGCACATGACTAAGGGTCCTGGATGGTCCCGAAACTAGTTGTACATTCTTGACTAAAACACAAGTTAGTTAATCCAGGTATTGTTACATTAAAATATATACCTAGTCTGTTAACTGAAATTATAGCGAACTCAATATTTCAAGAACCAATATGAGATTACCCGGATATGACTTTGTATAAAATGTGTCAACATAGGTAGGAACTTTCCCACTAGTGTTTCTACCACGAAGTAGTTATGCTTTCACACTTGCGTCTCGATTTGAAGAGTGATATTTGGCAATAAAATTACAAGATACGAAGGCGTATTAGTACTAGGCTATTTATATCTGTAGGCGATGTTTACCACTTTGGATCAAATTAACTGTCATCTTGTTTGCGATTCCAAGTGCCTATTTTACTACTCTATGGGTTGTAATCGTGAAAGGAGCAGTATACTACAGTATAACCGTTCCTTCCACGATTACAACCGCTAGCATTTTATTTTATTTTACCTTAAAAAAACCATAAAACAGTATCTCAAAAACAAGTCAAATTGAGATTACATAAAAACAGTTACATCATTTTATTATAGGCATTTTATTTACGGCCGGCAATTCCAAATTTAAATGAATCGTGATGCGTGAACAACTTTGGTCACACTGCGGCGGCCGAAGAAAGTGTGTTAAAATGTGGTAAAAAAAAAAATACAAATCACTTTTATTGGGTAAAGTGTTTAGTGAAAGTAATGTACGACTCTCCTACTGGACCGTGACGGATTAGTAACGTCTTTATAATGCATGGTATTAAATTTCAGAAGCCGCAAGGTGAAAGCGCCACACACAAATTCACATGTCGTCGCCAGTACTTACGGTAATCAAATTTATTGATGGGTCGGCCCGTAGAGTAATAGTTTATGAATAAATAAAAGTACTTCAATAAAAGTAGTACACAATAACATAACGTAATATTATTTGTTACTATGTATAAAATATTTTTTAAAACATAATAATTTGAATAAAAATACTTTATATAAATAAGTTGATTTTAATTCATTTAGAAGCAAGGTGTTTTCTGGAATTATGGTTAGATATATGAAATAAGTTGTTAGGAATAATGTAAATATAACTAATTAAGAAGTAAATATACCGAGTCTTTACATAATAATAATGTTATTTTTTGTCGTAACTATATACCATTTAAGTATATAAACAAAATTAAATATCCATTCAATTGGAAAATAAATATGTATTTAATATATTATTAAATTTGTAAGTGGATATTGTTCATTGTTATTAATTGATGATATTATAAATTAATTGAGTGAATATAATTATACTTTATTTTATCTGGGAAATAATGCAATAATACACATACCATATACCCTCAATTTTAACTGCAGATAAAGACAGTGTTACTCTGGTAGTTAAAATATATATGTATGGCGTTTTATTATTTTTTTTTATGAATAAAGGAATAAATTTAAATGACAAAGGTTATTCTCTGAACTCTACCTTCGCAATGAACGGTCAAAAGCCACTTTACCTACGAAATTCAATGTAAGCCTAGGATTGTAGGATAGTCTTTAGGTCTGCACACCACTTACCTTTACATTGGATCTAGTACCATTATTATTATCCATTCTAATAATATAAAAAATAAGGATACTTATATTTTTGCACAATAGTACTTATGTACAAGTACCATTGATATATAATAGAACTCTCATTGTGATAAAAATAACTAGACCGTAGACAAATTAACGAAAATAGTTATCATTAAACTGTTTATACAATGGAGTAAGTTACATTATTATGGTTATGAAATCGATGGATCGCGCTGATAAATTGTAACAAAACTCTAAATATTCAACATATTGTGGTGAAAAATTTGATTTAATTTTAATTACAATTTAATATTGATTAAAATATAATGTGTTATTTGTCATGTCAGTTTTTACATTAAATGGCTTCCTCTTCTATCAATCTAACCTTTGATCAAAATTTTAAAACCATAGACAAGTAAATAAAAACTGCAGAAAGCATAAGAAAATAGAAAAAATGAAAATTTGATATAAAGAACAATTTTTATCATTGCCTTTTATATGTACATCATCATCATCATACCAGCCCTTAAGTGCCCACTGCTAAACACAAGCCTCCCTCGTGGGGGGTTTTGCTAGTAATAGCCACGCTTGGCAGGCGGATTCACAACCGCAGTGGGCCTTAGTTTTAAGAGAGACGTCGCTGCCCATCCCTTGCTTTTACGACATCCAAGGGAAAGGAAGATTTTGTAAGTATATGCTTTAAATTATTTTCTCCGGCTCTAAATTTTTTTATGACTTGCATGGATAGAGAAGGCACTTAACTTATTAACTTATTTTTGCTGTAAAATAGCAATATATTTATATTTCAGTCTGATATGCGATCTCTAACACAGAGGCATTAGTCCTCAAAAATATCAATGCACTAAAGTTACTATGGAGAGCACAGTATATTCTGTGTTACCCATGGCACTGTATATTCGAAGACGACGGGATATATAATGCCTTTTACGATGGAAAGTTCTTCCATCGTAAAAGGCATTATCAATATGTTCTATTCTATATGATTTAAATAGAGCATTCAGTATCAAAGTGTGGCACCTATTGGCAAAACATCTCCTATAGGGGAGGTATATATTCAGCAGTGGACATTAAATGGCTGATATGCATGTATTATATGTATTTAATGTAAAAAAATATTGAATTAATTTAACAAAAGATTATAAGATCTGTATAATTTTTCTCTACACGTTTGTAAAAACAAACAAAGTATATACGAGTAGATATTATTCTGAGGTAGGTTTTTAAATTTTGAATGCCTAATTATGGCGAAATATTTATTTATCTATTTACTCTTTATTGCACTACTCAAAGAATAATAGAAAGATACATATATATTACACTTATGAAGTACAAAGAGCGGTCTTATCGCTAAAGCAATCTCTTCTAGATAACCCTATATGAAGTTATACCTATTGTTAACCTCTGTATATTTACGATGTTTATTGTAAATAAATAAATATTCATTCATAAAGCCGTAGAATAAAATGATTAACTACCCCTTCTGAGATTACAGTTCTGATTATATTATTTTTATTATCACAAATAAAACGCAACAATCTTATTTGCCATCATCTTTGATGGCAACATTAGCGATGGTAATTTATAGCAAACAGACAAAATTGCAATGTCATCGGGAATATTAATGGCTCTCCAAATAAACTCGAGTTTGTTACCTAACTTCAGTATAATAGCCAATGTGAAAATAAATTTATTTAAAAGATTTTAAAGCTTTCTAATGAGTGTTCGTTGAGTGGCTTAAGAAATTTATTTAGGTATATACCTGTATCTTTCTTCATTGTGAAACAATAAACGTAATCTAACATTTTATATAGATATTACTATCAATACGAGTATATATTTTCGATATCTATATATCGACATCCAAAGCATGTATACGATTCGATATGGATACAATATTACCCTACAATTTAACACTCTCCAAATTGATTGCGTCGCAAATTTGAATCGATTCTTTTTACGATCAATAGAGTTTCCTCTGTCTTATATATATATATATATATATATATATATATATATATATATATATATATATATATATATATATGTATATATATAGTAAGAAGTGTCAATAAACAATAAAAAAATAAATGTTAGCCCCATACTTTTTATTGGCTGCCAAACAAAATTAAAATGTACTTCATATTCTAAATTCAATATAATATAATAAAGATAATTCTATTGAAAACGAAAATAATATTATCAAATAGTTGTAGAGGTTTGCTTAACACTATTAATTGTAAAGTTAAATACATTATACTCAATATATTTATATTATCCATTTATACTATAAACACCTCGGAAACAATGTTCTAGATCATTTTACTAAAATAAATAAATAAATGCCTATAACGAATTCAAATAACAAAACAAATTACGACAGTGAACTTTAGTTACAGTATCAGCTTTAATACGAATTTAAACTGTAACATTATTACGTTGCGAAATTGGCTTTACCGACTCTAATCTAATAAAATGCGACAGCTCTCCGACTTTTAGGTCATTTTGTTCCTACATAATAGATACTAAAATAGCTGTGAAAGGATTTGTTAGAACAAAATAATTAATTATATATATTAAAGACTTATTTCATGTCTTAACTTGAAAATCTTATTAAAATTAATTAATTTTCAAAAAGGAATACCAGTTTTTGTTACAATTTATTACTGGTACATATATATTACTGGTATGTTACAATTTATTACTGGTAAATATACGATATATATTTATTTCAGTACGTGTAATAATATTATGTTAATATGTATTATGATTTGTGATTATTCGAACGATTGTAAGTACATAACGATTGACCGTGTTTTATTTTACTCATTTTATATTTTTATGGTTTCTTTCCAAAAGTCTTTTTTTGTTTTATTTTAAGATAATAAATAAAATAAAATAAAAAATAATAGTCCTAATTTTAAGAAACACCTAAGCATATCTTCATTAATAGCTAAAACCCATCCTGATTACGTCAGCTTTCAAACAAAGAAACCTCATCATAAACAGTCCATTCGTTTAGGAGCTATGATGCCAGAGACACGTCAACCCTATAATACTCTTTTTGCTTTGACTTAAAAATATACAAATTCTTTTTATTATTTTGGTTAAAACATTAATCTATCATTCTAGCACTGGATAATAATTCTATCTCTTTCTTCCTGTCTACAATAAAAATACATGTCAATAGCTATGATGACTTTATAAATCTAAATATAAATCTTCACCATAACACCCATTGTTAGTCGAGGCACAAGCAGTGAGCTAATAACGTATTAAGTATGCCGGTCCATAGCCCAGTTTGTAGTAAGCCGACGGTTTCGGTCTATCACGCAACGGATGCGACGTCCGGTACCACGGCAAACCTAATAGAAAAGTGTAAAGAAAAAAGTAATACCTTTATGTCCTTCAACGGTCATTCATTTTAATAAAATATATCAAACGTGTGGTAATAAAATCATAAAATACTAGTTGTGCTGTGAATTCGTTCATGTGATTAGGGTAAATTATTTTTAATAGATGTTAATGGAATGACAACAGCCTGCGCTAATTGTATGCGCTAGGAAGAAGGGATTGTTAGTAAATGCTAGTTCCTGAGTGCTATGAGACTATTTTTTTATTTTGATTAATTTATATTTTTAATAATTAATCTCAAAAAATTAAAGTATCCAAAAATTGCATAATACGGCGTACGCTGCTTGAACAGTTAGAAATAAAGGAATAAAATCTATAGTAAAAGTATTAATTACTTTTAGCTTTACAAAAAAGACCGCGACATCATATATCTAAGTTTAATATTTCAGCCAAAAAGACGGTTTTTATGTTAAAAGTAAAATAAATTTCACATGCCGTTCATTTTAAAATCCTAGGGAATATTACTGCGGTACTTCTACACACACCAACGTACCAGCCTTAGTAAAATGTGTTGAATAGTTTAAAAGTTATACAAACAAATATTGCACTCGAGCGAAACCGGAGCGGGATACTAGTGTTATATTAAATTCTTAAAATGAGTTTGTTCGTTACCTTTCGACACCTTAACAATTCAACTAATTATCATTTGATATCGATATTGACTACTCTTTATACCGGTAAATCTACATATTCTACTCACACAGACGGGATCGCGAGCCAAAACTAGTGTTATATAAATTTAAAACATAAAGTGTGCGAATAAAGAACTATAATGAAACTTGTATACATGATTATAAATCACAGGACACCCGCAACAATCGCTTGTCTGACCATCTTGACAATACTCGAGTCATACAAAGTCGGACAGTCATGAACAAAATAGTGGAAACGAAAAATCTGGACGACCGCCAAAGTGAATTTCCGATTATGGTAAATAATGAAGTTGAATGGACTGGCGATAGAAGATGACATTTTTATATCTACACTACATTTGGCACGAAAATTTGTCTCTTTCATTTTATGTGATAGTATTTCTAGGAAAATACAAAGCAAATATATAATGAAATGTAAATTAATATGCTCTTGCAATTTTTAGTTCTCTTTTACAACACATACTCTTTGAATGTTACCATATAAATGCATGATTTAAAATATGATTGACCGCAATGATAGCTAGCTCATCTATCATACTCGTGAATGGGTGCTGCTTGTGGGGATTGTTCTGCTCATATTTGCTTCTTTATTTACCATTTAATAATACATATGTACGGTCAACACGTAATAAAACCCTATGCTGTCTATATTAAAAAAAAAATTCTACCTACTTACGAATCATTTATGTTTACGATTGTAATTACTTTTTTTGGACAAAAATGCACTTGTAGGTAATTTATACCTACCATTCTTATTACCTATTCATCCACTCAAATATTATCTAAAAAATGTTTAATATTACCATTTTTAGCAAGCGATTTCCGCTAATAAATCCTGTGTACGTAATCATCGTGTATACGTAAGGAAACAGATTGAACTGATTTGTGTATGTATGCGAAGATATATAGAATACGAGAGGCCGGTCTCTAAAATATACATCGACCAAATTAGCAAAATTATAAACAATTCTTGTTTTCAGTAGCTCCCAAAACTGAATGAAAAACATGCATGAAATAAACTGTCTATACGAAATAACCAATTTTAAAGCGGCATCTATATGAGTATGGGGTTATCTGCGGTCTTTATATTTAAACCCCAAGGGGAGATACGTGTTTCTAATAACAATATTTATCCTAGATCCCATAATAATATTTGAAGAAAACCTGGTTGAAATTCAGAATTCGTATATAATACTGTCAAAACAATCGATAAAATTATCAGTTATATGTATACGTTTGTTTATTTGGGATTCCATTATATTTTGTTTTATTTTAATTAACATAATTAATCTTAATAACAGTAATATTTGCAATTTTACAAAATAACTAATTTAGTATCACTAATATCTGTTATTTTGACTGTACGTGTGTAGTTTTGTCCACATAAATTGGGATAAAAATATTTTATCTCTTACTTTAGACTAAAGTCTAACCAAACTTGACAATTGCGAATAAACGGTTGCACAGATTTCAAATATGTTTAGCCATTTAACTGTGATTACATTACAAACATACCTGAGGACTAAGTTTTTTAATGTTTAATTTTACTAATTACGCACTATAAAACGTAGTCTTCAAAAATAGCAACGCTTGAAGGGTGTCATAATAGGCGACATATTATGCTCTGTTATATCCATGGTACTGTTTGTCTATAGGCGACGGATACCACTTTCCATCAGATGGGCAGTAATTTTGTTTACCATTCTAACTTACATAAAAACTGTATTAATTTCTTTATGCTACTATAACAGCAAACAAGCATACGGCCTATATGATGGTAAACAGAGTTACCGCAGCCTACGGACGCCTATTACACCAAAGATGTCACGTGCACATCACCGACTCTTAAGGCACCTTATTACGCCCTTTTTGAAGAGTTTTAGATTTATAAAATTAATTCTACTAATATTATAAATGCTAAGATCTGTAAAAATGTGTGAATGTAGGTACATATAAGTTTCTTTAACGGGTGAGAATAGAATGGTAACTCCGCCTCCACTATCGGTATACGCTGGAGAGACACCAGAAAAAGATGACAGGTAAGGATAAAAGCAAATCAGTTAGCCCATCGTGACAAATTTCACAAGAATTTACCACGATGGTTTCTAAGGGGTAGTACCCCTTGGAAACCATCATGGTAAATTCTTGTAGGTCCACCTGATAAGGTATATTGCTAGCAATGGGACTGTTATACCCCATTACTAACAATTCCTTTCCTCACGCTGCACAATAGTTACACTAGAACGTCTAAATATTTTTACCAATCGTCATGAAATTTTGCTCATAGGTACCTAGTACTCAACATGGACAAAATCATATAGCTACTTTTCATCCAAGAGGAACGAAGTCGTAGACATAACTAGTAATTCTATAAAATTTATAACACCTTTCACTGCATAGCTATACCCAATAGTTATGACTCAATTATCAATAGATAGGTACTACTAATTAAAATTAAAAAATGTGAAAGTTTATAATGATGTATCGATGTTTATTACTAAATCACAGTTATACGACTGAGTAGATTTAAATGAAATTTGGACAACAGGAAGGCCCCTGTCCTCACTGGTACTCCTCCATCATAAACCAATAAACTGCATTTTATAAAAAAAAATACTAATATCCTTTTTTAGATAATCCTGCTAAATTTAATATGGAACGAATACTTTGAAATCTTGACTCAATTTACAGACTAATAGGTATTGAATTCATTATAAATACTTGTGTGATATCCTTGTCCTTGTCTATCCTATTAATATCATAAATTCTAAAGTTTGTTTGTTTATTACTCTTTCTCGCAAAAACCACTAAACGGATTTGATTAAAATTTGCTACTCGGGTAACTTAGAACATACTTTACTTTATATACTGGCGTACGCGAATAAAGCCGCAGGATACAGCTGGTTTGAAATATTTACGACATCACTAAGAGACTCCTTCGAATATATTATAAGCAAGTATAATACCTTTCTCCTTAGGATGACCTGATAGATAAAAACCACCAGAAATCCCGTTAGCTTATTAGCCGTTCCTAGTATTTATCATGAAAGTATTTACTATAACAATAAACATCCAAATATCTATTCAATTTTTCATATACCTGTAGGTATAAAATAATAATAGGATTTTTAAAAAGCAAGATATATAATTAAAATTAAATACACAATAATTATATTGACGAATCCTTGTATATACATATAATAAAGACTTCATAGGCTTAAACTGACTGTTCAACTACCTACCGACTATTATCCATAACTAAGTATTAATTATTACAATATTTTAAAAGTGTTCATATACACATTCATTCATTATATGAATTAATTATTAACATACCTATTTAATAAGAACGTATAGCGAATGTGTGTATTCCATAATGTAAATATTTATCATAACTACTGTTATGTTAAATATTATACATGATACTTCACGTAATGTAAATAAATCCTGTTTGATTTTGCAATTACTATGATCGAAATTTTGTAGTCAAATTATTTTATAGCGAAAATATGATGAACAATTTTAATAATATAATATGTAAATGTCATGTCCTAAATTACTATTGAATCTACATAATTAGAATGAATTCTATAGAATTCAATAATTGATAGTTTGATCGTGATTATTTGGGTAAATAAATATTCCAACTATCCATTGGATTACCAATGTTTTGATCTTAGTAAAATGATCTTAGTCAAAAAAGTTAAACTACTTGACAAAAACGTTAACTGTATTTTCACAAAGTTTTTTGTAAGAAGATATTTACTGTCAAGAAATAGCTTTTTTAATATCACAGAAAAAAAATTATATTGCGCGATTATTTTTCCAATAAGTCGCGTTATCCGTCTCCATCTATATTTCTATATATATATTTTGCTGTACATTTATTGAAAATTCTATGCAACGTATGGAATTTTGGAAATTAAATAAAAATCAATATTATAAATCTTCATCAATTTATTTTATTTGTATAAATAACGCGATATTACTGATATCAATATACTATGATCACTGGTTTTCACTATTTACAATACAATATACTACAGCAGTCTTTAAGATTTTATTACATATCTATACACAGTATAACGAATAGGCAATAATAGTTTAATTACATAGTTTTGGTATAGCACTTACAGACTAATAATTACAATATTTACAGCAGTCTAAGGCTAACATCTATTTACATTTATCTGACTGGAAGTTAGGACCATAGGATCCCTAGACTAGGTAAGCTTGCACGGCATTGCCCGTATCTACAAGAGGAGGTGGCGGAGGCCACTGCCTCATATCTCGCCGCCTACCTGGTGCCATACCGTGCTCCAAAGAAGAATAGTCAGAGTCTATTGATGAGTATATATGATCTGAGATAGGCCTACCATCGGGCCCATAGACTACACCTTGTGTTTGTCGCATAGCTGATGGCGACTGTCTTACTTCGCTACTGTACTCAGGAGGTGCACTCGCACCTTGCCCACTCAATACGGGCGACTTGTCAGGAAATGGTAGCGTACGGTTGCCAACATTAGGCACAGAAGAATCTAACGTGTAAGTATTTATATTCTTTCTATAGTTATGACTTCGAGCCTTGTGATTGGGGTGGGATGAATCTGGCATTATATACCTGAGCCGCTCCCAAAATTTTTTTTCGTCCCATGTTAAACGAGACCCCGTTTTCATGTACGGGCGTAAATCGTGATCACACATAGCATCTGCTACTACAGTACAATCTTCTATTATAACTAACTTATAAATGCAACCTTTGAGCGCTTCGTGCAGCCCCTGTCGGAATTCATACCGAGACCATTCCGTTTGCATGAAATTTCTCGTTAGGACGATTATTATTCGTTTCGACGCTTCCGCGGCTTCAACGACCGGCGGCGCGCATTGCATGTACTGAGCGCCATGGTGTGGAATGTCTCTATAATGAAGGCAGAGATGGTACGATGGATTCCCGTTCTCTAATTTTGACGCTAACGATTGAATGACGAATTCCTCGTCTTTCGGACTGTAGCATACATAGGCGTCGTACAATTTATCGCTATTCTCCTCAAATGCTCCGGCAAATGAGAACACTCGAATGCCGCAATTAGTGTAAAGCCATACACGGAGCGAGTCTCGAAACAGAAACAGTACGACGAGCGTCAATAAAATTAGCATAAAGCCGGTGAGTGTCGAGACCATCATGGGAACATAGTTCGACACCATATTTCCGATGACTGAATTATCGGCGTAATAATCGCTGCAGGCAGTGCCATTTAAGTTTAGCTCTTTTTTCTGTGGCGGCTTCGCATCTCCATTCCAACACCATGCGTCGGTTATGTCGATTATTTTTTGCGCATTCTCCGCCAAATACGCAGTTAATTCTTGAAGATAACGGCATTTACATGACCACAGGTTATTTCCAAGGGACAAAGCTTTCAAGTTAGCATTATTGTTAAAAGTCCATACTCCGAAATCGACTAATCTATTACCATCAAGGCGTAACACTTCCAAAGATTTCAAAGAAATGAATGTAATATTAACAATATGACTGATAAGATTGTTTTGCAGAAACAACTCTTTCAAATTACTCAGCTGATGAAATTCATATCCTTTCAACTCTTTCAATTTGTTATTGCCAAGGTGCAATATTTGTAGGGCATTTAATCCAGCAAAAGTCCTATTTTGTATGCTATCAACATTACTGTTATTCACGTACAAAGATCTCATTTTCTGTCGTCCTATAAAAACATGATTTTGTAATTCTCTTATGTTGTTACCATCCAAAAATACCTCTGTTGCATCCATTGGTATTTTGTGTGGTATTTTCATAGAAGACTGTCCAGAACAGTCCACGACATTGGTATTCCATAAGGGATCATGATAACATGTACAGTTTTGTGGGCAGGTCATTTCACAATCACACGCATCATAGTCACAACAATGACAGATAGCAAAACAATGGGTCTCATACTTACAAAGGAAATCTGATGTCTTAAGATTAGTTAAGGGCACATGAGTTCCACTACGAGTGTTCGTCATTTTACACAAAACATTTTCTAAGTCCATCACTCGAGGATGTTGTCTCATAGCAGTCATGTTATTAATAATAGGTAGCCACTCCATTGTACAGTCACATTGAAACGGGTTGCCACCTATGTAAAACTCAGGTAAACTTTTATTTTCTGGCACTGGGTATAAGCGCAAGCTATTTAGTTCCAAATGCACTATTTCATTAGCGTACATGTCCACACGCGTCAAATTCTTTTTATCAAAAAACGTATTCACATGAATATTATTCAAAAAGTTATTATTTATAAATAACAGTTCAACACTATTAGGTATAGCCATAGGAGATATTTCCACTATACGATTATGACTAACGTCCAATGTTTTAATGCGGATTTCATTTTGTAACTTGTAATAGTTACCTAAATGTTCAATAAAATTACCGTGTACGTCTAACCACTTTAGATTACTAGGCACGAATGCATAATCGAACCACACTAGATGATTTTCAGATAAGTTGAGCCATAAAAGACTCGCCAGCGTAGAAAAGACACCGTTGATATCGGTCAGAAAATTTCCATCCAATCTTATTGCTTCCAATTGTATATTCCGACTGAATGTTTCTCGTTCGATTGACTGAATCTTATTCTTAGCAATATTGAGAACCTGCAAGCTTGGTAAGTCCCAAAACATACCGACGGTAAGATTTCCAATTTGGTTGTCTATCAATCTCAGTCCAGTTAATTGGTTTAGATTCTTAAAAGAGCCGTTTTTGAAATCTGATATCTGATTTTCACCCAAATCTAAAGTTTTGAGAAAAGATAACTCCCAAATAGCACTAGGTACTTCTTGTAGTTGATTCGAACTTAAATCCAACTCTTTTAAATCTGAGCAATTTTTAAATGCCTTTGGATCAATATTCACTAACAAATTGTTATTTAAAGTTAATTTGCTGAGAACGAACAAACCATTAAATAAGTTTTCGTCAATTGTATGAAGTCTATTTTCTGCTAAATTCAACGTGTGTAAATTATATAAAGGCAAGAAAGCGTTGTCTTCGATGTAACCAATAGAATTATTTTTCAAGTTCAGTACTTGTAAGAAAAATAAATCTTTGAAAGTCTTTCCATCAATTCTAGTCAAGGCGTTATTTGATAAATTTAATACAATTAATCGTATCAGTCCTCTGAACGTTCCATCATCAATATGATTACTTGTCAATTGATTACTTGACAAATCTAAAACGATCAGTTCCTCTAATCGATGAAAAACTCCTCGTGCTAACTCAAAGAGTGAATTGTCATTTAAGTATATTTCTCTAAGTTCTCTTGCATTATTGAATAACCCTTCTGGTATCATTTGTAAACGATTGTGTGATATGTTAAGAACTCTCATATTCAGGCTTAATAATCCATTAAACACTTCACTAGATATGTCACTGATATTGTTGTGTTGCAAATATAAGTGTCGCAAACTTCTCAATTTAAGTAGTTCCGAGTTCTCAGGTAATGTTTTGATCTCATTGTGACTCAAGTCTAGACTGTGTACGTTTAAGCCGCATCCTTGTCCAAATCCAAGTTGGCCAACTGTTCTTATTCTGTTATGTGTCAGATTCAATGTTGTTAAATTCCCCAACGGACAGAACACGCCGGAAGGAATGAATTTGATGTTATTTTGAGCAAGATCCAACGATTCCAGTTTTGTCATTCCATTCAAAGAATTCAATGATAATTCTAAATTCTTGGTCGGACTCCACTCGAAGTTTTTCGAACGAAGCTTTAACTTTTTCAGTTTATTCAAGTCTTGGAACGTGTTGTCTGGCACATGAAGTAACTTGCAATTAGTTATTGTGAGTTCGCTGAGACTTGAAACGCGTGAGAAATAGCGTGTCCGCAGCGAGCTTTCAAACAGGAGTACATGATTGCATTCAATGGTCAGGCGGCTAGTATCAGAATTCACTGAAATGATACTGCCACCATCGCCATCAAGAGTCCGAATCCTGCAGAGCACACTATTTTCCGAGGTCCTGTCAGTAACTCGAACACATTTGTCCGAGCCAAACGGCAGCACCGTCCAGCCAACGTGCAGCAGCGCACAGAATACAGCCAGCGTCGCGTACATTATCACAGATTTTTCATTTCACTACAAAACGTCTCATAAACACTCCCCGTGGGTCGATATCACCATTTCCGAAACAAAGTACGTGGTACACTCGCGCGCTGAAGAAAAACTTGATAGCATTTCACTGCACTGTAGTCCATATAAATTGAATAAATAGAGGTCCTTTTGGAACTATAACAATAAATAATATCACTTGTTTAAGTTGCAGTTTGTAATCAGTTTTATGTAATAAATATTTATTGCGTGTAGTGGAGAGTGGCGCGCGATGTGACACGAACTCTCCACGGCTCGATTCCGTTGTGACTGGCCGACCGGCGTAGCGCTTTGCTCGTGGAGGTGGTATAATAGAGGGGAGAACAACTTGCCCCCGCGCCAACCGCCACCCCGCGTAAGCTCGCTACTCGCGCTCTAATAATACGAGTAGCGCCATCTAACGTCTGGTAGCACATATTAATATTATTACTTTTTAATACAAAAAAAAACTGTTTATCTATATTTATTACCTACCGGATATGTTTAACTGTTACTTATATCTGAACATCTGCATCCTGATTAAATGTACATTCTGTGATATCCATAGTGGTGATGATACTTAAAGCGATAGTTTCGCTTTCTATCAAAAAGGTGCTTTGCTTGTTTGCAATTCGCATATCTAATACAGTTTACATAGTTATCCCATTAATATAACAAGAATTCTCTTTATCCTTAACTAACGATCCGACCAGACTTCGCACGGATAGATAGAATTTTCGAAAATAATATACTGTATGTTACTCGCAGATAAATAATAATAATAATTCGGTCACTTATAGATGCTTTCTGTAAGTGATCGAATTTTAAAATCAGTTTAGTAATTTTTTATTTATCTATTACAAACAATTAAATCTTTTCTCTTTATAATATTAATAAAGATTAATACTCACCTGTACACTGACACAAACATATAGAAAAAAATCACTATCGCATCTACTGCTTAATAATGTATAATTTTTTTCATTCATATAACATACAACGTATTTGATGTTAGAAAGAAGACTCATAACCTCAAAGTGGTCTTATGGTACTAGAATTGGGTACTACATCACTTAGCCACAACATTCTATCACGGTGCAATAATAGATAAATAAATTTATTAAATGAATCCTAGGCTCTTCCTCAGTCCTGTTGAATTCTAATGTTCTGCGAAATAAAGGCATATCGAGTGGTACGTTCACCACAACGGCAACGGCTTCACACGAGCAGAATCACGGAATACAACTAGTATTATAAATGCGAAAGTTTCTAAGGATAGATGGGACTTTGTTGACATTTTCACGTAAAAACGAAATTTGGTGTTAGAGTAGTTTATATCCCGACTTAATACAAATATTTTTTTATTCGGATTCACGACGTTCGTCGTCGTACAGCTGCGTTATACAGCTAGTTAATTAATAGATGTCGCTAGTTTCCTCAACATTCGTAATGCATAAAATTTTAATATTATATAACACACATTAATATAATAATTCACCAGACAGAGACTTTCTACAAAAGTCGCTTGCTTGGGTCTCTCTGTCCCATTCGTGTTTCAACCGTGAAGCAGTTGTGTTTGCATGGCTGTGTTTCGGTTTAAAGGGTGGGATATGGCGTGAATTTACAGGGTACAAAGGAATAACACCTGAGTCCTCAGAAATGGCAATGCATGGGGGGTATCAGGGGCGAAACAGTATACTCTGTTATGTCCATGGTACTGCTCATGTCTATAGGCGACGGTTACCACTTTCCATCAGGTGGGCCGTCAGCTTGTTTGCCATTCCAAATTGTATAAAAAAAAATAAGAAAAAAACTTTTGATCTAAGTTTCCAAAATTATTTATAAACGCAGTGTTACGAATACAATTTGGCTCTCCTTTCATTTTGGTATAATTAAGTCGATGTTCTTTTTTTTCAAGCTACGATGGAATTTAATAAACATTATGTACGACTATATAAATAGCAAACCAAAAATTAAAATTATCTTCAACAAAATCTTAAACCGAGATGGAAATAGCACCTTCAACTTTCCTTTTCACCTGCAGAATGATAGCGCAAACAACAAAGCTAATTATTAGGCCGTCAGCCATACGGTTCCATTGTATTCCCTCATATTTCTATTAGTTCTGTTAACCCTCCATTAGCCCAGCTTCCGGTATTACACCAATAAACCCTTCAGGTATAAGCTCGGACTTATCTGATCTCGTATTAGCACTTCCCGGAGATTTCAATTGTTTAACCCACCCATTTGCTTTTTGTGGGCAAAGTTGGGTAACTCGCTGAATCATGTCGCACGGGTAGAACATTCTTTTGTCAAAATGTGATATCACACGTCTGTTTATTTTTTATTTATCAATTACATTTATAATACAATTATCTTCATCATATGAGCCGTTAACTGTCCACTGCAGCAAAATAGGTCTCCCCCATAAAGCGGGGTTTTACTAGTAGTTGCCATGCTTGGTAGATAGGTTAGCAACCGCAGTTAGCCTTTGGTAATTTTTTAAAACGCTGCCGCCCATTCTTCGACCATCAAATTTCCTTAGTCGCCTCTTACGACACCCACGGGAAAGGAAGCGGTAGCCCACCTTATGCCAGGACTACACGACATTTGTATAGAAACATTAAAATATGTAAATCATATTCAAGTTATAATTATTGTATAATTGAAAAATTTCGAAGCAAACAAAGTTCAAACCCGAACCAAATAATTTCATATTTATAATATATAATCTAAAAATTTGTTCAACAATAAAAAACTACTTCTGTAGTGACAGAATTACTTGCATATTCATTTATTAAGATTATTATTATTAAGATTAATACAGGACTAATACAGGTCTCAGAAATTAAAAAAAAAATATCAAAATCATTATAGAATCTACTAAATACCTATATACGAGTATGAATACTACAAAATAAATATAAGTATAAAATTCTACTTTTCTAATATTAAAAATAAATCATGATTTCATTTTGCTTTTTTCCAAAATTTGTATTTAATATTTATTTTCAAAATACAAACTATTACAAAAAAATAATCAAACAATGTTATGAGAAAACAAGAGAAAAATTGTTATAATTATAGTAATTATCATATACTCGCAATTGAATTAATATAATTTAAAACAGATTCAACGAAGAAATCTATCCTGTTATTTCTTACAAGGTTCCTTCATTACATTTCTGGTAATACGAGCGTCAACCGAAAGCAAAACCGCCAAATGCTATGGGGGTCTATTGTACCCCGTACTCCTGTCGAGCCCCGCCCGTAATGTGTTGACATCATTACATACCCGCAATAACAGCACGACAATGCAGATAAGATCCGTGTTTGGATACGTTTGGGGGGTTAGGTTTTAAAGATCAATTGATATGGAGGAGTGTCTCTTATTAAGTTTATTTTTTATTAGACTTTAGATTCTTTACTCGCGACTAAATTCACGTATGTTCTTCTCCATTCCATATTGTGCGTGTGTGCAAAATTTTCTTAGTGATTAATTAAAACACTAAGAGGTAATATATAAATAAATAAACTTACATTAATATTTATAATATTAGTACATATTTGGATATCTCTCTCTATAAAATAACAGTTGATAATATTAGAGACACTACAACACTTATTCCTTACTGACATTATAAATGTGAAAATATTTAGTTTATTTGTTTATTTTGTTACTCTTCAATGCCGTTATTTCTTTTAGACGCCAAAGACCTGTAGCATATAGAACAACAGATAAAGGTTGTTGGCACAACAATAAGATCCCATGTTACAAACAAATGGTCACTTTTGTTTTCTATTGAACACATTCTGTTACCAGGGATAGAAAAATTTTTTGTGTTATCATTTCCGACAAAGGTATTAACGAATATTTTGCAACCTTGAATAGACAGGGACGGTGCATTTTAAAAACTCTATTTGTCAAATTGTTGTGTCTTAAGAGATAAGGCTATTCATTGATAAAGTTCTCATCATAGTATTATCTCTTTTGTTTGACCTAACACCTCCAAAACTGATAAGTAAAAAGGAATAACTTTTGCAATGTTAAAGCAATAATATAATCTGTGTAGATTAAAATAACGCAAAATAAAAATTATCTATTCTGATTATTATTCTTTACAGAGAGAGATAACATTGAAAACAGTAGAATTCAATGTATTACCATTCTCTTTTAGCATATAACAAAAATAGAAGAATAGAATATCACCTCTTCTTTTGAAGATATGTAAAAAGCCAATTAAAAAACGCAATACACCAATGCGAAAGAAAACTCAATATGGAACCCTGTTTCAAACTGTCCTATATTCACGCTTCACGATAAAAGCTTATAATCTCTTTTTATAACAAGATATCCATATAGTTATTATTATAATGGTAATGCTGATTCTTTAAAGTGATTTTTTTTATTTATAAACATTCTTACCGTATGACTCATAATTTTACATAGTACCTGGAACCATATTGACCTTGAAAATTTATCGGTACCGCCGGTTCGCACCTGTACTGCTCAGTTTGCTCCTACTTATCAGGCTATTTCTCTGCTCAATTCTCTGATTGCTCAGCAGCCAGATATTGATACATTTAATGACAAAATAAATATATTTTTAAAATGTTGTACAAAATTTGTAAGTTTGTAAAATAAACCTATGGCTCACTACACGTTTTGGGAGACTGTAAGTGTGGTGAGTAAATTTAAATAAATAAATAAAATAAAAAAACACATCTATCTGGTATTTTTATTTAGTTCTTCAATCCTCGTTTCTAAATAGCTTTTCTATATTGTAATTCAATTCACAGCATATATTCGTCTTTTAAAATTAATTAAACAAATCCATCTCTATAACTCTTTAGCATTTAGAACAATAATGTGAACCGCATCTTTCGGAAATGCTTCCGTTCCATCTTATTCCCTTACACAATATTACACTTGTATCACAATAGATCCCAAATTCTATAAGGAACTAACTGAAACTATATAAACTACAAATAAGTTGTAAATAATGACCATTTTAACTTTATAATATGCGAAATAGCATACTTTTTCAAATGTTACAAGACAGATGAAGGTTCTGTTTCTACCTTATGAAAATCGGTTCATAATTTGCTGACGTAATCCCATAAAATAATCGCAAAAAAAATACATAATTTAAATGAAGTTTTTCTTTGTAAATGTTATAATTCTATGCATTTTACTTACACATGTATATATCTACAATACTATAGAATAATACAGCAATAAAAGCATAAAAACAGAAAAATTTTAAATGGTATACCAAAATAAAACATTTCAATCCGTTCGTCAGAAGCAAGTTGATGTAGTAGTTTTTACGTAATGCCACAACAAACAAACAGACATAATTCTTATTTTGTTAATTAATTTTATTAAAACTATTTCTTTGACATCTATTGCTCTCATTAAGATTTTATATCAATTTCTCTCAAACATCCCCTATTGTAATAAAACGTCATTACGACCATATTAGACATGTTTATATTGTTATATCAGCCATTAACTGTCCACTGCTGAACATAGGCCTTCCCCATAAGAGGATTTTCGACAGTACTTTCCACGCTTGGCAGACGGGATGGGAACCTCCGTCAGTCTCTTGTGATGTTTTAAGAAGGACGCTGTTGCCCATCCCTCTACCATTAGGCCGGCTTAGTCGCCTCTTACGAAACCCATAGGAAAGAAAGTGGTGGTCCATGAAATGCCCGGACCACATGACAAATGTTAGACATGATAACAAGAAAGTGAAAAATGTTAGTATGGGTTATAAGTTATTTTATTCTTATGTTACAACTTTATTATATGTATATAGATATAGGTGTATATAAATATACAACGACGCCCTCTTATCGTTGATATCTAAACCCATTATGAGTTAATATCAATAGCGTCCGGAACTCGCGTGCTATAGCTACGCGTTATTCAGATCCGTCCCTCCAAATGGAGTCGTTATGATGAAATATTAGATATTCTAGTTCACGACATTATTCAGAGATAAATCTACTTACAGTTGGATACTAGGAGAAGGACACTAAAATTGATAAGAATAACAAGTACTTATACGTCATAAAAAGATTATCATCTTCATTGTTTCAGTCTATTATTATTCATTGATGATCATCACTGTCTCTTAGACTACCACAAGAAACATTCCAAGATGTTATCCCTTTATCTATGGTGGACGGTCTACATTGCCTTTAAATTGGAATAAATAAATTGGAAAGATTTTAACATGTCGCTTGCATTTGTTTAGATATGCCTTTATTGCTTCCAAAACGAGGTAAGTTTTGAATCCACACTGTAAAGTAATTCGTACCTTGCAAAGGTAATAAGTAGGTACGTAAACTAACAGAGAATACGTAGTGCGTACTCATACTATTTTTTTTTTTTAATATGTCAATATTTCTATATGTATTATATCACGTATAATTTTGTAAAGTAATTTTCACACGCACACAAACACGATCGTTCTATATTTGAATGCGAATACAAGAATAAATAAGTGTCCATTGATTTCGGTTTACGATAACGTTGCCGTATACTTACTTCGCCTCGAATTTTCCCAATACGTTTTTAGCCACGAAGTCCTTACGCCTATGGTCACAAATGCGAAAATTTAACAAACGAGAATGCCCATGAATCGATTCGACCGCATACGTATCGTACGAAAAAGACCGGAATTTCGTTATTGGAAAAACATTGTACTGAACCAACTGCCTATAGATATTTGCACTACAAAAATTTCAGTTCGAAAAATTACGCTTACGTTTGACGAAATATAGTATAGTTTATATAATTACTCCAATTCGATTCGATGCCAATATTTCAGTCAGTAACATGTATTACTTATTGTAAATTTTAAATATCACATTCTAAAATTAATATACAAATACATGTTATGAAAATGAACTTAATATTATCGTAATTAAAGTAGCATTTCGCTATAAATCATAATAAAAAAAGAATATAATTTTTACTGTTAATTAATTAAAGAAGATATTCATGTTTACCATTTAATTAGAATATACAATAGGGGAATTGGAGAACTTTAATTAATCAAGATTAATAGCCGACAGTTTAGCACTACACCGACGAATAATAATTGCCTTTTCTGTAGTGTACGTGTACTTTTTCTACCAACTTGCCCATAGGAAGGGAGCAAGAGCAGGAAAACAAAGAAACTCGATTTGGAACCCTTCAGGGGCCGTAGGGAGCGTATTAAATTTGCATTAGACGAAATTGAAATACGCCTTGGATCAGTCGTTACGAGGGAGGACTAATAATGTCGTCAATTCGCTCCAGGAAGATCTTCAAAGTCACGGTGTGACTATTTGATTAATTGAATCATTTTTTGTGTCCCCTTCTACTGAAAATCAATTGGCAATGATGACATCCGCAGTCTGAGGCAAACACTTAGGAAGTTATGGTTTACCGTCTGGATAACTGTGCGTTTTATACCACTACACTATCAGAGAAAGAGTCTGTTCAAAATTCATCTACATAGACATCTCTGACTTAATGAAGTAAGGCACGTAATCAGGCTCGTGCTCGCGTCACAGTCACTCGTAACTAAGGATCACGAACTGATTCCGAAACTAGATGAGCTTTTTTCAATCTAATTACACATAAGTGAAAACGGTAGTTATTAAATTAAAATATCTCTGACTCATTCATGTTTCTACCATCAAGTAATTATACTTGCGTAGTAAAGATTCAATTTTTGGTAGAATTTAACAGTAAAACACAAAGGTATAACACCTTCGTCGTCATAAATGTCACAGTATATTTTGTGTTGTTCAGTATGGCGATTACATACCACAGATAAAATAACAAACGGTACAGATCAGGTACTATTTTTTAATTAAACCCATCCAATCATCTTATAAATCGCCTAAGATTTTTTTATACAGTGTTTATTTTATTGCAGTTATTTCAACAGTGATCAAGAATTTATGATTCATAGAACCTCAGTAGATATAAACAAACCGTGAACAATTCATACTATCTTGATCCGAAAGACCTCGATATTGGGCTAGTCTCATAAATGCTCATTTCAAACATACAAATAACTTTATATTAAAGTGAAAAAGTGGTAAAAAAGATGGTGCATAACATTTAAATATTATTCACACCCTTCCAAAATCTGGCATACAAAATTCGTTTAATTATGCCATAGTGAATGTTCATATCATAAAAAAAACTTACGAGTATACCACCACTGACTTTATATCTATTACCGATCATAACAGCATAAAGGACAAATGCACAGCTGTAAAAAAATAAATAATGCTTATGAGTTTTAAGCTGGCGACAGTTGAGGTAGCAAGATGTATGTGTCTGGCCATAAATGGTGCGTACCTAGACCACGAGTGTCTTATTGTATTAATAAGTCAACAGTCATATACCTAGGTTTTTCTGTTCAGCAGTTCATTGACATCTGTACAGACGCTGGCACCCACATAAGTGCATTACATTTCGTAGAGCCATTTTTTTTTCTTACCGAGAAAATGTGTTCAGCGCTGCCATATTAGAAGTTCTCTTATTTCAATTTCAATGTACTCGATTGGATATCATCAATCAATCAATACGTATAATAAAATCGTAACTGGTCGCTGTCTGTTCATGGAAGGTATATAAGAAAAACTATTATAGGATGGCTTTATGAACGCAAAAGAACCCAAAACAATGATTTTTAGAATTTTTGTCTGTCTGTTTGTCTATACATGTATGCACGCTAATCTCAGAAACATCTTAACCGATTTGACTGCGGTTTTCACTCATGCGTTGCGGTTTGCTCCAGTTAACATTAAGACAAAAAGTTATATCTATCTAAATAATCACATATAAAATGCTATATAAATAACAGATCAGTTGAATTAGTTGAAACTTTTTTTATTATATTTATTGATTTTTGGAAATTCTGTCTACTCATGCGAAGCTGGATTTGAATAAATATCTGTGCCTATCTATCTTTAAATAGCATAAAACAAACTGGCCGTTCGCATCTCTCTGTTTCTCTGCTAAATTCTTCTTAACCACACAACGGATTTTGATATGGGTTTCATAATTACATATGTACAATTTTAATAATTAAAATAATAAAATAAAAAAAATACAGTCGTACGAAGCCGGGGCAGCATGCTAGTATAAATATAAGATTTTCACTCTAAACCATATAAACATAAAATTACATTTCCCCATAAGATGGAGTATTAACCCATTATTACAACACTGATCAAGCGCATTTGTTTTATCATCATAATCTTTACTATTATCCTCTGCTGAACACATATCTTATATTTTAACACAAAATACAAACTGTGCCACTTGTAGTTTTAAAATTTAATACTCACAGTGACTCGTCGCACACTGCGCTTGCTTTTTTCCCCATCGATTATTTCGAGTTTGACATCTCTTATACTGGTATTTATAATGCCTTTTTGATGCTCTAGAGCAGGGGTTTCTAAACATTTAAGATAACGGAACGCTCACCAAATACCTTTTCTTTTAAGGAATCCCATATTAAAGGATTACAAATAAAAAAAATACAGTAATTTAAATTAAAACAAATGCTTTTACTAAACATATTTTAAAAGTACAACTTTTTATAGTTTTCTTTAATTTTTAATGTGAAAAATGAAATTGATTCACTGCATAAATAATTTCGTGGAACCCTGGTGACTTTTTTACGAAGTCCTTAAGTGCCATGGAACCCACTTTTGGAATCGCTGCCCTAGAGATATAGTCAAGTGATATATTTACATCACAAGAAAACCGGCCTGCCTACATACTGGACATTAAAATATTAGATGATATATAAACAGAGATTATATCTATCATAATTAATGATGTAATTTGCAACTGTAATATTATATTGTATCTCTTAAATTTATGAACTTAATAAGAAAATTATATATTACATAATTATTAAAATCTATATTTTAATAATCAAATTTAAAAGCGGACAACTGCCAAATTTATCCCATTAATCATCTATTCGATATTAAAATGGATTAACTTACAAGGTCACCAATGAAAAAATAACATAATAAAACTATAATATATTACAATACAATATAGATGTGTGGTCATGCATGGAATCGGCCACTTCGACCTATCCCGTGGGTGTCGTAAGAGCCGAATAAGGGAGGGCGAGGGATAAGCAGCAGCATCCCTGTTTTTTTTTTAAAGGTGGAAATGGTATGATAACCCCGCCTGCGCTAACGGGATACGCTGGCGGAGCACCAGTGAAGGGTGATAGATGAGAATGAAAACAGGCCATCATGATAAATTCATCAGGAATTAACCATGATAGTTTCCAGGTAGATCCGCGAGGAGGTCGATCTGGTTGGGTATATTGCTAGCAATGGGATTCTCAGTCTCCATTACTAACAATCCCTTTCCCCCCGCAGCATCCCTGTTAAAACATTTCTAAAGCCTGACTGCGGTTGCCAATCTGCCTGCCAAGCGTGACAACTACTGACAAAACCCCCAAGGGGGAGGCTTATGTTCAGCAGTGGACAGTTAAAGGCTGATGTGATAATGATGATCATGATATTGTGATAGAATTTAATGAAACAGTAAATAAATTTTATTAAAATTATCCACAAAAACTCTCGATCTCGATCGAGACGTTCGCTTAATCGATATTTCAATTTTCTGAAATGAAATGAATTTATTTGCATTAAACAGTCTTAAAATTAAAAAAAAAACAAAAGCCACGTAGTACTAAGTTTGGCACCCGTTTAATTGTCTTAAGCGATGTAGGCATGCAAATATTTACATTTTATAAAAAACAAAACTTATTGGTTATCAACAAACTGTCTTCTAATCAGTTCAAGGTAGGATAGAGCTGATATACCAGAGGGAGAATTTGTACAAAAGTCATTTGCTTGGGCACCTCTGTTCCATTCGTGTTTCTACCGTGAAGCAGTTGTATTTGCATGGGTGTGTTTCGGTTTGAAGGTTTTTTTAATGGATGATAATGAAATGGTAATCCTGCCCGCGCTATCGGTATACACTGGCAGGGCACCAGTGAGGGATGACTGGTGAGAATGAAAGGTAGGCCAGTTAGCCCATCGTGACAATTCCACTAGAATTAACCACGATGGTTTTCAGGGGAAACCACGTGGAGGTCGACCTGTTAGAGTATATTGCTAGGGTGGGATACGAGTACGGCAGTGAATTTACAGGATACAGAGGAATAATACCTGAATCCTCACGAATGGCAACGCATGGGGGTATTATGGGCGAAACAGTACATTTTGTTATGTCCATGGTACTGCTCATGTCTATAGGCGACAGTTGCCAATTTATCATCAGGTTGGCCGTCAGCTTGTTTGCCATTCTAAGTTGCATAAATAAAAGGTAAAAGCTATTAAATATATTTTTTTTTTATGTTTACATTTTTATTAGGTTTTTTTGAAACACGTCCACGTCCAAGCAGTGTTCGTAATGACAGTAACAAGAGAGATCCCTTGAAATATGATTGTAGACTAGACCGTAATCTGCGCACGCGTCGCCGCGATATCTCGGACCTCATCTAATGGCCATAATAAAAATTTTTTCGGCATAGTGTTTTATTTATGTAACAAACATTATAAATATACAGCTATGGGGGAAAAGGGATTGTTAGTAATGCAGTCTAATAGCCCCATTGCTAGCAATAAACCTTATTAGGTCGACATTCACGCGGAGACCACTGTGAAAGTATTTTGTGACATTCGTGAACTGACTCGCATTCATCCTCACCTATCTTCCCTCACTGGTACCCTGCCAGCATCTACTGATGACGCAGACAGGGATACTATTTCATTTTCACTCTTTATGAGTAAAAAATAAACTGCAGTAAAATTGTTACTTTTGTGATTTTTAATATATTTAGATAAGTAACTAAGAAAGTCATATTGCCAATCCTGCTACCACTTATCGCAAATCCTAATTCCATGCAAGGTTATCAGCATTAATAGGGATTTTAATTCTAAATATGAGCCTTTTAATATCAAGAAAAACATATTTCTCAAAAGTTTTTTTCGTATAAAATTTTCATAATGAAACTCAAACATTGTTTAATAATATATTAACAAATGTTCACCGCTTTATAAAAGTACTATTAGAGCATTTTTCTATATATATTTAAAAAAAATTAAAACCTTGAAAGCGTTAGTCGTATTTTTTTATGTATGATAATTAAAAGGTAATCTCGCCTGCGCTATCGGTATACACCGGTGAGGCACCAGTGCGGGATGATAAGTGAAAATGAAAGAGCAGGTCAGTTAGGCCATCATGATAAATACACCTGGAATTTAACACGATGGTTTCCAGGGGGGACCACGTGGAGGTTGATGATCGAAACTATGAGAATAAAGCCTGATGAATTAGCCCATCATAGAAAAGTCATGATGGTTAAATCCCCAATTAAAAAAAATCGCACCAGATTTTTTTTATGAGTGAATATGGAATAGTAACCATTTTTTTTGTACAACTTAGAATGGCAAACAAGCTGACGGCCCACCTGATGGAAAATGGTAACCGTCGCCTATATACATGAGCAGTACCATGGACTTAACAGAGTATACTGTTTCGCCCATGATACCCCTCATGCGTTGCCATTCCTATGGACTCAGGTGTTATTTCTCTGTACCCTGTAAATTCACGACATATTCAAACCAAAACACAGCCATGCAAACACAACTGCTTCATGGTAGAAACACGAATGGGAAAGAGGTACCTAAGCAATCGACTTTTGTACAAAGTCTCCCTCTGGTAAAACCTCACCTACATTCTCGATAATATACTGACAAGGCATTAGTGAAAGATGATATATGAGGATGAAAGCGGATCAGTTCGCCTATCGTGACGTATTCCACCAGAAATAGCCGTGATTACCTCCCGGGAAACTGCGTGGAGGTCGACATGACGAGTATGTTTCTGGTACCAGGGTCACTACCCATTGTTACCATCCACTGATCATAATTTGGCATATTTTTTAATAGATGATAATGAAATGATAACCCCGCCTGCGCTAACGATATGTGCTGGGGGGAAGGGATTGTCCCATTGCTAGCAATATATCCTATCAAGTCAACCCCTGGAAACTATCTTGCTGAATTCCAGGTGTATTCATCACGATGGGCTAACTAACTCGCTCGCGCGGGACATCAATGAGAAATGATAGGTGAGAATGAAAAGGCAAGCCAGTAAGCCCATCATAACGAATACACCATACGAATACTATAGTCATATTCACTGTAGAATGCCCACATAATTCGTACTGGCTCCTATCTGACGTTCGGTTGCGTAAGGGCGTGTCAGTCACGGATATCGACGTCACGTCCGTAGCACGTGCTCAAATCACGTCGGCTGTCACGCGAGTAGCTTAATTTGTTGACCGTACCGTACTAAGGGTCATTGGCATAATTCGCTTAGTTATGAATAGTTTTGTTCGTATAATAGACATTGGAGTTTACAAAGCATTTGTATGTGAAATCTCATACGTTACTCATTATTTAATTAAACTAACCTGCAGAATATGTCAGAAAATTTGCCAATTTCAAAAAAGAATAATTATCAACTTATATGTGGTTTTTCCACATAACGATTTCGTAAAAGCAATATAAATATCCATAAATATATACTTATTTACTATTTTTAAGTAGTATGCTACTTTAAAACAGGCAAATCCTTGCCCCTTATCTACATGTTGACGCTACTAATGATCATGATATTTTTGACACCAAAAAGTCCCGATGAAAGACAGCACGGAGTGACAGGCGCTGCTGTAGGTAAAAATGAAGGACATGTAATGAGGCATTCCGCGCGTCCCTCCTAGATGATGCTATTAAGGATACTTTTCTTATCCGAAATTCGACTCTAATGCTTTGCAATAAGAGTACGTAGAGTTTAATATACTTCCCCAGGTTTCCTGTCATATGATTAATGTTTTCCGCTCTCATTTCAACGGTCATAATAGACAGGCGGCTTTTTATCGCTAGCAGTTTTTGAAGTTACTAATTGTTTTTAGTCGCAACATACCATATTCAAATATAATCCGCTTTATGGTCATCACTTTGACGGACTTAAAAATTGGGGTTCTGAATCTAACTATTTTTGGTGTGCTATTTCATAGTAAATTGTAGACCGATTCTGATGTTGCTTTTATTGTCGAACGGTTTTCATATTGTGTTAAATGCATATTAATTTTATGAAGATTACAGTAGGTTCTTGTAGAACAAATTTTTTTTTTTAACACGGTGATTGTTTTTAACTAAAAATATGAAAAATATAGAATTTAAATATTATTAATATTATTTTATTTTATATAATAAGTTTAATAAATACAAAATCAAGTTAATTTAACAAAACTAACTATTATTTCCAAGGAATATGGAGCAGAATCCTACTCATACAACAAACCTAATTAATTGTTTGTAAAGATCTTCGAACGTGTATCAATCACGCTTCAACTGCTAACAACACCTTTGCAATTGTAATATAAGAAAACGTAATTTTTTTTTATTTGGCGAAAGTTTCTATTTTCCATCAGTGCTAATAGAATATTTACTACTTCGTTCACGTGACCGGGATATGTACACTGACGTTAATATAAAGAAATTAAAAAAAAAATTACATCCCTTATAACGCGTATATAGCGCACATTCATATTTATAATATTAGTAAAGATTCCAAGTTGGTTAAAAAATCCTAATTCACGCGAGCAAATGAAGAACATAAGATAACTTTAATGACTTTCGTGCATACCGCAATGTGACGTGATCCATTTAGTAGATATGAAAAAATTAAAATCTAGTAGTTATTATAATATAGGTCGCAACATAACACGAAAATTATGAATAATATTCAATTAAGAACTGAATGACAACATCCCATACATATATATATATATATATATATATATATATATATATATATATATATATATATATATATTTAATTTTTTATACAACTTAGAATGGCAAACAAGCTGACGGTCCACCTGATGGAAAGTGGTAACCGTCGCCTATAGACGTGAGCAGTACCATGGACATAACACAGTATACTGTTTCGCCCATGATACCCCCCAAGCGTTGCCATTCCTGAGAACTCAGGTGTTATTCCTCTGTATCCTGTAAATTCACGCTACATATATATAGTTGCTACAATATTACATTTATATAGTTGAAATTATTGGTTGGCGATTGATAAATTAATCAAAAATGTATCCATCCATATTTTAATGCATCACAGCAGTCAACTAGAAAATCAACATAAAATACCTGTATAATAAAGATCCCAAATGACAGGATGTTTAGAAAATCCATTAATGGTTCAATACGTTAATAAAACTTCAGAGGCATTTCATTCTCACAGCAACTCAAGATTCACTTGTTATTTTTAAACCATGATACAGAAACTAAAGTGTTATAGATTCAGAATAGAATAGAATAGAATAGAAATCATTTATTCAAATAAACTTACATTGAAGCACTTTTGAAAAGTCATTACATTTTTTTTAATTTACCGCTCGTTCGGAAAGCTGTCTCATCACAAGAAGAACGAGCAAGAAACTTGCGTGATGCTCTTTTAAATAATTTTATTATTATTTTACATTTTTAAGTTTAATTGTGTGAATACAAACCACCAATTAGCACTAATTCAATTAAATACTCAAAAAGAAAAAAAAATTGAATACATAACCAACTGGTTAAACAATTAATAAGAGGAAATCAGTCATAGTGATTAGAGCAGACCAGTCCCTACAAGCAGCACCCGTTCACGAGTATGACGGATGAGCCAGCCATCACTGCGCTCGACCATATTTTAGGGAGCCCAATGACCCGGCCCACCACGCCGCCACAAGTCTGGACATTTTAGTGAGCATGACTACTCAAAACACTAGACCACGTCAAAGCTACTCACAATTGCCATCTGATAGTTATAGTATTCACATTTTACATAAGAATGCATGCGGCAATTAATACAAAAAACCGCTACGCTTTCATATTTCTAAAATTAATCAATTAAATCAAGAAAGCAATGAGAAAATAAAATTATAACGTTGTATGCTAATAAACTAATTATTTACTTGATATGTTGTCATCTATGAATTCGTCTATCCTGTAATAGGCTTTCTTACATAAAAATTGTTTAATATAAGATTTGAATTGCCTCTCTGTCAGATTTAATGCAGATTCCGGCAGTTTATTATAAAATCTTATGCAATTACCATAGAATGAATTACTGATTTTGTGCAGACGGCATTTAGGTAAAATAAGCTTATTTATATTGCGTAAGTTTCTACTTGTACAGTCTTTGAGTTTTTTAAAACTCGCTAAGTTCTTCCGTGTATACATAATATTTTCATAAATGTATTGTGAAGTAACTGTGAGGATATTTGAGTCTTTAAAGCACTGACGTAATGACTCTCTTGAACCCATACCATAAATAGAACGTATGGCTCTCTTTTGTAAAACAAATATAGTATTTATATCGGCTGCTTTACCCCACAGCAGTATGCCATAAGACATTATGCTATGGAAATAACTAAAATATACAAGTTTAGCCGTCGCCACGTCTGTTAATTGCCTAATTCTTCTAATTGCATATGCAGCAGAACTGAGTCTACTGGCCAATTTTGAAATATGGGGCCCCCATTGTAATTTCGAGTCCACTGTTATACCTAAAAAAACTGTATCATTAACAAAATTTACTATTTCGTCATTAAGCAATAACTGTGTATTTATTAGTCTTACATTAGGAAGTGTAAATTTTATACACTTTGTTTTGCTGGAATTTAATAATAGGTTATTACATGTAAACCAATTTAATATTGCAGACATAGCACAATTTACATCGTCTAATTGATTACTTTGACGTCCAATTTTAAACACTAACGAAGTATCATCCGCAAACAGCACTATATCTGCAATTTTCTCTACCATAAAGGGAAGGTCATTTATGTAGATTAAAAAGAGAAAGGGGCCTAAGATTGACCCTTGTGGAACGCCCATCTTAATATTAGCTCCCTTAGATTTTACACCGTCAATATCTACAGTTTGAACCCTATCCTCTAAATAAGTTCTCATTAATTTTAGATCATTATCTCTTATACCATAATGTTCGAGCTTGTACAAAAGCGTTTTATGATCCACACAATCAAATGCCTTTGATAGGTCACAAAAAACTCCGAGTGCATCCTGTGACCTCTCCCAAGATTCGAAAATATGTGTCATTAGCGCAACACCTGCGTCAGTGGTAGACTTGCCGGCGGTGAAACCATATTGCTGACTCGAATATACATATTAAGTTTGCGTGTATCTGTCTATGGTATTATGGCTCCTAATGGGATAATTCGATTTCAATGTAGTCTTTTTACAGTTTGTACTTTTATATTTATGAAGAATTTTAAATATTTTCTTTATATCTTGCTTCTTATTCCAATATTAAGCAAAATTTGCACCCATTTTAAGTATTACACAAAAAATTATCCACTTGTTGCATTTTATTAAGTTATGTCAATTGAAGCTGCAAAACAATTTAATAATTCTGTTTTGTAATTCTTACACCCGATTAAAAAATGAAAAATAGATAATGTTTGTTTATTGTGTGCGTATAAATGATCATCATCATCATCATATTAGCTGTTAACTGAACACTGCTTAATATAGGCCTTTCCAATAGACTGTCATAAGAACCGGTTCCAAGCCACCTGCATCCACTGGCTCCCTGCAATTGATTTGAAGTTGTTGCTTTATTTAGTTGAGAGTCATCCTACACTGCGTATGCTGGTACGGGATCACCACTCAAGAAGTTTTCTTCCCCATCGGTTGTCAGTTCTTCAAGCTATGTAACCAACCAATGCATTTATTGGTTACATAGCTTGAATGAACGGCATTTGTGTAAATATAATCGAACTTTGGTCATTTATAATATACGTAAGAAAACCTAGGATTTTGATATAGAGTTTCATTCGAATATTACTGCTCTTGCGTTCTTTCTTAAGAAACTGGAAGTAAGAATACAATATGTCACCAACATATTGTACTCTTACTCCCAGCTTTTTCAACTTATATTCAAACAGACAGAGCGAAATGTGAAATCAAGTGCTATGTTCACGTCAGTGGCAATAATAACTTACACCTCTGACTACTGACTACTCTTCTGAAGATGCAGTCGTATGTACGAGTACATCCTTACTAGTATTATAAATTTGAGTGTGATTTTATATGTATGTTTGTTTATCCCTAATATCTTAACCTTTCGACCAATTGTCTTGAAATTTAGTACATACGTACTATATGGAATGGAGAAGGATATAGGTTACTACTTATCTTACTCAATTAACATATCTCGATCACATGAACGAAGTCGCAGGTTAAAGCTAGTTACAAAATAAATTTTAAAGCTCATCTCGTTCGCCAATTAAGATGTTTGGTCGCAATAAAGATTGTATCTGCTTTGCTGTTTGTTTTTATGACTTTATTAGGGCTTCAGTTGGACGGTAATTATACGTTTTAGTACGAACCGATGGACGGACAGAATTATCATAAGTAGAGTGTAGAACCTGTTTTTTGTTAATTAAAATTTTGTAGCTACTCATAATAAAGTTGATATCACTTGATATATGACTTTTATGAGTAAACATTGTAAATTTATGTTTATCTTTAGAATGATATAATGAATTCCGATTCAAGAGAGTCATGTATTAAAAAATTATATAAGAATTCAAATAATTTGTGTATGTCTCTTAACGTTATCTTACAACCAATTACACTGTGTTTTACGTTTAACAGCCCTGGACTTGGTAAAGTCCTGTCTTAAAGTACGTCACTAAGCAATCCTCGTCTACTCACTTCTAGTTATTTCCAAACATTCGACGTTTGCTTCACCTTGCAGTGAATTATCCTACAATACGTCTGACATTCACAGTCTCTACGTTATAGTCTGCCCTCGAATGTAATGGCAGAAAGTCAGTGGCTTTCTATTTCTACCTAAACTGGCATAACTGATAGAGAATACTATACGATCTTAATCTCGCCTTTTGTACAAATTTTATTATGCAATAAAGAATATTTTTTTTATGCAACTTAGAATGGCAAACAAGCTACCGGCACACCTGATGGAAAGTGGTAACCGTCGCCTATAGACATGTGCAATACCATGGACATAACAGAATATACTGTTTCACCCATGATACCCCCCATGTGTTGCCATTCCTGAGGACTCAGATGTTATTCCTCTGTACCCCACTTAAAATTCACTGCTTTCTCTTATCCTTCAAACCAAGACACAGCCATGTAAACACAACTGCTGCACGGTAGAAATACGATTGGGACAGGGGTGCCCAAGCAAATGACTTTTGTACAAAATCTCTCTGGTAAATAAATTAATAAAAGTCATCTATTATACTATATATACTAACTATAGCCGTTGTGATGAATGTACTTAACGCTCGACTTGTCAACATTTCACCGATCAAATTAGAATCCAATTTGGTAAATAAATGTCATTACAAAATGCACACAAACAAAATACAAGTTGTAACTCACTTATTACATTGAAATATAATATACTTGAAAGTTTATACAGCTACGAATGCCGATAAAGTTCAGAGGGGACACAAGTGCACTGCACTCACTGAAATGAACACTGAATTAAAATCAGTCGAGGTATGTCGCCAATAAAATATACCCATAGGTATATTGTAATGTTTTAATGTAACAAATATTATATGTTAATTTATAAACATAATAAAAGAGTAGAAAGAATATAATGTTTCATCGACGTCCATAACAAATTTCACAAATATTATATAGTACATAATTTAACGTTAACAAAAGTAAAAAATAATTGCCAAAAAAAGGCTTTTATTTAGCAGATTAGTCAAAATATATCCATTTTAGCCATTTGCCAGTAGTTGCCACGCTTGACAGACGGATTGGCAACCGCAGTTAGGCTTTTAGAGATGTATTAAGAGGGACGCTGCTTCTGCCATTAAGTTCCTTTAGTAGCTTCTTACGACACCCACAGGAAAGGAAGGGGTGACCTATTACATGCCGGGACTACGCGGCCAAATAATATAAATATTAATATTTTTATTTTGGTAACACACATTCTTACCTTTTCTTCTTCTTCTCCTTTCAATTTAAATGGCTGCCACCAATTTTAATTGGTGGTTCCGCCAACGTCATGGTTAGAAAGGCACGGTGAGATATTCTTGTTTCTGTGGTTCTTGAATCTGGCAGGTAGTGAACAATATGGCTTGGTGTTGAAATTGAATGCTAAAAACGAATACTTCATACCCTTTATCTAGTTTTATTAATACTAACCCTAAATATAATATAACACTAAAAATAAGGATTCCGTACCAAAATAATACAAAGAACTCCCATGAGATGACTTTACACATCACTATGTGTCAGCAACTATATATAAATGCTATTGATTTAAAAATTAGAATAGTCGTCCTTATTGTATGTATATTGTGTATACAATATACATAATTGAGAAAATATTTGTATTATCTTTATTAGAATTGTAAAAGGGGCACTCAAAATTAAAATAATAATTTTATTACTCCAAGTGGGCTATTATAAAGACTTTCTTTGAGAATTCGAAATCAGTTTTGTTATTTTATGCCGCTGAGATGATAAAAAATTTGAGAATAGAGACCATTTCCTCCTGTTTCCAAACATTATGAAGCGAAAGATCTCGAATAATTATAGTTTATAAAGTCATATATGAGTATTACAGGAATAATATAACCACGTTTCTAAGTAGCTTAATTTTTGAGAAATTATAATAACATTTACAAAAAAAAAAGTTTATAGAAGACAAAAGCTTATTTATAGATTATTTTATGTACGGAATCCCCGACGTGCGAGTACAACTCGTACTTAACCGATTTTTACCATTTAAGTTTACTCTAAGAATCCTCATGCTGCAGAATTGCAACATAGCTAATGCTTGTGTCATTTAGACAATCACCAAGAACGTGGTATAACTGGCGTACGGCTGCCTCTAGCAATGAATGGTACCAATTTGCGCTTCCGTAATCGACCGTCTGATGGTCCACGCGCCATGAAATTAAACCGTTCTAACGATAAATTTAATCCGTAATGCTTTTTATAATGGTCGCGTTATCTCCTGTCATAAAAGTGTCTTAGATTGTGCTCAGTATTTCTTAATGAAAGGATAATGTTCTAATAGCACTTAGAAAATTCTTGGTTCGTCCACTCAAAACTGTTTGTAGTTACACGGGAAGAATTTAAAAAAATATGTTCACGACTGTAATCTCTAAAGAGATAATCAACTCTTCCTGCTGTACTATACGTGGGACTCATTTTGCCTACATTTTATTAAGCAGATTTCAATATATATGTGTGTATATATTATATATAATTTTATTTCCAAAACCAGTCAAGACTAAAATAATCTGTTTTCTATATTGGAAGTTATTTCTTTGCGGCCTGCATTTTTTTTCATTCTAAAAAGTATGCTCTTTTTGTATTCAGATAAATCTAAACATTTGAATTTAAATCTCTCGTCCCTAGAGAAATGTTTTTATTATCGACCGGATTTTCACTTTTAAAATATAATTAAATTATTTTTTTATTACTATAACTTGTTACGGAATTTTCTAGTTTTTCTCTTGCACTGCTCTCTGCGATGTGGTACCAGCGTAGAATGGGCCAACCCTTCCTATTCTATAAGTGTCGTAAGAGGCAAATAAAGGAACATAATGGACAGAGGATAGGCAGCAGCATTCCTCCTTAAACATTACCAAAGCCTAACTGCGGTTGCCAACCCTCTTGCCAAGCATGGCAACTACTGACAAAACCCTCCTTTAGAGGGAAGGCCTATATTTAGCAGTCGACAACAGCTGATATGATGATGTAGGTGATCATGATGATTGTTCACTGTAGTACCCCTTATTTGTCTCATGTCAATGTCCTAGAAATCACAGGAAGTGACGATACGTCATATTCTTATCTTAAAGACTATACGTAAAGACTTTTTAGTACTGAATAAAATCCTTAGATACTTATATATTACACTTAGACAGGTATAGTAATTATTAATTAATCTGTGCTAATGGTAGTAACCCTATCGATCGGGTTTAGGTACCGATATCTGAGAAGGGTCCACTATACCCTACGGATTACAACGATCCGATCCCAAAATAGGAAACAACCTGCACGTCTTCGTCAATCCAGATTAATAGCACGTCCTTGAATATGTGAGTGTTAACCACAGATTTACAAGAGAAATAGAAATTGAAAGACGATATTAAATATTAAGTATATATTACCAAAATTAAGCACTAATTTCTAAGGAATCGGTTATATTAACCGTCAGATAAGCCGAATTTCATACAAAAAGTAACGTAATTTATGAATACATGTATGTTTTATTTATTAATATTTTATAAAAAATAAAAAATATATAAATTAAGATCGTGTCCTAAAATAATATTTTTGTTTTTATTATAATGTTTATCAGAAAAATTTAAAAATATAGCATAACTTTTCTACGAATACGAACGCAAGTATATGTTTTAAATTGCCTATTAAAATGTGTACTTTTTTCACAGATTACAAATTTTCAATAAACTCAAGAAACAAGTTGAAACGCGCGAAGAGCCACAAAATCTATTAGAGCCGGTGACCCCACATAAATAAGGAGGGGCAATCACGTTCCGGATCAATACAAGAGCAAAACAGCTGGCCCAATTAAAATTGACACAAACAGCTCCCAGAAACTGTCTGTGTCTCTGTTCACATCACTCGCACGCGATCTCCACAAGACGCCAGTTAATCGATACCATTAATTTTATTCAGTCGGATGTACGTACAGAAAATATTCACGAGTATTTTAATGAAGCGAATTCGACGATGAAAGCTGTATCAACAGTCGGACTGTGTCATGCCTTTTAAATTCGATTAGCAAGTCTTTCGCACCCAATAAAAAACTTCACTTATTTATTTTTAGATTTTTCCATTCGCCCGTCTGATAAGTTATAATTGTATTACTTTTGTTTCCTCGTGTTGAATAATAATATAATTTTGAATTTAAATTTTTTAAAAGGGGTAGATAAATACAGTGGGGTGCGTAATTAAAAGAGACGCCTCGTGCGACAGTCGTGAGGTGCATGGTGTCTTATCGCTTGGGTTTTAATTTGAGGCTGGCATGAGACACGCAAGCCGATCACGCAACTGAACCCATCGACCGATGTACCTAACAATACCATTTAAAAATGGAAAATATTTTTTTTATATTATTAAAAGGACGTGTTGCCAGACATTGATATTCGAATTTTAAATTTAAATTCAGAACATTTATAGACTGTCACGATCCAACAGGCATTTATCAATCACAGGTTACGAAACAACACACAAGGGAACCCTTTTATTTATTTTTTACACTGTTGGGACAAAGCAAACTTAGGAAATGAGATTTCACGTAACAGTTTTTTGGAAAGAACTTTTGGTTGCGTGTCGGATTGTAAATAATTAGCTCATTCAGCCGCGCCTACCGGGACGCCACCGATGCCATTGTTTGTTTAGCCGAAAATAGTGAAAAAATAACGTCTTCCTCTATTTACCTATAGATGCTCGCTCAATATTCACCGCAACAAAAAGTATCATCATTATTGACAACAACGGATCAGAATACGAAAATGCTGTTTGAATAAAGGTTCATTATATTTTCAACGTTGAAGTACGTTCAGTATTTACTAATAAGCCTCAGTAAGTCAGCCTCGAAGTTAATCTGTAAGGCAAGAATTTAAGCAAAGGACAATTTATTGGTTCATTGGAAGTTCGCAATTTCTAAGTCCGTCATTAATTGAAGATTCGCCACAAGTACTGAGCCACGCCAAGTTTAGCAATATTTGAGCCCCTTATTTGTCGCTTCATTGATTTACAATAACTTAATAATGACAGCCCTTTTAACCGAGGATGAGACCTATATTAGTTTTGAAACTTAATATCGGGTTCAACGAAGTTATGATTTTATGACACAAGAAGCACCACATAGTGAATAATATATATAAATACATTTACATATAGAATTAGAGATATATACAAAAACGTAATGATACTTGTAATAATATTAAATAATATTTTTTATACCACTGAGGTGACAAACAAGCATACGGCCCACCAGATGGTAAGTGGTTATTATGTTTTATATTTTGTATAATAATTATAATATTATTTTTCTTATTTCATGTGTATAGGCAACGATTCGTGCTTGCCATCGAGTAAGCCATTAGTTTGATTGCCATTTTAAATATAAAAAAAAAACAAACATGGGCATCTTCCATAACAAAGATAGTATGAGACCAATGCGAGAGTAAACTATTACAATTATTATTTTTATAATGTTTTATACTTTTATAATGTTTTTAATGTTTTAGCCTATTTGGGTCACTGCGACACACTTGGTGAAAACATATCTCCATACTTCATCTTTTGTTTTATATTTGAAAAAATGTAAATAATCTGATTGTATAAACTTATTTGTTAATTTACGTGTGTCATAAATGGCTCAAATAAAGTGTTTATCTATCTATCTATCTAATATTAAAACATTATAAAAGAATCATCAAAATTCGATTATATTTGAATGAGATCATCACACACAATACAAAGAATATAGTCGAATTGAGAAACTCGTCCTTTTTAAAGTCGCTTGAGAAAACTGTACCAACTTGCAATGTATAGAATACACGTAAAAATTTCATCCGTTATCGACAAATTCCAACGTGAGCAACGAAAGCTGGTGTATTATCATAGCGTTTATTTATTTAATATTAGCTTTTACCCGCAACTTCATTCGCGTGACCGGGGTATATTCACTGACAAAAGTAGTCTATGTCCTTCTCTATCCCATATAGTACATTTATAGCAAATTTCTGGTTGATTAAGCCATTAAGGCCCCAAGGGTAACAAACAAACCAAATTTTACATTCATAATATTAGTAAGAATGTTCAAGAATTTCCAACATTCGATTAAATATTAATACAATCGATAGATTAGTACAATAAATATCAGTTGCTATCAGGGACTAGAAATGAGAGAAAAGGAGAATAATCTACAATATAAATACAAATAATACGTACACAAATACATAATGATTTAATAGAGAACGTCACTAATAAAATGATTTTACTGTATTAGTAGGTAAATCGTAATATTTTTTTTTTAATTAATTTATGCTTCATAATGAGGAAGATGCATGAATTAGTTGCACCGACAAGAGGAAACTCTTAAATGAAAAAAAATAAATTAATCAACAATTAAATATAATTTAATTGTTTATACGTTATATTCAATACCAAACGCCATTGATTAATCCCCATTGACGATCAGGGAGCATATCTTTTCCACATAAAACAGCCAATTTAAATCGCGGCAAAATTAAAAATAATATAGAAAGAGACTGTCAATAGCAAAACGTTTATACAAATAGATTTATTTTTTTCATTAGTACAAGGCCGACTTAATGCTAAAAGCATTCTTTCCCACTTAATCTTAAGGAAGCGTTAGAATACTCAAATGCTATGCTAGTAGTAATTGATATACATACATACTAAAATTTTCATATATAAATAACAAATATATTTACACATATATAAGATATACTATATTATATTATTATACACGGATATAAGAATAATAGATAATACTATTCGGATAAAATGTAAAAGGGAATATAAACTTTTTTTTAATAACCGTTTAAACAGAAGTCTTTAAATCGTTATAGAATAGGTGAACATATCGCGTAAAAGATTCAAAATTTTGCTTCTTTAAAGTCTATTGAAAATAATCGATCAGCATATTATTTTTTTAGTTCTATTTACTTTACTGAAACATCTAACATTGGCTAGCGAAATTGTAAAAATTCGATAAAGTAAGCAATTACCTGAGCGGCACTGAAGGTAGGCAAGAAGGATAGCAATTGTTCAGCAAAAAAATAATTGAGTTGCTAATATTGTATACAGATCATATAACAGCACGTTAAAATAATTTCAAATCGTCTGAAAAAGCTTTCCAGAACATATGTATTAAAGTCCCATGCACTTACCACGCGCATATACTAAGGTGGTGTATCTCATATTATATATCTCTCAATCTCAAATTTAAAAAAAAAATAACAATCTATGGATTATACTGACTTTTAACCAAAATACACTACACAGGTATTTAATTTTTAAATATTAGTAGGATGATAGGTAAAAATAACGTCATTACAGTTAGCTAATCATGGTTAATTGACCAAGAAATTAACTACGGTGATGTCCTAAATAGACACCAAAAATCCGTGTTACTAACAGTCCACAGGCGATTGTGGTCCCCATATGAATCGCATAAAATTTTAACGTGCTATCTTATTATCTGCTCTTATATAATATCATTCCTCATGGAGAAAGTATAGCGCCCAGCAATGGAATCACCATAACCACAATTGGGAAATTTTGTACAAAAGTCATTTGCTTACCTCTGTCCCATTCGTGTTTCTACCGTGAAGCAGTTGTGTTTGCATGGCTGTGTTTCGATTTGAAGGGTGGAATATGGCAGTAAATTTACAGGGTACAGAGGAATAATACCCGAGTCTTCAGGAATAGTAACGCATGGGAGGTATCATGGGCAAAACAGTATACTCTGTTATGTCCATGGTACTGCTCATGTCTATAAGCGACGGTTACCACTTTCCATCAGGTGCACTGTCAGCTTGTTTGCCATTCTAAGTTGCATAAAAAAAATAACCACAATTACTTATATTGGTGGTCGTTGTCTTAGATTCAGCTTATACCTATAGCCTTTCATATAAGTCATTTTAAGAATTCGCTCCATAATTCGAGAAAAATCAATTGAATCTCCCCGTCCCCAGAATCTCGGGTTACTGACGTTACCTTATTTGTAATATCCTATTGTTTATTAATATAGAGTTACAGTGGGGCGGGATTATTAGTTTACAAGTGTATCAAACGCCCCCTCTGTTTGCTATTGACTTACTCGAACGATATTACTTTCCAACTCTTTCCAAAGTTTACTTTCTTTGTTGACATCTGCCGTTCGATTATTGGAAATTCTGGTATGTTGGTATGTCGCTGTTTCAACTTTGGCCGTTATTAATTCGCTAGTTGGCTTTCAATTTCCTTTTTCATTTCAAACGCCTTATAAGTATAGGAGTTTGAAAGTCCGATCAAGTCCTGGGTTCAGAGTGATAATAGAATTTTATGTGACTTATCTTTATTAGTAGATACGTCTTAATTATTTATACTGTAAAGAAGAATAATTATTTACAAGTATATAATATCTCGATTTATAATAAATTCTACGAGATCTACAGAAGAATATGTGTGTTAAGATGGTGTTCAATAAAAAACCGATTTCAATTGGCTAATAAAATTTTTTGGATGTGATTTTGATTTCAAAACTAAACTACTGAACCGATTTAGATAAAATTTCTATGGGACCTATTTGTAAGTATATCCTTTGAGATAAAAAAAAATCCATGTCGATTTACAAGTGACGGAGTTAAGGAGTAACAAACATAAAAAGAATATAACCGAATTGAGAAATTCATCCTTATTGAAGTTGGTTGAATATGATTAGCAAGCCAAAGTATTAATAAAGAAGCCACATAGCTAGCATACCGATAACCAATAAAAAAGGCTCTTGAATGGTGATCACGTGAACGAATGTAGTCCAAGATAACACCCGGCTATTGAATTAGCTCCTCCTAGTGTTACAGAGAGTCAGGGAGGGAGGAATGGGGCACTAGTGAGAGATAAGTGAGAATAAAAGGCCAAGTTAGTTAGCCCATCGTGATGAATTCACTTAGAATTGAGCACGATGGTTTCCAGGGAGAACCGCGTGGAGGTCGACCTATATTGTTAGTAATGGAACTAGTAATCCATATTATTTAAAATTCCTCCCCCCCCCCCCCCCTATGGTATGGTAGGTCTATATGCAGCAGTGGATAGTGAATCGTCAAAATAATGTAGACGATGACTTTTTATCTCAGATAATTCACAACAGAGATGACAAAGTTAAGAACAAAAGGTTTTTCTTTAAATTTCTACATGATTATTCATACAAAATTGAGCCATTAATTTTCGCAAGGCTTTATTAACATACACACCCACATGAATATAAGGAAGTGAATATTAAACCACCTTAAGACAAGAAAGAAACAAATGCGACCAAGTTTATTGCGGGTGGCAGAATCATAACAGTAATTCACATTTCCATGATATACGGCCGGCGTCACATTGCGTCCTGCGTCGGTCTTTACGACCGCTCCTGGCCACTAATCTTCGCTGTATTGGCTTGTTAGCACCACACACGGACATTTGTTGGGTTATAGCGGCATTACTCGGGGACTAAATCTGCTAGATCGATTTACTTAATATATATTTATTTTAATATTTCACTTCCACATACAAAAGTAAGTTACGATAGATGGGATATGGCAGCGAATTTACAAGGTACAGAGGAATAACACCTGAATACTCAGGAATGAACGCAGTGGGGGGTAGCATGAGCGAAACAGAATACTCTGTTAAGTCCATGATACTGCTTGTCTGTAGGTGATTATATATATATATATATATATATATATATATATATATATATATATATATATATATATATATATACTTATGATTATATCAAATTATATGTTTAAAATGTTTAACATGAAATATTAGTTTAGGTTTCCTTAATTCATGAATGTACCACCTACCTATTCCTTTGTTTGCCCAATAGTTGCCTAGTACCACCTGTATATTAAATTTCAAATAAATAAATATATAAATAAAGTTCCTTTTCCTAAATTCGTCTAATCAATAAACTAAGCTGAAACTATTAATTTCAGACGAGCTTAAATTATGAAGGATTTTAACGACACTTTGTTAGTCCATTTTACGAGGTCCGTTCTAAAATAGTCTTAAAACTAGCCCAACAAAATGGAGGTGGCTCGAAAGTCCCATCCTTATAAATAATTAAATCCATTTTACTACCTAATAAAATCTTAAGGTTAGGCCACCAATTCCTTTATCACCCATTCATGCAGTTACATAATTAATTTGAAGAACCGTTAATTTAGCCCGTGTCAATATAAATATATACTCGTACAAGGCTGATACAAGAACGTAAAATAGACACAGAGTTTATTTTGATCTTTTGATACTTCGAAGGTTTATAAATAATAGTGACATGGTTAGTTTTAGTGTTGTTTTAAACTAGTTCATGAATTAGTGTTTTAAGTGGGCTAACTAATTGAGGACTGAAAGTTCAAACTTTTTAATTTTTTATAGAGTTTGAGTAGATTTATGTCATCATACCGCTTGCCATCGGCAGGAAATCCATCTCCATACCTTAAAATTAGAATGGTCAAACACAGAGTGGTTTCAGAAGAGCTTCCTCCCGCGAACACTCCGGTTGTGGAATGATCTTCCTGCCGAGGCTTTCCCTGGAAACTACAGCATGGGGTTCTTCAAAAAAACTTAATACGCCATTAAGGTTTCTTAAAGGTTCGGCAACGTGCGCGTGACAGCCTTGGTGCTACAGACGTTTATAGACTACGATAACATCGTTTACCATCAGACGGGCCGTATGCGTGTTTGCCATCATAATCGTATATAAAAAACAATACAAAAATTATTATTCAATTATTATAAAAAAAATAATTAATTATATAAATAACATTTTAATTATGTGACGAGTGGGTATACCGATTGTCATATCTAATTTGGTATCGATCCTTTGACGTAATCGCATACCTTGAAACAAGTCATGCTCACAATAATGTCCAGATTGATGGCGGCGTTGGTAGGTTGGGCCGTTGCGCTCCCCATAATATGGTTGAACATAACGATGGCTGGCTCACCGTCATATTCGTGAAAAGATGCTTCTAGTAGAGACTGGCCTGTTGATGCCTGGCCTTTTTATTTTCTTTCTTTTTATCAATATAAAGTTTGTTATAGTCATTTTATCCATTTACATTTTTGTTGTAAACTTAACTTTTATTTAAAACAAAAACAACAGCTGTGTTTCTTGGTCGTTCTTCCCAGCTGAAATTACATTTCGAACTGGGTAGTATTTCCATACAAAGAAAGTATTCAAAAATTCTAATAATTAAGTTCACTTGAATAAACTATTTATTTATTGTACGAACTCGTAAACTTTAAGATCTATAAATCATGGCAGCATACCCTGCATGCCCCACAGTACTCTCAACAACAATCGTATTGTAATATAAATATAAAAAGGTACAGGAACATATATTTCTATTGAAAACACTGCGTATTTCTTATATATATCAAATTCCTTACTATATAAGGCAAAACAAAAAATTTTAAAGAACCAAAATAGGGAGTTTGTTTGACGGCTCGACCAATCGTCATGAAATTCAGTATTTGAGATAGACAAGAATATAGGCTACTTTTTATCCCTCTTAATAAACATATCCCGGTCATACGAACGAAGTCGATATAACTAGCAGAAATATAATTAAAGTATAAAGAATTATTACATTTGATATCTTGCAATACTGTGTGTACGTATATATGCCGTAATAGCAAACACATCAAACAAAACTATACAAACAATGTCGCCTTAATCTCATATAAAGGCAAACATATAAGTTTAATTTAACTGTTTATTCGAGCAGTTAATTTTCGTCACACAATCCGTTTCGGTATTCATGTTAAACCATATGTTCCTAATATGTTGAAACCACTTTGATATAATCAAATCACATCTATGAAGATGTAATTATAATCAAAATGGTAGTTACCATAAAATTGGAAATTCGAAAATTAGAAATCATAAACCTGTATCTACACGTATTATAAAAAGTAGACAATTAAACGTTCAGTATCGGAATCTTGAGTTTTTTAATAAAATTTTTGATCCAAATGTATGTATTTTGAAAAAATTTTGTTGTTGGAAATGATCTTTCAATTCATTGATTAAAAAATAATATTTATCATTGTTATTGTAATCTTTATAATGTAATTATTTCAAATTTTAAATTATTTAATAATTAATATCACATAGTATGTACGAATTTGTTTATTGTACATTTATTTATTTATTGTAAAATTAATTTGTAACTTTAAAAAAAAACTATATTAATATAATTTGCATGCTTAATATTAGCTGAAGCTGAACTGGTTACTTGTTAAATGAAAACACTGTATCACCTTTTCAAAGCAATTAAAGTATTCTATTGTATTCTTTACTGTATCTGATGTAATAAAGTATAAAGAAACTAGTTAACTTGACATTTGTTTTGCTGCAGATTTTGCCCCCGACAACCAATAACAAAAACCTCTTTATTTTATATATAAGTTATTTTAACCACAAGAAGATTAAATGATAAACTAAAACGTTTCATTCCATTATAATAAACTGAAGCTGCTAAACTACAGTTTAATTGTAGATTAAAGCTCACAACTTACGAGATTTTTTGTTACTCTGAGATATTCAGAGGATTTAAATACGTTTTTACCGTTGCCCTAGAATGAAAGAGATTAATTAACGTAACTATCCTTTAAGTATTCGTTCTGAATAAGTATTTTTACATCTCCATTCAGTGGTCTAACTTGGGACTGCTTAGCTGGTTGGTTTGATAAGTTAAAAAAATAAAATACAAAAGCAGCAAATTATTGAAAATTATACTTTAATCGTATGTCATAGATCTACAATCTAAGATCGTATCTTTCTACGATATATGTATTTATTTACAAATGTATAAATCATCATCATCATTTACTTTTTGGTTTTTTTTTTTTTTTACAACACAGGGGGCAAACGAGCATGCGGCTCACCTGATGGTAAGTGACTACCGCCGCCCATGATCACCCACAACACCAGAGGCATTGCAGGTGTGCTGCCGGCCTTTTAAAAAGGAATATACTCTTTTCTTGAAGGTTATGTTGTCGTATCGGTTCGGCTTTAGTTTTTACTTTAGTTTGTGGCTGTGTTATTTTTTAATATTTTGTAGGAATCAAACGCATAACAATCGAAAAAAGAATCAACGTCTTAAACCATCATTGAGGTTATCAAAATGTGCCTCTAGGTAAAGTGCCGTGTATTACACGGTTGCATGATAATGTACTGGATCAAAACCTAATCAAAGTGGATCGCTGGCTCGTCGTAACATCAGCAACGAAAGCAATTGCTTACAACGGAGCTTCAGACGTAATTGCAGCGAACAGCACGCGACAGCGTTGTATAAAGCCATTCTTTGACACTTGGAAGTGTTCCTGAATTTTGCCTGGTACTGGTGGTTACAAAGGGACGTATTCTATGTCGATATCTTAAACAACTGTTACCTTATACGAGATTAGAAGATATTGGAAGAAACTATCAACCAATGACTTACTATACAATTATAATATAATTCTGATTAAGATATGTTCCAACTATTAAAATCGTATCATCATCAACATATCAGCCTTTAATTGTTCACTGCTGAACATAAAGCCTCACCCTCGGGGGGTTTTACCAATAGTTGCCACGCTTGGCAGGCGGATTGACAACTGCAGTTAGACTGAAGATATTTTAAGAGGAACGCTGCTGCCCATCCTTCGCCCTCCCTTAGTCGACTCTTACGATACCGACAGGAAGGAAGGGATGGCCTATTCTATACCTGAACCACATGGCAAATTAAAATCCTATGCACTCTCGTATTCTTTGGATTAACAGTACCTAAGCAAAGGAGCTTTACACGATTTTTTGAAAGACTAGTTTAACAAGTTGAATCGAATTCTCTTCGTGATCAATTATTTAAAATACTAAAACGTTTACGTAATGTCACATGACTGTTCTTCTCGGAATAGCATGTAATTAAATTATCGACGAACTAGAATATTCTCGTCTTAATCGACAAATTGTCCCAACACTGTAGTAGATTGACGCGTTGTTTGAACCTTTGCCAGGTAAGGCGTAATTACTTCGCGAGCAGTTTGTCAGCCAATTTAACACCTTTGCTTTATTAAGAAGCCGCAGTAGGAAGCTAGCGAATCAAAGGTTCCACTCGGATATTTCCCTCGCTGTCTGCGGTTTTTGTAAATACGGTCTTAATTTCGTTGCGGGTGTAATATAAAATAGCATTCGAAATATCAAAGTTTTCATTTACTTCTTCAATGTTTATTGTATGCGACTTGGTGTTTTATATTTGTTGTTTTAATTTTTTTATAAAGTCACTGCCAGCAATATTACATATATACAAATATCGTGACGTAGCTCCTCCGCGTCTTATTTATCTTAAGATTTTCTCTTTTGTAGATAAAAGTATATTGTACGGTCTGCGTTATTTTTAGATTTACTTTAACCTTACTAACCTATTAAAATATCTGTGAAGGTTAATAGGTAATTAACTTATTATATAGGCTATTTTAATCTATAAAACGCTCAATGTGTTCACACATAGATTCATCTACAATTGAATAAATTAAATTATAAATCAAAACATTTTATTTCGATATAATAAAGTAAAGCCGCTAAACTAAGTTTAATTGGAAATTAAAGCTCACATTCCGCAAGTCAATTCAATTGGACTATGATGACAAATCACAATGATTTCTAGGAAGGACCGTAATAGAGGTCAACTTAACAAACTATACTGTTAGTAATGAGGTCGTTGGTCCTGTTAACAATCCCCTCCCTCCAACATTAAATTACTAAATAGAAAGTTAACTTCTTTCAAAATAAATACTAAAATATTGGAGAACCATAGAGTAAATACAAATCCATAAGATAAAATCTTAATATACAATCATTATTTATAATAACAAAACTCACACAATCATTTCATGTGCTCTCAAAATAGTTTCCTCAATAAAGAATCGTCAAACGGATCATAAAGATCAACATAAATACTTCTTTGTCTATAATAACGACCATAAAGGCTAGACTTGCACCGAGCTAATGAGAGCAAACGGCCAGCTATATCTCACATCGTTTTATCCTTTAATAGTGATACACACTAACAAAAGCCATGAAGTTGTAAAGAACGACCCACACAGATTTTTTCTTCTAAATAAAGATATGAAGACATTGTCTAACCCATTCATAGTAGTTTGAAATAAAGGACGGGACCAAATGAAAAGGATTATTGTTTTAGTTTTATCTTAATCTAACGATATAAGCGTCGGTGTTGCGATGACGGGAACAGAGAATGTATAGAGTGTCCCTATGTTTTCTATTCCTTTTTTATTTTGTTCTTAGCATTTACTAGTCCAAGTTTTATCTGTACGAATCTGCGGTTGTAATAAAAATTTAAAAATAAGTCTTCCTTAATTGATTTCTGTGTAATTAATCAATGAATGAATGGTAATTTCTTTTTTATATATGTACTAGTTCTATCTCATGGCATCAATACCATACCATATCAGCCATTAACTGACCACTGCTGAACACCGGATTTTGCTAGTAGTTGCCATGTTTCGCATGCAAATTGGAAAGCGCAATTAAGTTTTAGTGGTATTTTAAGAAGGACGTTGCTACCCATCCCTTAACCATTAAATTTAATTCCTTTGCCCGCTTCTTACGACACTTACAAAAATGGAGCCAATACCATACGGTGATCTCGTGAAATCGCTCATGTGAATTAGGATAAAAATAGTAATAATATAAAATAGAAATCCATTTCCAGCATAGTTTTCATTATTTTTATACAAGCTTTTACCCGCCAATGTGACCGGGATAAGTTCAAAATTAGCAAAATTAGCCTAGATATATCCTTCTCTGTCCCATGTACTACGTGTATAATGCCAAATTTCATAATTATTACTTAAGCCATTAAGGCGTTTAAAGATAATAAACAGACTCACTTTCATATTTGTAATATTAATAAGGATTTTGATACTTAATTTTTCAGTTTATTTGCATATAATATACCACATTGTTTTGTTTATATTGCATTCTTACAAAGCATCCCCTCTTAAAAATTTCATTCAACAAGCAAAATTGTTATTTCATATTTATTTATTAACCAATGTAATGGCTCAATATTTACATTACAATTCTTAAAACTATAAAAATTAAAAATAATAATACCAAATAATTATACCTCAAATACGAAATACTTTACTAACTCCTCTTTAAAAAGAAATAAATATTTTTTTAAAATAACGTTAACAATTACTATATAATACATAATTATAATCATTTCAATCGTTAAATACCCACTACTAAACATAAGCCTTCACTATAAGTGGAGTTTTACCAGTAGTTGCCATGCTTGGCAGGCAGGTTGGCAACCGCAGTTAGCCTTTGGTGATGTGTTAAGAAAGACACTGCTGCCCATCTCTTTACCATTAAGTTCCTTTAGTCGTCTCTTACGACACCCACAGCAAGGAAGGGGTTGTCTATGGTATTCTATGCCAAGACCACACAGACGATTAGGTATAATACAATTGCATGTCAGTAATGATGATTGCATGTTTTAAAATTAGAAATACCGAACATATTACATTAAAAAAATATATCATAATTTAATATTGACATTTTGGTATTCGGTCACGTTATAAAAAGGATGTTACGTCAATTTGATTATAAAGAACGATTAGGGTAATGTACATACTGTTAAACATAGAATTCTAAAACCATTTTCTATAACTTTGAATTAAAAATAAATAAGTAGTAATTTAATAAAAATATATAATTCACTTCAATTTATTTTCGCCAAGTAAAATAAAATTATACGAGACCGTCTCAACTGCACGCTATGTGATGGCATCACTTCACCAGCGCAAGATGGCGACATCTCATAGTCTACGTCATTAATTATACGTAGCTCTTTGTCCCTCAAGCTCTCGAGTCCATTGTGACAATATTTGGGTCGCCTTTCAAAATGTCTGGCCCAACAATGGGCCGGCACATAGATGGATCATCGGAACGGTGGGAAAGACTGCAGGTAAATAAACTTAATAGTGATGTTACTTCAAAAATCAAGGACAAAATTTTGCCCTTTGTAACTTGTCATTGTGAGAATAATTAGGGACAATTTCTCATAATTGTATATAATATATATTATTAAATAATAAATACTACTAATAAAACATATTGTACAGCGCTAGTTTTATGGAGACTTTACCTAATCCTTACTTCCTACTCAATATTAACTGTTTGTAATGATAGATGGATTTTTGTTACTCTTTCACACAAAAACTACTGAACAGATTAGAATGAAATTTGGTACACAGGTAGGTTATATCCTGACTTAACATACATAATATGTATTAATTCACGGAATACAGCTAGTACAAAAATGTATTACGATTTTGAAATACTACATGTCGTGTGTTTACATACTACATTATAGTTTACTACATTTTATTTTTCTATTTTGTTAAAATGTTCTTTTATACAACACAGGGAGCAAACGTGCTCGTTCGACTCACCTGATGATAGGTGACTACCGCCGCCCATGATCACCCGCAACACCACAAGCGTTACAGATGTGCTGCCGGCCTTTTAAAATGGAATATGCTCTTTTTTTGAAGCAATGTATATACTAATCCTCATCTTACCTCTTAGTGATATAATAGTTCAATCAGTAGTTATGAAATTAGGTATATACGCAACTATTTGGTATAGAAAAAGATAAAGTCTAATATTTATTCCAATTAATCAAGATACTCCGCACGCGAATGAAGTCGCTTGTAAAAACTAGTCTAATATATTTTTCAACCAACTTCAAAAAAGGAGGTTCTCAATTCTGTTGTATTTTTTTTATTTGTTACCTCATAACTGCGTCAGTTCTAAACCGACTTAGAAAATTCTTTTTTATCTGAAAGGACATACTTACAAATTGATCCCATAAAGGTTTTATTAAAACAGGCTCAATACTTTAATTTTTAGAATTTTTTAATGGATATATATCTTTAATATTAATAAAACTAAGAACCTGACGAAATCGCAACCATGGGGTTTGAAAAAGAGTAGCATGATTTTGTAGAGCATATCTAGAGACAAAATTCTGTATCTATTACATCTCTAAGTCATCATAATCATCCTACCCTTATCCCAATTATTATTTAAGGTCGTCGTAATATGTTTTTCTCATTCTTTCTTTCCATATTCGCAGTCATTTCCGCATTCACTCCCAATCTGGCCATATCATTTTTCACACAATCCATCCGTGTCTTTTTAGGTCTTCCTCTGCCCTTATAGCCATCCACATTCATTTTTAATACCTTTCCCTCGTCACTTAGTCTTAGATATATAAATCAAAACATACTGTATATTAAAAAAAAATAATTTTATATACATGTTATACACATCTTTATGAAGTCACTGTTGCATTGAAACTTAAATGCAATAAACAAAATAAATAAAATAAAACTCATATAAATAAATAAACATGGTCCTAATAAAAATAAGTAGAAAGAGTAATTTTCCTTATGGATCTCATAACAGAAAAAGGTAATCACAACAAAGTCTGTAACAGTAGCAATAATAGTATAAATCTGGGAAGAAAACTTTCCGAACTACTTATTGGCTGTCTATTTATTGTAATTAATATAAGAAATATCTTTCTTTATGGGCGAATACTTTACTATTGGTAGTTTCTATTTTTCGTGTCCCGTCATAAATGATGCGAGAAAAGTTATGTCTAATAAATAGATGTCTAAGGCACTTACTAACAGTGTGCCTACAATGTGAGAGACTGAATGCACAGATATCTATTATTGCAAAATTATATATTATCCTAGTTTTTTATAGAATTAGATAAATTTTACTTTTTTTTTATTTATTATCACAAAAAATTATAATTACAGACTTATAACACACCTTTTGTATGTTGACAGTTAAAAAATTAATCAAAGCAAAAACACGATCCAATTCTCTAAGGGATAACTATTGTATAAGCAATCTTTGTAAGCGAAATAAAAACAGCAAGATCTCATTGTTTTAGCAACAATAGCTATTGAATATTAATTGGGTATTAAAAAATACCTGTACCTCTGTATAAATCGGTTCAATTGTTGCCATTAAATCGTTTGTTAAATACTCTGTTAGCTGCCTTGGGCGCGTGTTTGGAATAAATGAACACAAGTTGTATAGAGTTGAACTTTTCATGCAACCGCCAAAAGAAATTCTCAATTTACTTATATTTTTTTCAGCCATTTTAAAAATAAAAAGATACTCAATTCGGTTGTTTTTTTATGTTTGTTACCTCTTATCTCCGTGAGTTTTTAAACGATTTGGAAAATTCTTTTTTTTTTATTTCAAAGAACATACTCAGTTTGATCTCTTAAAAAAATTATCAAAATCGGTTCTATAGTTTACTTTTAAATAAAAATAACTGATTTTGTCACAACTGAAGTCGAGATTTTTTTTGGTGGGACATTTATTTTTTTATAAAATATATACGAGTCAAAATTGAATAGCGCCTATCGATTTTTTTTTGCAATTGATATGTTTTTTTTTTAATTTTTGTAACACTTAGCTTGGCTAATAAGCTACGGCCCACATGACGGAAAATACTAACTGTCACCTATAAATACGAACATACATGGAATAATAATAATATTTTTGTTTATGTAAACTTAATTACAGACATTTTTGTATAGTCTTTTTTTTATATTTCTATTGCCCATTCGTAATTTCAGTTAAGGAAAACAGGTAAGAAAATCAATTGTTGCTTTTTACAATAAAAGTTGATTTCACAATTAAATTAGTAAATGCAAGCTAACAAACAGCACAAGAGTGAATGCATGATGTACATTACAGAATAAATACACTATGATATTCGTCATTTATACGTGTACATGGTGTTTCTCATACATCAGCAACTATTTTGTCATGCCTTCGTACCCTGTAGTTTTACTGCAATATCCTACCATTTAAACTGAGACACAGTCATGCAAGTACAGCTGCTTCACGGCAGAAACAAGGGTGTGAGCGAATGAATGACTGAAGGGTGTGACAGGGGTACTGTAGGAAATTATAACAAGTTGTATATTATTATGTACTAGCTTATACCCGCGACTTCGTCCGCGAAACCGGAATATGTTTACTTACCGGAATTAGAAGTAGCCTATATCGTTCTACATCCCTTATAGTCCCATATGTGTATCAAATTTCACAATAATTGATAACAAACTCATTTTCACATTTATACCTAATATTTATTATTATAACGGCCATAACCTATCCACTGATAAACATAGACCTTTCCCTTCATAAGGGGAGTTTTGCTAGTAGTTGTCATGCTTGGCAAGCAGGTTGGCAACCGTAGTTAGGTTAGGTTAGGTTTCATATTATTTTAAGAGAGACGCTGTTGCCCATCCCTCGACTATTAAATTCACTTACACGCCTTTTACAACACCCAAGGAAAAGGAAGAGGTGGCCTATTCCATGCTGGGACTACATGGCATACCTAATATTAGTAAAGTGTACTGCACTCAATAATAAGCCAAAGATCAAGGAATATTATATTTCTTTATTAACCAATGTATCAGGTTACGTCACACAATGGCAAGTCAATATTGATATATAATTTTTAAATTAATAAAATAATAACAATGACAGTAACATTTGAATTATAAAATAAAAATAACATTATAAATTAATTATACTATATGTCAATATAATGATAACTACATACCAATAATGATAATTACAAGTTATAAAATTTTACATTGTTACATTTATTATTATCAAAATAAATCAAAGTAAAAAATCTGATATAAATAACCAGTAATTACTAATATATAAATTTTTAAATAACAGTTACAATAAAAATAAGAGAAACGTTTCATAAAAATAATATTTTAATTGATAAATATTAAAGGCAACAATGTAAAATAAATTTAAAATGTATTTTATCTATACAAACAGATTCATATCTCTAATATCTATGTTTACTTTATTAGTCTAACACGTTCCTGTACATAACTATTATCGTATATTAGTATTATTGTCAATTAACCAAATACGATTGACCTCTCTTACTCTTCTCGCGTCTATGACGTGTAAATACAAATGGACGCTGAGTTTCTGCGTATCGAGTGTCCGATTAGAGTGGTCGAGTTGTTACTCCGAGCACGTTTGACAATTAATTCGAGTTGGCCCAGTCCGTTTGCCCACTTCATTAGGGAGTACAATTGGTGTGTACCATTCAGCAAGCTAATTAATTGAGCTTGAGTTTCACTGCATTGCATATATGCATTACACTGAAGTAAATTAGTATTTATTTTAATGCCTACGGTGGCTGACCAGTGCTGGTTTTAATGTAACATAGTGTCAATGCATGCTTCGTTATTCTATGCTGTGATTATAGAATATATGTCAACAATAATAAGATAAGTATGAAAGTGAGTGTTTGTTTATTACTTCTTATTGTCTTAAGTAAATAGAATGATAATGAAATAGCATGAATAATTATTAATTAGTAACGAATGAGGGAGTCTTAAAAAGGGTAAATGAGAAAAAAAACAATAGTAAAACAATAGAAAATAGAAGAGGCAAAATACAAAATCTTATATGACATGACGGTAAATGATAACTACATGAAACAGATAAAGGAAACACAAGGTATAATATCGTATAGGGAGGTCAGAGATAAGACATGGGATAGAGCTGGAAGAAAATGCATGAATTAGTGCACCGACAAGAGGAAACTCTTAAATGAAAAAAGAATAGAATGGCAAGCATTGAAAAATAACAAATGCGGATAAAAGCAGGACAGTTAGCTCATTATGACGAATCCAACGATAATTTATCATGATGGTTTCCAGGTGAAACCGCATGGAGGTCGACTTGATAATACATACATTTCGTTTTCTTTCTCTGTCTATATATATATATATATATATATATATATATATATATATATATATATATATATATATATATATATATATATATATATAAATCTTCTATTTCATTATATACTCGTATTTGTTTATCATTATACAGTTAGTAATTTATTATAGCCGTGTAGGCCCGGGCATAGAATAGGCCCTTCCTTTCCCGTGGATGTCGTAACAGATGACTAAGGGAGAGCGAGAGGTGGGCAACAGCGTCCTTCTTAAAATATCTCCGAAGCCTGATTGCGATTGCCAATGCGCCCGCCAAGCATGACGACTACTGGCAAAACCCTCAAATGGGAGGCTAATATTCAGCAGTGGACTGTTAAGGGCTGTTATGATGAGTTTATTATAGAAATATAATTAAAATGTAAAAAAAAAATAATAATGACAAAACAAAATACTGTTTGTTTAAATACATAATTTTATTTATTTCGTAATATTTTTATCTATTTAAAAAAAAAACTTTAAAAAAATGAATATTTTGAAATAATACTACAAAAATGTTTCAATATAATAACAAATGTTATTCACTGACACGTAATTGATACGAGTACGTATGTTTACAATGCAATTTCATCGATGCTATTTCGAACGAGTGTTATGCAAACTTTTTATTTGATTTCGAATACAATATGACTGTTTATAAAGACAACATGAATATTAACTTTAGGGTAGTCACCGTCTGTGTCACATAAAAAAAAATAAACCAACACGCTGTATAGTACCAGAGAGAGACTTTGTACAAAAGTCGATTGCTTTTGTACCTCTGTCCCATTCGTGTTTCTACCGTGAAGCAGTTGTATTTGCATGGCTGTGTTTCGGTTTGAAGGGTGGGATATGGCGTAAATTTACAGGGTACAGAGAAATAATATCTGAGTCCTCAGGAATGGCAACGCATGGGGGGTATCATGGGCGTAACAGTATACTCTGTTATGTCCATGGTACTGCTCATGTCTATAGGCGACGGTTACCACTTTCCATCAGGTGGGCCGTCAGCTTGTTTGCCATTCTAAGTTGTATAAAAAAAAACTTAAAGAGCAAATAGAAAAAATAGAACTGGCTTCAAAAGTACAAATAGTAAAACAAAAAACAATCATAATTTCAACTATGTTAATAAGTTTTGTATTTAAATGTTTACCCATAATAGTTTATGGTTTAATTTATAAATTTAAAAATCACAGTAATTTTATTAGACCTAAAAAAATCTGTAGTCCCTAACTGCATGGAAAACTACATTAAGAGAACGATCGACCAAAATAACATTAAAATCAGCTTACACATTGGCGAAATATACCGTGACATACAACTGGAGAAAAAATAAGTCGAAACGAGAACCTACTTCTTTTTTAAGGCGGTTATAAACACAAAATCCCAAAACACAGAATTTTAATCTGCGTACGGCACAGGAACATAATAATATGAAAATATAACATCTATTTACCAAGTCACGTAGCAAATAACAAGAAAGCAGTACGCGAGTTAAAAAACTGGGTCAAATTGTATCGCTAAGTATAAAACGTAATAAAACGCTTTTTATTCCATGCTTATTAAAACTATTCGTTAAGTGCATGAATAGACTGTAAAATATATATGAATATTTTATTGTTATTTCCATTTTCATTTATAATCCGCTTTTATTTCAGCTTTTGGGACAATATTAGGTAGCGCAGAATTGTTAGCGAACGCGCTACGTTATTTTTTTCAAACATCCACATTTACTCAAATATGGGTGGCACCACTGAAGGGGAATGTTGTCATCTCGAAAGAGGGTTATAAAATTCCCATACTGTGTAAATACCAGTAGTGCCATAAGAATAAATATACAGATAAAATCGACATTTTCCTGGATTTTGAATTCAATAATGTAACTAGGTTGACGCGTTTACGGCCGGCTCTGTTTAAAAGCTAGATCAATCGGGACTTGCAGGCTACAGACATTTTAATGAGAGCGTGTATCTTATTACATCGTTAAATTATAATATTTGTTATATGTGAAAACAATTATGATTACTCTCTCAATCTGTATATGGTGAATGAAGATTTTACTAGCTACATAGATACGCTTTATTGTTCCCTACAAAAGATTATACTAGTAAACATAGTAAAAATGTATATTAATAAGTGAATTTATTTTAATTGTACCTTCCTTGTAGTAACACCACAAAATATACAATAATATCATAGACATTATAATATATTCTGTGATATCCATGGAGTCGTTCCTGTCTATAGGCTATGATTACCATTTTTCATCAGGTACGCTGTTACGTTTATTTATATTTGCTATCACAAAAAAATCCTTCACATAGCCAAGGACTTAATAAAAGATATTAAGTAGTTGAGTATGTTATTTTAACGAAACAATCATCGCTTAATTCTGAAGTAAGTAAATATTTTCGAGTTAAATGCCCCTGGGGAAAAGGATCTAAAAGTTTATCGCTAGCAACATATCAGGTCGACCTGTACACAATTTTTCCTGGAAACCATCATGGTTAACTCTTGTGGAGTTTGTCACTATGGACTAACTGGCCTGTTTTCATTCTCACCTATCATCTCTCATTCTCACTGCTCTCCTGCCAGCATATACCGATAGCGCAGACAGCTAGCCATTCCATTTTCACCCGTAAAATTTAAATTGCCCTTTAAACCTTTATAATCTACATGTTATCGAAATTCACATTTCAAACATTATAATTTCACAACTGAATAATAGGCACGAGTATATGTAAATACAGTCATTTACTAAGAAATTATTATCGACTCGTTTAATCAAGCACGCACATTTATTTACTGAAAGTTAACATATGGAACGACCTTGTTAACATTTTTCTGAAAGACTTCGATGCTTAATAATAATTACTTAGAAATATAATATTTTTTTCTGTTTGAGAAATAGCTTTAACAAACCTAATGAACACGCAGTCAAATAGAGCGTTTATTAACATCTGATAGCTATGAACGTTAGCGGTGTGCGAATCCGAATGATTTTGTTATTCGAATAATTTATAGTTACTAATTTTATAATTCGACTACTAAAATAGTAGTATAAAAATTTTTGTACTTGAATAATTTTACTAAATAGCAATTCAATCTAAACCACTAGTAATGAAAGCAAAGTCCTTTCCCTGTGTCCACAACCTTCACAATAGATGATAGTGAATAATCGACCAAAAACAAAACAGATGCAAATAATCTTCCAACGGTCGACTGTGTTCGCTTAAAATATAAATAATATTTAATTAATAAAAATTACTTTATTACTTCATTAGCTTAAGAGTATCGAAAATGGTTAATTTTTACTAACCATTTGTCAATATAGTGTGTTTTGACCATTAGCAAAAAAAGGCATTCAAGCGATCGGGTCGACTCGGTCACGTTCGTACCGATTCGTGCATGAACAACTACTATTTAATGAATGATTTTTGCGATTACGAAAAGCGTATAGTAAATGAAATTAGTAGTAGAAAGAATAAAATTAGTAGTCAAATAATTTTAAAATTATTCGAATTATTCGAATGAACTGCTAAGTCGATTAATTAGTAATCGCATTAATAAATTCGTGCAACGCTAATGAATGTTAGTGTTGCGTTGCGAACTTAGAATTTTTTTTTTTATTTAATAATAAATGTAAAATTAATGAATTAACTATTCAATATTTTTATCATAACTGTATAAATAGATAAACTGATAGAAAGCGCATTTACTCAGATGATTTTTTAATGAAGATTTTTTATAAAACTTGAAATTACAAATAAGCTAACGGTTCATCTGATAAAAATGATAAGCCTCGCCTATGGGCATTAATTACGAAGCATATTACAAAAAATACTACCATGTCCATGCTACATGAGGAATAAATATTTCCTCGTACATATAAATTCAGTACAATATTATATACTTACCAAACCGAAACTCAACACAGCAAACACAACTGCTTCACGGCAATAATAATAAAGAGGCAGAGGTACCCGAGAACATATGCAAACAACTTTTAAATATCCCTCTAAATTATTGTAAAATGCGTTAAAAAATATAATTAATTAGATATCAGCATATTCTTTAAGTATTAATTATTTCCTACACTTTAATCAAGTAAACATTATCTTAATACGTTTTACTTCCATTGTTTGGCATTATATTCTTATTGTCATTATGCTTCTTGCAAAATTTCGTGACATTCACCAACCGCGGAATGTTCATTACCATAAAAGTCAATTACCCATTCCGTGCGAGGCGTCCTTTAAATTTCGATCAATACACCATCTTATCGCGTTTCAGAGGATTAATCAAAAACATCACGGAAGAGCAAAGTCGTGAACCTAAACAGCCGACAGCCGATTGAATTGAACAAACACAACAGAACATAACAATTCGAGCGAAATTGTTTTCGCCAGATTAAAGGACTCGTCTCTAATGTTGTAACAATAAGCCCTGGGCGGACTGTTTGTATAAATATTCTGTCAAGCGCACAGTTCCAACACAATGATGACTGGCACCTTTTAACTAAAAATGGCATTTCATTCACACAATAACGTCTTAGACAACACAAAGTTGAGCATTCCCATACGAAATTATGTATTAAAATGTAAATAAGCAAAACATTTACTTTGTGTAAACTATCCCAAATATAAATATACCCTAAATATTTATTTGAAATAAATCCAAGATAAATTAGTGTCAAGATATGATGGTTGTGTGGTCCCGGCATAGAATAGGCCACCCCTTTCTTTCCCATTCCCAAGAGGCGACTAAGAGAACTAATGATAGAGGGATGGGCAGCAGCGTTCCTTTTAAAACATCTCCAAAGCCTAATCGCAGTTGCCAATCCGCCTGCCAAGCATAGCAACTACAGACAAAATCCCCCAAGGAGGAGGCTTACTATGTTCAGCAGTGGATATTTATAGTGCTGATATAATGATATTAGTGTGAAATTTGTATTTTTATAGAAAACTAAATAGGAAAATGAATACTAAATTCTTAGTCTAAGCAAATTCTTTATTGTTTCTAAGACATCACAGCATTTTTATTCTATTTTGTACTTATATACAAAACTCCCTCTTAAAAGGAAATACCTTTAATAATACAGTACACTCTAATTCCAAAAATTATAACACAAAAACTCCATATAATAGCACCAGTTGAACCGGTGATTCTTCAAAAGGGATGCGAGCACTTACTCCATTTAATTCCATCATAGTCACAACGAACAATTAGGAGCAAGCCGAAGGATCTTTAATCTTCATTGTATAAGAGGTATTTAGATAATCAAGCTTCATGGAAGCATTTAAACGTAGGACAACAAAGGCCGTTGGTATGTAACGACATCGTGACGTCTGCCCTCAAGAATTTTATAACGCTCACTAACTTTTGTGGGCATTATCGTGATTTTGATCAGCGATGCATCAAAACAGAGCCACACACGTAGCCCGTGTCCTTGTGAGCAATTAATCTAAATATCAACGCTTTAGGGCGTAAGAATAACGTTTATTATGTTCCATGTACGTTGGTGTTCCAAGGATTTGTTGTCGTCGTAAAGCCCGTGATGTTTAGGGCTGTCGTGTTTTATAACATTAAAATTGTCAATAAAGTCTTGTCAGTCTTGTAGGCCTGTACAGATAAGTAGTATATGAACCGTCGTAAACGTGTATTACTCGGAATAGTCGCTTGTACATTGTATTTTATTTACTATTACTACATTCTTATGAGTGTCCTTACTAATATTATAAATGTTTAGGTCAGTTTGTTACCTCATAGCGACTTAACAGCTCAATAAATTATCGTGAAATTTGGCATGCACACAGTATTTGAGTCGGAAGAAGACATTGATTTATTCTTTTCTCAATCATGTGGACAATGTCGTAGACGAAACAAATGCTTAATATTATATTGTGCACCAAAATTCGAGGATATTTCATATTTTACTTTTAATGACTTTTCGATATATTACTAAGGAAATAAAACGTACTTAGCTTTAGACGACGATATATAAGATTTTTAGTTTAGAAATTATTATATTGACTTCGCATATATTAATTTGCATTTTTAAATATCTTGTAACATCAAAATATTTGCGTTAATTTGACCTGTTTCCGTTTACATTTAAATAGATATTTTCATGTTAAATTTGAACTTACTTATCATACTGATATTCAAGTCAAGAAGTCAAAATATTTTGATATTTATTACACATTTATCCCCAAATAGCTGAATAGATTTGACTAAAATTTACACATCAAATAAAATATTTTTATTCTAATTCACCTAAGAAAAACCACAGGATACAGCTAGTGGAGTAAATTGCAGCAGATGTTACAACAAATACAAATATTTCATAACTATACAGCATATGGCAGTCACCTAAAAGATAACATCACCACAAAATTGTGACACACAATTGAAATTGTGCGCAAAAACGTAATCACCAGTCAAAACACGTGCTCGCAATCTAAGATTTTTGATAACTCACTCAACAAAAACATTTCTACCTTAAAAGTGAGTTTATCGGCTTTCAATCTGGAATCTGTTCGGCACACATTTGTAAGTCTTTGTGGTACTCTTATCGTTAGGATTAATCACTGTAAGAAAAGCTTAGGGACCCCGACCACATTTTTTTCCACTGTCCCTTAAGCAAACTTCCTTTAGATGTTTGTACAAGTAAAACGACCATTCTTAGTTCTGGCGCAGGCTTTTAGCTCTTTGCGAAAACTGCAAATCATGTATTTTAATCGCAGTTAACTTTGAAACATTGTCTGCTTTCTTTCGTTTATATTAGTCGCTTAGTCATTTTTGTTTTAACTTTCTTTCCTAATTTCCTTCTTTCTGTCAACTTAAGGTCCATCGATGAATGTGGAACGACATCAGTCTAATATTGCTTATTATTACATTTTCACAAATCCGCAAAGTATTAATTTCACACTAAATGATCCGTTTCAAGCATGTTAAGACGGACCGCAACACTATTTAACCTTTTAACCTTTACTGTACCTAAGAAATAATAACCACATCGCATGTTAAATTCTTAAACTCTATTATCATCATCATTATCAGTGTTCAACTGTCCACTGCTAAACATAAGCCTCCCCCTTGTAAAGGTTTTGTCAGTAGTTGCCACGCTTGGCAGGCGGATTGGCAACTCCAGTTAGGCTTTAGAGGTGTTTTAAGAGGGACGCTGCTGCCTATCTCTCACCTCTTACGACACCCACGGGAAAGAAAGGAGTGGTCTATTCTATACCGGAATCAAACGGCAAACTCTATACTACATGCAATTTATATTATTAATATTATCCGTTACTTAAAAAAAAAAAGAACATCGGAAATGAATCGGAATATGACAAAAAACTATTATAACCATATTAACAAGGCACGCCCTATTACCGATTTATAAATTATTATTATATCAGCCATTAACCATCCACTGCTCCCCCATGGGGGGGGGGAGGGAAGATTTAAATATAGTTAGTAAAAATTTACAGTTCAAACGGATCGTACAATTCCTTAAAAGAATGTTACTGATTTTGATAGCAGACTTGAGTTTAGATATCTACCAACTTAAACATTTGCCAATGTTTTATATTTCGGGATCAAAGGATCTTTATTTAAAAAGTTCAATGCCCAATATTGAATTACCGGTTTTGAATAGGATATATTTTGCAAAAGAGGCGTGTGTTATTTATATTCTGTTGTGATCCTTGTACAATTGTTATAAAAAAAAAGCTTTGTCAGTACAGATAGAATGTATTCGCAGACAATAAAGTTTATCCCCTGCGGTAAGTATTGGTTTCGTAAAATAGATAATAATAAATTGTATAAAATATTATGTTGTATTTGACAATTTGTTATTTTTAATTTAGTGGAATCTGTCTTGTACAGTTTATGAAATACCACTGTACCAACAAAGTATTAATATATAATCTATATTTATCTATACTATAAATAATATTAAATTAATAATAAAAGACACATGTAATAATGTCCTGGAAGAAATATCGCTCTTTGTAATGGGTAGTCGTTCTACACTGCGTTTGCTAGTACGTACGTACGCCACTCAAAAACGTTTCTTCTTCGTTGGTTATTAGAATGAGAAGCAAAAAATTCCATTGTTTTTCAAAGCAACGTGCTTTGAGAAAAATGTACATTTTCATTAATACTTCCTTAAAATGATGCTGAATAATTATCTATGTACATTACAAATACATTATATTATATAAATTAAACTATTATAATTAATATAGATTAATATTCAAGTCTTCTAAATTTAAACCAAATTTGTTTACTTAACTCACCCACATAACCTTCTGTGCGAAAACTAAATGAGTTCAGAACTTACCCATTGCCTAGGCAACAACAAACAGTACCGAACAGTATCCAACTTGTATGGGCAAAGTTTTACATAGGTTCTTATTTACGCGATTACGTATGCCAATAAACAGTATACAAATTACTCAGCTGTAGGGATATGTAAAATAAGATTTTTTTTTGATGGGTGAAGATGGTATGGTAACCCCGCCTGCGCTAACGGGATACGCTGGCGGAACATCAGTGAAGGGTGATAGATGAGAATGAAAACAGTTCAGTTAGCCTATCATGATGAATTAATCAGGAAATAACCATGATAGTTTCCAGGGAGAACCGCGAGGAGGCAGACCTGGTTGGGTATATTGCTAACAATGGGATTCTCAGTCTCCATTACTAACAATCCCTTTCCCCTGTAAAATAAGATTAAGAGCGTATGTATTTTAGGAATAAATACCGTGCGATCATGTGATTAAATTATCTTACTTATAATAATAAGAAAGGTAATGTTTGTACATGGGAGATAAGAAAATTTACTATGAGGTTTTCAGTTTGAAGGGTGGCATTGCCGTATGGCAGTGAATTACAGGGTCCAGAGGCATAACACCTTATTTCTCAGGAATGGCAACGCATGGGGGGTATCATGGGTGAAATATACTCTTGTTATGTCCATGGTACTGCTCATGTCTATAAGCGACAGTTACTGCTTTTCATTAGATGGACCGTCAGCTTGTGTGACATTCTAAGTTGCATAAAAAAATTAATAGCAAAAATAATATTTTTTTTAGAAATTTAGTCCTTCTATATGTTCCGGTACTGCACTAAATTAGATGTGATTCACAGTTGTGTTCCTGAATGTCTAACTTAGAATTTGGTGTATGTTTTATTTTGTTATACCATCTCGAAGCGTAAATTACTTTATTGGTTTTACTACATCTAAAACCACGCGTAAAAAGATAATTCAGTATAAAAGGTTTAAAAACTATTTTCATAATTCAACTAGATCAATACAATTTAAATATAGCATATCCTTATAAATGTTTAGATATAAACAATATTCTCAGTTGAATCTACTTCTCAATATTATAAACAAAATAAAAAAAAATCCTGTATACATGGATTACTACATGAATTAATACATTTTTGAGCTTGAGTTTATCACTGAATTCTTGAAATGTAACAACCCCCATCATTTTTACTTTACGTTTTCAATAGTATTAGTACATCAAAAATGACAAATATGTAAATATATGTTAGGTGCTATAGTTTATTTAACAAGAGGACAGTCGCAGTTACTTAGTTGCATCCATCAATAAACGCCTTAATATTAATAGATGATAATAATGGCTGCTTATTTGCCATTCTATTGTCGATGTGGGCACTGAATTGCGAACGGAGGTGGGCGCGTCATTATTCAAACAATTCCGTACATTGCATTTGGGGGTAGGTAGTTATAGTGCTGTGATTTACCTATTCAAAATTTATCGATAATTTTAGCAAATATATAATTAATTTTTTATTTGCTTTAAGATAACAAATTCCTACAGTTTCAATAAGTAATATAAAATTAGCACAATATTTTTTCTTTTTACTCGCGAAAAAGAAAAACAGAAAATTAATGTAATGAATCTTGAATAGAATTCGGGACATTACTAAATCACTGAAATTACTTTAAAATACATATTTCTAGTACAAGTATGTATTAGTGAATAACAATATACGTACATATTACAATACAATATACATTTACAATACATATATTATGTAAGCAACAAGAGCACACTAAAAAATAAATTGCACGTCAATAACAATTATATTCCAATAGTACCACAAGTGCGTTTTAGTACATATCAAGCCTGAAGAAAGAAGACAGAAGAAGATGTCACGCCGACATACACAGACCACCGTATATGTTGGCTTAGAATCGAACAATCCGGAGGTGGTAGCCTCCGGAGTCGAAGCTGAGGCAATAGGGTACGCTTCGAGGCCCCCACCTCGCCCGCCAACTGGCGGGTTAAGAGAAGGCCTGATTAATTAATTAATTAGTACGTATCAATCATTAATCAATCATTTACATGATTTTATTACTGCACGTGCGTCATGAAATAAAATAATAAAAGAACCTGTCACTTACTAAAGATCGAGATAGTTATGATTAAAGAACAATTTATACATTTAATTGCATAAAAGTGCTATAAGAATAAATGCACAGGTTATATGTAAGACTATAAGATATACTGTAAGCTATAGTTTTACAACATTCCAACTACCTAATACTTATGCGTTCCTATATGTTTTGCTTTTAAAGGATTACTATGATTTTTTAGTTCAAATTTAAAAATTTAGTATCTACCATTAATGATTCAACTCTCTGCGGTACATAGGTTCATAAATAAGCTAAATATAAAAGATATAAGAAATCTAAAAGTACTTTTAAGGTAATCGATAAATAAAGTTGGCATCACTATACCGCAGTAGTGCGGTTCCCACAATTTTTTGCCGTGTCCCTGGGGGATTATCAAACAATGACATGCGTAGACGCAGGCCACACATCATCTCGCAACTAGACGGTTTTTGCCGATATATTTAATGGGATCCGCGATTTATTGTAAAACGCTTTTAGTAAACGTTGCGATTAAAATTTTATGTGCCAACAAAGATATTGAAATTGTTACGAAAGAAATATAATGGCTATTGCGCAGACACCACGTGCATCAATAATTCTTAAAAATACAAAGTACAATTGCACAAGCAAAATCCTTTTTTGACTAGTTGTTTTCCCTTGACTCTTTCCGCATAATCTATATGTATAAAAACTTGTATATTAATTTAGGATGTAACCTACCTGTGTGCTAAATTTCACTCAAATCTATTCAGTCGTTTAATCGTGATTGTGTAACAAACATACAAAGTTTCAAACATAGATGATAACAGATTGTGGTCAAGTATATGCAAATATTTAAAACCTACAACTTTTCCAAAAAAAGATCAAGTAGATACATACCTAGTTTGGAAAATAAAAAAAGGATATAATCAGATTAAAATTAGGCCGAAAAAATTTAGAAAGAAATAATAAAAAACCATCGTAACCATTCAATTGTCATCTATTTAAAAAATCATTGTTAAATCGAAAATGTAGTCTATTATTATTGTTATACCCAAATCCAGAACTAGCTACATACGTATTGTGTTAAACCTTATCACATTAGGCAAAAACTTGTAATGACATAATTAAAAAAAAAACGGTAAATAAATAAATAGTATATTGTTATGTTTAGATCAAATTTATATTTTTTGGAACAAACACTCAAAAATTTACTGCCTATAATTTTTCTACATTTTATAATTAAATATTAATATTGCTAGCTAGATCCAAGGGCTTCGCCTATGATTATATAATGACGTTGAATAGCTTCTTCCTCGAAAATGCAAAATATTTTTTCAAATCCTACTGGTAGTTCCAGCGATTAACGTGTTTAAACCAACAAACTGTTATGCTTTACTATATTAGTCTATAGTGACATAGTAAAGTGTAACAGTATGTTAATATCTATATATTAACTGAAATCACATAGCTCTAAACACCGACAACCAATGGGAAAGAAAAGTTCTTAAGTAGCGACTCCGTAACGTACGTAAACGCAGTGTAGGACGATCCCAAATGCATATTGCAGAGAGTCAGTAGATGCAGGTGGCTCAGGATCGTTTCTTATGACAGTCTATGGGTGAGGCCTATGTTTCGCAATGGACAAATATGACTATATATATATATATATATATATATATATATATATATATATATATATATATATATATATATATATATGACTAATATGATAATAGATATTAACTAAAATATTTCGTATAAATGCCACCTTTTTTTTAAATTTAATTCGAATATACACAGCCTGGTTGATAAATGAATTGTAAAGAGAAAAAAATAATTAACTACTTTTTATATTTTACTTAAGTATGAAGTCAATAAAAATTTATATACAAAACCAATATAAATCAAATAGGCTTATGCTTAGAGAATGAAATAAAACAATAACAAACTTGCTCTGTATTGATTTCAAGCAAGTTTCAATTCTCTAAGAACTGTCACAGAGTAGGCTGCGCGCTCTTTAGTTCGACAGATGTCACGCAGATGGAGTTAATACACAATTCAATATAATACGGAAACGTAAGATACACAAATATTGAAATAACGTATTCGTGACACAAATGGAAAATATAACGCAAGAAACAATAGTGTCCACTATAATTTTTTTTCCAAGTAATGGTTACCCATTTTTATGTTGAGACACCAATTCGCTGAAACCAATGTTATATACAAGGTAAAAATAGTTTAGCATAATTTTTATAACTATACAAATATAAAAATAAAAACTAAACCTCTTATTCATAAAAACTAAACTTTTTTTACTCATTACTCAATTTGAATGAAAGTGACAACACTCATTCAAATTGAGAATTTGGCACAAAAGAATGAGACAAAGCAGTCTAATACTACAATAGGTTTATAAGAGGTTTGGCGTTTTTATAAATGAGGGGGTAAAATAATAGAAGAACGGGGGAACTGATAAATACTATAAGTAGGTACATAAGAAATAAATACAACGGTATCTACTTCTATAGGTAGCTAAATCTATATATATATATATATATATATATATATATATATATATATATATATATATATATATATATATATATATATAAGTAGAATATATAACTATATTCTACTTCTAACACCAGAGGGAAACTTTGTACAAAAGTAGATTGCTTGAGTACCTCTGTCCCATTCGTGTTTCAACCGTGAAGCAATTGTGTTTGCATGGTTGAGTTTCGGTTTGAAAGGTGGGATATGGCGTGAATTTACTGGGTACAGAGGAATAAAACCTGAGTCCTCAGGAATGGCAACGCATGGGGGGTATCATGAGCGAAACATTATACTCTGTTATGTCCATGGTACTACTCATGTCTATAGGCGACGGTTACCACTTTCCATCAGGTGGGCCGTCAGCTTGTTTGCCATTCTAAGTTGTATAAAAAAAAAACTTTGTTAGGAAAGTAAATTAAAACTTTTTTAAGAAATGCTTGTTTTACAGACCCATATATCATTAGAAAGTCTAATAATATTTTACTGAACTAGTTGTTATCTTACGAAAGTTCATATCTCTAGTTATTTGATATAAGATTAAATTATTATTATTATTATTGAATTAAGCAAAATAATTCTAAATAAATAACTAGTAATAATATTGAGACAACAATCCTAAACTCATGGTACGTACCGTAAAAAGAAAGATATAAAATTAGTGGTATCTTCATTATTTATTAAAGAAACTTAAGTACACTTTAGTGCTTCCTGTACCAAGATGCACTAAATAGTACCTACTTAAGTTCCAGTGCAAACTACAAACATTAATATTAATTATGACTAAACTTAATACACTATAAAAAAGTACAGTCACTAAAAGCACATACCGTTTAACAAGTTTTACAAGAAGCTATTACTTTGTTTCATCCTAAGCATTTATATTTGTGTATCCATTATTTAAAAATCTACTAAAATTTATTATTCAAATACAAATATGATAGGAAACGAACCTAGCACTGTCACTTCTATCACTTAAAATTATAATTAATCTGTGCAATATTTCAGAACAGATACGACATCGTAACCTTTAAGAAAAGACCTTTTTCAAAGACCGGCAGCACACCTGCAAGTCCTCTAATGTATGAGTGACTATGGGCGGCGGTAGTCACTTGCCATCATGTGAGCCACATGCTCATGTGTCCCCTGTATTATAAAAAATAAATGTAATTAGAAAATATAAAAAAAAATGTAGTATATTAATTAGAATTAATATGACTAAAACGCAAGAATTTTCAATGCAACTTTTGAAAATAGATTTAGAATCGTTGTAATTTTTTTTCATGTATCGACCAACATAGTCTTTACAAATTCTAATAAATTTTAATAGTTTTGTCCTTTTATCTACTGATAAAGTTTACTCCCGTATTAATCTCATATTAATTATGACACAATTTTTGTTTTCTTTTTGCAAAGTAAAATGAATATCGTAGTGTTAAATAGTAAGTTCTCAGGAGCGGAGGGTTTCTCGCTAAAGATGCTTAAATCTGCGACTTTTAACTTACCTAAGAGTTACGAGTTCAGACGTCCGCTATCCGGAACAATATTAAATTGTTCGTGGGGGATAATCATAAAGCTCGCTGTGCAAATGGACCGTAGTAAAAGGGAACAGCGAAAAGAATTAAGTAGATGTTTGCTTAAAGCAATTTAAGGATACTATTATTGAATGTCGTTTAGTACTTAATAACTAATAAATAGTACTTAATAAATAAGATGACACAATTATTGGAAGTATTTATAATTTTTAAAATATTTCTAAAAAGAGTTTCCTAATCCATACTAATATTATAGATGTGAAAGTGAGTTTGTTGTTGTTATAGCACATTAATGGCTCAACCAATTATTAAGAAATTGGCTGTACTTGTACTTTATGGAGTGGAGAATGATTTAGTCTACTTTTTATCTGAGTCATTAAATATATCCCGGTTACGCGGAGGAAGTCGCAGGTAAAAGCAAAATCGTCTTTATTTTTTATAAACGTATATCAAAAAAAAGACATAATCGCATAATTGTGCTGTTAATCCTAAACCAATTAATAATAATATTTGCTATCGATAGAGTTTACTTCATGAAAATTGTAAGAAAAATAACTATTTAAAACGTGACAACGGTTTAAATGATTCTCTGTATAAAATAATGTTATAATAAACTTGTAAACACAGATGCTATATTTTAAGTCATTATATCAAAAATATTTCTATGAGACATCTAACAATTCACCATTTTATTTGTTTCTTTATTTATTTAAACTTTAATGTAAAACATTTGACGGACTTACAACGGATGGTGTTCTCTACCAGTCAACCATTGGGTAAACTGAAAAATATTTTTACTCGTTTTAAACAAATATTATGAAGTTATTAATTAAACTACTAACTTTAACCCGAATGAAATTGCAGAAGTTTTTGTCGAGCAATATTCTCTTATCGTACTTTTCTACTTCACACTGTGATTAAAAACTATTATTTTTAAAAATAAATAAAATATTATATAATATTTATTTCATTCTATTTTATGAACACGAGTCAGCTCTATGGTTGTCTGTATTTCGCAGCATCTTGCAACTAGCCCACCTTAGTCTCCTGCAGCGTAAAGCCCAGATTATTTGACGCCACGTTGATTCCGATAGCAAACCAATCCTGGCGAATTATGACCGAGTTTATTATACTTCCAATAGTGGTTTTAAGGAAGTCGAGGTACTAAATATTTTAAGACCTGTCAAAGACCGTTCTATTTTTACCCTACTACAGACGGGAAACTAAACCGGTAACCCGGGTGGGGTTACCATTCTATTGTTATTCATGAAGTAAAAGATAATAGATGAGGTAAGGTCAGTTTACTCACTTCATTTTCATCTATTTATTGTCCCTTACTTCATTTTCAGGGGTAACCGCATAGAGGTCAACCAGCAAGAATAATTTCTATCAATCACCAGTTTCACCCATAACTAACAATTAAAAAATCATCATCATCATCACATCAGCTATTAACCGCCCACTGCTACACATAAGCCTTTCCCATAAGGAGAGTTTTTCCAGTAGTTGCCACTCTCGACAGGCGGGTTAACCGTAGTTAGGCTTTTGGGAAGGGCGCTGTTGTCCATCCCTTTACCATTAAGTTCCCTTCGTCGTCTATAACGACACCCACGGGAAAGAGAGGGGTGGGCCATTCTATGCCTGGACCATACGGCGAATTTAAATGCAATATAGTCACTATTATTTTTTCTCTTTTAACGTATGATTCGTAGATATAGATTAGCATCTTTGATGACACAAAATGTGTTCAATATACGTGTAACTTATTTACATAAACAAAAACCGCCTAAGCATATAAATATACCACTTCTCTATAGTGTTACCATACCATATTAGCTATACTGCTGCTAAACATAACCCTCCTCCTATAGTGATAATTAGATATCTTTAGACAACGGAAACGACAAAAACACGCTGGGTTCATTAATTTCTCGTATGTATATTGATATCGTGATAATCAGATGTTTATTAAATTAGATATTACTTAGCCTTATTATTTTCGCAATACTAAACACAACCTTCTCTAATTTAATTAAAAATCACGGGTTCACATAAAGAGAAAAGTTCAAATAAAGAGATAACACCACCGAATGTATCCCTACGAACGAATTCCGGCAGAATCTGATAAAACTCGGTCTCAATCCATTTTGTAGGAACTTTGCTTTTATCTCGCCGCCGTTGGATAGGCCCAAACACCTAAATTTGTATACGTTTATCGTCATGCCGAAACTTGGCCAAATTCTATTTATATTCAATCTTTCTGATGCTGTATAGGGCCGATAAGGCGCTTTCTTTTCACAAAGTATATTGCCTAATGCATCACACAAATTAGTTATAAAGGTTTTTGAACTCTTACCTGACTGCTCAAAAAAGAGGATAATGTTTTGACCTATCTACATCCATCTACATATATAATAAATTTGTAATTGAACTATGTCTGTACATGGAAAGTATTCAATAGAAATTTATATATGGGAGAGAGATATTTTTTAAAATTATCTTATTAAAAGCAATAAAAACTAAAACAATCACTGCATAGTATAAAACAAAGTCGCTTCCCGTCTATCTGTCCCTATATATATTTAGATCTTTAAAACTACGCAACGGATTTTAATGCGGTTTTTTTTAATAGATTCAAGAGGAAAGTTTATATGTATAATACATACATAATATAGTAGAGAGACACTAATAATTTTAGAGGTGTGTAATATGATGTAATGTAATGTACACCAGTGCGAAGCCGGGGCTGGTCACTAGGTAGTAGAAATTATTTAATAAAAATGTATATATGAGAAAGAGATATTTTTAAAAATTATCTTATTAAAACAATATGTTTTGTTTTTTATTATCTTTAATAAGATTAAATATTTGTCCATTCCATATATAAATTTCTATTAGATATCTTTAAAGAATTTTTATCTGCCTATATAATATAATAAATATAAGATAGATAAGAATTTTAAAAATTGTATGGTGCCAAAAATAACATATTAATGTTTGTTCTGTAATCACGCAAAAACTACTCCATCAAATTGAATGCTATTTCCACAGTTATGCGTCTAAAGATCTAACTTAAAATGTGGTGAGACTTTTTAAAACATACTTTACCTTAATACGCCGCCTACAAATAGGTTTTTTGATGGGTGAAAATGTTATGGTAACCCCGCCTGCGCTAACGGAATAGTTTCCAGGGAGAACCGCGAGGAGATCGACCTGGTTGGGTATATTGCTAGCAATGGGATTCTCAGTCTCCATTACTAATAACACCCCCCCCCCCCCCACAAATAGGTTCATGGTTTCCTAATTCTAAAATCCATGTGCACAACAAAAGCTAGCGTATAAATATTAATATTTATATTGTATCAGCTGTTAACAGTCCACTGCTGAACATAGGCCCTCCCTATAAGGGGGATTTGGCCAATAGTGAATTGGTAACTGCAGTTAGACTTTGGTGATATTTAAAAAAGGATGCTGCTGCTTATCCCTCGACTATTAAGTTCCCTTAGTCGCCACTTACGATACCCACGGGAAACAAAGAAGTGGCCCATTCTATGGTGGGACCATACAAAATATTTACAATACAATATTTATTTATTTATTAATATAAATATTAATATATAATATAGGTATCTTTAGCAAACCAATTTATATAATTATTTTTGTATCGCATATTAATTTTGCCGGGATTCATGTTACAGCTTTTTGCGTAGCGATACCGCTTATTTATATCAATTTACGAAAGCTGTTGTTAAAATACTTTTTCATTATAATAGTTTTATGTAATCTATATATTTAACGGTTATTGGCTATCATTATGATACTATATAGTGCCGCTTCCAATGTCAATAGTTTCCGAATAAAGTTTTAAATAATGTTAACAAGAATATATAAATATATATATATATATAATGTATCATCACCATCATTATATCAGCCATCAACCGTCCACTGCTGAACATAGGGCTCTCCCATAAAAGTAGTCCCGGCTTGGCAGTCGGGTTATCTATCCCTCTACCATTAAATTTCCTTAGTCGCCTCTTACGACACCCACGAGAAAGTAAGGGGTGGAAGATTCTATGCCGAGACTACAGGGCTACGAGTATAATGTAACTATCATAGATATACTTTCAGCCCTAGATTAATCACAAGTCATCGATTAGACTATTTAGATTGTCGTCGTCAACATAACACTTTTTATTATATATAATGTCACTTACACCTTCATATTTGTTAGTGTAACAAACCCCTTAGATTATACAATTTATAAATAATCTTTATTTTCAAATATTACCAAGGTCAGTAGGTTTTCCGCATATTGGAATGTGAAGAATTATGTATATAATAATGACCAATAATATTTGCACTGTTATATCATAAAAATACTACGTATAGTAGCATTCTTTACCAGTCTACTAATAATGTATATTTCTCTTTAAAGGCTTTTAATGACTAAACGATTGAATATCTTTCAACAAATTTATCATTCGATTGTCGTAAGTAATCACAATTTTTTTTATTCCGCGACTTTTCCTACGTGAATTACGATAAAAAATATTAATTATATTTTTTTAATGAACAGTAATAACTAAATATTTATTAAAAGTGGACCGTGAGAATAACGACTCACACTTCTTTTATAATTTAAAATTGCACATTATTATGTGCATTAAATTTTTAAGTTTGAAATCATTAAACTTTTAAATATATTTCATGTTCACATAAGAATTGTTTGATTTCTATTTTAGTTTGTGAGGTATCTAGTTGACATTGTTTATCGATGACTACTTGTGTTGGCCGTGTGGTCCCGGCATAGAATAGGCCACCCCTTCCTATCCCGTTGGTGTCGTAAGAGCCGACTAAGGGAGGACGAGGGATGAGCAGCAGTGTTCCTCTTAAAACATCTCCAAGCCTAACTGCGGTTACCAATCCGCCTGCCAAGCGTGGCAACCCCCCCCCCCCAAGGGAAGGCTTATGTTCCTTTATGTTCAACAGTGGATGGCGAAGGCTGATATAATGATATGATAAGATACGACTTCTTTACCACAACTTTATCTGCTCGATTACTATTAAGCAATACAATGAAGTATTCTCAAAAGTATTTTCTTTGTTATCTGTAAATTTAGCTAATTCAACTAATAGGATATGTAAAATGCCAACCTCAATTCTATTGTCCATACACAATAGTTATTATAAGGAAATTAATTATAAGGAAAAGTCACTTATATATGCATATTTGAAACAAAGTAGTTCTGCGGATGTTTTTTAAAATAATGTTCCTAAGAATAATACTAAATTTTACCTGCGGCTTCATCCGAACCGTATCTCCTATCCTGACGGAAATATAGACGTCAGACACTTACAAATAACCTAAGTTTTCCCCTTCTTTTAATTTAAATTTTAAACTTCTTTAGATTTGAACTTCCCACAGATACATAAATAACGGTTTTTATGCGCGTAAAACTATAGTAAATAGGTAGTATGTCCTAATGAATATTCATCGTGTCTTCCTACTGTATGTTAAAATGCTCAACCTTTATCAGTACAGAAAAAAAGACCTTGTTGTAATTTTGAGTTTAATACGGAAAATTTTATAATAACTGTTTACTTATAAAACAATAAAAACAAATATTTGACAAACATAATCATCGATATATTTGTCAGTCGAGATATCGTAAGCACATACTCGTTAGACTCGTTAACCGTGTTTTTTTTTGTCGGCATGTTTTTCAAATAGAAATAGATGAAAAATTACAATATGTATCTAAGGAGAAACTGGAATCTCAGCCTTATTTGAAATATTGGAATCAAATCGAGCACCTTGGAATCAAAACGGTCATGCACAGTGCGGTTTCAGAAGAACTTCCTCGAACGAATGCTCAAGTTGTAGAGTGATTTTCCAGCCGAGGTTCTCTCTAGAGACTACAACATGAGGTTCTTCAAAAAGGACAATAAGGTTTCTTAAAAGTAGGCAACGCGTGCAAAACATACCTGGCGTTACAGGCATCCATAGACTACAGTAACCTCGTTTATTATTAGACGAACTGTACGCTTGTTTGTCACTAAAGTAGTATAAAAAAAATCACATTTGGATGATGAGAAGATGGCTCTGGATAATAATAATGACAATGTGAGGGTACCCGAAGATATTGTGCGAGCTGCCAGACGAAGACGCTGCTCACTTCAGTCCTGTCGTGACCACGACGTGGTGCAATCCACGTCGAAACGTCGGCAATAAAGAAGCAGGTATATATGTACTATTTACCTGTAAAAGCTTTTTCATCGCGTTAAGTCCTGATTGTATATTTAGTAAATAAGTTTTTTTTAATCAAATTTTGACGAATAATAACTCAATTTTTTATGAAAATGATGAATCTCATGATCTCAGCCATTATCTGTCCACTGCTGAATATAAGCCACTACCATAGACTGCTATAAGGAACGGTCCCGAGCCACTGACTCCTTGAAATGCATTATATGTCATCATTTCATCTAGTGGGCGGTCGTCCTATACTACGTTTATCCGTACGGAGTTGCCACTCAAGATCTTTCCCATCGTTTGTAGGTTCTTCGAGCAATGTGACCAGCCCATTAAGACTTCAACTTCCTTGTCCTTCAAGCTATGTCGATTACTTTGTTTTTTTTTTTTATTGAGGATATCCTCGTTTCGGCTTCTATATCACGTTATTTGAAACGTCACTACTCCTATGTAGTCACACTGGCAAAACATTATAATATCAGCCTTTAACTGTCCACTGCTGGACATAAGCCTCCCCCTTGGGGGGTTTTACCAGTAGTAGCCACGCTTGATAGCCGGATTGGTAACCCCAGTCAAGCTTTAGAGATGTTTTAAGAAGGACACTATTGCCCATCCCTTGCCCTCTCTTAGTCGGCTCTTACGACACCCACGGGATAGGAAGAGGTGACCTATTTTACCAAGACCACCGGCCACTGGCAACATGCACTGTTTAAAAACCTTCGCCTTCAAACTTTTAGATGTTTTGGATGACAGGATGTGGCGTAGTTTTCCGAACGCGACCCAGCCCAGTTGGTTATTTTGCTTTGAAGCCGCATATTACCTATGTTAAACGAGTCAATGTACACAATCGACCTTATAAAAACGTCGTTACGGTAAAAAATCTCTTTATAATACAGTAGTGCTTACACACGTTCGGTTGTGGTTCATACGTTTTGATAAAAATGTACAATCTTTTTTCATTAATATGTTTGTATGCGTTTGGTCACCTTGCCAGTTCTACTTCAGGTAAATTTACACCCAAAAATATTCTTTCTATACTTTTAATATAAATTACAAATTTGTGTATTGATCAATTTATTGTTAAACTTTTATTTCCTGGCCTTACACTCTGATCTTTAGAATTCTGCCTTTTTTTTAAATTTAACATAATCTTAATATAAAAAATAATGATACGTTTTTATTTTAATTTATATCAATATTCATATTCACGCTAAGTCATCGTAAAAGCAATCTGAGTATTATCAATCTTTATAAACTAATAGATAATAATATATATTAAAGAAAATCTTTGTTATACTTACTCTCATGACACTTACTATCGTAAATTATTGAATAGTTTTGAACTCTATAGTAAAAATAAGAGAATTAACATAGAATTTGTCAATACACTTTTTGAAAATAAGTAATTACATAATATATAATTAGAGTGCTAGATATTATCAAATGTTCCATGGCATATACCTGATCGACATTATAATAACCGGCTATAGAGAGGGTTTGAAGGATGACCCGAGTGCTTCAGTGAATTTAATTTGTTAATACAACGGTCATGAACATGTTTTTCTTTTAATTACAGTTCCGTTTATAACAAAGTGTAATTTGAACGACTCGAAATGTATAAAGAAATCTACTCAAGCAGTTATCCCTATATTCGCAAATGGCATACCCGACATGGGAATCGAATCATTGGAACCAATGGAATTGAAGAAAGTCGATGCTTCGACATCCAATTTGAAACTCATAGTCACAGACCTTTCTATCGCAGGAATAAAGAATTGTATAGCAAAGAAAATACAGTAAGTAAAAATTAAATATCAATTACTCGTATTAATATATCATATATTAAGATTGTCTCGCATCTATTCTATTTTTGGGGGTTGACACAGCATGTTTTCCTCTAGCCTATATTAATACCGATACTGACATCATATTTATATATTCGGTATATTTGGATATTAATGGCGAAAAAAATGTTCATCACCAATTTTGGTATCGTCCATCGACTGGTCGTATATTTATATTTATTTCAATCGGATTCCCGCTATCAAAATAATTAGTTTACTTCACAGCTTCTCTCTTACAGGCTCACAATTTACTGGGTACAGAGGAATAACACCTAAGTCTTCAGGAATGGCAACGCATGGGGGTATCATGGGCGAAACAGTATACTCTGTTATGTTCATGGTACTTACTGCTCATGTCTATAGGTTACCACTTTCCATCAGGTGGGCCGTCAGTTTGTTTGCTATTCTGAGTTGTATAAAAAAAAAAATTAAAAACTTACTGTGTAACGACAATATATTAAAACTATAAAAAAAAAGTTTTGATATTTGTTTGTTTACAATGGATAAACTCAAAAATTTCTTAAAGAATTTTGAAATTTCTTTCAATTATAGTAAGCTACAATATTAGTCAGTAAAATAGGCTATATATTATTTCCTATCTACCCGAGCAAATTCAGTCCTAAAATGTAAAAGTTTGTAAAAACGTTTGAATAAACACATATTTGAATATAATTTATTACATAAATAATTTCATTCAATTTAAACTTGAGAAAGTCCTTATTAAATTATCTCGGTTTCATTAATTAACATATACCTATTATTGAGGATTTCTCGATTGTAAAATCAATTTACACTTCTTCCTACTATACCTTCTTCCTGAATAAATCTAGTGACATAACTATAAAGTGTTATGTAGGAATGGGTGACATATGGCAATATATATAAATATATACATTGTATCTACATTATCTATATATTGGCCCAGTAACGGATATAATAAATATCGGTTATTTCATCATGTGCCACAATTGGTTCGCCTATCTGCCCTAAATATTTCACGAAATTCATCATCATTCAATTCGTAGTAGGAAAATTATATATATTTTTATTATTACATTTATTTCATTATTGAATTGTCAACACATAAATAGATAAGTAATAAGTATACAAATAAATTATCAAATATTATTACAGATGTGTCTATTTTAGATTCCGATGAGTTAATTATATTTGTTTTCCTCTTTTTTGTAATAAATTTAATATTTGCACGCCTACATTATGGCAAAATAAGATTGGACTATAATTTTCTTCTAATATACCATTTATAAAATTTATCTTACTTCAGCAATATATATAATATTAAAAAAAGGATCGTTTTTCTACTATATATTTTGTTATTCACATTCCCATTTTCCAGATTCGATGACTCCAAACCGACTAAATTTTTATTTAAAATTGAATGTACTGCAGATTTAAAGGGAAATTATGAAATGAATGGACAGTTACTTATTCTCCCTATACAAGGAAAAGGAAGAGTAACGGCAGTTATCAGTGAGTACCTAATTTTTTTTTAGTTCCTTCATAATAAGCTTCGAAATTCAACTGTATATACATATATTGCCTGCCATACACGTCACTCTTAAAACATCTCCAAGGACTAACTACGGTTGCAAATCCGCCTGCCAAGCATGGCAACTACTGACAAAATTCCACTTATGGAGATAGCCTATATTTTGCAGTGAATTGATATTATTATAATTAACGGCTAATTAATATATTATGATATTAAATTATGTAAATAGAGCATAATGCCTCAAAAAGTTGATTAGTTTATTTTATTTAAGAAACTACTTAATCTATTTATAAACTACTTAATTTAGATAAAAATTACTATGAGTCCAATTTGAAAGTCTATCCTTTCAAATAAAAAAAGAATTTTCCAAATTGGTTTATAAACGACAGTGTTATAAGGTAACAAACATAAAAGATAGGATCAAATTGAAAACCTCCTACTTTTTTGAAGTCGGGTTTAATAACTAAAATAAAATAAATATTATTAATTTAAATATTTGCAACAAATAAAAATTAGATATGAAATCGCCGTTATCGTGCGAAACGCTGGCTGCCTTCCCCTTTATGGAGTACTTAAATATTTCAAAAAAAAGGATGTTTGATTTATGTAGTAGTGGAATACAATAAAAAAGGCATTTGCTTTCAAGGCAAGGGAAAAGGTCTTCTTAATAATTTCACTATCTTTGTCACAGCGTATTCTGTGATATTACCTAATATAAATATTGGGGGAAAGGGATTATTAGTAAGTAGTCTAACTGTCCAATTCCTAACAATACACCCTATCAGGTCGATCTCCACGCGGTTCCCCCATGGAAACCATCGTGGTTGATTCTAGTGGAATTCGTCATGATGGGCTAACTGACCTACTTTCATCGTCATCTACCCTATCATCCCTAACTGGTGCCCCGCCAGTGTATACCGACAGCGCAGGCGAGGTTACTATTCCATAGTCACCCATTAAAAAAATACACATATTAGTGAAGTTGTTTACATTATATCTGTACACGATGACTACCAATTTCCATAAAGGGAACATTCAAGTTTTTTTTTAACATTCCAAGTTATAAAAAAAGATATCGCAGTTCAAATCAAAATAAGTTGTAACTGGTATTCATACTTTTTATTCGCCACATAATCATCAGATAAAAATAAAACTCGATTGTTTACTTATAAACTAGATGACATTATAAACTGGTATCTATTATCGCCCTGACATTTCTCAGAGGAAGTAATTAAACTGTGTTACATACTTTTATTTATATACTTTTACATGCTTTTTTTACATGCTTCATTCTTTTAGTCTGTAAGCTATAATCATTCACCAAAGGGAGACTGTGTACAAAAGTCATTTGCTTGGACACGTCTGTGCCATTCGTGTTTTTTTTTTTAATGTATGATAATGGAATGGTAACCCCGGCTGCGCTAACGGTATACACTGGCGGGGCACCAGTGATAGATGATAGGTGAGGATGAAAAGGCAGGACAGTTAGCCCATCGTGATGAATACACTTGGAATTCAGCACGATGGTTTCCAGGGGAGACCATGGGGAGGTCGACCTGTTAGGGTATATTATTAGCAATGAAACTGATAATCCGCATTACTAACAATCCCTTCTCCCCCAACTGCCATTCGTGTTTTCTCCACCACCACCGTGAAGCAGTCGTGTTTGCGTGACTGTGTTTCGATTTGAAGAGTGAGATATGGCAGTGAATTTACAGGGTTTAAAGAAATAACACCTGAGCCTTCAGGAATGGCAACGTATGGAGCGTATCATGGACGAAACAGTATACTTTTTTATGTCCATGGTACTGCTCATGTCTATATGCGACGGCTACCATATTCCATCAGGTGGACCGTCAACTTGTTTGCCATTCTATATTGCACAAAAAATATATATGTAAAAAAATAAGTAAATTTACTCACAACTACAATTATAAATAAGTTAGTTAAAGACATTTTTCGATTGTTTCCGAAGTAATACGGGATATAACACGGAATATTCCCGTATTTCACCTTGGATGTTTAATTCAAACGTAGCAAGAAACAAACATACCGCCATAGCTTTGATTAATTTGATTTAACGTTATTTCATATTTCAAAGAAACAGATAAACTTCAAAAGTTTTAAATGTTAACAACACTAAGATATAAGTCGAATACAAGATCAGGATATTCTAAATCATTATAAAAAATATTAAAAGTAATATTTTATACTGACTGTTACATTGATTATTTGACAATTGATTTATCAATTAATTAATTAATTACTAATTTCAATAAATTAATTAATTATTAATATTATTTCAATAGCATCGTATGTAATATGGCTGTAGTAATACTACAAATTGCCATTGCTTGTCAGTTTATTAAATCAGTTATTACCTTATTATGCAAATTACGTGATATCACAAGGTCAAGGGCAAAGTCAAGATCAAAACAGTTCAAAGTACAGGTAATTAATTCTTGACCAATTCGTAGAAGGGCGTTATGAGGTTATGTCAACAACTCTTAAAATGCATTATACAAATGCAAAACGTGAGAAATATCATTGAATGAAGATTAATCATGAATTCGAGGAAGTTTATATGCCTAATTTACGTTTCCGTGAGCATTTATTTATTTATATAAATATTCATTATATACAATTGGTTAGCGGGTTTCGACTCGTTTCAAGTCACAACATCTACTTACAATTATTTTCCCCAAAAAACTGTATTCTGGATCCAATTGGCATGAGACAATCAGAAAAGTATACAAAGTCAGTTCATTGATCTTACGTAGGTATGATAAGTACAATGAATAATAAAAAAATATAGCCGAATTCCTCCTTTATCTCAATAACTACATTTCATTGTAAATGATAAATAAAAAAAATCTAAAATAATATTATTGTCTAAAAATTTTTACTTTGTCGTATTTCGCAGGGAAGATTGTTTTTACAATTACCGGTGAATATGGAAAAATTACTGGCAAAGACGGTGAAACACACTGGGACATTACAAACTGGAAGCATACCTTCGACATTAAAGAGAAAAGTGATTTAAATTTCGAGAACCTTTTCAATGGAAATGAAGTATTAGGTATGTATACATTTATTTTTATAATGATTAAAGGAAAGCATTAAGCTTATATTTTACTACTTTTTCAACCGAACAATTAATACCGTCATAAACTGTGTTAAGGTATATTTCACTATTGAAATTTATCTTGTTAAAAGATAGTGCTTTATAAAAACAAACTAAATATCAAATAATTATTTAAATATAAAATTTGTCATGTTCTCATATATAGCTAAAAGTAATGTAGTAGGACAGCTTCATGACTAGATAAAGCGACGAGCTCAAATGCATTGCAGGAATTCAGTAAATACAAGTAGCTCAGATATGCAGTTTTTGTACCCTGCTGGTGAGACATATGTTCAATAATACAGGAACAATTAACGGCTGAAATAATTATGATAATAGCATATTATTGGTGAGACTTATGTTTAGCAGTACAACGACAATTAAAAGCTAAAGTAGTTACGATAGTAGCATGCGTTAGCATCTCTATGTATTTTGTGACAGTAGCACCCCATGGGTGCTATGTTCAATAGTAACAAAAATTAACAGCCAAAATTATAATGGTGGATTCTTATAGAAGCTATTCTTGTGAAAATTAAATTAAACTAACAAAACAACAATTAGAACAAAGAAAGAAATAGATTACAGAAACAGGAGTGATAAGACTAAAAGAATAACCCAAGAAACAAAATTAGTAGCGAATGAGCAGAGAAGGATCGCTCTCAAAATAATATATTTTTATATTGCTTTTAGCACGTCTACACTACATGAAATTTTTAAATGTAGAAGAATAATGACGATTCGCTCCGTGAGTTAGCTGCTTAGCTGTTAGAACTCCGACTTATAACTTCTAATACGTAATGTAGCATAACTGTTACAATATAATTATTATATTTTCACAGGAAAAACTGCCCAAGAAGTGATCAACTCAAGCGCCAACGACATACTTCTGGAAATCGGCATGCCCTTTACAACTGCGTTTATAACAAATATAATTTCTAATGTCCAAAAATTCTTCCACACAGTACCACTTAAAGAACTAATAAATTAAAATTTGTTTTAATTAATAAATCACAATTATCCTCACCTGAGATATATACAAATATATATGAAAGCAAAGATTTCAATTAACACGAAGAATAAGAATATCATTAGCTATTCTTGATGAAACAAAAGCTAGTTATTGCTAACAAACCCAATCTCGCACTAAAACTTCTTAAAAATATTATCTTAAATGTTGTTCTTGTTGATCCTTTTACATTTTTCGACAAAAATTTCATGAGATTCTGACCAAGTCTACTATCTTCAGACATAGGCCAGTAAGGTTATTCTTTAAATAAACTCCAATAGATCGTTATTAGAGTTCAAATATTTTGTACTTTTAAATTGCAATACTTGCAAAATATCGGTTCCATACAGTTCTGATAGGCGCTTATTAGTGCAACTTATTACAAACTACTTACTACAAACTATTGCAAACCGATCTCATTTTTAACTTAATTCCTAATTGTTATTTTACGTTTGTAGTACAAAATTGTCATAGGCATTAAATTGGATTGGTACCGATATTAGATTCTAGAGTAAACTTGGTGTTCTCCTTTTGTGACTACCAGATATAGATGTATGAGTAAATAGATATCATCTGGTGTTAATTTTGTAAATCATTTGACACACTGACTTATCTTCGAACGGTTGCAAGAGTAATTCATACAGCAAATAAAACAAAATATTGTATTAATGAATCAGCGTCCCGCAGATACAAAATACGTACGTGTAAACTTGACCTTCCTCTATGATTTTATTATAAATGAGTATAGTTTATCCAAAGCAGTTAGACCACTTAATTTTCATAATAATGTAATAACATTTGTTCGATCTTATGTTTAGTGATACAAATATTTACAGTACTTGGAAGTGGGGGAAAGGGATTGTTAGTAATGGAGACTGAGAATCCCATTGCTAGCAATATACCCAACCAGGTCGACCTCCTCGCAGTTCTCCCTGGAAACTATCAAGGTTAATTCCTGATAAATTCATCATGATCGGCTAACTTGCCTGTTTTCATTCTCATCTATCACCCTTCACTGGTGCTCCGCCAGCGTATTCCGTTAGCGCAGGCGGAGTTACCATACCATTTTCACCCATAAAAAAAACGTACTTGGAAGTGTTGCTTTATAACATAACGATATAAAGTAATTTTCCTTCAATAGTCTTCGTTTTATTAATTTAGTTAATATAGTTTAAATTGCATTTAATATTGAGTTTAGAAAATATTTAAAATCATTCACATAAAATTATCAAAATTAAATTTTATTTAACAAAAATAAAAATTATAAACTTTATTGAAAAACATACAAATTACATTCATGATGTTTACCATTGAAGACCTTGAAATAAGTAACCTTATGACTCGAAAGTCAGTTTATCTATTAACATAATTATACCATATAATTGTGATTTTTTTAACATCATATTATACCTAATTACCTACTAACAAAATCGGAGACTAAAAATAATGTCACCATCATATCAGCAGTTACCTATCCACTGTCGAACATAGGCCTCCACCTTGAGGGGAGTTTTTCCAGTAGTTGTCACAATTGGCAGACAGACTGACAACGGCAATTAGGCTTTGGTGATGATTTAAGAGATACATTGCTGCCCATCCCTCATCTAGTAAGTTCCCTTAGTCACGTCTTACGACACCCACCGGAAAAGAAAGGGTGGCCCGCTCTATGCCGGAGCCATAAAGCAGGAAAAAAATACTAATGTAGTGAATAAAAATTAATTCAGAAAACATACCTTTGTAATAACAATTTTGCAATAACAATAGCTTCCAACATTAATACTCACACATTTATATAAACGAGTAAGCAGGTACTCAAAGATTTTTACTTTAAGGAAACAGTGTACTCGTTTACATCAAATACATTTACCTCACCTCCATTTACCCTTGAACGTTATAATATATTTGATAAACACTAAACAGGTTAGTTCAAATAAATTCCGTGTTTATTTATTTTTTATTTATTTAGTTTTTATTCATGCTATCTCCCTTTAAAGGTAAGGAACAAAGTCAAAATATCTATTTTTAGATCTGTCTCAATTAAACTCGTTCATTCCAAAGAATTCTGATTTATTTATGAAATTTACAATGACAAATAACACAATAAACTGACACAACATCTGAGAAGGGAAGATAGTGAGACTGTCTCTAACGGACACTAGCGATCCCTGCTGCTAGCAATATACCCTCACAAGTGGACCTCCACGCGGTCCCCTGGAAACTATAATAGTTCATCTTTATCGAATTCGCCGTGATGAGCCAACTGAGCTGACTTCATCCTTACCTATCATCATTTATTAGTGCTCACAATGTATTATAGCGCATTATCATTGCATTCTCACTCATTAAAAAAAAACGGCTCGTCTGATAGAAAATGGTAACTTTCGCCAGCTCCATATTAATTACGGGTTTCATCAGGCATCCTCTTAATGTGATAGCATATTTTAAATACCATATTTTTATTTGAAATGCCCATGGTACCTTCCATATGTTATAATTTCTGAGTACTACATTGATACGCCGCTATACCAATTAATTTCACCCTTCGAACTAAATATAGTCACGCAAGTCCAGTTTCTCAGCAGTAGAATATACAGACGACTTTATTTTATAAAATCTTCCTCCGATTATATATGTATTTATCACCTTAGTTATATATTTAATGTATTATTATTTTCATGTGGTGATGCAATAAATATTTAAAGTGTCACCACTCCGTTTCATCCGCTGGTTATCATAAGAAAAAACTAAGAAACAAAGCCTAAAATTAAACCAGAGTATGACAAAAAAATACGATATTCAACCGTATGGCAATGAAATTACAGGACACAGAGGTATAACATCAAATTCTCATTCCTGAGATTCCTGAGATTCGCAACGCATGAGAATTATAGTGTATTATATGTATATCCATGACGCTGCTCATGTTATTAGGTGAGAATTACCACTTTCCATCAGGTGGACCGTCAGCTTGTTTATCTTCTTCTAATGGAAAGAGACCCACGCCCAATAATAGAACGTTAATGAGTTATTAAGGTTCCATATCTCTATATACTGATACAGCCACTAGGGTACTATATAAACTAAATAATATTTAATTAAAATAATGACCATAAGCACTGAACTATCTGTAATAAAAACAATAAAATTTGCATAACGTTGAATATGCATAATGCACATAATACTCCCATCGACCCTATAAATTTTATTATCTCCCCATGAAACTGTCGTCGGTGAGTAAACACCGCGTTGGTATCATAATAAACCGTAAAAGAACAATTATTTCGGATCTTCACACAAGGGAGGACATAAAAATGTCAACACTGCTGATATTTTAGAACACGTGGTTGGTAGTTATTTTTTGAAAAAAAAAAAACAAATGACAGCCACATCCCTAAATCATATTTAGCTTCAGTATCTGAATAGGCATTTAAAATAATTATTTCTAATAGCAAGTTAAACTGACAAATTCACAAAAAATCCTGACTCTAAATTTATGTCAAAATAATAAAAGTAAACAAGTTAGGAGTCGTTGCGTACGTTTCATTGAGTACGGATGTGCAAAAGCGCTGTCTATAAATCGCTTAGCATAATGGCATCAAATATATTGAAATGCAATAATTGTAATATTGTAATTAGTGAACTATTATCTTTTGTCCAAAATAAATGTGATGTTATGGACGAGGAAAGTCTCATTCGTATTGTTACGACTTCATTTTCGAGTGAAGAGATCAGGGAAGCGAAGACTTTGTTATTTGACTCTGTCAATACGAAGATACGAAAGATTATGCGGAAAAAGGACGGTAAAGAGAAGCGGGATATAGAAGATATTTTATCACTATTGAAAGGAATAGATCCCGAAAAAATTCCGATTTTTGTCGCAAGAAACTTGCAGAAATTACCCTCCGTAAGTTTTGATCACGTAGATGTAACCAAATTATTAAAAGATATACTCGTGTTGCAACAGGAGGTTCGAACTGTAAAGGAAACCTGCGCTACAACGGAAGAATTACAGTTGATAAAGAATGAGTTGGCAAATTTAAAATCAGCCTCAATTGTGAATAACTTTGAACCCTCACAATATATAAACACGAAGAGAGGGTGTGCAAATGTTATTGATAATTTTCATTACGACAGTGGACCCATTGGATTGCTTCATATTTCTCAGGAAGAGAAAAATGGAAATATAAATAGCGAGTGCAACATAAATATTCAATCGAAAACGCAATCTAATTGTTTGATAAATAGTACATTAGAAAACGTAAGTGCGAGGGTAGAAGATACAGTACATCGATGCAAACAAAACATAGCAGCGGACACGCAAGTGAGTGCGGCCGATGTGAACATAGCCAATAGTCACAACTCAGTCTCCCATCCATTAGTAGTGGAAAAATCATTTGCTGATATTGCTTCTGGCGGAAAATGGAAAAATGGAAAAAAGTCAGAAGATTGGATAGTTGTACAAAGAAAGAAACTCAGAAATAGATTTATGGGGAAAAGAGGACAAGCAAGTACAGAACCGGAGGAAAAATTTCGAGCAGCAGATGTAAAGATACCGCTTTTTATAAATAAAGTTGATAAAAATACTTCCATAGAGGACATATCTTCATACATTTTGCAAAAAACTAAGGTGTCTGTAGCGCTAGAAAAAATTTGCATGAAATTTCAGAAGGAATATGATGCATATAAAATATTTGTACCGCAAAGTAAATTATCTATATTTATGGATGCGGGTCTATGGCCTGATGGAATTTCGTTTCGTCGATTTGTTACTTTTAAAAAGACATCTGGTAATGATGACAAGTTTTTAAATACAAAATAACAATGCATAATAGAACACTAACTTTGATATCCTTCAATTGTAAATCAATGAAAAGATCGGTAGAATGCATAAAATCTTTATGTGAACGGGCGGATATAGTCGCATTGCAGGAAACTTGGCTTCTACCTCATGATATACATATTTTAGGTAGCATTCATGATGATTTTGGATATTCTGGAAAGTCTGCTGTGGACACATCAGTAGGCATTCTTCACGGTAGACCGTTTGGTGGTGTCGCAATATTGTGGCGGAAAAGTGTTTTCAGGTCAGTGTCGGTGATTAAATGTGAAAGTTCGCGAATAATTGCAATTAATGCAGAGACTAGTGATAAACAAATGGTTATTATGAGTGTTTACATGCCCACAGACGATAGTGAAAATTTAACAGAATTCACTCACTGCTTAGGCGAGATCTGTGCAATTGTTGAGAATAATGACTCGCAGACTGTATTTATTCTTGGTGATTACAATGCGCACCCAGATGGACAATTCGGTAAGGAGCTTTTACATTTCTGTACAGAACAACAGCTGATTTGTGCGGATATAGAGAAATTAGGTTTGAATTCGGATAGTTATACTTTTATTAGCGATGCACATGGGACAAAAAGTTGGTTAGATCATATTTTAGTAACACAAGCTTCTTGGAAGTCTATTACAGAGATAAATATACTTTATGATATATATTGGTCTGATCATTTCCCTATTCAAATAAAATGTAACATAAATATATTGCAATCAAAAATAGCAATAAATGGAAGACATTGTAATAAAATATTGTGGGGAATTAGAGACTATGAACAGATACAATTATATAATATATAAATTCATTATATATAAATATATTATATAAATTCTTTGAACAAAATAAATTATTTGCTCCTGAACAACATGCTTTCAGAAAGAATAAATCCATTAATATAGCTCTTTATGAATTTCTTAATAAAGTAATATCGGGTATGGATCGTAGATTATCAAGTGTTGCAATATATTTAGATATGACTAAGGCTTTTGATAATGTTGACCATAATATATTACTTTCAAAACTATATAATTATGGAATAAGAGGAATTGCTTTAAGCCTAATAAAGTCATATTTATCAGGTAGATCACAAATGACTTACATAAATAAAATACATATTAGTACAAAAACAGAAGAAACATATATATCAAATTCTAGAACGGTAATTAAAGGAGTACCACAAGGAAGCGTTTTAGGACCACTTTTATTCATTATATATATAAATGACATGCCCTTAACTACTAGACACCATATGACTTTATTTGCAGATGATAGCACTATTTTAATATCAGACAATGACATTGCTAATTTAAAGATTAAGATTATTAATTCTTTGACATTAATAAATAAATGGCTTGATTCTAATAAATTGAAAATAAATATCGAAAAAACCAAATTAATGTATTTTAAACAGCGACTACATGATAATGAAATTAAATTTGACATTAGTTACAATGGAAAAACTATTGACGAAACGACTACAACAAAGTTTTTGGGACTATACATTGACAATAAAATTAATTGGAAAACTCATATTGAGCATACATGTAAAAAATTAAGTCAATATGCATATGCTTTGTATAAACTACGTAAAATTGTTAATATGGAAACAGTTTTATCGTCATATCATGCACATGTAGGTTCCTTATTGAGGTATGGCATACTGTTTTGGGGAAACTCTACTAATAAAGATATCGTTTTGAAATATCAAAAACGTTGCATACGGGCCATTTGTAATTTGCGAAGGCGGGACACATGCGTGCCACATTTTAAACAATTAAAATTATTGACAGTGCCTTGTTTGTATATTTATGAGTGTGCTAATTTTGTAAAAACAAATATTGATAAATTTAAATTTCGCACTAGAGCTCGGCATATTGACCAATTATGTGTAGTACCATCTAAAACAAAATTGATGAAGGACAGCATATTTTGTAAAGCTGTAATAATTTATAATAACTTACCAAAACATATACGAGGATTGACTGAGGTAAATGTTTTTAAAAAGAACCTTCATGATATATTAATAAATAAATGTTATTATAGCCTGGACGAATATATCAATGATAAAGATAAATAGTCATCATTTGTAAAAAATAATGTCTCATATAAATGTATTTTGTTTCACTGTATAATTTTAAATGTTATGTTTTGTATACTGTTAACTGTTCCATATATTGTACGCTTATATAGCAGGACATGGAGATACTATTTAACTCATGTAATACCTTAATTTAACCTATGATCCACAGTAAAGTCTTTGTATTTGTATTTGTATTTGTATTTTATAATAATTATTGTAATAAAAAGTTAAGTGAAATTGAGTTCCCATCTGAGCTTGCTAATTGTTGTGATAGAGAGTGCAGTGATCCTATTCATAAGACCATAATAAACCAATTATACAGTAATATAGTAAATACATTAGCAGAAGCTGCAGCTCGAAGTCACGACAGGCCTGTTGGGCGGCGAAGATGTGTAACTGGTTGGAATAAATATGTAAGGGAGGCACATAATGAGGCTAGAATTAAGTTTTCGATATGGGAATTATATGGTAAACCAACTGAGGGTATTATGTATAAAGAAATGTATGAGAGTCGTAAGAGATTTAAAAGTAAACTAAAATGGTGTCAAAATAATCAAGACCAAATAAAAATGGATATAATTGCTCTTTGCCGCTCCAGAAGTGACTTTAGTGGGTTTTGGAGAGCGACAAATAGTCTAAACGGTAAAACTAGTTTTCCTGTAAATATTAATGGTATTAATTGTCCTAAACAAATAGCTAATATGTTTAAAAATAATTTTAGAGTAACATCTCCTTTAGGTCAACAAAACTTACAGTCGACTACAAATGCTTGTAGTAAGAAGATAGTAGGTCAAATGCATAATTTTACATGTAAAGATATTGAATTTATTATAAAGAACATGAAAAGAGGAAAGTCCCCTGGGCATGATGGCCTTAGTATAGAGCATTTTCAGGCAGCTGGGGACCATTTGCCCAGGGTACTCTCAATGTTATACACGTTTTGTATTGGGCATACATACCTACCAGAGGATATGTTGAAAACGATTGTTGTACCAATACTTAAGAACAGGACGGGAGATGTATCGGACAGCGGTAATTATAGGCCTATATCACTGGCTACAATAACAGCCAAGGTGTTTGACGGTTTACTTGATACGCAACTTAGACGACATCTAAACTTGCATGACCTTCAATTTGGCTTCAGGCAGGGGGTGTCGACTGAATCGGCCATTCTGTGTCTCAAGCATACGGTCAGATACTACACAGACAGATCCACTCCAGTCTATGTATGTTTCTTGGATTTAAGTAAAGCCTTTGATATGGTATCTTATGATCTTTTATGGAGTAAACTTGATAATACTACGCTTCCTACAGAGTTAGTTAGAGTTCTTGAGTATTGGTACAATAATCAAAGTAATCAGGTGAGGTGGAATGATACTCTATCAGACTCATACCGATTAAAATGCGGAGTGAGGCAGGGTGGGCTGACTTCACCCAACTTGTTTAATATGTATGTAAATGGTCTAATTGAGGAGCTCAGCGGAATGCATGCTGGGTGTTATATTGATGGAGTAAGCGTCAATAACATAAGCTATGCCGACGACATGGTACTGCTGAGCCCCTCAATTGGAGCTTTAAGAAAAATGCTAGCTGTGTGTGAAGCATACGCGAAAAACCATGGTCTGGTATATAATTCTAGCAAAAGTGTAATTATGACATTTGTATCTGGACATAAAAAACCGAAGTATGTGCCTCCTATATCACTTAATGGAAATGTACTTGACGTGGTAACTGATTTTAAATATCTCGGTCACATTATTTCAAATACTTTAAAAGATGACCTGGATATAGAACGAGAAAGAAGAGCATTGGCAGTTAGAAGTAACATGTTGGCCCGCAGGTTTACTAGATGTACAAAACAAGTAAAAATAACCCTGTTTAAAGCTTTTTGTCAGGTGTTCTACACAAGTAGCTTGTGGGTCAACTATAGTCAAAAAACTTACAATGCTCTTCGAGTCCAATATAATAATGCCTTCAGGGCACTGTTGGGGCTACCTAGTCACTGTAGTGCGTCACACATGTTTGCACGGGAGCGTACAGATGATTTTTACGCAATACGACGCAAACGAATTGTTTCGCTGTTGGGTAGGGTGCGTGTTAGCTCAAACAGTGTCCTGAAGACAATTGCTGATAAAATGGACTGTCCCATCCTAAAATACTGGGTGGGACAGGTTATCAATGTAAGAGCGTTATCACCGCTCATTTACTAACATAGGTTAAGTCAATTTGTAACTAACAAAATGGGCCTTGTAGTCTAATTAAATAAATATTATTATTATTATTATTATTATTAACAGTCTATAACCGCTATAATTAGCTTGTATGTTTGTACAATATGGAATGACAAACAAGTTGACTGATGGGAAGTTTTTAATTTGTAATATAGGAATGGTACCTGCGCTATCCGCTGACGGAGTAACAGTGAGTTATAATAGTGGGGGCTGTTAAACCCTATTACTAATAATCCTTTTTCCCCAACTAAAAGTGATAACAATTGCCTAAAGATAGGAATAGCTATTGCCATATAGTGTACAACAAACGCACTTGAGACAGATCCGGCTATAGGGGGGAAAGGGATTGTTAGCAATGGAGTTTGACAGCCCCATTGCTAGAAATATGCCCTATTAAGTCGACCTCTACGTGGTTCCCCATGGAAACCATCGTGAACAATTCTTGTTGAATTCGTCACGATGGGCTAACTGACGTGCTTCATCCTCACCTATCATCTCTGACTGGTATCCCGCTGGTGTATTCCGATGGCACGGGTGAGGTTACCATTCCATTTTCATCCATTAAAAAAAAAAGATCCGACTATATCCCTATTATTAAAATCCAACATATTAAGCATTTAGGTTACAAGCGGCATATTTTTTTTTTTTTTATTATAGCACGACCTTCCTCAGCCAATACAGAGACAATATGGTCCATGAATACGATCAACTGAAAAAAGAATGATTTACTCTCAACGGTTGACCGCACTATGTCGACTCACTAAGTGCTTTTTAACGTTACATTTAAAGGATCCGTGGTTACATTGTTACAGTACAGTTCACATAGAATTTGGCAAACTTTTTTGTACACGAGCGCAGGCGGTTAACAGTGTACGGATGTCATCTCTGGACAATCCTCCTGGCGCGATATCAGAAAGATATCAATCATTATCAGAACCTTTAACTGTCCACTGCTGAAACTGTCCCTCCCACTTGGGGGGTTTTGCCAGTAGTTGCCATGCGTGGTAGGTGGATTGGCAAACGCAATCAGGCTTTAGAAATGTTTTAAGAAGGACGCTGCTGCTCATCTCTCGCTCTCTCTTAGTCGGCTTTTACGACACCCACGGGAAAGGAAGGGATGACCTATTCCATGCAGGGACCATACGGCTAAAAACACCAATATCAAAACATATTTGTGTAAATCCGTTACTTATCCTGTAACAGCTTTACATACCCTCCGCAGTCAATCATTGTTCGACTGAGTTGTCAACGCTCCCTACCTACCTACTTAGTTAGTAGAGACTTCCACAGCTAAAACAGATCAAACAAAATACGAGCAGAAGTTAATTCTATAAAATGTCAATTAGAAGACCCCTCGCTTTGTATACCTTAGTAACCTGACGATATTATTTTTACAAATAGACTATTAAACTCTTGATTTTATCTACAAACGATGCAAGCTTATAAAGCATGCTGACTCAGCGGAATGTGTCTAACGATCTGTGTTATCTGACCGATTGTTCCTTGATGATTCGTGGCTATAGTTTGAAAATAAGGAACATGTGAAATATCTATAGACAATAAACAGACAATTGGTAAATACATAAATAAATATTCCTTGTGAGACAGAGTAAGTAATAGGATTTAAGGTCATCACATTTGTTTAGCCTCAAGATATCGTAATACTTGTCTGGGGGTAATACAGCACAAATATACTAGTGCAAGAGAACCAAAACGAGATATTTTTATGAATGAAAATGTAATGATACTCCCCCCCCCCCCTGCGCTATTAGTGTCAATGGATAATAATGAAATGGTAACCCCGCCTGTGTTAACAGTATACGCTGGCGGGGCACCAGTAAGGGATGATAGGTGAGAATGAAAAGGCAGGTTAGTTAGTCCACCGTGATGAATACACCTGGAATCCCCCCCCCCCTGTGTTATTAATATAAGCTAACGAGACACCAATGAAAAATATCAGGTGAGATGACTCAGTTAGTCCATCGTAACACATTCATCAGGGGAGAAAGGAACGGATTGTTAGTAATGCGGACTGCCAGTCCTATTACTAGCAATATACCTTATCAGGTCGACATCCACGTGGTCCCCCTGGAAGCCATCGTACTGAATTCCAGGTGTATTCATCACGCTGGATAACGCTAACTGACCTGCTCTTTCATCCCCACCTAACATCCCTCACTGGTACCCCGCCAACGTATAATACCATTAGCGCAGGTGAAGCACGATTCCATTATAATACATAAAAAAACACATTTATCAAAAATGACTAATGAACCGTGATGGTTTCCAAGGGGGCTGCTGAAAGGGTCACTAGTCCCCGTCACTAACAATCCCTTCCCCCTTTAAACCCAAAACTAAACTCTATACCAAGCACTCAGACTAGTATGGTAAGTGTATGCTCTTATAATGTGGAACAGCAGTGAAACCTTAATGTATCGTTCCCCTCATCAATATAATTGTGAAAATGAGTTAGTTTGTTACTAAATTCGTCCATAAAGGGCAAATACTATACTATATTTTCCCTATATAGGCTAATAATAAATTAACTATAAAATAATAGCCTTTTTTTTAATTATTTTTTGTATATCACATAGACGGATAAAAATAAAAAGATCTGTATTATTATAAAAAGATAATTTGTAATTACTACATAAAATTCTGTTTGTAAAAAATACAATATAATGTCTCCCACATGCATTACCATAATGTATGCTGATCCCTACAGTAATGGCCTGAAATTGCCATATAAATGAATTAACTGAATCGTCACTAACTACCAATCAATAACAAACTGATTTATTCCCACAGGACGATGTTACCAAGGAACAACATTAGATAGAGATTCATTCATAAGCGGAGCGGATAATAGACAATGGAATCATAACTGAATAGTTATCGTAATATTATTTAGCATGTTGCTATACGAATATATATTTAAGTTTATTAGAAATGTATTTATACATAATTTCTATAAATATGCCTAAAGATAAAGTTCTGAAACTGCTCGCGTATATAAATGATATGAACATTTTAATAAAGACGTAGATCAAAATATAATACAAGTATTATAATTAATATGGTTGAATCAATCAACGCCTTAAGAAGAAAAGATTATCGTTATAATTATAATTAAATTTGGCGACATGTAAATTTTTTTTATTTATACTGAAATTTATTTTAGTTATTAAAATAAACCACGGGCAGGTTAAGTTGGGTTGTGATACTGGTATGATCTGTTTAACACATTACTTTTTTACTCGTTTTTATTTATAAGTAATTATATAAATCTTAAAAAAATCGGAATCTATCCTATAATAATGAACATCCGCTTATCTATACATTCTTACGTATTTTCACATTTATAATATTAATAGGACTACTTTTTCCCGTGACTTCGTCTACGTATACTATATGTTAAACCATGGTTGGTTACGATTAATTGAGATGAACTCGCATTCACATTTATTACATCAGTAAGGACAGAAAGAAGGAAGAAAAAGAAATCATTACTTTTGTGACAGTAACTTTTAACATTACAGCAGTTAAACAATGAAAGTAAGAATGTCTCCTTTTCCGCTGTCTCTCAGTTAATATATTTATGCCTTAATACCAACTGGATTTGGAAATAGCTAACATTTTCTAGCTACGAACGAGGGTAGGGAACAGTGACACGTGCCAAAAACATTTGAGCGACGTCGCATACGATATACGCTTGTAAAACGAGTAACGAATGATCCGGTGGTCTGAGAGTGATTTGAGGTTTGGTGGGTCGTTGATACAGAAGTGGGGTTTGTACCTATGTACCTATAGCACATAGTTGGTACGTATGGTAGGTATACGTTTACATGATTATGACCTTGAAGTTAATTATTTACGCAAACACAATAATTCGTTACGCAAGCAAGATAAATATTTGTTTTTTCATTCAAAAGATTACAATAGAGACTTTATACAAAAGTCAATTGCTTGGGTACCTCTGTCCCATTCGTAATTCTACCGTGAAGCAATTGTGTTTGCATGGCTGTGTTTCGGTTTGAAGGATGGGATATGGCAGTGAATTTACAGTGTACAGATAAATAACACCTGAGTCCTCAGGAATGACAACGCATGTGAGGTATCATGGGCGAAACAGTATACTCTGTTATGTCCATAATACTGCTCATGTCTATAAACGACGGTTACCACTTTCCATCAGATGGGCCGTCAGCTTGTTTGCCATTCTAAGTAGCATAATAAAACACACAAAAACTCTTAAAAATATAATGATTTATATATATTCAATTGAATATATTGATTACTTAAGACATATATATATATATATATATATATATATATAATATCTTCTATGTGCAGATATTATCTATTTACAATTTTATTATATTAGTAAGATGTACATCGAATACTGAGAACATCCGTTATTTTTAATAAAATTTCCTTTTCTTTCTTGTACTTTTTTCCTTTAGTTGCCTATTATGACATCCTGGCTGTGAAAAGAACGGAAATACACACACGAAGATATTGTTAATATCTAAATAAGTACTTACACTAAAATTTATTGACACCAGCTTCTACCGCGAACAAACTTGTATTGTGTGTGGTCTTCCAAGGCGTGTGAAAAACAGATTGATCATTTCTTTATAACTACTGGCCACAAGTACAAGTACATATTACATTTTAAATTAATAATTAAATGTTAATTTGTTAGACACCTATGTGATTATACAAATAAATAGTCCCATTATGTACATAAAGAGAATGAGGTACTTAACTTTTTCTCATCATCCAAACGCTATGACTCGTCACATTTTTTGCTGGCACGTGATTTGATGTAATATAGAGGGTTCGAGTGTTCCGTAACTGACTAATCCGATGATAGATAAAGCTAATTGAACCTAATGGGGAAAAAACGTTGGCAAGAAACGTCGAAAGCACATTAAGGGTGATCCGATATGGTCAAGTCCAAAGCAGCTTGAATTAAACACGTACGTACGGTTTTAGCTTGAATAAAGCCTGGTTGATTATCTAAAATGTTTATTTGATGCTTAAAACAAGCCATGACAAGATTGGCACGTGCTTGAGGTATTTTTGGCTTGATTCATTCATCATTATTTTGATTCATCATTATCCGTCCACTGCTGAATATAGGAGAGTCCCATAGACTCTTAAAAAGAACAGCGTCAAGCCACCTGCATACACAGACTAGGGAGTATTGCAGGGTCAATGCATTTGAGATCATCACTTTAGTAGGGGTCATCCTATACTGCGTTTACCTGTACGGGATTGCTACTCAAGGACCTTTCTTCCCTATTGGTTGTCGGTTCTTGTGAGTATTGCATTTGAGCCACTGTAACTTCAGTTTGCTTGTTGTTCTGGCTATGTCAGTTACTTCGGTTCTTTTGCGGATATCCTCATTTCTAATTCTGTCACGCAATGAAACTCCGAACATAGCCCTCTCCATAACTCACTAAGTAATAATGTTTCATTTTCGTAGGTCATCGCTGACAACATGTACTGGTTAAAGATATTTGTTTTCAAACTTTGAGGTTTTTTAGATGAGAAGATGTGGCATAATTTTCGAGCCGAGTTGAATTCATCGGTTGATTATTATTATTATTTTTAACTAATAGAAATCGTAGTTCACTTTAGATAGATACCACTAAACGGGGGCTTTAAATTACGCGACTTCAAACTGGCCTTTATTTATTATGATTTTACTAACAATTTGCAGGACTGCTCAATTTAAATGGTAAATAGATCAGTCTTTAGCGCTCATAATAAGCTACCAAGTTCTTTGTTCTATCTTTTATTCTGGTCTGGTACTAATTTTGTGTTATTTTTTCACATAGTGTTATTTCAATTTTATTGCTGACTGTACAAAATGAACCAGTACCTCGTAACATCAACATCACTAACACGTCTCAAATTATATTTCCGTCAGAACAATTGATACCATGAGAATATTTGAATAAAGAAATATTTTTCTAAAAAGTTTCGGTCTGTTTTCTATACACTAATCAGTTTCCACGAATCCTCTATTACCTCTACCTACCTTCATAACAATTTAATGTCACTAATTTGTTTTTAATTAGACGTTTACTTTCCTGTGATAGGGTCAACATGTTTGCCTTTAGAAAAATAAAATGTCAAAACAAATTAAATCCAATGTATTCAGTGTTAAGAGTGAAATTAGATTGTTGAAGATTATTTCACCTGCTCTTGTTTTTTGCAGTAATCATACGTTGTCACAGTGCTGCACTGTGCATTAGTGGCACGAATATTGTAATTAAATTTTAAACGTTAAATTTTTCAAGTAATTTTCCAAGCATGAGAAAATAGTCATATTTTATTCTGTGCAGCATTCTTATATGTGTTTTTTTATACCACTGAGGTGGCAAACAAGCATACGGCCCACCTGATGGTAAGTGGTTACCGTAGCCTATGTGTATATTAAATAATCATTCTTTGAAGTATTTCTAGTCAAAATCTCTCTATAATAATATTATGTTTAAATAAATTTTTGTGACTATTAAAAATGAAAAATATTTTCTTTGTTATTTTTCTTAGTAATCTACTTGCAACCTATTGTAACAATTTTACTATGTTTTCTCCCTTTGTATACAGAAAGAAACATTATTTTCACATTTTTTCATTCCAATTAGCACTACAATCAACTGTATAATGATGGAAGCCGAATAAAAAACCAATTCTGCAAACGGCTAACGTCCAAGAAGTACTCAAATGCAAAAGCAAAATTGGTCCAAATTAAAAGTTTTTTTTTTTAATAAAATATGAGAACTTCTCATAATAATTTTGGAGAAAACTATTAGGCTGTCTGTCATTGTTTTAGACTACATTTATTTGTTGTGCGACTTTTAAAAGGATTAAATAGTTTTTCAATTTACCTGTGTTTTCTTTTATAACTTTTGTCAGATAATTTCATGTGGCTACTCATAGAAAACACATAATATAGCAAAATTTTATTAATAGTTATTAATCTTTATTTTAATTTAAAAAAAAAAACTATAAAGAAATAAAATTATTGTGAGACAAAAAAATGGATACAGTCTTAGGGCAGCATATGAGAGAGGCCAGGCCTATGGTTAGCGATGGACAATTGACAACTTACATAATAATGATACTTTGAACACTTAAACTAGTTTCATATATTCGTATTCGTATGTATAGTTAAAAGTAACAGTAATCTTTGTTTCCTATTTATATAAATGTGCATGGATATAAAATAGAATAAATTAAAAATTGTAATCTGGAATATACAGAATTTTCAAAACCTTATTACATGTATGAGAAACGCTCATCTCTTTTCGCAAATCCCAAACATTTGTAGGAATTTAATGAAAAACCATATCCGGCTTTATTCTTTTGTACTCACGCGCATACGGAAGGGAACAATTACTTACATGTTTCGCCTCCCTCCGTGCACGCAAAACAAAAGCTGCTAACACGAACTTGTCATAAATACCATGCTAATTGTCTTTTCGAGCTATGAATTATAAAAATTCAAAGGAAAATTAATCGTAAAGTGTTCATTACGCAGTAAAACAAATAGGAAAATATATGCTCACGACTTTAATATCACACTCCAGATACTTCATACAAAAACGCCATGATTCGTGGCTGTCACAACTACAAAAACAATTAACGTCTGTATGTGACAATGTGTGCGTGTGTAGTTACAACTAGCGCGGAAAAATAAAGTTTGTATGCTGACGCATGTTTGAAAGGTGTGAGGTCAGATCGCAGCGGACGACAGGGAGTGTCCCACTGTACTTCAGTACTATTACTTGCACTGCGATAATACCTATTGTCTAGTAAAATGTTTTTTATAAACGCAATATCAAGTGACTCTACTAAAATGTTGGATAAGGTTTCGATTCTTCTTAGATAAATAATGTAAAACCTTATAAAAAAATTACATTATAGAGTAATCCAATCCCATAGTAAGTATTATCGATCAACGAAGAAAGTAAATACAAAATAATTTAATTTCCTTTATAAATCGAGCCGGAAACATTGATTATCAATTTTTAGAATCTCACTACAGAAGTTCCCCTCGACATATAATTTAGTGCGACTGCAAATCAAGATAGAATCATGACAGGTCGCGTGTTGCACTACGATGCACTAGATATAGGAACGTAATATGTATACCGTGAAATGTTCACTTTAATTTGACGTGTCTTATCTGTATTGTCAATTACATATTGACAGGATATAAAATTGGCAAAATTCAGATCTGTACTACTGATAATCTTTTAAGGGAGATGGAATATAGCAGAACTTTTCCCTATTAAAAAAAAAGAAACCCTATAAGACCACAGTTTATTTTTAAGTCACTCCTACGCTTTGGAATCAACTTTAGCGATATTTACTTATTTGAGCATATTCTTTTTTAAAAGGCCTACAGCACACCTGCAAATCTTCTGGTGTTGCAAATGTTCATGGGCGATGGTAGTCATTTACTATCAGGTGAGCCGCATGTTTCTTCAAAGAAAGAACCTTCTTTCCTTTTTAAAAACTCTTTCCTTAAAGTAAGTTACACACAAATAGTAAGTACCTGTTTTATTTAGGATCTCTGTACAGTATTAATCTTCGACAATATATTTTTATATCTACGAGATCGTAAGGACCTCTGTGGTTTTTTTTTTATACTAGGACTAGTGGCATTACAATGTTTGTTATATTGGTATAAATCACCTTATCAAAAATAATACAAACGATTTACACAGTAATCAGAACTAACTTTTGAAACTTTGTAACATTGACTCATTAAAATTTCCATTAGACTTCACTATATTACCATATAACTGCCGTGCGCCGTGTAGTCCTGGCATAAAATGGACCACCCCTTCCTTTCCCGTAGATGTCTTAAGAGGCAACTAAAGGACTTTAACAGTCGAGAGATGGACAGTAACATTTCTCTTTCTTTCTTTCATAATATCTTTCATGGGGAACTGTATACACTTTTATAATAAACTTCCAGATGACGTTTTACATTTAAATGAAAGACATTTTAAGATATATAAAAAAGGACACTCTGTACAAAAGCATATTTTAAAATAAATGACTATCTAAATGACAAAATTGCATGTATTTGAATATTGTATTAATGTGAATTGTATTGTAAATGTAATCATTGTATTTTTTTTTAAATTAAAATTATTTTATATAGTAATTATTATAATTATAAAGTGACGTATTATAAGAATCTGTAACAGATAAATGATAAAGATGAATAAAGATGATTGACTGATTGATCATTCAAGCCTAACCGCGGTTGCCAATCCGCCTGCCAAGCGTGGCAACTACGGGCAAAGTCCCCCTTATGGGTAAGGCCTCTGGTCAGCATTAGATAGTTAACGACAGATATGATGATAACGATATTACAAAGTAGTTATCTGGAATGAAAATCAATCAGGGCTTTATTAAAATAACAGAATACATAAATTATGTACTACAATCTCCACATACACCATTTTATGAACCAGAATATGTCGATTCGGCGAAATGTGAAGACTATTATCACTGGATGTTCAAACATTATACCCTATTAACACTGTTCCGTTTAAGGCAATATCATTATGTCCAGCTATCGGTTAGGTGTCGTGTTTTGACAAGAATCATTAACGGTACTTATATATACGGTGTTACCAAATTATCTGCATTAGTATTAGATATATACATTACGATAAAAAAGGAATTGCATGTCTAAGTAGTATGATATTATTAAAAAAAAAAAAAACAAAATATTTAAAGTTCTTCATTGTTTAAAAAACGTCCTCATAACTATACTTTTCTCTATCACATTGTTTTAGCGTAACGTTTTTTTAAAGGCACTTTTTACACAGGGTGAAAATTTTACGTTTATTAAGGATATTTTTTTGTATGAAAAATGTTATGACATTTGAGATACGAAATTCTATTATTATCGTAACGTATATGAGTAATACTATATCCCTTTAAAAGGAATGCAAATAATTTGGTAACACCTTATATACTTGTCGTTTTGTATATGTACACAATGTGTTACATTTTGGCAAAGTAATTTTCGCCAAGGTAAATATTTTCATAACTACCTGTATATCGCAGGTTCTCCTGCATGAATTAATACATAAAGTATTTAATATGCTAACTTAAGATATAATCTACCTATGTAACAAATTTCATTCAAATTCGTTCGGTAGTTTTTACGTAAAAGAGTAACAAACATCTATTTGCCCCTCGTTACAAACTTTCGCACTTATAATATTAATCGAGTGGGTAAAAGAGATTGTAATGCGGACAGCCAGTTCTTTTCTCTGTCATATCGACTTCCCCATAGTCCCCTCTGCAAAGCATCTTACTGGTTCATATCCATTAAAAATATTAATAAGATTATAACGTAAGTGCTTAAATAATCATATATTTCGGAAACAAAAACATCTTAATCATCTCACATGCCGTGGTTTTATAAACCTAGTCCACTGTGGCGTGCCTAAACTTTTACCACCTGATACTTCATTTTTACTTTAAAGAATGAATTTTATATTAGAAAAATTTCATCTTGACTGATATGTAAAACACAGAGTAGCTAGTAAATTTAATATAAACATACTGATACAAATGTCGAAAGAGTTACAATAGATATTTTAAATACACAATCGGGATTTTTTTATGATAGTGGAATGGTAACTGTGCTTGCGGTAACAGTATACGCTGGCGGGGCACCAGTGAGGGATAATAGATGACGATGAAAGCAAGTCAGTTAACCCATCGTAATAAATACACCTGGAATTCAGCACGATGGTTTCCAGGGGGAACCACGGGGAGATCGTTTCGATTATATTTAAAACATGTGTAAACAACGCAAAAATTTTAAATTAAAAGTTTCAATAGAATCAACAAATGAAGAAATGTGATGGTTTCTTACAATCTCTCACCAAGTTCATAATATAAGGGAATAAACATATGTATAAGCTGTAATAAAGTAGAAAAGTAATTTTAATAAAGACAAAGAAGATGAGAAAAGAGAGCTCATTCTTACAAGAGTTATTGTCTTGCAAACTTTCAAATATTGGCTTTCATTACTCATTTAACTAATTATTGCCAACAAAACAGTACAGACACATAGATATTGTTGCGGCCCACGCGCAAACTAATCTATCTGTATTGTTTACCGTCAACACATCTGATCCTTCCATCGGTCCGATAGCTCTATAGCGATTTAATTGGCGCATTTCCCATAGAGCCATACAGTTAGCCCAAGATACAAATCAAATAACGGTATCGAAATCAACATTAATTGTTCAGACCGATCGTACACTACAGATGTAATAAAAACATTGATATTACATACATCAAATTGACACCATATAACAACGCAGTAAGGTCCAATATAATAATAAGATGCAATAGAAAACTTGCCAAAGGTTGTTCGCCGCCTCATCAACGCCTTTAATTCTCTTCTAAATGAACCCAAAAAAAAACATATCAGCTGATGAATAGACGAATAAGTACAACAACAATGTTACTTTCAAAATAAACCGATTAAATGCCCGTCGCGAATTTACTGATTCGTCATCGAGAGTTATATATATATATATATATATATATATATATATATATATATATATATATATATATATATATATATATATATAACATATTCTATGTTGTGTAAAGTATAAATTACATGTGACAAAAAAAGAACAACTAGTTTTGTATATTAAATTAGCTATCATGAAAATATCGGCCATTTATATTCAACTATACCTACGTAGTATAAATAGTCAATTTCCATCACCTTGTATTTTACGCTAATGTTATAAAATGAGGGTAGTTTTATAACATGGGGTAACGCAGTAAGAATATATTATTTTTACAATTTTTTAGAATACATATATGTTTTTCTAGATCAAAGCACAATTTATCGCAACGAAAATTCGAAATAAAACCCTTTTACAATTACCTGACCAGCGCGCAGCGTAGTAGTAATCTCCAGAACCATTCTCTGAACCTAAAATTAAAACTTTAAATTAATTCAATTTTAAATAATTTTAATTTAAATCTATTAGAAAAACAATTCATACTCTGAATGAAGATTTTAAAGTAATATGACACCTCTAGTGTTGCAGGCGTCCATAGGCTACAGTCACCGTTTACCATCAAACGGGCTGTATTTTTATTTGCCACCTTTATGGTATAAAAAAAATATCAAAAATAAATTTTAATTTTATAAATAGTTTCAAAGAATAGTAGCACAGAATTAATCGCAATGAGGTTGATTCTATGTATTCTCTCACCCAATAATGGAAGTTGGGACATGTATTGTTATGATATACCTATGGTTTTTCAAAGAAATATTATACTCTAATATTTAATTCAACATCATATCAGCCATTTAACTGACCATTGCTACACGTAAACCTACGCCTATTGAGGGGTTTTGCTAGTAATTGCCACGCTTAGGGGGCGGTGAATATTAATTTATCAAATTTGAAGGATTGCCAGAGGTACTAGTTCTTATGTCACGGTATCCAAATTTGAAATTCCAAATTTTAGCAAACTACTTAGCAGCAGATATAAGTGGATCATTTAGCCATAAAGCTCTATGTGAATTGTGTATTTCTTAAATGTTTCATTTATACTATGACATTAACTTTTTTATTGTAATTGAAAAGTCGTTGTCAGTGCCTATAAAAAAGTTCTGTAATTTATTACCTAACTTTTTTTATTTTCAACTGCTCTACTGTTCTGTGAAACTCGAAAGAGAATTCACGCGTAAATCTACAATGAAGTTGCTATAATAATATTAAGGCAATTTAAAATTCACTTAGAAGTATCATGGTCTAATGATATACTACCTTAACTTATAGGGCCTAAAGATCATGCTTTCGAATCAGACTGACAACAAACATTGTATATTTAAATTTAATATTAAATACTATTCATAAACCAAATTAAACTATGTAGATAGGCGATAGGATTACTCCTGACACGTTGGCTTCTCAGCAAAATTTGGACAAAATCAGTGTATACGTTCATAACAACTTTAAAAGCCTACAAATATTGCTTGCCCTATGTCAGATTACTGTCATGACGTTACTTAGTTTTCTATTTTTTATTATACATTAATATAGCACATTAATATATATTCTTTATTTCAATAAAACTGATGCAAAAGTGAACTTAACACTAAAAAAGATCTCTTCCAATCAACCTGCACAACACAGTGGCATAGGAAGTACTGAGAAGGTAGCAGTAGTGCAAAACAGAAATGTATATAATAATAAATATATACTATACATACATACATATAAATATAAACCTACATAAATTAGAATATATACATGTCAAATATACAATATATACATATTAAATAAATGGAAATATAATGATGACAATCTTGTAATCAATAATATTAATAGGTAATAATCAAGCAACATTGGAAAGGTAATATGATTTTAATCTTTACCTACTTGAAGGAAGTGACAGAGGGACTATTAATATATTTTTTTCAAAATGTTTAATAATATTGGAAGATTATTTAAAGTAAACAATTATACATTTACAACAATCGTTTCAAACAATGCACGTATTGTTTAAACATAAGCTAGTAATATATTCACGACCGTTTTTCACGTACTTGCACAATCATGAAACACCCTCTATCCCTGTCATAGCTTGGCATGTGAGCAAGATGCATATACCGTCCATAAACTAACAATAAATGTATGGCCATTAGAACGTTTGCCGTGCCGCATGCAATCAGTAACAGAGGCGTAAGTGATTGCTGCGAACTTGCGAACTGCCGTGCTTTGTGCATATGCTACCAAACATGGCACAAGCACACGTTATTATGTAACTCATTAATTTTCTATTTAGTTTATGTGCTAAAGTAATATTGCTGGTTGCTAACAACTTTAAAATTAATTCACCCTTGTACAATGTTCTTTTCAATGCAAATTATAGTTACTTTATCTGTGATTATTTCTTGTAATTGTTTGTATCTATAATAAGTTTACTATTGTAATCATTTGGAAGAAACAGTAAAGAGTATCTATCTATCTATAGTTATTTATATACGTGAAAATTGCATAAGTACTTATACCAATACAATAGTTTATAATTTTAGAAACACAAACAATAAAACGCAGAGACTGAATCATTGATATAACAAATATGAGGATGTAGTTATTTAAAATTTTATTTACTCGTTATTAATATTCGTCTCCACTAAAATCCACTTTTTGATACTAATTTCATATTTTAGTCAATAAACCTCATAAGTTATTATAATGGATTCTATTTTTAAGAAAGGCGAACAAATTCGTAATATTTTTCGTTAAATTCAATTCTTATGGTTCGATTTCAAAATCTGTACTGATATTAATTATTATGAGTATTTTAAATTGAATATATAATTAATATAAATACTTATTAAGACATATATAGTGACATAATAATGTCTTACATGTATAAAAATCAACACAATGAGATACAGAATTAGCGACTGTGTAAAAATCGCCTACAGCATTACACAAAAGCATTATATCGCAGACGAAGAGATTTGCTTAGCAAAACGCTTAAATTAATCTCGCTTTGTTCATGAATAAATTATGAATACCGCAATATAATTTGCCAGACCGAGATATTTAGAACTTATTACGCATGATTAATGCTTCTCTCCGTGCTATCTATCCGTTTGTATTTATTCTTATTACTTGTAAATTTCTAAAGTGATATAAGTCTGAAAGATACTTTTACAGAACTCCAAAAAAAAAAAATTAAAATAAAGGACACAATTTTTTATAAATATTTTATTAAAAGTTTTTTTTTTTTTATTATAGAACCTTCTATTCATTTAAAAAATTTTTCTTATCAGTGCAACTAATTCATGCATCTTCTTCCAGCCAGCTCTATTCCAGGCCATATCCTTGACCTCCCTTACGACATGACACCTAGTGTTTCTTTTACCTGTCCCATATAGTTATTCCTCGGTATTCCTCTTTCTCTTTTACCCTCTATTGTTCCTCTAATTACAGAATTATTATTAAAAAATTATTATTATTTTTTAATATTACTATATCAATTTATAATAAATATTTTATCTTTATTACAATAATTAACGTGAAAGCGAGTATGTTTGTTTATTTATTAGCGCCTTATAGCTCCACCAGTAATCTTGAAATGTTACTACAAAATGAATACATCTAAGTACTATTTAGGTTTACAATAGAGATAAGCATAGGTTACTTTTTATCCCGGTCATTCCATAATCCCAGTAACGTGGACGAAGCCACAGGTAAACACTAATAATAAATAAACCTTTTTAATATACAAAAATACGTTTTAATATCTGATGATAAATGCAGATGGATATTCCCGGTTTATTTCTTCAAGATAATCGTAATAATAAACCTGCAATTATTACACCGAACATAATAATTATTAATTATAATAACTTTATTAACTCCTCAAACACATTCTCTCCCGATCAATCTTTGCGTAAAATAGAAATTTTTATATACGATAATGAGATTAAATAAAATAATTATACACGCTATACATAAACAAATTAATACCAACACCATTTCTTTCATTCAAAGATTTTACTATAATGCGCCGTTCCTTCTGATATATTTCAAAGCAGTATGTGTATATATGACAGAAATTTCTTAAACTCTTCTCCAATATTGTAAGTTGCAGACATTTCAATATTCTAAGTTCTGAACTTACAGCGTTTCTTTTTCGCGTACGTTATATTTATTCAACCAATACATCATTCAGACTGCGAACGCATTAAAATATTTGCCCGACACATAATTCATATACGTTTGAACGATTTCTTAGAAGGATATGTCTGGATCGCTAATACGGTGGTCGGACTTCAATTAAATATCTTGACACTTTTAATTATGAACCCCGACTGATGCGACTAATCCGATAATATATAGTATCTGAACCCTGAATCCTGCCCTATGTTTAGTGTTTAAATTGTTTTAGTTCCTATATCTTTTGTATATTTAATGTATTTTATGTTTAATGTAATTTATTGTTTTTACAATAATCGATTACATATATATATTATATATATATATATATATATATATATATATATATATATATATATATATATATATACATATTTCTTTATTGTATTTGTAAATTACATAGATAATATATATTGTGACCAAGGGTTGTAGACTTATTTTTAAAAAAGATCTCTTCCAATAAACCCAGTTCAAAATCTTTCGATTTTATATAGAAATAATATAGTAATTAATAATAGAACATTATGATCTATTGTAAAATAATATTTCTAAATTAAATAATATGCACTGTGTTGAGTTATATTAGCAGTGAACTGTAACACTTTTAAGAAAATCAAATATGAGAAAAATAAAAATATTTCATATAATACGGTAATTGGTAATAAACATACTTAATTATATAATACATATGGTTATTTATCTAAAATACGTATCTGCTAAATTTGTTGTTAAAATATTCTATTTACAAAAATATGGAATAGTATTACATGGACATAACGCGATTTTATATAATTCAAATATACAAAAAAATTAAAAAAAAAATGTATATCAATTAAATTTTACGAAGCCATTATAAAGTTTGCATCCCTCAAACCTTTTAATCCCATTTATCCGTATTATCACGAAAAAATTTGAAGATCCACTCACTTGAGGTTTCGTTTTCCCCTCAATATTACCCCTTGATTACCCTTACCCTAGACGTCATTCAATGATATCCGGTTATAAATGACGAAGGGTAGATAAGACTAGGATTTGGCCTGATACCTTTCATTTGGATGTTGCAGGTACTTCTTAATGGAGGGACTTATTTACTAATGAGACACTTTACGGTTATTTCGTTAATAAGCATGTTTTGATAAAATATAATTCTTCATATTTTTAATTTCGCATATGTATTTTGTAATCTGAAAATAAAATATATTCCAAATTTTTCCAACTCATATGAATTCATATGAGTTGGAAAAATTTGGAATATATTTTATAAATAAAATTTTATTAATAAAATTTTAGAAAAACATCGAACAAACCTTGGCATTATTTTATATATATTACCTTCTATAATGCTATAATGAAAATGACATTATAAATGACATGTTACCAAGGGCAATTAATTAAAATCTCGCAGACAAGAAAATCTCAGTACGAATTTGAATTTATAGCTAATTCTTTGGTAATTGTAAACACCGTTAACAAACCAAATTAATCTGAGATATGACGGCAAGATCGCCTACAGCCATGACTAATTTAAATGTTCTCATAGTAATATTGAAGCAAATTGAGTGCTACGGTCATTATAACGGCAACTATTCAACAGTTGAATACCTCTGACTGGCTCATCTGGAATTACGATCGTACACAAGTTTTATTAATTGCACCGAAAGAGAGATAGATACTAGAATATAACTTTATATGAAAGTCACTTGCATGGATATCTCTATCCCACTCGTATGTCTGTCTACCGTAAGGTACACCTCACAATAATATTACTAGATACAGCATAAGACAAATTTTTAAGGGGTTAAAATGGAACAATTACCTCACATATCTGTATTTATTGGTAAAACACCCGTGAGAGAATAATAAGTATGATAAGCATAGCAGTTGGCCTATCAAGAAAAAATCAACAAAAAATAACTACAACAGTTTCCAGAAGCAACCGCCTGAGGGTCGATCTGATAGGGTATATTGCTAGTAAAGGATTTTATTTAATTCCATTGGTAACAATATTATTTCAGCATAATAAATTAGTCTTCAAGAATAGAAACACCCATGGATATTAAAGCATGTTCTGTAACACTCATAGTACTAATCATGTCTATAAGCGTCGGTTGTCACTTTCCATCAGGTGGCCCATCAACTAGTTTAATACATATTTTAATTTGCATAAAAAATAAATCTAATTAATATACTGACATACACACTGACTGCCTTTTAAGTCGTGTGGTTTGCCAACCTCCCGCGATTATTAAAAAATAACATATGGCATTTTCATCTTTTTGTATTTAGAATTCGAAAATAAAAAATGTTTTCCGATTGGTGGTATAATTTCAGAATAGTTTTATTGTATCGTCTATTCAAAGGTTAAACAAATAAAAATCCCAAAATTAAGCAAAGTCTTCGTGGTCAACGTTTCTACTCATCCGAAGAAGCTGTTGACGCATACAAATCGGCCATTTTGACTACGCCCACTTCGCATGCAAAAATGCATTAAATATAGCGGAAAATTCTTTGGAAAACAATAAATAAAAATAATCTATTTGATTGTCTATAATTATTTTAAACGACACAACTTAAAAGGCAGCTCTCGTATTAATAATAAATAGATAGATAGATATATAATTTATTTGCATCACTTATAGCACACGAGTACATATACAAAATATAAAACATATACAAAAAAAAACTAAAATAAAGTACTTAAAAGATGTTACACAATGTCTCGTTAGCGCGCCACAATAACACAAAGTGGTTTATAACTTTAAAACAATTACAATCGAATTTCAAATATTTGAACTTGGAATAATATAATAATTCGAATAAAATACAATTTATGTATACACAAGGTTACTCAGCTCATAACTACAGAGCCCGAACCATGGAGGGGCATTTTTTCTCAAAGGTCATGTAGAATGATTTACTCGGCCAATATTACAGGCAGGAGTCAGGTGGGCCGGGCGGCATGCGGACACCGGAATTAAACTTCCCACGAAATATGGCCAGCCTTTATTCTAGACAACGACCTAGGAATTTATGGAGGCGGTTGTAATGTTGTTTCTGGTGGTATATTTAATTAAATTGCAATTATATTAATTTTGTTGTAATCAACATCACTAGTATTATTATTATAAAATTTTAGAAAATATAAACATCGTGGAAACAATCCATGCTGATTCACTTTTCCCGCAACACAAAAATCCCTCAAATATTATCTTCAACCTACTTAAAAAAGAAGGAAGGTCTCAATTCGGTTGTATTTTTTTATGTTTGTTACCTCATAACTCTGTCAGTTCTAAACCAAATTGTACTATTCTTTTTGATATTTTTTTTTTCTGAAAGGATATGTTTACGGATTGGCCTCATCAAAAAAATATCAAAATCGGTTGAGTAGTTTAGGCCCAAATTACACAAGTTTTCTCACAAGTCGGTTCTTTTTTGTGGAATACAAATTGTAATTATTATGAATATTTATTGCAAAAAATTAATATATCTCTTCCAGGCTAGAAAAAAACCATTCACTAGCAATAGAGCTGTACTGCTGCTATTACATAAAAATAATTAAATTAACAATACAAAAAATCTTCGTCTACTTCATACCGTTCCCGAGTTATGACGCCAGCCACGGAAACGATTACTGCTTCGTCCGCAAACAAAGCGAACTCCGGAATCCAATGGTACAAAACTTCTGAATGCTCTAAAATTGTAAGAAAAAAAAAACTGGAAAAGTGAAACAATTTCGCTTTATAGCTTCCGCCCCTCGCATTATTAAAATGAACTTTTTATGTTTTAAACAGCCAAAATGTCGGGATTCCGTCTTAAATTAACACCAACCGATTATTTAGTAATCGAGCTTCCCATTATATTATTATAAACTCAATAATGAAATTATCAATAAAAATACCCACAAATATAGATTTTTCAACCGATTCCAAAAGGAAGGAGATTCTCAATTCGGTTTTAATTTTGATGATTGGTTATGCTATTATGGTATCAAGTTGTAACAAATAAACGGACAAATATTTATAATATTTATAAGAATTTCCAATATATATCTATAAAAATATAGAACAAACTGGAATATCATCTTCATCATCAACATCATCATCATTGCTATCCATACACTAAATAATACAGAAACTGACTTGAGTGTCCAAATAGCATATTTAAAATATAACAAATAACATAGATTCCACAAATTTATATTTAAAAAAAACTTTTGAATCTCTTATGAGTAGGGTTTTCAATTTGATTCGATTAAATCGAAGATCTATCTATCAGAACTCGATTATCGATTTTTTAATCGATCTTTTCATAGATCGATTAAAATAAATAGATTCCAAAAATGAATAGATCGAAATAAATCTATCCCATTGCATATATGTGTCATCCTCTATGTGCTTTTCCTTTTTTCACACACATTCATGAAAAAATCAAAATCGATCTTCCTGAGATCAATCAGAATCGATTTAAATTCATGAGAAAATCGACATTCAAACTACTCAATCTTTCTGATTCGAATCGATTCAAAAGATCGACTTTTCTGTCCGCGATCGGAAACTCTAGTTGTGAGAGTAACAATTTATAGCAATCACTGAGCTATGTGGCCCAAGTTTTAATTGGCAAACATTGCAGTTGTATGAAACAGTTATATGTGAGCGGTAATGTTATGTTTTAATGGTAAACATTTTAACTGTATCTATATTTATCTAGACACGGCAGTGTAACTGCATAGGATTAATTATGTTTTTTATATTGTTTGATTCCGTTTTAATTTATTTTGTTTATTAATTACTTTGTCGACAGTATCAAATATTATAATAGTAAACATCTGGGGGGAAGGGATTGTTAGTAATGTAGGCTACCTGTCACATTGGTAGTAATATACCCCGTCAGGTCGACCTCTACATGATTCCTCCTGGAAACCATCGTGCTGAATCCCAGAAGTATTCTTCACGATGAGCTGACTGACCTGCTTTTTTCGTTTTCACTTGTCATCCTTCACTAGTACCCCGCCAGTGTATGCCGATGACTCAGGCGGGTTTGCCATTTCATTATCATTCATTAAAAATAGTCAACATCTTCTACTACCTTCATCTTAATAGAAGAGACATGTACTCTACAATACGACATAGGTTTTTTTAATGGGTAAAAATGGATTGGCTGCCCCGCCTGCGCTATTGGTATACACCGACGAGGCACCAGTGGAAGATGATAGGTGAGAATGAATGCAGGTTAGTTGGCCCACCATGATGAATTCGACAAGAATTAAACATGATGGTTTCCAGGGGGAACCGCGTGGAGGTCAACCTGAGAGAGTATATTGCCAGTAATGGGGCTATTAGACTCCATTACTAACAATCCCTTTCCCCCCATACGACATAGGTTGTATAATGGTAATGATTATAATGATGATAATGACAAGTCGAAAAAACCACCTATATGCGCCCATTTATTCGGGTACAAAAATACTGGCTATTCGTATATACAGGGTAGATTATAAATCATTAATGTCCTTGTAATGTTCTATTAATGAAATAGAACTTTTCTGTCAAAGGAATTATAAATTGAAAATAACAAAAAATTGTAATCCTTCATATTAACACGACACGTCCTTCTGTCAAGTTAATAGCGTACGTTCTACATTTTTTGGTGTATTTCGGCTCTTATTTTATTTGGAAAAAAAAATTGTTTCATTGGGAAAACACGGAAAGAATCCTTTAAGGGATGTTAACATTTATACTTGATTTTATAAGCGACAATTAATACTTAATCGAGAGGTACGTCAGCTCGGGTGACAATGTTTTTAAATAAATAAATGTAGGTATATAATTGTGTACTTAAGCGAAGCTCATTTCAAGATCAAAATCAAACTACGTGACTTCAAGGTACATAAATACCTTATAATAATGTCATTGAATTAATTAAACATCTTCCTGTTCACCGTAAACTATCTAATACTTTATTAACTTAATGAGCCGCCACACCTTTTGAAGATAATTCAACACGACTTGAATTGAAAATATTAATATAGCCGTAAACTTTAGCTATAAAAATATCATAATAAGTATTAAAAAAAAACTTTTTATAACTATTCAAAACATGGTTTACTTGCTTCCCATTACCCACTCTGTTTCGCTTTATGGTATTTTAATGTTCCCCATAAATATTAAAGGTGAATCTCGACGGGAGAAATGTTATGAATAATCGAATTAGGGGTAAAATCATAAAACAGGTTTTACTTACGATTATTTGAGATTATTAATCACTTTAGTAAATATTACAGCACGGATTTACCTAATATTATTATCTCCCTGCTAATTTAAAGAAGATGAACAATGTATCTATTAGTCTTACAAAAACTCGAGTTTATTTTTAAGAAATTCACACGGAACCATTTAGAAAGTAAATCCAAGTTTACTGTAACAATTATTAAAACAAAATATTTAAGATCGATTCCTAATTGGCGAAAATATCAAATAACATATCTACACAAAAAAAAACAGTCAAATTAAAAAAAAGACGTTTTATTTAAAAAATACGTTTATTTGTATGTAAACATATTCTGTAGGCCTCTGTAGGCATAATATGTATTTTAAATGTCACTTATAATTTTACAGTACATCCTATAATTACGGTTTGTTCTGAGTTGTAATTAAGTTCTGGTAATTTTGATATCCAACTAATTAAGTCAACTGAAACCTTTATAAAACCTTTATTATTTATTTTTTAAACTTATATTCATTTTTAACTATGTCTATATACGTATATGTATAACGTGATTGTGTGCTAATGTGCGAGAGATGCTATGACATAAAGCACCGTACTCCACCTGAAGAAGACTTTCGGATGAAGTCGAAACATTTGTTAGAAACTACAAAGAGTAAGTTCTTAAAATTCACATTATACATATATATTATTTTATATATTTTATTTTATTATTTTTTTATATTTATAAAATTACTTATCATCTTTCAAAGATATGCAACGTAAAAGAAACATATCTTTTTCTTTTTATCCAATTGTACATGGGTACATGTACAAAATAAGAAATATCTTTATTCTAATAAATTTAATTACAAGCTCTTTTACATCGTATTTTTTTGTGATTGTATTGCTGAGCTGGGGATGCTGTTATCTGCTGAGAAAAATCCACAAGAAGCTCAATAGTTACTCTGTATTGATAATTCAATTTCATCGTAACGTCATCCTTCCATTGTGCACTGTAGTACATAGCCTCCCCGATTGTCACAAGAAACAATCTACATCATCCTATATCACAAAAATCACAAAACCATTATTATAATAGACTAGCTGTTTCCCGCGGCTTTGTACAAGTATAAAGTCTAAAATTAGAATATAACCTATCAATGTATCAAATTTCTTTAATTTTCATTAAATAGTTTAAACGTGATTAAGTCACAAACAGCAAAATTTTGCAAACGTCACCATTTATAATATGTATTAATAGAATTTTAGTACATCAGATAATTTGTTTTGTATCGTTTCTGCTGTTCTAAAATTAAATATAAAATAATTAACAATAATAAAAAAAAAACACTTGCACAGTCGTTCCTTAATTTCGATTCGATTCGATAGCAATTAGAGACACCACGCTTATTCATAATTTCATGAATTATGAATGAGGATACAAAAGGTCCTTTGATCTTGAGAGACAATAATGAAATTAATATTGTTTTTTAATAAAGAAATTATTCATTTTATCTTAGGTACGTACCTCTTTCGATAATGAGAAACAAAAAATCCTCATCTCAAAATCATTGTCATGATTTAGTATATTTCGTCCACATACAGTCGTGCAAATTTTTACATTTTAATTGACAAATATAATAAACTTATTTATAAAATTAAATCAACAAAAAAACTCGTATCTTATAATAACAATAAATATTTATATAATATATTTTTTTATACAATTATGGTGGCAAACAAGCATCCTGCCCGTCTGATAGTAAACGGGATTACCGTAGTCTATGGACGCCTATATCACCAACGCGTTGCCAACCCTTAAAAAATCTTAATACGCCCTTTTTGAAGAACCCACACTATAGTCTCTAGACAAAGTCTCGGCAGGAAGATCATTTCACAACCTGAGAGTGGAAAGTTGCTCCTCCGAAACCGCACTGTGAGTGGCCATTCTGGTTCTAAGGTTGGATTCCCTACCAATGACGAGCAGTATGATGGTGAAAGGTAGCTTTAGGCATCGTATTGAAGAATTCTTCAGAACACAATCCGTTATACAGACAGCAGAGGATTTTTTTTTACAACACAGGGGGCAAACGAGCATGCAGCTCACCTGATGGTAAGTGATTACCGCCGCCCATGGCCACCCATAACACCTATGGCATTGCAGATGTGCTGCCGGCCTTTTAAAAAGGAATATGCTCTTTTCTTGAAGGTTATGATGCAAAGAGAAGCAAAGCTATAATTTAAAAATTCGGACTTACACTTTATTATATAATTAAATTATAGACTACACCTATTCGTTGATATTATAAAAACAATATTCTAATAAACATGTCGTCAAACATATATATATTCTCAATAACATACTTTATACTCATTTAATAGATATAATAGCGACTCTACACGTTCGAATATTACTCAATAAATTGTCGTTTAATTCGCTACTAGTCGCTTGATACAATAAAATATCACTAATAGCTGTAACCTAGTTCTTAATAATTAATTAGTGAACCCATTACTTGTAAGGCGAGATTATCTTTATGTTTTCTCAGTCGGAAGGTGTAGCTTTAAATCACGGCAACGCTTCGTTGATATTATCGTACTTTTACGGTCCTAACCTTAATGTCGCCCTTTAGTCAAAATATCACGTTTTCCTCAGATAAATATGATGTACGGCTTCTTGAATTTGTGTTTAATATTCGATATATTCTTTATCAGCCCTTAAGCTAGAGTAAACACGCCCTCGCACTTTATGAACCGCGCTTACTCAGTTTGAATCGTTAACATGTCATGCGAACCACTCGAAACATTGTCAGGTACCTTAAGGGCCTATATGTATAAAGGTAATGAAAATAAAATAGTCTTATATGTATCAACTAATTTCATTTAGTCTAGAAGGCTAACAAAAGTGGGAAGGATATCAAGTGTTTAAGACTCTAGAAGCCAGTATTACTACAACAATATGGAGATAACATTTATCGCCATTAAGGATAAAAGTTTGTACAATATTATATATGTATTATTATATCAGGAATTGAAATCGATTCTAAAACACCAGAGGGAGACTTTGTACAAAAGTCGATTGCTTGGGTACCTCTGTCCCATTCGTGTTTCTACCGTGAAGCGGTTGTGTTTGCATGGCTGTGTTTCGGTTTAAAGGGTGGGATATGACGTGAATTTACAGTGTACAGAGAAATAACACCTGAGTCCTCAGGAATGGCAACGCATGAGGGGTATCATGGGCGAAACAGTATACTCTGTTATGTCCGTGGTACTGCTCGCGTCTATAGGCGACGGTTACCACTTTCCATTAGGTGGGGCGTCAGCTTGTTTGCCATTCTAAGTCGTATAATAAAAAAATTCTCTATCTATGAAATTCAAATTTCAATTTAATGTTACAGAAAAATTATCATCCCAACTAGTAATAGGTAATATGATTACCGATCTGATATCTACATATAGAGTTCTTCTTCATATTAATGAAGGAAAAAGGTCATTATCCATTTCGATATTGACTATATTTGTCCGAAATATAGTTTCAAATATGTTTAAAATCTGTTATCCAATAATATTTTTTAGATAACAAACTTTTAACATATTCGTTATTGGACCAGTATATAGACATTGTAACTAAAATATATAGATTTTGCTATATGTTACCGTCCCTAATTGCAAGCACTACTACAAACTAAATTTTCAGTAGAATTTCGGTACATAAGACTTGCTAAATTAGCAATTTAAAAAAGTTTATATTAGAGATAAGAGGTAAGTTTAGCAAATGGTACCTGATAATCAATTCCATTTCCCTATTATCCTGACCCCCTAGACAAAGTACAAACGAATTTATGGACAAAATCGCTTCGATCAGCGTTCACATGACAAAGAAAAGACAGCGAACGTTGCCATTTTATTCTATCTCGAGGAAGAGATAGCGATAACGATTCTATCGATAGATTAATTTGTATTTCATCTAGTTGTCTGATCAAATATATTTTGTAGGCTGTCAACCAAAAAAGTCAGTCTCCAAAATTGGTATGTATACATATGAGACAAGAAATTATGAATGCGGTTAAAGCATCATATATTTAAGAAAAGAAACCTTTAACACTTAGTTCTCTCGCGTATCTGATAAAAAATCTGACAGAAATATTATATCCTCAAATGTTAATAATTACAAATAATTGTAACAATTATTCTTATTAATATTATACATGTGAGAGTTTGTTTGTTTCTTGACGCCTTAATTGTTTAGCGAAAAACTGTGAAATTTGGTATGCAAATCCAATATAAAATGAAGAAGGATATACTACTTTTCATCCTAGTCAGTGAACACATCACGAACGAAGTCGCATGTAATAGCTGAGTGACTTTAAAAAGGGAAATAGGTATACACAAGCAAGCCATTTTCTACCAAGTTCTATTAGCAGATATAGATTATATTTCCCAAGCAAATTCCCACGAGAATACAAGTTAACGAGGTTTGCGCGTCTGAAGCCGCGTGAAATACCTAGTACTTAATAATTCACAAGTTTATATCTGTAGAGTATAAACTTACCACACTTATTCTAATCTACTATACAACTAAGCTTCAGGTATCGTAAGAAATACACGAGATTAAACGTGACATGTAGGTTATGTGTATATATGTCGCAGGGTAGTTAGAATATTAGAGAAATCTCGAAATAACTAGTATTATTACTAATTAAATCACAGAAGACTTAAAATATTCTCAACTATCATGTATTTTTACTAAAAAAATTAGTAACACATCAAAGTATGTACCTTTAGTGATATTTCATTTCACTAAACTGGATCTAGTAAAAGAATAATTTAGAGAGTAAGAGTAAGGTAATTATACTTTTTAAAATAAAAAACAATTTTTGGATTTTTTAAGTATAAACCAATATTAATCATAATAAATATAGATTAGCATTACAAAATAATAATACAAGTAAATAAAAAAAACAATCAATCTATAAATTTATATTTATTTTTTTAATCATTTTCTTATCATTTTACTATTTTTGCTTTAGTGAAACAAAGTTGCTATGGCTGCTTATTGTACAACAAAGTTACTTATATATCGCTGGATATATTATGGTAATATTTTGTTATATCAATAGATTTTTTTTTCAGCTAATAGATGAAATAAATTTGTTATTCTACTTTTTCTGTGATTTCATGATATCTAGACACTTTGTTAAATTCCTTATATTCTAACTTCTCTGCAACATATATATCTATTTGTAATAGGTATTTCCCACAAGATAATGCTAATATATGTCTGCAAGTTGGTAAACCCGCTCCGTAAACTGGCTAAGCTTAACTTCAAATTATGTTTTGTGGGAAGAGCGCTATGGGATATTCATAGAAAATATAATTAACACTGCTACTAGAATATTATACTGAAGGAATATTGGTGCTAAAACAGATTTAACTTCTACGCCAGACACCTACCTATTATAATTATGTAACATATAGTGTACTGTATGTTATATATTTAATACTATACTACATATGTATATAATCTATTACATATTGGGGGGAAAGGGATTGTTAGTAATGGAGACTGAGAATCCCATTGCTAGCAATATACCCAACCAGGTCGACCTCCTCGCGGTTCCCCCTGGAAACTATCATGGTTAATTCCTGATGAATTCATCATGATGGGCTAAATGGCCTGTTTTCATTCTCATCTATCTTTAGACGTTGGTGAAGTTATAAAAGGGACGCTGCTGCTTATTCCTCGATCATTAAGTACCCTCTTCTTAGTTGTCTATTAAGACATCCAAGAGAAAGGAAGGGCTGACCCATTCTATGCCGGGGCCACACGGCAATTTTAATAATAATAATTTACTTCTACCATTAACTGCGATTAATTCATTGTTACTTAACTTTATTAATTTTTTTTAATTTAAATTTTTTTTATTCAATTAATTTTTTTTCATACAATTTAAAAAGGCAAACAAGCTGACGGCCCACCTGATGGAAAGTGGTAACCATCGCCTATAGACATGAGCAGTACCATGGACATAACAGAGTATACTGGAAACAGTATACTCTGTTGGTGTACATGATGTTACATGGTGGGCTTTCGCCCATGATACCCCCATGCGTTGCCATTCCTGAGGACTCAGATGTTATTCCTCTGTACCCAGTAAATTAACGCCATATCCCACCCTTCAAACAGAAACACAGCCATGCAAACACAACTGCGTCACGATAGATACACGAATGGGACAGAAGTAAGAGGTATCCAAGCAATCAACTTTTGTACAAAGTTTCCCTCTAGTATAAATTTTATAAAATTTTTATGTATGTATAAATTTATTTTACATTTGGCTACTAACTGTAATTAAAGTATTACAGACACTTTTATTAATTATTATTTATTAATCTAAGCTATCATAAAAATCATTCAGTTGTCTAAGCGTGATTGAGCAACTAACATCCAAATATCCTAACATGATCCAAAATTTTTACATTTATAATAAATATTAATGAAGTTTGTATTCCCGCAAAATCTGCCAATATTGCTGTATGGTCTCTCCATAGAATGGGCCACCTCTTCCTATCCTGTGAATGTCGTAAGTAGCGACTAAAGCAGCTTAATGGTCAAGGGTTGGGCAGCAGCGTCCCTCTTAAAACAACACCAAAGCCTAACTGCGGTTACCAACCCGCAAGCCAAACGTGACAACTACTGACAAAACCCCCTTTTATGGTTCAAGATCTACATTCAGTAATTGGCAGTTAACGGCTGATATCCTGATATGATGATTATCTAACATAATGTTTTCAAATTTAATTTAATTTAGAAAAAATAACAGTGATGTTTCTCCATTTAAAACTTTGAAGTGTGCTGAAAATCGCTTAACATAGCTTGTAGATGAAATAAAACCAAAAAAAAAAAATAACTACTGGAAATTATAAGCATATAATGTTTCTTATCAGTAAAATGCTTAAAAAATAAAGACCTAAAACTAATGGACAGAACAATTAACATGTTAAAAACTGTTCGTAAAAAAAAAATAATGGCTGTGATTATTTTCGATGGTGCGGTGCCTTTTGTGACCGAAAAAAGGAAGTGCCCAATATTAGACCCTAATTAACAACAGACAAGCGAAATATCCCCGTGTTATCTGCCTACCAGATAAGATTGGTTTTGTTTCGCTTCCACCTATAGTACGTGATAAGGACTTTAAAAATGACCGCGTTTTGTCGCCTTACCGTGAAACAGGTGCAATAATTGGGCTGAGGGCAACACTCCATAGAATAAGATTGCAGTAGATCTATCAGCTTTATAAAATATTTGTATATATTTTAATCATCATAAAGTTATTTAATAATATATACATTTTGACATTTGAATATAGATAATTAATTATACACAAATTTATATATATATATATATATATATATATATATATATATATATATATATATATATATATATTATATACAAATATGTAAAAAATATAGTCTATTTTATACACACCTAATATCTACATGCTATAAATATCAAGAAAAGTAATTAAAAATATTTTAAAGAAATTAATAATTTAAAACTATTAATAAATATTTTTTAATGATATACATATTAAAAGGCTTACATATCAGCTCAAACGAAAATTTTGTATTTCTTTTCTAATCAAAAACTGTATTTAATAATAAAATTACTGTTGTTTATTATTATTACTAAGCTTAGTAAAAATACAAAAAAATACAAGACAAGGTCACACTGCGAAAACAATGGGTGGCCTTATCGCTAAAAGCGATCTCTTCCTGACAACCTTTGGTAACTAGATAGGTACATATTTTAATCATAATATTTTATTACATACCTACTCTCCAAACTAGTTTAACTTAATATTATAAATCTGATATATGTATGTAAATGGTACTGTTCCTGCTTATAGGCGACGGTATCACTTTAGGCCGTTAGCAGTTATGGAGCACATCCTAAATTAACATATAGGACACTTTTAATCCAATTCACATGGAAATAGCCACAGAATACAAATAATGAAAGATATAATTAAAAAGTAAACCACCAAAAAAAATATATGTAAGTATAAAAATAAACCCGTAAACAATACAATCAATAAATTTAATGTGTTACTATAATTGTCACATATTTTTCACCACATCTGCCCTTCATACGCTTTCTATTTTTACCCAATGGTTAGCTGGTAGAGAATGCCATATGGCATTAAGCTCGCCATTTGTACAAAATTTTATTGTGCAATAAAGAATAAATAAATAAATAAATAAATAAAATGTTGTTTCTTATCAATCAACAATATTACTTAGCACACACAAACAATTTATCAATCGTTTCTAGACTATGTGCTTGTCTATGGAACTCGTTCGTCTATCACATCTGATTGATTACACGCTCTTTGCCCATGGGCAGACTACGACACGGTTTCCCAGGAGAATGCTTGAACTGTATCGATATCACCAAAAGCGACGCCACCTGTCTCACGAGTTTCCAAACATTTTATCTTCATTGCTGCTTTCGTGCGTTCCCTTTACGCACCTTGCCTTTTATATCGGATGTATTAATGTGCCAACAATGTTATGCTTCATTAAATTTTTTAAGGGAGGGCACACTATCTTAAATAATTTATGAATACCAAAACATTTCGAAAGGGTTAGAATAATGTTGAGTTATTATTTCCAACATGTGGTAAATGGCACTGAATGGATTAAATTTAAATTAATTTGCCTGTTAATTTATCAATGTTAATTTAATTATTTTTTTTATAACATAGGGACATACGATCTCGCGGCTCACCTGATGCTAAATGACTTCTGCTGTCCATAGGCATAGTAACATTAAAAATCTTGCAGTTGTGTTGCCAGCCTTATACAAATTACTTTGAGTACTTTGATAAATTTAAATTCTTAGATTAAATTTTTATTGATTTGATCAGCGTATCATTGTCAAAGGATCTTTTTAATAATCTGTATATCATAAACGTTTATTTTAATAAAAACATTGATGGTACATCTTAGTAAATTTTCGTAGAAATCTTGTAATAAATATCGATGTCAACGAATGAATAAGGTATGTATGTCAAAATATATTATTGAATTTTTTTGAGTCTTAACTCATTATTCTATATAGTGCTAGCAGATATTTCAAGAAAATTTAGAACTTGAAGTCTTACATTAATTTGGATTTATATGATTTATCAAAAAACAAATAGTTATTAATATACATATAATGCCTATAACAAATATTTAATGGTAAAAAAATTGGTATTGCAATAATTAAAATTTTAAAAATATTTATAATTTATTTTAATTATAATTAAATAGTTGTGATAAATATTTTTTCTTATGCAATTAAGAATTGCAAATAAGCCGACGGCCCATGTGATGAAAAATGGTAACTGGCGCCTATAGATATGAAGAGTACCATGGACATAACAGAGTATGTTGTTTCGCCCATGATACCCCCATGTGTTGCCATTCCTAAACTCTAAGGTATAATACCTCTGTACTCTGTAAATTCACTGCCATATTCCACACTTCAAAATGAAACACAGCCATGCAAACACAACTGCTTCACAGTAGAAATACGAATGGGACAGAGGTATCCAAGCAATCGACTTTTGTACAGTCTCCTTCTGGTAAAACATATAATTAATTTATTACAAATAATAAAAAACTAAAATATATGAAAATATGTATATACATAATTTTATTTTCAAACTGTAATTTGTCAAACAGCGACAATCGTCTCTGCAAATATTTTTGGTAACGACAAAGCCATCCGTTTTAGTCAAGTCATATTTCAATAGATAACCCCTTTTTACATAATCATTCAGAAATAACAAAAACTGTTTAACGTACTTGAAAATTTACTGATAAAGTGAACTTTGCCAATTTTCATCAATCCTCTTGCTAAAAATAGGTACAATCAAATTCTGTTTTTCGAACAATTGAAACGCAAGTATAAAAAAAATTCTAACCTTCTTCCAAAGCCATCTACACCATTAAAATATGCGAAGACAAACAGAACATATTGCATAAAATCATGAATTCACGGCATCTACGTAAAAGCATGCATTTATAGTCTGCCATTGACAAAGAAATGAACCAGATGAACAGGAACCGTGAAAATTAAAGAAAACAACACTGTTTTTATGGTGTAAAGCAGAAGTTTGCCTGTAACGAGGGTTCCTTTAGACTGGTTCGTGAGATCTGAGAATCCAATATCAGGATTCTAAGCAGGTGTGTTTTAAAACAAAACGCCCTTACCTCACTAACGTGACATACAGAACACTAGGTTGTGAAACAAAATTAGAAGAAAGTTCGTTTTTTCCCAGCGTGCGCGACAGTTTGTCTCATTTTTTTTTGGATCATTATTATATATTTATCAATAACTGTTTAGCTTTTATAATAATTTTTTTGGAGGTAAAATCAATATAATTCACAAAACTCTTGACAACAGATGGTGTCACCTTTATGTGTGTGTTACCTTTATCTATACTAATATTATAAAATGAAAGGATTCGATTGTTTGTTTGTTTGAATAAATTCAAAAACTACTCAACTAATTTTAAAAATTATTTTACCTATATAAAGCTACATTATTAACAAGTATAATATAAGCTATATATTATTTTAAAAAATTCCATCTACCCGTGCGAAAGAGGGCCGGATAACTAAAATATAGTATCAATCGCTCTATCTGATTTCAAGATATGTCTTGAAAATTGATGGATTCAAATGGACTAGAACCATATCTTTTATTAAACTAAATTCAAATTTCAAAAAATATTAAACTAATATCAAATTAGAATATGTTTCCATCTTTGTTATTAATTTTATTAAGAATAAGATTATACATTTTAATCCATTTAAACTTTTAAACCAGATTAAACCAGAGGGAGACTTTGTACAAAAGTCGATTGCTTGGGTACCTCTGTCCCATTCGTGTTTCAACCGTGAAGCAGTTGTGTTTGCATGACTGTGTTTCGGTTTGAAGGGTGGGATATGGCGTGAATTTACAGGGTACAGAGGAATAACACCTGAGTCCTCAGGAATGGCAACGCATGGGGGGTATCATGGGTGAAACAGTATAGTCTGCTATGTCCATGGTACTGCTCATGTCTATAGGCGACGGTTACCACTTTCCATCAGGTGGGCCGTCAGCTTGTTTGTCATTCTAAGTTGCATAAAAAAAAAAAAAAAAAAGATTCATACTTAAAATATTAGTAGGTTGTCGCAACTAATATTTAATACTCTATATAAGTTCGTTATTTTATAATATCAATCGTTTTGAAGAAAAGTCGTATGTTGTCCAAACTCTCCGTCGCTATGTAGGTATCCGGACAAAAAATCGTCGCGGTCGCCATTGCATCGCCACCCGTTGTCGCCCGCTTGTCGTCACTTTGTCGGCACTTTTTATCGATCAACCCGTGACCGTTTTAGTAATCAGACACTGATCTGTTTGACTTACCGGTGAAAAGCATCAGGTAGCTATGAAGTAATAAAATATAGAACAAATAAATGTCACCACGATCAGACGTAATAAAAATTAATTTCATAATTCGAATAGAAGGGCCGTCGTGTGATAGACGCTGTAATACGAACAATTTATGAGCTATTGTTTCTTTATTATACGTTTAAGAATTCACATTTAGATTTCTTTCTAATAGCAACTGTATTATTAAAATTAAAATAGTTATTAAAATAGCTGATGCATGAAATATTGGATAAGAAAGACTTGTTGCTTCACTATTTCTTTCATCGCCGGCATTTTTTTTTGGCCTTACTTTTTGCTAACTTCTATAAATATTATTATATCAGCCTTTAACTGTCCACTGCTGGGCATAAGCCTATAATGTTTTAAGAGGGACGCTGCTGCCTATCCCTCAACCATTAGGCACCCTCAGTCCATCATTATTAGGCATCTTACGTCACCCACGGGAATGGAAAGGGTAACCTATTCTATGCCGGGACCAAACGGCATAAAGTAGGCTCCTTCATGCAGAAGAATAATTATAAAATATAAGATCACCAGGTATTGTGCATCAGTATCAGAGAAGGAATGAAAGGGAAAACTAGTAATAAATCATCTTTCATGGTTTCTTTCAATCTGCACTTTCTGTTAAGATTGTTTATAAATGGGCTAACTGAACCTTCTTACTACCATGATCCCGTAAAAGAGAGAGAAGTGGTATTTATACTACTGCAATTGGCACGATATGCTAAGATTAGAAGACCTTATTTAAACCCCCTTTAACATATCCAAACATGGCAGCGACATTGTAAATGTTATTATCCCAGAAGAGTACAGACATCACCCGAGTAAGAGAATTCTTCAGCATTGAGATCTCTTTGAGCATCAAAGCTCAAGCTACCGTCTTATTGTTGAAAGGGCACAATTCACCTAAACAAGTGCAAAAAAGTAAGCAAATGCTCTCTTTTGATGATTGTCCTAATTATCACCTTTTGAAACTAGCAATCACAGTATTTATGTCACATACACATTATAGTATTCTATGATATATTTAGAATACCATGACCGGTAGGTATATTGATCATGTCTATAGACACGTTCTGTGGGCCAACAGTTTATTTGACATTTTAAATTCCACATAAAATCAATTATTAGATAGTTATGTTCATGTTTATACCATTTAATATAACTATATTTAGGTATTCAATTTTTTTAACCTCACTGGATAGTCCAAGAAGAAAATTATTGATTATTGCTGTCCCATTCGTGTTTCTACCGTGAAGCAGTTGTGTTTACATGGCTGTGTTTCGGTTTGAAGGGTGGGATATGGCGTGAATTTACAGGGTACACAGGAATAACATCTGAGTCCTCAGGAATGGCAACGCATGGGGGTATCATGGGCGTAACAGTATACTCTGTTATGTCCATGGTACTGCTCATGTCTATAGGCGACGGTTACCACTTTCCATCAGGTGGACCGTCAGCTTGTTTGCCATTCTAAGTTGCATAAAAAAAATTATGATGATAATTTAAATTCGAGAATTATAATAAAATAAAACAACAAATTATTTAATAGATTCCAAACGAAAGTAATATAATATTGTCAGCATCTTTAACCACACACATATCTAATCGATCCGCTGTACTATAATAGATAAATAAATACTCATTACACGAATAAATAAGAAGTCCGAAAAGAAACGATCCGTGATATTATCTGAAACAGTCCTGTCCGATAAAGTCGGTCGGTCGGCTTACCATCTTATTACGTCGAGACCTTATTAACTTTCTACGACTATAACAAAAATAAAGCAAATATTTGTTTTTTTTTTCGCCCAATACTCTGAACTATTGTGTTGCTAATAGAAATTGGGCCAGTAGGCAAGAACGGCGAGATCTTTTCCTAAGTAAATGTTCATAAATACAAGTATTCTTAATATTCTATTTTTTAACCAACTGATCAAATTTACTTATAAATAATGATAATTTTTAAAAAACGTATGCACAAAAAATAGAAATTTATTTAAAAAATATCTACACTACGCCTCTGATACTGGTGATGAGTATAGCGGCGCCATCTGTTATTGAATAGTTGAACTATTTTAAATAAACATCTAAAATTTTTAAAAAGTTTTCTTTACCAATATATACCTGTCTATATAAAGTATATATTTCATTGCATTACATTAAATTCACTATTTACATAATAATAATAAGTAATAAATAGAATATTGTGTTGCAAAACGGTGCAGTGCAAGACGGTGGATACAGTTGGTTTAGTAGAATAGTTCCTTTTAATAGTCTACGAAAAAGGTTTAAGGTTTTCAGTAGTTATAAATGATGGTGATGATTTTTGTTTATTTTTACATTAATATATGTATATGTACATGACGGACTTGAAAGTTAAAAGCATTCTCACACAATCAACCTTAGGGAAGTGTCAAAATACTCGAATGCAGTACTAGTAACAATTTATATATATATAAATAATAAATATATTTACACATATATAGGATATACTATATTATACACGAAAATTAGAATAATATATAGTACTTATGATATCATTGGCTTATCTATACATTTTTGATTGCATCTAATTAAAATCACGATCTATATGATGAAATAGATTTTTTTTATGATGTATAGAATATCCAATCAACCAATCCATATGTAATTTATTTGCATAAATGTAGGTACATATAAATATTGTTACTTTACAAATGACAAACAAACAAGCTGTTCTAATATCTACATAATGGAAAGTGGTAACCATTGCCTATATACTTGGCCACACCCATGGTATCCTTCATGCGTTGTTATTCCTGAGAACGACACCATTACAAGATGTTACATGTTACAATCGCATCTACTTGGAGTTTTTTTTTTATGGGTAAAAATGGTATGGTAACCCCGCCTGCGCTAACGGGATACGCTGGCGGAACACTAATGAAGGGTGATAGATGAGAATGAAAACAGGTCAGTTAGCCCATCATGATGAATTCATCAGGAATTAACCATGATAGTTTTCAGAGAGAACCGCGAGGAGGTCGACCTGGTTGGGTATATTGTTAGCAATAGGATTCTCAGTCTCCATTACTAGCAATCCCTTTCCCCCCTCTACTTGGAGTTTCGCTTATAGATATTTGTTCTCAACGCTATCACAAAAGAGTCTACATGTCTACAAATTCAAACGACTTCCAACAAGAAGATTAAAAATTTGCTAGCATTTTTTTATGTTGCATTATATAAACAACACATGTATACATAAATAGTATGTGTTGTGAATAAAAGTCATCTTCGATCAAGTTAATAAAATTTTGGATACCCTCTAATATTACAATGGCATGAAATAAATTAATTTGATATTTCTTTATTTACCGCCCTCACTATATTAACTAATTTATTTTATCAAAACTGAGCTTAGTACCTTTATAAAAGACTAGCAATTCGACCCGGCATTGCACGGGTAGATAGAATTTTTGAAAATAACATATAACCTATCATACTGATGATGTAACATTTTATAAGTGAACAAATTTTTAAAATCACCTAATAAATCTTTCTTCTTTTTCATATTATTACAAAAAAAAATCTTAAATCTTATTACTTTCCATATTATTATTAACCTCAACAAAAAAATACGAGTTAATTAATATTGCAAAAAGACAAAGTTGTATTATATTAACAAGCAAACATTTCCACATTGTTCCAGATAACGATACAACACAACATAAAGATTTTCATTTATAAAGCAAATATGCGTCTTTGTGAATGAAACCACAGATTAGAGAATGGCTAAAGGGGCCCATTATCTCGGCATAAGAACAAGACAACACTTCATTATTTCGGAGATTAAATGCTACTCGCAAAACCACAAATGTATTGTAATAATAACAACACGATCCAAAACGATTTCTATAGAAGTGAGAGGACGGGATGGAATGTGAGTGAGAGAATAAACGAATTCGATTCTCATTCAATACAAGCTTTTATTAACGCTACGTGAAAATAATTATGAATAAAAATCAATTTCATATTTTCAAACGTTGACACAAAATAATACTCTTTGTAGCTTAGTTTTTTTAATATTTCATTATTTTAGACGTCGGAAATTCTTCCTACCATACATAGAATAAAATAAACCTATTATGTACTTAAAATTAAAAACTTATTATACTTATTAAAACTCATAATTGAAATTGAAAATTGTTCGTTCGTTCGTTCGTTCCACGCATTTATTTTTGACATCTAGCAGGCAAATATTACCATTAAATTATTTTTTTTTTTTACTAAATAGGCCTGTCCACCTTGTAATTAAAAAAAAACATTAAGAAAAGAAAATTTTAAAAGAAAGATGTTAATTATTGTGTTACAAATATCCTGCTTTCCTTGGTACAAAATATTTATTGCGGTAGTCTCAAATGTTATTTTTTATTTTATTTCCTACTCAAAAAATTCAAACTCTTAAGTTTACAAGTAAAGTTAAATATATACAAGCAATCAAGATGATGACTGGCAGTTCAGATTTGACCTTTTGCTATCTTCATATTTGGACCACATCTTATTTATTAAGGGGGTGGCCCTTACCAACAAGGGGAATCAGAAATCTGAATGGTCCACCGCTACCGGGTTTGCGGTAGAATATGAAAGCACCCGGCACCGTGACGAAAAACGGACAGCGTGGGATTTTAACCAGTAGGAGTATCCTCTACCCCGGAATGAAAGGATCTCCACAACGGATTTATTCACGTATCTTTAATAATAGTGAACGTAACGAACACACACATTGTATTTTATCTATTTTTTTTTCTACGGAGTTTCGCGGCTAGCTTTTGGCCACAACAGAATATCAGTGTTTTGCTCTTTTGAGGGCAAAATGCTGAGTTGTGACCATTTTTTGTTACTGTGACACACGCATGAAGGGAAAAATTGTTACTTCTTTTGTTTTTTTTTGTTTTAATTTTTTCTATATTTAATCTTTTATCTTTTTTCACTGTGCATGTCTATCTATATCTGTTGTTGTTTGTATGCTGTAAGTAATGCAAATAAATTATCTATCTATCTATATGTTTGTTCATTTATTAAACTTTCATACACCTAGATAGTATAAGGAAGGGATTGTTAGTAATGTGGACTACCCGTTCCATTGCTAGCAATATACCCTGTCAGGTCGACCTCCACGTGGTCCCCCTGGAAACCATTGTGCTGAATTCCAGGTGTATTTATTACGGTGGGCTAACTGACCTACCTTTTTATTCTCACTTATCCTCACTAGTGCTCCGCCAGCGGGTACCGATAGCGCAGGCAAGGTTACCACTCCATTATCATCCATTGCAATGCTGGCCTGACGGAATATTCAGAACGGATAAAATTGAAAACAAGTACATCCGTGGAATCTTTAAAGTTGCTAGAGTACAAGAAAAATTAAGAGACAACCACCTGCGCTGGTACGGACAAGTGAGAAGACGAAATGAGAACAATATGACTAATGGAGGAAAGAAAGAGATGCCGAGGTCGACCTCCAATGACCTGGTTGCAAATAATAAAGAACGACATGAAATGTGCAAATGCGAGCGAATACATAACCCATAACCGTACGGTGTGGCGCAAGACTACTAGGACAACATAGGATAACAGCCAGGAGAAGAAATAAGAAGAATACACCTAGATAATGGCAGACATAACACCATATAGCGTTATCTACCAGTCAACTACAAGGGAAATACCAACACCAGACAAAGCAAAGCATCTCAAACATGCTACAATTTTAGGGGTTCTAAATAAAAAGACCACAATTTATGCTTGAATGTCAGTTTACTTGGGACAGATCTAATGTCAAAGGGTATTTCAGTGCTGTGACATCCTGATTGGAGAATTAGAGAAAAAGCCTGACTAGTAATGATAAAAAACGTAAATATTTAATTTGTTCTTCTGAAATCTACTTCTCAAATTAACTGAGACTGTTGGTATTGTTAAGTGGAACTAAATATCTATTATTTTTGGGAAGAAATATGAAAAATGTTACTAATTAAAACTCACAATCGATAATCCATTTCGATAATTCGTTTCAAATACAAAAGGAACTTTTCGTACAAAGTGAAAGGAGGACGAACTGAAAGGGAGTGGAATATTAACAGATTTTCAATAGGTATGAAACGAGCGAAGACAAAATGTAAGCAAAACGAGAGAAATATTTTATTGTAAGCAGAATGGACGGATTTGGAAAAGATTCCTGTAACGCGTTCGTCCTTTATAAAGTCGCCTGCGGGGACGCCAGCGCTGTGGTGACCAAAATATTTATAATAAAGGACAATATTATTATTATTATTTTAATATATTATATTTTATTATTATACGTTATGATTAATATATATTATATTTATTGATAAAATAGTGGAATTAATTATACATCGTGTTCTACAATAATCAACGAAATTAATAAAAAATAGGTATATATAGAGATATTTTATCGCCTTGGTAAGACAAGAATCATAGTATCTAATTCAATTAGTTTGCTCATTATGTACTAATGTTAGATTTCGAAACTCCCAAAAATCCCAATTTTAATGTGTATAATTATTAGTTGTCAATTATAATAATATTAGTTGTCAATGCGCACGTGACATTTCTGATGTTGCAAATGTCCACAGTGACATGACACAGGGTTTACCTGTTAGTCCGTCTGATGAGATGGGCCTTATAGCTTTTTCCACATCTTGATATAAAAAAAATAATAATTTAGAACTGAAATAACAGCAGGAGTAAAAGTAAGTACAAAGACAGTAACAATTAGACATATAAAGTCATAAGAAGCATAAAACTAAAAACTAAAACCTTTGATGTCTTTTTAAAAGAACTCCATGCTATAGTGTTGTTACGTGTAGTATACTATAATCGTAATGTGAAAAACCTCCGCTGAAGATGCATTGTACTCGTAAGTGTTCATTAGGTTCATTGATTCTATACTAATACAGATAACTTTATATTATATATATATATATATATATATATATATATATATATATATATATATATATATATATATATATATATATATATATATATAATCCTAACTACGAATTATTATAGGATTCGCTTTATATAATTCGTCAAGTTTAATAGACCTCTCGCCCTAACGTCCCAATATTAACAGATTAATAAATTATAACATCGGCAGATTATACAGACTTATGAATTGTGTAGAAAGAAATGTTTTTTTGTTATGTCCATGGTACTCCTCATGTCTATAGGCGACGGTTACCACTTCCCATCGGGTGGGCCGGCAGCTTATTTGCCATTCTAAATTGCATAAAAAAAATCAACATTCCAGAAAGAACAACCATTTTAAACTGAAAATCTTATATTACAGTATCCAGTAATTTCACTGTGATATCTCCTCTTTCAAACCAGAATACAGTTACATAAGCAAAGCCGCTTAACAACAGGAATAAATGAGGTAGAGATACTTGAGCAAACGGCTCGGTACAAAGTCTCCCGCGGATTATGAAATTGGGCGGAGCTTAAGCTCTTCTTTTCTATATAATATTTTAACTTTATGTATAAAAATATTCTTCCCAACTGAATATTAACATCAGGTTGTTATTTATTTTATTGTTTAGTTTATTTTTTTTTATTTGATAAAGATTATCAACACCTTTTATTTCGACCATGAACAATGTAAACAAATCAACGAAAAGTGACACCCAAGCGATAGTATTTACGATCTGTCCCAAAATTTATCGATCATATATCCACCATACCCATTGCCAATATTACCATTGGGCGACCCGTTCAAATCCGTGCCGATCCCATCATCCCTGGCTCCTTTCGTCACTGATGTTTACCTTATATCTCCTCCAAATTACTTATTCAAATCTCAATCCCAACCTAATTTTGTAACGTGTACTCGTACTTGTCTCGTAAAAATATCGCCCGCTATTTGTTTGGGACAATATTTGATCAATTGTTTGATATTTGTATTTGAATGATACTTTTCATATACTTTATTATCTACTTTTTGCATATATTTTACAATATATACAAACTCAAGAAACCCAAAAATTATAAATTACTACAAAAGTGTATTTGTGAATAAATTATTTAATAGAAAATAACTAACATAATACAGTTATGACTGCTTGTACGGTAAAACATCGCAGTGGATGCGTTTTATAAGGGAAAGATTCTGTCTGTCGAGGAGAACTAACCTGGCATCGGCTTTGTGAGTTTTTCTGCTATAGGTGATCGGCAGTTCTTCCTCAACTCCTATATGCACGCACACACAAATTCTTACAGGTTCTTCAGGGCATATACATACATATTTAAAATACACAAATTACATTAATTTTACAGGAGCAAGCGTCCGCGCACACGCCTCCATTCAGTCAGTACCCTTTTTTTTTCGTTAAACTACGGTGGGAGAAAATTCATAATGACGGACTCCAATATTGTAAACAATTCTTTTTTTTTTCTTAAAGGGATTAAGGCTTTATTTTGAACAATGACTAAAAGATTCCCTTGTGATTTAGTTCGATCAAATTATATTAACTAACATAATGAATACTAATGTATTTTCAGAAATCGATTAATGTTCTATATATCTAATATAAGTTCCAATATTATAAATGCGAAATAAACTCTTTCTTTTTATATAAGTATATCGTGCTTTGAACGTATACATCTCAAAACATTCTCTCGGGGTCGATATCTCCATCTTGTATTAATTCTAAGACCCGAAGTACTATCCCAACGTCCAAATAAACATCCCAACGGAAGAATTTTCCACTAAATTTAAGGGGAAAAAATATATAGTAAAGTCGGGTGTAATTTTAATAAATATACAACCAAAAATTATGTGAATAAAAAATCGAATGCTATTTAAACGTGTATCAAAAAACAACCCAGCGATCTTTCTTAACACAGAATGGCTAACAAAAAATCTTTCCAACATTTATATCAAAGGTAATTCAACGGATAAATCCCGACACAAGGCTGCTTAAATCTAAATTATTTCACATAAAACGTTTATTAACAAACACCTCCATAAGCCGCCACACCTTCCCTGATTCCAGGAGTGTGCCACACACAAATTTAATTCCTATTACCGAACATTTAAATGCAAAGCCAGGAAAAGAAGGTAATTAAGCTGAAGAAATGCACTGAAAATATTCTTAATTAAGAGCCGTTTCTTAATAAAACAAAGGCTTGGGGCCTTTATGGTAGACAAGAAAAACGGGTTTAATTAGCGACAGTAACAAAGAATACTTTTTTCAATTGCTTTAGGATACTTGGCTTTGTGGTGAAGACGATTTCTGTACTCAACAAATGCAGAGAATTTTTCTTCAAGCTCCCTAGTACTTCAATTTGGGTTAATTGTATCATGAATATTCTAGACTAGATATACAATTTGGATTTCATGAAATGGAAAAATATCAAATAGTTTCTCTAACATATATGTCGTAGCAAAAAAAATATTGGTTTCAATCGTGACTAAGTTAGCTTGTAAAACTGTTACACGTAAAACGAATCTAATAATAATTGTTTATCTTCACGATAATTCTTTTACAGGATTTGACGATTTATGTATAAAACTCTGCAGATGTTACAAAATAGGCAAGAATTGCCACAAATTATACTACTCAGTTGCTTATTTAATGGAAACATAAAACAAAAAATTAATAAATAAAAAATTGTTTTCAATCAATTACAAAGAGGTTTTATTTTTGACTGTATATTTTTGTGTTATATTCCACAATATATTTTGACAGGGTTTTAACTCAAAAACTGAAGATTGAAATTTCTTAATCGGAACATTACAACTAGTTTTCTAGAATTAGAACTGATTTTGGCGTACTAATATTTTAAATATGAAATTGGGCTTTTTTTTTATTAAGAGATAAAATATGTGTGATACGTTTTTTTTGTTAATTAAAGTAAATAGTTTTATGTATTCATTTTTTAAAAAATATCAAGGGTGGGGTCTTAACTTTATTGTTTATTTTTATGTCTGTATGTTGCATAACATTTTTGTCAATTCTGAACAGATTTTGATATTTTGTTTCTTAAATCAATAGAATTTACTCAATTGTCGATACCATTTATACATATATATATGAAGATTAAAGCCTTATTTTCTTAGAACTTACTAAATTAATCGTAATTTGAGTTTCGAAATGTAAGTAAAATGTCTTACTGTTTTTTGTAGCACAAGTTATGACCTTTGGGAGGAAAGTTAATAAACTTTATCAGAAATGTAGCGACCATAAATATCAACAACATTAATATTGTATAAATACCTTTCTACGAATTCATTCTGCTGTTTATATACAAGTAATACTATGTTTTTACTATTTCACGTAAATTATATATTTAAACATTTTTATTGATACCTTATAGAAACATCACTGTAATAATATATTACTGATCAGTCTATAACTCTACGACAAGTTTGCTACAAGCATACAGAAAGGACACAGTACCAAATGTTTATCCTAATATACCTACATATCTCGTATCATCTATTTATTACGTTTCACAATTTTCAATTCATAATTTATTTATTTATTCTTTATTGCACAAGAAAACTTTGTATACGTAGTGAGTTTAATACTACATTGCATTCCCTACCAGTCTATTATAATCATTGGGTTAAAAGAGACAGCGTATAAAACGTAGAAAAAGACAGCGTATAAATATTATATAAATTCATTCTATGTTATACAATATTGGCCTATTCAGAGGGAAACTTTGTACAAAAGTCGATAGCTTGGGTACCTCTGTCCCATTCGTGTTTCAACCGTGAAGCAGCTGTGTTTGCATGGCTAAGTTTCGGTTTGAAGGATGAGATATGGCGTGAATTTACTAGGTACAGAGGAATAACACCTGAGTCCTCAGGAATGGCAACGCATGGGGGGTATCATGGGTGAAACAGTATACTCTGTTATGTCCATGGTACTGCTCATGTCTATAGGCGACGATAACCACTTTCCATCAGGTGGACCGTCAGCTTGTTTGCCATTCTAAGTTGTATAAATAAAAACAATAATTTCAATATTCTTATATCTAACATTTTGTATTTTATATTTTAAGTAAGTAATTAATAAATAAAATGGTGCGTCAACGAACTCGTGTTATTGCAATAAAAATAATTGTGAGTACAAGAGCGAACCTGCGGAGAATAACTTGAAGTGAACCAGTTATGAGGCATCAGTATGGTAGGTACCATTCCTATGCGATTGCCCGAGGTGATATCGGCTGGCCTGCTAACGACAGAACTATAATTAAAATCTTGTTCTATATAATTATTTAGTTTCTAGGGCATTTTTGTACGTAGCAAACTTTATTTTATTTTTTATTAAAGAAAAATCAACAGCTAGAAAATATGATAATAAAAAAAAAACAGTAAAAACAAAAACCCAATTACATGTATTCACAAATAAAAACAAGATTTAACTAATGCACATGACATCGCTAATACTTGCAACCAATTACATTAAACTTAGAGTAACAACATCATAATTATACAAACATTATAGGTAGACAGGTATGCAAAATAAAAAGTTGAAATCACATGTTCAAAGATGAAGCATCAAAGAAGTGGTTGTTGTTATGTTGAAGAATGTTAGATATTAGACATTAGACATCAGAGCATAGATTAATTTAATTAATGTAATGCCGCATATTTACTTACTTTTTGTTACCTCATAACTCCATCAGTTGTAAATATATTAGGAAAATAGTTTTTTTTTTTTTTTATTTGAAACAATATTCTTACAGATTATTCCTATAGATATTTTAACAAAATTGATTCTACAGTTTATTTTTTAAATCAAAACGACTGGTTTCGCCACGATTGAAGTCAGTTTTTGTTTATAAATCACGATCTTAATTATGCTAAGCATTTTTAAGTCGAACGTAGCAGAAGGTCAGCCTACCGTCGTCACTAGGATTAATTTGTTATCATTTTTTATATATTTTTTTACTGCAACTAGACATAGAAAATTCCATGGTATAAGAAAAGCTCATTCTAAAGAGGCAGTATTTTGAACTCAATAAAATGACTCAGAATCTCAACTTTAAAATTTTATTGTTATAGAATAGATATCCTAAATACATGCTGAAAAAAGATATTTGCATTTATTTTGTTATCAAAATATGTGCATAGCGATTTTTTTAAATTATTCTACGGTTGTAATTTGGACTGGTAAACAAGCTAACTTCCTACCTGATGAAAAGTGGTAACAGTTAACTATAAATATAAATAGAACCATAAGCACTGCAAAATACATTATAAATGCCATTGTTTCATCAGAATACCAAAAAATAATAATACACTGGTATGTTTATTATGACATAGACAGAATTATTATTTACGCTCATTGTCTCTAACCAAACCATAGATCATATGAATTACTATATAAATAACGTTACAAAAAACGCTACCGGGATGATAACAAGGAAGATTTAGTGATGTGATAAATTCAACATTGTTAGTTTTGTCCAAAGCCATGGGCCCAAACACATAAGTCACTCAGTCCCAGGAGGTCGCGACCTTTCTCGAACTACCGCCACCAACTTTATCGCTGAAGATTCATTTTTGATAGAGAAAGATATAATGTTTCACTGCGCTTTTTATAGTAATAAATTGCTATGTAAGTACTAAATGTATGACTTACAATAATTCGCTTATTCCTCGAAACTATATATTTCCGATAGTGGGAGGAGCACAACCTTAAAATATTATGTAATTTTTAATATAGTTTTTCAATAAAAATGACAAGGTTGCATTCTTCTTTGTAACATCTTGTCATGTTATTGACTCAACCGATCGTCATACATGTACATTTTATGATGAACACTATTTGGAAATTTGGTGTCTATATATTCAAGTATTATATATATATATATATATATATATATATATATATATATATATATATATATATATATACAGACACTTATCTAAATTTTTTTATTTACAACTGTTTTCTACCCAACTTCATTCCAGTGATGGGATATATTTATAAGTAGCCCATATTCTTCTCCATTCCATATAATATCCAAATTTCCACCAATAAAAAACCAACTTCAGTTATGGCAAGACCAGATATTTTTATTTAAAAACTAAACTACTATAACGATTTCGACATAATTTCAGCCTTTGAGATAAAACAATTCAATTCAGTTTATAGCTATGAATTGATAACCTCTTTCTTTTTGAAGTCGGTTGAAAATGATAAAATGTAAAAGTGAGTTTGTTTGTTTGTTATTTTTGGCGCCTTAGCAACTTAACTAACTACTATGAAGTTTGACATACATGTACTCTATGGGATGTAACTGGGTATAGTCTTTTTATTTTGACCAGTGAACATATCTCGGGCGAAATCGCGAGTAAAACTAGTATATTATAATATATTCGTTGGTGCCACAAATAGTAGCGCTTGTTAATTTTTATAGCCCATTTTATGTGGCCTATTGACTTATTGGCCTATCCATCTTACATTATAGTCGACCATTGTTTTTCTAACCTCATTCAGAGTGTTGTATTGGCGCTATTGATTATAAATAATAGACCACCTGACTTTTTATCTTCGATCGATCTTCCAACTGCATTACTCTCAACTAGCGGTGCACGAATCCGAATGATTTCGTTATTCGAATAATTAGTAATTACTCATTTTATAATTCGACTATTTAATTACATATATTTATATTCGAATACTTTTACTAATTATTAATTATATCTAAACCATTAATAATAAAAGAAAATGTCCTCCCCCTCTATTCACTGCCTTAAAAATAGTTGGTAGGGATAAGACGACGAAAGAAAAACATCAATGTACATCAACTAGTAGTAGACCGATTTCAGATATATTCAAATAATTGGAATTAATTGCTGAGTCGAATAATTAGTAGTCATATTAGTAAACTCTCACATCACTACTTCAACTGTATGGCCATATTTTTCTAGAATATATGTTTATAATAAATGAATGTAAAATTTCACATTAAATTGAAAACAACTTGTTTCTGCTTTTCTAATAGCTGTCTTTATTAATTTTAATTAAACTGCATCTTGTTGTGTTAACACGTTTTAGTATCTTGTCTTATAATTTGCATTTTATATATATATATATATATATATATATATATATATATATATATATATATATATATATATATATATATATATGGTGTTTTTCAAATTGTGAATCATGATACTTGAAATAGGTAAGATTTCACTAATCTCAATTTGTTTTATTTTAATATACATAGGGTTAATCGTTAATGGTATACCCATACCATACCAGAAAACATAAAATGGTTACTTTGTACATACTTACTGTCACGTGGTGACCAAATGACTTATATTTAAAGTTCAAAAACTATTTTAACATTTTAACTATAATTTTGAGATTAGCTGCGTTGTCCTAACAAACATTTTTTTATGTAACTTAGAACGGCAAACAAACTGACGACCCATCTGATGGTACGTGGTATCCGTCGCCTATAGACGTAAAGAGTACCATGGACATAACAGAATATATTATCTCGCCCGTGATAACCTCAAGCGTTACCATTCCTTAAGACTAAGGTTTCATGACTCTTGTACCCTGTGATTTCGCGTCCATCTTTCAACCAAAAGTCGATTGCTTGGGTACCTCTGCCCTATTCATGTTTCAACCGTGAAGCAGTTGTGTTTGCATGGCTGTGTTTCGGTATGAAGGGTGGGATATGGCGTGAATTTACAGGGTACAGAGGAATAACACCTGAGTCCTCAGGAATGGCACCGCATGGGGCGAAACAGTATACTCTGTTATGTCCATGGTACTGCTCATGTCTATAGGCAACGGTTACCACTTTCCATCAGGTGGGCCGTCAGCTTGTTTGCCATTCTAAATTGTATAAAAAAAAATATAATAATATATTTTATAAGCACAAACATTTTTTTTTAGTTACACTTCTTGAGCCAAATAGCTACCGTCTTTTTTTCTTTTCTCCTCTACCCAAAAGTAGTCTGGAAAAGATTGTTTTAGCAATAAGATCGCTTTTTGGACTTCATAAGTGTAATGTTTATTTTTATTAGAGTTTAAGTGGTGCAATAAAGAGTAAGTAAATAAAAATGTAAACAAAGGAATAAGTAATCATAAGACAGTCTGTTGCTGTCCAATAATAATTTAAACAAAACCTGCTTATATTTTAGTTAAGTACTATTGAAACAGTCTATACCTAATTATCTGCAGTCTACTTCATACTTGCAACTTGTAACAACTTATAACTAAATTATGTTTCAAAGTCTGCAATATTTATAATTTGCACATTGCCTTCTTCCATCACCGGGGTCGTGCACTAGCGTACCACCCACTGTGGACCGTCATTTAATATTTCGCTTAACCCTGTTAGGCAAAATACATTTCGAGTCCAAATTGGACTTCTAGCTAATAAATTTAATAAACCCCAACCGAGATTAACCGATACCACTTGAGCCTATTGTAGTAGATCTTCAATAAATCGTCGCAAAATCACTGAGTTATTGTCGAATTGTAAAATAGAATTGTCTTTCACTTTTAATTAAAAGGCCCGTCTGCCGTTCATCTTCTTCGTGTATTTTTTAACTTAGCAGCAGGGTTGCCACTTTTGTACTTGAAATATTCTTATGAATATTATCCTATTTTAGATTTTTCTTATTAAAAATTAAAAAAGTATCACTTAATTGGGCATCAGCGAAAAATAGTTTAAATACCCCTTTAAAAGGTCAGTCATGCATCGGAGACTTCTCTAAAGTTGCTAAGGCAGCTCTATGTCATTAAAAAAATCTAAGTCTAGTCGCCCCAAATGCTAGTTTACGAGATAAGACATTAACTCTCCACTATTAAACATAAGCCTCCCCTAGAGGGATTTTGCCAGTAGATGCCACGCTTCGCAGGCGGATTGGCAAGCACAGTTAGCCTTTAGAGATGTTTTAAGATGGACGCTGCTGCCCATCCCTCGCTTTCCCTTAGTCGCCTCTTACGACACCCACGAGAAAGGAAGGGGTGGCCTAATCTATGCCGGGACCACACGGGACCAAATTAGGGCATTCTAACTAGATAATAAATTAATCTGGCTATTCAACAATGTAATACCGCCAGTATTTTGAAAATATATACTAATCTTCTAAATAAATATATAAATATAAAGAGGAATTATTCACTTTTTTTTATTGTAATGGATAAACGCAAAAAACGCATATTCGATTTTAAAAATTCTTTCGTCTATACTTACACTTATTCTTTTACAAAGCTAAATTAATAAGGCTTTTAAAACCGCGCAAAGCTGGAGCGAATCACTAGTATTGTATACTTTACGTTACTTGTATTTTTATAGGTAATAGGTACAAATATAAACCTGTACTACAGGCCTACTCATTCTTATGATATAAACTTTAAAGTGAAAACCCTTTTAAAACCATTTAAAAAAAAGTAATTTACATTTGTAATATTGCTTATTTTATCACTTGCCTATTTTTGGCACCATTTTACAGCCATTTCACAGTAAACCTTAGGGAGAGCAGGCTAAAAGACAAATTGTGTTCGCGCCGGGTTTTAGAGAAAGTAAAGCGACAGCGGATCCCGCTCTAGGGATTTCTGTACTTTCTCGTATAGCTATATATATAAATGTTTACTGGTTTTAAACGATAAGTTTCTTTATTAGATAGTAAAAAATGATTATATTTTTTTTATTTCTATCTAGGCGTATCACTTTAAAATATACATTGATATAGTGTGTTTTTGAAGGCACTTTCTTCCATATACGATCACACTTTGAAATCAATTTCCAGCAGCCATATTCCTTTTTAAAAAGCAAGCAGCAAACCTACAATTCTCCCAGTATTGCGATTGCCCTTGGGCAGCAGTAATCACGTACCATCAGGTGAGCCGTATGCTCGTTTGCTCTTTATGTTATAAAAAAATTGTTCTTTAAAAACTTATTTAACTTTTAAATAAATTAATCTTGAGAGGAATGTTCGATTAAAAAAATACTATTTATGAATAGTGTCAGTGGCACGAAGATATCCCGTATTCATTTAATCTACGTAAGATAAATAATCAATTGAATTAATAACAGAAACCAAATAGAATATTTTATTATCATCGTCATTATGATAACAACCATATTATCTTTTTTACATGATATTTTTTGTCAATATTCTTATTCCTTGCAAGTCTTTACTAATGAAAATAAGATTGTTTTTTTATCCCTTAACGTCTTAACGATTTAATCAAATAATGAAATTTAGTATACACGTACTATATGGGTTGGTAAAGAGCATAGGCTACTTTTTAATCCAGTCAGTTATATGTTCTGGTCACCCGAACGAAGCCGCGGGTAAAAGTTATAATATAATATAATAATAATATAATAAATAAAAATAAAAAGCTGTTGAAACTCGTCCTCTAAATATGGAAATTAAATTAATATTAAATATATTGTTAAATATATATCAGTCAAAGATTCGCTGTAAGTGTATGTAACACCTTATCTTCGTATTAAATAAAATGAAAATTTTTCAAACTAAAAACAAAATTGTACAATTTATATAACAATCTTGTATACTGCATTGTATTGTAGACAAAAATTGAGTTGATTAATGATGTAACTGAAATAAATTTGATCAAAAAGTACTAGTTATTATGCTAAATTATTGCGATACTAAAAATCTTAAATATACTATATAATATTAAAACGCTTTTTATCTTTCTAAAAACATGAAATGAGAACATTCTGAGAATTGTGGGCTCCAGGAAATCATTAATTAATTGGTACCGAATGCTTTTTCATTTTCCCCCTCTTTTTAAAGGCAAATTGGTAAATAAAAGGCATCTTATTTAAAAAAAAAACTGTATTAAAAAGAACGTATCTGTATTTTCACTTTGCAAACAGTATTAAGATTGTTAAATATGATTAAATTACAAACTATACAGAAAATAATATTCTACGCATTTTACATATTTTTAAAAGTAACTACATATATATTATTTATATTACATAAATATTATTATTATATTATTATTAGTATTGGTATTATTTTTTTATTTAGTATGATGTTTTCCAATATGTTTTTATATTAAGAACACAAATTTCAATTTGAAAAAAGAATATATAAAAATTATTACAATTCAGTTCGTATCGATATTAATCGAAGGTGAAAACTCTCGCTAAAACAAACGATTACAAACGCGAGCCGGAGCACACGGCCGGTATGAATTTATGGCGCACATAAATTTAAATGGCTTTAATTATTTCAAGCCAACAAAAGATTGAATCAGTTCAAGGTGTTTTGCATAAATTCCCTGCCGTTGTACCTACAATATATGCATGCTCGCCCACCATCCATAATTAATGACTTAATGATAATCGTATGCCTTTATAAGAGCGCAAAATCATCATGTCAATTTCTTTTAATTTATAATGATCTTTAATACTTTTTTCATGTTATTGTTACTGTATGGTATTAAAATTCAAAGTATAAAATATAACTATGTAGATTTTATTACCTTTATACTCCATACTCAGAAGTAACAATAGTAATAATCTGTAGAACTATACAATACCCATGATGTTGTTTATGTTAGAGTTAGTTCGGTCAGCAGCTTATTTGTAATTTCCATTTTTAATTTAAAAATATTTATATATATCTTTAAACTAATAACTTAAAGTTATGTTTCACAAAAGAAACAATGACTTCATTCATAAATAAAATTTATATAGGACCAACGTGAGAATAAACTTTATGAAATGCAAAAGAAACAATTAAAATATAAAATGACAAATATTCTCCTCGTGATCTCCTCGTGTTTAAAATGTCTTAATAAAAATGTAATACTATATCTATCATTATAAATGTACTGAGACTTTTTCGAATAATATTTAGATACTTCTTCCCCAAATCCTAATCAGCGTTATATATTCATTGTACGTTCTTAAATCTATTATCTGTGACAGGGAGCGCAGCTGATCCGATATCCAGTAGAAGGTACTAACCCTTATACACAAATTAAATTCGTATTCCGATCGAGTAATCAAGACAGACACTGCAACTGGCACATCTGCGCCTCAAACGAGCTCAGCAAACCGCAACGATACAATCACGATCAAATATAACCTTAATATCTTGCAAATAAGGCCTAATTTATAAGCACTTTAATGTTCGCAGAGGATTGTTAAAAGGATTATGATTCGGACCTCACGAAGACAACTCGATAGCGCATTAAGAGTTTAACAACCCACTCACACAAATTCAGCTCTCATTTGTTCAAACAAGTATAGAGTGACACTGCAGACGGTGAGTAATACAAAAACATCATGAGCGCTGTGACAAATGTAATTTAGAATTCTTTAATAACGCTATTTTGAGTAATGGATTTGCCGCTTTACATTACTTTTATATACACATTTTCCTTACCGAAATATATGTCTAATATATTATTCATACCGTTTTACGCCCTTGTCTGGTTTTTCATTGCTGTATTATTACCTATATCACGCCTTTTATATCTGGGCAATACGTGGCCAACATCTATAAATATTCCGTCAAATATAACATTACACATATGCCAGTATATGCTGATGTGAAAACATGAATTTGCTTTGCATATCATTGCTGAATATAAATTTATTTACGCACATAAACTGAAATAAACCAGAGTAAAACAATTCAATCTCTGTACGCAAGTAGATACCCTAAATTTACGACAGTTGCGTCAAACAATATACGGTAGTCAAAACAAAAACAGTAGAAAGTTAGAACGTTGTTTCTAAATGCGAAATAAAACTAACGTTGCCGTACATCATAATCAAAATACGAAAACATCTGCTGGAACAATTACAACGTTCACAGTGAAAAAAATTGGATCAGATAAGAGCAATCTAATCCGTCCATCTTAGAACGAATAAAACAAGCATACCTTTCAACTCTCGCACTTTTCAACGAGATATTTTATAGTGGCTTCCTTTGATCCGGAGATCTTTCGCTGACCGCAATAAATGCCTCGCTTAAAGAGATAAAAAGTTGGATTGCTTTGTGGTAGAAATCGGTCAAGTGACTTCAAATGTAATGAAAATCTTTAGGTGCGCTCGGGAAATTTATTCCCACCAATAACGTAGCTGTGTTGCGTTATGTAACTACTGAATTTAATCTGCGTTCATGAACTAAATTACTTTATTTGGCGCTGCTTTAGGCATCTGTTTCCCACTACGATATAATAGAATTACTTGCTCGGCGTACCAGGTATTTAAATAAATTACTTTAATATAATTTGATTCTTTGATTACGAGAAAATTATTAGATGAAACAATATAATATGCAGATGGTAACAATAAATTTATTAACGTAACGGATAATATCAAGCGCAGTTTTTATTGTGTAATAAATTTATTTAGTTTTACAACTTTCTTATATTACACAAAGTTAGAAAGTTCATAATTGAGACCTTTAGCTACAATTTTCATAAATAGCTTCCAAAAACAGCCTCCAACAATATTAATATACACATATTTACCATATACCTACAGTTAAAGTCTATCAGCGGTGGTTACCACTTTCAATCACGTGGACCGTCAGCCTATCTTCATTCCCAATTTGTTAAAAAAAGCAGTGACCTATAATAAATATGTTATGTACTTGTATATATGTTCTATATGAAACAGTACATAAAGTATCCTATGTCTTAAGCTAGGATATAACTTATCTGTATACTAAGTTTCATTTAAGTTTCTTTTACCAGAGGGAGACTTTCTACAAAAGTCATTTGCTTAGGTACCTCTGTCCCATTCGGATTTCAACCGTGAAGCAGTTGTGTTTACATGGCTGTGTTTCGGTTTGAAGGTTGGGATATAGCAGTAAATTAACAGTGAATAGAGGCATAACACCTTTCTACTCAGGAATGGCAACGCATGGGGGGTTTCAAGGGCGAAAGAGTGTACTCCGTTATGTCCATGGAACAGCTCATATCTATAGACAACGGTTATTACTTTCCATCAGGTGGACCGTCAGCTTGTTTACCATTCTAAGTTGTATAAAAAAATGTCTATTTATTTATTTTTCTTCATATACACACTCAACAAATTGCACATACACCTAGCATAACACAATATTGGGGGAAAGGGATTGTTAGTAATGGGGAGGGTAAACCCCATTGCTGTCAATATACTCTATCAGGTCGACCTCCACGCGATTCCCCCTGGAAACCATCGTAACTAATTTATCGTTGATTCGTCAAGATGGGCTAACGGACCTGCCTTTTTATCCTCACCAATCATCTGTGACTGGTGCCCCGCGCCAGCGTATACCGATAGCGCAGGCGTTACCATTCTTTTATCAACCATAAAAAAGCATAACACCATAAAGCGTTTTCGACCTGTCGACCATGGATTAACAATATATACTTATATTAAAATTAAAAGACCAAAATGAAATATCGAGAATAAATAGTATTATCATTATATGTATGTTACATTATTTATTTTCTGCGTAAATTTTTTATAAAGATAGAATAATATATTCTTCTACAACGAATTACATTGATACAATGAAAACACTGTAGCTATGTCTGAATTCTGAATTCATGATATGAATTGGTTTTCGGCGATATGTATTCCAATATAACATTGGCTATGCATTACAAACAGCCGGCCAATAGGATCAAATATGATAGGGTTGTCAACTATCTACTTGTGTTGCACAATTTTTTGTTATTATTAAACTTATATTGTTAGTATTGTTTTCTTTAATTTTATAATTCGATGAAAATTAGAATGAATTTTAATTATTGTAATAACAATTTAACTATGAATAAATATATATTTAATAATTAAACTAACTTTGTTTTATGGGTAATTTTTAATGAGTAAAAATAAACCAGCACACCTGCGTAATGTGCTCATATTGCATCCCAGTGGAAAATGAAACGATGGGGATGAAATTAGGTCAGTTGGTCCATCGTGGCGAATTCAACGGAAATTTAACACGACGTTTTTTAGGTGAAACCGCGTGTAAGTCAACATGACTGATACGGCACACCTTTGAAGTAGACCTTTATTAAAATAATTTCAAAATGAGACATTTTCGTGATAAAGAGTAATGAATAATAAATTTATTTTCATGTAAGTTGTTACTGATTTTCTACGTAACGTTTATTTCTATATTGCACCATTTATAAAAATAATAAATACAGTAAACTTTAAAGAAAAGCGATACAAAAGACCTTATCGCTAAGCAATCTCTTCCAGACAACCTTTGGGTAGAAGACATTGAAATAAAAGACAAAGGCTAAGTGAGTTTTTTATAGTAGTAATAATAGTAATGGTGGCGGCGTGTAGGTTTTTTTTTAATGAAATAGTAACCCGAACGGTATACGCTGGCTGGGCACCAGTGATAGATGAGGATGAAAACAGATCAGTTAGCCCATCGTGACAAATTCCACAAGAATTAACCATGATGAACCGCGTGGATGTCGACCTGATAAAGTAAATACCAATGCGGCTCCTAGACCCCATTACTAACAATTCCTTCCCCTCCCCCCCCCCATAATATGGTTGAACACAACGATAATTAGTTCAGCCGTCATACCCGTGAACGGGTATTTCTAGTAGGGATTATTAGTCTATTGAAGAATACTGCGATTGATTGTAATTTTTTTTTATTTTTAATTAAATGAAGTTTATGATAGTCAATCCATTCACATTTTTGTTGTAAACTTAATTTTTATTTGCAAAAGCAAAAATGTGTTTCTTGCCCGTTCTTCTCAGCTGAAATTGCATTCTGACCTCGAAGGTGATTTTATTAAATACGAACTATTCAGAATTGCTCATCATTAAGTTTACTTGAATAAAAAATATTTATATTTTATAAATTTTAATTATTAAACCAATAATTATATGAATAATACTTAGTATACAATCACATAATACTTCTGACTTTGCGCCTCTACCGCAAACATCCACAATAATTAAAAAACATATTTTTTTAGCTTTTATATAAGTAACAACCCTACTTTCCCAAAACTAGGTCAGAAAATTGATGGACTAGCATTATTCAAACAGCTGTCTCTTATGCTTACGACAGAATTGGATTAACAATATATGTAATCGATAAATGTCAAGTTCTATCTTGAAAAATGTTATTTCCTGACTAACAGAAATGCTCACACTAAATACCTTTAGAAGTAATTGCAGTATTTCAATCAAAAAACTTTTTTAATACAATTTGGAATAGCAAACGAGGAGCTGACAAACCTTTTTTCAAAGCAAAGTTTTTTTAATGGGTGAAAAAGTGAATGGTAACTCCGCCTGGACTATCAGTATACACCAGTTAGGGATGATAGGAAAGGATGAAAACAGGATATGGCGTTAATTTACTGCGTACAGAGGAATAACACCTCAGGAATGGCAACACATGGGGGGTATCATTGGCGAAACAGTATACTCTGTTATGTCCATGGTACTGCTCATGTCTATAGGCGACGGTTACCATTTTCCATCAGGTGGGCTTGTTTGCCATTCTAAGATGTATAAAAAAATGTACAAACATCGTCATTTTAAATTATTATATTCAATTTTAATAAACATTAGTAGAATATTCTGCGATATAAATAATACCTATCTACTCTAATTATGGGAACTAAGATGTTATGTTGTTTGTGTCTAAGATTTAACAGACCACGTTACCTTCATAGCGTCTAATATTTTAAATTTTAAAGGAACTTATACTATATTTTATCTATCGAATTTTTAACAGTGAATTAGCAATTTTATATATTGAAAGTTTAATGACGTGATCGTTTGTCACTAAAACCAGAAAAACCGTTAATTTTAATTCTGACTGATAACAATTTCCGATCAACTCCCCGGTGATGAAAAACGCCGTTATCAAACCTAATTAATCCGAGAGATGGCGATAAGCTTACCCCCTGCTACGTTGGATTCAAATGTGCTCAGCGAAATGAGGACATGTCGAACGTCTGTCATGCGAATATTAGGTTATTATTTACTATGTCCCGCGGCTTTGTCCACGTGAATCTTTATATAAAGTACCTAGCCAAGTTATATCTTAACTTAAAATATAGGGAATATTTAAAGTTAAGATATAACCTGGCTAAGTACCAAATTTCATTCAAATTCTTTCAACAGTTATTGGGTGAAAGAGTAACACCATTCATTGTACACAAACTTCCGTGTTTATAACAGTAACAGGATTAGTAGTAGAGATGAGTTATATATAGCAATATCTATATATTTTAGTTACAATATATATATATATACTGGTCCAATAACAAATATGTTAAAAGACTATTATCCAAAAAATAATACTCTAATTGCGAGGTTTTCGAGTGATAAAAAAATTGTATTCAGATTGTTGAACTTTATTGTCATAGTCTTAGAGAAGTATTTACTTTTAAACACTTTTATGTGCAATATGGTAAGTGTTAGTTTAGTCACCAACACATAGCACATCATACATTTTACGAGTACCGGAAAAGAACGATAATTCCCTTTTTATTTTATTTTATACACTAACCATAGAGTAAAGGACCACTAACAAACTTTTACTTCTCCATTAGCTCAACTTTTATGTCCCCGTTAAACTCATAAGTGTATTAAAGTCAGTCGTGAAAACATATTATTATAATACACTATAATATTACAATCAACTAATTTGTAATTATATTGTTACTTTTTTGTTACGTCATTGTTGTGAAAATTAGTTTGACTTAGAAACGGCTCAATTAATTTGAAATAATTTGGTATACATACACGTAATATTTGGAACGAAGAATAAATTAATAACAACAATAATAAGAGAAATGAATGAATAACATATGTTACTTTTTATCAAACAAAAGAAAAAAGTGATCGAGATATTAAAATGCAATGTCTCGGTCACTTCGAACGTTAATAACTAGTATTTAGGTTACAATAAATAATTGAAAAATCTATATATATTAAATAATCCGTGTTCAATAAACAATTTCATTTCTTCATTTTCCATTTAAATGTTTTGGCTCTTGTGGAATAAATATACAACAATATCATTCATATATGTACGTGTACACGCTTTAACATTCATTTCGCTCCTAAATGTGGTTGGAATAACGGCATCCTGCAACTCTCAACGAAATCGTTACAAATTTACCTTTTGGACCATCACTCTGTGATTCATTTCAAACACGAAAAGTCGACCGCAAAGCGTTATGGGCATTCCACCAAAAGCGGTCACTGTCAACAAAATGGAGCTTAGATATTTGTGGTCGCTCGCGAATATGTCGGCCACAAAGCCGCGTGGTTAAAAACTGGCCGTTTTAGCGTTTTAGACAAAAAATATTGCTCAGTAAAAATGGAAATAGGACATTCGCGCTCACCGTATGACAATAACGATTCACGTGTAACGTTCACGTGATTAAGCAATTTTTTTTTTTACAAAAATTGATAAACTACTTTTTTATGCAATAATAAATGGCAAGCAAACAACCGTCGCTTATAGACATGAACATGGGCTTCATAGTAAACTACTCATTAGTCATTTATTCAAAGAACAATTAATATTGTGTCTGAAATTAAGTATAATAATACAAAAAAGCATTAAATTAAATTGAATATTACAAGTATTGAATAACAATAATAAATATGTATATTTTACAATCAACAATGTCAACTTCATATACATACGTGTTAACCGTTCGTAAAATAAGATGTTACAAATTGAAATTTAATCGTCTGGCAACGGTTATTAGTGGACTGTATGAAAATTATTACGATGATGGTAGGTAAATAATGAACACAAGAGGATAATGAAGGTGGAGACCACTGACCTGAAGCTTTGTAGTTAGCAGGATTCGGTTCTGGCTTTAGGCTTCCCAGAACATCTGGCTCGTTCGAACTTACCCTCAGCTCCGGAGGGCCTACCATGAAATATTTTCCGAAACTTCAGGGACGAATGAAACAGAAATTTGATGTTAAAATTACATAATACATGTTGTTTAAAATTATTAGAAATGTTAAAATATCGTTCCTCTGGACTATTAGGATAGGATGTATAACGAATACGATGTTAAACTCCATTTATTGATCCGATTTTGGTATAAACAAAAACACGAAATTGAGTCCGAAATTTCGGAATTTCATTTCATGGTAGACCACCGGGTTACCTATCCACCGCCTTAAACCGACCAGCAGTGCAATGGTTAATTAACCTCTTGGTTATGTGTTATATAATTAAAAACGATACGAAATTATATACTCGTATGTATATTAATTTATACGATATTCGCGGCAATATATGCACGCGCGCGATAATATTCGAAAACGAGAACGACGACGACGAACTCGCGTTCTACCGACACATTCGATAACAATAGACAAGACTTTTTTTTTTCTTTTTTGATATGATCATACGATTTCTTCTTTACGTATTTTATTAAATTTCTTTTGTTTGTTTACTAAATATGCCAAGTATCAAAAATATTAGAAAAATATTTTCATTAATATGAAATTCATTTTATGATGAATTTCGAAAAAAAATATCAAATATAAACACATTATATTCAGTAATATGTTATGATAATATTGCTTTTTAATATATATCGTATAAGCTCCATAAGGAGTGGATCGTCAAATTTGCAGGAAAGCTCTGCGACTCTACGATAAAACGCTTAGTCGGATAGCTGCGGTACGTCTCGAGTCTAGAGCGAAGTTCAGTTTGTGGTGGTAAGGTGCCTCACTACCCTATAGTTTGGTGCAAGCAATAAGATGCTTATTAACATTAGAACATTGTAAGATTACTAGCAGACTCCCGCAGCGTTGCCCATGTGCATCAAAAATATAAAATATCCATATATGTTAAGTTAAAATATAACTTACCCATGTACCACATTTCATTCAAATCCGTTCACCTATTTGAGAGTTATTGAACAACAATCATCTTTACAAACTTTTACATAAAATTAATAGGATGGTAGTTGTACTATATTAGTATACTTATTTTAATCTATGTATGCAACATGGCAAAAAACTAAGAAGTACCTTATAATTTAATCTAAATTGGGGGCTGTCTGTATATAGATATATAATATATAATAATAATGTATAATAATACGTACCACACGGTCGTATCAATTGCCTGGTGCAAGCTAACCCAGCTTCATTCAACCCACCATGTTACCCACTCTATATCCAGACAAATAATATCTGGACCACATTCCAGAACTAATATATATATATATATATATATATATATATATATATATATATATATATATATATATATATATATATATATATATATAATAAATTCATTCAAATTCAAACTCCGCATACCTTTATATATAGTCATTCATTTATAATTACTATCTTTTAATTATCAATTACCTCTTCATCTATTATAACTTGGACCAAGCACTTGTCGGAATCGTGACTTAATGTAGTCAAGTTACAAGATAAGTATATGAGTAAACTTTTTATTAGAAAAAGAATTATTCAATATGAATAAAAGAAATAGACATGCATTGAAACCTTCTTCTTTTTGAAGTCCCCTGAAAATACAATATACATATGTATTAAATCCAGGATATGGTCTATTCCATAAATTTCATTAAAATCTGTTTCGTTTCATTCAATTTATATGTTTAAGCGCAATTGCGCAACAAACATCCAACTATATTTACAAATTTGTGCATTTAGTACTTCATTTATAATTACTGCAGTTTAAAATCATCTCTCAATCCCATATAACTTGCGCCAAGCACTTGTCGGCAGCTTTATTCGTAACAGCTTTGTTGGCTCGTTACGTCTTTCGTGCACCAAGCGAATAAAGTTTTCTTTGACGTATTTGCATTCGCCATTCGCCATATAGCGTGAATTCCTTTGGGTTTCTTACTTCGAATGACTTTATTGCAACGAAAAATCGTATTTAATGCTCTCTATACACATATGTTGCTATAGCCAACTGCTTTACTACTTTCATCGCTTTGCGAATACCATATTGATTTTTATAATATACTATATATTCACACAAACTTTTACAAATCTTTAGTAATGTAATGTTATTTTAAAATAACATCTCGTATTATTAGTTACAAAACCTTTGAATAAATAGTAAAGAACCTGGATTGAATATATAGAACAAACAGAATCCATCTAATCACTAAGTAAGATGGGTTCATATTAATGAGTTCATGAGTTCATTTATACGATTTGTTAATGTAGGTCGGACACAAGAAATTATACAAAACTCTGTCATTAATAAATGAAACCTCGAAACCGAAGATTCCACAGCGCCGTAATATTTCCAGACTGACTCATACGCTGCTACAGCCATACATTAGCCACAATGGGCATCGCCTACAACTTACAACCCGTGATTACACGGTGCGGACGATACATATCTCGCTACCGACGCGGCACGCCCTCCGTCAATCTCTATCACATATCAAACAGTATGAGCTAATGTTTTTATTCAGTGTACTTTGTTTGAAAGACAACTTTATACAGCTCATAGAATTGTTAAACAATTCTTTAATTTGAACTTGTTTTACAACTCTCGTTACCCTCTGTCATCGCCAATTCCTCGTCAACTCCACTTTTTATTTAATTTTATTTTTTTTCCAAGAAAATGTATGTGACTTATTTCCTCGAGTCTCTAGATAATTACTTGACTTATTTTACCATAATTACACGTTTTAATAAATTTTTCTTTGAAATACATATAATCTTTATTCTCATAGCAAAGTTGGAGCTCATGTTCAACAACATACCGCCTTAATAAACGAGCACAGGAAATATAAATAAGCTTTATATTTTTCATGCGCTTTAAAATTACTGTAGAATATTTTGCTAGAGCAATTGCTACGTAATTACGTGGGGCGCAATTAAAAGTGATAGTTCTCTATTTCACAAGCTTTCGAGAATGGCAGGTATGCCATATCTAGGGTTGTCAAATCCTTTAAAACATCTTAAGGAAAATCAAGTCATTTACACAATATCAGTTAGTCGTATCAACAAAATTTATCCAAATAATATTGTCAGATATAATTCTATAACATTTTACTTATCTGCTCAGTAAAAATAATTGAAATTATAAGTTCTAGACGAAGATATAGGTTATGAAGCTTAGTTTAACTCTGCTCCCTGGTAACTCTGGTTATTTAGTGGCTGGCGGTTATAATAAAGTAGACCACTTCATTATACTGACCCAAAAGTGACCTCACGTAAACTCCCTAAAAAGATCACGCAAAAAATGAGGTTAATTTAATGTGTACTATCTTTTAACAAATTCTATTTCAAGTTTCCAAACCGACGTTAATTTCGGTAACAAATTCTCTTGCTTCTTATTGTTATGTATTTGGCGTGAATTTACTGGGTACAGAGGAATAACACCTGAGTCCTCAGGAATGGCAACGCATGGGGGGGTATCATGGGCGAAACGGTATACTCTGTAATGTCCATGGTACTACTCATGTCTATAGGCGACGGTTACCACTTTCCATCAGGTGGGCCGTCAGCTTGTTTACCATTCTAAGTTGTATAAAAAAATGTTATTTCTTACAGTTCTCGTACGTATGAAGACATTATCCTTATCTGAAAACTAAACAATTATATACACAAATATTTTATAATGTGTACTTTAAATACTTCCATTTTAAATCCATACTAAAGCAATAAAACAAAACTAGTTCATTGCATTGGAACTTTTACAGTGGAATGTTTTGAAAAACATCATTCAAGTAACTAACAGAGCATGGGCAGGGGTGAAATCAACTGCACTCATTTATACTTATAACTAGCACAATTATATTATTAAAGTAGCAGAATGCGCAAAGCCACATCCTGTTTGCCTTGTGGGAAAATACCTCGAATGAAGAAATGTTAACATTGCTAAACGAAGAGATCATAAAAGAGCCATTGCTCGGTTTACTCACTCAGTTTGCAACGGATTTATTTATATGAATAACTTGAAAAGAACATTCACGAGTGGCGCAAGCTTATGACACCGTAATGCTGTCTGCAAAGTGTAATGCTCTTTTAATACGGTTTTAAGTTAGTGTTTTATATACTGAGTAAAACTAGTGGATTTAATTTTAATTCATTAACTATAAAGTTTACCTGCTCTTTGTTAATCGGTCATTGCCAATAATACCTTACAAAAATCGAACCACATGAAGGGTATCATGGGCGACACAGTATATTCTATTATGTCCATGCTACTGTTCATGTCTATAAGCGACGATTATCACTTTCCGTCAAATGAGCTATCAACTTATTTGCCATTCTAAGTTACATAAAAAAATTCTAGCTATGTAGTATGAATAGTAATTACTTTCCTACCTTCTCTGTAATGAAAGAAAATTTCCTAAATCCAAAAGTTATTGTTTAATCAAGTTCTATATATGGGATGGTTTTTCTTAAACAATATACTTAAATATGTAGGTACTATATAATGTATGCTACATGAGCGTGTAGGTTACCGTCTTCGTAGCATCCTCCTTAACACAACTACCAGGGAAACTACCAATTTGTTCTAACAAATTACCTCCACGAAATTGCCTCGTCTATTCTACAAAATATTTATGGTACTCCCTTAAGACTCCTTTCACTTACGGAAACGAGTTATACCACAATGTTGAGAATTTTTAAAAGGAAAACCAAATAATTGCATTTCTAAACATATCCTTAACCCTTCTTTGCATGATTTTTTTATAGGTGAAATCAAAGTCATATAATCAAAGTGATATAATTCATGTTTAAAGTTTTAACTATTTTTTCCTTTAGAAAAAAATGGTTAAAACAATAAATTTGACAGCTATGTTTTTTTTTCTGCAATGGACATTAAAAAATTATCCAGGCACAATCAACTTAAAGCGAACTTGGTCTTTTATATAAGTTTTAGGCATTCAATGTTATGATGGAAATTTCCACTATTATGCAAAGAAGGGTTAAATATACCTATAGTAAATATATATTTCTTATATATCTTACTATTCACGCCTTGTTAAAATTAAAGAGAATCCAAATTTATATAGATTTTAAATAGTGATAGTATTCCCCAATAGAATCCAATGCGGTCTGTTCTATAATACTCTTAGTAGGTACTTATTCATATAAGCTTTATAGGAAACAGTTACCATATTCTATTAGATATGCTATCAGATTGTTTACGCCCAGTTGTACAAAAAAATATTACGCAATTTCAAAAGTTGCTGACAGTTTATATAGCATTTTGAGTCGTGTTCGAAGACTCTTTGGAGACATTACCAAAGAAGACCAAAATTTACATTCCAGATCCGTAATATAACGGATATCATTGCATCTATAAAATACAAAGAAGGAAGTAAGTTTCATCTACCTACGCATCCCATCGTTCTGTAATCTGGAACGTTTGCAACGATACTCGGCATATAAACTGCTCTTAATGAATGTGAGCTCATTATAGGCAAAGAGTATTAAAATTCAAAATTCAGTTATACAAGAGACAATTAAAGTTTAATACAGCAGGTGGTGAATTGAGTAAAAGTTCGAGAGAGACTCACAGGCTGTGTAATTATAACAGCATACCAACTCCTGCGAAGTCGGATGCCGCGCCATGAATATTCTATTTCGGTGGGAATCGCGTGCAGCAACTCCAAACTAGTATCCATGTCGTGTACTGCAGATGAGTGTGTAGCTGTCCGCAGTTGAAGTAATTAAAGCGTCTTCAAATAGCTCTCGAGGTCTCCTAGACACATTCTAACATACGAAGTGGCTTGATACATGTCTAGCGGCAATATTGGCATAATATATCGCTATTGAATCTTCTTCTTTGTCTTTCATCACATATTTTATCTTACATCGGCAATACAGAAGGAGAGTCAATTTTCAAGAAAATATATGTCGTAATATTAGTGGCACAGGTCACTTAATGCACCAAGTTACAACACATATGCAACAGCATGAAACAACTAAAATTATTATAAAGTTTTTACAATCTATAAACTGAGGTCCTGAGATAGATTTTGTTTGATAAAAAAATTTTGCTAGTATTTAATTTCATTGCTGCTGTTTCACCTTTTCCGTGACCTCACATAACATAAAACCCTCACGATTATATACCTCATTCATCAAAATCCGTCAAGCCTTGCACCTCCGTTCTCTTAATATTAGTCTATCTCATTTTTCCAGGCATTAAAAAATCCATAAAAAAAAGCTAATTTCATTTCCACAACATTGCGAATAGCGATAGAAGCTAAAAGAATATTGCCTGCACGTAGGTACCAACGCTGAGTGCTGTCTGCCTGTATAAAACACGCCTCATAAAAGACCTTTTTGATAGCACCCTCGTTTCGCTCGCATGCTCTAAGTTAAACATTAGTGAAAACTTTCCAAATAATTATAATGCGTTGCAACGGGGATCGAGGCGAAGTGCACTTCAGAATAATGACGTGCGAGGGCCGGCTGGTGCCGGGGATTTTGAATGGAATACATTACTGGAAATGCTTATACGTACTCGTACTTTTCTGCAGTTATTATATAATTTAATCATAAAAAACTAATATTAATTATGATTTAAAAATATAATGAAATTGTCAAGAAAATCATCATTATCATTTCAGTCATTATCCGTCCACTGCTGGACTCTCCCATAAACTGCCATAAAGAACGGTCCTGAGCCACCTGCATCCACTGACTACCAGCAACGCATTTCAGGTCGTCTCTCTATCTAATGGGAGGTCGTCCTACACTACTTTCACGTACGGAACATGGTCGCCACTCAAGAACCTTTCTTCCCCATCGATTGTCGGTTCTTCGAAATGGGTGACCAGCCCAATGCCACTTCAGCTTGCTTAACCTTTGGACTATGTCAGTTATTTTGGTTTTATTGCGAATATCCTCGTTTCGGATTCTATCACGCAAAGGGAATCCGAGCATAGCCCTCTCTATAGCCCACTGAGTAACTTGTAGCTTTTGCATACGGGCAATCGTATAGGACCACGTTTTGGTTCCATAAGTCATCACTGGCAATACGCACTGGTTAAAGACCTTCGTCTTCAAATTCTAAGATATTTTGGATGAAAAGATGTGGCGTAGTTTCCTGAACGCTGCCCAACCAAGTTGGATTCATCGGTTGACATCTCGGTCGAAGTTGGACTTACCCATTCGGACAACTTGTCCCAGGTAAACATACTCATCGACAACTTCAAGCGTAGTGTTCTTAATCGTAACCGGTATAGGTGTGACGTGGACGTTAGACATGATCTTAGTCTTGTCCATGTTCATCTTAAGAATTACGTGTTGAGAAACACCATTGAGGTCATTGAGCATAGTATTCAGATCCTCCAGGGATTCCGCCATAATTACTATGTCATCGGTAAATCGAAGGTAAGTAATGTATTCGCCAATGATGTTTATACCATATCTTTTTCAGTCCAAGAGTTTGAAAACATCTTCCAATGCAGCTGTGAAAAGTTTCGGGTATATGACGTCACCCTGTCTTACACCTTTCTACACTGGGATGGGTTTCATATTCTGGTTCTGTACTCGTATAGACATCGTAGCCATACTGTATATATACTTCAATACTTCGATATACCTTAGTCAATCTGGCACTGCTGGAGTGATGGTAGTACCGCCCATTTCTCGATCGAATCAAAGGCTTTCTCATTGGCCACAAGCGCCAGACATAGTGACAGATTATACTCTTCGGTCTTCTGTATAATCTGCCGTAGCGTATGTATGTGGTCTATGGTGCTAAAGCCTTTTCGGAAGCCAGCTTGTTCGGGTGGCTGGAAATCGTCAAGAAAATAATCCCTTTCAATTAAAGAAAAAATTTATAATTATTTCACATTTGGCGAAGTTATTAAATAGAGAAAACAATTTAAATTTGGCTTCATAATTAAAAACCGATATCTTGACACAATAAATTAAAATGGGACTATGATAAGAATAAATTGTTTCGATAATAAAAATAGTCGTCACGGGCAATTAAAAATAATAATAATTTTTATGGTGTTACCTACTAAAATTTATAGTTGCTGATAAATTTATTAATAGACAAAGAATGAATTAGATTTGACGAGCTATATATTCAGCAAACTATATAATTTCTGTTAAAATTATCACAACAGCTTAATTCAGTATAAATACTTATTATATTCATAAAGATATCAGTATTATTTGGAAATGCATAGCTTTCGTAGACAGTAAACAAGAAAAATGCATATTAATTTTAAAAGCAGTACTTTTATTACATATATTTGAATAACAAACGCATATTCATAAACCGCACGAACAATCAGATTTTTATTATTTTATACTGGCCAGTTGCATATCGTCCGCATATAAGAATAAGAGATTAAATTGATATTATACGACACGTAATATGTTGATATACGCTATAAAAAAGGAATTAATGTAAATGAGATCCAATTAACTGGTAATTTTATCACATTTACAATCTTTTACGACGTTTCCTTCGACATAATGTCATCAGCTCGAGTAAATACTTTTATAAATATAAACATGTGATAATTTCTTAGCAATTTCAATATTAAAGTTACTATAGTCTCTATAAATAGTCTATAAACGAGTTACGCTCGGAAGGCAAATAACCCTATAGAAGGTTATTTGAAATAAATATTTTAATTACATATTTAAAAACTACAAAATACAGAATGAAATTAAAAATGTTAACAACTTTTTAAAACATTATTTTCCCAATGAAACCGTATTTTTTCTCGAAACAATTGAATATCAACTGTTTTAAGCCTCCCATACTAATATGACGCAGCCAATGGTCAAGTTAGTCTAAAAGCCTCAAAAGTACGATTACTTTTGAAAGCCTCAACGTACCAAATTTTCGCATGTACTAATAATAATAAAACCGATCAGGTGCATATTGTACTCATACACTAAGGGTTCCGTACATAAATGTATACTCGTAATTATGCGAGTACATTACGTTTATTGCATTTCTCATACAAAACAGACACATAATAGTTATTTTTATTGATACCACAATTCGTAATTTCTTATTTTATGCCATAATTATGGTTTAAATATGGGCCCCATAACTTTTTTAGAAGATTGTGATAAATATTAAAAATAGTGCCAGTTTTATATTTTTTTATTTTTTCTGTAATACTCATATACATCTTTGTAAATTGCAACTATTTCATGTTTTTCTTCACAATCTTCAGAAATAAAAAAGATTATGTTTTTTTTTTTCAATCATGTAAAACACTACAGAACATAAAAAAGTCAATTTTAAAATGTACGAATGAAGACCTTTTACACTTGGACTATGTAAGGCTTATATAGGCCATATATAGACCAATAATGTGTAAAAGTATCTCAAACTTCAAATCGATAGCATTAGCGGTTGCTGAGATATAGAACTGTAACAGAGGGATGGATGGATAAAATCGCATTATAAGAGTTCGTTTGTACCTATTTACTACGGAACCCTAAAAGTAAGGTTTATTAGTACAAATGTTAGAAAGATTTCTGAAATTAATTATTTTAATTAATGACATGAATTTCATTGGAAAAATATCAAATATTATTAAGTATCTAAATTATCAGAGTCCTTATAAGTATTCTCTCCGTCAATGTTCTTATATAATTAATTGGAAGAAATATATTTGAAGACATTTCTAAGTACGCACAACATGATAGACTTGCTATTAGTTATGTACTTAGGTTGACAAAAAGATAATGAGATTTACCTGTATAATATGCACTAGGTAGAACCAATTATTTTATTTAATCTTGACATATTATGTTCTAAATTTGAGGTAAATAAATAAATTAAAATATATAAGTATTTAAAATATACAGACACTATTGCTGAACATTGACCTCATAACGGTTTATTGCCAATAGTTGCCTCTCTGGGCAGGCGGGTTTTTTCTTTAATAGATGATAATGAAATAGTAACCCCGCCTGCGTTAACGGTATACGCTGGCTGCACACCAGTGAGGGATGTTAGGTGAGGATGAAAAGGTAAGACAGCTCATCGTGACGAATATACCTAGAATTCAGCACGATAATAAATAAATAAATAAATAGTTTCCAGGGGGACCACGGGGACCACGGTGGAGGTCGATCTAACCTATATATTGCTAACAACGGAACTGGTAGTATGTATTACTAACAATCTCTTCCCCCGGGTAGGCGGGTTGGTAATCGCAGTTTGGTTTTAGTGATATTTTAAGAGCACATTCTTCGGCCATTATGACCACAGTTAAGGCCTGATAGAATAGAGATACTACATGGCTTATAATTTTATTGACTGTTATAAATTATAATAAAATTGCATTATATCAAAAACTTATAACACACACACACGCACGCACGCATGCACGGACGCACGCATGGACGCACGCACGGACGCACGGGCGCACGCACGCACGCATACACGTACACACACACACATAAATCTACATAAGAAAATATAAATATATATATATATGCTAAATACTAATAACATATACATATCAAACAAAGCAGAACACAATAATGACAGTCTTCGAGCGAAATTAGTAAAATAAAATGATTTAATATAATGCTATCCGAAAAAACAACTGACATAAATGAAATACCATTAAAAGTAAAAATCAAGGATATAATATTTTCCTTAAAATTAGCAAAGAAACAATATTAAATATTAAAAATACATCAATCATGAAAAGACATGTGTTTCGAATATTAATGATTATCAAATGGAGCATTCTTGGAAATATTTTCTTTTCAATTTCTTAGTACCTTCCAGCCTTACTCTTCAGGAGAGTCCACTCTGTACATTTTTCATATTGATATCAATACCGTCCTTTTCAATTCTACCACTGATACTAAAAATATTTCCCTAGAAAACAACCTGAGATCGAAAGTGGAGAAAAAATTTACTAATTACCTATTTCATACTAATTTAACAACTAAAACGGACTCTGTTAACTCATATATAAATAGCTCTCCGTGTGGTCCCGGCATAGAATAGGCCACTTCTTCCTTTCCCATGGATGTCGTAAGAGGCGACTAAGGGAGGGTGAGGAATGAGCAACAGCATCCCTCTTAAAACATCTTCAAAGCCTAATTGCGATTGCCAATCCACTTGCTCAACGTGGCAACTACTAAAAACCCCCAACGGGGAGGCTTTTGTTCAGCAGTAGACAGTTAAAAGCTGATATGATGATTATGATATAACTCGTATTGCTAACTCAAATTTTTTGGTTTTTCTTCTCATGTTTCTTTAAGAAAAATGTGTACTTTCACTAACAAGATACTCCCTTTAAAGGGTGCTAATTATTCTGCTTTATTTGACACTGTGAGTTATATGACATAAGGTGTATAATCGTATTATCATTTTAGCCGTTAACTGTCCACTGCTGAACATAAGCCTTCCCCATAAGGGGAGTTTTGCCAGTTGTTACAACACTTGACAGACGGGTTGGCAACTGCAATTAGGATTTTAGAGATGTTTTAAGAGAGACGTTACTACCCATCCCTTTACCATTATGTACCCTTAGTCGCCTCTTAAAATACACGCAGGGATAGGAGAAGTGGCCTATTCTATGCCGCAGCCCCATGCCCTTTCATATATAGTAATGTAAATGCAGCGATAATGTTTATAAAACTGAACTCTCTAATTAAAAAGTTGGACTTCTAAAAATATATTGATCTATCGTACAAACTGCGCAATTTCGTATGAAAGCTTTCAATACTTCGACCCATGTTCCTTAAAGAAAGTTGTACAGTTTCAGGAATTTCGGATTATTGTTTATGTTCTTGCTCTTTCCATTTAAAGGATTTATACCGCAAGAATGGTATATTTAAAGCTGTAAAATTCGAACACAATATAACATAATTAAATTATTTTAATATCACAATTAACAGTAATATCTAAAAAAATAAATTGCAATAAGATTCATATAAATCTATCACCAACAGTTTAACATTGATGACACAAGTCACTTAAATTTAACAAAATGAATAATCCTAATTTTTCACTAATAAATTTAAATTTAAATCGTTCTATAATTCGAAACTACAGAACAAATTACAAAATTCAATTTTTTTTTAGAGCAACCAAATTTTTAAAGTAACGAAACAATAGTTCGCATTTTAGGGTTGCTCTCTACGTATTTTAAAATCAACAATCTCTTATAAATATTGAAACATATTTGTTTGAAAATATTATATACGAGTCTTTGATGTATAATATTAGTATCTGTTTTTTTTTTTTTTTTGTTAGATTACATTGTATTTCGTCTGCCTATTACATATCTCTCTTACATATCTAGCTCATTCATTATTGATATTTAATTACAAGTAACATATGTAGGTATATGTATACATAATGCCAAGTATTTACCAATAGTCGCACGGCGTATACATATATTTTATTCAACATTCGTGACCGGAATCGGTGGCAGGGATGCATCAAGAGACATATTGTATTTAGAAATCCTACAGTGGTCCCGAGGAAAATCAATATTGTTCAAGTGATTAACACACAGTAAATACAGGAATACAACATTTCTATAGTGAATACAGCTTCTATTATGTACCTAGCAATATTAATTTATAATTGACTATTTGTGTTGTGACTGCATTATAGAAAATCATTATTGGACTACATAATATTATTCCGTATATATGGCCGTGTGACCTGGCATAGAATAGGCCATCTCTTCCTTTCCCTTAGGTGTTCCACGTGAGTATCGTAAAGATGACCAAGGGACAGCGAGGGATGGGCAGCAGCATCCCTCTTAAAACATCTTTAAAGACTGACTACGGTTGCCAATCTGCCTGCTAAGCATGGCAACTACTGGCAAAACCCCCAAGTTAAGAGCTGATATGATGATGATGAAGAGACTATTCAAAATAAAAAAAAATACCTTGGCGAACAATCTTTATTAAATCTATCTTTATTAAAATTCATCTTTTCATGCATACATTAAAATATTTTTATATATACACCTGGATATAAAGTTTCGAAACAACTATTTTGAATAATATTATAGTCGATAGATTACAGTTAACTTGTTTTTGTTCTCATTGTTGTCAGAATTGGAAATCAGTGCTGTATAATTTCCGACATCAGTGCTATTTCGGTTTTTTCTATGTTGACACATTTTCATTTGTATTCGACCATAGTGTTGAAGTGCTGGTGTAGTGCTTTAACACACTACTATAAGAATATCTTATGACATACCTCACCTTATGATTAGTAGTTCGATCCCCGCACAATACGAATATTTATATTTTTGACAATATATATCTTAGATTACAAAAAAAAAATAGAAATCACTTATAGTGTTTCCTATAGTATATATATATATAGTATACCTTATTTTATACAAATTAGAATGGCAAACAAACCGACGACTTACCTAATGGAAAGTGGTAAACATCGCCTATAGACATTTACAGTACCATGGGCATAACAGAGAATACTGTTACCATAATACCATTCATTCGTTACTATTCCTAAGAACTAAGATATTCCATCTATATACAATGTAACTTCGTTGCCATAACCAACCTTTCTCATTAAAAACATACTATGGCAGAAACACAAATGTGTGTATTTATTTATTTGAATGAAAAAGTTTTTTATGTTTAGCTTTAATCAGCTTAAAACTAAATACTGTGTAGTTGGTATGTTCAATGGCTTTTTATTATTAATATATTATTTAACTATTCAAGGCATCGATTCTTTTATCCCTATAGACTATTATAATATTTTTTTTTTATAATACGGGGTAAACAAGCATGTGGTTTACCTGATGATAAGTGACTACAGCCGCCCATGATCACCCACAACACCTACGGCATTGCAGGTGTACTGCTTTTAGAAAGGAATATGCTCTTTTGTTGAAGGTTATGATGTCGTATCGGTTCGGAAATACTGCTGCTGGAAGTTGATACCAAAGAGTGGTTGTGCGTAGAAGAAAGTGCCTTGAAAAACGCACGCTGGAAAACTGCCACTCATCTAGATTGTTGGGATTAGATATTATTTTTTGCTTCGTAATAGGGTTTCGACGAATTCTGCCTTTAACAGAATTAACAGCCTTTGTAGTTCTAACACAACGCGGCCGCCCCGATCTTTTCTGGTCTTCGACAGAGGAAGTGTTTTTGTATCTGTTGATAGTACGATATACAAACATACGGCTGATACCAAGCTTTTAAAGTGTCTGGAATATGACCGACGGCTCCATACCCACATTGTAGAAGGCAATCAATACGATCTTATTTTCTTTAACACCTCATTCCATATTGTAATTTGATAATGAACACGAAAAAATATGTGAAATAGCGTGAAATCGAAAGAAGTTTTTAAAATAATAAACGTGTTCCAAATTCAAAATAATTAAAAAGTTAAAAAAAAAGAAAAGTATTTATGTAACAGTATTTATGGTCAGACTAGTTATTGTTAAATTATTAACATCTTTTCCACCTAGCGTAATATTTACTTATTACAATGTACTTCTGCAATAACGACTTTTTTATCTGTTCAATAAGCTCAAGGTACAGTGCAATGTGTAAAATTCAGTGCAATGAGCGAACGAGGCGTTTACCAACAAAGTAAAAGGATATAACAGTAAAGATAGAAAGGAGCTCGTCCGTGCCTCATTCATAAAAGCCGTTAGAAAAGAGATAAAGGTTAATTAGTATTGACAATACAATAATAGAGACGATAAAAGATAACAAGACGCTGTGAACACAATGCCATAAGGATTCAATACCATTAATATAAATAATAATTCAGCTAAATCTACTTCAAAGTTCGCTATCAAAGTCACTTAACAAGCAACGATAAAATTTCAACCTTTGAAATTTCATTTGAAATGTTAGATCTTTGAAAAATACTTTTTTGCAATATTTTTTCTTTTGACTATAATTGAAAATAAGACCTCCACTAATCAACAATGTACGATAATGTTTACTGCTATTATTAGTAACTCGGCATGTACTTTTTATATATGGCCATTAAACATAGTACCTACATATTTTAAGGAACCATAGCAACCACTGTTTTACATGTAGGTATAATTAAATATTATAATTTAAAAAAAGCATGGACATGACTCAGTATACTGTTTCGCCCATGATGCTCCCCATGCGTTGCCATTCCTTCACTGCCATATTCCACTCTTCAAGCCGAAACACAGCCATGCGAACATAGCTGCAAACACGAATGGGACAAAGGTGACCAAGCAAACAACTTTTGTACTAATTCTCTCTCTCTTCTGATTTATGCCATTATACCCTCTTATTCATAAAAAAATAACTATCTGTTATAAGAGGATTACACCCATTATAACAATAGAAATGTTTTATCATTTTCTTCTCGACTATATTCGTAATGAGAATGGCAAAGCTCACTAATAGTCAAAATAGATTTTAATTTATATAATGAATAAAGGAATTAAATTGTATTAGTTGTGTATCTTTGAGATCACGCATTGCTGTTTACAACACAATTACATACAACATTACATTGCATAACAAATTCTATTAATGGGCCAAGATGTAACAATGTAACAAGGACCGGGTTTGTTCAAATCGAGAATGTAGATAAGTAGAGTCATGACGCAGCTGCTAGCTTTTTTGTTTAAACAGTGTTATCATTTCAATTGTTATTTTATAAATAAGTTACCGTGACAATGTAATGCAACCAAGCAGGTTAAACTTAAACTGTTTACAATTTATAATTACCATATATATTGACGTATGTGACCAAAATATATAAGACTTATAGAATCATCATCATCATCATCATCATCATATAAGCCGTCATCTGTCCACTGCTAAACATAGGCCTATCGGGAAGGCCTATGTTTAGACTACCGTAAGAAACGGTCCCGAGACACGTGCATCCACTGACTTCCTGCAACGTATTTGAGGTTGACGCTCTTTCATGCCTACATGAATAAACAGGGTTTTGCCAGTAGTTGTCATGCTTGGCAGGCGGGTTCCCAACCGCAGTTAGACTTCAGTTATGTTTTAAGAGGGGCACTGTTGCCTATCCCTCGATCATTTACTTAACTGCCTTCTACGACACCTACGGGGAAAAAAGGAGTTGTCCATTCTATAACGGGACCACACGGCACAACCGTTTTGTATGTTTGTTGATTATAAGGACTTTTTTGTTCAGTAGTTAATGATTAAAATTTATTTATATATTCATTATAATAATTATAACATCATAAAATAATTTATGGTCCCGTGTGGTCTCAGCAAAAAATAGGCCACTCCTTCCTTTCCCGTGGGAAGTAGACGCCTAAGCTTCTAAACTTAGTGTTCGAGGGATGGGCAGCAGCGTCTTTTTTAAAACATAACCAAAGCCTAGTTGCAGTTGCTAATCCGCCTGCCAACTTCTGGCACAAACTAACCAAGGGGGAAACCTGTATTCAACCTGTATTTTATCATCGAATCGCTCACCATTTAAAAAAGGAATTCATCCTCACACGATAGAACCTAAATGGTCGCGTACAGTGCAGTTACAGAAAAGTTTCCTCCCGCAAATGCTCAGGTTGTGGAATGAGTTCTCAGCCGAGATTTTTCTTAGACATTACAGTAATAGGTTCTTCAAAAGAGTGTATTAAGGTTTTTTTAGGGTCAGCAACGTGTACGTGGAATTCCTAGTGGTGGAAGCGTCCATAAACTACAATGACGGTTTCCCAACAGACGGGCTGGATACTTGCTTGCCAACTTCGTGATATAAAAAAATAAACCTAATTATTATACGTCTAATAACTCATTATTGGCTCATTGTGACTTTTTACACATATTTATAGTAATGGAACATCCATATACTATAAAAATCTATAAAAAAAAACAATGAACCATAAAACCTTTTTATAGACGCGCGTGGGGCAGGTCAGGAAGCCGATTATCGTGCGATGCAAACGTGTTCAAGGGATTTATATGTAAATGTACTAAATATGGTCATCGTATATGTACACACATTATCCGTTGGTATTTATAACACTATTAAGATTACCGTTAAAAGAAAGATTTTTTCAATTCCTTTATATTTTTTTTTGTGTGTGTTACTCGATTGCGAATTTAAATTCCGATTTTGAATTTTTATAATTATTTTTTAAATCGATCGATCGTTCCATAATAATTTTATGACAATGCTGTAATTTTTCTTTGTGCAGCATAAAACGACGGGCATGAAGAAAAATGTTCTTTTAGAAAGACGACATCTTTCGTTCCATATTCAAATATTTTCAATGTAAACGTCTTCGACACAACTCGTCGATCACTGGTATGTTTCAATAATTTTATGATTGAGATCGCTATTTTGTGCAAAGGAAAATATACTTATAACAACTAATCGGATTTACGTGAAACTATAGATATATAGGTCATATACCTAGTACATCGTAACGATTCAACCGTGCACCGATGTAAGAAACTTGCACTGCGCCCGATGCTTTGAGGCGAACGTTGAATTTTGTATGAAATACCAGTTGCGAGCACCTAAGATAGATGGTATTTCCTACTTACAAGTACCCACTTAAGTATTAGTGCAGTATAAAATAATGTTAGTGAACTAGTTGTAAATAATAGTGTAGGTATTTCTACGGATTTTATATTAAAAGTGTATTCTCGATGTTGTACGAGCCAATTTTTATTTTCTTGGAATATTTCTGATAGTACTTGAAATCTGGATATAATCTTTGATCCATTGCTAAGTCTCATACACACGAACACGTACGAGTAATAGGTAGGTAGCAATAAAAGCTAAAATTAATGAATTCATTTAACTTATTTAATACTTGTAAATACACTATCTATACAAATATCTGAATATAATATTATAACTCAACAAACTTTAATATCTAAGTAGCGCTTAATTGCTTCAACGACGAACGGGGAAAAAACAAATCAATGACAAGAATAGTTATATTTTTACTACATCACAGACTATAAAAATAAGATTCTGCCAATTAAAAATAAATCTACGAGTATGATTAATTTACCTTAATATAAAAATGAGAATTAGACTTGTTGATGCATATAATATTGCGTAAACAGATAAATAAAACAAATGATGCCCAAAAAGATAATTATTATGCGATTATATGACATCAGTCATTTTAAATCGATTTTCACACTTCTTTTTGCAATCGATTAGATTTACTCTCTTAATATTAAACTTATGTCAACTACAGTTAATGGATCCAACGGTTTAGTATTATTTATACTTACCAATCAACTGTAAAGTAGATACGTGCTTTTCAGTTAATTGGCAAGAATAAAAATACTGAAAATTATAACAAGACTGCAGTCGATGGTGATGTCATCACATTACATTCAGCCTACTGTAATCCACTGCCAGCAATGGCATGTCCAGTCATAGACTTCTCTCAAGGCACGCCAATGAACATGATCTTCACCTCTTCGCTGCCAGTTATTTAGTCGCAACCCCATGTATGTCCTGGCTCCACCTAGCCGCAGGTCGTCCTACACTACGCTTGCCAATTCACGGTCTCCACTCTAAAACACGTCTACTCCGACGGTACTTTTAATTAAAAAAAAATCCAAGTAAAGAATTTCATCTTCTTAGTAAAATAATTTAGGTATTTATTTAACGAATTATTGTGCAGCCGTATTGTAAATATTTAAAGCAGCTAATAAGTGTGAAACTAAGTTAATTGATAACTAAACGTAATCCCGCTTGCTTGACGTTGAAGCAGCAAATTTAATTTGCTTTAAATGCTTACAAACTAAATACACTGACTAAACAACTTAATCAGAATAAGTTTCTAAACAAGAGCTTCAACTGTGTTACTACAAAATCATATAATAAAACAATGCATGTTTGAAATTAATTGTAAGCTTCACTTTAAATATATACGAATACCTAATAATTACTACTTGAATGTTCAACCACTTTTAAATTAGAATCATACAATATCATATTTTTTTTTTTATTTTGTAATAAGCTGTAAGATTTCTCAAAAACTACTTATATAAAATATATCGACCTACTCCTTTCTAAATCTGGAGTTTCATTTTGGCATTATTGACATATAGATCAATCTAGTGATAAATTATATTTTGTATCAAGCTATCAATCTGCCAGTTACTGATATCTATTAGAATCTATCAATCACATCTATCAATCACAGTTTGGCCCTTCAATATGTCGCATGTTACTTTAACATTTCCGTTTAATTTGTTTCAATACAAAATAATAAAAGCAAATTTTATGTTTTGAAATTTCCAATGCGCTAATATATAAAGTATCATAGGAATCTATGAGTAGCCTTACCTTGCGTGTATAAATGCCTAAAATAAAAAAGACGAAAAGAGGAGGGATTGTTAGTATTACCACCAGATCGACCTCCACGCGGTCCCTCCAGAAAATCATCTTGGTTAATTCCAGGTGGATTCATCAAGGTGATCTAACTAATCTGTTATCGTCTCGGGGGAGAAGAAATTGTTGGAATGGGGATTAGCAACACCATTGCTAGCAATTTACCTATGAAATGGAACTCTTCGTAGTTCCCCCTGAAAACCATCGTGATTGATTTGTTGTTGAATTCGGAACAATGAACCAACTAACCTATTTTTGTCCTCACCTATCATCCCTCACTGGTGCCCCGTCAGTGTATACTGATAGCGCGGAAAGATTGCCATTCCATTATGATCCGTTAAAAAAAAACCTTTTTAGTCTTCATCTATCATCACTCAGTGCTACCACGCCTGCGTATTTTCAACATAAAAAAAAAATAAGAAAGACCCCTCTTGAAATTTTTTAAAGAGAAAGTTGATCCTGTATAAAAATCAATATATTTTTTATCAAATCTTTAAACGAAACCCCTTTTTTGTTTTTTAAAATAAAGATTAATTAATAAATATAAAAATGTACAAAAATAATCATAACTATAAGAAGCAATTTCTTACCGCAAAATCTTACATATTCCATGCCTATAAAAATAATTTAAAGAAGTTCGATTATAAAATATGTAAACAAATGATTATAATTTAATTAAATTTTTTATTTAAAAACACAGTATGCAACTCTCTGCATTTGAAATACAGAGAGTTCCATATTGTATTTTTAAGTAAACCCATCCAATAAAATGAAACCTTATGGTTTTATAACCAAGAAAATCTGATCACAATAAAATAACTTCTCCTTTTAAAAGAAAAATTAAAAGCTATAATAGGATCATACAAATTTAATTCATTGCAAACGTTAGCTAATAGTACGTGTGTAATAGCTAAACAATACGTGATCAACCACTACAAAAGAGCCTATGTATTCACTAGTGTATTTAGATCCTCTGTCATACTTTAGTCTGGAAAAGTTACAGATCATGATATACTGGTTATTGATAAACGCTAATACGAATACATTATTTAATCAAGGTCTAAGAACTACAATGAAAGCATAATTCCTTAAACCTATATCCTGTATTACTGATATTATCCGGGATACTTTCTGATACACATATCTAATATACGTGTATATCATTGACTATAATAAAATTTTGTACTGAGAAATAAATGTGTTTTTTACTGTCTGTTGTAGTGGACAGCTACCTGTTAATTTAAATCGTATAGAAAATTATGAAACAGATATTCGGAAATGTGGAGGGCGTTTGATCTTGAGATTTTGAAACAGTAATCAAGCATACCTTCCAGAATTATTTGGATCATAAACAAACAACTACTAAAGTATTAATGAAAATGCAATAATGTATAAACAGGGGGGAAGGGATTGTTAGTAATGGAGACTGAGAATCCCATTGCTAGCAATATATCCAACCAGGTGGACCTCCTCGCGGTTCTCCCTGGAAACTATCATGGTTAATTCCTGATGAATTCATCATGATGGACTAACTGGCCTGTTTTCATTCTCATCTATCACCCTTCACTGGTGCTATAGCGTATCCCGTTAGCGCAGGCGGAGATACCATACCATTTTCACCCATCAAAAAAATGTATAAACATTTCTGAGGTAACTGGTTTTCATAAGAGTGAAGGAATTGTTAGTACTGCGGACAACCAGTCCCATTGCTAGCAATATACCAGTCAAGTCGAACTTGACGTGTTCACTTACTTACTTAAATACACCTAGAAACCATCGTGCTAAATTCCAGATACATTTATGACGATGGGCTAACTGACCCGCTCTTTTATTTTCACTTATCATCCCTCACTGGTGCCCCGCCGGTGTATACCGATAGCGCAGTCGGTGTTGCCATTCCATTAGCGTGCAAATTCATTATCTAAAGATCATCAGCCTTATCAAAATTTAATTAAATATTTACAATTTAATTTGTCATTATGAATAACCTTATCAAAATGAAAAAAAAAACCCTCCCCGATAATCCCTGACGAGAATCAAACCTTATCACTATTATATCACTATTGTCAAAATATATAAACGTCAATTTGTCATTGTGAATATAAATTAACGTGAACCTCGATAAAACGCCTGCTAAATTTAATAAATCACTTGTAATTGTTATTAATTGCTTGTCACATGTATAACCACATTTATTTAATTGTTTTGAGTCGGAAATTCCTAAAGTACAGATGTCACAAAGGTTCATAATTAATTACCATGATAAAAAAATTACTAAAAAGCTTGTTGGGCACGCAATTAGCATTCTCAGAAAAAAAAACTTAATATTTAATATGTATGAATGTCATTTTTTGGAGGCAAGAAAACTTGTTTCCCTTTTCGTATTTCTTAATGTATAACAATTTTATTTTGAAAGAAAAGTACATTCTTTGCAAATAAAATAAACAAGAATTATCCAACAAAAATATCTACCTCGATACATTATTACATACATTTATTGTATAAATTCTATAGTTTTGTTTAATCAGCTTAATAACAGCGTGGCATGCATCATCGCATGTATATGTATAGATTATAAGTGTACAAATGAAATAATATTACTGTAGTCTAAATATTTATTGTAGGGGAAGGAATTGTTAGTAATGGGGAGGTTAGTCCCCGTTGCTATCAATGTACCCTAATAGATCGACCTCCACGCGGTTCACCCTGGAAACTATCGTGACTAATTTATCGTTGAATTCGTCATGACGGGCTAACTGACCTGCCTTTTCATCCTCACCAAACACCTCTTACTGGTGCCCCGCCAGTGTATACTGATAGCGCAGGCGGGGTTACCATTCCATTTTTATTCATTAAAAAAAAAACTATTTATTGTATGTACACCTAGTACTGTAGTTTTTATCATTTTTCATCGTTATAATTATATGTGATATGAATATGCATATCGTGGTGTCATTTAACTAAGGCAGAATTTTATAATGTAACCGTATTATCATGTATTTTAAGTTAATATATAGGTGTATGGTTTGTTAGCTTGCTAGTATTATAATCTAGGGCATAGTACTTTTATATACCTATATTAATTTCACTCGAATCTGTTCAGCTGTTTGAGTAATAAATATCTAAACATCTTTATAAACTTTCATATTAATATAATCTTAATAAAATATTTTATATCCCTAATATAATGAACTAAAAACCACTAAGTTATAAAAGAAAATATAAATAAGTTATGAAATAGATAAGATACAAGTTATGAATTATCCAATAAATCGTCGGAGTAATTTTTTAATTAAACAATTCTATAAGTAGCATGTAATAAAAATGTTCATTAAATACACTTGCCTGGCTGCCGATAGACGATTCTGTACCTATCAAATTGAATATTATTTCTTCTCCACCGATATTTACGGCATTATGATTGAGCTATAAAAATACGTATATAAAATCCAAACCACAGGTGTATATTTTATTTACTACTGAATTCATTACCATATGTTTAGCGAACCAGTGAACCGATGATGTCTTATACAGGCATATAAAAGTAACTTATTATCTTTGCGTTAAAGTAAATAAATAAGTATTTTAGTCATTAATCAGTAATGGTGTAGTCAGGGTCATTTGCTGACCATAGCACAATAGTATTTAATATTAAAAAAAAATTAAAAGTAAGCATTTTTTTAGTTCAGAACATTGTCTCATTGTCTCAACTGCCTTTAAGTTGAACACTTATTTATTTAATTAATTAAAAACATGCAGTGTTTAGTAATAACTAATAATAAGATATCTTGCTAGAAATTTTATAAAATATGAAAATTAATTTTGACTCTATTAGTAAAAAAGTCATCCTTAAAATATAGTTAATAACCTATATGACTTATAGGACAATCTGTGAATTAATTTTAGCAAAAAAAAAGGTAATAAATAAATAGATAATAATAAAAAAAATAACGGGCGTTTTAAAGCAGTAGGTAATGATACGACAATTACTATACGGCAAAATAAAAGTACCTCCCTAATACGGGCTCATTAATCCACTTACACATTTGATCTTTCAAAGGGTACATAAATATATTCACCAGCTTAACATTCCAAGTAACACAACAAGTGTGTAACCCCATCAAATGGAATAGGATTCTATTTTCGAGCGACGTGCTAAATCCGACCGGCTCTATCAATACACGGCATGTCATTCGACTAAACTTCGCTACACTAATTAGGATGGAACTGCCAATAGTGGGTGACATGCCCACCAGACAAATGAACCTCCAGAATAATGAAGGGTGGACACTAATTGGTGCACTGTGGACGTGCAATGCGTTTGGAATAAAACTATAATCTTTACTTATTTACAAACTTTTGCCCGTAAATTTATACGTGTGAATATTCGAAGTAATACATAGATATAAAACATACGCTAGATTTTATGTGTAACCTTAAAAAAATATAAAAAGAAGCAACCATTTTGATGCGATTATTTTTGTGTAAATGAAAAGACACAGGCAAAAAATAATGTTTCTATTGTTCTTAGTAAGACCTCTTACATATTTTTTCGTAAATATCACCTATGTATACTCTAGTTACAATTTTATTATATGTACCTATATAGATAAGTAAAGATTAATTGTATAAGATAATATAAAAGAAAATTAAGACAATTACACCAAAATCGAAATGGGTGCATAACATTTTAATTTAAATAACAATTAGAACAACTTACAAAAATAATAATAATTCTACATAAAGCCCTTGTTTATGTCTAGTTAATTTAATTAATTCCTAATCTCAACACAAGTAGTTTAGGACATATTTTTATGGCAGTCTACAGGGGACGCCCATATTATATGTTCAGGAGCGGGCAATGATTGATGATAATGATGATTTCTAATCACACTATAAATTTGCAAATGATCGATGTAACGTCGAATTGATAAATCAACATTATGCACCGATCTGTCATCATATCGTCATGCATAATCCATTGGCAATACAATATACACCAATTCAAACAAAAGATAAACCTTTATTGTAAATTAAAAATTAAATAATTCCACTTATACTTTCAGCAGTAAACGTACAAAATAAAATGCAAATGGAATTTTAAAAACGTAACAAAGTTTGATAATTTCAGTTACATAATTCCAAATACTCAGAAATCGCGGCCGTGGCTTTTCCCAGAAAATTCTTCCGGGACTAATTGTTATTAAATTACAGTAAAGTATTTTATCAATGGATACATTTCCTAACAATTTCAATTTAAATTATATGCGTAGGTAAAAACCTCAGTTTGTGAATTCAAACAAGATAATTGACATATTTATCGCATTCCCTGAACACACTGTCGTGAGGTGAATTCAAAACATTTGTTTGACATTTTATGACATTTCTAAAAACACGAATTTCTTTCAATGAAAATGTCAAAGGAACGATGTATAGTCGTGGATAGTAGCAATCGAAGTTTATAAAAGGGTTGTCGTTTGAATAAATAATGAACCGATTGCTTTTTTTCAGGCTTATTGTCACTGGTTATTAATAATAAAGTGGAATGTAATGGCTGTACTTTTAACTTTTGACATCATTAACAATTTACGTTGAAAAACATGAATATACCGTTTTTGTAGGCACAAACATTTCAACTTTTGAAATAGATTTGTAGTAGATTGTTAGTCACGTAATAACCGTATTTACTTATTAATAAGAACGTTTAATCAGTAAATAGTTTAAAATCTCTATAGATCTACTTACTACAAATATCCAAAGGGGTGGAAACTATCGTTAATCTCCCTACCGATAAAAAAAATTATAAAAATTACTTACATGAATTGTTTGTCGTAAAATCACCCGCCATCTTGCAATTATAATAATAGATATCATTAAATATTTCTAGCAATTACTATCACAAATGATAACATTATATATCAATCAATTTACCTGTCCTTTTGTATCTATGTATTTATCTTTATAACAAATCCCTGGCGAGATAGGCAGAGAGAACAAAACATCAAAGGGCTTTATCGGTCCGTACCTCTTTTGTTTTATTCAATTTCATAACACGTCTCATATATTCTAATCATTAATATATTACAAACATCAAATATAAAACAGAACTATACCAGTAGAAGACTTTAAATAATAATCGTCTTCATTATTATGTTCCGTCTCAATCGTATTTCTACTCGAATTAGTTGAAAGGTCAGATGTTATGAATATTATGGCAGTATATTGCCGTGTGATTCCGGCCTAGAATGGGTAACCCGTTACTTTCCCATGGATGTTATAAAAGGCTACTGCAGAAGCTTAAAAGTCGAGGAATAAGAAAAGAAACCTTCCAAGCGTGGAAACTATTGGCAAAACCCCCTTACTGGGGAGGCCTGTTCAGCAGTGGACAATTAACGGCTGTCATTATCATCATCATCATCATCATATGATAATAGCAGTAAAATTACAGAATATGGACAACACATACATACAACCTTAACCCACAGATATGATAACGCATGAGGGGTACAACGGTAATTTTTTTAATGGATGAAGATGAAATGGTAACCCCGCCTGCGCTATCGGTATACGCTAGCGGGGCAGCAGTGAAAGATGATAGGTGAGGATGAAGGCAGGTCAGTTGGCTCATAGTGACCAATTTAACAAAAAGGTCGACCTGATAAGATGTATTGCTAGCAACGGGCATTACGTAATGAGTATTATACAAATACTGTTGTCGCTTAATAACGGGTGAGCCGTTAGCATGTTTGAAATTTCTTTTTAAATAAAGAAAAAACCTTAAAGACGAGAATTAAATTTATTTGTATTACACCCGTTATACACATCTTACCTACATAAATTTGCACAGTTATATTAATGATAATAACATCTTCAAAGACCCGCGTAAAATATTCAAATAAATAAGTAATAATCAGACCGGTATCTGCTCCAGAACTCTGGTCGTAAACATTTCCAATCATTAAGTTAACAGGTCGGTACATAAAATAATTACGTCTTAATTACTATATGGAAGCTAGAAGTAACCACGCGCTCATTGCGTTCAATATGTGGAATAAAAAAGTATTACTCTGAATTGTAGTAATTTGTTACAGTACATGAACTGCAATAAACAGTAGCTTCATAACAAACCATAAATGTCCTGCTATCTGCACGTAAGCACGGGTCCGTAGATATTAGAGAATTTTGCCTGCCATTTGAAAAGGAATGAAGAAATATTGTATTCTTACTCAGTTATTACACCAGAGGGAAACTTTGTAAAAAAGTCGATTGCTTGGGCACCTCTGTCCCATTCGTGTTTCTACCGTAAAGCAGTTGTGTTTACATGGCTGTGTTTCGGTTTGAAGGATGGGATATGGCAATGAAATTACAGGGTACAGATGCGTAACACCTTTGTCCTCAGGATTGGCAACTCATGAGGGGTATCTTGAGCAACAAAGTATACTCTATTATGTCCATGGTACTATTCATGTCTATAGACGGCTTCTACTTCTCATTAGATGGGCCATCAGTTTGCCGTTCTAAGTTGCATAAAAAAATAAAAATGTTTATTTATATATTTTTTATTGACCACATTACAAAAAAATGTGTCATAAATTTTCTAAAAAATAATACACAATATATTAAAACACAATATATACTGTGTACTCTGTAACATATGGAAATGTTTGAAGTTATACGTATTGTGAAAAAAGCCGCACGAAATAATCTACTTTTCTAAGTACACAATCATAAGATATGCGGAAAATCCACACGGTTTTGCGGAAAAGCCTTAAATTGGTACCATTCAATGATGAGAATACGAAAAGATTCAACAATCGAATCGCTGCGATATACCGTTGCGTACTTCATTATAAGAATCGGGCTACAAAATTCTTTAGTCAATACAAAAATATTCATATTTATACTATAGTATAGGAATATAATAATAATAATACTATACTATAGGAAAATCGCGTAACTGTAGTCTGCCTGTTTTATGTATGAGTACATATTTACGTATAAACATAACGACTATTATAATACATAAGAGACACATGGACATATAATATTGGTAGGTACCTACTTTAATAGAATACATGTGTTTTTTATTAAAATAAAACAGCGCATTATAACGCAGAACATTATACGTTCGATAAGAGATTTATGTAAACAGAAATACAATGCAAACTTCTTTCTAAAAGAGTAAAATAAATATATTGATTTATTACAAGAAACCGCTTAAAATTCTCCATAAAATTAATTCTCATATTACACGAACAGTCGTAATTAGTTTAGTTTGGTTTAGCAATATAAGCGAGTTGGACTTTTAGAAAGTAAACTTTGGAAATAAACTCGTAAAGTGTGAGCCGTAAACGAAAGAATTTTTGAGTTGTTAAACTCGGTTGACCACAGAGCATTATGTCTTAAAGTTACCATCTTTATCCGGAATTGTTTACATTAAGCTCATAACGCGACCGACAGTAGTACATTTTATATCTTTTTTAATTTGTGTATGTTTTAATACACAACCACTACTCGTGCTTATTCTATGCAGTTAAATCTTATTTTTAACCGACTTCAAAAAAGAGAAATTTCACTAATTTAATTTATTTAATTTGGATAACTTAGATCCATTTTTTTAAGTGTACTTAGATACTATGTTAATACTTAATCACTAATATTGGTCTAGTCCAAGGTCTAGGCAAGCATTTTCACGAGAGGACTGTCTAATTTATTTACAAACATGTTCAAAATACTGTTGCCACTCCCGCGTATTCTATGTAAAAACGAAGCTGTCTTTCTACGCCAGAATGCATCAAAACTATCTATCAACTAATGATGTTTAAAATGTTATTAATCCAATTCCCAAAACAAATGTCATAAATGTGAAAGTGAACATAAATGTTTGCTTGCTTATAAACCTGATCGGTTCGCGTAGTCATGAAATTTACCACACATATACGAGTAGTGGCGGAGGACATAAATTACATTTTACCCCGGTCAATCAATATAATCCGTCACGCAGACGAAGTCACGGCTAAATAATAGTATAAAATCTACCTCTCATAAATTCATACGATTTCCATCCTTATTTTACTCTTTTTATCCTCTACCTATTTTAGAGTCTAATTTAAATATACTGCAAAATAAAAATGCCTGTAGAGCCAACTTCAGTCATAAAGCCTTAACTGGGAATTCACAGATGGGGGAGCACAGCTTAAGTGAAAAGTTTGACGTTGTTCTGACAGTGCTGGGTACTGTTGGAAAGTAAAAGATTGTAAAACAAAGCACTTTTTCCCCCCTGCTGTGTAGTGCAGTTGCACTTTGACAAGTTCTCTGTTCGTTCTGTACCCGCGAATAGTAACGCAAAGGACTTTTTTGACGTTTGCTACGATTGAGTAATCACGGTTTTCATAGACGAATGCATTCTGAATAAAACTGTAATTTTTTATTGCGCAATAATTATTTTTTTTTAAACACAGGGGGCAAACGAGCATGCGACTCACCTGATGGTAAGTGACTACCGCCGCCCATGATCACCCACAACACCAGCGGCATTGCAGGTGTGCTGCCGGCCTTTTAAAAAGGAATATACTCTTTTCTTGAAGGTTATGTTGTCGTATCGGTTCGGAAATACTGTTGCTGGAAGTTGATTCCAAAGAATGGTTGTGCGTGGAAGAAAGTGCCTTGAAAAACGTACGGTGGAAGACCGCCACTCGTCCAGATGATTGGGATGAAACTTTAGTTTGTGGCGGGTTGGACGGTGGTGAAAATCAGCAACAGGTATCAATCCGAACAATTCCTCAGAACACTCCCCATGATAAATTCGGCAGAAGATGCACAACATTCAACAATTGTTAAGCAGATTAATAATTTTTACATTATATTAAGTATCAGGAACATATGTGTATGTCTGTATGTAATTGTGTATCTGTGAGTGAATAATAGAATAAGATATGATACTTGAATGACAAAAGTGCATGGTGTTAATCTATCATGTACGGGCTTTCAACAACTATGTAATTTGAGACGTAGTACATTTCAATAAATACACATATTGTTAACAGAGATTCAAAAGAGTAACTGTTTAGTTTCTTGCGAGCTCTTTTTAATAGATAACAACTTGCTAAGCCTTGTATTCATAAAAAACGACGATTTAAAAGTACTTGTAAACAAGTGTATTTGAATAAAGATGATTTGAATTTGAATCTACCATCGTTCAAAATGTGTTTCATATTTTCCAAGTATATTATAATTGGGAATATATTCGAAAACAATATTACAGCTTGCACCCATCAATAAAATATGCAATGATTGATGGGTTTCCATAAATCGTATGAACGGAATGTCCCCATAAATACTGGCATCGCATGGCAGCTATAATCTTGCGTTATTGCATATTCCCTGCACTCAATATGCACGAATTACCCGCAATCACATTGTGTAATTGCTCTGTAATTAATCAGTAATCATCCATCATCCAGCATCTGGCTCATTTTAGTAATAACTTGATGTCAGGCATTTGTTCGTGTACCTAATTTAAGAACTCAGGTAGTAGAATAAAAAATAATAGCTGTAATAAAGTAACAAAACGGAATTATAACGGCGAAAAGACCAAGGAACAAACGGCATAAAGAAAACAAAAGTACATTTAACTGAACGCGAGTGAAGCGTTTGTGTCCCAAAAAATCCGATTTAATCTCACAGGAACCTCGGTAAAATGGTTGGAGTTGAAACTTTTAACACAGATTGGTGCTATGTTTGTACAGTGCAATTCAAAGTATAAAATAAAAGTAATCAATCTAGAAACAGTGTGTGTGCATGGGTGCGAGAGAGAGGAAACTACATGACTATGTAAGTATACATACATTCTATGATGTTCATGGTACTATTCATTCTTATAAGTATTTGTTTGTCATATTCATCATCATCAACATGTCAGCCTTTTACTGTTCACTTTTGAACATAAATCTCCCCCTTAGAGATTTTGCTAGTAGTTGCCACGCTTTGCAGGCGGATTGGCAACCGTAGTTAGGCTTTGGGGATGTTTTACGAGGGATGCTGCTGTCCAGGCCTCGCCTACCCTTTGTAGCGTCTTACGACACCTACGGGAAAGGAAAAGGTGACCTATTATTTATGTGGTGACCTTTATATTCTATGCAGGGACCACACGGTTATTTAACATGCAAAATAATGAAATAAATTATATTACAACATTGTCTGACTTTTATATTCAAAACTAGCTGTATCCCGCGTCTTTACCCGCGTAACATATCGTTTAAGCTAAGTGAGAATATAATCTAATCGCTGTACTACATTTAATCAAATCCGTTCAGTAGTTTTTTCGTAAAAGAGTAACAAACATACATCCACCCACCCATCCATCCATCGGTACAAACTTTCGCATTTGTAATATTAATGGGATATTTATTCAGACACTTTTTTTATTAAAACTACCAAAATATAAACACGTAAATACTCTCTTTTATAATAATTTTCTACCAGTTTATTATTATAACAATCAGATCCGTTGTAAAAATTAATCCGTAATCAAAACATTGTCAATATTAGTTTATTCATTCTAAAAATAATAATAAAATTTATCATTACTTATCGGTATTATACAATAAATAATTAATAAGGTACATGAATAAACATATCTACCAAAGTAACTATTTGAATAAAATAAAGCACAATATATATTAAATTCTAAATTACATATACAAAATAATAGAATAATTATATCACCTAAATATTACGAGACGTCGACTATTTTCCCCAAGAGAGGTTGATGTTAATATCTTACAAAGATAAGGACAAGTAGCAGCATCGATTTTCACAAGTAAAAAAAACTTGAGTATCGATTTTACGCTCAAGACATGATAGGACGCGCGTACAAGGACCCCTATATTGAAACCGTTCGAAATTTGTTCAATGCGGTGTCTCTTGATTTCTTTTATTGGTCTAGACGGTCTTAATTACGTTCTCTCTTTCACTCTTAAATGTTTTAATTAAAAACACTGATATATATTTTCCACAGATGAATACTTCGGAAATACAAGCAGTCTTGTAAAAATGAAACAAAAATCAGCGATAACAACTAATTTGATTCAATCTAACTAAATAGGTGTAATTTACATATTTCTTATATTCTTTTATATCCTTCAAATAGGTATATAACTGAAATTTTATATAACATTTACTTTAGTTCCACTATTTTTGTTTTAAAATTGCAAATAATAAAATATTGAGACAACTAACTATATGCACAGCAATTATGAACAAATTTAAATATGATTATTCTAAGATATATTTTTCATACGAAATAAAAAAATCTTTGAGACCACTGCCAACTAGTAGTGTACCTAGGAGGCAGACCGTATTATTACTGTGAACGGCGCCGCTCATAATTTGAATAATAATACAATGTATGTTTGTCTAAGTATAGGTCGTTAGGCTCCCAAGCAAGTATCACAAATCGGCAGTATTTGTGGGCCTATCCTATAATAGAATCATGACGGTAAATTTTTATAGCTACTACCAAAAAAAGGTTCCCAATTCGTCCATATGTTTGTAACGATTACGCCGACAATTTTCTTTTCTTTTTTATACAACTTAGAATGGCAAACAAGCTGACGGCCCACCTGATGGAAAGTGGTAACCGTCGCCTATAGACATGAGCAGTACCATGGACATAACAGAGTATACTGTTTCGCCCATGATACCCCCCATGCGTTGCCATTCCTGAGGACTCAGGTGTTATTCCTCTGTACTCTATAAATTCACGTCATATCCCACCCTTCAAACCGAAACACAGCCATGCAAACAACTGCTTCACTGTTGAAACACGAATGGGACAGAGGTACCCAAGCAATCGACTTTTGTACAAAATCTACCTCTGGTATTCCGAACCGATTATCACAATTCTCTTTAAAAACCAGTTTGAGTTTACTCTCATATTAATATTGTAATGCTGGAAGCGACCATCTTTCTTTGAAAAGCAAAAAATAAATAAAAATATCGATATATCAACACGAGACTTAGCGTTCTAACTTCCAATATAAAATCTACTTTTTTACAATTTATAAACGATATTAATCAATAATGAATTCTTAGTATTTTTATGTAAACAATATATTTTTCATTTTTATCTCAATATATTTTTAGACATTATACCACAAAATATATATATATAACACAAAAATAAACCATAATTGCTAAATCGAATAACCATCAATACTATTCTAAAAGATAACCGCCCTTACAAATTTCGTCTCTTAATGGGTATAACTTAACCTTGAAACGCCGCCCGGAGGCAAAATATCGCGCAAGTTCAATAATTCGCTTCCCGACTGAGAAAGACACTGCCAGAGGCCTCTTGCGTGCTGTCAAGAGGATACTTTGGGGGAAGAAAACCCCGCTTTATAAATTGCCTCGCTATCTAAATCTGAGAGATAAGTGCTCCTGAACTTTCCAATTTCGCTACACATCAATAACACTGACAACGTTGGGGATAACAAATCAAAAATCCATGTCTTATGGGGACGCCTGACAGATAGCACACGTGACGTGGTTGGATTTTGTATAGTTGTTATAGACATAGATGTGTTTTGGAATCAGTCACGGGTATAGTGATACAAAGTTTTGTATCTCCCATTATTCATCCTATTCTATTTTTTCTTTTCTCTTGTTTTTTTTTTCTTATTACCTCAATAAATACATTTTTCTTTCCAAAAAGTTGATCTCAATTGCGGCATAACACTATTTTACGATGAAATATTTCATAAACACATTAAATTTAAAATTAAAGTTATCAAAATCAATAAATAATTGGCGATATAACATAGTAACACAACCACAAAAATACAGTTTTAAAATGCTCTTCGGTTTAAGAGTATCTTAAAAATAGAAATAAATAGAGGAAGTTAAGACACTACAATTTAAGTAATAGCATTACTCATATTACTTTGATAGTAGATCCCATCGGTTTAATTTTAGGAAAGAAGTAAGGACGATACCTATCTACTGTTTCGATAAAACGAACATCAATAATGTACGAGTAGCTTCAGTCAGGTATAAATAGTCGGGTCGGATGGCCATCCGTACGAAGGCAATGAAATCATAATGAAATTAATTTAACACCGCGCCTGATCCGTGACAAGCAGGTGTCACCTGAATGATGAGGGTTGACACCCAAGGTTGTCACACACTGTATTGAACGTGACAAATATTTTGAATACGCAATCGAAAAATTAAAAAAGCCATATTACTCTCACAACCATGAGTAATTGATGAATTTTTTAAAAACACCCATGGTATCTTAACATTCTTGTCATTCTTTCACTTTATTTAGCTTTATGGCGCATTGCTATATTACGAAAATATTATTTTATTATTATTAACATTATTAGACCACCCATTGTTTTTTTTTTTTGTAATTGTTTGTGTTTATAATAAATTTACTATTGTAATCTTATGGAAGAAACAATAAAGAGTATCTATCTATCTATATTATTTATATTTTGTATTATAATGATACAAATTTTACTCATTAGTATATAAATCACTATACTTGTTATATGCGAATCGCTCCATATTTTCAAATTATATTTAAAAAGGAACCTAACTCAGTATCTCAAGGTCTCAAAACAAACAAGACCTATATTGCCTCCTAAGTAATCATTAAAAATCATCGATTATTTTAAATACACATACGAGATTTATCGCGATGTAAAAGTATTTACAGTAATCATGACGTGGTGTAATCCACGTCGAAACGTCGACAATAAAGAAGCAGGTATGTAGGTACTATTTATTTATAAATGACGCGAAAGTTTAAAATTAACTATTGCAAATTGCTTAATATGCGATATATTATAAACAATTTCTGTTAACTCTTCATGAACAAGCATTTGACAACCTTATAAAAAAATTGTAATAACAAAATTCAACTAGAACACCAACGTAGAATTTACAGAGTGTATTATACAATTATATTTGTAACAAAAATGCTTTTTATTTCGATTGGCGACCGTATCGTGCTCGCATTACAGAGCAATCCAATAAACTGCTACTACATTTAATATTTATATAGTAAATTAAAAAAATAAAATACGTTTTTATTCGTACAATTAGGTTAATGCAGTAATGTCACTTAGTGGTCGTCTGAATGAAACATATTACTGAATCACTAAAATATTCATAGTAGAGCGCGACATTAACGTCAAACACACTACTTACTTTATTGTTTTTCATATAATTATACGTAATACATAAGAGAAAAAATGTTGGAACACTTGATGTGACACGACGAACTTATGAACATTATAATAGAAAGTAAGATAGAAGGAAGTAGGGGAAGAGGGAGACCAAGGCATAGTTACATCAGGCAAATCAAGGAAAGAGTTGGTGTCGTATCGTATCAAGAGATGAAGAGACTCACTGAAAATCGTAGTGAGTGCCAAGATCTCCACCGACAAAAGCGCAGCTTTTGAATAGAATAGATAGGTAATCATACGTATAAGAGTTCAAAACTTCTTAGAAAGAAAGGATCTTTCGTGTTTATTATAGTTAATTTTTTTTACTACACCTTCCTGATAAGAACTTCCTTATGGTAGACCATAATTAAATGGAACCAAATTCAATTTATCTTTTCTTCAAATAAAAGGAAAAGTGCGAAAATAATAAGATTTTTTACACTCAGAAAAAAATAGTTTACTTTTATTTTCCCCATAGGTATATTATAAAATACTATGTCTTATATATTATACAGAAAGTATGATTCTCACTGAACTCTTTCGAGTATTTAAACAATTAGAAGTGGCAATGGGCTACTTAAATTCCCTTGAACAATCGATAATCGATGGGTAGAACTGATTCTAGAGTAATGCCATACAAATGTATAGTATAACTCTAGAATTTGTTTCTTCTATCAGTTAATTTAAAGGCAGTTGATACATGTGGCTTAAGAATGTTCTTAATGACAGTCTAATCCTATGTTCAGCAGTGGACATTTAACACCTGAAATTATGATGATGATTCCAAACCCTGGTAATATGAAGCCCTTGCGTTGGTACGTTAAAAATCAAAGTCCCTTTATTGGGACATAATCATTTATAAACTAGAATATAACTAATCTAAGATGGAATATGTTGTTTAATGAGTATTAGTCCAGTAACCATAAGGGATGTCAATGATTCTCCATTGGAAGGCCATTACTGTGTATGAATGATTCTCATTCATACACAGTAATGGCCTACCACCAAATCGCATTTGAAATGTTCAATGTAAAGCTTTCAATACTGAATGTAGTCAACTCTAAAGCATATAACACTAAATGAAAAGGGCATTGTTAGTAATGGGAACCAATGACTGTATTGTTAGTATAGTAATACCCATCAGATCGACCTCCTCACAGTCCTCTCTGGAAACTATCGTGGTTATTTTTTTATTTTTATTTCAGCCTTTAACTGTCCATTGCTGAACATCTTCCCCATAAGGGGAGTTTTGCCAGTAATTGCCACGCTTGTCAGGCAAATTGGCAACCACAGTTAAGCTTTTAGAAATGTTTTAAGAGGGACGCTGCTGCCCATCTCTCGCCCTCCCTAAGTCGCCTCTTACGACACCCACGGGAAAGGAAGGGGTGACCCATTCTATGCCGGTGCGCACACGGTTCGTTTCTTGGTTAATTTCTGGTAAATCCATCATGATAGACCAACTCACCTAACTTCATCCCCAATAGGGGATGAAGTTAATAATCTTTAATATATGGGTTAATAATCTTGAATACGTTGGTGAAAGATAATAATCTTTCACCAACGTATTCCAATAACGCAAGTGGATTTACCATTCCATTATCCTACTAATATAATAAAATTTTAACTAAATGATATCAGTACATAGGAGATATTTAAGAAAAAATTTAATATAATATGAAGAATATTGATAATACTAATGAATGGCAAACTAATAATTAAAAAAATATATATTAGTCTCTATATATGTCCACTATTACATACAAATTTGATGTGATTTTTACAATTGTATTTCTGAAGATCTAACTTAAAATCTGGCGTTGAAACTTTTAGACGGTGTATGAAGATTCATCTTAATACGCTATCTAGAATTGGTATATTTCATAGGATTTCCTGCTTTTGAAATCCACGTGTATGGAATAGCGAATGAAAAGCTAGTATTCCATAAAAAAATATGGCCATTTCTAGGGAAGTAAGTACGTCGAGTTATTTATGTTTATATTCTTATCTATGTTTTGTTTTCGCTAGTAAATAAAAATGAAAAGCATAATTTTACAAAAAAAGTCCAGGAACTTTTTTTTAAAAAACATATTTCCTTGATCGTTTTTTTTTTTTACAAACAACTGATCATTATCTACATATAGCCAAATGCGTGAATAATAAAAGAAAAAACTAAACTCATTGATCCATATTACAAATTATTTATAGAAACACAATGGTATGAGCTAGACTAAGACCCACACAGGTGTAACATGGTTAAAGCAATTGATAGACTGTATTAAATTAGTAATTATGTATAAAAATGATGTGTATTATTATTATTATTGTATCAGCCTTTAACTGTCCACTGTTACATAAGCCTCCTCCTTAGAGAGTTAGCTAGTAGTTGTTGCGCTTGGCAAACGAATTGACAACCGCAATTTAGAAAGGTTTTAAGAGGGACGCTGCTGCCCATCCTTCACCTTCCCTTAGTCGGTTCTTACGACACCCAAGGGAACCTATGTCGGTACGACATGGCCAAAAAGAATTAAATTAAATAAATAAAATAAACATATTAAATTATAAGAAATAAGATAATACAAATAAGGAAAATATATAAAACATAGACATATCAAAGAGACTCGCCGGCTGTTTGTAAAACATTTTTAAAGGCGTTTAGACGCGATATGTTAATTTGCGAACATTTAGCGGATATTTCATTAACAGTACGACACATACAGGTGAGCGGGTGAGAATTTTCCTAATAATTGCGGATACTTAAATCACCAAAGTGTAGTGATCATTGATAAATTGTACAAAACAAATTTATTAATTGTAACGAGAGCTAACCAACCACAAAGTGATTCGCTAACCAGATTATACTCTCGTTACGGTGTTTGAACATTCACGGTCGGTTGGTCACGGCCGCTGTCCACCGTCCACAATCACTACCCGTGCCTACAATTGAATTATTATCTTGTTATTCAATGTCAATAGAGTATTTGTTGTCATAACACATAGTCTTTTTAATTAATTATCTTATAAATATATATATATTATATAATTTAAATGTCTTAAATTAGTCAAATGCTGTCAGTGCCTAATCAACATTTCTCCACTAGCACTACTTCTATGTATGAGAGATCTTATTATTTAGTATCAATAGGCTTAATGTTAATCTTTTTTATTTCACATGTTTGTTACAAGTTGTCTTTCTACATCTTCTTTATCCCAATTAAGTATTATAAAACAAAAAGCCACATCTATCCTAATATAATTAGGATTTATTTGAATTCAATCTATGGAGTTACCAGTCGAATATAAAAAAAATTCGTCGTGCATTTGATAGTTCTTTTCTTGTAGAAGGTATACAACTTCACCATACAGTCACGGACAAAACAGGGATACAGCTACCTTTCTTAAAAAATTCTTTATTTAGCATGAAAATTTCAAACACAACATTTTACATACGATAAAATGATTTAACCAGAATCATGTGAATAGATATATGTAATATAATAATATCATTGGAATCCCTTATCAATAAATTTATGTTGCGAAATCCGTCCTTACTAAATTGCTTCTACACATAATTTATTCATGAAATTCGATTCAAAGGTACTTATGACAATCGATAGACCTGCTTTGAATATCCAAGTCAATGTCTCAATATCGCAGACTAATTGTCATTTGCATTGTATAAATTAATCATTAAATCTATATCATTTCATTATCATCATTAATTATAATCTTTACTAATATTTTAAATGTCAAGGTGAGTTTGACAGTTTGTTTGTTACCTCCTAACGACTTTAGTCGACATGAATTTAAACACTCAATCTCATTTTTACATTTAATAGAATTAGTAAAAATTTTACTCTGTATTTAATAGACAAAAATATATATTATACCTATTCATATTACTTATATTGCCATGCGGTGTACACAGAATGGGTCACCCCTTCCTTTCCGTGGGTGTGGATGAAACGACTAAGAGCACTTAATGATCGAGGCATGGGTAAGAGCGTCCCTCTTGAAACATCACCAAAAACCTAACTATGTTACCAACCCGCAATTCAAGCGCGGCAACTACAGACAAGACCCTCCCCCCCCCCCCAAATAGAGCGAGGGCTATGTTTTACAGTGGACAATTAACAGCTGATATGGTGATAATGTGAATAGAATACTAACAGAATAATATCTAGTGTAATTTATTTATTTATGTTTTTTACGAAAATTGCATTTCATTACTAAAGAAGCATAATATGTTTTGAGGTACTAATATCTAATATAGTGGTTTACTGAGTCATAATTTTGTAGACTTTAGTCATATTCCACATGAGTCATATACGAAAATCATAATGTCAGTTTAGACCTAGTTTAGACCTAATTTAACTACGGACCCTCACATGGATTAATGAATAAATTTACACCTAAGTATAAACAAAAAAATACTGTAACATTCCGTGTGATGTTGTTTATAAATGATTATTATTCGCAGAGTCGCCTGACTAGTTTCTAACTCGAGCATAACCATTAATCACGTATACACATAAATAAACCGTCAATACATAAGTAAACTATATATTCATACACACTGTATATATAACCTAACCTAACCTTATAACTAGGGGGGAAAGGGATTATTAGCAATGGAGTTTGACAGCCCCATTGCTAGCAATATGCCCTATTAGATAGATCTCCACGTTGTTCCCCCTGGAAACCATCGTGAACAATTCTTGTTGAATTCATCGCGATGGACTAACTGACCTGCTTCATTCTCACCTATCATCCTTCACCGGTGCCCCGCTGATGTATACCGATAACACGGATGGGGTTTTTTTATGGGTGAAAATGGAATGGTAACCCCGCCTGCGCTAACGGGATACGCTGGCAGAGCACCAGTAAAGGGTGATAGATGAGAATGAAAACAGGCCAATTAGCCCATCATAATGAATTCATCAGGAATTAACCATGATAGTTTCCAGGGGGAACCGCGAGGAGGTCAACCTGGTTGGGTATATTGCTAGCAATGGGTTTTTTAGTCTCCATTACTGACAATCCCTTTCCCCCCACACGGATGGGGTTACCATTCCATTATTACCCATTAAAAAACCTTATTACTAGAAGAGGAAAGATTACTAGTAACAGGATACATTGCTTACAATAAATCCACTCAGGTAAACACGCAATCCTTCATAACAACCATCAAATTGTATTTTTAGTGACGTCGCCACGATGTATCAGTCAATTTGACTTCACATTCACTTATCAACCCCCACTAGTATTGTTACCCAGCCAGCATAAATAAATAACTCAGCCAAAAATAGCCAAAAACCTTATAACCAACCTAATAACTTACATCGATTTTTTATAGCGTCAACAGCAGATAATTTATTTCAAAACAAGCTCAGGATCGATTAAAGCCAACACAATCGAATCGAGAAAGCACAATCGAAATCGTTTTGTTTTATTATCAATGCTCTCATTTACAAACAATGCAATCATCCAGTGGAGATCACATCACCGATTATATCTTGTTCTGCGTACATTTTTTTTTTATTTGCGCTGCGTTTTATTTATTATGAACGTGAACGGTTAGTAAAACAAAGCGAAGATAATGATTGAATTGACGCTAGTTTGTTTGGACTAAGAGAAAGCGTATCAAATCTGAGATAAGTGGTTAATAAAACAAAGGCTTGTTAATTCGTGCCGGCCACTGATTGAGATAACATTTTTGGAGACAGTCTGTTGACAACGATGGTTTCCAATTGCATTTCCGTTCAGTTCAACCTTTTTTTGTATGTTAACAGCTGTTTAATATTAGAATCAAATAGTATACTGCAAAATATTACTATATATATATTACATTTCTCCATCCAAAGGTTGGAAAAGATCGCTTTTAGCGATAAGGTCGCCGATTGTTTTCTCATTGTGATTATTTTTTGTAATTGTTTATATTAATAATAAATTTACTATTATAATCTTTTGGAGGAAATTTATTTTTATTTACTTATAATATATAAGCTTGAAATTTCTACAAATAATTTCATGCTGATATGTAAGGACCTCACTATTCTTGTATATATAAAATATCAAAGATGGCCTTAAAGTAGAGCTACCTTGCAATAATATCTTAAAAAAATCGAAACTTGAATCTAGATGTATGTTACTCAATTACATTTAAACGGAACATTTTGAGTACTACATAGATATATCTTGAACTGATTACCTATCTGATAATGTTAATAGACTTAATAAATACATTATTAATTTAATAAATTATGGCATATTATTATTTAAAACACACCATTACATTATCCATTCAAGTACACAATCAATTTAATCTACTTCAATGGATAAAATGGGCTCAAATTGTATTTTTACGACTAGATGAAAGTAAAACGTATTTCAAAACGTTGATTTAACTTGCGTCTACTAAGAAAAGAGTCATTCATCACAATATAACAAATGATCTGAATCTCCATGGCCAGCCAGTTGGTAATAAGTCCCCTAATTAATTGTTATTGCCGTCGGAGAATTTATAACCTTATTCGAATTTACGGCATCAAAGGATGATGCCACAATGTAACTCATATAAGCTGAGTATAGTGTTGTAACTTTTAATTGCAGCTCTTAAAACTAACAGAGATTAATATACAATTACAATTAGTCGCTAACAGATTTAATAGAAAAACAATTACACAAGATATTTAAATAATAATAATACAAGAATAGATACTCGATAATTAATCATGTCAAAACAGCTTTACAAATTTGAATAAAGAATATGTAAAATACTTTTTATTCTAATTCAAGCAGTCAAAGTCGGGAGATAAGACTAATGTTTTATATAACTTACAAACTTTTGAACATCTATCCTTACAAAAAAAAACATTAACTTATTAAGATGCGATAGAGGCAGCTTGGTGCAGTTTTATTTGGAGTTTGCCTTCACTTGTATTAGTGTATACTTCATAATTATAGTAGTCCCACAATTAGAGATTGTTATAAATTATAATCTTACTCCGACATCACGCGAGGCAGGAGTACTTAACGATAGTACAAATGTATAAAAGGTAGCTTCCAAACGATTACTTTCTTCAAATTGTAAAAAGTTAAAGGAAACATTTTAGTAAAATAGTCCGTGCCTAAAACGTAATACCTAATCCTAAATACACAAAGTAATTAATCCATCGAGATTGCTCGAAAGACAAAAAATAATAACAATTTAACAATTACATTTCTATTTCTAAACATCATTTGTAAACATCTCTACGAATATTCGTCCAAAAAGAAACACAACGAAATGATAGTCGCGAAACGAAATGTTCCATCATAAATAATAGTGCCGAATAGTTTTATTTTTTAGCGAAAGTAAAAGCTTCCATCTAAATAAGAGTTATAAGAATTTATGAGACACGCGAATGCCCTAAATGAGTAATATGTTTTCAGCGTTAGTTTATAGTGGCTATAAAGTGACTTCTCTGAACAGTTGTTAACTTTAATATTGTTTGTAGTGTAACACCTATAAAAACTCAGGTTTTAATATAGTTATTAATAAAATATCATAAATACTTATTGTGTGGTACAAAATACAAACAATCCTACTAATATTACGTAAGTATATATATTTACGATAAGACGTTATCCGTAGAAGAACCAAAGTAACATAATCTGAAGGATAAGCAAGTTGGAGTGGCAATGGACTGGTCACATAATTAGAAGAATCAACACCCAATGAGAAAAAAGGTTTTTGAGTGGCGACCTCAAATACACTTATATATATGGAGTTTTTTTTTTAATGGATGATAATGGAATGGTAACCCCGCCTGCGCTAGCGGTATACGCTGACGGGGTACCAGTGAGATATGATCGGTGAGGATGAAAAGGCAGGTCAGTTAGCCCATCGTAACGAATTCAACGATAAATTAGTCACGATGGTTTCCAGGGGGAACCGCGTGGAGGTCGACCTATTAAGATATATTGATATCAATGGAGACTAACTTCCCCGTTGATAACAATGCTCCCCCACTCACTGTATGGAGTTAGAAGATGCAGTTGGCTCCCTTTTCTTATGGCCCGTTCCTTATGGCAATTTGTTGGCAAGCACTATGTTTAGCAGTAGGCGGTCAACCGCTGATATGATGATGATGTAAAGTTACCTTATATGTATACCTATCTGGATTAAATTCATCGAAATTAATATATAAAAATATAAGGCATAGGACAAGCATAAAATAACAGCAAATCACTTCTGAATAAAGCATTACAATAATTTAACTTTAATATAAATAACCTCTATTAGTTATTTTTTTTTATATTATCTACTAAAACTCCTTCTAAACCATTCAAGGATAATTTTAAAGTCTTAACGGGTGATAATGACCATGACAATGAAAGGCACCGGTGAGAGAGAGAGAAAACAGCATTGGAATTCAGCATGATGGTTTCCAGGAAGTACCGCAGGGAGATCGACCTGACTCTATATTGCCAGTAATGGGACTACTTATTTCCATCACTAAAAATCCCCCCCCCCCCCGCGCTTTAATTTCAAAGTCACCATAAACAGCAAATGGTACTGTCATAATTTATGTATTTAAAACTGTATTCCGTAATGGCTAAGCGAATTCGTGAATGTCAATACTTTATTCTACTTTAATTAATTACGAGATTCTGCATAGATGCATACATATCATTCCTACAGTAAATACATGTGTTCTATTATTACCGTACTTTATATTTCCCTTTGACTACAGTTATTCACGTCACAAAATGATTTATGCAACATATTATTATATTTGATACAGCAATATGTCATCACGTATATGAGATCAGCAAAAGAGCATAAATCAAACAAAAATGCTTATTAAATCTTTTTTACATTTAACACTCGAGAGCGGGCGGGTTATGAATTCGCAAATCATCGTTTTAAACTTTGACCTGGATAATTTTTAACTAATAACCAGTGTTTTTAAAAAAAGAAGACAAAAAAAAAAGACTTTATAAATATTACTTTTTTTTTGTCGTGTTTGCTAGTCTATGTTTGCTTTTGACCGTGGAAATTAATGGTGGATGAGGCGTATAATTGGGTACACAAAAGTCATAACTAAGTCCTCAGGAACGTTTCTTGTCATGTTTCTGTTTTTTTTTTTTTTTGAAATAACACATATCATGTCTTTAGACAGCCAATACCACTTTTTATAACCGGAGTTGCCTGTTTATCATTCTATGTTGTATAAAAACATCCCTGGGCATAAATACCCCCTTTTCCTAAATGGCAACAAACTGAAATATCAACGACGTTATTATTCGTTTAAATATCACTTAATAACATATATTGCAGCACCCAACAATAAAATGTACATTTCTCAGTGACCCAATTCGAGTTACAAACATTAGCTCAATTCTGAGTACACGGAAGGGGAAGCTATCAATCAACAGCGACACTGCCAGTATAGACGTACGGATAACCGGCATTTACACTGCGTAGAATGTATTACGGTATTAATTTAGAGGTAAACAGTTGGATATTAGCAAAAGGCACTATCAGTAATGAATTTACAGCACTCTGGTTACAATATAGATTATGGGAATTAGTTAATGTAACATACTTGTTACAGCCACTACGAATCGATTAGCAATTTACACGGTAGAAAATCGATGCTATTTCGCACCTATTCTGACAATCGAATGAACGTCAAAGTCAGTTTAGGTGAAGTATACATAAAAACATAACGTTAAACATGTAAAAATAGTACTATATTTTTTTCATGCAACTTAGAATGGCAAACAAGCTGACAGCCCACCTGATGGAAAGTGGTAACCGTCGCCTATAGACATGAGTAATATCATGGACGTAACAGTATACTGTTTCACTCATGACTTACTCATGCGTTGCCATTCCTGAGAACTCAGGTGTTAATCCTCTGTATCCTGTAAATTCACAGTCATATCCCACCTTTCAAACCGAAACACAGCTATGCAAACACAACTGCTTCACGGTAGAAACACGAATGGGATACTATATATGTATATATACATATATATACTTGATATATGCACCAACATGTTGCGACAATATAATGCATTATTCGGCGCAGTTTTTTCACAAACAAATGGCGCATCGCTAATACTTTGGCAAACAAACGGCCGTTTTCTTCACCACACCATACCGTTGACTTTTATCAGTGCAAAAAAAAAACAAAACTCCCAACACGGAATCTCAGCAGTCGCCCACCAAAATAGATTTCCATAAAATAATGTTGTTTTCGTTTCTCTTAGAAAACACCGTGGACGTTTGTTGAATACATTCTACGTTCTACAAATAAATATAAGTATGTTAAAATGAAAATAAAAACAATGTAACATTAAAATTCATTTATTTCTAACAATTTTTTATTAATTATTAAAGGTTACATTGTTTTACACTAAATAGAAATAGTTTATTTATATGATTATGAAAATAAAACAAATTATTTATATTCAAATTTAATAGCACAATAACAGAGAATTAATTCACAAAAAAACCTTGTAATGAATCTGTCAACTTGTCATAAAACTAAGAATACAAAAGTGTAATTAATAATTACTGAAAATTTACATTTTATGGTATACAACCATGTTATTGCTGTTATTATAACACCATTAACTTAAATGGAAATCGCAATACGGTTCATAGCTAAACTTCATTATCATTAATATATAAATTTAAACGAATTGCACTTTAAATCGTAATTTAACGTGTCTCGCAGAAAGTTGGTATTAACTTGTATAAGTATTAGAAAGGTATTTTTTTAATCCATGATTATCCCATAAAGCGTAGCTTACAGCGTTTACCTGCAATAATTTTAAATTTTTTCACCGCATATTTACATTTCTGTTTTGCCAAGTGTTGACTGGGAGAGAATGCTATATACCATTAAGTCCGCCTTTTATACCAAATATTTTTTGTAATTTGGCAATGAAGAATAAATAAATATTATAAATAAAATAAAAGCTTGGTTATGGCTAAAATAGTACTTTTCTTCTTGCTGAACTATATGAACGAGTTAAATGTACAATATTGGTGTAAATTATAAATTTATTAGTCACAATATACAATTATGATTTCGGTTTTATTATGCATTTGATAAGAGTATCACTATCATTTAGGTATTTTTACGGACAGTTTATATGTAGAATATGTCCTTACTTCCTTATTCATAAAACCGTCAAACCACTCATAAGTCTATTTAACTGTTTTATCTTTTTTTTTACCCCTGATGCAAGAACGACGAAATGTTATAAGTTTGACGTGTCTGCCTGTCTGTAAGTATATCTCTGTCTGTGACATCGGAGCTCCTGATCAGATGAAATAATGTTGCTTTTGTTCTTTTTGTTTAAAAGGTGAATTAGTCGGCAGTGGAATTACAATTTTTTTTACAACTCCCTCAACATAGATATCAAATCTATCAAAAGTATAAAAGGGTTTGAGTAGTAGTACTACACTATGATAAATTCCAAATCCAAGATGGCCGCCACCACAAAATACCGAATAACTTTTTTTTACAACTACCTGAATATAGGTATCCAATGAAAGGGCTTAACTAGTACAATAATGTACACTATATTGAAATTGAATGAAGAATATTAACTAACGAAATGAAAACTAAGAACTTCAAAATTACTTTGGCTAGATTGATGAGGAAAGTGGAGTGATGACTGGTACCTAAGACCTAACGAATCACTTTTTGTGTCAAGAGTTTTTAAAATTTGTAATTTATATTATTTATGTAAAATTCTAAATTTAAGCGAACGTGACAAAGTAGTGTAATACATAGTTAAAGTAAGTTTTTTAGGTGGTTTTAGTTTTGTGAATAAGGAGGTTACAGTAGATAAATATTGCATAATAAATTGCAGTGCAAAGCCAGAGCGTATCCCTAGTTAGTTAAAAGTTAAGCTCACTGTTACGTTAAAAAGCTAGAGAATATTTCTGATTCAATCTCGAATTTTATTATAATGAAAGCTTTTGTAACCAAAGAGACTGCCGTTTCTTTTTATTTTAACAATGATTGAAATTTCCATGCAAAATAATGAAGAAATAGATAATTATGGCACTTGTAATTTCTACTTTTTAATTAGCCTTTATAAAAAAGGCATAATAAAAAGCATTGAAAAGTTGATACCGTTACAAAGTGAGCGACGAACGTAAATTAGAGTTCGGAAACCATTGGCTGTCGAAATTTTATGGGACTCGAACTCCTTTGTGCTTTGATCAGCTCGGTTCGGCAGTTTGAAACTGCGCAGGTGGTCGTTCTCTCGTGGAACAAAACTTCTTTAACTTTATACGACTATTTTTGGATTGTTATAGAGTTCAAATTGAGTTAGTTAACCCTGTTTGATATATCTAGTTGCATTACAGCATATTATGTACCTAAGAATATTGAATGATTTCAAATATAGAATTAAGTAGAATAGAAACGTCGAATGCTTAGATTATATAAATAGAGTCTCTCCATTGAAATGCTTCGAGGAAAACGGGTCAACTTTTTCATAAAATTTTGCGTGATAAATACATAGTTATGAGTGATTTCTTTATAACATCTATATTTATTTTATCTAATAGTTTCTGTATCTTTTTAATGCATAAACACTCATTTTATATGAACAGTACCATAAATATAACATGGTATACTGTGTTGCCCATGATAACCTTCATGCGTTGCCAATATATTATTAGTTTACGGTTATTAGTGACACTTCACTAACAATGTTAAAAATAGAAAATTTATAAAAAGTAATAAATAATAGAAAAGAGCAACTGTAATTGCTATGAAATAAACGAATACAAAACTCATCGGTTATTTCACTTCTGATTAACACATAAATAACAGAAATGAAATGTTGTCAAAGAGCAAGTGGGTAAGTGTGATAAAAGCATGCATTAAGGCAAACGTCACAATGAATAATAAAATATGATTTAAACGACATCCATTGATATATGAAAATAAAATATTTTTGTTTTATCGCACAAGATCAGCTGAATGTTTTTTATACTTTGATTTTAAATGATTTTATTTTATTTTATAGATGTGTGAGTGAGGCTTGATATGAAATGTTGCCTTATATGTGTTGTGTTATATTACAGTTTAACATTTTTTACCTTCACCTGTCTATAGTATTTCTATTATTGACTATTTACTATTAATAGAGTTTTGAGCAACTTTTATCTGTCGTTAAGCACACATTTGTTATATTGTGGAGTAAGTGTCTCGACCACTGCAATTTGACGGGAACAATTTATACGGGATGCCTTCGAGCGTCGTAGCATCCTTGAGATGCACAATACAATCTATAATATTCAAATTGTCCATGGTTTACCTTACCTTAACAACCTTTTAACGTCCTAACGCCGCCCCGGACGGTCCCCTTTAGAAACCATCGTGGTTAATACATGATGCATTCGTCACGATGGGCCAACTGACCTACTTTCTTCCTCACCTATCCCTCACTGGTGCTCCGTCAGCGTATATCGATAGCACAAACGGAATTACCATTTCATTATCGTCTATTTAAAAAAAGTCAAGTACAAAACTCTTCAAAAGAAAAGATATAGTAAGCCACGACTGGACAATTAGACATAGATTTTGATGTATTGTACTTTGTTTCATTAATTTTTTTTTTGGGTGAAAAAGGCGTTGTAACCCCGCCTACGCTATCAGTATACACTGGCGGGGTATACTGATAGCGTAGACCGATGAGAGGTAATAGAAAAAGGTAGGTCACTTAGCCCATCGTGACGAATTCAACGATAAATTAGTCACGATAGTTTCCTGGATGGATGAGCATGGAGGTCAACCTGATAGGGTATATTGGTAGCAATGGGGACTAACTTCCCCATTACTTTCCCGCTGCCATTGATGTATTGAACTCTTACATTACAATATTCTCAGAATGAAGAGGAGTGTTTTTTTTTTTATACAACTTAGAATGGCAAACAAGCTGACGGCCCACCTGATGGAAAGTGGTAACCGTTGCCTATAGTTATAGCCATAGCATACTAGCCAACCATGCAAACACAACTACTTAACGGTAGAAACACAAATGGAACAGAGGTACCCAAGCAATCAACTTTTGTACAAAGTCTCTCTCTGATATTACTTTTGCTACATATGCGATGAGTCTGTTCATATTTAATCATTTTTCATCAGATGAACATCATGTAGTTTAAATTTTTTTTTTTAAAGTTTTCTCTTATTAGTGCAACTAATTCTAAGATAATAGATAATATATATGTTAAGTATAACCTGTTTATTATGGGGGGAAAGGGTTGTTAGTAAAGGAGACTGAGAATCCCATTGCTAGCAATATACCCAACCAGGTCGACCTCCTCGCGGTTCTCCCTGGAAACTATCATGGTTAATTCTTGATGAATTCATCATGATGGGCTAACTGGCCTGTTTTCATTCTCATCTATCACCCTTCACTGGTGCTCCGCCAGCGTATCCCGTTAGCGCAGGCGGGGTTACCATACCATTTTCACCCATCAAAAAAAGAAACTCATATTGATACATACATACCAAATAATTACTATATTTAATACAGTCGCACTAATATCCAATACTAATAGTCAAATTCTTCTTTTTTTTTTCATTTAAGAATTTCCTTTGTTCGGGGCAACTAATTCATGCATTCTCTTCTAGCCAGCTCTATTCCAAGCCATTTCTTTCATCTCCCTATACGACATGACACTTAGCGCTTTCTTCATCTGTCCCATGTAGTTAGTTATTTTTCGGTCTTCTCCGTCCTCTTCTTTACAGTATATATTTGCTAGAAAATGTATTCGTTGTCGATACTAATTCATATTACGAGAGGTTTTGAGATTAATATGTGGTATAATAGGAATGTTGAAATTTGAAAGTAATAGAGAAAGCACAATAATAGAGAAGTTGAAAAATAATCTTTTATCATGGTATGAATATTTGATTGATACGCACAAAGGAAGAGAATGTGGAAAGGAAGGTACTATGTATGAATCCTGATCGTTATAAGAGATGACATGGCCAGAAAAAGAGTAGCGGAGTAACAGCGAATGAATGGAAAAAGAAAACATATTACGCTGACCCAAAATAGATATGGGAAAAGGGTAGGTAGAAGTAGAAGACCAGTTCAATCGACTCCCTTTGCTATCAATGTTGGATGTCGGACTTATTCGATGTGCGTGCATTTGTATTTTATGATTCCCTTATTTCGTAGCATTACGTACATTGTCCCGGTTATGTTTGACATTTTAATGTGCCATTTGGTACGGAGGCAGTTTAATGTCAAAAGCTTTGTTGTTTCGCGACTGTCTCCAGATTTATGTTCACCCAATGTTAATTTATTTCGTCTATATTTCCCTGGTACCTATAATCTTTATAGTATAAGTACGGTAGGTTGTTGTATTTAATTTAGGTACCTATAATAAATACTTATTTGTATGAAGCTCAGTTTAATTTGGCTTATAAAATTAAATATGCTGAGCTGATAGAATTATCTTATGTACAAATGTTTGTCGCTCTAAAAATAATTATAACAATATACACAACAATTATTTATTTATGTAACGACAAATATACAAACCTATATTTTAATATTATGAATAAACAAATCGCTGACTATTGTTGATAATAAAAATTAAATTGTATTTAGAATTGAGGCGCCGAATATATATATATATATATATATATATATATATATATATATATATATATATATATATATATATATATATACACATATAGGCGGCGGTAGTCACTTACCATCAGGTGAGCCGCATGCTCGTTTGCCCCCTGTGTTGTAAAAAAAAAAAAAAAAATAAAAAAAAAAAAAAAAAAAACATACATTTATCCTTCTTTGTATCTCTGTCTACACTAATAATTAAACTGTAAAAACAATTCTTTCACCTATAGAAAACTACATTATTATCGAGTAATATAGGCGAATATTTGTATAAAAAACTCTCTTTTTCTCTCTCTCAATTCGATCAATATCTAGTCATTTGAGATATCTGAAACCATTGCTAGCATCGGATATATATTTAGACCGGTAATCGAACGTGTAATGAGCCCGGTGGACTTTAATTGCGCCCGCGTTGATTTAAATATATCTAGCTAAGTGCATCGACCGCGTTCCTATTGCACTGTATTTCGGTTGTTCGAATATTGCACAATCTTATTTATTCAGTAGATGCCCGTTATGGTTATGTTAATGCAGATCAAACCAATTTGTTTTTGACTGTTAGTAAACATATGTAATACTGTCAATAATTTCTAAGCAGCATTCATTACTCGGAATTTCTTTGTACGAGGTTTGTCCGGAAAGTACGTATAAAAGTTTTTTAAAAATTTTATTTTACAATTATTCAGGTAAATCAATTTTATCCCCTTCAAAGTACTCCCCCTGTGACATAATGCACTTGTGCCAACGCCGTTTCCACTGTGAGAAGGCTCCTTGAAAGTCCTCTGGTTGTAGGTTTCTCAGCTGCCCCGTCGTAGCTTTTTTTATCTCATTTATGTCCCCCAAATGCCGCCCCCGAAGTACCAATTTGGTTTTTGGGAACAAGAAGAAGTCACACGGGGCCAAATCCGGCGAATAGGGGGGGTGTTCGGTCACCGTAATGGAATTTTTACTCAAAAACTCACGGACAACAAGAGAGGTGTGGGCAGGGGCATTGTCGTGGTGAAGAATCCAACGCCCCTCTCGCGCCAATTCTGGACGAACTCGTGCCACACGAGCTTTGAGGCGTCTGAGCACATCGACGTAGAATTTTCCATCAACTGTCTGGCCTGGAGGGACGAATTCTTGATGGACAATCCCACGAACATCGAAAAAAACAATCAACATTGTCTTGACATTTGAGCGGGATTTTCTTGATTTTTTTGTTCGTGGTTCCCCGGATGTCTTCCACTCTTTGCTTTCACGGCCATTCTTGCCGAGTTTCGAGAGAAACTTGATTACGACGCGCTGCTCTTCAACGGAAGCGGGCTCCATGCCGACGGGGTTTCGTTAAGAGGTAACTTCACAGATGGCGTGACAAGCCAGTTCGCACCGCACGGCGGTCAGACCAGAACTGAAGCATTGTTAGGGACATAAGGAAGGGGTCCTGCGCTTACCTGGCCTCCCCACTCCTCTTTCTCGCATTCCAGAACACTTTTATACGAACTTTCCGGACAGACCTCGTATAGAATCGAAATGAGAATATCTACAGAAGAGCCAAAGTAACCGACATAGCCCGCAGGATAAGCATACTGAAGTGCCAATGGGCACATCATATAGCTCAAAGTATATTACGCTTACGACATCTGACACCACAGACACTGACTGAAATAAAGGCCGCAAGTACCTTAACTTATATTAAAATTAAGTATAAGTACATAGATAAGTACTTACTAAATGTACTTACTTAAGTGCTACAAAAACTATTTATTAATATTAACAGGCAGGGGGGAAGGGATTGTTAATTTTGCGGACTACTAGTCCCATTGCTAGCAATGCACCTCGTCGGGTCGACCTCCACGTGCCCCCCCCCCCTGGAAACATTCATGCTGAATTCCGGGTGGATACATCACGATGGTCTAACAGACCTGCTATTTCATTCTCTGTCACTTATCATCCCTCACTGGTGCCCCGCCAACGTATACCATTAGCGCAGGCGGGATTACCATTTCATTATCATCCATTAAAAAAATATATATTAACAGGCAAAATACAGGAAGTAACTTTATCTGTTTAAATGTTTTCCCCTTAACTTTCTTCTTTGTCTTTCCAATTTAAAATTTTTATAAATATGTAAATCAATAAAAACTATATACCTATTATTGCTGTGTGTATCCGGCATAGAGTGGGCAACTCCTTCCCTTCCCGTAAGTGTTGTAAAAGGTGACTAAGAGAACTTAAAAACGAAGGATGGGCAGCAGCGTCCCTCTTAAAGCAACTCCAAAAGACTAGCTGCGGTTGCCAGCCCGCCTGCCAAGCATGGCAATTACTGGCAAAACTTCCCAATAGGGGAAGGCCTATCTTCAGCAGTAGACAGTTAAAGGTTGATAGAAATGAATAAATATACCTATTATATTAATAAATCTATACAAAACTGTACTCTGAAAAAAGTACCTATATATAAATCACGAGTGCAACTGTGATCTCCGCATTCTAAAAAAAATAATACTCTGCAAAAAAAAAATCTGATTTACTTAATTAAAAAAGCATAATTCGAAAAAACATGTATCTATCTCATATATAAATCAATATAAACTTTATGACATTTGTTTTAAACAAAAAAAGGACAATACGCCATTGTTATGGCACATCACCTGTCGTTTTTAAAAGTGATTATAGTAATTAAGTACATCAAAATTTTTATTACCGTTTCGTTAGAGAGGAAAGAAACCGCCGGAAGGTAAAGTGTTCGTGAAAATATTCGAAATCACTGTATATTCTTTGACTTCAATAGTCAATAATAAGTACGTCAATTATTCAACAGATGTCGTTATTACGATAATTAGCACATTATTTAATTTAGTTTTTCTTTATTGCACCATTTATTTAATGTTAATTAATTAATATACAAATTATTAATTTATAATTATGTAAGTCTAAACATAATATTCTGGCTGAATTGAAGTTAAGATTGTAAACTCAACTTAAAAACTGGTATCAAAATCGATTAACGGAATCATAAAATATAAGTCGACCCCTCCATTAAACAAGGTCGTATATAGTACAAAGTTCTTTATTAATTGTATGTGTGTATTGTCTCTTTCTTATTTGTGCCTAAATGGCCTTGTATTACGCCTAGTATTAATTATTTATTCAACCAAATGTATCGAACAAATAAAAGTAAAACCCGCACACTTTACACGTGAATTTTTGACATTTAAAATCCGTTTTCTTTTTTTTTATAATTTTCATTCATAATTGTCACCAAAATATTCCATGCTAGTATAATAAAACAGAACCTATTTAAAATAAGTCTTGTTAATTCAAGTCTCAGTTACCGCCCCTCTCAATAGTTAATTTATATCGGTACATGACGAATGTCCCTTCTACACGCAAACGTAGTAAAATATATCCTTATAATATCAGTTAAACCAGTACTTGTAAAGTATCAAATAAATCAGACTATATCAAATGAACAATCTTTTGATTGACGATTTTCCAATTACAGCAGTGCATAAATATTCCATTTGTTTTGCATACAAGGGGATCGAAACGCGTATTGGGTTTGAACCTTAATGTTTGTGTACAAATATGAATATATCGCTCAAATACATCACAGAATAAACGCATCGGTGTAGTTACAGAATTCAAATACTCAGTATCCTAATGTTATCAAGGGGTACATTACAGCATGTGGTTTATGTGGCATATTTCAATCGATATGTGTACAAACATTAATAGTTTTATGCATTGATGCTATTCTGTCGTATTGATTTATGAGCCATCTTTAAGTGGGCGGTGATATATACACGTTTGGATATTTCTCGCTCATAATCGAGAATTGTTAGCTCTAATTTATTAAGTACAGTACCATCCAAGTAAAAACATTTAAACAATTATCACAACATTACTTTACAATATTTATTTTAGTATATTTAAATATTATATTTAAATAAACATAATGTCTTAATGATGAATGAAAACCACAACAACACTGTTTCTTCTTTTTATTGCACGCACATTAGCCGCTGATAATTAATACTCCTTTCCACTAATAATTTGCTAGAAAAGAATTCTTACAGATTTAAGCTCTTTAATCAAAATAATTTACATTAATATATATATATTAATATATATAATCTTTGTGATTGTATTGTGTCCGTTTTTTTTCTCGTAAGTGCATTCACATTTATATTAAAAATACAAATTCAAATAAATAGTGTTATGAAAAAACTCGAAAAATTCAAATCGGTTTAAAAATCGATCCCCTAAAAGAAAAATCGCCATCCCTAGTTCTTATTGCCTGTCTCGTTTTCTTCCATATAGCAGCAAAACCTACTTATTGACGTCATTTTACAATACAGTTTGACCTTGTAATAAGATTTAATAGAATAAAACAAAAACATATATTCGTCTATTATTTGATTCTAAATCTATTACATCGAGTAGAAGATTTAAAGATTGAGTATTACTTCTTTTTACAAAATAAAAAATTATTACTGAATTGAAGAAAGTTATTGAAACAAATACTAGCCATTGTATAGGTATATTGTCTATGTTATTGTAATAAGGCTATTCATTAAAACAGGATGTAGCGAAGGTTACTCGTCTAACCCTTTTGTTCTACAGGTTGCGACACCGTTTGTGGTACTACAATAGTACTGCCTACATGCATGTCTCGTAACTACATGTGAAATATATGTAAAATAATAGCTAAACGTTACATTTAAATATAGATAATAAGTCGTAACAAATATCGAGAATTTTATTCATTTATTGTTTTGTTTTTTTACCAATTTGCTTTTATCCTAAATATGAACATTTGTAAAATCTTACAGGATGTATGTTTGTTACTCATCCACGCAAAAACTACTGAACGGATTTGAATAAAATTTTGCTGATAGGGTGTATTCCAACTTAAAACATAGTATATTTTATAATTATAATAATTAAATAAATTAGAAATACCGACACAGCGACTTAACATGTATCAAAGAAATTGTTATTACATTGGATATTAAAATATACAATAAATTGTCAAATAATATTAAATTCATTATTAATTCGTTCATTCGGTCAATCGTTCATTAATTCATTTATGCATTCAACGTAGGCGCCACCGCTGGACATAGCTTTTTTATTTATACACCTATCCCCCGATTTACACGGTACTTGTTTTACACGTTTTCGCTTTTACACGGTTTTCCAAATAAGTTTTTTTTTTTTGTTTTTATCGCACTCTACTAAATGCTACTGTGTTTGAACACGTGCGCTGTGTACACATCTCACGGGGAATCCCGAGCTTATATGCTGACTTGCTGCACATGCACACTGTGTCTGTATTTCTTCGCATAAAATTAAAGTTTTATCTACGGAAAATTGTATTTGAGTGAAAGTTTCACAGTGTCAGAAAGATTTAATTTTTCATATTCGTAAATTACAAGTGAGTGCATAATTAAGATTTTTATAAATTAACATAAATTAAAAAAAATTATAGGCTTATAATGTCGAAAGAAGTTAAAAGAAAAGTTATTTCTTTAGAAACAAAAATCGAAATTTTGGATCGCTTTGGATCGTTTAATGTATTGTAATTAAATAAAAAAACAGTGTTTCCGTAATATATTACATATTTTAACCTGTCAATGCATTTTATTTTTATTTCTGTGTACACCTAAAAATATTTAAAAAAATCACAACTGTTAAATAGCAAAATTATGCATTTTCTGCAAGCTTTTCGATTTACACGGTTTTGACTTGAAAATTTTTAATTTTCGATTTACACGTTTTTCTCAGGAACGTATCTACCGTGTAAATCGGGGGATAGGTGTATAATATTGTATATATTATAGATGTTAAGTTATGACATAAATATACACAGGCGGACTTACCCTCCAAAGGGTTTTCTTCCAGTCAATTTTAAGAATCCAAAATGAGAATGTGTCTATAGATCTTGTATATGAAACATAACATATATGATGCAAAAATAATACGATAAATAAGTTATTTTCGTAACAAAGGCGGTCAAATTGCTTGCCTTTATTACTATTAGTAGTTATAATAGTGATAACATGCGCGTAACAAGCAATATTATAACAAACCTTCAAAGTAATACCTAAAAATTTTATAAATAAAGATTAATCTAAACCATAACAAAGCCTCATAGTATTTTTTTTTAATAACACTGTCAAAAGGAGTCATATTGTCTACTGCAGTGGTGTGGAGGAGACACTTCTCTCCTCTCGCTGCTCACGGGCGTAATTACGACCCACACAGCCCCGTACCTGCTCGCGCTTATCACTACGTCTCGCGACTTAGCCACCATTGCTTGGCCATCGAACCAGCCCGAACTTCCTGAAAAGTCCATACACATCGCGCGCCGGTGATGAAAATCCCAGGCCTGTTCAAGCTGGGATGTAAAGGGCTAGAGGGCTGGGAATAGATCAACCAGCACAAGTCAAGCCCTTAAACCAAGAGCAAGGCGAAGCGTAAGTGTACCCGAACACCTCAGATTCAAGTACACAAGTCTTCGCCAAGCTGAAGTAGATTTCAAGGAGCTCTACTTCCTATACTGCCTTACTGAGTAGACACGGACTCCATTATACACAAGGCATACGCGAGTTTATATACTCATTGAACACTAAAATTTTGATAGCGCGTTTCAGGCTTGTAATATCTACATAGAGTAAAACAAAGTCGCTTCGCGCCGTCTGTATGGTTAGGTCGTTAGAATTACGCAATAGAATTCAATGCGGTTTTCATTAATAGACAGAATATTTAAAGAGCAAAATATTTCTATTATATACCTAAGGTGGCACATAAGCATTCGGCCTACTCTAAGTGGTTACGGTAGCCTATGACACCTGCAATATAAAATGGTATTTGAAAATTATAATAGAAAAAAAGCCGACAATTTCAAAGATTTGTAGTAATTAAAAAGATCTACAAAAAGTTTTAAATGGTATGTCTCTGTCTCCTAAAAATAACCTACAGTAATCATTTTTATATATTATATAATATAAAAAAAATTATAGATATTTGCGAAGCTATTTTAAACAATACATTATTATTCCTTATCCAATTAAATAGGGTAGACACGTCGTGCATTTAATGTAGATCAAAATTATTCTTTACAGCATATCATTAAATGAATAATCTTAGAAAATATCAGATTTTAAAAATACGATGGCCACCGGGCCGTTCGTCCGTCCCAGATAGCAGTGCCAGCACATAAGTATCTACTACATTGCACCCACGCGAAACCGGGGCAAATAACTAGTTATCTACTATAATAAATATATGATAATTATACGTCATCTAAGTGCCTACGATAAGATATTGTTATCTTGTTTGATATATATATATATATATATATATATATATATATATATATATATATATATATATATATATATATATATATATATATATATTGAAACAAGGTACTGACTAATTTATAAGTACTAAGACTACGCCCGAAAAATATCATTTTTATGAAGTAGACTAACAAACAAGCTGACAGTCCACCTAATAAAAAGTAGTATTCAGGCGCATCACTAGTCGATCGAGATCGATTCCTAGCAAAATCCCATCACTAACTCTGGAAAAAATTTCTCGTAATCTACGTTCGATTATTTTGTTAATAGTAAAATTCAGTATTAAATGAAAAATCAAGAACCAGTATGCTTACATCCTAAGCTGGAACAAGTAGTAAAAATCATCATTAAACCTTAATAGCATCATGGACATCACAAAATATTCTATGGTACTTCTTATGCGTTGTCATACTTTAGAACTACAGTTTTATACCTCCGTACCCTATAATTTCCTTACCATCCTTCAAATTCAAACACAGACATGCAATTTTCGTCTTTTAAATATTGTTTAAAAACATATTTAATTTAAATAAAAAACTGTAAATTTGGCGGAAAAAATATACTCGTAACTAATGTATTTTAATTAGAATACACAATTATTTAAATAACATGATATACATAATTATTCTACATATATATCTTCATTATACCTTGTTGTATCGTATATGTTATACAATAAATAATATTATATTCATATATGTATAATATATATTTGTATATGTACCAGAGGGAGACTTTGTACAAAAGTCGATTGCTTGGGTACATCTGTCCCATTCGTGTTTCAACCGTAAAGCAGTTGTGTTTGCATGGCTGTGTTAAGCTTTGAAGGGTGGGATATGGCGTGAATTTACTAGGTACAGAGGAATAACACCTGAGTCCTCAGGAATGGCAACGCATGGGGGTATCATGGGCGAAACATATACTCTGTTATGTCCGTTAGCAGGTATTGCTCATGTCTATAGGCGACGGTGGAACGGATCTCCGTTCCATCCATCTACTCCTACAGACAAATTTTGTACAAAGTCTTCTCGTGGAGACTGAAGTCTGTATAGAATTATAAAAATAAAACAAGGAAATAAAATTTGTATATTGCAAAGAAAACCGACATTACCTCTTCTAGCAATCGCCTCTGGCTCCCTAATCATCAATACAAATACTTGTACAATGTACATTCCCCACAGAAGACATTTTCTGGCGAGAACCATGTTACATCCATGGATAACAAAGGCATCATTCATACATGTAGTGACATCTTATTTCTATTATATGTATGTCTAAAAAGTCATTTAAACACATATGAAAGTAAAAGAGCAGAGGAAAATCAAAGTCACAGCTATTATAAAAATATTATCTAGCGAATTCGGGACACACTCTCTCTGAAAACTTAATTTGCAATTGTTATTTATTTGAGGTTTCCGGCTTTTGTTTTAGTTGTATATGTTACAATGTGAACCATTGTTATTATTTCTAGTCAATAAATAATGTTAAAATTATGAATAATGAGTATAAATCATATTGTTCATTGTATTGTTTAATGTCTTTGGAGTATCTAAAAGACAAGATGTGTAAAAGTAAACGTATTAATTTTCATGTTTCTTATTAAAGTAACTTTTTATACCATTAAAGCATACGACCAGCCTTATGGTAAGCGGTTACCGTAGCTTATGAACGCCTACAATATCAGGGGCTTTACGCGGGCGTTGACGACCCTAAAGAAACTTCGTAAAAATATATCTATTTATTTCTGTTATTATATATATATTAATGTATCTATTATATTTAAATAAAATATTAACAATATCAATACATTCATTTTAAAAGTATATTTTGGAGTGATAAATTCTTTTAAAAGAAAAGGAGAACATTTTTAATTTAACAGCATTTTCGGTTCTTTCATATTAACGGCATTACCAGTCGTCACAAAATGGAATATCAAAGGACATTATGCTACTTTTAGCCCCGGTCAGTCAACAAATCCGGTCACGCGGACGAACTTGCAAGTAAAAACAGTTAATAAATAAGTAAACAAATGTTTATGACGTATGCCGGTAGCGGCCGAGTTATTTATTCTGTGTGAAATGTCGGTTAGGTGGTCGGCCGGTTAATTTCTATGCAAATGGCCGGGCCTCGTTATGGGCCGAGCAAGTTGTGAGCAAGCCGCATGCCGGTGGCTAGGTTGTACGGTTTTGGGCATTGATTAGAAAGCAGTTGCAACTACAGCTTACTGCTATTCATACAGCCTACAATTGGTGTCGATTACAAAGGCCAGCAGCATATGTATGTATGATAAGCGTTTATAACGCTCACGAACTCTTCAAAAGTGCCTACGTTATTTATTGCCATTATACTCTTATCGGAGTTTATAATCTCCATTTGTAAGCTTAATTACATAGTATTATTTTTAGATCTACATTTGTGAACATTTAATGCGGTTCTGTCCTGAATTCGATTTTCAAAACAATGTAAGTAAAATGAAAACTGAAGTCATTGTTTTCAAATAAATAATTTCGTAATCGAAAAGAAACGGAGCTGCTTTGACTTCTTTATCTTGACTCAATATGCATGACAATGTACGAAGCCCATTGAAAAGATTTCATCATCATTCAATTAGAGTCCTGTAGAGGATTTAAGTTTACAATAACTGTTACTTTAAGTTTTCGTAAATGATACCATTAGATCTTGAGTTTGTTATTACAAAAATAAAATCCTCTACCTTTTACAATATACGGTAGGATAAAACAAAAGATCTTTTTAAAGTAAACAGAGACATACCTACAGTCCCCTATTGAAAACTAAGTAAAAAAATATAGTGATAAAAGTAAATACTTATAATTTCTTTGAATAAAAAGTACTATAAATCTATATACATAATCTATATAAAGTAGTATAAATCTATTTTGACTTAAAAAAATTCTGTTTCTCACATAATTACACAATAAAGTGAAATTTGATATCATGTTATGTTAAAACGCGATCTCGTTACAAACGACATAACAACGTACTGATGAACTAGAGAGTCCAAATACATATATATACCTAAGATTCAATATACTCACAAACCGACATCACTGCAACATTACTAGATGACGGCATGATATCATCAATTCCCTTTATTGGTACTTTCTTTCGCCATCAACACTATCTGAGTTGGGTGCGGCATTAAATTTTACGACTCTGGCTCATTTGTGGCACAGATCTGTTACTCATTTTCGTACAACTCAATATTCCACCCTCGTTTGTTCACTTCAATTTGTACTTGCACAGTAATAACATGAGTGTTGCCAGTGTAATTACTCATTTGTGCTAATCAACTTCTTGCGAGATTACCCCGATAGCTTAGTAATAGGTTCTTGTTGAATCTCTAGAATTTATTGCACCAGTCTCACCACCCACGCGTAGTTTCAATAAATTGAAGATATTATGCTATTTATGTAGTACTTATGATAGTAAATTTCAGTTGATTGCTAATTATTCAAGTAAATCACTAATTTATTATTGTATAACGTATAACAGAGATTGTAACATTTTATTTCAATGTAGTGCTAATAAAGATAAAATAAATTAAGGCCTGAAGACAAGGAACACCGAAACCGTATCCGAGTATAACTTGTCTCGAACACTTCAAGCAACTTTTCGTAATCGTCTCATTAAAAATTTCTTCGGCATCCCAAAATATATTTAGCATAATATTCTCACAGTACTCGCTGGCCGAACGACTTTGCCGATGATCTTATCTTGCATCTTTGAAGAACCCACAATCAACCAAAAGTAGGTCAAGGTAAAGATTATTTAAAATAAGGGGCGGAATGATTTAAAGACGTGGTTAGTCGCCACACCCCACGAAGTTTTATCTAGTGAGAGCACAGCGTCGTCTTAACTGTAATCCTAATTAATTAGTAGACAAGATGCGGTTTCAGACATTACACAAATGCGTGAATACGAAATTAACATTATTCACTGCACGCGAATATGAATTCTAATTCAATGACTTTAAAGCTGACATGAAATAAATAAGCTCTCACTGAGAGTAAATAGGGCATGATAGTGCCCACTAAATGTACCACAGCGTACCGCCGTCAAGCTAAGGTCTATAAAGTCAAGTGAGATACGCATACAAATGCGTGGGTTTCGCTATGTGCATTGCCAGTATTTCGTGTTAACTCAAGAGTAGTCCGTTAAAATAAGGCGTGGTTAAGCTGTCAAGCACTTACTTAGCAAATACCTAAATATACCTAAATATTAGAACATCACACCTCATAATTTTCATTATTTTAGCTCCACCTATATAATTTACAATTTTCGTGATGAAATTTTTTTTTATGCTTTAGATCTGAAACTCTGCGTAAAATTTTACTTTCACACCTGGCTGTAGTATCTTAATTAGCATATCTATATCAGATAAATAAATGACAGTCAAGGAAAAGTACTAAAAAGTGATGAAACAAGTGCCACGAGTCATGAAGTAAATTAAAATGAAAATAGGAATAACTAAATGATAGATCTTAGTCATTCAAGTAATATTTTTTAAATATGTAACTATATTTTTTTTAATGGATAATTATGAAATTCGCCTGCGCCAACGGTATACGCTGGCGGGGCACCAGTGAGGGATAATAGATGTCAATGAAAAGGCCGGTCAGTTAACCCATCGTGATGAAACAGCTGCACAATGGTTTCCAGGGGGACCACGTGGAGGTCGAGCTGACAGGGTATATTGCTAGCAATTGGACTAGTAGCTTGCGTTACTAACAATCCCTTCCCCTCTATCTATATTGAAAAAAATATTACAATAAAATTATTATTTTATAAAATGGTTACCTTCTACAAAATACCTAATATACCCTTTTAAATACACAAAATTTTTATCATATTTCAATCTGTTTCTTTTGCAGATATTTCATTGGTAGAATACTCACTTATAGTCTAGGATATCAATGACTTTACTCTGACTCTTCTTTGAGACTTGCATGAGATACTTCTATGTAATTTACCGCTATACATCCTAACTTATAGAAATAACATTTGCGGCATGTGTAAAATCAACCATTTATTCAATTTATAGGAAAATACATACCATCAAAATAAATTTATTTCATTTTACGCAGAATTTATTCATAAATTCTGCATATACAAATAATTGATAACGTCAGTGGGTTGAAATACCTATTGACGTTATCAATTAAATGTCAAACAGCGCATTTCGATACCTTTTTGAGAATGGTTTATTTTGACGATCCGCCGCGACGTCCTACTGCGCCAGCCACAAACTTAATGTTTAATTAGTTGATGGATTTCTCATTTCATTTCTAATTTTAATGCAAAGTTTGCGTAATTTTTGGGTATGGATTTAGATGAAAATACAAATAAATATAATAGAGATTAATTAACTAAATTTGAGATCAATAAACTATTTATAAACTGCTTCCCGTCAGAATTGTTTTAATTTTCAAATTTAACTTCTGTTTGACCTCAATATTGAGATAAGTATAGTTTTAGTATAAATAGTTTAGATAAATAGTCGTAGTTTAGCTTTTGGTGATATTTTAAGCAGAACGCTACTACCGACAACTATTCGATCACTAAGTTTCATTAGTCGCCTCTTACGACACCGAGACAAAAGAACGAATAGCTCATTCCATGCCGGGCCACAAGATAACTTTAAATAATAAACCATACTTTTTCCAAAGACTATTGTTAATAGTGCTACCGCCTGTGAACAACATTTATAAATAAATTATTATTATTCAAATAACACTAAATCAATATTTAAATTATGTTAACTATGAATACCTTTAATAAATGCCTTTAAATAAAACAATAAAATGTGGATTACATAGCTATTCGAAATTACTTCACAAGACATCAGAGATCACTATGTCAAAAGTTAACAAGCCAATGCACAACGAAGTGACATGTGAGTTGTGACATCTAGTGCATTTCCTCGTTACAGAATAGCATCAAACATGAAAATAAATAACACGCGCCCCAACCACTCGTACTGGCTTTGTTTTGTGTTGCATATATCGTACGGTTTCAATTGCGGATAGTAAATCAACTCGGAACGAGCGTGGCGACTTTGATGACTATCATAGAAGTATAATTAGGTCTATTGAATATGATATATTGTAAACTTCATCAACGTCTACCAACAGTCATAATGCATTCCATATTCAAAATAAAGGATACTTCAGACAATAATTATTCAACCATTCTTCTTGCTTCCTAATTAAGAATTATTCTTTATTCGAATATAATTGTCAAGAAATATTTAAAATGCTATCTTTGCATACTAATTAAGAATCATTTTTTTATGAATAATTTGAAAATATCCCCTTTGTTTCTTTTTCATAATTTTTCGACAGATTATAGAATGAACTTCCTGCTGTGGTTTTCTCAAGAGGCTACAGCATAAGACTCTTCAAAAAGAGCGTAATAAGGTTTTTTAAAGGCCGGCAAAATGCTCGTGACATACTGGCATGGTATTATAAGCGTCTATAGGTTATGCCAACAATTTACCATCATATTATACCATTAGTAGGCTTATTTGGCATCATTATAGTATAAAAAAAATTGGTATATAAATTTTTTTTTATTATATAATTTTACCATCAGAGACCACTTTTTGCAACCGATTTAAAAAAGAAGGAAGACGAAGTTGTCAATTTGGTTGTATTTTTTTTCATGTTTGTTACCTCATAACTGCGTCCATTCTAAAGCGATTTGGATTTTTTTTTCTTTTTGTCTGAATGGATATAATAACAGATTGGTCCCAAGGAAATCTTACCAAAATCGATTTAGTATTTTAATTATTAAACCATAAAAACTGGTTTTGTCACAATTGACGTCGGTTTTTTTTGGAGCACAATTTTTAGTTATTCAGATCCAGTTGTAAAAGGTGACTAGGAATATAAAGCTCCATACATTAATGCGAGATATAGAAAATTTAATATAAAACTATAATAAAACCAAGCAATCCGCTCAAAACCTTCCGCCGTTTTAAATTTTTCACATCATATTTAAATCTTTTCTTACCTACCGTTATTTTAGTCCTAATGTGTTCTACATCCGCTGTCTTCGATTCACCTTGTAATATTATCTATTTTCAGTAACATGAATAGACTATGATGGTCGACGCAGTGTAGACAAACCCCCACTAGATGGGGGAAAAGGGATTGTTAGTAATGGAGATTGAGAATCCCATTGCTAACAATATACCCAACCAGGTCGACCTCCTCGCGGTTCCTCCTGGAAACTATCATGGTTAATTCCTGATGAATTCATCATGATGGGCTAACTGGCCTGTTTTCATTCTCATCTATCACCCTTCACAGGTGCCCCGCCAGCGTATCTCGTTAGCGCAGGCGAGGTTACCATTCCATTTTCATCCTATAAAAAAAAACCCCACTAGATGGAATGATGACCTCAAATGCATTGAAGAAACTCGATGGATGCAGGTGGCTAAGGACCGTTCCTTGTGGCAGTCTATAGAGGAAATGTACATTTCAGTAGTGGACAGATAATGATAATGGTGATTACGATCTTATAACAACAAAATTAAAGATGTGATAAACAGGCGTTATACATCTTTAGACCTCTTACTACAAAAAAGTGTCTAACATCTGTTTAAGTGTAAACAAAATGGAGTCTTTCTTATAAAAAATATTTAAACTAGTAAATTTTATTACAAGACCTTATAAGCACACAAAATTACATCGACTAAATAATGTTTACTTACTTAGACAGAATTTTGTAAAACACTAATTAATTAACTAATTAATTTTGTCGTAAAACATCATAATCATTATATAAGCTCTTAACTGTCCACTACTGAACATAAGCCTTCCTTATTAAGGGTGGTGTTTGCCAGTATTTGCCAAACTTGGCTGACGGGTTGGCAACCGATATTAGACTATGGTGATGTTTTAAACTTTTGATGTTTCGTTTCCTGTCCGAAGGGAAGAAAAAGTACGCTTTCTCTTAATTTCTCAAAATACATAATATGTATTTTTAGAAATTAATTTTAATACAAAATCAATAAGAACAAAACTGATATATATATACCCGTAACCGACGAGCGTGTATGACAAGATTGATGAATGTGGAAGAAGCGAAAGAGGTTTGTTTAAATCGAAGCATTTGGCGTTCCATTGTTTCTGCCTACCCTAATGGGAGACAGGCGTGACAGATATGTATGTATGTATGATATATGTGAGTGATTACATTAAAGCAATTACATTAAAATATTTATCTGTTAAGTAAAACTTGGTCTATAAATAGAAATAAAGTATGAATATGTTCTTCACAATATCCAATATTACTAAAATATGTTTTGCATTCTCGAGCCAAAAACTCCATTTCCTAATGCTCTTTATGAAAAATATTTCATGCAAAATCTCCAAATTGATTACTCGACCCGATATAGCGTTAAATATTTGACGTAAACATCGTTTTACATTATTTGATTGCAATATGGTATTACGAGTACGGTATTAATAAATAACTAGAGTACAATTTAATATTGCTGTATTATTTCCATAAATATTTCAGCTGTAATATTAAAATAACACAGTATTCAAGCCAATAAAGTCATTCATACATTAATCATTTATGTTTTTATTTCGAAATCTCTCGGAATAGCAAATTGATGGTCCATCTGCGTCACAAAATACTCTGTAATACACATAGTACTTCTCATGTGTTGCCCTTCTTAAGGAATATGGTATTAAGTTGGTGTATTGCATAATTCTAATCAGATTCACTACTAGAGACTTTTTTATTTATTATACTTTAGCCAGTTCATACCAGAAACAATTTTTTTTAACACGTACAAAAAAGAACTAACTTTAGATTTTTGGCGGGAAAGTGCAGGCAGTATAAACCGCCTGATAGGAGAATAACTCGACTGACTGAACTAATCCCTAGAACTATGATGTTTCAATTCCAAGCTGGTGATTGCGATGATTACTGGAAGACACTCTAAGCGACCTTCACGTAATAAAATTTTTTTTCTTTCTCGTTACTAGATCTATTGAGAATTCTTTCATAAATCATTTCTTATATTTTCTTTGTATCTTTTTTTTATGTAACTTAGAATGTCAAACCAGCTGACGGCCTACCTAATAATGGTAAATGGATAATTTATAAAAACATAAGCAGGACCATGGGCATAACTGTTTCACCCATGATACCCCCCATACGTTGTCATTCCTGAGGATTCAGGTATTATTCCTGTGTACCCTACAAATTGATTGCTATATCCCGCCCTTCAAACCAAAACACAGCAATGCAAACACAACTGCTTCAGGGTAGAAACACGAATGGGACAGAGGTGTTTCTGGTAACTTTTTTTTATACCTGAACCTAATAATGCATATATAAAAAGCATATTATAATAACATAGATGTGGTATTTCTAAAATAAAATGATGTCATAATCTATGGATCAAAATTACATATCCATTTGTTGCTATAAAAAACTTGTTAGACAAAAATCATCCAAACTGTCCAACTAATAAAAGCTGTTTTCATTTAACAACTACCAGCCCTATTTATTGTTTACCTAATTGGCTAAATGAGTTGCAATACAACGGTGTACGTCGTGTTATTACACGACTTAACTACAAAAGATATCTTTCCGGGGTCATTGTATCTTGTTCAAGTCACGGACACCCACACGCATTAACAGATGTAGCCCTAAGTCAATATACATAATGCATTGTTTGCATTAAACTTTCTATAAGTCGAATTTTACCTTTCTAAAACGGAAAACAAGTATGAATCATGAAGACTAGATAAATAGCTGGATAGATAAAATGAAACCTACTTTCAAAATGACTCAGAAAAAAAAATATGCAACCTTGGCTAGTAAATTTTACTAACGTACCTAATGAAGAGTAGTAGCTGCCGTATCACCTGAAGACATGATCAGCAGATATGTCACAGTATATGATGTCCTTAATAAATATGTTACCATTCCTTATTAGCCTAAGCATTAAGATTTTACTTCAGTACCCAATTATATCGTAAAAATTTTTTTAAGAAACATAAAATGGGAAAGATGATGATGAAAAGTAGTGACTATCACTTATAGATATAAACAGCACCATGGACATAACAGAACATTGTATGGCACCCCTCATGCACTTCCATTTTTGAGGACTATGGTGTTAGGCCTCCGTACACTGTAATTTCACTGTCCTTCGAATCAAAACATAGCCATGCTGCTTCATGGGAAAAAGACGAGTAGGACAGAAGTATCCACCCATACAAATAACTTTAGTACAAAGTATTCCTCTAATAAAAAATAAAGATTTATGACTATATTACAGTATACTCTTTTGTCCATAGTACTGTTTATGGTCTATAGAGGACGGTTACTACTTTCGATCAGGTGGGCCTTAAGTTTATTTGCCATTCTAAGTTGCATGAAAAATTCGGACTTAAAACACGCAAGCCCATCTGCTTGGCAATAAAGATATAAGAATGATAAAGATATCATCTTAAATAATTTATATAAAGTCTCCCTTAAGTATTGTAAATTTGCAATCGTAACAATTATGAATAAGGTTTTTAAATTTGACTTCTAGGTAAGTCAACCACCTCACTTAATCTGAGGTAATCCCAGACTACTTCCTTACAAATGATAAAACGAAACCATTTACGAAATTCTTAGAAGGGAAAAAAACTACAGTTTGGGGAATGTTATTTTAACGTACAGGAATACTGTTTGTTGTATTAACATTTCCATAATTTATTGATTTACATAAAAGTAACGTTACCTCAACAAGAGAGGGTTAAAAACAAGGGGTTAACAAATGTTAGTTTATACTAACATAATGAATATTAAGCGATAGATATGTTTTTAATAGTTTAGTTATAACATTAAGATACCTAATATCATTGAACTTTTACGATAATTTATAACAAGTATACAACGCACAAGAAACTCCTCTCGTGTTGCAAGTATTTACAGGCGACAGTAGCCGCTTTCCATCAGGTGGACCGTCTGCTCGTTTGCCTCCCTAACAATAAAAAAAAAATTTTAACGTCAAATAACATTTAAAATATTGTATTAGATAATTAAGGTTTTGACACATTACATTTGTTTAGCGAATAGAAACTGTCTACTATACTAGCTACAACTGAACATAAGCGTCCCACATAGACTGTAAAAAAAAATACACATAAACCTATTTTTTTATGTATATATAATATATACAATTATTTTCACCACGCAGCTTTCCTTCGAATATAACCATTTCATAGTTCACCTTTTTTTAGAAAATTATAGCTATCCACGTCATTTTAATTATCAACATATTTCAAAACAATAACGTTTGTAACGCAGCTTGTATCTCATACAATAAAAATACAATTAATTGCATTTCTACTTATCAACTTGTTATCGCAATAAACGAAGTGTCATAATTCAGCAGTGTTCGGACCATTAGCACAGATAAATGGCATCTCTTGGCTGGCTGGCAGCCAGCGTTGCAATGTATCTAAACACGCGGAAAAATTGCTACAATTCCATTATTATTATTACTCTGCCGCCAATATTTATACAAGTTATAGACTTAATTGAAATACTCCGTCTTATAATTCCGTACATTTTTGATCAAATCATTGGATTTTCATCAGGTCCTAATGGGAACCTAATTAGAATAAATAATGGCCGAAACAGTATTTAAATTATTATTATATGTATTTAAGAAGAAAATATTATTACAAAAAAGGTATAGACAAGCGTTAAATACCAAAACGTATAAAACGGGTTTTTTTTTTTTAATTGATGATAATGCAATGGAAACCCCGCCTGCCCTAACGGTATAAACTGGCGGGACACCAGTGATAGGGGAGAATGAAAAGGCAGGTCAGCACGATGGTTTCCAGGAGAGACCACGATGATAGTTTACATTGCTAACAATCCCTTCCTCCCCTATAAAACGGAATAATCCTTTAAAAACATTGTCTAATCATTTCATTATGGGCTAACATTATTGTAAGTGAAGAAGGTATTGTTAGCAGTAGGGAAGTTAGTCCCCATTTCGATCAACATACTCTATTAGGTCGACCTCCACGCACTAAACCTCCACTCTTGAAAAACCTTGATTAATTTATTATTGAATTTGTCACTATGGGCTAATTAACCTGCTTTTTCATCCTTATTCATCATCCCTCACTAGTGCCCTGTCAGTGTATACCATAACGCAGGCGAGGTTGCCATACTATTATCATATACCACTAAAAAGAACATTATTATGTAATCCTATCGTATCGTATTAAAGTAGAAAAGTAGAGGCAAACGCAGTATAGAACAACCCCCTCTAAATCTAGGGGAGGAAAGGTTCTTAAGTGGCAACCCCGTACTGGCAAACGCAGTGTAGGACGATCCACCACTAGATGGAGTGAAGTGCTGAAACGCATTGCAGGGAGTCAGTGGATGCAGGTAGTTTAGAACCGTTCATTATAGTAGTCTATGGAGAAAGCCTATGTTTAGTAGTGGACAGATAACCGCTGATGACAAAATACATGGCGAAATGGGAATCTCCTTTTATTTAAATAGCTTACAAACTGACAAAATATCCTCGAGGATAAGACTCACATATAGTTAGTTCAAAATACATATATATTTTTACATTTCAAATCAAACCTATCCTTGAGTAAAGTACTTACATCTAACGTAATGATATTAAATACAACACAAACTCACACGCGATTACATTAAAACTAAACAGTGTTCAAATATTTCATCAGACATATACCATCTGCTAACGTTTAATACCTACGTGTACGATATAGCAGAATGCGAATACGTCTTTTATCGCAATAGTAACTTCTAACTCTATGCTTCTAAAGTGCGCAAAGGACGAAATGCCGAAGATAACGCAAGACGATCCATTACGTTCACACGACACTATCTGTGCCACCATCGACATGGCTCTCTCGCCAGCTAGCTTGTTTTATATCATAAATATATGTAAATTATTCCATACTACTAGTACATTACAATACACATAAATTTCATGCCGTCTATCTTATAAAGTAATTCAAATATTTAAAATTTTAAATTATTTGTATTCAAAATAACGTTATTGCCGATAAAACACGTAAATTGTAATTACATTGTAAATAATTGTAATAAATAAGTAAATAATAACACTATTATATTACAATATTGGTGTAGCTGTTTAACACATTGCCTCACCTTCTAACGATTATGAGTTTGATCCCTGTACAATACAATTTATATTAAATGTATTTATGCACCTTTGCCTGCATTTTTTACATTACATGTATTTTATTTAGAAATATATATATATTATTATGTGTGTCAGTCTTGTATTCATAAAATAATCTCTACCTAATTTGAGTCTAGATGACGATGTCAAACACTAAATGACTAGAGCTTTTTTTTGTTTTTATTTATTAAAACAATAAACAAAATTAATTATAATAATCATTTCAATAATAAAAATAGATTGTTACATAATATTGCATAAACAGGGATATGGAACAATGTAATATTTATATAAAACAAAGTAATAACACAGACACGTGCATCAGCTTATTAAAATTAGATATTCACGTAATAGTCGCTATGTAGGTCGCCTCAAATAGCCTCAAGTGGCGTTGTGGCACTACAAAAACGATACCAACTGAACTCTTTAATTAGTGAGGCTCATACCCAGCTCGATACACTGTCGACGCAATACGGAATCATACAAAAATGAATTCTATTTCTAACAGAACAGGTCTTAAAGGAGACCAACAATGTATCAGTAAAACTACGCAAGTTGTATAGGTACTGAAGTAAACATTAAATGGCATGGCGAAGGTGACACTTGAAAAATGTCATAACAATCATTCATTTCCGCAATCAATAATTAGAAATACGACCTATTGACGAACCTAATTTGTGACGCGCGGCCTTGAAACAGATAAATTAACATTTCGCAAATAGTTCAGGTTCAAATTGAGATTAATATGGCTACAAAAGAAAAGGTTGATTTTGTCAACTTTTAGAAGATGTTCAGCATTTAGTGTACCATGCAGAAAAAGTAAACTACGTTCGCCACAGCTCTGTTTTAGCAACTACTAGAGGACAATTTTAAATTATGCTATCCCAATCATTATCATCATCTTAGCCATTATCTGTCTACTGTTGAAAATAGGACTCCCCCATAGACCCCATAGCTCCCCCATAATCATAAGAAACGGTCCTGAACCACCTGCGTACACTAACTCCCTGCAATGCCTTGGTCAGGAATAGTGAAGTCGTTGGGGACTAGGGGCCGTTTCTTTAGATCCAATCATATTGTATAAATAACAAACAAAAGCTATAGGGTTCTCATTTGCAAATGCTTATTTCAAACCTATTCTATTTTCAACCAATTTTAAAAAGAGGACTTTCAATGCTAGCAATTGCATCCCAATCATCTAGACGAGTGGCGGTCCTCCACCGTGCGTTTTTCAAGGCACTTTCTCCCACGCACAACCACTCTTTGGAATCAACTTCCAGCAGCAGTATTTCCGAACCGATACGACAACCATAACCTTCAAGAAAAGAGCATATTTCTTTTTAAAAGGCCGGCAGAACACCCGCAATGCCGTTGGTGTGGTGGGTGACCATGGGCGGCGGTAGTCACTTACCATCAGGTGAGCCGCATGCTCGTTTGCCCCCTGTGTTGTAAAAAAAAGATTGGCTTCATACAAACATTATCAAAATCGATTAACTAGTATAATTTTTAGACCAAAATAACTGATTTTATCACAATTGAAGTCGGTTTTCAGTGGTGTACGCATGTTATAACCACCATCATCATATCAGCCTTAACTGTCCACTGCTGAACATAAGCCTCCCCCTATCGAGAGGTGTTGCCAATAGTTGCCACGCTTGCCAGGCGGATTGGCAACTGATGTTAGGCTTTGAAGATATTTTAAGAGGGACGCTGCTGCCCAAGCTCGCCCTCCTTTAGTCGCCTCTTACTACACCTACGGAAAAGGAAGGAATGTTATAGACATGTAATAAATGAATAAACAGAACAAAACTGTTAATAATAATACTCGTAATCGGTCTTAGTTTAAAAGAAAAACCTTCATAAAATAGCTACGTTCCTACTTCCTGGTACAAAAATATCTAGTTCAGTAGCAATTACCGCTTTCTTTTGTCTCGGATGTGCCATTTCATTAGATTTACTCACTAGTGTGTGAGTGAGCGTAATGACCGTATGTGTGGATACATTTAAGTATTGCTTACTAGTACTATATCTACTCTCTCTTATGTTGTCACAGAGTGCTTTTTTATGGTGAAAATGAAATGACAATCCCACCTGCGCTAACGGAATACGCTAGCGGAGCACCAGTGAGGGATGATAGGTGAGAATGAAAAAGCAGGTTAGTTAACCCATCGTGATAAATACACTTGGAATTCAGCACGATAGTTTCCAGAAGGGACCACGTGGTGGTCGACCTGGCAGGATATATTGATGGCAATGGAACTGGTAGTTCGTATTACTAACAATCCCTTCCCTCCCTGTCACAAAGTACTCAGGTCGTAGTCAAATAATATTAACCTATGTAAATTTATTACTTTTAATGTAAAAAAAAAAATATTAAAAAGGACCAATTCATTTGACGGTACAAAAAGCAAATCAAAAAATATCTATTAACTTGTTTAATCTACACTAATATTATAAAGAGGAAAGATTTGTATTTTTGTGTGTATGTATGTTTGTAATGAATAAACTCAAAAACTACTCTGCCGATTTCAAAAATTCTTTCATCATTTAAAAGCTACATTCACCCTGAGTAACATAGGTTATATTTATTGCTAGAAAAGATTAGGGATTCTTACTAAAACTTTAGTAACGTAACTCAAGATGTAAAAAAAATGCTATAAAATATCTTTCATTGCGTGCACTGGGGAAACTATTGGTGTAGAACAAATATATTGAAGAAAATATCAATAACTAAAAAAAACTTCTCGATATTATATGTCCAACTATTATCGTTATGTCACAAGAACCACTGTTTAAAATGTTGTAAAAATCACTCGTCGGGACGGGCCGCTACTGTATTATAATTTTGTTGATTACGTGCAAAATATTTATACAAAATTATGAAAAAAAAATAAACAGAAATCATAAGAGGCTGATCATTTTAGAGTTATGAAAATAATAAACTGTAACTGCATTAAGAATCTATAATTTAAGAGCATCCATTATATTTTGTCCAGTTGTTATTCTGGCGCGTCAGTTGAAAGCATAATAACATGTCATTACTTCATCCTTATTTTTAAAAGCCTTTGCGAGGGCAGGCACCGTGTAAAGTATAATTCGTATTTTTAATGTTAGAATAATTATTATTTCTACTGCTGCGTAATTGAAGTTATAAACAGCTTCTTCATCCGATACTAGGAGAATAAAGAGTCACTCAAAATACAAAAAGAAATCACAAAATTAAAGTTGAAAATAAGATTGATACAAACAAGTAGGCATAATAATAACTTGTAACAACCTGTACAGCATCATCTTTATCATGAATATCCCCATAATGTACTAGTTGTTTCTTGCAATTTTCATTCCCGTGTAATATAGGCGACGGTTACAACTTTCCATCAGGTGGGCCGTCAGCTTGTTTGCCATTCTAAGTTGTATAAAAAAAAATCAATATATAAATTATCCTATTTGTTAAGTTACAATATAGTCTGCCCATGTATTAAATTTCATTCAAATCCGTTCAGCCATTACGCGTAATTGAGTAACAAACATAACATATCTTCACAAATTTTCATTCATAATATTAGTAGGATTAACATCCAACTGCTTGACATTGAAAGAACTCTCCCCGTAAAAAGAGCATTTTATATAGGTTACAATATTGATTTAGTTTTTACTGTCATAAAGTTACAATTAATGAGTAAATAAATATTAGCCCACGGTTTTAAATAAAATAAGTATTTTTTTTCCAACCTATTACTATATTTAGCAATGGTTATTAAAAAAAATGTGTTTTTGTGCATGGCAACATTTTTCTCCCGCGCTTCTTATCTCGCTCATCTATGTTGTACCTATTTTTCTTATACATCTGTTAACTTGTTAATATATTGTAAAAACATAAAATTTATTATTTGTAATAATGATTTAAAATATATTAACTTTTTTTATTGATTGAACAAAATAAAAAACATACTGCACCGGATGTTTCTTATGCACTATTGTTTTGTGATTTGTTTTCAAACTCGTCTTCAAAGATGTCTCGGAATCGAAATAGAGTGGTGACACATTGTATTTTTATTCTGTCACCAAACGGATCTAGCACTTACAGGACAAAATATCTCGACGAAATGTGAACACGTCGAGTTTTATGTTTACCACAACAGCCGATTAATTTCTCTTGCTACTCCATTTGAGATGACAATCGTGAGCATATGTTTTGATAGCCTTACCTTGGTAGTACAGTAGTATTACTATTCCATGGCATTATTTCTCTAAACTTACCTCTTAACCTAGTACTTTAATAATTTCACGAAGTTACTATTTTATCGCATCCGCAAAAGATCCAAAGTCACCGACATAACACGAAAGATAAGTAAGCTAAAGTGGCAATAGGCTAGTCACATTAAACCGTCGAAGAACCGTCAACCGATGGGGAAGAAAGGTTCTTGAGCGACCCTGTACGGGTAAACGCAGTGTGTGTGTTAAATACATTTCAGGGTATTACATATAGGTAGAGTAGTACATATTAGTAAATGCAGATGGCTCATGACTGTTCCTGATGACAGTCTATGGGGAAGGCCTATATTCAGCAATGGACAGATAATGGCTGAGACGATGACGATGATGATGACTATTTTATAAATCATAATTACTTAAATTTGTAATAATTTTGACTATAATGTAATAAAAATATACATAATTCATATTGATCCTTACAATAAAGTTTTTGCTGTAATATGAAATTCAAATTTTAAATAGGTTTTGAAAAATGGCGTCTCAAAATTAATCCCACTGTCTCACCTTCATATTATGGAGGATTCGATCACCGCACGATACAAACATATGTATTATATATAGTTTTATAATAATATCTACCAATTGCACTTAAAGAGCAAGCTCTACTTAGTTTAACACTAGATGGCGCTGTTTAATATTTATTATTATTATTATAACAAGATAACGCTTAAAGGAGTATTCGGATTAAGAACTTTAGAACTGTACGTAATACGACCTAGCTAAGAGCATTTCCTTCATTCATCGAAAGGAACAATTTGTGTTTCGTGACCCGACTGTCATTGCCCACGTTATCTTAACAACGCAAACAATTTTAAACCTTAATACCGAGACACTAAGTCGTATATTATTTTTTAATTATAGTATTGTCTCAGCTGTTCAGATGTAAGTGCGTATTCATTTTATTAACCTCTATTGTAAATGTCGACATTTCCTTGAAAACTACGATAAAAAATAGTAAAAGGTGTTCTAGAATTAATAGACACTTTTTTTATAAATTTCGAATAATAAATAAGCTGATAACTTACTTTGATTTTAAAATTTTTTATTGAAAAAACAATTTTGACATCACAGAATACTCTGTCATTTCTAATGACTAAGGAACCTGAAGGAACCCTGTAAATTTACTGCCATATTCCACATATTAAACATAACTACAATATTATTATATTGATAGAATTATCAATTTGTTACATATTCGTATTCCTAATAAGATCCGTCTATATTTCCATACAAATTTTCATTCCTAATTAAAGCTCATTAGTAGAAGAATTTTCAGATATGAAATTACCTATTTTGTACATTTTCTAGAAGGCTATTTCTCTATACGGTCTCCAATACATTCCAGTGGGGGGAAAGGGATTGTTAGGAATGAAGATTGACACCCCTATTGTTAGCAATATACCCTATTAGGTCGACCTCCACGTGCCCCCCCCCCCCTGGAATCATCAACCATCGTGAACAATTCTTATTGAATTCGTCACGATGGGCTAACTGACTTGCTTCATCCTCACCTTATCATCCTTCACTGGTGCCCCGCCGGTGTATACCGATAGCGCGGATAGGGTTACCATTCCATTATCACCCATTAAAAAAAATACATCCAGTACATTTATTCGTATAATATTAAATATATTATTGTATTATTTATACCTATATTATAAGGAACTATATAAACTTGCTTCTATTAGTTTATTTCAGGCAGTAGAATGTGTTGTGAAGATGTCAAGACCATGAATTTCTTTATTTTTTCTGTTTAATATTTCTATGTATAAAGATTTATGTTAAATTTATACGTATATAAGTGCATTAAAGTATATAAGCTTGGTTGCTTGGTATACAGCGAGATAATACCGCTAATATGTTATTCTAACAAATGGATATACTCGTAACTTAAATTGTTACTGTAAACGGAATTACTGGTCACAGTATATTCCGTTGTGACTATGATACTGTTCATGTCCGTATAGGTGACTGTTGCCACTTTACATCAGATAAATCATAAACTTGTTTGCCATTTTAAGTTATACCAACAATACCCTACTGGTTACAAATTCTCCACCATTATAGAGATATATTAACCAACTGTGATCTTTTACAGGGAGCTTAGTAGACAATTTTATATCGAATTTTTCTTTCCAATGCACTTTCCCACCTATCTGCTTATACATTAAACCTACACCTACAAATTAATCGATTTCTGAATAGTAAGTTTGATAGCCGGTGACTCGTAAGTTTTTGCCCACGACCTATTGTGATGCAATTTAACGGGACCAACTGCCGACCGAGGGACGTAATTTGATCGAAGCACACAGATAACTAATTGTTGTCGACGGTGCGTAGTGGAACGAAAATCCGGCCAAGCGCGAACCGGGCTCGGTCACCGAGGGTTCCGTCTTGTTAATGATTGATTATTTTAAGATAAAAAAAATATATGTATAAACTAATTTTTTAATATTATTTAAAGTATTTTTTCCTGCTTCTTAATTAACTTACAGCTTTATCTTTATTTATAGTAAATTTCAAAATTCTAACTTAAATTATAAGAAAAACCTTACAAAATGTTTCATTCTAACATTTCCGTTCTGTTGTATCATTTTTTCTATATATGTTAAGCGATATCTACGCCAACTCTTAAATAATTCTTATGATTTTTAAACAAAAGAACTTACCATGTTGATTCCATAGAAAATTTATGTTATCTATCAAAATTTCATTTACAAATTGTTTTTGTTAGATCACTGCACCGCTATTTACTCTATCTGTTTAGAGTAACGGCTGATTGGTAAAGAATGCCAGCAAGCATCAATTCCGCCCTGTAGACATATTACAATGTGTGTAAAAGTGTAAATAAATAAATAAATATTTTTCAAGATTATTTTAATCCTTTTTAAATTATTCTCAAATTAAATCAAAGTACTAATGTAAATACTACATGTTTACAGAACTCTATGATCTTATAGAATAAAACTATGTATTATTCTTTTATAATTTTTTGATAGGCACTCAGATGAATATCAATCCTGTAATGGACCGTTTTTACCTTTTGAGGTACGGAACTCTAAAAACCTATAAACATCATCCTTAACACGGAACGCGGACAAAATACCGCAATTGGAAAAGGTGCTGCATTCTTAAATTGAATTATATCCAAACATAACTCAGCTCGTCTAAAGAAATTAACACTCGAGGGCATTGGAAATAAGTTACTGTTAAACGGTTTGACATTCAATTAACGGACTGATAAATACTTTGAGTTATCGCCTACAGTTTCAATAACGTCAAAATGTACGGTCATTACTTTAAATCGCCGTGTGCAATAAAGAAGAGCACAATTAGATCTGAAACATGGCGGAGGTCAGCCGTTCAACGCTCCCATAGATTCCGCTTAGTCAGCCGCTCTAATTACATGGTACTGACACCGTACCACCGGTACACAGATTATATCAGTACCTGCTTCTGTGTTTGTCAAAATACCGGCCATTCTATTTCTCTAAAGTATGGCAGGAAACAACCATTTTGCATCATGTTAGGAAATCTGAGCATCCGATCTTATTGATTGGGGTACAATTTTATTCAAATTTATGGTCTCTATTACAAGAGAGAAGAAACTGTTATAGATAGTCAATTAAAATTTTAATCAACTTTTATAGATTCAATTAAAAATATTATATTTTGAATGTCTTCATTTCAAACATTTTTGTCCAATATTAAACGTAGGCCAAAAGGAGCGGTCTTAGTCACTGGTATCCTGTAATTTCCTACAACATATTCACTACAAGAAGCTGTCACTTCTAGTGGATTGTTGAAATTATAACCTGCATTTAAAAATTATGGTGTATTTCAATACCTGAATGTGCAGAATACGAAAATGCATATTCGTTATGTGTTTATTTCATTATTATTGCTGTTTTATCTGTAGTTATATATCATAATCATAATATATAGAAGACAATAATTTGTATGATTTTTTATTGACACTACCTTTAATTAGAAGAATTGCAAAAATAACCACATAATGTTACTTCTCCATGCATACCCTTCCCTTTTTCAAACTGACTTCACCCCCTCTCTATAGTTCTAATGTTTGTTTACAATTGGTTAATGTATTTGGACATGAATTTACAGATTGCACAGACATCATCTCTTTATGTAACAATGACAATTCTGGTTTTAGGTTAGTGTTCAAAACTAAAATATTTCTCTTACAGGGAGAGACTTGTTCTCAGCAGTGGACTGTCAACGGCTATTAAAGTAATCCTGGATGTGATCTTACCTGTGCGATTCTAGACCTTTGTCTCCACTGTGACACAAGTGATACTGAAATATTCAATAAATATTGTTTTTTTTTTATACCACTGTGGTGGCAAACAAGCATACGGCCCACCCAATGGTAAATGGCTACCGTAGCCTATGAACACCTGCAATACCAGAAGTATTACGCGTGCGTTGCCGACCCTGAAGAAACCTCTTTACCACCCTTTTGAAGTATAAGATTGTATAATACATATAATTTTGTTTAAGATAGAATTTTGTAATTCATCATGAGCACGAAAAAAGTAAGAAGTACTTAAACCAAGAAGTTAAAGTAAAATAGAACCTAACGACTGCTCGTTGATTTTATTGCCTACTTTTGCAACTGTCTGCAAAAGTACTAAAACCAATGACTGGTCTATTAACTACAACATTACTCACCCATAGAATATTGTTTTAAGGCCGCTGCTTCGCATTAGGGTCCAAAGTTCAGTTTTAGGTTAGGTCATTTATATATCACAAACTTTCTACTAACTATTTAGGTTGAGCCTAAGTACTCTAGATATACAGTACATACATAGTTTTATAATTGTGTAATATGTCTAACATATTCTAAAACATACCAATGTAATATTAATACTACTAAATACGAGTATATCGACCATAAAGAATATTCCGTATTTAAGAAACAGCAACCCATACCAATCTATGGTATTATTAATATCTATATTATTTATATATGATAATATTTATATATAAGTGCTGTTAATTATTTATTAGGAAACCCTTATTTTCTACAGTATAAAAAATTCCCATATTCAACAAAGTAATATTTTGAATGTTGAATTCGTCACGATAGGCTAACTGACCTACTTCGTCTTCACCTATCATTCTTCACTGGTGCCCCGCCGGTGTATACCGATAGTGCGGGTGGGGTTACCATTCCATTATCATCCATTAAAAAAAAACAGCCTGCCGCTTTGAGACTATATGACAAATTCATTATGCCTCGCTAATTGTCGTAATATCCCCTTAGTTTTAAGAGCTGCCTAGAAATTGTACTATCCGATAATCCTCAACTCAGAACGAGCCTGTGTGCTCGTGCCAAATTGGCTAGAACCATGTACTGCCTATTTACCACGATGAAAATAGAAGTACCACTAACATAATGTTCCAAACATGTTTGAAATGTTTGAGGCCTACTACGTTCCTACTATACGGTATGAATATAAATTATTGTCATAGCATTCCTCCTACTAGTGAAATTGAACATTTTTGCCAAATAAATTTGAGTCGCAAGACATCAAGAAAATTTAACAGATACTTTCCTTAAAGATGCTATAGTTTTACATTTTATCCTATACAGGATACAGTATACATACAGTGCTTTGTGTAGTTACAAAATATGTTTATGATTTTATCTATATTTTTTGTATGAATACCAACACACTATATATGTATACAATATATATACAACCTAACACACTATATTTTCGACACAATTAAGTTTGAACAAATATATTTGCAATTCATATGATTTATTTCCTTATAACGTTTTAAAAAGGAGTTTTTTTTTTTATGGTACCAAATTATTTTCGAAAACAGTGTGCGTGTGAGAGTGTCTTATTCAAAATGGTCATTCATCTGTACAACGCAATTTTTTTTTATATGTAATTATATTAAATTCAATTATGTAACAACGTACTAAAATATGTTTAATTTAACAAATTAAATAGTCTAAGCATTATCAAATCAAATAATTAACCCAATATAAAATTTCTAAATATTAACTTAATTTAAGATTAGGTGCATGGAGTACTGTTTATTTCCGACTTTAGGAGTTCATAAAGTAAATAAATAAATATCTAAAATATAAATTCCAAATACATAATTCAAAATCTATAAAAAGAACCCAAATCTATTGTATTATTCGGTTCGCCCTATAGGTATCAGGAGCACGTAGAGATCATTTCACCATAAGAACTCCTACGTATCTATTTCTTCAACATAAATCGTATAAAAATGAAACAGAGGCATCTTCCATCCAGAATACGTATGGTATTGAAGGGCCCTCGTAAATAACGGTTAGGGTTAGGCACCTGTCCTCCAGAAAAACGTGCGTATCGAAGGAATATTACTCCTATTTGTTTAGCCAACTCGGTCCAATTTCGTAAACAGAAAACGATAATAAAATATGCAAAGATAATATTACAAACGATAATTTAATTTTGGAAATTATGTTGCGTAAATTAATTTAAAACATGAATATTATAAACATTGAAACATATTTAATATTTAACTTTTAAGACGAATTTCACCGTTAAAAACACTAGAAATGTTTTTCAACTATTACAAGATAGATATTAAAATATAAAATATATAATGGATATAAATAAGAACACCCTAGAAATATTCCTGTGATAATAATACATTTGTTCTACTCAGATTTTATATATCTTAGCCATATTATGAAAATATTATAAGATTTAAACAGACCTTCCAAAAATTATAATAAAAGTATGTTATGAAGGGTATTTTGTTGTTGATACATATTATAGAATTCGTACAACACTCAACACGTGCCAACTACTCAATGACTCAACGGTTACTTATGTTTCTTTAAACTACTGACTTAACTAACTGAACAACAGCAACTTATTTGAATAACAGTATTGTTAAACATGAATGATAATCAGACAGTTGTGTGATATGAATTAAGGTTGGGCCTCACACCGCATAGAGTTGTACTATGTATAACGAAAGCGTGTTTGTATGTAATATCGACAATTTTAAAGAACTATCTACATTTGTCGAACGTTGTAAATTCAATGTAAAATAATCCTCAGTGTTATACATGTAAGGAATAGAATACTTAAACAGCCGACGGCGATCCGTTCGGACGGACGCACGGGACTGTACCGCCTGTTGTAATATGGATATTCAATGCAGTGCACCAGCTCTGTGCAGCTAAGTGGTATACAACCCCTATTCGTTATGCATTATTTGTACTAGTGGTTAGTTAGGTAAATAAAGATTACTACTATTGTGTAGTTATTATGATAAATAATAGCTAGTATAAAGTGTCGATAAGTTTATATTGCGTTTTAAGAACATATTACTCGTATGTCTGCTAGAATTTTATATTCACTGTTTTTGTAATTGCATGTACATATATCATGCGTAATGCTATATCAAAATGTTTGTCACACACATGTATTTCAGTATACAAGCATGTGTTTGTATGGATATACTTTAAACTTCATAAAACTATAAATTTTATAAAAATCTTGATTTTAAAAATTATTGCCGTATCTAATTCTTCATTGTCTTTCGTAACCTCATGGCTATAAGATGTAAATTTGGTGTGTAGCCTATATCACCACCGCCATTCAAACTGCACAATTTTGTGCTTTTTGGGGGAACTACTGCAAGGTAGCTCCTGAATTATTTCCATCCATTTCGTTGGTGGATGACCTCTATTCTTCTTTCCCTTCACGATTATGATTAGTCTTCCTGAATGTCTAGATTTCATTCGACAATGTGTCCTTTTGGACTTTGACTTTTGGACACTCATATCTGCAGACTGCAAACAAACATACAAATATTATTAAAATGTTTTATAATTTACTAATCATCATCTAGTAAGGTTACTTTTCTGTTTTCGTTTCCCATCTGTATTTAATTAATACTTAGATATATATTACATACCTACATTCGATTATATATACATAGATACCACATACATATTTCACACACATTTTAATTAATATAATACATAACATATATACAATATTATTTTCTTCTATGCAATTGCTTCTTACATTGATGTATAGGCGCGTACGCAGTATCATCTAAATTAAGAAAACTTGTTCGTTTTCTTGTGTGAGGCACCGCTAAGCCGCTAGTTTCAAACACATTTTTCTCTCAAGGTTTATTATGGAGACCGTACATTGCCATACTTGGTCCCACTCTCACTGCATAAAACATAATATATCCATCATCTTGGCGCCAGAAGCGATGAATACAAAAATCAATTAATTTAATATATTCATTGCAGTCAATTCTAAAATACTGTTATTATTAACTATTACATGGTATATATTGATTTGTTTCTATCACATCTTTCGTAATCGACCAGCGGTCCATGAGAAGTTTTTTTCTTTATACGAATATTAAATACTATTTTTTTTATAATCGCCACCAAAGAAATGACCGTCAATGTAAAAAAACTTTAATATTATAAACGTGAATGTAAGTTTATATGTTACCTCTTAACATCTTAATGACTTAACTTATCACTATGAAATTTAATATACACGTACCTACTATATGGGATGCAGTAGGATATGGATTACTTTTTATAACATTTCCCAATCACGTGGACGAAGTCACAGGTAAAAACTAGTTAATGAATATACTCACGACTGTAATCCTTAATGATATAGTTACCGTTGTAGTGTACGCAACTCTGGATATATCCACATTTCGAGACAAGAAATGAGCCTACCAACATCACTCAGATTAATTTGGTTTATTTACGCTGTTTTTTTTTTTCACTGAAAAATTCACTACTACAACATAACTTTTTTTTGTGTCGGCCAGAATGCTTAATGATTGATCAAACTTACATTATGGACGGATCAATATATCTTTGTATAAAGCTACCTTCATTAACATCTCCTATGCTCGCATGCAGAACAATATCTACCACAAATTCGATCTTATTAGACCGATCTAAAGTTTTTTATTAATGCCTTTCAAATATCCATAGTAGGCAGATGGAAATATTTGTACAATCCGTCGTTTTCTGTGTTTGTTATTAAGTACAACCAGTCTCCGTTTCTTATAAAAATATTTTTAAATAGAGAGCAAAACATTCAAATTGTTATTCTTGACTATTTTTCAATAGTAGAATTGTAGTTCTAATTAGAAATTTTAAATTAAGCACACGAGTTAATGAAACATAATTATAACTTGTGATTCAGATGTATTCTTGATGTTTCAATCAATAAGTTAATAAAACGTAATTATGACCTGTGATTTTTGAACTAACTTAATGACGAAATTGCACAAGAACTGCTTAACAAATCTCATAGAGAGATCTTATTAAGTTGCAGATTCGCCTTTACCGATCATAAGCATCTGTAGTGTACTAAAGAGAACAATAAATACTCGTACAATTTAAAAAATAAACTTAAGAAAGAAGCAACTAGAGAATGACAATAAACACAAAATATCATTCTAAAATTAGATTAAGCATATTAAGAAAATTTGTATTGAGTCTAGTGCCTGCTATTTTCATTAATAAAAATGTGACAATGCAAAGTCCCCTTAAAGTTCGAAAAGGGGAGACACAAAAGCGACTATTGGCTTTGAATACGAATAGCGATGACGTAAGACAATTCAGAAAGGTCATTGTAGTTACTCGGAAATTAAGTTATGTGTTACGACTAAAGGTATTGACGAGACCACAAACTTGTAGTATTTCTGATAATAAACAATCAAATGACAACCGTGATGCGGTGGTGTATGTAACTGTTTAACACACCGCCTCACCTTGCAATTCAGGCTTGACACAATACATACATTTTTATTCAGAAGTGTCTATTTGTATCGATCTGAGTATTTTCTATGAATAATATTTACGTGTTTACGAAAAAGAAAATTTGAAATATTTTCAATTACACTACATTTATATTACAAGCTTTACTTCGTTTGAACTAGACGGAAATGTGTAATTTGGGCAGTGCTATTTATTTATTTTATATCATTATTTTCCTTGATAAACGCTCTGTCAAGATCTAAATGTCGTAAGAGACGACTAAGGGAGCTTACGGTGGAGGGTTGGGCAGCAGCATCCCTCTTTAAATACCACCAAAACCCGAACTGAGGTTGCAAACCCGCCTGTCAAGCGCCACGCTTACTAGCAAAGCCCCCTTATGAGAAAGTTATTTTTACCAATTAACGCGTGATACAACAACAAGATGTAGTTAGTATAAGTAAAGAGCATCATTGAATATTACAAAGAGTTGCTCTTTAGAGAAAAGGCACATTTCTTTATACAATGAAGGTTGTAATCATGCATTCGGTACACCAGACGGTAACCACGGCTACCTACTTATAAACACTTGCAACACCAAGAGTATCACTCAGAGATTCCATCCTTTAAGTCATAATGATCATGGCTCAAAATAGGTACTTAAAAATTTCACTGTCACATCTCATCTTGCTTAGCCCAAAAATAATATACACTCAAGTAATAAATGATAACGTCAAATTTCCTTTTGGCATTCTCGGATGTTATGATAAAAATACTCACTCAATTAATCAAACAAAATGTTTCTATTACTAAATCTTTAATACTCTAATACGCATAACAACCATAGCTCCCCATTCCGCAATAAGATTACAAACAATGGAACTAAGTAATTTAAAACACAAACGTAAAAACCTTCAACAGCGGAGCGCAAAGCTTAACCTATTTATAAAACATGAAGCGACGTTACTTAGATTCTTGTACTTGCCTACTTGTGTCTGATTCTCGCTAATTAGAATAGGGAAACATTATCCTAAAACAATTTTGCTCTTGTTCATTTACGGTGAATATAATCTTGGTTTCTGGTAACATTTCCTACTTGCAGTTGTGTATGTTAAAATGGAGAGAGACTACGATAAACTTGGACGAAACTAATATTCAACGTTATGTAAGTAACTAACTGTATCTGCGACTTTGCCCACGTGACTGGGGCATATTAAATGGGAAAGATAAAAAGTAATATATATCTTTCTCTATTCCAAAAACTATGTGTATAGTAAATTTCATGACGATGATTTAGTTTTTAAAACGCCATTATATAACAGTTTGATTTAATAAAGATGAATTTTTAAAATTTTATACTAAGACTTGCTTTTACCTGTATCTTCGTCCACATGGCCAGGATATGTTCACTGATCAAGATTATATAAGCCTATAACTTTCTCCATCCCATTATAGTACATGTATACGAAATTTCATAGTAATTGGTTAAGGCGATAACAGATACCAAACAACAAACAAATTCACTTTCGCATTAATAATATAGACTGTGATACTACTATTATAACTGACTCGATAAACGTTGTATTGTTTCCTGTCACCACCGGCCTGAATCTTCTTTTTTTTTATTGACTAAAAAACTATCATATCTCTCAAATCTATTATGTGAGTGTTACCTAAATAATATGTTACATGCATTGTTTACAACTCAATTGTTTTTATGAATGAATGAATGAAAGGTTTATTTTCTCTTCTCAAAAGATAGTAAAAAATAACAATTTGAAATACAATTAAATATGTGAAACCAATTTGTGAGAGACTGGTGCTTGCAGTAGGTTTTGAAAAGACCTGTGTTCCAAGTCACCAGGGCCCCATCTCCATGGACTACACAAATATAATGCAACCATTTAATGTTATAGTACATAATAAGGCTTAAATAGTAAGACTTATGATTTGTTCCGCTTATAACAATATTGTATCGCGTACTTAATATTAAATAAATAATAGTTGGAGCAAATAATACATATTTACAATTATAATTTATCAGCCTTTAACTATCTACTGCTGAACTCATAGGGGAAATATGCCAGTAGTTGCCACGCTTCGCAGGCAGGTTGACAACCGCAGTTTTATTTAATGGATGATAATGGAATGGTAACCCCACCCGCAGTATTGGTATACACCGGCGGAGCACCAGTGAAGGATGATAGATGAGGATGAAGTAGGTCAGTTAGCCCATCGTGACGAATTCAAGAAGAATTGTTCACGATGGTTTCCAGGGGGAACCACGTGGAGGTCGACTTAATAAGGCATATTGCTAGCAATGGGGCTGTCAAACTCCATTGCAAACAATCTCTTTCCCCCTTGACCCATGATTTGGTAATGTTTTAAGACGCTACTACCCATTTCTCGACTATTAAATTTCGTTAGTCGCCTCTTACGTCACCCACGTTAAAGAAAGGGGTGGCCCATCCTATACCGGGACATCACAGCGTCATATTTACATATTTACAATACTTCATTAAAATCGGTTGAGCGTGAACGAACATCGTGATTTTATATAATTGTATTAAATAAAAAATCAAAATCAGTTTGTTTGTATTAACTTTTTACAATATATATGAATATATTAAAATTAATATTTTTTGTGGAAAACTACATTTACAAGTGTCTTAATAATGAAGACAATTCTGATGAGCCATTTCTCTAAACCTATTACTTGGCCTAATATTTTAATTTGATAATTTCTCAAATTCACTGCTTTATAGATTGTTATAAATAAAGATTTCAAAGATCAAACTAAAATTTTAATTTTGTGGATAGGTAAAGCAATGGCTCCTCAGAATCGAACCTAGGTCGGATCAAAATATATTCCACTTCCAATAATGGCCACAATCACTACTATAATTATAATAACAATGAATATTTTATTACTTCCTTATTTTCTTTTTTTTTATACAACTTAGAATGACAAACAAGCTGACGACCCACCTGATGGAAAGTGGTAACCGTCGCCTATAAACATGAGCAGTACCATGGACATAACAGAGTATACTGTTTCATGGGGATACCCCCCATGCGTTGCCATTCCTGAGGACTCAGGTGTTATTCTTTTGTACTCTGCAAATTCACGCCATATTCCACCCATCAAACCGAAACACAACCATGCAAACACAACTGCTTCACGGTAAAATTGTAATTATGCTTAAAAAGTTACTTTTAAACAAGCTGTTAATTACTAATAACTTATTTATAGAAACACCTAAATCAGTATCCGTGAGTCCGGCAATACTATTAACATTACTAGTGCTAAATAGATACTAAATTTCCTCACTACAGACATACCTAATCTGGTCTAGACAGGATATTCGAGATGGAGTTAATTATGTACGTCATTAACGCTATTAACATGTGCCATTAATAACTAATTGATTTCATTTATAGTAATTTCCTTTCAACAGATTGGTATAAATTTAGATTTACTTATATATGTATATATTGCACTACATTAAGTCTATATAAGGCGTAGTAATGTAAATTTTATGACATCTTTATTAAAAATGTCATTAAAACTAATTATTTTTTGTGTAAGTATATGCTTTCTTCACTAAAATAATATGTCTAGCAAATGATAAAAGCGTTCTCATTTAAACTACTATCTCAGCTAAATTCTAAAAAGAATCACCAAAGACCAAAGTAATGACATTCCTATTCAGCATTTTTTCTATTAAAGAGGAGTTCTCATAAACTATTGTAACTCTTATGTATCGTGTCATCATGAAATTGTTATTTTTAGCACTTTCAGAACGTAGTTCACTATTTCAATTGAGAATCTCACTTCTGTAAATTTATGCAAATTCTTTTTTCAACTCAATCTCTGTTAATAGAACAATCTTAAAAGAAACTTAAATAATTAAGATAGACATTGATAGGCTCGACTCTAGGCACGTTCTATTTTATACTTTGACAAGAATACTTAACAAAATGCAAACAAAATTGCCTGCATGTTACTAGTCCACTGTTCACGATTCTATAAAACCATCTCTACTTCATCTGTGACTACGCTCAGGAGCGTATATATATGTACATTATTTATATGAGTTTTAAGCACTTTGCATTGTATGACCTATTTGTATAACACATTTTTTTTTTTTTAATTTACCAATTCAGCATATCATTTCTTTTAAAATAGAACTGGACAGGGAAATCGATTTTTACTCTTTTCAGATATTATGTTAAAAAAAAATTTTTAATAATCATTAATTCTTTTATCAATAATTCTAATCACCTGACCCGTAATAAGTACAATCCTTAATCTATGACTTAAACACACTGACCATAATCATTAACTTTGTCCACTGCTGAACATAAGCCTTTCTCATAAGGGGAGTTTTGCTAGTAGTTACCATGCTTGGCAGTCGGGTTGGTAACCGCAATTAGACATTTAGATATGTTTTAAGAAGGACACTGCTGCCTACGCCTATAATTTTGCCCTAACTGGTCTTATTAACTGTGTACCAAGCAATATAATTTATTTAATTAATCAATGATTAACTGTGTACAAAATTATCTACATTAGTTGGTACCTCTATTTCTCTGTTTCTCTCGCTAAGCAGTTTTTGTGTTCTGTAAGTTGACTTGACGGCGGCAATAATAGATAAGACGAAGGCATCTACGCATGCAAACAAAACTATACAATGTCACCCTCCATAATTTAATATATTAAAATCGGTAACCGCAAACCAGATAAAGTGTCTGCTTTGTTTTGTACACGATGTGGTATTATATCATAAGCGTAACACGTGTCATCAGATACAGGCAGTTCTACTGCCATTAGTGCGCACGTGACTGGCCGGGACTAGTGGATAAAAAGCATTTTCTTGCCCACAATGCTCATTCCCCTTATAAAAGTATATTTATAAATCTTACATTTAAAATTTACATTAACGTAACAAACATTGAAGGAATGTCGTGTTTTAAAAATCGTAAATAAGCAAGGAATGAGATCCCTGAGGTTTTTCCAAGAGACTACAGCATTCTACGGGGTACATGCGCTTAATGCCCCTGGTATTGCAGGCGTTCATAGGCTACGATAATCGTTTACCATCAGACGGGCCGTGTGTTTGTTTGACACACACAGGTATAAAAAAAATATTTATATGTTGGGTACCAAGAAAGATTATAACCATGGGAAGAAAATTAATACAGATACAACTATCTGTTGGTAAGAAAAAATGGAACAGGAGAACGTACTGTGGCGCAGTATATAATACTAAATAATAAATAATTATAATAATAAATTTGCACTATCCAGGGGGAAAGGGATTGTTAATAATGGGGATTAGTAACCCCATTGCTAGCACCCTGTCAGGTCAACATCCTCGCGATTCCCTTTGGAGACTATCGTGTTCTATTCCAAGTGAATTCATCACGATAGGCTAACTGACTTGTCTTTTCATTCTCACCTATCATCCCTCACTGGTCCCCACCACTATATACCATTAGCGCAGGCTGCGTTGCCATTCCATTATCATCCATTTAAAAAAAACTAGTACTATCATTCACATCTATTAACTCATTTATTTCCATTAACTCAAAACATTTACTGCTTAAATTATTAAATGCTTTAAGTGTTATACCTACATATGAAAATTATTATATAAATAGATATAATACTTATTGACGAATTTTGTAAAACGATTCTTTACCTTCCATAAGGTTCTATAGGCGAATTAAGCAGCGTTCACAAAAAACCAACGGTAAACTTTTTTACCACTTTTAGATACCTAATGTGACAAAAATGTGACAAAACACAACCTACAATACAACCTTATAAAAAATTCTTGAATATGTTATTAAAGAATTTATAAGAGAATCACGTAAATCTGATAAGTAGTTTAAAATTATAAGTACAATAATGGAAAAACAGGCTCATAGAGAGGCGTCTTTTTTTACAATACTTATGATATCGAAAGCCAACTAAGTAATAGAACTGTGTGCGTTTATCCTAATAAAATTTTCAAACACTTCTTGATTTTCGTACACGAAAATCCTCGGATTACGTAAGCCGACACCGGTATTTATTTGGAGAGAAATTTATTTCAATAGGTACGCATGACAGAAGGGAAAATCATAATTCTAGCCGGCCTATGTGCAAATCGATGTCTTAACAAACGTATTTCTAATACATAATAGGCTTAGAGAACCAAATTCTAGGAATGAACACTATAATTCGTATGCAATATACATTCAGGGTGAAACGACTGTTGGCGCGTGTCTGACACGTGCTTTGTTATAAGCGTTTGATCAAAACAATGCCATTATGTGAGCTAAGTGCCAAAAATGTCGACATGTACTCGTATGTAAATCCACCATTATCAAATATACGACATGAATATAGGTGTTTAATATTATGTCCGATAACCCTAAGTGATGCGAAGTATAAAGTAGTACGTACCAAAGTGAGACTGTACAAAAATCGTATGCTTGGGTACCTCTGTCCTATTCGTGTTTCTGCTGTGAAGCAATTGTGTTTGCATGGCTGTGTTTGGGTATAAAGAGGGCGACATGCCAATGAAATTACGGAGTACAGAGGCACAACACCTTAGTCCTCACGGACGGCAACCCATAAAGAGTGTTATGAGCGACACAGTATACTCTGTTATGTCCAGGGCATTATATATCTATAAGCAACAATTATCAATTTTACCATACTCCTTTGCAAGAATACTAATGATTTTGATTCCTAACTAAATTAATAAATGAAACGTACCGACAGACATATTTACCAAAGTACAGTCCAACTGGAAAACTGCCGAATTTACAAATTTTTTCACAGATATTCTTTATGCGACAGAAGGCATTCAGTGGAAAGAGTTTTTGAGTAATCCCGTAGGACCCAAAGCAAGCATATTCCACGCAGGTAATGTTGTGGAGTTTTTTGTTTTATTCTGTTGGCTTACCGACGAACAACAAAAACTACTTTATAGACGCTTGACATTTTGCACGTATTACTCCATAATGTAATTTAGGCGTATACAAGAAATAAGAAAGGGTTACGTCACGAGGAGGAAGCCGCTGATTACTAACTGACATAATGTTAATATATATTCATTTTCTAGTTAGACGCAAACAAAATTTTGTTCGCATGATTATTCTGGTAGATCATTAAAATTATATAACATTATATAAAATAGCTGTACTTTATTATTTAATATTATATAACCGATATACTGAAGTACATCGAGAAATGAAATACATACAAAATAGAAAATTCGGCGATAAAGAAGCAGGTATATAAGTACTATTTACTTGCAAAATTTTTCATTGTATTAGGTCTCAATAGTGTATTTAAAATACCACCAAGAAGTCACAACACAAACAGTAAATTATATTGTTGTGTTTTTTTAAAACTACTTAGCAACTTTTTATATTGGCATGTTTAAAATTATAGACGTGTCCTTCAAAGATAAAGCTAAAATAATATAAGACATTAAAATACATCTCAGTAACCGCAATTACTTATCTTAAAATAACACCAAAACCTCTTTACCCTGGTGATTATTTTTATAAAAAGATAGATAGATAGATACTCTTTAGTGTTTCCTTAAAAAAAATATAGGAGTAAACTTAATATAAATACAATTACAAAGAAGATTACACGGAAAAAACAATAGATGGCTTTATCGCTAAAAGAGATTTCTTTCTAGCAACGTTTGGATGGAGAAAATTAATTATAAACCATAGACATATATATATATATATATATATATATATATATATATATATATATATATATATATATATATATATATATATATATATAATTATATAAATATATATATTTAAAGACATAGATAATAAGATTGTTTAAAGATAAATTCTTAATGATACAGAGTGATGACAGCTATGCCAATTGGAAAAAACAACAAATTATACGTAATTACCTACCAAATACAAATGTGCCTAAAATAGGTATAGTTACATAAAAATTTTGCTAAAAAATAAATTTGATTATAATTACACCTTGTGCAAATCGTAATGAAAACTGTAAAGAAATACGGTCTCGTTTAAATTCGTCTCTGCTGATTGCAAAACAGTTTTACCAAATATAAATCTACGAAAATGAGTGACATAAATCTTATAGATCTTTGTTCAATGTTCATTTTCCCTTCGCATAAATTTGGCATTAGAAAAAAATTTAAAGTTCATTTACTATCTCGATTTAGATAAATCTCAGATAGAGTACCTCTAACACCTATTTTATTAAGTTGAAATTGAAAATTTAAAGTGTAAAATTTATATCGAAATAAGTCTGCATAAACTATCGTAATTGTATATTTTAACAAGACATTATTGTGAAAAACGTAGTCACATAGCTCGTTATTTAAATGTTCAATAAAGCTAAGAATTTAAATTGAATTTTATTTATTAAAATCTTATTTAGATTTCTTAAAGCGTAAGAATATCAAATATAGATGGGTATCTATCTAAATTCCATAATTTTTTTAATTCTACCTTTGATAGACATAATTGTTTTATATCTCCATTAATATATTTTAATATAAAATATTTTATTTCAAAAGCAGCATAATGAATGTGGTTTATTATTATGACCACAGAATAAATAATAGTACTACTTATATTGTGGTCATAGTCATAGTTCTACTTCATAGTTCCTCACAAGACCTAGTGACCATGAGTTCAATTCCGGCCGACCCCAAAACCTTCAATGCCTTACTATAATATAACTTTGTACTGAATTTCAATTTCTGACTTACTCTCGGACGAAACACCGTTAACAAATCCAATTACTCTGATAATAGAATAAGGCCATAGCCTTGCCACGGTGAAAACGAATATGTTCGTTTACTTCCATTATAAAAAAAGACCATGAGCAATCTGATATCAGTCACAATTGATAATTGTAGGTATATTCGAGAATCCTAAATATGAAGTGAAAACCCTCCCATCCCGACAAGATTCGATCCCGTATCTATAAGCTATGCCGGCAAGAGGATTCCAAATTATATACACTACGGAAAAAATAATATCAGGTACCAAATTACTCGCCCAGTTTTTATAGACATCATTAAATATAACGTTGATAACATCTACCTGTATCATAGACTAAATATTGAATTACTGTGAGTGTATACCATGCCATAATATCCTACTACTGGGCATTGATTTCTACCTAAAAAAGAAGTATATTGTCCTGTTACTACGCTGACTAAGCAACTAGGAAAAGCTGGGTATACTTTAGAAGAAAATATAAGCAATACAAGGAGGCTCTAAGTAACTAAATTTATAAGGCGAACGATTCAATAAAATATTAACGGTAGAATTACTCAAGGTGCATGCCGTTCAATTTCCTTCAAGACTGCGTGGCACAAACAAATTCATTGTTCCTATTAGGTTCAAGCATCAATAACGTCCAAGGTCTAAATTTATTATGAAGTCGATAGAACAACAGAATTACGGCTGAACAATAAAAATAGACTAGTTTGGTAAATTGTAAGAATGGGCCTACCATCCCCTACCGTTTTATTACAAGAAGGTAAGCACAGCAAATAAAGTTCCCTCTAGATACATATACTCGTACTTACATAGGCAAGAAGTCCTGATATCAATATTTCTGTTGCCCTTCCTGTTTACTCAATCTTAGTTACATTGACTAAGGTTTAGTTTCCTTTGTTGTTTGCCCCATAATACACAGAATTTGCTATGTGTGCACACCCGTGGCGCCACTCGCGCCAGTAAAGTAGTTAAGCTAACACAATAAAATGTAACTCTAAATTAGCTCCTCGTTTTACAAGCAATAAATTTAATAGGCTGGCACGAGGGGACCATGCTTTAAATTTCAAGCCCGCGATGATTCGGTTAGGCAAGTGTGTGGGGGCTGCGTCAAAAATCACTTGGTAATCGAATTTTACATCGACTTGTCAATGAGACAATCGTTTTATGCCTTATAATTTAATAGTTAACAAGATTAGACGTGTTTTTATAGAAAATTGTAAGGAAAATAGTAATAAAATAGTGAATAAAGTAGTAAATAACAGTTAAAAGGAAAAGAAGATTAATATTTTTCAAAAAGTTTAAATAATTATTTTTAAGTAATTATTTTTAGTTAAATAATTGTTCCTCAAATCCATTAATGAATAATTAGTTTTAAGTAATAAATCACGTTAATTAACACAATATCACACAAACATTATAATAAACAATATTTTAGTTATGAACTAAATGTTAAGAATATGCCTGATAAAAAATGCATTCCATTATTTTAGGATATTTGAATGTTCATTAATCAATAACACGTGAACGGCCGAACGGATTTTAATGTCATTTACTCAGTACAATATATCCTCAATAAATACATACTTTTCTTATTACTTTTATCCTAATTCAGGCGGACAAAGTCACGGTTTAGGGTTATTAGTATAAACTAGTGTACTTACAACTTCATTCATTACCAAGTTATATTGAATGCTGAGATAAAAATTATCCATCCTTTTCCATCCGAAATGAAACATATATATGCTAAATTTTGTGACAACTGGTGAAACTATTAAAGCGCCAAGAGATTACAAACAAGCCCACTTTCATTTTTATAATATTATGGTTGTGAAAATCTATATATGAAATTTGTTACACAGATGAGCCATGTTTTACATCGGTCACTTTTCATCCCAATACAAGTATATACGGACATGGCCCTACTGCCGTAATCAACACATTTCTATTTTACTTAAATATTAACAATGACTGTGTACTTCCCTCGATGCGATGGTATAATTTGGTGGTTTCTACATCCGGCAATCATTAAATTCAATACAACATGTAAGTACGTAAATAAAAAAGAATTTACTATGAATGGACGTTAATGGATATCCAACGTACCGTGAATAGGCAGTTGGCATATCGTGTTTTAGTGTAGCGAATATCGTTGCTTCAGCTAGTAAGATTATTGCTGATGTTACTCCTATAATGGAAAAGCCGACTGAATAATTTGTTTATACGGTAAACGAATGTACGTGTAAATAAGAAAATTACCACAATTTGTCTTTATTTTTTGTGCGTTTGTCTGGACCGATTTTGATAATTTTTTGCAGTCATACAGTTACTTTCATGATGCCTGCATATAAAATTAGTCACGATTGAAGTGTCTGCTTTTTTGCGGAACAAAATGATAATTAGAATTTTGTAAGCAAAAATACAAAATTTCAATTATATCAGTGCAAACAGACACATAAAAATTAAGAAGATTTAATAGCTTGTTACATTGTCAAATATATGGAATATAGGATTCTATGTATATGTATATTTTCAAGTCGTACTAGGTAAAGCCATAAAAAAAGATTTTTGTCTATGTAATTAAATGTTTTGTCTATGTAAATGTTTTATCTATATTAAAACTGCATAGTGACTGCTCGTTACTGCTGCATTATTCTTAAATTTATTATTTAGTTCCACAAAAAATAATAGCAACTTTAATTCTAACAGAATTAATATAACTTTCAAAATATGTATAGATAACGCCTAATTTATTATGGTTCATACAAATGTACATAATAATCAATTAGTTACTTACCGGTGACGATGATCTCTGGGTCCATTCCATCCATTTTCTATTCCATTAATATTAAAGGCCTTTATAATGATTTTTTTGTTAATGTTTGAAATTAAATATATTTTAATGTTTTAAGTTTTGTATAAATAATAATCAATGTATGAGAGAAAAAAAACAAAATTTTTCTGTCTTTTAATATTGACACACATGACTGTTATCGTGTTTAATAATTAATTTTTGGATAACAGATGTCCAAAATTATTTTGTATTAATTTAATTGGTATTGCAAATAAGAGCAAAATTTTTAATTTTCATAAAACAAATGCAATTTTTTTCTGTATTGGAACCTCAATATAAAGCTTTAGTACTTGTTATGCAGAAACTCCACTGTAAACAAGAAGACACGTATTTTTATTTTTAAAATATTAGGTTAACCGAAACAACTCTAAAGAATTCTTTGAAAAGCCATGACCGAAATAAAATTATAACATACTACACAATCATCACGTAGAATATTCTTACATACATATTCTATAAGACCATGACATGCCTTTCATTTCAAAGACGGCAAAGACGAAGTGATCAATTCAAGTCCCATGCGGCATATAAAGTTTATGTAGCTAAGTTATAAATGAGAAGACTTTTCTTATACATACAAAATAGCAAGAGGGACCGTTCCGTCTAACTGTAGGTAGCAGAAAAACATGAAATCGATACACGAGCTTTTTTGCTGTCGGTATCTTGAGGACAATCTTTATATACTTATTTCATCCAAAAGCTATCGTCGATATGTAAAAAACGTTATTTCATGCATTATATTAAGCTTATTTGGATGCTGGTGTAAAAAAGATTTATCTATTCTAGTAGAATAAATAAATAATTAGATTCTTGTTAATAAAATTTGCCAGAATAATCTGAAAAGTCATTTGTAATTAAAATAATATATAAAAATAAATGAAACTGTAAAGAGTTCTGTTCGCCCTAATTTTTGTATCTAGATTTCAATCTATCTGTCAAGACCTCAAGTTGAAGGCCGGAAAACTACTAAAATTCAAGGTGTATCATGAAAGCTCACGTAAAACCTAATATATGTACGTATTTCAGTTTGTGAATGCATGCAAAGCATATTCGGTATATCTAATGTTGAATATTGGTAGCTGACGTACAGAGCTACGTCGGCTGCGTTCCATTTTTATTTTGTTTATACAAGCCAGCTGCTCCATATCTAGCCATTCTCATAAAAACAGCATTGAAAACAGAATAAAACATGTATTTTAATGTTGCTCGCGCATTTTTATTACTCCATCGACATAATGCCGCATTCTAAAAGGGAAGGAAGTGTCATTAAAAATCATATTTTATCATTCATAAATTTCTTTAATTACATACCTATACAAACATCAGCCAATTGAAATACAACTACACAATAATTTACAGTCTTTCCAATTAATACTTAAAACTTTTTTTATTAAAAAAAGTAATAAATACGAAGAAGCATATCATTTGAAATGCGAAAATTTGGTATAATTGTACAAAAGTTACATTACTATAGAAATTGATTATAAAGTTCTATTATTTACAACATCGGACGATTTTCGTCTATAATCAAACAAGATTTTAGCGATTGCCTAAGGCTACGTCTAAGGCTTTACAGATCAATCATGGGAGATCATTTGGGTTAATGTTTACTGAGGTTCTCTATACCAGGTACGTTTGAACAGTATGCTGCAAAACCACGGACTGTGGCTGATTAGGGCGCCCTTGGAAATCATTAGACGAGTAATCCGAGTCAATTGTTGAATAGATATGTTCAGAAAGCGGGCGGTCACATGGTGAGCGCTCCACAGAATTTGCCGACTTACCACAGAGCGTTTGACAAGTACTATTCAACACAGATGCGTCCACAGTATATGTGTTAGAATTTCTTCCATAATTGAGTCTTTTTAACTTTTGACCGTGACGCTTCGACAGCGGCATCGCATAACGTAACCTTTCCCAAAAGCGTTTCTCTTTCCACGTTATCTCTAAACCCGTTTTAAAGTATGACTTTAGTTCCGGATCTCGTGGGACGAGCCCTGCGGCGACTATTATTAATTTATGTGGATTCTTCCGAAGCGCTTTCTGTAGAGCCTGTCGAAACTCTATCTGTGACCATTCAGTTACGATAAAATTTTTTGTTAGAACTACTATAATACGCCTCGAGGCTTCCGTTGCCTCGACGACCAAATCAGGAAACTGAGCGTACGTAGCCTCAAATTGCGGTACGTCTCTATAATGCAGACATAGGTGATAAGATGGATAACCATTTTCTAATTCTCGTGCCAACGACTCTATAACAAATTCCTCGTCTTTAGGACTATAACAAATATAAGCGTCATAAAGTTTATCAGCGTCCTTAAAGGCACCGGCTAGAGGAGAAAGCTTAATCCCACAGTTCGAATACAACCACATTCTGCAAGCATATCTAAATGTGAATACTAAAGCTAATATGAGTAAAATAAGCATGAATCCAGTCAAAGCAGATGCCAATAGAGGCAAGTTATTAGATACAAAAAATGCACTTATCATAGAGGAATCACTTATTTCACTGCACACTGTAATATTTAAATGCAATGGCTTCTTTGCTGGATTCATTTTCTCATTTATACACCACAAATTATTGATGTCGATAATTTTTTCGACATTTTGTGAAATATAAATTAAAAAACCTTGTAAGTATTTGCAATCGCATGACCAAGAATTACTACCAATAAATACTGTTTGCAACTTCTTATTATTGTCTAAATGCCATACTCCATAATTTACGAGTCTATTTCCATCCAAGCGTAAAATTTCCAGGGCGCCCAAAGAGGAAAACGTTTCGTTTGAAATATACTCAATAACATTACTCTGAAGATACAGTTCTTTCAAGTTGCTTAGCTTAGAGAACTCGAGACCCAGTAAACGTTTTATTTTGTTGTTATCTAAATGTAATATTTTTAGAGCACCTAGTTTATTAAACGTGTTATTGTGAATATGTATAATATTACTAGAATTCAAGTATATAACAATAGCGTTACGCATTGAGTTAAAAATAGTTTCATTGAGATCATTAAATACATTTCCATCCAAATATATATGAGTTGCAACTACAGGAAAATCGTGAGGTATTATTTTTAATTGTTTTACAGAACAATCAATTACACTAGTCGTTTTTGACGAATCGTGATAACAAGAGCAATTTCTGGGGCAAACAGCTTTACAATCACAGTTAACGAAATCGCAACAATTACAAGAATCTGTACAATAACTGTCGTATTTACACAAAAAATCTTTTACTAGGAGTGAACTTACTGGAAGATATTTGACACCGCGTACATAAGATTCTTTACATATCACATTTTCCAAGTCCATCACACGTGGATATTGTCTAGAAGTAATGGAATTAATAAGTAAAAGCCATTTCATTGTACAATCACATCTGAAAGGATTTCCGCTAATATAAAACTCGGGCAGAGCTCGATCATCAGCTGCTCTCGAAACGCGCAAACTATTTATGTCCAAACTTTCAATCTCATTGGCATACATATCGACGCGAGTTAAATTTCCCTTCTCTAAAAACGTATCGATCTCTATGCTCGATATAAAGTTATTATTTATAAACAGTAACTCGACACTATTAGGTATAGACATCGCTGACAGAGCTACCAAACGATTATGGCTCGCGTCTAATGTTTTAACATGCAATTCATTTTGAATTTTATAATAATTACCAAGGATCTCAATGAAATTTGCATGAATATCCAGCCATTTCAAACTTCCTGGTATAAAGGCATAATCAAACCAAACTAAATGATTTTCAGATAAATTCAACCATAATAACTTTGTTAAAGCCACAAATACACCGTTTATATCAGAAATGAAGTTACCATCTAACCGAACGGCTTCCAATTGCGTGTTCTTTTGAAAGGTTTCAGTCTCGATCGATTGTATTTTATTTTTCGCCAAATTAAGTACTTGCAAGCTAGGTAAACCCCAAAACATACCAGCAGTAAGGTTTCCAATTTGATTGTCAATTAAACGCAACCCGGTTAACTGCGACAAATTTTGAAATGTATTATTTGTTATTTCTGTCAATAAATTCTCCCCCAAGTCTAAGGATTTCAAAAAAGGTAATTGTACAATTGCTTCAGGAATTTTTGTTAACTTATTTGAACTTAAGTCTAATTCTTTTAAGTCCGAACAGTTCTTAAATGCATTATCACTAACATAAGACAATAAGTTATTATTTAAATTAAGCTTATTTAATATGAATAGTCCATTAAACACATGATCTTCGATAGTGCGTATTTTATTTTGACCCAAGTTTAATGTATGCAAATTAAAAAGCGGTGAAAAGGCATTATCGTCAATATGTCCTATGCTGTTATTATTCAAATTAAGTATTTGCAAAAAGAACAAGTCTTTAAACATATTGCGACTGATCCTTGCGACCGCATTGTGGGACAGGTCGAGCACGATTAATCTTATTAGACCACTAAACGTTTCATCTTCTATGTGGTCGCTCCTCAATTTATTCGCCGAAAGATCTAAAACGAGCAATTGTTCCAACCGATTAAATATTCTCTTGGGCAAAATTTCCAGCTCATTATCTTGCATATAAATTTCACGAATTTCTCGTGTATTATAAAATAATCCTTCTGGTAAATAATTTATTGCATTATTAGAAATATTTACAACTTTTAACGAAAGTAAATCACTGAATACGTCACCAGGCAACTCACTTATTTTATTATTTTGCAGGTACAGCTGCGTCAGTCTCCGCAAATGCAGAATTTCCGAGTCAGCTGGTAACGACATAATATCATTGTGACTCAAATCTATCGTCTGCAATGTAGAGCCACATTTATGACCAAAGCCCAGTTCGTCGACAAACTTGATTTTATTATGAGTCAAGTTGAGAGAAATTATATTTTCCAGTGCACAGAACAGGTCCGACGATATCTTTCTGATGTTATTATATGCTAAGTCTAAAGTGTGCAATTCTCTGAGGCCGTTAAATGCACCTAATGTCAAATCAAGCTCTTTATTGCTATTCCACTCGGTGTTCATAGTGCGTACCTTCAATGTTTTTAGGCCTCGTAAACCCTCGAACACGTTACCAGGAAGACGAAGAATTTTGCAGTTATTTATAGATATCTCCGCCAAACCTTGCATTTTTCCAAAATGATGATCCCGCAGTGTGCTCTCGAGAAGAAGAGGGCTACATCGGATTGCGAGCCGCTCCGCGCCATCCGAGTGCATCGAACCAACGACATCCTTGTCCGACGACAACGTCCGTACATTGCACTCCACAAAACCATTCTCACCGGACACACGTAAACATGGATCTGCATCGTCAGGCGCTTCCGTAAGCGCCGCGCCCATCACTAAACAAAAGAATATCGCGTTAATTATCATTGTAAGCCGCACTGTGTCCATTTCATTTTTATCACTTGTCAAATTTTGATGAATGAAAGTAAAGTTCGTGGGTGGTGACCGGTCATGTTCATCTCGCGACGCGAGTACCGCGAACTAATGTTTCGATAACAATGATTATGTACGGGGTTGTAAATAGAGCAGTGTGCGTGTGGCGCAGCATGGCAACGCAAGCACGCGATCCCCCCGCGGAGGCGAGGCCGCGACTGCCGCGTACAATGAAATGCCATGAATGCGCGCCGCTCCAAGCGAGTGGAATACGAACCCGCAGACCGCACCGTGTCTCTCCTATTGTCGCATATTAAGTAACCCCAATAGTTTTGATATTTAAAAATAAATAACGGTTTTTATTATTCTGAACGTAATTTCAAATGTCACAAATAGGTACATTTGAACTCACATAGAGTCCATGATATAGATATTTTAATTCGACAGATTTTTCTGATGAAGATATCCACCCACTGTATTTTTAATTAATCCGTCTATAAAGATTGCTTATACATACGAACCGTCCCACTGTAAAATATTTGTAAATGTCAAAGTAGTACTAAAAGAACTATTTAAATAGTAGGTCTAAGTAAGTACCTATTTATATGACGTGAATACAAAGACAAACATCTGAGAATCATAATAATCCTTTGGACATCAAGCCTTTGACTTTGATGAATGACATCAACTCAAAATAAACCAGTCAACCTTTCCAATTGTAATTTTATTTTAATTCAATTATTTATTTGATACTA